>NC_139545.1:40172682-41572564 GCF_965153285.1 Podarcis tiliguerta | reverse complement strand
ACTTTCAATGACAACATCTCCAGAAAGCCAGGAAACGTGCTGAAGACTCTTGACCCCATTCTAATCACCATCATAGCCATGAGTGCACTGGGCGTGCTTTTGGGGGCGATCTGCGGTGTCATTCTGTACTGCGCCTGTTGGCACAACGGGATGTCAGACAGGAACTTGTCTGCCCTGGAGAACTACAATTTCGAACTGGTGGATGGTGTGAAATTGAAAAAAGACAAACTGAACGCACAGAATACTTACTCAGAGGCATGAAGATGTAGGAGCAGCTGAAGAAGTTTTAGAGAATTGAGGCAGAAGAACATGTAACCAGCTTAAGGCTGGGGAACTGTGGATCTTCTATTACTGTACAGCCTGGAAACTGCGTTGAGGACGCTGAGCCAAGCTTTTCTCAGGAGCTTCAGTGAGTGTAACAGATATCCTAAAACTTGGACAACAATCTGTGTTAAACAATCTGAATCATGTACAGTCTACTTCTGTTTCTGTTTTAATTTGAAATAATCAAATGCTGGTGTTGAGACCAAGTATGATTGACTTAAGAAGGGGTGTTTTGTTTTGCTTTCATTTTGCCTTCCCTCCCCGCCTCCCTCTTGGTTTGTTTGTTTCCTTCCTCCTTCCAGCCCCCTCTGCAACTTTTGATGAGCAAGTTTTACTTTTTACTGTGCAAAAATCCAAGATGCTGTCACAAAGTGTATTCCGGTGGGGGTCCTTTAGATGGACACGCTCTCTGTAGCTCAGTGCCCAGAAGAAGACTAAAACATTTGGGAGCAACAGCAACTTGGTGGATTCCTGAACCTGTATTTGTGTATAATTGCTTGTGTTGTGCATAGGCAACGGAGGGTTAGGGGTGCTTTTGAAACAAAACAAAAGTACTGGTAGCATCAGTACTGGTCTAGTGTGTCAGCTCTGTTTACCAAGCAATACAGTCAGAATTTTATTGATGTTTCTCAGTGTTGTGCTAAACTTTGTGCTTGTGAATTCCATACAAGAAACATGTGCCATCACCCAGAAACAACCGGCGAACCAAGTGTACTGCCTAACACTGTAACAAAAACAAAGCAAAAGTCCTTGGCACTGGCTAGTGTGTGTCCTCTCAAGTGCCTTTTTGTTTGTACTGCTTCTCATTGTGTTATCATCAACTCCAGCCTTGTCTCTCTCTCTCTCTTTCTCCAGTCCTTGTCCTTATTTACTTACCCTAAGGGCTCACTGACTAACGAGAAAGTATATTTTAGTGTAAGTAAACCTTGGGAAGGCAAGGGCTTAAGGAAACGGGACAACCTGGTGGCTTGATTCTTCCATTTCCTTGTATTTCAGTTTCATGTCTCTGGACCATTTTTGTACAAAGCTGCAATATTTCCTGCCTTCCTCCTCCTTTTACGGTTCTTTCATATAGAATGTATTTTCAAATATAAGCGATCTCTCTCTTGCTCTCTCCTCCTCTTTGTCTCTACGTAGATTGTTGCATAAGCATTTGCCATTGCCAAGGAAAGGGAAATGCAGCTTTAATTTGCTGGTAATGGCAAAAATAACTTTATTAGACTTTTGTGTTGTGTTGTGTTTTGTTTTTCTAAAGTAAGGGAAATTTCTTAACTCTACCCTCCAAAGTTGAACTTTGGGTTTTCTTGTTAACAGCATAAAGTGACAGTATCTGTTTTTTCCCCTTAAGTAAGCCATGCATTCATATTCATAGACGGCAATGAATAATTTTTCCTGCAAAGTAAAGGCCATTCTTGCCATCTCTTAGCCTTGCTGTCCAATTTAAAAGTGGTCATCTCGATGTAGGATTGATTTGTGCTAATTAGGGTTACACTGATGCTGCTACAAATAGATGGTGCTTATGTTGGCTTGATCAACAAGTTGCTTGCTAAACAAAATTCAGTACATAACATATTAATCCTAAATGAGGACAAAACATTCAAACACAGAATGTACCAAACCACATGGGGGTTTTGTTGCAAATTACTCTTCTAAGAGCACTGTGTATACAAATTATTTGTAGGTCCACTTTTTTCCCCCTTCAGGAACAGCTGACTTAATGTTGAAAATAATGTCTATAAAAAGTAATTGATAACTGATGCAATGCATTTAGGAATTAAATGATTTTCTGAAATAAGATCTTAAATGACCACAAGAGCCACCACAAGGTGATTTTGCCACCTCAGTGCTGTGCGTATGGCAAATATTTTGTTCAAATGCACCTTGACATGGTGGGAGCTGGTATTTACTGTAGCAGAGAAAATCTTTGAAAACTCCAGGAATATCGACCACACAAGGCTGTATTTTAGGCTCAATATTTACCATGAGAAAAATCACCTTAACGAAACATAGCATGTGAATCAGCTTTTAGATATCCATCCTATACTGAAATTGGCTCACCTTGCCAGTTAATTATCCCAAAGGGAAGAGCAAGCTGAAATAATTTTTGACTGCACTTGTTTCATGTAATATTTAGTTGTGTTATGTAATTATTGACTCTTCTTTCGTCACATGAGCATCTTAAGATCCGTGGCCTAAATGAGTGCAAATATCGTTTAAAGTTGGTGGGTTTAATTGCAAAGACATGCACTTGGCAGAACTTGGAAACAATGAGCCAAGCTCACGTTTCGTCATTGAGAAAAACTGGTTCACACAAGCATGAACATACGAATGAAGAAACTGCCTTCCACTGAGTCACACCATTGGTCCATCTAGCCTGATATTGACTATATCAACCTCCCCGAAGTTTCAAGTGAAGAAGGGTCTTTCCTAAGTCTGCTGTATGATAAGCTTTTAAATCCTAAGTGTGCTGGAGATTGACCTGAGCATGTGCTCTACCACTGAACAATGGCATTTCCTTATCACTTTATCTCATCACTTCATTATTCAGCTTGGGGTGATTCTCAGTTAATTCTGTGAACTGTCTCCATAGAAGAATATTGTGTTTTGAGCTGATGCTAGATAATGTGTTTTAAAAAAAAATCTTTGATGCATCATTCACACGTGTGGGTAATCACTTGATATCACTACAAAACATGTCATAAGCATGCATGTGTGAACCAACCCTAGTAGAGTACAACCTCTACTATTATTTGGTTCGTATTGAATGCACCAAATGTTATTTAGTGCAGAACCAAACCCAGAAGCGGCACGTTCTCTGCTCCAGGGGACTGCTTAAAACCTTTTAAGTGATGCTGCATGGATCTTAAGTTGCTCATGTGAAGAGAGCAGTATCACAAGCCTCTCTCCGGGAGCAACATGGAAGATGCGAGCATGAATATAGACTCATGACTTATCACAGAGGGGAGGGGGAAGCCCCAGCAAACTCATTCAAAAAACATTTCAATTTGTTTAAATGGATGTGGGGTTAGCTATTTGTTTTGTTCTAGTTGGAACAGTAAAGCTTTTGGCTGCAATCCACCAGGCACTGCCAGTGTGCATCCTCCATTTGTTTCAGTGTGTGCCAACTCCACAGAAACAGATCAAGCTCTAAAAGAGTAGTGCTTGGCGCATTGCACCCTTTTTCCTATGGCTTCATCTAAAATTTCCCATGCCAGCAACTCAATGCCTGTGATGGGGAGCATTGGCTGCTGCGCCACTGTCACATCCCGGAAGAGGGAAGGGGGATTTCCGTGAATATTATTCCAGCAGATATGTCAACATAGACCTTTGGAGCTGATGAGCCAGAGTGCAAATTTGTATGAACAGAATAAGGAAACCCCAGTGCTGTGGCTGTTTAATGCTAGAACGGAAGAACAAGGGATATGATTTCTTCAAACAGGAATTGAATGAAAACTGCCCTTTCAAGCAAAGGAAAAACGATACTGCAACTTTAGATGGAAAAGAAAGTATCTTGCACTGATAAATATATTTAAAAAATATATGTTTATAAAGGTATTAATTTGTAAAGGCAGTGTTACGAAATGTTCAGTTTATATTGTTTTAGATTGTTTCATAATTTTGAAAGTGTAAAATAACATATTTTTTTCTTTATCAAAAAAAAAACTTATAAAAATCTTCTGTAGTAAAATGAATTCATTTTACTGGTATATTATTGCTTCATGTTTTGTACCATCATAAAATTTTGTGCGAATTTTTTTACAGAAATTTTTTATTTTCTATGACAATATGACACTTTTAAATTGTTATTTCAAAATGAACAGCGAAGCCTTAACTTTAAATGACGTTTGTATTCTCGGACACTGAGTAGCATTTAAAAAAGGGTGGGGGGGAACACATAGGATTGAATTGTAATTTAAAATTTCCAAACAATGACTACTACATTCCAAAGAAACAGTTGAATTAAACATTTTCATAAAATACCCCATACCTCCATGACTTTTATTATGCTTACAGCTGTACTGGTTTTAAAAAACAGCTTGCCTTTTAAAAGCATCTTTTAACAAGCACAGATGTTAAGACTCTCATCTGCTAGTCTGAAAACTTGCCTGAAAACAGACTAAAACAAAGCAGCACTGAAGGCAATTCCATGTTCAAAATGCACCTCTGGAATGTCCCACATCACATTATGAAGACCCGCATTAGCTATCAACTATTCAACTCAAAGTTCCTCACTGAGTGAGCTTGCCACAGATACCCCGGACAACACAATCTTTGCACTGAAACATTTTTTTTCTGTGCATGGATGAGCCATTTGCAAATGCCAACTGAATGGGAGAAAAGCAAACCACCACCAGAACTTCCCATTTCATAGAATCAGAGTTGGAAGGGACCCCAAGCGTCATCTAGTCCAATGCAGGAATCTTAGCTAAAGTATCCATGATGGCAGATGGCCACCAACCTCTGCTTAAAAACCTCCAAGGAAGGTTGGTAGCATGGAGGTCCTAGCTGTCAGTCCGATAGGGATGCTGGGCAGGCAGGCAAGCAAGCAAGTGGCTATGAGAACTTACCCTAACAGAAAATGGACTCCTCTTTTATAGGATCTGATAGGATCAGACAGCGGATGCTGGTCCATTAGGGAAACTGAGACACTGCCCCATCAACCTCAGGCAGTGCCCAACTGCCTGATTTCTCACAACCAGCCCAGGGAGGTGGCACTGCCTGTCATCTCCCTGCTCCGTAGTCTCTGTGTTGCCCTTGTAGAACTTGGCAAGGAGAAGGATGGACACACAAGTAGATTTGAGTTTACTCCACGCCTGACATTGGCTCTGGTTCCAGCTGCTGTTGGGCTCCTTGCCTTCCACCTCATCATTTCCAATGGTCACCATCCACCACTTGATCAGGTGGGACCTTTCTGGGCCTGTGAGTCACTGCTAAGGTGCTAAGTCCCAACAGCGCTCTCCGGCCATTCAGAATGGCAGTGCTGAAGTGTAGCAGAAACCCAGGATGGCAACTCCTTCACATGACAAGCTGCTATACGGTTTGCTTAAATTTTGTTCCATAAAATAGCAGAGCTTTAATCCCCAGCTCAAGACCGTCTGCACTTTACCACAGCAGCAAGAAACCTGCTCCATGCCTCTCACATGCCTTGCCCTAGCACAGGAAATTGAAATAATAAGTTTGGGGCTATCATGGTCAAGTCACTCACACACATTTGGTCCATTTGGCTTGGGAGTGTAGAGCCTACAGATGCAAACACTACCAAGGAGATGGAGGGTATATTCTGGTGCAAACCCCAAGCTGTTAATTTTACTTTTTAAATTGCACTCACACACCCCTTTCTATTCTCTTTCCAAGAGATCTTATCAGACATATTCCAGACAGGCAAAAGCACTCGAGGAGGGTGCAAAGCAGGGGCGATGAGAAAGTGGCCTGGAGAGAGTTCTGAGGGCCAGGTGGAGAGGCATTTGGCCTGCTTGGAGGCTTCCCATTGGCTCCAGGCTTGGCCACCTTGAGAACAAGATCCTGGGCTAGATCAGACATTGGCCAATCTAGGCAACATGGTCCAGGGCAATGAGAGAAAGATAGCAACCACAATCTCTCTGCTCACATGGCAGTGTGCCTTCCCTTTCATATCCACCAAGAGTTTTTGCCACTGAAGGGGATGCAAATGTCTGCTGCTCCTTGAGGAGTTCCTATGTGTGTGAGAAAGGGCCACTGTGAAATGATCAGCTACAGCAAGACGACTATCTTGTCCGATCCTCTAGAGGCAGATAACTGAAAAGATATATTCCATTATAATTTAACTAATGCTAAAGTTTCTTTTAAAAAAAATGTGGTCGAGGGTAACCAGAGGCATGAGATACAACGGAGAGGAAGAAATTAATGCTTTAACAAATCATTGCTCTGCGAGTCGACATGCTAGTAGGCACAAAGAGCAGGATACAGTAATTATGAGCTGTAATATGAATTAGCTGGACTGCTGGGATCAAGTACCATTCATGTTACTAAATTTAACACTTATCTGACAGTCAAAACCAAGTTTAGAAATTGTGACTCCAGGGAAACTAAAACTGCAGAACGGTTTGGTTTGGGGTTGTTTTTTTTAAGAAAGAAGAAAAAGCCAAGTGGAGCAATTATGAATAATAAAAGGCAGACAAGGATCAGATTTAAAATAGCACATGAAGCGACAGAGATTCATACCTTCTTTCCCAGACTATGACAGAACTGAAGCTATATTAAACTAGGTATGAGATAAACCTTGGTGTCATATTTGAGGTATGGAGTAGGAGAAACCAAAGCAGAGATCTGGATGGGAAAGAACCAGAGGCACAACTGAAGCTTTGCTGGCTTCAGCTCCCGTTGTTAAAGAGTTAAGCTATGATTTGCTAGATCATTTTTTTGTCTAACAATATATGTGAACCGCTGTGATGAAAACAGTGCTTCTCTCCGATGGGTTTATGTCTTTTCCTTGGATCCCATAGCAATGACCATCATCATCATTGCCAAATGTATTACCTGCTCTTCACCAGAAAGTCCCAGGTTACAACAATTCAGAGTTCAAGATAGTAAAGAGCAGATTGCAGTCACAGCAATAGGGCGGGCCCTGAAACACATACAAAGTGTCAAAGGCCAGAGTAAAGTAGTACATTATTACTATTATTATTATTATTATTATTATTATTATTATTATTATTAGAGTTTATATACCACCCTATACCCAGAGGTCTCAGGGTGGTTCACAGAAAAGATCACAACATATATAATCAGAATAAAAACAACAACCCAGTAACACCCACCTACCCTTTTAAAAGGGTATAGGATGTCAAACACATCAACCAAAGGCCTTGTTAAAAAGGAACATTTTTGCCTGGCGCCTAAAGGTGTGCATTGAAGGCACCAGGTAAACTTCCCTGGGGAGAGCATTCCACAGACAGGGAGCCACTGCAGAGAAGGCCCCTTCTCATGTTGCCACCCTCCGGACTGCTCGACAAGGCGGCACACGAAGAAGGGCCTCAGAAGATGATCTCAGGGTCTGGGTAGGTTTATAAGGAAAGAGGCGGTCCTTGAAGTATTGCCATCCTGAACCGTTCTTCAGAAGTTACCAAAAGCTGTATAGTGAAGAAGCCACTATACAGAAGAAGCCTCTATGAGAAGGGAGATCCACAACTTAGGGGCTGCCACAGAGAAGGCACTCCCAGGCCACAAATACACCCATAACTTCAGAGGAAGTTAGAATGACCAAGAGAGCCCCTTCTGCTGATCATAACACTGGGGGAGGCGGTCTGTATGGAAGAAGCAGATCATTTCTGAATCTGAATCTATACCTATAAATCAGTGTGTGCAAATTTAATGCAAATCTATATCCTCTTTTGTGCTGATCCATTTCCTCTTTTGGGGGCCATGTGTCATGGCAACCCAACTTCTGGTCTCTAATGTAGGATTGTGGCACTCAATTTAGGATTGTGTAAAGCCCCAGGTATCGCTGCTGCTTTTGCTAGTGCTACTAGTGTTTAACATTTTGTGTCAACAATGTACCAGGATCTCTAGAGAACCACTGTCCTTTCTGTGAGTTATTGATACTCACAAAATATCTAAAAGAAGAATGAGCTGGATTCCAATTGGAGGTCCAATTGGAGACAACAGCTGGCACCATCCACCATTTATGCAAATTACTTTTACTGGCTCATCAAGCATCGTGAGCAATTTCCTTGGAAGTTAATTCTCTTGGTTTCAGTGGAAGATATGACAGTCCAGAGCACGCCTCTGAAGGATCAGAGCAATGACTTCTGGGTCAACGATACTTTGGAAAATAATTCTTGGAAAAACTTGACAGAGCTTCAGAAAAGGTCATCAGCTTATAACTTTCCTAGAAGATCTGAGGCCAGCAGCAATTTGTTAATGTGCACATGGACTTCATCCAAAGGTCCTAACCAGAGAACTTCCACACCACATACAGAAACATAAACAAGGCAAGAAGTTGAAGCACATCTGTATGACTTGGCGTGAAGTCAATATGGCACAGACAACAAAATTACGCTGTGTTACGCTGTAGACTTGGCTTGACAAGAATAGCTTTTGACAGCCCTTGTCTCTTTAAATTCCCCTTCAGTCACACACTAATTAAACTCTATGCAGTTGCTAGAAATCCAAATTAAACTTTGCAATTCATTACTTTTGATTTGA
Organism: Podarcis tiliguerta; assembly: GCF_965153285.1. NCBI lineage: Eukaryota > Metazoa > Chordata > Lepidosauria > Squamata > Lacertidae > Podarcis > Podarcis tiliguerta. The sequence goes on along the minus strand of NC_139545.1, from coordinate 41,564,056 downwards.
TGTCAGAGACGCATCCATTTTGTTGTTGATGTTTCTGCAGAGTTTCTTCAAATACTCTGACCCGCGCCATCAAAAAATGAAAGGTGGCAGTAATCTTTTAATCTGGCGTTGGTAGGAGCTGGCTTGTCACAATGAGATTGTCACACAACTGATGAGTCGGGGCCTCTCAGCAAGAGGGAAGAAGGATCTGGGTTGTAAGTTTGAGCCTTTTACAGTCAGTTGGCCTGCCTGTCGAGTTAGCCTAAGGAACAGGTGAAGGAGGGTCAGAGGTAAGAAAGGTGAGATGAGATCAGCTCCCCAAAGGCAGGCCAGATAGGAGGAGAGCAAAGCAGGCTAAAGAACCAGGGGAAAGGCTTATAGGAACAGGCAAGTACAGAATGAGGAGCAAAGGTGCTGAGCTGTTGTACTGTAAAAAGACCTGGTTCTTACAAAGAGCCAATAAAATGGCAAAGCTATGTTTGGGCTGTGCTTTTCAGACTGCAGTGGGGGCTTGTGTAATTGAATGCTCTCTCTCTCTCTCTCTCTCACACACACACACACACACACACACATTATGTACTGAAGTTCTCACCCTGGGCCAGCAGAGGGATACTGTAGATAGTTTTCACTCAGGTCCACATATGCAAATAAGGAATTAAAAGTGACATTCAGTGATTGGGTAGTTACAGAAAGTTGTTACTGTTGCTTTGGAGTTGAGCTCTATATAAGCAGGTTGGCTGAACCCTTCAGCCCAGTTCTGTTCTGGCCTGTGAATAAACAAGAGCAGTCTGAAGAATCGCTGTGTCGTCTGATATGTTCACCCACAACTTAACAATACACACATAAAATCCTGGCACTGAAAAGTTGGATGTTAAGGTGGACTCTAGCCTAGCCTTTCCCCTGGCATGCTAGTTTTCCGTGTGTGTGTTCAGTCATATGAGCCCCAGTGATGCAGTCTTATCAGGGACAGCCCAGACACAAGTTGAGCATCTCATCTGGTGTTTGTGAGAAGTAGGGAAGATATATTTAGAGAGGGGCAGGAGAGGAGAGTGGCCAATAACAGTTGAGATGGAGTGAGGAAAGGCATGGAGCCAATCAAACAACTAAGGCCTAAGGAGACCCATGATTTCCCCCAAGAGATGCACTGGTCCATGGATGAAAGTTCCAGTCCAGTTCCTGGAAGGCAGAGCCAGCCCTATCATTAGACAAAATGAGGCGGTTGCCTCAGGCACCTGATCTGAGGTGTCATGAAAATGTTTTATTTGGTTCTTACTCCCAGGCGCTCGTGGCATTCTTCATCTCAGGTAGCAAAACAACATGGTCAGTCTTGCACTCAATGCAACTTGACTCAGGCATGTGTGTGTGTGTGCATGTGCTATTTGCTGCTTGCTGCATTAGGCAACAAAATAACTCAGGCTGATCTGCTGGAAGGCCTGCAATTTGACAAAAACCAAGGCAATGTGTCTGAACCTACCATATGAGGCTTTTCCGCAGTTGTGAGTTGCACAAGCGCTTTGGAGTACATAGAACCATAGAACCATCCTTTTACTCACACTAAAACTGGTGGCCACCATGAGCCCCAATCCCTAGTGTGAGGCATGTCGTGAACTTTAAGGGAACATCCTTGGAGCATATCCATGTGTGCACTGAGATTGTGGAGGAAGATTCCCACAAATGGTTTGCCATATGCGCATTCAGTTTATACTGCAAAGAAGTCTGCGCGGTTTAAAGAAAGTGCTTTACCAGGGGCCGCGGCCCTCAATTTTATTAATTTCCCCTTTTCTGCCAACTCATGTCTGTATCTTCTGGCTCTTTTCTTCCTCATCTGTTTTCTCTTTTTAACCTCCAGACTCTTAAAATCATGCAGTTAATAATAGCTGTTGGGGAAATATTGGAAATCTTGACTAGCTGGGTAGATCAAGCATTCCTGACTCCCCACGACTTGACCACAGAAATCTAAAGGATTTATTAGTTTCTGAGCCTGAGAACAATGGAATGACTCTAGCAATGATACAGGTATGACAGGCTCTGCGGAGAAAATAAAAGGAGGCCTGTCTGGGCTCCCCAGCAAAGAGATAACAGAAACAGCCAGACCAGATCCACAGTCAAGATACAGCAAAGTTACATGCCTAGAAGTTGGAGCAGAATTAACTCCGCATGGTAGTAATGCCTGTGTGAGACAGATGGAGACTACATAAAAGGGCTGGCAGCATCAGAGGTTGTTGAACACAGAGGAGATTGGAAAAAGCGGGGATGCAGAGGGCAGATGGGGCTGGAGATCACAAATTGTGAAACTCTGCATTTAGAAGGGAACAAATGGCCTTCTAGTCTAACCCTGTTCAGTGAGCTAGGGCCATTCATTCACTAAATGCACCCCCTGTAAGTCAGAGTATGCATACAGTACTGTACAGCAGATTGTGGAACTCCCTTCCACAGGAGACTAGGCTGGTCCCCAATCTGCCTTTGCTTTCATTGGCAGGCAAATACTTCTTTTCTTTTCTTAGAGAGGCCTTTGGCCACTAAGTGGCTGTTGCAGCAAGTCTTTTAACGGTGGCTGTTGAATATTTCCTTGCCACTTTGTTGTGCTTTTAAATGGTTTGGTTTTGATTCAGTGCTGTTTTTAATATTTGGGGTTTTTTAATACTAATAACTGGTTGTTGTTGTTGCTGCTTCTGTTTTAGCTGCATCCCTTTTTTAATTTGTGTTGTGAGCTGCCTTGGGTCCTACACTGGGAGAAAGGTGGAATAATTTTAAAAAATACATCCCGCCCACAAACAGAATTCTGTGAACCACACTTTACCCCACACAATTCCCAACACTCTACGGATTCCATTATTTTTTTGTTGGGGTGGAATAATGTGTTTTAAATGTGTGGTGTGTATGTATGCAATGGAAAAGTCCATATGTCGTAAGCTCCTTTTTCTCTCTGCTCCGCTACTCACTCCCCTACTCTGGAGAATAGCTGATTTCAAGGTATCATTTAATATCTTTGAGAATGTGGTTTGCATCCATCATCCTTGAGGGCTCTGGGAAGGGAGGAGGGCAAGATTTCCAGCTATTCCAGAGCTCCCCCATCAATTTAGGCCTCCAACAGGTTTACAGCTATTGCCAGAGCAGTTTGACTAGGTGAGGATGGACACGGACAGAGTCCTCAGTTTAAGGTCCAAGGCACACCGGAATGATTCATCTTTTCAGAACTGCGCCATATGGTTTTCAAGCCTCAGCCTGCATAATGCCAGAGCATTATGAAACTCATTTCCCACTGGCTGGCAGGAGATGCACAATTACTCCGAGGACGGTTATTCTCAACGTGAAATGAAGCATGAGCCCAAATAAAAAAGAATGTCACCTGTGGCCATTTTAAAATGTAATCAATTTTTATGCTTCTGGGACTTGCCAGAATCCAGCAGCTGAAAGAAGCAGGGTGAGCGTAACAATATCCTTCGGCGAGAGTTTATGCATCCCTGCAAAACTTCATGGGGAAAGGCTTTGCCGAAGATTATTACGAGGAGGAATTCTCAGAGCTACTTTCCATCCCAAGCGTTCCAGCATCCACTCACTCTTACACACAAAGGCAGACGGTAAGCAGGCTCTTCCTACTGAACAGTGGAGAAATAACAGAGCTTCCACCTCCCAGAATTCCCATTTAATAATTGGGAAAGGGAGCAGAGTCTACCCTTTAGGCCAGACACCTGGCCCGGAAATGCACTGGCAGGCAGAGAAGAGGAGAAAGAGATGCCATGATATGTCTGTAGCAATGCCCTGGTGCCAGCCTGTCATTCCTGATCTTCTTCCACGGAATCCCAGAGTTCTCCCGGATGCATTTGGAAAATCGCTGTCCTATGGACAGGATCTCCGGATGCTTGCCTGACTTCTTTTAAAGCACACATCGTCGCTAGCAGCTCCCTTTAATGTTAATAAGAGAAATACACACACACACACACAAGTGTAATGGAAGAACAGAGCTTTTACAAAAGAGTGTGTGACAGCTAAAGTGCCTCAGTCAGCGGGGGAAACAAAAGAGGTCATAATTTATGTGAAAGGTTGATTAGGAAATGCCCCCAAAATGCTGTGCTAACAGGTCTGACCCCCCATGACATTTGGCAGCTTGAAATAAAAGGGGTGAAACATTCACTGCTGGCAGGTGACTGCATAATGGGGAGAGATTGATTTAAAATCCTTGTCATTGTCATTTTGCACCTGCATACATAATGATCTTCAGCTCCTCATTAAGGGCTCCTTGTACTTACAGAGCTTTGGGGAATGGAGAGCTGGGTGCAGAAGGGGGGGATGGAAGGGCCTGGCAGCTTTGAAATGATATTTCATTGTTACAGGATTTTTGGCAGCTAACTCCGCTTAGAAGGTATCAAAGCCATTTTTACAACAGATAGTCTCCGCACTGGCACAGTCCATGCATACATTACTGCCCTGCTTTGTGAGGGCTCAAATCTCATTCGACTACTGAGCACAAGTGCCAACTGCAGGGCATTACATAATAAAACATGTCACTGGGCATTAGAGGAAACAGAGGGATGCTAAATGGATCCAAACTAAGACAATGTACTGAAGGGGGGGGGGAGACGACAAAAAAACAACCCTAAATCCTTGTATTAATAGGGTTGCCACCTTTGCCCTGGCTAGGCACTTCTGCTGATGACAGGTACAGGGCAGGTGAGCAATCAACAGGTGAAGCTTTTGCTCCAAGGTTGTAAAAACACATGTCAGAGTGCTGTCTGCTATGCAGCAGCTTAAAAGGACAGGGTGTCTGCCCTCTCCAAGAATGGTGACAGCCCTGTCTGGAAATCATGTCTGCAAGGGATTGCTGTCCCTGCACTGCAAATTGGCAGTCTTTTTACATCATGTGGGCTACAATATTACCCTCAAATCCCCTGAGGCAGAGGTTATGGGATATTTCATACAGCGATCTTTGCTCTAGATCTTATGTAACATGTGGACCTGGAATCCACTATGACCATGATTTTCAGTTACCATTGTATTTCATGAATCTGTCTGTACCTAACTATGGCCGATTATTCACCAAAGCCAGACAAAATGTATTTCCATCAGAAGTACTAAATGGCAGGTTGTCTGGCATACCCTGCTTATGTTCTCAGGGTGTCGACTCTATGAGGCATATCCTACTACACCGTGAGCAGTTCAAATAAGCCAGGGTTCAATTAATTAAACCCCTATTGGTAAGCTTAACTGGAAAATCCGAAACCTTTTACCTTAAGTACCTCCTTGGGGATATGTCAAATGATACTATCCTGGCCGTGGCTAAATTCCTCTCGGAAGTAATAAGAAATAGAATCCTACATGCTCTGGATAAAACATAGTGACTGCCTTGGAATCCTTTCCCTGCATTTCTGATTTATTTTGCTTTTGAGAATGCTTTTGTGGGTCTTTGGACCGAAATAAAGAAGGTATGTATTAGCATATATTTAGGTGTTAATGGTTCTGCCTACCACCCATGCCAGACAGGCCCATTGAAGGAGTCTGGAATTTTTAAGACTGCAAAGTTTGTAATTGCTTGGTTACAGGAAAAAACACTGTTCTGTGGAGCAGGTGTTGGGGTGCTGCTTTCAGGTGTAATTGCTAAGGTTACGATGGATCAATAATGTAGTCTGCAGTTTGGGACCTGGGTTATATTAGGCTCCCCCCCCCCCAAGAGATGCTAAGAATGCCATCTGATGCTAAGTTCCTCATGAGAAATAGTGAGTGAAAAAGAATCATTTTCACATTGACTGTACACTTAGGCTGCTGTCCTCTCACTTCTCTGGGAATAAGTCCCACTGAACTGCATAGGACTTACTTCTTAGATATGCATGGGACAGAGCTGTTTGCCAAAGTAGGTTTCACAAGGAGGTTTTATAGGCGCAGGAAATGCATTCCTCGTGAAAACTGCTTTGCAACTTGCCTGTGTACCATCCCCAAAACTAAGATGGAATGGTCAGAGTTAGGATACTAAACCTTCCACTGTGATGAATCCAAAGGCAGGTGTTACCCACAAGTGGCCTTCGCCTCTATTTTGTCTCACTTGCCTTCCATGCATGAGAATTAGGAATCTCATCCGAGCATTCGTTTTGAATTAGCCCTGACACACTTCGAGGAAGACACTGCACAGTAATGACTGCGTCGCTCTCGCTCCGATAGACATCAGCTGCAGGTCAGAAGTGCTGAATGGATTACATTGATAAGGTCACTGTATGAACAGCTTATTGTCATTTGACATTTCAAGAAGCAGTCTGCAGAGCACAAATGAGGGTTACAGGCAAAAAGCAGGGCTTCCAGGTTTAGTCTCAGAGGCTCTGCCCGTTGCCTTAGGGATGGAGCGCCTCCAGAAGTTGCTAGACTCCAACTCCAGTCAGCTTCAGCCAGCATGGACAAAGGGCAAGGATGCTGGAAGATGGAGTATGAGCTCTGGAGGGTCACAAGTTCCCCGGTAGGTAGAAGTAGTGAGAAACATTTTTTTGCCTGAGGGCTACTATTCAGAGGCAGACTTCATCAAACAGTGAAGGGAGAACATATGAGAAGTATGGTGAGAGCCAGTGTGGTGTAGTGGTTAAGAGCAGTAGCCTCGTAATCTGGTGAACCAGGTTCGCGTCTCCGCTCCTCCACATGCAGCTGCTGGATGACCTTGGGCCAGTCACACTCCTCTGAAGTCTCTCAGCCCCACTCACCTCACAGAGTGTTTGTTGTGGGGGAGGAAGGGAAAGGAGAATGTTAGCCGCTTTGAGACTCCTTTGGGTAGAGATAAAGCAGGATATCAAATCCAAACTCTTCTTCACGCCACTACACCATGATACCCAGGAGAGGCTGTTTTTGGCTGTAGTACCCAAGATTTGGAATAGCCTCCCAAGAGAAGCACATCTTTCCTGCCTGCTTTTGGATTGGTGGAGGGAACATATTCATTTATTTATTCATTTATTTGTCTCTGGTTTTGTTTTGTTTACTTTCAAAAATCTTACATTGCTCGCTGGTGCTTTAATACTTTCTTTGTATTTTGTGGTTACTTGCTTGGTTTATTCTGGATTTTATCTTATTGATATTATCTTATTTTTGTATTGCATTGCTAATGGTCATCAGCTAAAAAGGTAAAGGTACCCCTGCCCGTACGGGCCACTATTGACAGACTCTAGGGTTGTGCGCCCATCTCACTCAAGAGGCCAGGGGCCAGCGCTGTCCGGAGACACTTCCGGGTCACGTGGCCAGCGTGACATCGCTGCTCTGGCGAGCCAGAGCCGCACACGGAACGCCGTTTACCTTCCCGCTAGTAAGCGGTCCCTATTTATCTACTTGCACCAGGGGGGGTGCTTTCGAACTGCTAGGTTGGCAGGCGCTGGGACCGAACAATGGGAGCGCACCCCGCCGCGGGGATTCGAACCGCCGACCTTTCGATCGGCAAGCCCTAGGCGCTGAGGCTTTTACCCACAGCGCCACCCGCGTCCCTGGTCATCAGCTACTTTGGTAATAAAAAAGTGGCACTTTTGCAAACTGGAGAAACTGCCGCGAGTATCACACCCACAAGCAAGCACACAACCCAACCCAGCCACCCCTTTGGCAACCCCAGCATTAGGCAAATGTTTCCCTCTCATAAGAACACTCCAAGCGATTAACCTAGGCTTTCAGTCCACTGATTTGAGAGATACAAACAAAAACACCTGTAAGTGGCAGCCTATTTCATTCTTTCACAGCTAAGAAGAGAAACACTGTGCAGATGAGTTTATTTTTAAGCTCTGGAAGAGTGAGGTGGGCGGGAGGAAGAGTTGGGCATATGTTCTTTTGTTGTTAAATCTTGTGCTTTTCACACCTATTAAACATCTGCTTGACAAGATGTGTTCGCACTTGACAAGCATCTTCAAGGAATGTGAGCATTTGCTACAAAATGTCTGTTCCTTGAAAAGTACAATCCAAGCATCAATATTGTCTTGTTCCTATTTGCTACTATGCCCTGATAACTGCCATTATGGAAATAGGATAGTCATTCAATAGCAAGTGGAGCACAGCTAAAAAGCAGCTTCACTATACTATGAGTCAGAAGAAACACTACCACCAACTTGAAGTCTTAAGTGGAACAGCTTAATACCATTGGCTCTGTTGGGATAACGCCTTAGACTCACCCTGACCCCTTATTTAATTACAGAGTGAGAAGTCAATCAGAAGTTCAAAAGTGGATACCTGTGCATTAAAAAGAATATCAGCAAACCACACCAACACCAAAGTCTTCCAGTTTGTCTCTTTTTCATCCTGGGACATGAAGTTGTGTAAATATTACCATAAATATTTTCTCTCATATTTAGAGATAGTTGAAAATGTCCATTTTTGTTTCTTTCAGTTTCTCACTTTTCCACTCTTCACCACATTTCCATTAAAAAAAAAAGTCCTTGTGAAAAGTCATCAGCAGTTCAGTGCAAATTTATCCTGATATATACACATTCTGCTAATGCACACATTTCTTAAAGCAATTTCTCCTAACACACTGTATTTTTGTATGTTCTTCTCCCTAATATATGCATCTACAGGCACACTTTACCCTGTTATAGGCATTTCTGCACAGAATACTTGGCTGGAGAACTGCATTGCAAAATTCAGAAAAGTGCGAATGTCAAAGGATAGCTGTGTTTCGTAAAATGTAAATTAGTTAAACTCATTGTTACATGCAAACTGAATTGAATTTCTCTCCAATCTCTGATCCTTAGTGGATCTGTTCTGTAAAAAATTAAATAAATAAAGAAGATGGAGTCAGAGAACCACTTACAAAGTTAATGCTGTCCAGCACAGTCAAGAATTTCAACACATATCAAGTGCAGAAGTTGTTGGATTCCAACTCCCATAAGCCTCAACAACCATGGCCAATGGTCATGAATAATCAGAGGTGGAGTCCAGCATCCTCTGGAGGGACACAGGCTCCCTAACCTGGGTGCTAAGTAGTAAGAAAAACACTGCTATTCATGGAGGGTATTGCTGAAAACAGATTTGAGCAACTTGCATTAGGAAGGCAGCTCACATTCCAGAAATAAATGAAAAATTCAATGTGTGATGAAATAGCCCATCTGCATCCATTCCAAGTGCCCAGTATAGGAGCCGTGATAGCCAGCAGTATGACAGAAACATCCTGGAATACTTTCAGTGGATGCCTACGGGTTATCTTCAGATAAGAACCCTGGGAATAACAACTCTGAAATAACTGGGAACCTTGGTTGCAAGAACGAGCCCATCGCCTCCTGCCTTGTCAATTCCTGTTGCTTCAAGCCACCAGGCAGCTGTTAGGAACCCAAGTTCCAAGGATCGACAGACCTTATGGCGTCTTCAGAGATAAAAGCGGAGCTGATTATCCAAACCCAAGGCGCAGCCCCTGCCTTTCAGCGGCCGATCAATAACAGTAATGCATAATCGTCAGTGTTCACATTATCTGTTGTCAAACGGACAGTGTTCTTCTGTCGTGGTTATCTACCTGCCTTCAGGTAATACTTACAGATGGAACTTGAGGGTTGTTGGTGATTTTAGGAATGAGATAGAGAGCACCATCTGACTTTTTTTGTTGTGCACTGCAATCCTGCTTAGCATACCTGCCTCAGATTGTAGACTTTGCTGTTATCTTTATGTTTCAGCGTGTTAAGTTTACCTCTCTTCCTGTGTGTCATGATCCAAATGTGTGTGTGTGCATAAACCCGTCACCTCGCGTACGTGACAAAGCATATTTTTGCCTACAAAAGCTCCTGCCATGAATGAAATGTCTCTCTCTGGGCTAGTGTGGTGTAGCAGCTAAACCAAACAGACCCAGGTTCAGATCCCCCCTCAACCATGAAGCACATTAAATGCCCTTGAAACCAATTTGCCGTCTGCTAGCCCAATTTACCTCACAGAGTTATTGTGAAGCTAGTGTGGTGTAGTGGTTAAGAGCGGTAGTCACGTAATCTGGGGAACCGGGTTCGCGTCTCCACTCCTCCACATGCAGCTGCTGGGTGACCTTGGGCCAGTCACACTTCTTTGAAGTCTCTCAGCCCCACTCACCTCACAGAGTGTTTGTTGTGGGGGAGGAAGGGAAAGGAGATTGTTAGCCGCTTTGAGACTCCTGAAGGGGAGTGAAAGGTGGGATATCAAATCCAAACTCTTCTTCTCTATGCACACCACCTTGCACATCTTAGAAGCAAAACAGGATTTTAAAAGGTAATAATAATCTGAACCTGAGGTGGAACTAATCAATGCTTGCTTGCTTGCTTGTTCCTTCCTTCCTTCCTTCCTTCCTTCCTTCCTTCCTTCCTTCCTTCCCAGACTTTCTGCAGGGATCAGCTGCATGATTGAGTTTTCCATATGACAACAGGTGTGGCACAGGAGCATGTCACGTGGAGAAAAGGGCTTTGCAGTCCAAATTGAAACAGATCAAATTTTGTCCATAGGCCAGACCAATAAAACCATAAATTGATATGGTGTTCAAAACAAAAAATCTAAGTTCCTTAAATAGGCATAGTACAACTTCCTTAAGATGCCGGGTGAAACAGAAAGGTCTTTGTCATTGTGTTCAGTCTACGGTGATTACTCTGCGAGGGTTAACTCACATTTGAAGAGTAACTATTGGGTGTCACAATCAATGGGCAACAAACATGCATTCATCAAGCTGCTCTGTTCAGGCATTAATATCCAACTAGAATCATGGGAGTGTGGAGTCAGCAACCTCATCAACTCATCCACTCACTGGGGCAGAAGTTCTTCTAAAGAAGGACGCCTACTCCATTCATAAAGGCACACTGTTTGATTTTGAACCTGACCACAGAGGGTTCCAACGTCACACGGAGGTCTAAATCATGCAGGAAGGCTGCACATATACAGCAGGTTCCCAGCTTCACATCCTCTTCCTCCTCTTCCAATGCATGAAAGGTGTTGAGGCCAGATGATGAAGATGCAACACAATCAGGGATTCTTCAAGCAATTATAATTGTGTGAACTCCCAAATCCAGCCTGTGAGTCTCTAAGAAGTTGCAGTACTTCTCTTTTGCTACCACAGATCAAAATGAGCTCTTATCTGGAATTTCCTGATCTTACGCCATCTTCTCCTCTTCTACATTTCTCCAAGAAGCTATTTTCTAGTTTAACCCTGCTAATTTTAATTTCCTGACCTCCCCTGATACTAGAAAAAAGCTTCACAAATCTATTTAACAGCACAAAAGCACCAGACCTGGCAGCACAATCCGTCTCTTTTTGTCATCAGCCAGACAGCCCAAAAGAAAGCTGTAAGCAGTTGTGTTAACAAGAAGAACACAATTGCCCCCTTTTTTCCCAGGGGGAAAAAAGGCAATCAGGCACTGTTGTCATTTGAAAGTATACAACTCTGTTCCTGATGTTAGATGCTGAAAGGGCTTTTAAGACTCTTTAAGCCATTGATTCACCTGCAAAAAAAATAAAAAAATTAACGCCATGCCATGCCACAGATCTGAAACATATGCACATAAATGCAAGCAACTGGATCAGAGCGCTGTTAAAGAACAGTTTACATCAAATCTTTAACTTAGTCTTCAGATTTTAAGGTTGTATGCAACTAAGTCCTAAACCTCTGGAAATCAATGACCCTGAGTTAGTCATGCCCATTAATTTAAATGGGTCGACTCTGAGTAGAATGGGACGCGCGTGGTCTAAACCACAGAGCCTAGGGCTTGCCGATCAGGAGGTCGGCAGTTCAAATCCTTGTGACGGGGTGAGCTCCCGTTGTTTGGTCCCAGCTCCTACCCACCTAGCAGTTTGAAAGCACGTCAAAGTGCAAATAGATAAATAGGTACCGCTCTAGCGGGAAGGTAAACGGTGTTTCCGTGCGCTGCTCTGGTTCACCAGAAGTGGCTTAGTCATGCTGGCCACATGACCTTGAAGCTGTCTGCGGACAAAAGCCAGCTCCCTCGGCCAGTAAAGCGAGACGAGTGCGCAAACCCCAGAGTGGTCCACGACAGGACCTAATGGTCAGGGGTACCTTTACCTTTTTACTCTGAGTAGAACTAGCATTAGCCATAACCCTGAGAGCCTGTCTATACCTCATCTTAATGTGGATTCTGAATGATTTGAGCCTCCTTTAATTCCCCAGAGGTTCCCTATGTTTTGACAGTTTGAATAAGAAAATGAAGCTCAACAACTTCAATCCTAAAAAAAGGTCAACAACATGTTCACTTCATCAAATCTTGCCCTCTTTGAAAAAAGTTTGGGCACCCCAGCTTTAGATAATAAACACAGACACACACACACACACACACAAAAATTTTAATTTCTATACCGCTTTATATTTTTAATAAAAATCTGCGGTTGACAGCATATTAAATCAATAAAACAATAGCTGGGCGATGTTCCTCCGGCCTCATGAGGAGCCATTTTTGTAGGGCTCTTTCGTAGGAATATTTATGTTTATGGGATAAATTAGGCCACAACTTGATTGGTTACAAATGTCAGCGGTTTGGCTTAGGCATTGGGTAAAACCAGGCTATATCCCGACTCCTGCCTGTCTTCAGGGAGTCTCACTAAGTGTAAGCCACCAGTAGGGGGAGCCCTATGACATACGTCAAATCGGGACACCCTGTGGGGTCCCCGTTGGGGTTGTGGCATGGCCCTAGCCTACGTCCAGGCTTTGGACAGGATCAACACCCCCGGATCCCTTTAACAGGATACCCTTATCGAGGAGGGGCAGGCAGAGACTACAACCATAAACAAAGGCTTACCCAATGCCTAACCTTACAAAGTTGTGATGATTGCTACAAGGTAGGTGAAAACCAAATGGCTGGTGCTAATCTGCCAAGTGGAAAAATTCCTACCTGGCCCCACCAATATGGTGGCCGGCATTTGTCCATAGCAAAGTCGCTGTTATAACAACGCATTAAAAGGGGGCAGGTGGGCTGGGAGATCTGGCGAGGAGACGAAAGGAGGAAGCCCCCCAGCCGTGCCATGGTTTAAACAGCCCACGACCATGCCCCCAGCTGTGACAATTCAACAGCCGGGCACATGGCAGGGCCGGAGTCAGTGCAATGAGGGCGGCATTCCTCCACCTCCCAGCCAGATCACTAAGAGGTCCCGGATGCCCAGCCGCAACACCGCCCACCGGGGAAGGTAAGCGGACTTCTGGGACAGCAGTAGTTGGCAGACAATGCTGCAGGAACAAGGGGAAATTAAAGGAGGCACAAGGGGCTCACAAGCCACATTAAACCAAAATATGGATGTAAGAAAACTGTGTGCAACACGTACTTCCAAACCTCTGTTTGTTTCTTCTGAGATCTGCAAAGAATCCACCATTTGCATCTCTAGGGATGGGAAACCTGTGGATCTCCAGATGTTGGACTCCACTTGCAGCAGCCCCATTGGGCCACCTGGAAGGTCAATGACTCCACATTGCTGTTCTAAGAATTTATTTTTATTCTCCACCCCCAAGCTTTGGGCTCATTGATTGAACATCCCTGATGCTTGCAGGCCTTTGAGGAACCTTGACAAACTCTCCTAGGGTTGACTTCTCCTAAGGCACAGCATCACTTGGTTTCTTGCATGGTGGGTGACTGATGGATGTGAAGAAGTCCACCAGTGAAGCAGTAGACTGAAGTGATTCCATTGTGAAATATGCCATGTCAGATTGCAGGAACACAAAGTTGTCCTTTTGAATGCTCTTCATCTTAAAACTAAAGCTCTCTTCATAGGGTAGACTGCATGGGGTAAACATTGGAGCAAGGGAAACTATGCTAAAACCTTCTCCCTGGTGTACTACTTACTACATGCGGAATGGTTGCTTGAGCTTTTGCATGGCGGTAGAATTCAAAGAGATGAATCGCCCGCCCACCTGCAGCCTCCAAATAGATCTGTTAAATTAAAAGCCATACCTACTAAATGTTTACTGTTAAATTTGTTCTATTCAGGTGTAATTCTTTGCCTGATTAAATCTTTAAATTGCAATTTCTCCGATTCAGTGATTATGCTCTTTCCCCCCCAAAGCACAAGGCAGCACTTTGAAACAACTATAACTACAGCGCACAAAGCAGAGTTCACATCCCACTTCAGTCAGGACTCGTGGGCTGTTTCTGACCTACAAAATGCAAAAATTGATCTCATCTCCTCTCTCTCTCTCTCTCTCTCTCTCTCTCTCACACACACACACACACACCAGTGTTGTAAGAGTGAACAAGGCATGTAAACAACTTTGTAATTAAAAGTAATTTATGCCTGATTGGAAAATACTGTTTAGTCTTTATACAACACTTATTCATACAGTTATACAAACACATTCTAATGCTTGTCAGGCATTAGAATTACTACAGTTAAATATATTTTATTGTGCTTCTTAGATCTCAGATTTGAGCAAACATATTTGAAAGAATCTTTTACAAAGGAAGCCCTCTAGCACTTGAATGTGACAAAAACTACTTATCAGGATTATAATCTCCCTTTTTTTTTTTTTTTTTTTGAAAAAGTGATATAAACGAGTCACTCAAGGTGCAGCTGGAGAAACTCTGCATAAGGAAAATCCAAATTCCCTACAGTGTCCAAGAGTGAAACCTTTAAAGGGGGGGGGAGCTGGTTAGACATTTGCAATAACCAATCATGTAAAAATATCTCATGCAATGACATTTTACCTTGCGCTGTTGAAGACCAAGGTTCAAGTCTCTTTTGTGCTTTATTTATGAGTTCAGGCACCACTGTGGTGTTCCGAGCTTCTTTATGAGGGCAAAAGAAAAGATCAGACTTCCAGTTCTTTATCTTCATTCTCATTGTGTTCATCCAATCACCAGTTGTGGCCATTATTTCTTAGGCTTCTTAAAAAGCAACTTCTCTCCTGGGCTGACGCATTTTTATTTTTATTTCTTTAAAGGAAGGTCAAATGAAAGACTCAGATATGAGAACTGAATTTCAAGAATCAAGATTAGCTTCTTTTACTCAACAGCTCCCTGCTACTTTCAAGTTAACCTTAACGTGCCAGATTCAACACAGCTTTGAAATATATGGGCCACTAACAGGATTACAGTTGCTTGCATGTCAGGGGGTCTTGCTGGTAATACCGCCATATTTTCCTCCATTTTTGGCCATGTTTCTAAGGCCCCTCCTCTCTGGCATTTGCCCAACCCATAGCAATCTACCTGCTCTTGTCAGAAAATCCTCATACCACCCCCAGTCCTTCCTATACATCCATATGGAAAGTAAGGTAGCAATATTTCATGTTAAAACAGTATGCTGTGCAAGTGAGGTGAGGTCGCCAGATGGAAAATATCAAGAACCTATTGTGTCTTTTATTGTTGCGTAGGAGAGAAGAATTTCAGCAGGTGCAGCTTCCATGACACCTGCTTAAACTCCCCCTTTTACCCCACTGTTAAAAGTGCAAGAGCACATCCTTCTTTTCCATCCAGCTTTTTTAAAAATAATAATAATGCAGTTTTCCCTCCAGCAAAACACAATCATCCTAATTTTTGTTTTGGCCTGGAATATATTCCCTTGACTCACATTTTCCTTGCTCGCCAGAACATTTAAATTATTAAGGTTTCACATGTATCGTTTCACAAACGGATGTTTGGGTGACATTTTTATGCTCTCCCAAACCTTACATCTGCAGGGCTTCGTAGTTAGAGAGAGAGCCACAACTGGCTATATAAATCTAAGCTAATTCGAGCATAAGCACAGGAAGGCGCAGAAACACCACACTCTCTTTGATACTAATTTTAGATTTGTTTGTCTTCCTTCCTTCCCGACTCTCCTGCCTAGGAGGCCATCCTTTACTGTCAGTTGTATTTTGACTACGACTTGCACGCCATCACCTTTTCATGTTTTGTCATCAGGGAACAATCAGCAAACCCACGCAGGAGCATCAAAGGCATTTCTACAGGAAGGCCTAACTCATACAGTGACCCGTTTCCTGCTTCTGGCTACCAATTGGCTGAAGAAACCAAAGGCTTTGCGGCAGAGCGTAAGTGGGTCACACAAAGGTCACAGGAAGGGCAGCAGCTAAGATAGTTAGGGAATTATTGTATTAGCTGTTGAACCTTGAAAGCCAGCCTGGAGGGCCACAAGTTCCCTAAAAGTGTATGCCTCTCTTCAACCAATATAACAGGTGAGAAAACTGCACCGCTGCAATGGGTTCTATCTATATGATGCATTGTATGTGCTTCAAATGACACTATCTCCAAAACTCTTGTCTGTTTGTCCAATTTAATGCCGCTGGTACAAAACATGAAGCAAGCTTAGCCCTAAATGTGCTTGCAGCATGTATTCCAGCTTGCCCCAATGACATATCCATGATTTTCCATTGTGTGCAGGTCACAAGCAATGAAAGATATAGGTGGCTCACCCTCACATACACACACTTGTCCCCGAAGTTCTATGGCAGCTATTGAAAAACAGCACATTCTGAGGGGCAAGGCAGTCCCTTACTTGAGTTATCCTTCTCCCCTGTCCACTTCCCTCTCAGAATGAATTGTGACCTCCTAAGTCCCTTTAACTGACCGTCCATCATATGAACCTTATCTGCAGGGCCAGCCCACCCATGAGGCAAGGTGAGGAAGGTTGCCAGTTGGAGATCCACCTCAGGTGCCAAAATGTATTGGGCTGGCCCTGCTTATCATGGCGAAAGGACTAGAACATGGGTAGGCAAACTAAGGCTCGGGGGCCAGATGCGGCCCAATTGCCTTCTAAATCCAGCCTGTAGATGGTCCGGGAATCTGTGTTTTTACCTGAGCAGAATGTGTCTTTTTATTTAAAATGCATCTCTGGGTTATTTGTGGGGAATAGGAATATGTTTTGTTTTGTTTTTCAAAATATGGTCCGGCCCCCCAAAAGGTCTGAGGGACAGTGGCCCCCTGCTGAAAAAGTTTGCTGACCCCTGGACTAGAACATACCTTCTGACATTTCTCTGATGAAAATAGGGACATCACATTCCATAATGATACTTTTACCATTTATACCCCACACATTTTACTGGGTTGCCCCAGCCACTCTGGGCATTTCCCAACATATATAAAAAACATAATAAAACAGTAAACATTTAAAAAACTTCCCTATACAGGATTGCCTTCAGATGGCTCAGGGGTTGGATCAAATCAGAAACCAGGATAACTTCTCTAAATCAGGGGTGCCTCTGGAAAATAGGGACACTTGGAGGGTCTGCTAGAACAAAGCAAATTCCAAAGCAATGTGTGGGTTGCACAACGCATACTTGCCCCCCTGCCAGTGCCAGCCTCTTTTCAGCTCCTGTTTCCACATGCCACAATACCTGCTTGACAGGTACCAGATGCAATGGAGCTGGAATTTCTGCCTGGGCTCTGTTGTAATAAACCAGAGAGAACAGCTGTGCTTTTAAACATCACCCCTTCATTTCTAAGGAACTTGCATATGAGAAGCTCTTCAGGGGGCATGGTTATTGCCTAAGGATAGTTAATAAGTAGTTAAATACACTGAAACACAAGCTTGGGAGGTAGAAATAAGAGGGTCCCCCCCCCCCGTCCCCCCTGTTTCTTAAAATTTATCTTAATGTGCAGCCTGTTCTATCCTGAAGTTGTGGACTGGATAACCATAGATGAGCAAAACAAAATATACTGTATACAATAGAAAGCCACACGACTAAAGACTTAACCAGATGCAAAGGTACTCATAACTCTTGTTCAGAGTGGAGAAATATTCATACTAAATAGGACTAGAATATTAAATCACTGAAAACGTTCTTGTTTGTAACCAAAGGTGGTTCCAATTGCTGAACAAAACATGTTACAAATAAACAGTGATTTGGCAATGTCTTTCAATTGCACCATCAAGCAAGCCATTTTCAATTTACTCCCTTTTACTTGCCTCTTTTTCATCTGCATTTTACTACTTACTTTATGACTTTTCTAATGTGACAATTTAAATATTTCTCCGTGGGATGCTTCCATTCATCATTCTGCAACTTACTGAATTTGCGCTGAAAGGGGAAAGGAAGAAAGGCAGTGAACTTTAGAGAAAAGAGTTGCTCGAGTCATTCAGACTGCTTTGCTATATTTCAATAATAGATTAAATTATAAATTTTATCTCATTTGGTTTACTAATCTCATGCTAATAGCCGGTCTGTAGTTAAATATAGTCTTTTATTTATTTTATCTGATGATTAATTTTTAAATTCTCAGCTAGATGTTCTACATCTTTTGGAGTGAAGTCTGATTGTGAAACTTGCAAGTGCTTTATATATAGATTAATGTAGCATAATATCATACTCATCTTCAAATCTGTTTAACTATACCTTCATTCATTTCATAGTTTAACTGTGCATCTATCAAAGTAATTCAGTTAATAAATATTAGTAGTCTATTCAGTCACAACCTGTTTATCCCCTAACACGTGTGTGTATGTGTAAAAGAAGTTGTGGAAGGTACCTGGGACTGGGACCATGGCACACACTGCTGTTTCAAAGGCAAATGGGAGCGTGGAGTAACGTTCAGTGGGAAATGGTACAGAGTCAGACCCCATCTCCCAGGAACACTGCAGTCCTGATCCAATTGGGCTCCACCATGGCTGGTATTCATTAAATTACCTGGGAATAAGCACCACTGAATTTACTAGGACCTACTTCTGAGTTAGGATTGCAAGAGGTGGACTTTGGTTTTTCAGATTTCAGTAGCACCCTGTGCAAGGCTGGAATTTGGCACGCACACACGCACACACACCGCCTTCTATTCTGCTCAATTCACTATGTCCTAGTTGCAATGCCCTGTGGCGCAGGGTCAGCACCCAGTGCAGTGGAACCAGTCACGCTGCCCTAAATCCACCTATGGGGTAACTCACTGGGGAACAAGGTCAGAATTGCTCCGCACTGACTAACTATGTACTACTGAACAAATTTAGGATCTGGCTGTGGTTTATTTTAATTCAGTCTAGTATAACCTTTGTAAGGTACTAAACAACAAACTGGACGACTGACTCACCCGTGTTTACAATTTGGGACAAAATAAAAAAGACCCTGTCTTTTTAATCTCTGTGAAGGTGGGAAAATATATTTGGAAGCGACTTCTTTTCAGGCTGGCTTAGAAGGTTTGTTGCAATGCAATTTACACAGCTGGACAGGTCTACAGGTGGCTCAAAATGCATTAGAGAAAGTGACTTGACTTCTGCAGGCGCGGGGGAGACAGGAAGTCTCTCTGGGATTGAGGTTGTGCCAGGCATTAACACAGCTGACTGGATAGCAGGTGGCTGCAAGTATAAATTTCATGCTAACATATTCATTAGAGCTCCCTTGCCTCTGTCTTCCTGGAATTGTAAAGTGCTGCTGATATCACCCTAAGCAAGCCCGTGCAAGGACACACTGCTTTTCTCAGAACAGAGGGGAAAGCAAGCCCAGATGAATATGAAAAGAATGAACACTTCCACGGTCCTCATCCCTTTTTCGTCACCTCTGCAGAACATTGCTTTAGGGTGAGACTTTCAAATGCTGCTTAATAAGGGAGTTAGGTATGCAAACCTGATTCCATTCGGAGCTGAAATGGTTTGGAATATCTCAGCCTCAATTAATTTATTTATAAGAACCCAGAAGGTGTGACTGTGTTCTGCTAACTAGCCAATCTCTTCAAATACCAATTTATAAACCCAAACACCCAAAAGGCTTAAGAGACATACTTTCTATAAGGGTTTATTAAAAAGAAAGGGGGGGAAAGATGAATATATCAGTGATGTTTGCTTTTAATTTGTTTTTGTTTTTTCATTAATAAATAAACATATTCCATAAATGTGCTGAATAAAACAAAAGCAGAAAACACACTTCAAGAACAGTGGCAGGAAAAATTTGAACTGATGCCCGAAGCATAAGGTTTCTCTCCCCCACCCTGTAAGCTACACACGACAGCATCATAAATCTTCCTTTTGACCTAGTTTAGCATATGCTACCTTCCTTGCTAAAATATTCACACACAATTAAATATCCATGGGAAGGCAGGAAAGAGACAAGAATGTGGGGTGCCAGGGCTAGAGGAATCCATAAGGAAGACTGTAGCTCAGTGGTAGTGCATCTGTCTTGCATGCAGAAGGTCCCAGGTTCAATCCCCAGGGTCTCCCGATAGGGCTGAGAATATCTGCTGTCTGAAATACTGGAAATTTGCTGCCACTCAGTGCTGGCAATATTGGGCTAGATAGACCAGTGATCTGACTCAGTATAAAACATTTTCCTATGAGCAACCCACCACACTGAACAAGCTACCATCTCTGTCACCCAGAATTTAAGCTGGAGGCAGCCTCTTAAATGGAATAATTTGATGCAAGAGAGGTAGGACAGAGTTACAACCTCAATTTACATGTTCTGCCTTAACATATAACGTTGTCTTAACTGGGTCAGATTACTGGTCCAACTAGCCTAGGACTGTCTGCATTGGTCTATAGCTTTCAGTGTCTCAGCCAGAGGACTCCCCTCACCCCAAATCTACTCAGATCCTTTAACTAGATATCCAGGGATGGCTTATTCATGCTTTGGTGACATCCAGACTAGTGCACAAGCTCTCTGTGTTGGGCAGCCGTTGAAAATGGTTGAGAAGCTTTATCTAGTGCCGAAGGCAGTAACCCACGTGTTGATTAGTCCAAATGGATTTTCCACTATGGAATTGGCTCTCAAAGAAGGAGGCAGTGATGGCAACCAGGTTGGATGAACAGACATATTCATATCAATGTATACCAGCCATGATTGGTCCTGTTTGTCAATTTCCCACAGGCATCTGGTTGGTCACTGTGAGGAGGAGCTGCTGGACTAGAAGAGCAATTGGCCTGACCCAGCAAACTCTTCTTATGTTCTCATATCTTGCTTCTCTTGAAGCAGCTGCACTTCTGGGCCATAAGAAGAGCTCTACTGGACAGGACTGAATGCCCACCTGGTCTTTCCATAGCAACAAACCAGGTGCCTACAAGAAGTCCACAAGCAGGAAATGAGTACAAAGCACTCTCTCTCTTTATGCTTCCCAGCAACTGGTCCAAAATTGCTGTTTCGATCTTTAAACCCACTCAATATCTTGGGTTTTGGTTTTTTCATGGGACATTTCATCTCATATAGGATCCCAGCCCTAAATCCCTTGAGGTGGCCCTGCCCAAGGTTCCATTTTATGTAAAGACCCGGGCAGTCTCTATAAGGAGCAAGGCCTTCTCTGTGGTGGCCTTTAATATTCTGGCACTTCCTTTCAAGAGAGGTTAATTCCGCCTCCCTCTTACTGTTTTTTTCAGAGTGGAGGAGCATTCTTTTTTGTTCTGATTGCTTCTTGCTCTTGTACCATTGACTGAGCTGTCTTTACTGCTGTTTTACTATCATTGCTGTTTTATTGAAATTGTCTTGTGATGGGGGAGTAATTGATTTGTGCTCTTTTATTGAATGTTGTTTTGATTCTTCAAACTGCTGTGACAGCGGTATAAAAATCTTTTAAATTAATACACCCTGGAGCTTGTGCCTGCTAAACATGTGCTCTGTCACTGAGGGATTGATTTAAAGTTCCCAAAGAAACATGAGATGTGGCTGCCATGCCTGCTGCCCTGGCCCCTGTCATCTGTCCCTCCTCTTCCCCTCACCTGTTACAGCAAGCAAGATGCCAGGTATGCCATATAGAAGCTGATGGAAGAGGGCAGATGAAAGGGCTAGGAAGGCCAAAATAGGCAGAGATACCGAGTGACAAGAATCACATTACGTTTTGAGGAAGGGTCATAGCTCAGGGATAGAGCATTTGTTTTGCAAAGACAGCTTCCTGCGTTCCTAGATATCCAGTCAGGGCCTGAGGATCATTCTTACAAATGATTCCCAAAATGAAGCTAGTAATATATGGGGGGAAATGGGCAATAATACAGAGGAGCCAAGTGTGAACACTCAGAAAACCCACTTCGACATCTGGCCTCTTCAGTTTCTCACACAGCAGTTCCCTACCCTACACTATTTCCTTTTCTTTCTTTCTTTTTCATTAAAAGAAGGGCTGAGAACTATGGCAGGGAGCAATAAGGCAAATCCAAGTTTACATGCTGACATCTTCCATTCATGCATTGCACCAAAACTAAACACCTGCATGCCTTTTCATGCCATATACTCATATTTAATGGAATTATGAAGATTTTGTTGTTGTTTAAACAGAGGAATAATCTTAATCAAATAAATACATAATTGATATCACACGTTTGGAATGAGTGAGAACTGGACAGTGGAAAACTGACTTCTGTAACCGCTCAAATCCCCATGAAATATTTTTTTATATGTCACATATGCAAGAAGCAACCTGATCTTGAATGTCATCTGTTCTGAATTATACATGCAATTATGGTAAAATCTATACCAGATCGCATGTTATTCCTTAGGATTATGGTTCAATCGTTATTAAAAACTTTTAAGCACTTTCAGTTGGCAGATTTATGAAGTCCTTCATTCAGAGGCCACATTCTACAAGTCTGAGGTTCCCATCGTTTAGTTAGTCTTCTGGTATGGAGAAACACAGGGAGATTATAATTGGACATCTCACTGAAATCTCTTAGTAAAGTAACATTTGACTGTGTTCTGGAGAACCCTGGTGTTTCTCAAAAACTTATTGGGAGTACGTCAAAGAAAGCATCAGTAATGACAACAACCCAAGGAAGTATTGAATATTATTGTTGCTGTTTTAAAAATATGACCTGCCCTTCACCAGCAGGCCCCTGGTTGGGTTACAACAATTTAAAATACAGAGTTGAAAACGGAGTGCAGTCATTGGGAATATGGTGGGCCCTGAAACCATACATCTCATATGTTAAAGGCCAGGAAATATACTTTTTGTTACTGATTGGTAAGTCAGGACCAACTACTGGGTTGTGACCTAATCCAAGGTAGGTTGCAACAGGAATACTACCATCACACAAATATATGGCAAAAGATTAAGAAACAGTTCCTAAATGTATGTTTGGGTTAAAAGTGGGTCCTGGGTCCAAAAACATTGAAGATACCTCTTCTAGGACACAACTCTGTCAATCATAAACTAGATATAATTGGGCAGCTCTGTTTTGTTTTGTTTTCTTCATCAACATCATCATCATTATCACTTTTTACACAATGAAAAAGACTCAAAATGACAAGAAAATACAACAGCTGAGAAGTTAAAAATAATAATGTTATGTATTGAAGTTCTCACCCTGGCCACCAGGGGGTATTGTGTATATACCGGTAGTTTTCACTCAGGTCCACGTACGTTAATTTAGGCGGGAAACCCTGAGCTGTTGTTGTTACAGTGTTGACAGCCAGCTGCCTATAAAAGCAGGCCGGCTGAGCTGTTTGCTGTTCAGTTCAGTTCTAGCTTACTTATAAAGAAATATAGTGGTACCTCGGGTTAAGAACTTAATTCATTCTGGAGGTCCGTTCTTAACCTGAAACTGTTCTTAACCTGAAGCACCACGTTAGCTAATGGGGCTTCATGCTGTGCCGCCAGAGCACGATTTCTGTTCTCATCCTGAGGTAAAGTTCTTAACCCGAGGTAATATTTCTGGGTTAGCGGAGTCTGTAACCTGAAGCGTATGTAACCTGAAGTGTACGTAACCCGAGGTACCACTGTACTTGGAGAAATCTCTGTGTCGTCTGCTATGTCCACCCACTACCTAATAATAATAATACAAAATCCCCAAAATGTTCAATAATCCAAGTCCCTACCCCAGATAATGGTGGGCACCACTTTACAGAGGCCAGCTAAGTTACCAAAGGCCGTAGTGAATAAAAATGTATTAGGCCTGGTGCCTGTTTGCGCCTGTATCTCTGTGTAAAGTGTGAGGAATGAAATTTAATTTTATCAGAATTTAAAGAATGGGGTGTGCATTCCTGCAAGTACAGGGTGTTCGTATTTGTCAAGGGAAAGGTTTAACGCCTCCATTTCCTCCTGATCAAGATCCATCAGTCGCCATCTTCAGTGCCTCTCGCCAGAAACTGAAGACAATTCTTTTGGTGGCCTTTAAATTGATTTCTCTCCCACCCCACCTCCTGACCACTGCTCCTTTAAATGTCATTGCATTTGACGTTTTGTATTAGTGCTTTTTGGTTCTTTTGACTATTTGTACTTTAATGTATTTAGGCTACACTAAATACATGAAGATGAAGAAATACACTAAAAATGAACAAACTGGTTTTATTTCTTGGCTTCTGAGGTACCGCTATCAGTCTGGCACCCATCTTGGAACCATTCCCCAGAAAAGAAACAAGCCTTGAGGGTGTGCAGTTCCAACTTTTTTCCTCAAAGAAACACTTTTGCCCTTTGGTCACTAGGTGGCAACCACATAAACATATCTTACATACTGTATTTTATGATACAGTATTTGCATTGGTTCTGCTACCTAGATTTCCTGTAGGCCTCTAGAGACAAAAACAGAAGAAACACTTTGCTACTGCTACTACTACTCCCACTTCTGAAAGCATGAAATAAGTCCTAGTTCAATATATCAGGACAAGCATTACCATAGCTTTGAATGAATTAGCAGTTATGACAACAACATTTCTGCTGAAGCAACTTCAGTCAGTCAGGCTCCTCGTGTAATGTGAGTAGGAACTAAAGGTTTTTAGAAATGGTTGCATTGGGGGGAATCAGTTGTGGGCCGGGAAAGAAAAAGAAGGGGTATCTGACTAGTTTTGGGGCTTATTCACACTTTTCTTTGCTCTTTCCAGGCATGGTTCGTGATTTAAAGCTCCCTGTCCAAGCACCGGGTTTGGGGGTTTTATTGTTCCAGAGCTTTCCCTGTGAAAACCCACTCTTTAAATCTCAATCAGATCAAACGTCAATCTGCAGAAAACCCAAATTGACGTTTGCTCTGATTCAGCTTTAAAGAGTTGGTTTTTGTGGGGAAAGAAAAAAGGGCCCCTCTGATACAGAGCATTAAAGCACAGGTCTCTAGCTGGACAGAGTGGGGCAAAAGGTAGGTGTAACAAGGCCCTAAGTCTTGTATATTGTATATATTTGCAGTAGCACTAAGTGAATTTTGCTGCTCCTTCAATCTTTGTGGGAAATCTTGCCAATACTATGAAGTCAGAAGACAAAACTGAAAATAAGGCAGAGAAAAATGGACCAGCTTCCTCATTCTACTCTCCAGGGATCATCTCTATAATCCCATCCCAATGCTTCTTGCAAGGAAATCTCTCTACATTTTTACTATTAACCACCACTAGAAATCTGGTCTCTTTTAGAATATCTTAAGGCAAGAGATATCTATATAGGGTAACATCTTGTGTAAGCTATTTCATATTCTAAGTAATTTTATTTTATTTTTACTTTTGAAGGGTGAGTGAGAGTGACTGAACAAATGAGTGGAGCTGAACAACTGTCACTTAACCTAGTATTCACATTCTCCCTCTTCCTCCTCCAGGTACTTTTCTCCCTGGCTTGCCTTGTTGGAAAAAGATGAAACTGGGAAGACGATGAATGGAGATAAGAAGATGAAGAAGGGAGGTAAGGTGTGATTCGGCTCATTCACTCATGTGGTTCTTTTGATATTAAAAGTAGACCTCGGTGTCTACCTTAACGTGAATTGGACAGATATGGAAATGAGAAATGTGGCTGTTCCATCACCACCATTCAGGTCTCAACAAGCTTTTCACCAAGTGAGGAGCGGGCGAAGTAAACTACACTGAAACCTGTAGAATTTACTTCTGGAAGTCCAGTCTTTCCCTATATGTATGGGCATTCCACATATTGTGCATCAATGTTAGCAAACACATCTTAAGATGGCCATAAAAAGGAATTCATTAAACCCAACAACTATTAGTTTATCTATGCATCACTTCTCACTACAAAAAGTTCCAAAGCTATTAAAAACAAAACAAAAAAATGAATACAGGAATAAAAATACATAAACATAATTAAAAGCATAACTAACCTACCTACCTACCTACCTACCTCTTTATCAACGACTTGGATGATGGACTCAAGGGCATCCTGATCAAATTTGCAGATGACACCAAACTGGGAGGAGTGGCTAACACCCCAGAGGACAGGATCACACTTCAAAACGACCTTGACAGATTAGAGAACTGGGCCAAAACAAACAAGATGAATTTTAACAGGGAGAAATGTAAAGTATTGCACTTGGGCAAAAAAAATGAGAGGCACAAATACAAGATGGGTGACACCTGGCTTGAGAGCAGTACATGTGAAAAGGATCTAGGAGTCTTGGTTGACCACAAACTTGACATGAGCCAACAGTGTGACGCGGCAGCTAAAAAAGCCAATGAAATTTTGGGCTGCATCAATAGGAGTATAGCATCTAGATCAAGGGAAGTTATAGTGCCACTGTATTCTGCTCTGGTCAGACCTCACCTGGAGTACTGTGTCCAGTTCTGGGCACCACAGTTCAAGAAGGACACTGACAAACTGGAACGTGTCCAGAGGTGGGCAACCAAAATGGTCAAAGGCCTGGAAACGATGCCTTATGAGGAACGGCTAAGGGAGCTGGGCATGTTTAGCCTGGAGAAGAGGAGGTTAAGGGGGGATATGATAGCCATGTTCAAATATATAAAAGGATGTCACATAGAGGAGGGAGAAAGGTTGTTTTCTGCTGCTCCAGAGAAGCGGACACGGAGCAATGGATCCAAACTACAAGAAAGAAGATTCCACCTAAACATTAGGAAGAACTTCCTGACAGTAAGAGTTGTTCGACAGTGGAATTTGCTGCCAAGGAGTGTGGTGGAGTCTCCTTCTTTGGAGGTCTTTAAGCAGAGGCTTGACAACCATATGTCAGGAGTGCTCTGATGGTGTTTCCTGCTTGGCAGGGGGTTGGACTCGATGGCCCTTGTGGTCTCTTCCAACTCTATGATTCTATGATTCTATGGCCATATAGAAGATATTGGACTAAAACTCCCATCAGACCCAGCCAGCATAGCAAATGGATTATGATTTTATTTTCTCCTTTTTCCTATGTTGATAGGAATGTTTTTAACATTTTTCTTTTATTGTACCTCTGATATTGTATCTGATAAAGGAGAGGCTAAACATGTGTGTGTGTGTAAGTAAGTAAGTAAGTAAGTAAGTAAGTAAATGGGACTTGAATTCCAGCAATAACTGGAGGCCCATGGATTAGCCACCATTGGATTCTTCCTGGGTCTTTCTTCCCAATTATGCAGAAAAATTGGGTTAATTTAGGGCTGCAATGTGTAGATCACAGATTCAGGACAATTAAAGGAAGGTACTTCTTCACGCAGTGCATAATTAAGTTATGGAACTCGCTCCCACAGTGGAGGCAATGATGGCCACCTACGTGGGATGCCTTTAAAAGAACTTCAAGGCTGTTTAGTGTGTTTTACAGATACACCTACACACACTCATGTACTATGCCTTACGGGAATGATACTCTATATATTTCTATAAATTGTCTTGTACATATTCAACTCTCCTTTTTTCTTCCTTTTTAAATTAAAAAATATATAGCACTCAAATATATTCTAGATAAATAAAGCAGAGAATAAACAACATATATCCACATATGTAGGTGGAGGGGGCCACACAGTGGCCAAACGTGGGAAAAAGTCAACCCTACAAAATAGGATATGCTTAGTAGATTTTTCTGGTAACCTCCCAATCTGACTATCTGTAGGGTTGCCCTTGAAACTGGTTACGAGTACGGCATCTTGGCTTCCGTCAGGAACTGACAGCACTAATATCCCCCAATCTCAGTTAATAAGCAGGTGTTTTGCTTTGCAAGGTTCGACTTTTTATCTTTAAATTTCTAAACTGGTTACAGACATAGCTGTCAACTTTCAGATTTGAAAATAAGGGATCAGCAGCCTCGAAAATAAGGGATCAGCAGCCTCACCAGTCCCAGGGACAGTCTATGGGATATCTAACAATCCGGGATAGCAGCAGGAAGCAGCGGGAAACGGCACTGAAATAAGGGAATTTCCTGCAAAAAAAGGGAAGGTTAACAGCTATGGTTCCAGTAAAATTTAGGGAGCTCATTCTCACATCTATACACTTCCAATTGGAGAAGCTTCATGTGCCACCACATTCATTCATTCATTCATTTATTTATTTATTTATTCATTCACTCACTCACTCACTGCACCATATCAGACAGGGATGGGGAGGCAGCAGTAAGTCAGCACAGCATAAATGTGAAATGGGAGATGGGAGATCAGGTAAGCAGCCCTGCCCCACCAACTGTGGCTGATCCACAATATAGGAAAATCCAAACAGGAAATTAGTCCAGGTAAAAATGGGGGAAGCAAACTTTTCTTCTTTCAGTATGTGTTCCATTACATTACACAGTTCTGTGAGAAGATCCCCTTCATCATGCATGCAGGTTGGCTGCTTCTACAAAGACCTTTTTTCTTTCTTGTGGAAATAGCCATACTCTCTGAAGGGACAATGAAGTAGCCTACTGAATTTCACATGGTTGGTTAAAACATACCTTGGCCATCAAAGAATTACAATATTTGAACCCTGGCCACTTTTATTTTTATTTTTATTTATTTATTTTTATTTAGCTTATTTTAATTCCTGACATGCTAGTTTTAAAAATGTATTTTGTGACTGCAGACACATACCAACTTTACTGGGAATAATTGTCAAGTGGACTTACTTCTATATATAGGATTGCACAGTAAGCAACTGGTTGGCTTTACACCAAATTTGCAAGCCTTTGTGTTAGCCCATGAGGAAACTACTTCAAAGTGGTACCTCGGGTTACAAACGCTGCAGGTTACAAACTCCACTAACCCAGAAGTAGTACCTGGGTTACAAACTTTGCCCCAGGATGAGAACAGAAATCGCGCGGTGGCAGCGGGAGGCCCCATTAGTGAAAGCGCGCCTCAGGTTAAGAACGGCTCCTTGTTAAGAACGGACCTCCGGAACGAATTAAGTTTGTAACCCAAAGTACCACTGTAGTTGGTCCTAATAAATGTTTGCAGTATTTTATACCAGACATTATTTTGGCACCCTCTCTTTCCCATGCTTAACACTAGATGGCACACAATAGCTACAGTAGCTCTTTGACTCAGAAAGTCACAAATATCCAATCCTAGTGAGGATGTCTATGGGAAAGTTTTAAGCTATATTGATTTTTTAAAAATCTTGTTTTTGAGCATGTTTGCTTACAACTCAACCTTTGGCCAGCCTTCACTAGCCAAAGTAATTTGCTAGAAAAATGGGTGATCTCAGAGAATGAGTGAAAGGTGTCATTGAATTCTGTGGGATTCACTTTTGAGTAAACATGCATAGGTTTGTACATTTAGTGTGTTGCAACGAAACAGCAAAGAGCTTTGCAGTTTTGTACAGCATAATACATTTAGGAGAGTTTATGCTATAATAAATTGTTTCGGGGAAATGCAAATAGTGGATGCCTGTGGCATTTCAACAGGATTGCTGTCCAACAGAACAGGGGCAGCTGTAGCCCTGCTCTGAGTTAATGTGAAGCAGTATATTTGTTACTTGCAGAAGAATCTCTCTTGCAGCTTACAGTGGAGGTATATATACCTACTGGATGGATAAGGAATAAGACAGACTCTCAAGTAACCTGGTCCTGAGCTGTATAGAGCCTTATATGTTAATACCAAAACCTTGAAGTTGGCCCAATAGCAGATTGGTAGCTAGTGGAAATCCCACAAGCAAAGTGTTATATGCTGGTGGTATTTTGCCTTCCCAAGCAACCTAGTCACTATGCTCTGCACTGTCTTGGCTTTTGTGACATGCTTGCATGTAATGTGTAGTTAGAGATTGTTGGTTTTTTATCAGTGTAAGTTATTTGCATCAGGTATGCCCAGCCATTAATGTTTTCGTACCTTCAGAAAAACAGGCATCTTTAGAAATACAGCTTTAGAAATACACCTCTCTCTCGACATTTCCGGGTATGAATTCAATTATTTAATTATTTCCCAGTGCTGCGCATATTTGCGGTTGTGCATAAGTTGATCTGCCTGTACATTCATCTGCTTGAAACACAAATGATTGCATTCTGCTCTTCCTGTCCTGTGGTAAACAGACCAGATACTAAGTTTACCTTTGGCAAAAATTAGAGTTGTGCACCAGTAATGCACACCTTTTATACAGCATTCACACAGAAATGAGAAAATATGCATCAGCTAGACCATTCAAATAAAATAAAAATGCATTCAATTTCTCTAAATTTCACGACACTGCTCTATTAAAACTATACTGTTAATATTCATATTTAACCTTTTATGTAGCTCAAACAATGTGCTCAGTGAAAGTGCTGAAAGTTCATAACAATTAAAATGACAAAGAGTCTGATATTTTTAATAGCGGCTGCTCTGAACAGTAGCATTGAGTGGCTCAATACTGCAGTGATTTTGAATTCAATATGATGCTAACGTGTCTGGCACAATCTGAGCATTGTGTAAAAATGCTCCCACTGGTATAAATACCCCTTCCATGCACAATAGCTAACGAGTATATGAAAGAGCTCTTTCAAGACAACATTAAGTCGTTCAAGGAGATACAAACCCAGCATTGAGTGAAGAGCTACAGTGCATTTGCTCTAATGCGGTATATGAATCACTTACTATCCTTGGCAATGTATCAGAGCCTTTAGATATATGATATGATCCTAGTGAAAGCCAATAAAATTCTCGAATCATCACACCTTGGAGAGAGTGTGTTTTTTTTTTATTTTAAGTACTCCCTTCTGAAAGTTCCTTGTTGTTGATTTATAGCATTAATAAAAATGCACCAAAATGCAATTTAGTTGGATCATACTAAATTATGACTAAGTAAAAAATGAGTGGCAGGACAGCAACCATCATTGTCAGCTTTTACCGTATTTTTCGCCCTATAGGACGCACCGTCCCATAAGGCGCACCTAGTTTTTTGGGGGGGAAATAAAGGAAAAAAATTATTTCCCCCCCAGGCGCGGGGTTGGGGAAGCCCGAGCTTCCCCCGACCCCAGCCCCCAAACAGGCAGCTCTCTGCAAGCCGTGGGAGCCCAGTGCTGGCTCCCGCTGCTTGCTGAGAGGTCCGCGAAGCCTGGACGCGCTGAGCTCAGCGCGCGCAGGCTTCGGCATGCAGGCACCTCTCCGCCAGCAGCGGGAGCGCTCCCGCTGCTAGCGGAGAGGTCCGCGAAGCCTGGGCGCGCTGAGCTCAGCGCGCGCAGGCTTCGGCATGCAGGCACCTCTCCGCCAGCAGCGGGAGCGTTCCCGCTGCTAGCGGAGAGGTCCGCGAAGCCTGGGCGCGCTGAGCTCAGCGCGCGCAGGCTTCGGCATGCAGGCACCTCTCCGCCAGCAGCGGGAGCGCTCCCGCTGCTAGCGGAGAGGTCCGCGAAGCCTGGGCGCGCTGAGCTCAGCGCGCCAGGCTTCGGCATGCAGGCACCTCTCCGCCAGCAGCGGGAGCGCTCCCGCTGCTAGCGGAGAGGTCCGCGAAGCCTGGGCGCGCTGAGCTCAGCGCGCGCAGGCTTCGGCATGCAGGCACGTCTCCGCCAGCAGCGGGAGCGCTCCCGCTGCTAGCGGAGAGGTCCGCGAAGCCTGGGCGCGCTGAGCTCAGCGCGCGCAGGCTTCGGCATGCAGGCACCTCTCCGCCAGCAGCGGGAGCGCTCCCGCTGCTAGCGGAGAGGTCCGCGAAGCCTGGGCGCGCTGAGCTCAGCGCGCGCAGGCTTCGGCATGCAGGCACCTCTCCGCCAGCAGCGGGAGCGCTCCTGCTGTTTGCGGAGAGGTCCGCGAAGCCTGCATTCGCCCCATAGGACGCACCCAGATTTCCCCTTCATTTTTGGAGGGGAAAAAGTGCGTCCTATAGGGCGAAAAATACGGTAGTTGCCAGGCTAAGAGACATTCCTGTGTGTCCATGCTTCTGGTGAATTTGGACCATCTGCTTTGATTCTGGCTGCTCTGGTGGTGTTCATCTTTTAGCGGGATGGGATAGGGTTTCTGGGATATGCACTTTAAATATTTTGTTTATTGCAATTTGTTTTCTTTGTATCTGGTTTTTAATTGTATTTTTAGCCTTTTGTTTATTATTAAGTCGCTTTGAGACCTTTTAGTAGAAAGTTGCAAATTAACGCAGTTAATAAAATGCTAAGGCTAAACTTGAGTAAGCAGGAAGGGATGGAGTTGGCAGGAGAAGAAATTGAGGTTTGAGGTTGCAAGTTGCACAGGATTTGTGTTTTTTGTTCTCTGTGAATTGTTACATGAACTATACTGGAAATATCCTAATCATGCATTTTTTATTTTTTATTTTTTAAAAAACTATTTCATATTTAGTGAATTGTAAAACTGCAGCCCTTATGTCGTACCCACTTTCTGCGTGCTTGTATCCTATTGTTAACTTTGTTGTCACTTTCTTCTTACACTTGGAGGCACAGAGGTTCATTTTGCTGTCCTGGAGCATTATGTCAGCTTTAGGGCAAGCTCGTACAGCTTGTGGCAATTGGTCTTATGGGCCAAATTGGAGGTGCCAAGCTAAATTAGGCACATGGGCTGGAGGTTGTCCACTGCTAATGTAAGCATTTGAGTATATGCAATCAACCAGCTCAAATTTATTGCCTAAAACCAGAGGTGTTTTGCAGCCAGAACTCACTGGAAATCAGTTCTGGCCCCTCTCAAGTGAGCGCCAATGTTATTCTAAGAGACCGAGGGAGGTGTTCATGGTGAGCTCTGGCACCTCTTTTTCTAGAAAAATAGTACTGCCTAAAACTATAGGTCATCACAAGATAAAACAAAACGGGATGGGGATGGGGGTAAATATAACAGAAGCCCTAAGCCATCACTGTGTAAAACAGTAAAGCATGGGGGAAAGATATAGTGCAACAAATGTGATGGGGGAAAATCAGGATTCAGCATAATTAATTTTAAAAATGGCTAAATTAAACCTCATAGCTGACTTTTCCAGTGGCATAAGTACTGAGTCCAGCTCAGTCAGTTATTTTCCTAGGTTTAAGTTTCCTTCAAAGCAATTTCTAATTTTAACTTGTAGGCAACAATTGGCCATAATGAAACTTATAAAAATAAGATGAAGATAATTGAGTCAAGTCAAGTTTCTTTAATAGTATCTTTTATACATTTGCATTGTAACCTTCGACTTTTGCCTAGGATTTTGCCATTAAATGTATATTAATATCCTTGTTTAAAAAGCAGGAAAGCTATCTTCTGACACATTGACCAATGGGTACCACCCCCCCCCCTAAGAGATTGAGATTTTTCTGCTTCCAGCGCCTTGTGTCAATGAACTGTTAAACAGATAATAAGCTAGATCCTAACCTCATTTAAATCACAGTGACAGAAGAGTTGCTTGTATTCCTTGTGAATCTGCACTCAAGAATTGCTGAAGGCCTTAGCTGAAACCAAGAAGCAGGAGTGAACTCCTTCCTCAGACAGAACGGCCTGGTTTATATTTAAGTAAATATGAGGCAAGAGGACATCTTTACTGAGTTAAAATTCAAAATCTTGCTCCATAAACACATCATTTGTACATGACTTGAACTCCTTATCTAAGACAAGGTCTCACTGGCAGGAAAAAATGCTGCAAACTCAGAGCAGCTGCATCCCAAAAAGGTACCAGGACAACAAATGGCTGTAAGAAAGATAGCTTAAGAAAGTGAGCCAAGCCAACTTTTTATGTTATGTGATAACATCAAAAAAGTCCTGAAACGCCTTGGGCTTATGCTGAATCTAAGATGGTCATGAACTATTTTAAAATTTGTACTTAACAAAACATATGCTAAGCACCATGTGCTGGTTTAATGCAGAATTAAGGATAATATGTCCATAAAATGCTTCACCCAATATATTTACCATGTTTCAAAGGCATATAAAGAATATGAAGTGGCAAGTACCTGTCTTCAGATATTTTCTCAACATATGAGGATCACAGTTTTTAAATGTTTGGCTGGTATTTTTAAATACTCTTTAAGTCACTTTGAGACATTTATGTAAAAAGCACTGAAAAAATGTAATAAACAATTCTCCCAGATTACCGTATTTACTACTGCATTTTATGCAATATAGTTTATAATCAGCAAGAAATGGTAGATAAGTAGCTACTTTCCTTTTGTGTGATGCTGTTAAACTGGAATAATGGAGATATAAACTGAAAGTAACACTGTTACAGATATATGTCAACTGTATAAAAAGGCAAGGAGGACCTAATCATAACAAAATACTTTCATTGCAAAACCCTTGTTGCAGTAAATGGCTGAAGGAGGAGGTTTTTTCCCCAATAAAGCCCAACTCTGTGTATTGTACCACCCTGAATATATCCCACAAGGAGAAGAGGTTGTATCAGGAGGAAGTATGTCTTAAATATTTCTTTACCGTAACTGCAAGCTATAATACTTGTTTCTCGCCTTCAGAACAGGCAGATTTAGCTAATTCCACGGCTTGACTTGAGCACATGCTTTTTACCTATAATGGGACAATCACAAAATAAATCCCCTTGGATTATTGAGCCTTTAATAAGCTTTGGTTATTTGGGCATGGTAAAATAATTCATCCTCCCTCCCTCCCTACTTTTTCTCATTAAGAGTGTGTGTAAAGGATGAAGTGGAAATCCTAACCCACAGTGAAAATTATAGGAACATTCAGGGTGAATTTGGCCAAGAAATTGTTTTAAAGGGATCCTATGTCTAGAAGGTCTTGGAGGTTTTTTTCATGAGGAAAGCTTAAATGTGCTGAGAGGGGCAGAATCCATCATTTTTTACCACTACACTACACCATGTGTGGACCCCCCCCCCCCCGCGCAATACCCTAAGGCTAATAATGGGTTAAACTGGATCTTTTTTTTACCTTTATACATTTTCTCCTTAGAGGCATTCTGCAAGATGAGTTAGGCTGAGATCTATAGTGAGTTTCTAAAGTCTCCCAGTAATCCACCCTCTGTTTTAACTGAACGCTAATGGGTGGTACCAATGACTAAGTCTGCTTCCGTCAGATGGGAACTGAAATAGAGGACAAAACATGGGTTTCTCAGTGTTCCAATGGATACTGGATGTATAGAGTTAAAAATGAACTCTTTACTCTAAAAAGAGGATATCTTGTTGGTGACGGCTTCAGTTAAGAGACACCATGCTCAGATTCCACTTCTTTGATAGGTGGCTCTGCCCACTTGTCATAGTTGGCCTGTGAGGTGGAGAGAGATAAAGATATAGGCCAAAGAGGTTCCCCATCCCTCACCTAAGGGTACATTTGATCTCCAAAACACATTTTTTCAAACACTGGTGGAATACAGCCAATCACTGGCCTCATTACAACCCCTGAACATTACACCACTACAGCTTGGACTCAGCAGATTTCTATTACTGTCATTAGAAGTGCTCATTTTTTAGAAAATTATTCATGTACTTTTTCTGATGAACCTTTCCTTTTAACCAAAATATTGCTTTTCATAACACTATTGCCAAGGACCTTGGTGAATGTCTGACGTGAATCTGATTTATAATTATTCTTCCAAGTTGTCAAATTTTTGAAATATTCTAGTGGAAATGGTAATTCAGAACAGCTTTCTTCTTAGAAAATGCAGGACAGATTACCCATCATTTTCAAAAGATGAACAGATATGGACCCTGATAGATCTTGATGATGGCAAGCTCTTGACCAAACTCTTATTGCAGCATGACATAAAATTCCATTGTGTTTTGACAGCCAAAATCGTCTACTTTTGCTTAGCATCCTAGGCAAATATGTTTGGCATTTCACTATGTATCAGTGCCAAACTTTCTGGTGTGTTTTCAAGAAAGGAATGAAAACACCAGGCCACAAACTACTGCAGTATATTAGTAAGTGCTTGGGAGGATTTCTTGGCATAATCAACAGATCTTAAATATCACAGAAATAGTTGCATATGGCAGTTAATAACAAAGTTACTGCAGTATATGCGACGGCCAAGCCAAGGAGATACAGTATTTACTCAAATGTAATGCACACCTTTTTTGGCCAAATCATGTTGCGAAAATTAGGGTGCACATTAGATTTGATGGTGCATTTACATTCGCCAGCAAAAACCTTTTTTGGTTCCAGGGTTTTAAAAATTGAGGTGTGCATTAGATTCGATGGCACATTGTTGTTGTTGTTGTTTAGTCGTTTAGTCATGTCCGACTCTTCGTGACCCCATGGACCAGAGAACGCCAGGCACTCCTGTCTTCCACTGCCTCCCGCAGTTTGGTCAAACTCATGCTGGTAGCTTCGAGAACACTGTCCAACCATCTCGTCCTCTATCGTCCTCTTCTCCTTGTGCCCACAATCTTTCCCAACATCAGGGTCTTTTCCAGGGAGTCTTCTCTTCTCATGAGGTGGCCAAAGTATTGGAGCCTCAGCTTCAGGATCTGTCCTTCCAGTGAGCACTCAGTCAGGGCTGATTTCCTTAAGAATGGATAGGTTTGATCTTCTTGCAGTCCATGGGACTCTCAAGAGTCTCCTTCAACACCATAATTCAAAGCATCAATTCTTCGGCAATCAGCCTTCTTTATGGTCCAGCTCTCACTTCTATACATCACTACTGGGAAAACCATAGCTTTAACTATACGGACCTTTCTTGGCAAGGTGATGTCTCTGCTTTTTAAGATGCTGCCTAGGTTTGTCATTGCTTTCCTCCCAAGAAGCAGGCGTCTTTTAATTTCGTGACTGCTGTCACCATCTGTAGTGATCATGGAGCCCAAGAAATTAAAATCTCTCACTGCCTCCATTTATTCCCCTTCTATTTGCCAGGAGGTGATGGGCCCACTGGCCATGATCTTCGGGTTTTTTGATGTTGAGCTTCAGACCATATTTTGAGCTCTCCTTTTTCACCCTCATTAAAAGGTTCTTTAATTCCTCCTCACTTTCTGCCATCAAGGTTGTGTCATCTGCATATCTGAGGTTGTTGATATTTCTTCCGGCAATCTTAATTCTGGCTTGGGATTCATCCAGCCCAGCCTTTCGCATGATGTTTTTTTTTTTTTTAAAAAAAGATATTTATTAAAAGTTTTTTAGTTACAGAAAAAAAAGTGTAAAGAAAAACAGACACAATAAAATGTTTTTACAAACAATACATCAAAAATAAAAAAGGAAAAAGGAAAAGAAAAAAGAACAATACATCAAAATAGCCTAATAAAAAGAAAAAAGAAAACACATCCAGATTCCATATCATAATCTTTCATTTACTTATTTCCTCAACTTCCTCACACCTTCCTTTTTTGTATTCTAGTTCAATTTAACTAATTCAGCAAATCCCTTCCCTCTTTCTCAATTTTTTGTTCTATAAATTGTCTTCACCTAAACTTTTAAATTTTCCAATTTAGCCCATTAACAATCAGTTTTTGCTTAATTCTTTATCACCTTTCTGCTAAAACCATATAACATCATTCCAGTATTCTTCTAACATTCATTAATTTTGCAATATTTCTGCAAATATACTTTAAATTTTTTCCAGTCTTCTATCGACTCTTCTCCCTGGTCTCGGATTCTGCCAGTCATTTCTGCCATTTCCATATAATCCATCAACTTCATCTGCCATTCTTCCCGGGTGGGTAGATCTTGTGTCTTCCCAGCCTTTCGCATGATGAATTCTGCATATAAGTTGAATAAGCAGGGAGACAATATACAGCCTTGTCGTACTCCTTTCCCAATTTTGAACCAATCAGTTGTTCCATATCCACTTCTAACTATAGCTTCTTGTCCCACATAGAGATTTCTCAGGAGACAGATGAGGTGATCAGGCACTCCCATTTCTTTAAGAACTTGCCATAGTTTGCTGTGGTCAACACAGTCAAAGGCTTTTGCATAGTCAATGAAGCAGAAGTAGATGTCTTTCTGGAACTCTCTAGCTTTCTCCATAATCCAGCGCATGTTTGCAATTTGGTCTCTGGTTCCTCTGCCCCTTCGAAATCCAGCTTGCACTTCTGGGAGTTCTCGCTCCACATACTGCTTAAGCCTGCCTTGTAGAATTTTAAGCATAACCTTGCTAGCGTGTGAAATGAGTGCAGTTGTGCAGTAGTTGGAGCATTCTTTGGCACTGCCCTTCTTTGGGATTGGGATGTAGACTGATCTTCTCCAATCCTCTGGCCACTGCTGAGTTTTCCAAATTTGCTGGCATATTGAGTGTAGCGCCTAAACAGCATCATCTTTTAAAATTTTAAATAGTTCAGCTGGAA
Organism: Podarcis tiliguerta; assembly: GCF_965153285.1. Lineage (NCBI taxonomy): Eukaryota > Metazoa > Chordata > Lepidosauria > Squamata > Lacertidae > Podarcis > Podarcis tiliguerta. The sequence continues at coordinate 41,526,097 of NC_139545.1, read as the reverse complement.
TATCATCACTTCCACTGGCCTTGTTATTAGCAGTGCTTTCTAAGGCCCATTTAGATTCACATAAATACAGTAAATAACTATACAACCTTTGGAAGACGTCTGAAGGCAGCCCTGTATAGGGAAGCTTTTAAATATTTAATGGTTTATTATGTTTCTATATGATATGTTGAAAGCCGCTGAGAGTGGCTCGGGCGACCCAGTCAGATGGGCGGGGTATAAATAGTAAAATTATTATTATGGAATAGGATGTCCCCAGGTCCAACTACGGCTAGCAAACTGACAATGGGGAGCACAATGATCTCTGGTGTATGACTTTTGCAGGCTGATGGTAGGGCCTTTTGATAATAGTTTCATTGCTGCTCCACTGAGCTTTTCACATGTCCTCACAGGGCTTTTTGTAACAAAAGGAATAGTGCAAGTGTAGATAGGCTGATGGATGTTCAATGGGCCATGAACTAATGGTAGATCTAGGTTTAAACATGAGCAGCAACAACAACAATTTTATTATTTATACTCTGCCCATCTGGCAGGTTATTTTAAAACTAAGGGGGAGTTTCATTCAGGTTGAATACATGTTAAGGTGCGGTATTACTGAATTTAGCTAGTAATTGTTAAAACATATTTGATCACAACAACTAAATTTTTACAGTGACTACAGTGTATTCCAGAGGCTCAGAAACTGACAATATTTTATATATTATTCCTGACAGCTTTTAAATCAATTTCACAGGTTGCTGAACTTGTGGTTTTGAATTGGGAGCTGTTAATTATGCAGTTCTGCTTTCTTATAGAGCGCCATCTACAAATCTGACAGCTCCTTTTGAACTTCCCTTTGTGTTCTCTGAAAGCCACACCATTTCCCTTACTAACATTGTAATGTGTGGCTATAAATCAGGGGGAATCTGAATGGTCCTAAGAAACCATTATCTAAATTTGTACAAATAACTGTGCAGGCAATGCTGGAAAAGATATATAAGGGAGGAATATGTTTGCTATTGCAGTTACAAGGAAAGGCAAACTATTATTTTAAAGTAGAGAGGACAGCTGGACAAGTGTATATTTTCTAAAAGCATTGTGCATGGAATCACCGCCTAATTTATTGTTGCTGTTGTTGCTAAAGTCTTATAGACTAACTAAAGTATTAAAGATTAATCAGGTGTTACACAATATGTAGAAATATTTGTCTAACTAAACTAAACTAGACTAACTAAAGTATTAAAGATTAATCAGTTCTTACACAATATGTAGAAATACCTGTCTTAAGCCATAAGAAAAGGCGAGGCAGAGGAAGCTGTCTCAGCCCCGCCACCGACTTCTCGAAGCCCCCGGACAAGGGTTGGGGAGGAGCCTGAGCTCAGCCGCGGCCATGGCACAGGTAGCGGCGGAGAGGAGGGGCAAGCAAGACAGGGGTCTGCTGGGGGGGGGACAAAACAAAGCCTGGGCGTTGCGAGTGTATCTTTTTGTGTGCGCCTTAAATATTTATTTGTTATGACATTTGGTTTTATAGACAAGAACCAATTCCATGCGTAGAATATAAAAGTCAAAGCCTATGAGATCATTTTATTATTTTAGATGTGATGCTGGCAGTGAGGTGAAATGAGCAAGGACAGCTATTGTGTATTCAGAACATGTGTGGATTGTTCTAAGGGAAAAGGCACATTGACTCTTATCCCCTTGAGTTTAACATGTGATTTATTTATTTATTTTTAGTTAACTATTGAAAAACTCACACACTGTTTAATCTTATTAACTATATTGTGTTAACCCAGTTCTGTGCACTATAGATTGTATTACGGTTTGAGGTTTATTTGTCCTTGTCACCTACGCTTTGAGGAGTTTCTCACTGCCCAAGTTGAAAGATGGCAGTGGGTACGTATAGTATGGTGCATCTCTTCCAACACCGGCCAAGAAGGCTTCCAAAGATGTATAAATGGAAGACATTTCAGGTTTAATAATAATAGGATTTTTTCAAGGACTCTACAGTCGTACCTTGGTTCTCAAATGCCTTGAAACCCCAATGTTTTGGCTCGCGAATGCCGCAAACCCAGAAGTGAGTTACTGTTACATGAGATCTGTGTGTTTGTCTCTGTTTTTCTATGCTGTGTTTTTCATGCCTATTTCTGATCTGTAGAGCTTTGCTTCCAGGAGGACAGAATACAGTATTCATTCTGCTCTTACTGCAACATTTTAAACAGTGACTGTATATGTATAACCTTTTAACAATGCAGTTGACAGTGCTATGTATATACTTTTGACATAAGTGCTTGTAACAAAGGAATAGAAATAGTTAACTAGTTCAATTATTTATATTTTATTTTACAGGCAAATTTCAAGTTTCTCATCTGGATTGGATTATTAAGCTGCTTTGTGGTCTGCGGATCTGCCCAACAAGGTAAATGGAAATATGCACAGGTTTAGAAAACGTAGACTGATTTTCTATTCTACAGTGCAGGTGACCTATTAATTCCAGAGCTATCCAGTGTAAGCTTGCTATGCTTGTTTTGAATTGATTCAAGGACAAATGCTGCCTGTTTCACTTTCATACAACATTAATCCATATTGGTTTAACCTCTTTGCTCATGTCTCTGAACCTGTTGGCAAAGAGGACATATGAACAGGAGGTAGGAGGAGGAATGTTTGCCCTGGAGAAGAGATTGAGCTGTATCTTCAGAACCACACTCTTGTTTCTCTCGTGTAGCCACATCTGAAGGATGCTGAACTGCATCTACAGCTTGAAATTGTACTCTTGTCCCACGTTAGGTCATTTGAAATGTTATGCACCTCTTATTCTTCCAAGTAAGAAAAACCAAACAGCCTTTCCAAACATGCAGTGAAATAGATGCAGGTGCAATTTCTCTTGCAGAACGTCTTTACGTTCCGCCGTTTCATCCTTTATTTTTGGAATTCACCTGCATCTATTTTACTGTTTGTAAAATACATTGGAAAATCTAGATTAGCGTCACCTTTTCATCATGTGTGTGCAGTGCAATGAATGCACGTGCAATTTGTCATGCATAACTGTTGTGGTTTTCATGGTTTTTCTTATGTGGAGGATTGTTCCATGGCATTTGAAGCAGTCCTAATTAATGAGTTATGATTGGCACAGAAGAACTGTGCATTCTCTTGCGGGGGCCCAATTAGTGCCATTGCCTTCTGTTAAGAGTTTGGGTGTAATCCTTGACGCCTCCCTTTCCATGGAGGCACAAGTAACAGCAACAGCCAAGGCGACATTTTTCCACCTTTGCCGCATCAAGCAGTTGGTCCCTTACCTTTCCCGCTCCGACCTGGCCACAGTGATCCATGCGACGGTCATCTCCAGGCTTGACTACTGTAATTCACTTTATGCGGGGCTGCCCTTGAAGCTGACCCAGAAACTCCAGAGGGTGCAGAATGCTGCAGCGAGGCTCCTCACGGGGTCTCTGCCACGGGAGCATATTCACCCAGTGCTTTTCAAACTGCACTGGCTCCCAGTTGAGTACAGGGTCAGATTTAAGGTGCTGCTTTTGACCTTTAAAGCCCTTCACGGCCTAGGACCCTCGTACCTACAGGACCGCCTCTCCCGGTATGCCCCACGGAGAGCCTCAAGGTCCATAAATAGCAACACCCTAGTGGTCCCGGGCCCTAAGGAAGTTAGATTGGCTTCAACCAGAGCCAGGGCCTTTTCAACTCTGGCTCCGGCCTGGTGGAACGCTCTGCCTCATGAGACCAGGGCCCAGCACGATCTGATTTCTTTCTGCAGGGTCTGTAAGACAGAGTTGTTCTGCCTGGCCTTTGGCTTGGAGCCAATTTGATTCCCTCCCTCCCTTTCTTTCCTTCTCCTCCTACGATGAGGCTACATTTTAATATTTTAATGTTTCCATATTTTAATGTTGTATTTTAATTTTGTTTTTAAGTTATAATCATTCAATTTGTTTTTATTATTGCTTGTAAGTCGCTCTGAGCCCGGCCTTGGCTGGGGAGGGCGGGGTATAAATAAAAAATTATTATTATTATTATTATTGGTGCTCCAACTTTCCCTCTAGACTCTGAGCACTTGTGGAATTGATTGTTAAGCAACACTTGCAATCATATGTTAATTATAGATATAATGATTAGTTTGAACCTCAGTTTATGGCTAGTAAGACATTTACTTATACAGTACATTAAATTAGGTATGTGTTGTCATTTCTTTTATAAAAAAAACCCTTGCATTTTCTTATAGGTGGGAGCAATTGTATCAAAGCTAATGCTAAATCATGTGCTGATTGTATACAGGCTGGACCAAATTGTGGATGATGCAAAAGTGCAGTATGTATTTTTAGAAAAATTTATTTCATTTGCAATATTTTGTTTCCTATTTCATTTTATCTGTAGCTATTATGCATTCAATAACTTTTTATGATTCACTCCTTTGCATTGATAAATAAGCTGCAAATGAAAGCTACAGGTTTCTCTGGTCAGTGTTAGACTCTACAAAGTGCAGAGCAGATGTGAACAATAAGTCTGCTGCGGTTAAAATTTTGGTGGTGGAGATGTGGAGGCTGTCATGTATGTTTAAGATTGGCTTTGTGAATAACAATTCGTAGCTTGAAGGTTAAGTTTTTGTTGTTGTTGTTGTTGTTGTTGTTGTTGTTGTTGTCATCACTGTTATTCTGGAACTGGTAGGAAACAGTGTTGGCGGCAGCATCAAGACCAGCAAAGATTTTTTTCTCAGAAATAGCCTTTCTTGTTTTAATGATCCCCTGGTGGCTTTGGAAGATGCTTTTGTGCACATGGAGAGGTTTTTGAGAGCCAGTATGATCTAATGGTTAGGGGACGTGGGTGGCGCTGTGGGTTAAAGCCTCAGCGCCTAGGGCTTGCCGATGAAAAGGTCGGCGGTTCGAATCCCCGCGGCGGGGTGCGCTCCCGCTGTTCGGTCCCAGCGCCTGCCAACCTAGCAGTTTGAAAGCACTCCCGGGTGCAAGTAGATAAATAGGGACCGCTTACTAGCGGGAAGGTAAACGGCGTTTCCGTGTGCGGCTCTGGCTCGCTAGAGCAGCAATGTCACGCTGGCCACGTGACCCAGAAGTGTCTTCGGACAGTGCTGGCCCTTGGCCTCTTTGAGTGAGATGGGCGCACAACCCTAGAGTCTGTCAAGACTGGCCCGTACGGGCAGGGGTACCTTTACCTTTACCTTTACCTTTATGATCTAATGGTTAGTGCTGGAATAAGAATACAGAGACTCTGGTTCTAATCACTACTCAGGCCATAAAGCTCTGTGGGCTACCTTGGTTATGCTACGCACTCTCAACCTAATTACCTTTCAGGACAATTAAATGGGTAGCAGGACTCCTGTGCTGCTTTGAAGTTCCTGTAAGGTGCAAAGTGAAAGACTGCTTTCTCCATGACAATACACAATAGGAAGTAGCAAGAGCAAGACATTCTCTTAGTGCATTTGAGTTTCCCGGTTTGTAGAATGCAGTCTCCTTAGGCTTTGTCCTCTTCCCTTTGCCAGTGGCAAGGACTCTGCCCCCTCCCAAGTTCTCCCTCATAGTTATTTAAAATCATTCCACTCTGGAGTCTCTCTGTCTGGATTTAATTATATTCTCCTGGTGATATTAGGAGGGCAGTAACTTTAGCTGCAGACAAAGCAGGTGGACAGGGAAACAGAATTTTCTGTGCGTTTTAAATCTAGTTTGACTTCTGGAATGTCCTGAGTCCTAAGTTCTGATACAATCCTTAGGCCTAGTTTCACAGAGGTGTTAAACCTCTGTATGGAATGTACTATTTCAGACTGCAGATTGGGACTTGCATGCTTGAATACTTCTCCGAAACAACAGCAGCAAAAGTAACAAAAATCCATGTACAGAGATAACTGAAAATGCCTATCTTTTACGGGCCTTTTGATTCATGAGATACAGAGAAGACATAATGTACATAACTTGTTTTTTTTAATTGTGATTTATAGTTTTGTTTTTGATTGCCATAACCTATCCTAAAGTCTACAGACGAAGAGTGGGATATAATTTTTTAAAATGATAAAAACAAAATGTTGAAAAGAAGACTAGACTAGAGCCCTGCTTCTGACAGCTACAGTTTCCACTAACAGTGAATAGCTGCCTGTGTTTCTAACCTCCAAAATAAAATATCTGTATTCTGCTTTGCCACTTTGCCCTGACCTTTGACACCTAAGGTGTATATTTACAGGACCCACTCTACTGCTGTGAGCATAAATTGTTTTAAACTCTTGAATAGTAAATTCCTGCAGCCTGCCTTGGAACCTTACAGTGAAGAAGTCAAATAAATTACAGTAGTATGGTATGTTGTAAGTTGAAGCCAGAAAAGGCAAAACTTAACTTGACTCCTTTTTGTTTTTCCACTGCTTGTTCATTCTAATGGTTCCTTTCTAGTGCCACTGCTAGTTTGCACAATTTGTACTTGGTTTGCTGTTTTGTTCACTGGTGTTTTCCCACTAAACTTCACGGAATAAATACAGTGTATGAACTGGGCTGTCTGACAGATACAGCAAAGAGCAGTTCCTATTCTCCTGGTCATCCTTTTACAGAAATTGCTTCCAGCCACATCTCTGTGTGTGAAAGTGATAAAACACAAATTGCTTTTATGCTGTATCATATAATAATGGTTCTTCATTGGATTTTACATGCAAAGTGTCAGGTATTGGCTGTTTGGTCGTGTGGTCATGTAAACCAGCAGACAGCAATGACTCACTGTTCCATTCTGGGACTTGGATGGGCTGCTTTGAGTATACTTCCTCAGGAACCTGTCTGGCATCTTCCTCTGGGGCTCCTATATATTTAAAATAGGGTGAACGAGCCATAGCTGAGTGGCAGAGTCCTACGCTTTGCATGGAGAGAGTCTCAGGCCCAGCCCTTGGCATCTCTCGTTTAAAAAGGTCAAGCAGTAGCTGATGTGAAACACCTCTTCCTCAGACCCCAGAGAAATGCTGTCAGCCCAATGGAAAGATAATTTAATGGAGAATGTAATGCAAAAAAGATTGTTCAATTATCTGTATTCAGTCAAAAGTTATAGCCAAATAACCAGAAAATGGAATTTTTAGAGAGCCAGTCAGGTGTCATCTTGTTTTGGCAATGATGGCTAATAACACCACTTTTTTTTGGAGTAATACCATAAAATTATATATTAATGGAAAGACAATTTTGGCCACTAGTGTATATTCTTATCAAGATGCTACAGATGTGTATTGTGTACTTATTTCCAAGAGGAAAGAATCTTACTTTGGCATCCTCCACACTTGAAGTTACACATACATACATACATAATTTTGCTTGTATGCTGCCTTTCATCCTTCTAACCATGCTCAAGGCAGCTTACAGCATGGAAAAATACATAACAACATTATAACAAAAGGAGTCATAAACAATGAATAAATCGTTTTTAAAAAACCACAACCAAACAGAACAGTTTCACATATATCACAACAATATCTAAGATAAAGATACAATAAATCAACAGCAACAACTCCTTGCTCCACCCGCCCAAAACCCAAGATTCTGTTCAGCAGCCTCAGCTTTTGTAGCTCTCAGGCCAGGTTAAAAAAGGCTTTCAAGGCAGGGGGCAGGTCCCCCAGGACTGAGAGCTAAGATGGGATAGCTCTACATCAAACAAATGCATTACTCCCTTCAGAAGTGATCTCGCCAAAATTATGTATAAAACCTTCCTTGTTTTGGTCTCCTCCTCACGGTTGGAGGCACACTAACAATGACAATGTGCAGGCCCCCCATCAGATTTGCTGTTGGCTCTTTCTTTTTGTGCCTGGACTAAACACTTATTTTTGTCCCACAACAGAGCTGTTTTTCTGGCTGTGTTGTCTCTCGAGTTCAGTTCCTGCCATGTCTCCTCTGCCTCTCTGGCACTTGGCTCCCAGCAAGAGCCCAGCTGGTTTTGGCTTTACTGCTCCATCACAATCCCTCTGCTGGAAGCAAGAGCCCTTTCTTTCAAATGCCAGGACTTCTTCCTCTCTGAGTCTGCCTCACATCTCTTTCATTCTTCTCCTCTCCTTGTAGCTTGTAGTTCCAACCATGAGCCACACCCACACTGGTGTCATGACTCCTTTTCTGAGTCTGTGCCCTTACAGTCTGCCCTGCCCATCCTGCAGCTGTCTCCTCTTTTTGCTAGCTCTGCTAGGCCCTTGCATCTCGACCCTTCCTCCAGGACTTCTTTGCAGGGACAGGTGATAGCTTTGAAACCTACCAAGCCCACTTACAGCATCTTTCTTGAAAACTACTGTCAGACTAGTTTACTCTGAACTGCTCATCACTAGAACATTGCTGAATTCCATTCTATTTTTATGCTGCTTTCAATCATCTTCCAATGAGCTATTAAAAATAGTAAGACAGCTAAGATAACATTTGGAACAATATTACAGTTTAGTACAAGATTAACAATTAGACTTTGCTGTATGCTGCTGTGTGTATCTTTGCATTTCTGAAAACATACCTTTACTGAAGGTGATTCCCTCCTGCAAGTAATATGCAATACAAAGTGAAAATCAGATTTGGTTTTTTAAATGTCAATGGTGTTTTGAATTGTATGCGGAATGAACCATGGTGGTAGTATAGTTGGAGATGAACCTACTGTGAAAAATTTAGAACCTGATTTTGTTTATGTTTGCTAGACCTTCTTTCAAGAAGGAGAATCTACTTCAACACGATGTGATGATTTGGAAGTTTTAAAAACTAAGGGGTGCCCTCCAGATGAAATAGAAAATCCCAGAGGCTCACAAGCTATGCCGAAAAACAAGGAAGTAACCAATCATGTCAAAGGGGCTGCTGAGAATCTTAAACCGGAAGACATTACTCAGATTCAACCACAGCAAGTGCAATTAAAACTGCGAATAGGTAAGGGTGTCAGATTAACAGTGATGTCTTATTCCTTATGTTCTCACCATTATTCAAGAAATTGACTAGAACTGTCAAAACATTTAGATAGATAGATAGATAGATAGATAGATAGATAGATAGATGATAGATAGATGATAGATAAATAGATAGATAGATGATAGATAGATCTATCATTTGTAGAAAAAACTGTAATGCCTTATATTAGTACTACACCAGCCAAACTCAAGAACCCGTGCACCGTTGACCTTAACTGTACAAGCCCTTTTAGCTACAGGAATGTACTCAACTTTACCAGCGATGGAAATCTGTTCAACCAGCTTGTAGGTGATCAACAGATTTCTGGCAATCTGGATTCTCCTGAAGGTGGATTTGATGCAATAATGCAGGTAGCTGTTTGTGGTGTAAGTGTATTTTCACTTCTTTTGGATATTACTATAAATGCAATTGACTTGTAGACCCTTGGCTGTTATTCAGATTTAATGGATCAAAAGTGTTAATTTAACTTCCTGGACACAAATGTTGAAAAGGTACAATGATAAGCAGTTAAAAGCCAGTGGGGATCCTTAAAAGGCATTCAACCACATGTATACTCATAAGGGTTTGTTTGTTGCAACTCTTGCACAGGAAACAAAAGGCGTGGTCACTGTGTACTCTCTCTCTCTCTCTCTCTCTCTCTCTCTCTCTCTCTTCAACAACAACAAAAGGTTTCAGTCACCAGTCTATGATTTGCAGACTCTCTCTCCTACTGCTTCTAGTCTTGCTCCTATAAAGTCTAGCTGCTGATTTTCAGTTCTAGTAGTTGTTAGCCAGCAGTGTATTCTGAGGGAACCCAGCTCATACCCCACACCACACCTCACCCCAGACACACTTTGCTAGTAAAGATATAGAGCAAAACCCTGGACCAGAACTCTGATCTGGATGCCCAAGTACCATGATGACTGGTGCCAGCAATTTTCAGAGGGAATTGGGAAGGCGACTTCAAGTGTACAAGTAGAATCACGCCCCCTCTCTTGCTTTGAAACTTTCTGAGTCAATCTCCAGTTGCAAAGGTTGCATGGTCATTTCTGCATGCCTCTTGACCTCTATGAATTGTGCTGGAGCACCTGTATCCTAATGCCAACACATCCCAGCTGTCAATTCTGGGTGTGTTCAGGTGGCTTCTTCCCACATTATGTTTTTATGTCATGCACATGTTCCTGAAGCTACTATCAAAACTATACAGTAGTGATGGGAGGAGAGCTTATATTTGCTAAAAAAAAAACCATGGGGATACTGATCACTCATTTTTCAGTTTTCTCTGCTACCATATTCTTTCACAATGATATATATATATATATAATTTCTTTTCAAGTCAAAACTTGGATGGAGAAATGTCACTCGGTTGTTGGTATTTTCTACGGATGCTGGATTTCATTTTGCTGGAGATGGGAAACTTGGAGGAATTGTCTTGCCAAATGACGGGCGATGTCATTTAGATAACAATATGTACACAATGAGCCATTATTATGTAAGTATGCTTAAGAGAATGTTTAATTTTGTGTTTACATGTATGTTACATGTATGTTATTGTGTACGTGTGCCTCTCTCACACACACACATACACGCAAATATACACACGTGTAGAAATAGGAGACAATCCCAGTATACTCCCTCCCCCAATGTAGAAGAATGCTTTGAGAAGAACACCCATTAAAAGTTTAGCTTATAATTTTAAAATAGTAGGGTCTGTAAGCTTTCATGGACCAGTGCTAGCAGAGCTTGTATGTAAAAACATGTAGAGATTTTTAATTTTGATATAGTAGCCTTCACATTTTTCTTCATAGAGGAAAAATGCCAAGTTTGGTTTGCCTATTTTAAAACCAAGTTATCCTACTTTGCTAAAACTCCTTTTCTGAATCCAGAGAGAAACCCAAAAACTGGAGAACATTTATTTAACTGGCAAAATACAAGAAAAAGCCTAAATAATGCTCTGATAAGAATGAAGAATCTGAGAAATAGAGGCTTCTGTTAATGAGAGTTGATGGATTGCTTTTTAAATAATTGTTTTTGACTCTTTTGTTTGCTCTTGCTTATGTTTGTATAGAAAATTGTATATAAGACTGTTATTGTGTGTGAAATTCAAGTATATATAAAATGTAAACTTCATTCTTCAGGATTATCCCTCCATTGCACACCTTGTTCAGAAGCTAAATGACAATAATATTCAGATAATATTTGCTGTTACACAAGAATTTCAACCAGTTTACAAGGTAAGAGCAAGTAACAAAAGCTTCTATAGAGTCCCTTCCCTCACCAGCTGAGATTCCCCAGCCTGAAAATGCCTCCACCCACACGACCAATAGTGCTCTCTAGGCAATAATGGTATTTACCCCCACCCACCCTAGGTGGGAATGTAGAGAGTTGATGGGTTGCAGTTGTCCCACCCCGGTTCTAAGCATGAGTTAGAAACTTGAGAAATTGAATTCTGTATAACTATGGTTTTCTATATGGGACGCGTGTGGTGCTGTGGTCTAAATCACTGAGCCTAGGGCTTTCTGATTGGAAGGTTGGCGGTTCGAATCCCCACAATGGGGTAAGCTCCCGTTGCTCGGTCCCAGCTCTGGGCAACTTCCAACCAAATATTAAAAACAATACAGCATCAGACATTAAAAACTTCCCTAAACAGGGCTACCTTCAGCTGTCTTTTAAAATAAATAGGTACTGCTCCAGCAGGAAGGTAAACAGCGTTTCCATGTGCTGCTCTGGTTTCACCAGAAGCGGCTTAGTCATGCTGGCCACATAACCTGGAAAAACTGTCTGCGGACAAAAGCCGGCTCTCTCGGCGAGTAAAACGAGATGAGCGCCGCAACCCCAGAGTCATTCACAAGTGGACTTAACTGTCAGGGGTCCTTTACCTTTTTTATGGTTTTCTATAAATAGCATTTTGTGTATAGAATAAATGTGCTGCTTATGATTTTAACTGAATGGTTTTCTCACTCTTCTCATGTAAAGGAGCTCAAGAATTTGATTCCAAAATCTGCCGTGGGAACACGCTCTTCAAACTCCAGTAACGTGATTCAACTGATAATTGATGCCTACAATGTGAGTTCAACAGTTTTCATTATCACCACATACACCCAAAGACAACGTGTTTTGTATACAATAAAGGATGAATTTTGTTGTAGACCCCAGTGGGGATCCGGACCTGGCCATATATACATATACACACAAGTCAAGTTTGACAGGTGGACAGGGCCACCCCCTTGTCAATCACCTGATGTTGCAATGGCAATCTTCGCTTGCATGGTTTGAAATCAAATGTATAAGCAAAAAATGTGTGCAGTATTTCTCTGTTGCCATCAGTCAGCTGATTGTCAGCACAGAAGAAACCCTTTGTGCAGTGCTTCTCCCGCACTGATGATCAGCTTCAAAGCACCTTTTACCAAGCCCTGCCTTTACGTGCCCCACACTTGTCACATACAACGTTAGGTGTAGGGCAGGTAGCCATGGCTTGGACTCTTGTGCCAAATGGGGAGGCCTGGCTGGAGGTTCCCCATCCCTTATTTAAGCAAATGAGGTTCTGGGTTGTATATGTAGCATAAAAAGAGTTGGTAGCTTCCCATTCTAGCCACCCAGAGTCCTTGCTCACAGGGCAAGACAGGTTTGAGCAGATTACACTGGTCCTGGCTTGACTGCACTGGCTGTCAGTTTCCAGACCCAGCTCAAAGTGTTGATTTTAACCTATAAAGCCTTAAACAGTCTGGAGTCCTTTTCCAGATGTTTCTGTGTTGTTTATCGGGGGAGGAGTTGGGAGAGGAAAATAGCAGTGCTGATCTAATCAGCAATACAATTTTATCAATCTCTTTTATCCGTTTTGTAAGCTACAATGACGCTGGCTGCACAAAACCCACGAGAAAACGGTAACACTAGTTCAAAACTTGCTGTGTCAAGATACAGAGAAAACTAATACAGTGGTACCTTGGTTCTCAAACTTAATCCGTTCGGGAAGTCCGTTCCAAAATCAAGATGCACTTTCCCATAGAAAGTAATGCAAAATGGATTCATCCGTTCCAGACTTTAAAAAACAACCCCTAAAACAGCAATTTAAAATGACTTTTACTATCTAACGAGACCACTGAACCATAAAATGAAAGCAATAAACAATGTCACACAATCAGTCAGAGGCTGAACTGGGTTCCACACAGTAACAAAAACAAAACAAAAAAAGAGCCACAAAAACAAAAATGCAAAATAAATAGCGAAAACAGACAAAACTCAGCATAACTCTCAAAACGTAAGTGTGGCACTCAAAACGTAGCACGTTCAGCTTCCGGAAAAAGTTCACAAACAGGAACACTTACTTCCGGGTTTGCAGTGTTGGGTTCCAAGTTGTTTGAGTACCAAGGTGTTTGAGAACCAAGGTACCACTGTAGTCCCTTCAGAAATGCACGTTTTAAAAGGACTAGATAGAATCTGTTGAACATGTATCTCTTGCAAGAGAGTATTTTCCAAGTGTTTTTAAGGAACTGTTTGGACATCTGGGAGACCACAGAGTAGATAAAGTTGGGCTGCATGTTCCATTATCCTTCACTAAACTACTTGACTTTTGTGTTAGTCATTGTCTTCAGAAGTCATTCTGGAAAACAACAAACTACCAAAAGAAGTCACAATTGAATATAAATCTTTCTGCAAGAATGGAGTGAATGGTACAGGAGATGAAGGAAGAAAGTGCTCCAACATTTCAATTGGAGATGAGGTAACTTTCTGCATTCTGGAATCGGTGTGCTATTGCTTCACCCCCTCTAATCAGTGTCAAACAATTTACCTATGTACTCTTTATTTTGCTTACAGGTTAGCTTTGAGATTAAAGTAACAGCCAACCAGTGTCCAGAAAAAGGGCAGGGTGAAACCATTAAAATCAAGCCACTAGGTTTCACTGAAGAGGTAGAAATTAATCTGGAGTTCATCTGTGAATGTGAATGTCACAAGGACGGAATTCCAGACAGCCCTATTTGCTCCTATGGAAGTGGAACATTTGAGTGTGGTGCCTGCAGGTAGATAAATATTAATGTTTTTTCTCTCCCTCAGATAAATCTGCTAGGAAATAAAATATCCCTTGACTGTAAATGGCCCAAAGAAATATCCCAGACTAGACACAAATTTAGTTGGAAGACCTTTCCCTGATTCTTCTTGGGTGGAATCAGCGCTGAAGGGAATGTGCTCAGGAGAACCTCCACGTATTCCTCACATGCTTCAGGGTTGAGTCTCGACACTGAAAATAAATGCTTTGGAGAACTTATGAGAGTCCCTATTCTCTGCCACTCCCCTTTTGCTCCTACTTTAAATGGCCCTTCACTCATTTTTTTCATTCATCATTTCTATCCACCACCTGCCTCTCTTTCTCCAAACCTCAACTTTCTCCCAATTCCTACCATATACCTCATTTTCTTTCTCATTTTCCCGTCTCCTGCTATTTCTGCACTGCGTCTTGTTTCTTTCTTAGCCTCTTTCCTTCCTGTGCCACATAATCCTTACACAAAGAGAAGTTGTGTGTCCTTTCTCCTCATATAGGAAAAAACGTATGAATAAAGGGAAGGGAACCCAAGTCAGATCCTTAAGCAAGCATGAAATTTGTATTTTAATGCTGGGCCTTCAGGTACCTTCAGTCATATCATACTAGCCCCTCCTGCCTTCCTTTCCCCCATGAACACCGGCAGCTTATTCCTATGAGGATCTTTAAATTCCCATGTATTTCTAAAAGTAATTTTGACCACACTGTTTTTTTGTTTCATTTTCGTTTTTGAAAAAGCTAGGTACTTTATGGGTGTGTTTTTTTATCTGTTTGAGTCCTGTGGGGAATAAAGTGGGCAGTAAACAAATATATAACTATTATTATTATTATTATTATTATTATTATTATTATTATTATTATTATATAAGTGGTGAATATTAATACTGTTGCAGGCTGATTGGGCCTGTTCTTAAGTGCAATTGTACCAGACCATTCTTCAAGACCTTTCTAGCACAGAAAAATGAATATCTGGTCTGTCAAGCAGGCGTGTGCCTCATTTCACCTTTGGAATAAATTAGCATTTATATTATTTTTACAGCAATTAGTAGCAGCTGCTGTATTAATGAACTTAGTAGAAGATTCATTCAGCAGCTTCCCCAAACTGCTGCTCTTGAGTTTCGGAACATCTGCCTCTAGGATGAATCATGCTCTCGTGAAAGAGACTGTTTCCTGTATCTATGCACCAGTATCTCATCCCACCCACTTTCAATATGTATATAAGGGAAAAGAAAGTTTTAACAGTTTAGTAATGAGAACCATTTTCTGTTTTAGGTGTAAACCAGGACGTATTGGAAAGCTCTGTGAATGCAGCATGGATGAAGTAAACAGTGAAGATATATCAAGCACCTGTAGACGAGCAAACAGTTCAGAAATATGTAGTAACAATGGAGAATGTATTTGTGGACAGTGTGTGTGCAGGAAGCGAGAGAATGCAAATGAGATCTACTCTGGCCGGTTTTGCGAATGTGATAACTTCAACTGTGATCGATCTGATGGCTTGATTTGTGGAGGTAATGAACTGACCCTTTTAAACTGTGAGGATTCAGAAGTTCCTCTGGCGGAAGGGGAATGCTTGGATGCAGTCCTGTATTTATTTCTAAGCATGAGAGCCTAACATTTGGGAGGAGATCTTCTTGGCTTGCGATACTCTGCTGTGCAACACAGTACACAGTAATACTATTAGTAAAAGGAGGGAGGCTTTTTCTGAAGAGAATCATACACTGTAGCCCTTATTATATGCCTTCACAAGACTTTAATTTATAAATTTACAAGAGACATCAAGTAAAAAGCAGGGGTTATGTGGCCTAGAATTCAACCACCAGATCTGGTCCTATCTTACCCAGGCCAAGTTCAGCTGCAGCTTCTCTATCTACAGTGTGTACTTCCTTTGGCCCTTTTTGTTGGTTTCTGTTATTTCCTACTCCTTTTTTCTGAATCATTCCTTTTTGCCTAAAAAAACAAACAAACCTTTTCTTCTCCACTTTTGCTTTTCCTCTTATTTTCTGACTCATGGGGCCAACTGGGAAATGAGTAATCACTGAGCCTACAACTAAGTATTGTCAAAGACCCTAAAGCGAACACCCTATACAGCTGCTCTGGCTGCCACAGGGACTTCCAGTGCCCACAGTGTCTCTAGTTCTTATGATCTGGAAGCAGTACATGCTGGCCATTGCTGTGGTGGGAGCCATTCAGTGGGAGTGCAACTTGAGAGATTACAGAGAGAGCCAAAACTGTCCACTTTGGACAGTACAGGTTAGGAAGATTATATGGGGAGGAACCTGCCAAACACCATTAATCCCTTACCTTTGTGCCAACGTTTGACACTATTTTGAAAGGAGAAAATTCTGATTAGGCGCTCCAAGTGACAGTGCAATCTAAAGTCAGCACTCTCAACAAACTGCCAGTGGACATAGCAGAGTGAGTGGTTAGATAATATCATGCAAGATGAACCTCAAAATTGTTCAGCAACAATGATTTTCTGCCCCTGCTTTCTAAAGGCACATTGTTCCCAGGTTTGCTGGCCTCTGAGGCAGACCAAGGTCTTATGCTCTTCTACAGTCAGATAGATGGTCAAATCATGTATGGCCACAATATGCAAGACCCAACTTTTACCAAATCTCATTCTATGAAAGCACACTCATAGCAGTTCTCCACCAATTTCATAGAAATTTGTAGGGCTACAATGTGGACCTCATATCCTGCAGACAGGACACCATTGTCTCTATAGAGTTGGCCTTTGGAGATTAGTGCTACAGCATGTCCTGTCATTGGAACTGTGGAAGAGACTTGCAGTACTGGATCTTGTGGTTGAAATAGAAGTCAGATGATCTATTCCTTTACCTGGGTGGTAGGAATCAACTTTGAATACCTCTGTCAAATTAAATCAGATTATGGCAATTGTTGATGTTCAATTTCATGTGCTTTATAGAAACTAAATACCTATCTTTTTATTGCAGGACATGGTGAATGTAAATGTGGTGAGTGTGAATGCACAGAAAATTACACAGGCTCTGCTTGTGATTGTTACATGGATACCGCCCCATGTGAAGCTAGAAATGGGCAAATCTGTAATGGCAGAGGAATCTGCAAGTGTGGAGTCTGTAACTGCACAGATCCCAAATTCACGGGGCCAACATGTGAATTGTGCCCAACCTGCCTTGGATTTTTTGCAGAGAGCAAGTAAGGCTTTTGGATTTTTAAATAATAAAATAACTTCCTGCTGGGATATTTGCAAATTGCTCCAGGGGAATTTTTGTGTTCCCCTTTGTACAAGGAGCTGTTTCTTGTGGCCCATGTTTTTGCTTTGCTTTCTCTCTCTCCCCCCCCCCCCCAACAAAATTCTAAAAAAAAAAGTTGGTAATTAGTGTTTTATTATATTGGTTTTCTTGTTGTAAACTGCCTTGGGTTTTTTTTTCTTGGGTATACTGAAGTGTGTAACTTTTCAGTTTAAAAAATAAATAGTGCCTGCACTTGCAGATACCATTTAAAGCCAACTAGTATATCTTAAGGGGACGCGGGTAGCGCTGTGGGTTAAACCACAGAGCCTAGGACTTGCTGATTAGAAGGTTGGTGGTTTGAATCCCCGTGACTGCCAACCTAGCAGTTCGAAAGCACGCCAGAAGTGGCTTAGTCATGCTGTATACCGGCTCCCTCGGCCAATAAAGCAAGTTGAGTGCCGCAACCCCAGAGTCAGTCATGACTGGACCTAATGGTCAGGGATCCCTTTACCTTTACCTTTTTAGTATATCTTAAATCTGTGCAAAAACTGCACTTGTGTGCACCCAGTTATTTCACAGCATTGTAGTTCAGTTGCTGAATACCTATTACTAGAATGTATTAGCAACTCATTTTAAATATGCTAAATTGATTAAAATTGATGGAGCCCGCACACGCGCGGTTTCAAATGCCAATGAGCTCAGGAAGAAGGAGGGAAGGGACTGGAAAACAGCCAAGAAGTGTTCGTCGTGTAATTTCTTCAGTAGAGACTTCGCTCTGGAGCACCAGCTACATCTGTTGCCACTAGATTTCCCCTTGCAGGTGAGCACCATTGATGGCAGGGAACTACTGGGGGGGGGGAGTGACACACCAGACACCACCAATGAGGATGAGGGTTTCTAGGCACACTGAAACCATTGCCTTTCACGTGGCCACACTGGCGGGACCCCCCCCCCCCCAATTATAATGGGAATGATCTGGCTGGCACTCCATGACCCAGTGGTGTCGTGGCATCAACGTTCACTCACCTTTGTGTCAGCTCACTGCTTGGAACGCTGCTGGGAGGGAAGGAACCAAGAATGACTATGGCCAGGGTGGCTGGGGTGACTCTGGAGGAGAAGGGGCGCGTGCCACCGCAGTATGCAGATTTGAAGGAGGTGTTCAGCGAGAGAGAGTCTGACAGGCTGCCCCCCCCCCAGACCATATGACTGCCAAATCAACCTGCTTCCGGGGGTCCAGTTGCCGGTGGGTAAGCTGTATGCCATGTCTGACCAGGAGATGCATGAGTTGACGCAGTTCATAAGGGAATCCAAGGCTGTAGGGGGAAGCCCAGTATTCTTCGTGGACAAGAAACAGTCTAACCAGCCTTGTTTGGTAGTGGATTATAGGCTTGTGAACAGTAGAACAGAACCCGTAGCCTTCCCCATGCCCAGAATTGACGATGTTTTGACGCGGGTGAGGCAGGGCAAAATTTTTACCAAGCTGGACTTTAGGGGGGCATACAGTCTGATCAAAAGGAGAGAGGGAGACGAATGGAAGACGACGATGTTCACCCCCCTGGGGGAGTTTGAATATCTCATCATGCTGTTCGGATTACAAGGGGGCTCCGCCTGCTTTCAAGCCTTTATGCGCCACGTGTTGGGCCCCCTGCTGTACAAGAATTGTGTGGCCTTTTTGGATGACGTTTTAATCTTCTCTGAAAATGAAGCACAGCACGTGAAAGACGTCAGGCAGGTGCTAGAGAGATTGAAGAAACATCAGTTGTGAGTTAAGCTGGAAAAATGCCAATTCCGTGTCCGGGAGGTCGAGTTCCTGGGGTACCGACTGTCGGACAAGGGGCTGGCCATGGATCCGGAGAAGGTGAAAGCAGTGCTGGAATGGAAGACCCCAAAACAAAGAAGGATGTGCAGAGGTTCCTAGGGTTCAGCGACTTCTACAGGAAGTTCATCAAGAACTTCGCTAACTTGGCAGCACCCATAACGGATTGTCTTAGCAGCAAGGAGAAGTTTGTGTGGACCAAGGAAGCGCAGCAGTCCTTTGAAAGGTTAAAGAAGGTGTTCGCCTCTGAGGAGCAGCTCCTGCACGTGGATCCGGGGAAGCCACTGAGAGTGGAGACGGACACTTCAGACCGGGCCATCAGAGCAGTACTGCTGCAACAAGGTTCAGGGGAAGACTGGTGACCTTGTGCGTTTTTCTCCAGGAAACTGAGCAAGTCAGAGCAAAATTACACTGTTTATGACAAAGAATTGCTGGCCATTTACGTGGCCTTTCGGCTGTGGAGACACTTTTTGATTGGGGCACGGCACCAGATCCAGGTCCGAACGGACCACAAGTACCTGGAATACTGGCGGACAGCGTGCATGCTTAACCAGAGACAGGTCAGATGGTCGCAGATGTTCTCACAGTATCACTTCGAAATACAATACGTACCGGGAGGGGGGGGGAAATGTGAGGGCAGACGCACTTTCCAGGAAACCTGAGTACATGGAAGGGGAAGGACCTCCTGTGGCCAGGTACATGTTCCCAGAAGACCGCTGGTCGTGTGGGGGAGCACTGGTAAGGGAGCAAGAACTGGTTGGGCTGACCAGACACAATGAGTTTGCTCAGACTAAAATCAGGGAGCTCAGAGATGGAAAGGGGGGAAATGGGGGGTTTGAGGAAAAAGGAGGGCTCCTGTACTAACCGGGCACTGTATTCGCTGGGAGAGACATTGAGGGCCAAGATACTTAGGCAGCTCCATGACAACCCAACAGCCGGGCATTTTGGGGCAGCATAAGACCATTCTACTAGTCACCAGACAGTTCTGGTGGCATCACAGGGAGGGGTGGGGCTTCCCGGGGAGGGAGGGAGGGGTGACTACCTATCCACGGGCAGAGAAAAGGGAACACTGTAATGAAGCAACGGAAATACTCGGTTCTAGGTGGAGAGGGCACCAGGTAGAGTACTTGGTGGCCTGGGAGGGAGAACCCAGATCCAAAAACACGTGGGTTCCTGCAGAATCCATCACAGAGGGTTATCTGGTGGAAGAATTGCATGGTTTGTTCCCACATAAGCCTAAACCAATAACCAGGTTCCAGGAGGAGGAGTTCGGACCCACGTACGACAAAGGGGACTTTGTAGGTTTCCCTGCCTCAGAAGAGGAGGGCGGGGAGGTGTCCAAGGTAGAAGAATCAGACTGGGAGGTTCAACCAGCGGGAAGGGACCCGAGAGGATGGGAAGCAGCTTTTGAATCCACGGAGGATGACGACGGTTCTTTCTGGGGTTTTCCTGCATCGCCAGCCAACGATATAGAGGAGGAGACGTTCAAAGACCTCACCAGTGGGGAGGGGGGTCTTGAGGAGGGGGTGGATGTCAGGGAACTGCCATCGGCTCAGGGGGAGAAAGGGGAAAAGCCAGATGGATTACAGAGAGCCCCCAAAGATCGTGGGAAGCAGCTCCTCCTCAGCGGAGGAGAGTAACCACGCCTCCAGTGGAGAGGAGCTTCAGGGCTCGGAGGAGGCGAGGCGGTGCCAGGACACCTTGCCTGGGGAGTAAGCTTCCATGCCGAGAGGGGAGGCACAGACTGGGCGTCAAGAAACTACTCTGCTTGGGAAAGTTTAAGGACCGGCCACTCACGGATTCTGCCAGTGAATGAGCCAGCCACGGGAGAGTGGCGCTCTGGACAGATAAAGTTTATTTTGGCATCCAAAGCAAGGCTTCACAGCCGAGCAGGGAGGCATTTGCCTGCTTACTCTCAAGTAGCCCCTTGGAACCCTAACAGGTACCATTCCCCCCCCCCAAGAGATTGAGATTTTTCTGCCTCCAGCGCCTTGTGTCAATGAACTGTTAAACAGATAATGAGCTATAGCCTAACCTCATTTAAATCACAGTGACAGAAGAGTTGCTTGTATTCCTTGCGAATCTGCACTCAAGAATTGCTGAAGGCCTTAGCTGAAACCAAGAAGCAGGATTGAACTCCTTCCTCAGACCTGGTTTATATTTAAGTAAATTATACATATGAGGCAAGAGGACATCTTTACTGAGTTAAAATTCAAATTCTTGCTCCATAAACACATCATTTGTACATGACTTGAACTCCTTATCTAAGACAAGGTCTCACTGGCAGAAAAAAATGCTGCAAACTCAGAGCAGCTGCATCCCAAAAATGTACCTGGATAACAAAAGGCTGTAGAAAGATAGCTTAAGAAAGTGAGCCAAGACAACTGCATGGTGTGGATGAAGGCAAATAAGATGAAGGCAAACAAATGTTTAAGAAATAACTTGTGAATATTATGATTTATAGTGGACCAAATGAGTGCATAAGAGATTTTGCTAGCATGAGGTTCACAGAGAAAGAATGGTTTCTTAGCAATCAAATCATGTCAGATGAATGAAAAAAACTCATATTACAAATATAGTGGAAGAAAGCAGTACAAAAGCTTCAATGAAGAATAATTTGATTCAGGAAGTGCATTTGTGATAAAGGCTACAGAATTTAAACCTTGCAACATTAATCAGATTTAACGTCAATAAATGTAGTGTCTCACATAAAGGACTGCAAAGAATTACTGTATGTATGGCACTGTAATAAATTGAACAGAATATAGAATTGTCTGTTGGAGACCTACAAAAGTTGGCTGATCTTTCATGACACTATAATTGTCTCTTCATGTACTATTTTGTGCATATGTGTGGGTGACGTTCATACACCAGGCAGCAGGCAGCAGCAGAAGTCTACTTTTAAAAATCACATTAGCCAATGTAGGTAGTTTAGTCCAATATCAGACACAGAGTGCTTTTTAAGTGGCATGGGATAACAGCCTTAGTTTGTAATCCTAAACATACTAATTTAGAAGTAATAAAGGTACAAAATTCCAAGTAAGCAATTCTTCTTATCTAAACCCATCCTGATGTCTACGTCAAAAAGCCGACAGCACCTCAGAGCTGCATTGTTCTGTAACATCCATATTAAGAGGTATACAGGCTGCATTCTAACACATTAATGTGGACACATATGCTCCCTCACACAGCTGGTTGTTTTGGTACATCCGCATTAAGAGAATCACAGTTTCTCATAATACTGTGCATATTTTACTGCACACAGTCCTGATGCATTCCAAGATGTGACCATATAAACAGCAGGTATCAGTTGACTATGGCTATGGCTTGTAAGAATCATTCCATTTGCATGAGGAATTCAGTCATTCAAATACAGAGGTACCTCGGGTTAAGTACTTAATTTGTTCCGGAGGTCCATTCTTAACCTGAAACTGTTCTTAACCTGAAGCACCACTTTAGCTAATGGGGCCTCCTGCTGCTGCTGCGCCGCCGGAGCACGATTTCTGTTCTCATCCTGAAGCAAAGTTCTTAACCCGAGGTACTATTTCTGGGTTAGCGGAGTCTGTAACCTGAAGCATCTAACCTGAAGCATATGTAGCCCAAGGTACCACTGTACTCAAGTCTTGTAGGCAATATGCATGTGCTTGAATGTACCAGAGGTTTCATGTGACCAGTCTTAGAATTCAGATTCTGCCCTTCCCATTAGCATTCAGCTAAGCAAAAGATCCACAAGAGACCCTGTCGCCTCTCATTTTCACACAGGGTCACCACGACATCAGAGCAAATGAGCCAATGGCCTCGCCAGAATCAGCAGAAAAGTCAAGAGGTCAAGAGACAGATTGCAAGAGTGAAAAGGTCAGAGAATAAAAAGGGGAAGCTCAACAGCAATCACAGAAAGTATTACAAAGGAGCCAAAAAGTTATTTTTGGAGTTTCAAAATTCCATCTCAGGCAAAAGTATATTCCTTTTAGATTCCCTTGGAGTGGGGGGGATAGTAACAACAATTCAGTAAACACACAGATTGGCTGACTATAAGCATTGAGGTCCAAGGTCATTTCCAGTTTCCCAGAAGAAAAAGAATGTCAAACATATGGGGCCTTTGGCTTTGGAAGCCTCCTGGATACTTCTGTCATTAAATCAGAGAGAAAAGGAGACGGCAGCCAGCTCCTCAGTCAGTAGGAATCAGGCCAAATCTAGAGGAATTCTAAGGATTTTTTTTTCTTTAAATGGGCTTGCACATTTAAGCTACTCCCCAGCCCCTCCTGCCTGCCTGATTGATTTCTCTCTCTCACTTAGACTAAATCATGGTTGATTTTGCATTGCACTTTAAGTGGAGAAAAATTGGAAGTAGCTGTGTTGGTCCATTGAGGGAATGGGGAATCCTTAGTAACAGTAGTGTGGTGCTGCTGGAATCAACTGAAAGGTCACAAAAGAAGTGAGCAAGCTTCCAGATTTGTCAGCCGTCGCCAGGAGGCTGGATCTTAATCATAAACGGGGCGGGTGCACTGAGCAAGACCAAAAGAAAAAGGCCTCATCTGCGGGAGAGTTTCAAAGCACAAACTCCAACTGCACAAACTCCCTATCTGACACCTCACACTAAAAAAATAAAGGCAGGTCAAACACAAAGCGTCCTTTGTTCCTTGCTTATCCCCTGTAACAGTGGCAGTTTCTCCATAGGAGCCTCTAGTTCTTATCTCATTTCTGAATCTCACTTTGTTCAATAACCAACAGGTGCAAAACCAGGAATACTTTAAGGGTATTTACAAGGATGCTACGCCCTCTTACAATGTCCCTGGGCAGATGTGGATACAAACACACCCATTGCCCAGGCTGCTGTTTTCTTCTGTTTTCAAATGGACAGAAGAAATGCAGAATTTCAAATGCAGAATCATTCGGCAATGAGTTGTTATGTTCCCAAGAAGTCCTTTTCCTCAGGGGGTGGGGATATTCAATAGAACTAGATTGTATGTGGACTTGTGGACTATATAGGGGGTGGGACACACCAAGTATTCTGTCCCCAATGATTTTAAAATAAAATGTGTATACATAGCCTAATTTCTTATAAGGGATTTCTAAAAAAACAAAGTTTGCTTTAACCGAAACAAGGTTTGACAGTCTGGATTATAAATGGCCAGTGTGGCAGGGCTAAACTTAGAGAGGACTATTCTGAGAGAAAAATGACCTGTAAAGGAAGAGATAAGTTCCTCTCCCCACACTCCTCAACTTCCGATCTAGATTGCAGTTCTGCACAGCTGCTTTTGGTTAAAAACAATGTCCCTTGAAGAAAACAAGTTGATCCTGAGGGAGAAAGAAGTAGACTGATGGCCCAGAGTCCCCCAGAGGCTAGGCAGGGATTCGAACTGGGCCTTGTACTTCCTAAGTCTGCATCTTTTCTATTTGTTTCATTTGGCCAGTCCTATGCTTATATTGGATTCCATGTGCTGTTGTTCCTCATAAATGTACATTTTTTTTATTTTAAAAAAACATCAGTAGCTATTTAAAAGCCAGAAAGGAATCCGTGAAAGGAATTCTAAGGCAGCATTTAGTAGTAAAGCAGCTGAGAGTATGTAGCAAAAGCATCGCATACCAGTGTGGTGTTAAGTGTTGGACAGGGTGCTGGGAGACTAGGGTTCAAATCCGCACTCAGCCATGAATATCACTGGGTGACCTTGGGCCAGTCACTATCTCTCAGCCTAACCTACCTCACATGGCTGTCGCAGGGATTAAATGAGGTGGGAGAGAACCATGCGCACCATTTGCACTCCTTGGAGAAAAAGCAGGGATAGACATGAAATAAATAAATAACACCTCCCACACACATTACAAGTGCAGAGTTTACTTTACACGTCAGTGAGAGCTGTGAAGCCCCCTGTACCTGTGGCGCTCCCTACACTTAGCTTGATTGCAGCCAATAATGCCTTTTAAAAATTGCATTGTTTCTTTCCTTTATCGGTTTTATTGCTGTGAAATTTCTCCCCCCAATTTCTTAGCGTTTCATAAAGACAATTAACAATGTTTCCCTTCAGATGCTTTTATTTCCATGCATATCATATTAATTTTACATTTAGCAATGGCACTGTACTAAAACATGCAGATAATGAATTTTTGCAGATTATGATAATGTTAGCAGTTTTTGCTGTGGAGTATCATGTACAAATTAGCACTGATTGTCTACCTTTCACCAATCAGGTAAAAAAATTAAAAGAGGGGCAGCGGAAACAGCCCTTATATTCATTCTTGGGAAATTGATCAGTTCTTTTCTATGCCATCTTGGCTGCAAATCCTGGAAGACGTGCTCTGTGCCTTGCAGGCCTTTTCCCACCTGGCCTGGGAAGTTGGGGCACTGACTCTAGCTGCAAAAGCTGAAGCTGCTGAACAGATTCTGGGGCTAGGGTACTGTTTAGGGGGTTTTGTTGGTGGGGAGGGGTTGCTGTTCAGTTTTTTGCATCTTTATATTAGATCTCGTGATTTATGTGGAAATTGTTCAGTTTGGTTGTGTATTTTTTAATGTTTTCTTTATTGTTTATGACTATTTTTGTTATGTTTATGTGCATACGGTTCTGGAATTTTTTTTCATATATAATTTTTTATTAGTTTTTTTAACATATCATTTTCAACAGTAATTAAACATACTTTTACATATTATTCAAATTTTTGACTTCCATCAATCCTGTCTGAAAATTTTCCAATCTAATCTCTCAGTATGCATTTCTTATCTTCCCTATTACATTTCAAACTCATAACCAATATCTCTATCTTTTTCTACTTTGTAGCACTTCGTATATTTCTCCTTACAAAACTTCTTGTAGTCCTACTAACGTAATTTGCTGATTACAGTTGCTCTTCAAATAATTCTTATACTTCTTCCAATTTTCTGTAAATCTCTGGTCCCGCAGGTTTCGAATCCTTCCTGTCATTTTGTCCAATTCTGCATAGTCCATTAATTTCGTCTGCCATTCTTCTTTCGTCAGAATTTCTTCTTGTTTCCATTTCTGGGCTCACAGTACTCTTGCCACATATGGTTCTGGAATTTAATCAGAAGGAGTCAGAGACAAGGAAAAAGAATGCAGTCCTAAGTAGATTGGCTGAAAATAAGTCACATTGAACTCAATGGGACTTCCTTCCATGTTTGCACATTTAGAACTGGGCTGTACAAATCCAAGAAAGATGCTAATGAAGGAGGGAATGTACCAAGTATTGGAGACTGTAAATGGCATATGCAATCATAAGGGGGTAAGAATCCCCAGACTAGGGATCCAGCAGTTTAGAATGATTTCCACACTGTTCTTCGCCACCCATGTGATTCCTGCATTGCAGGGGTTGGATGATGCTCGGAGTTCCCTCCAACTCTTTAATTCTTTGATTCTATGAAATGTACAGCTGTTGCTCGTCTCTTTCCAAGACCCCGAAGAACTTTCCTCAAAGGACTGGTTGTGCTGCTGTTTTCACAGTACTCAAACTACATTGTTTTGTGGTTGTGATTCAGGAAATGCTATTTCCTTTCTCTCCACGGCTATTGTGAATGCTGCATTGAATGTGGCTTTATGACTTCTGCACTCATCCATGTGCTAAAACATGCATCATGTGATGCTAATTCCTTCCACACATGTGTGCTATTATGTGAACTCTTTGAAAGCAAGTTTTCCACATTGTATCACTCATGAATGAGAGCACTCCTACGGCTATTTTTAAAAGGTCGAAAACTAGCAAGGTTGCCCACTCCCAACACAGGAATGCTTTATGTTTTTGTAGGCATTTCTTTCACTTTTTAAAAATGTAATTGTTAAAACTGGCTACATGTTTTCCCCTCTCCAGTGTTTGCCCAGGCTCACATTCCCTCACTGTTTTTATATAACAGTGAAGAAACAGAAGTTGATCTATTTCCTCTGGAGTGAAGCTATTCCATTAACTGTACAAAGTGATAGGATCAATCAGCTCTAGAATATATTTGCCACAAGTACAAAAATGCAGGATTTTAAATCATTTGGACTTAACAGGGAAATTTGGGCCAACTACCAAAGGCAGAGGAAACCTGAAAATTATCAGACTGTGGAACACATTCAAGAAAAATGCTGTGTCTCATCTGTTGGGTCATTTAGAACAAAGCCCTGGAGAGAGTCTTCTCTGTGCAATAATCCTGCTCTGGCAAATGTATGGAAAAGATGACCTAATGCTCAGGATTCAAAGTACCATAGAGAGAAATGAATTATGCTGTATTATTGCAAAGCACTCAAGACGTCTGTTGCATTCTGCCCAGGGATGGAAAAATTATGTGCTGTATAAATGCTTACCATTTAAGGCTGCAATGTCAAGCTGCATACTCTGAAACTGTTCTGCTGCCTTCTGCTCTTGAGTTAGTGATTTGAGGTTGTCCCCTTAAGCCTAAATCTCACTACCTGGCTTTTCGAGAGAGCTGGAAAGAGTCTTTCCCCTATGTAACCTGTCACATTAATTTCAGGATTATTCAGAGCAACAGAATTGAAGGAGATACAGCCTGATATTATGGACAACAGTCTGACGGCACTGTTGTTGTTGTTGTTTAGTCGTGTCCAACTCTTCGTGACCCCATGGACCAAAGCACGCCAGGCACTCCTGTCTTCCACTGCCTCCTACAGTTTCGTCAAACTCTGACAGCACTACTTCTGCTAAAACAGTATCCTGGGCAATGCAGCACAAGTTGGAAAAAACTTCATGTTCAAGGGTAGTAAACCTTTGACTCTGACAGAGGCATCAGTTTGGGCACTTTTGCAGATTTATTACTGGTCCAGTGGACCAGTGATTTAATGGTCTTATGTTCTTAAACAGGTCCAATGGAAAATGTAAACATTTACATGACTGGGCAAGTTCCACCACTGCTGATAATTTTTTGCCCGTTGATTTGTGAATGAGTGCTGCAAATGCCTCAGTGTAATGGTTTATAGGAGGTACCCAATCTTTTTGGGCCCAAGGGCCCAGTGGGAAATTTAAAGAGCTATTGAGGGCACCACAAGATGCCCATTTCACAAAAGAAAAACTGGTGACGCTCAGAGCTGCTTCCTAACAGACAAAACACCAACACACCCATCCAAAAAATACAGCCCCAATCAAACAACAAGAATGTCAAAAATACACAGTTTTTAAAATAAAAAACTGGACCTTAGTGGCTTCCAAGAAGCATATCTGAGTGTGTTGTGGTGCTTGCAGGCACCACATTGTGGGCCCCAGGTTGATAGCAATTTCCCTTCACCTTTTTGTGTCTTAATTTTAGCACATACATGAGGCTTATTACAAAACTTAAAATGAATTATGGTACTACTGGAGCAAGCCCACCTTAGGTAAAACCCAGTTGAAGCAAAATGGTTTAGGTGGTTGGTATGCTGTATTTTGGACACGGGTGGCGCTGTGGGTAAAACCTCAGCGCCTAGGGCTTGCCGATTGCATGGTCAGTGGTTCGAATCCCCGCGACGGGGTGAGCTCCCATCTTTCGGTCCCAGCTCCTGCCCACCTAGCAGTTCGAAAGCACCCTTAAGTGCAAGTAGATAAATAGGTACCGCTTTATAGCAGGAAGGTAAACGGCGTTTCTGTGTGCTGCGCTGGTGCTGGCTCGCCAGAGCAGCTTTGTCACGCTGGCCACGTAACCCAGAAGTTACCCCAGCCTCTTAAGTGAGATGGGCGCACAACCCTAGAGTCGGACACGACTGGCCCGTACGGGCGGGGGGGGTACCTATGCTCTATTTTAAGGGGCGCGGGTGGCACTGTGGGTTAAACCACAGAGCCTAGGACTTGCCGATCAGAAGGTTGGCGGTTCGAATCCCCACGACGGGGTGAGCTCCCGTTGCTCGGTCCCTCCTCCTGCCAACCTAGCAGTTCAAAAGCACATCAAAGTGCAAGTAGATAAATAGGTACCGCTCCAGCGGGAAGGTAAACAGCGTTTCCATGTGCTGCTCTGGTTCGCCAGAAGCGGCTTAGTCATGCTGGCCACATGACCCGGAAGCTGTACACCGGCTCCCTCGGCCAATAAAGCAAGATGAGCACCGCAACCCCAGAGTCGGTCACGACTGGACCTAATGGTCAGGGGTCCCTTTACCTTTATGTTGTATTTACTGCCATTGTATCACCGTGCTGTGTTCAAAATCCAACTAAAGCTTAGGCAAGTATAGATTAGGGCAGTGGCTGTCCATTTGGTCTTTGTAAAACCACAGTGTGGCGTCAGAGCATGCTGGCTGACTGAAGGTATAGCTGTGGCACAGTTATACACCACAGCTGTCAAGCCAGCTGTCACAAAGGTTGCAGGTTTGATCCCCGTGTGGGACAGCTGCATATTCCTGCACTGCAGGGGGTTGGACTAGATGATCCTCAGGGTCCCTTCCAACTCTGATTCTGATTCTATGAAATACAACCAAAGTCCCCTTTGCTTCATATTTTTTCTTTCCTTCAAAATATGTGCGTTGCTTACTTTCAGGGAGAAAATATTTCAATGTAATACCTTTAGCTGTTCTTATCAGCACAACATGTCAAGGCAATTTCACTTTTTACGAGAACAGACTTGCTGGCCTGACTAATCTGCCATGCAAAACGGTTTATGTCTGCAAGCTGAGATGTCCTTCCGCTGCTGACCCACTGCCATTACGAAAGTATATTTTGGGATGTTAGCAGACTGCATCAGAAAGTACACCATTGTAAAGCAAGCAGTTAATGTGCAGCCATCTGAAGGCAGACTAAATGTGAATGCCTGTTTTACAACTTTTTAAAGGCAGTTTTGTGACACAGCCATGATACTGGACAGTAGTAACACATTCTCTTTTGTTTTTAAAGAAAAAGATTAAAACCTGTATAATCTGAAACCTATGTCAAAAATGCCAGTTCCAAAAGTATGATTAAAAGCTTCCCTCTTAGGGCTGAACTACAGATTAAACAAAAGATCCATGGCTGGGTGCTGTGCATGTCATGTTGAGTTCCTTGCAGGAAAGATTGGCTATACATGTAGTAATAAATAGGCAGATATTATTGCCAATAGAATTGGCGGCTGAGGCTTTGGAGGGAGAACATAAGAAGAGCCTGAACCGGGCCAATTTTCCATCAAACCCAGCATCCTGTTCTTAGAGTGGCCAACCAGATGCCAGCAGGAAACATGGAAGCAGGATCAAACTGCAAGAGCACTCTCCCCCTTGTCTTTGGATTCCAGCTATTGTACTGGTATTCAGAAGCATTGCTTGCTCCAATGGTGGAGTCAGAACAAGCCATCATAGCTAATAGCCATTGATAGCCCTATCCTCCATGAATTTGTCCGACCCTCTTTTAAACCTATCCACTGCCTCCTGTGGAACTGATTTCCATAGTTTCAACCATGCATTGCACAAATAAGTGCTTTCTTTTATCTGTCCTGAATTTTCCAACTTTCAGCATCCATGAATTCTAGTGATTTGAGAGAGGGAGAAACATGCATCATTTCCCCAGCTTCTATTTCCCCTTTTCCTCTCCACCTTTTCCTCTCCCATTCCTCCCAGGGGAGTCACTCTGTTCCCTAAAACCCTAGGTCACTTTGGTTGCCATTTTCTGCCCCTTTTCCAGCTCTGTAATATTCTTAAGAGAAAGGCTCTTAAGAGATGATAAACAAACACTTGAAAAGTAGGGTGGAGGTGTGAATGTTGTGAATGCAGCTCACCTATTTCAATCCCCTTGCTTCGCAGCTGCCAAGCAAAGCGATGAGTCTTTGCTCCAAAAAGATCTCACAGCCCTACCTACATGCAGTGACAGGAAGCAACAGGAAATGGACAGAGGCAAGAAAGTGATTCAGCATTTATCAGAATGAAAGAATGTTGAGGGTAAAGAATAATTTTATTTATACTGTAATAAAAAAAACCCAAACCTGGAAGTTATTCTCTTTAAATTAGCAGGCCCTTCTTCACCCTAATGGTGGAACTTAAAGGCGTTAGACAGAGTGTAACTTTCCCTTTTCTGCTTACATAATTGCCACAGGGATAAAGGAGCAAATCACATCAAATGCACATCCAGGTCTCCTTGCCAGAATGGTAACAATAGTTGTTTTCAGGCACTAAGTATATGTGAATAATAAACTATTGCAGGGGATACACTGAAGCTCTGACCTCCCCTTCCCTCATTAGAATACAGATGCTCATTAGAATATAGAGAGGCAGGGTTCCTGATCATGTGCAGAGAGCTGTAGATGTGTACAGCTGGATGCTATGAAACTTCTAGTGAATACATGTGGGGATAAACCATCCCCACCCACATTTGTTATCCATGGATTTAGCATAGCTCAAGAGGGGCAAATATGGTGCCTTAAAGGCTAAGAAATTTATGATAACCCACATTTTCCCTAGGCAACAGCCTGATTCATCAGATGCAGCTGAGGAAGTAGGCTATAGCATAAAGGAGCTCATGCCACAATCAGCTGTTGTAACTGCAGTGCCCAAGCTGCAACAAACTGGCATGGCTCTGCTTCTGAAATAACAGGAAAATTAGTGCCAAGGTATGTGTAATATTGGGAAACCCTTGAATGATCTCCCAACTTTCTTTTTCAGATAAACACTGCTGCAGGGAGAAGAGAAAGGTCCTAATTTGGTCAAGGAAGTGGCATAAGGGCTGGGTGTGTTTAATCCTCCCTGCTCTCTTTTCCCCGTGCTTCCTGGGAGAGAAAAAAAATACAGGAAGAAATATAAACTAGCGAGCATCAATTCTGAGCAGCAAAAAGCTTCAGGGAACGTTAAAAAGCTCCATCCTCATTGCTCCTTCCCCAGTCCAATGAGCAGAGGGGCCTCCCCCACGGATATATTTAGCTAAAACAAAAAACCAGAACAAAACATCAAGAGACCAGTCACAGATCTCTTCTGGCAAAACACATAGTTTGGCCCTGAGTTTCTAGCACACTAAAGGCTTTGCGTCAGGAGTTTGATTCTCTTTCCACCCGTGTCAAATTCCATATACAGACATAATCTGGAGTGCTGCTTCATGCAGAGAGATTCTACTGCCCATAGACTAGCGCTGGAGAGTAAATACTCAGTGCACTCTAATTTCATTGTACTGTATTTTCTTGCTGAATTCTCCCCACAACCACCGCCAATTCTGCTGGAAATCCTTGTTGGGTGTCTCCTTCTGCACCCAAGATAAACAAACTGTATAACAGATACAGTAGATTTCTGATCTGTTCCCTGCATAAACTTCAATTTAAAGAGCCCTCAATTTTACTGGTACTGTACATTATCATCCCCACGTGATTTTTTTAAAAAATTACTTAAATCATCCATCCCTGAAGATTTCAGAGTGACTTGAAAGTTTTTATTACCATTTTGTATGCTAAAAGGCCCTACTTGGAGTAGGACCAGGGACCCCCAGGTTCAAATCGCCACCAAATTACACACAAGGCTTGGTGTGTAACCTTCAGCTAGTCACTATCTTTCAGCCTAGGCTACCTTGCAGGGTTGTCATAAACAAAGAATTGGGAGGAGAACCATGAACTCCACCCAGAATTTGTCAGATGAAGGGCAAGATAAAAACTGAGTGGGAAAGCAATGAATTAATTGCTCAGTGAGCCTTATCTGCACTACCCTTTCTCACTGGAGCCTCCAGTTTCTTCTTTTTGACATTCCTTTTGTCCATCTACATGTTTCCCAACCTAGCATCTGAGATATCTAGCACATTCATCCCTCCTCTTGTTTTGCTAATGGAAGGAGCAGCACACTAACTCACAGGCCTTGCTTTTACTCTGGGAAGTGAAATGTGGATTTAGAATTAACCTTCCTTGCCTGGCAGTCAGTGTCACTGTTTTGCGAGCTAGAGTCCAAAGTGATTTGGTTTGCTTTCTTTGCAGTTTATACAAGTTCAAGTCAAATTCTTCTCTAAGCTATGCAGCTCATGGGGGTGAGGGAGCTAAGTCATTCTGGCTGTGTCCATGGGCCCCTATCAAAAAAATAAAAATAAATACATAGCAAACTGAGGTTCTGCCCCCTCCCTAACAAAAGGCCTGTCCCCACTAACAAAAATCCTGGCTACGCCCATGGCTGTGTCTGTGTTTGTGAATAATAATGGATCTGTACAGCCGCCTGCATTTTTGGTATGTGGCTTAGGGGGCAGCCATGACCTTTCTCCTGCACTTTGAAATTCACTATTAAACCACTGAGAAGTAGGATATGGTTGCAGAAGGCAAACATGGGGCAGGATATTTGAACTCCTATTGTTTCTTTGTTTGTTTAATAAAATGTGCATGTCACTTGATTGTAGAAAAAAATCTCAAAGAGGTTTAAAAGAGAAGCCATGCAGGGACATGCTCTTTTCGATGATTCATTTTTTTATTAAGATTTTAAACAAAGACCCTGCTACAGCTTATTTTATTCTTTGGCAACACATTCAATAGTGCTGCCCTGGCTTGCAAGGTCACGATGACACACCCATTGGACAGAGAATGCCCTTGGGCTATTCTTTTGTTCCCTATCTGCATACTTCTATATTGCAGAAACACCGTTATTTTTAAAAGAAGACCAGAAACAATTGATTCAGTGGTTTAAAAACTGGTAACAGGGACATGATAGCTGAAGTTAGTACAGTATCCATTTAATAGTTTCCTTTAAAATAGATTTAGAATGGTGGTGCATTTTCTGATCCTTGTTCCTTTCAGTTCCTGGATATCCTCTTCCATTACAGTAAAGTAGAAAACCAGGAACCTTATATTTGTATGTCTAACCAACATTAAGGAAGTAAAACATCTGGAAGGACTGAAACTCCTAAGTCATCGCTAACCTTTCTCCAACATTTGAGGAAACTGATTTCAAGAGCCCCCCAAAATTTATTCATTTTTATTGGGTAAACATTAGATAAACATTAGAGCTAAGCCTACATACATTGACCTGAGAATAAGTCCCCAGTGAACTGAATGGGGATAACTTCTGTGTAGGTTAACAAGCAATGGTGGAAGTAGTGGTGAATGCCTTCTGGCTTCTAATGTAAAAGTGGTCTAGAAAAGGCTTACTTCTGAGCAGACACGGTCAGGATTGTGCTAGTTACAGGTTTTCTGCTGACTTGCCCTATGGACAACACAGCTGTGTTCACACTCCCGTTTGCTGTGCACTTGCTGCGTTTCCATACATCAAATGATGTTATCCAAAATGCATGTAGTAACAAAATACTACTGTGTGATGTGCTGTTTCTCAAACTAGCTTCCCACCAACTGGAGTCCTTAAGCCATTCCTATCTCTTCTCCAGCCAAGGTATGAATACCTTTGCATAGGGTGAAAGGCATTTCCTCACCCTATCAATGCCCCCTGGTGTGTATACAAACAGGAACGAATCTGACCCTAATGAAGCTGTGCTGATATGAACAGCTGGGGGGAAGGGAAGAGCTGTGAAGCACATGGAGATGGGGAAGCAACTTCACTGTGTTCTAAGGAGGCAACATGAATACAGTCCATGAGACTGAACCCCAGTTAACAAGAGGCTTCTCTCAGCATAGTTCCATCTCTCGCTTTCACTTTGAAGTCTCAGTTACTCCTAACAGCAATAAAGCTGTAATCATCACTGCTATCAGTTTCTATACTGAACTTACAGTAACAAAGAGGATCTATTCTTACCAATTACCTCCACAAAAGGAGGACATTCCCTTGGCACTTGAAATTTAATTTATAGCAGTACTTACTGATTTCCTTCCATTCAAAACTGCAGGCAAGGATTGTGTTGCTGATTTGCAACTGAAAGTAAGAAGTGAAATGCTCAAGGGAGAAAATATATATGTGCCATTTTAAAGCCTTGGGATGGTCTTCCTTGTGTAAACAGCCAGTGATTTTATCTGGATGCTGCTGAACTGGAGGTATAAATCTATCCTTCAAAATGAAACAGAGTGAATCATCAAAGTTTACTGCTAGGGAGCTATTATAGATTAAGACAAACCCAACACTGAGTCCTGCAACAGAAAAATACGCAGCATGGAATGCACTAACAACAAACCAGTTTACTAAATTGTTTTCATAAAGAGTTGTAAATGAATAGATGTAATCAAATCTGTAATCTTATACTGCAGTTCATATTCTGCACTTCCCACCACCACAAACCATGGTGTATTCAGGGAAGGACTTATTGGGATTGAAGTCCAGCCCCCACCCCCAAACAAGACGGAATAATGTAAGCCACAATAACAAGGACATTATGTGTTAGATTTGCTATATAGCTTGCTTTTATAATCCACATTAAACTGTATGTATAAACTAAATTTATGGATTGTTAATTGTTGTGTTTTAAGATCCTAACTTTCCTTTTTTGAATAGAGGAAAGTTCAGAATGGGGCTTTCAGACCTCACTGCCCCACACCAACATGTGCTCCTAGCAGTTGGGGGGCCTTTGGGCATGATATGGGATATGATGCAGATGATTGCAGATGGCAACTATGGAAACTATGGAATTGAAACTATGGGACGCGGGTGGCGCTGTGGGTAAAACCTCAGCGCCTAGGGCTTGCCGATTGCATGGTCGGCGGTTCGAATCCCCGTGGCAGGGTGAGCTCCCGTCTTTCAGTCCCAGCTCCTGCCCACCTAGCAGTTCGAAAGCACCCCTAGGTGCAAGTAGATAAATAGGTACCGCTTTATAGCGGGAAGGTAAACGGCGTTTCCGTGTGCTGCGCTGGTGCTGGCTCGCCAGAGCAGCTTTGTCACGCTAGCCACGTGACCCGGAAGTGTCTCCGGACAGCGCGGCCCCCCGGCCTCTTAAGTGAGATGGGCGCACAACCCTAGAGTCGGACACGACTGGCCCGTACAGGCAGTGGTACCTTTACCTTTACCTTCTTATGGAATTGTTATTTCACTCATGTTTCCATCAGAATTCTTCAAAATCCCTGTTGAGGAACCAAATCTATATATTTATATCTTTGGGAATCCACATGGAATCAAGCTTTAGAAGGCAACCGAGATGTCTTTTCATGGGAAATTGACTCATCCTGGCCACAGCTGTGAGTTTCTAAGGCTATGCTTTCAGCTTTTGGGAGAACTGATACTGCTTTAAAGACCAGCATGCATGATTGCCAAAGTTCTTGTTTGATGCCCCCTGCTCAACTTGTATATTTTTATGCTTACAAAAAAATACACAAGCTTCTCAAAAGGGAACTCAACTCTGTAGCAGCTGGAGTTTCCTACTGCTTAGAGAAATGGGAAGCATCACAACACATTTTGTAACACCATCTGTCTAGTTTTCAAAGCTTGAGCAGCTGTTAGATAGGGTTTCTAATTGTGATGTGGAAATCTGTGCACAAACCAAGCCTGCAATCAAGGCAATCCACTTAGAAAACCTTATTGAATAACTTTTTTTTAAGCACCTTTCCTCAACCTGATTCCCACCAGATGTTGTTGAACTACAACTCCTTTCAGCCCTAGCATGACCAATGATCAGGGATGATAGGAGATGTACTCCAAAATATGGGGGGGAGGCACCAGGTTGGGGAAGGATGCTTTAAAATGACACAGTCATTTCCAAATCAGTGTTCCAAGTAGCAAGCTCAAAATTCATATCATATTCATACCGAAAATGGGATGCTTCCAGATATTCCCTTGATGTCTACCCCACAGCATACAACATATTTTGGCCAACACAGCCAGCATGTTTATACTACAGATTTGGTGATAAGAAGCAAGCAATCTCATAGCAGCATTGCTGATTAATCCTGCTTGACAAACTATTTGTGTTACTAAGTGCAAACAGTGCTGTGTGAGTAAAACCCTGCTTTTGGCTTACTCACATCTCAGGAGATAAAGTGGTAACATAAAAAAAGTCCTAAAACGCCTTGGGCTTATGCTGATTCTAAGATGGTCATGATTTTGATTGATGGTCATGAACTATTTTTAAATTTGCACTTAACAAAACATATGCTCTAAGCACCATGTTCTGGTTTAATGCAGAATTAAGGATAATATGTCCATAAAATGCTTCACCCAATATATTTACCATGTTTCAAAGGCATATAAAGAATATGAAGTGGCAAGTACCTGTCTTCAGATATTCTCTCAACATATGAGTATCACAGTTTTTAAATGTTTGGCAGGTAGTCCGGTATTTTTAAATACTCTTTAAGTCACTTTGAGACATTTATGTAAAAAACACTGAAAAAATGTAGTAAACAATTCTCCCAGATTATTTACTACTGCATTTTATGCAATATAGTTTATAATCAACAAGAAATGGTAGATAAGTAGCTACTTCCGTTTTATGTGATGCTGTTAAACTGGAATAATGGAGATATAAACTGAAAGTAACACTGTTACAGATATATGTCAACTGTATAAAAAGGCGAGGAGGACCTAATCATAACAAAATACTTTCATTGCAAAACCCTTGTTGCAGTAAATGGCTGAAGGGGGAGGGTTTTTCCCCAATAAAGCCCAACTCTGTGTATTGTACCACCCTGAATATATCCCACTAGGAGAAGAGGTTGTATCAGGAGGAAGTATGTCTTAAGAAAGTCTTTGCATTAACTTTTATGGGCATGATTAAAACCAGGGTCATTTTTGTCAACTTTTATATACTGCTCTGTGGTGTGAGTATTTATGAAAACATTAACCATGTGCCCAATTTCCTTTGTAATAAATATAGCAAGTTCACTATGATGACCACAAAACTGTCATTATGCTCAGAATACATGTTCCTCATGAGCAACAATTTAGGATTTAGGTACGGAAGCTGTGGTCTTCTAGATATTGTGGATTCTGAACCTCATGAGTTCCACACAGCTCGGCCCATTATTAGAGGCCATGGGACTTGAAGTTCAGCAATATCTGGAGGACCTCAGGTTCTCCACCCCTAATTTAACTGACAGAGGAAAATTTGCAAGGCTTCTGAAAGGGGAACAGAGAAGGAGGTGGCTTTATGAATCACTGGAAATCTAACACAGTCATCTTTCCATTCAGCATCAGCAACTGTCCTGGGAACATCTGATATAATCATAAACAAGACAAAAGAAATAGATTTTTAAAAATAGGGTTTTGTTTAAAATAACCCCAAATGTATTGTGTGATCTGGAATGGAAAAGAGTTTGTTGTGTAACCACAAACTAAATATATCAAAAGGCAATGTCTCTACCATAGCTGCAAGCTATAATACTTGTTTCTCGCCTTCAGAACAGGCAGATTTAGGTAATTCCATGGCTTGACTTGAGCACATGCTTTTTACCTATAATGAGACAATCACAAAATAAATCCCCTTGGATTATTGAGCCTTTAATAAGCTTTGGTTATTTGGGCATGGTAAAATAATTCATCCTCCCTCCCTACTTTTTCTCATTAAGTGTGTGTGTAAAGGATGAAGTGGAAATCCTAACCCACAGTGAAAATTATAGGAACATTCAGGGTGAATTTGGCTAAGAAATTGTTTTAAAGGGATCCTATGTCTAGAAGGTCTTGGGGGGTTTTTCATGACAAAAGCTTAAATGTGCTGAGAGTGGCAGAATCCATCCTTTTTTACCACTACACTACACCATGTGTGGATCCCGCCCCCCCCCCCCCCCGCAATACCCTAAGGTTAATAATGGGTTAAACTGGACCTCTATACATTTTCTACATTTTCTCCTTAGAGGCATTCTGCAAGATGAGTTAGGCTGAGATCTATAGTGAGTTTCCCAAGTCCCCCAGTAATCCACCCTCTGTTTTAACTGAACGCTAATGGGTGGTACCAATGACTAAGTCAATGCACTCCACCCTGCTTCTGTCAGATGGGTGTCTGTGGAACTGAAATAGAGGACAAAACATGGGTTTCTCAGTGTTACAATGGATACTGGATGTATAGAGTTAAAAATGAACTGTTTACTCTAAAAAGAGGATATCTTATTGGTGACTGGGCTTCAGTTAAGAGACAGCTTATGCTCAGATTCCACTTCCTTGACAGGTATGGGCCAAAGAGGTTCCCCATCCCTCACCTAAGCGTACACTTGATCTCCAAAACAGCTCTTTTCAAATACTGTACTGATGGAATACAGCCAATCACTGGCCTCATTACAGCCATTGAACATTATACCACTACAGCTTGGACTCAGCATTGGACTGTCATTGGAAGTGCTCATTTTTTAGAAAATTCTTCATGTACTTTTTCTGATGAACCTTTCCTTTTAACCAAAATATTGTTTTTCATAACACTATTGCCAAGGAGCTTGGTGAATGTCTGATGTGAATCTGATTCATAATTATTCTTCCAAGTTGTCAAATTTTTGAAATATTCTAGTGGAAATGGTAATTCAGAACAGCTTTCTTCTTAGAAAATGCAGGACAGATTACCCATCATTTTCAAAAGATGAATAGATATGGACCCTGATAGATCTTGATGATGGCAAGCTCTTGACCAAACTCTTATGGCAGCATGACATAAAATTCCATTGTGTTTTGACAGCCAAAATCGTCTATTTTTGCCTAGCATCCTAGGCAAATATGTTTGGCATTTCACTATGTATCAGTGCCAAACTTTCTGGTGTGTTTTCAAGAAAGGAATGAAAACACCAGGCCACAAACTGCTGCAGTTTGGGAGGATTTCTTGGC
This sequence comes from Podarcis tiliguerta, assembly GCF_965153285.1. Lineage (NCBI taxonomy): Eukaryota > Metazoa > Chordata > Lepidosauria > Squamata > Lacertidae > Podarcis > Podarcis tiliguerta. Next base: position 41,486,678 of record NC_139545.1, on the reverse strand, counting down.
ATCATCAACAGATCTTAAAAATCACAGAAATAGTTGCATATGGCAGTTAATAACAAAGTTACTATATGCGATGGCCAAGCCAAGGAGATACCGTATTTACTCAAATGTAATGCACACCTTTTTTTGGCCAAATTACGTTCCGAAAATTAGGGTGCACATTAGATTTGATGGTGCATTTACATCCGCCAGTAAAAACTTTTTTTGGTTCCAAGGTTTTAAAAATTGAGGTGCACATTAGATTCGATGGCGCATTAGATTCACATAAATACAGTAAATAACTATACAACCTTTGGAAGACATCTGAAGGCAGCCCTGTATAGGGAAGCTTTTAAATATTTAATGTTTTATTATGTTTTTATATGGTATGTTGAAAGCCGCCGAGAGTGGTTTGAGCGGGATATAAATAGTAAAATTATTATTATGGAATATGATGTCCCCAGGCCCAGCTACAGCTAGCAAACTGATAACGGGGAACACAGTGATCTCTGGTGTATGACTCTTGCAGGCTGATGGTAGGGCCTTTGATAATAGTTTCATTGCTGCTCCACTGAGCTTTTCACATGCCCTCACAGGGTTTTTTGTAACAAAAGGAATAGTGCAAGTGTAGATAGGCTGATGGATGTTCAACGGGTCATGAACTAATGGTAGATCTAGGTTTAAACATTAGCATAGCAGCAACAACAACAACTTTATTATTTATACTCCGCCCATTTGGCAGGTTATTTTAAAACTAAGGGGGAGTTTCATTCCGGTTGAATAAGTTCCCCACCACCACCAGTAAAAAAACAAAAAGAGCACTTTGTTCTTGTGGGAATTTGTCTTCCAAATTAGTGTGTTATTGTAGTGAGACCCTAGAGAGCCACTGGTAGTTCAGATTACACACCACTAGGCTAGATATACCAGTGATCTGACTCAGTATAAGGGTGTTTAAAATTCTGTATCAACTGTCACTTGGCAGGATGAGACAAATGACTAAGCTAACCAGGGATGAGAGAGGTCAAGGGGAAGTTTGGTTCTGAAAAAGTAGTACGTCAATGGCCAGGGATGATGAAAGTTGTAGTTCAACACTAGTAGGGACTGCTCAATTGTCATCGACTTGAATGTGGCTCTTTTTTAAGAGAGAGAGTTGTGAGTATGTGCAAAGTGGCTATTCAATGTGAATAAAATCAACTTTTGTCTTTAAAAAGTGTATCTACACCAGTGTGGTGTAGTGGTTAAGAGCGGTAGTCTCCTAATCTGGGGAACCGGGTTCGCGTCTCCGCTCCTCCACATGCAGCTGCTGGGTGACCTTGGGCTAGTCACACTTCTTTGAAGTCTCTCAGCCCCACTCACCTCACAGAGTGTTTGTTGTGGGGGAGGAAGGGAAAGGAGAATGTTAGCCGCTTTGAGACTCCTTAAAGGGAGTGAAAGGCGGGATATCAAATCCAAACTCTTCTTCTTCTTCTTCTTCTTCATCTAGGGATATGGTTCAGTTCCTTTTCCCTATGACAAGAAACAACCTTAAAATAGAGACTCTACTTTCTAAATTCCTCCATTGCTAGAACTCTTTACCAATCCGCAGAAGGGCAGCATCTCCCCTTGTTACACGACTACCTGCTTACTCGGGAGTCTTTCCTAGAGCAAACAACTGGGAGTCAGGAAGGAACCTTTCCTGGTCTACTTCAGATCACCCAGAAATTTCAATGTACCCTCTGTTTTTCAGCCTGACGTGAAATGAAACCTGTAGGAGTGAAGAGAAAGAGCGTGCCTCAGGCTGCACGTCTACACCCTCTGAACGCAAGCTTTACTTCCGAGTAAAAAAAATAAATCCCAGGAGGACCAAACCTTTGGCCAAACTACACTTGCAGCAGGGGGATGAAGGCAACGCGTGTGTGTTTGTGAACCTTTGTCGAGCCTAAAAGCCGAGTTTCAAGGCAAAGGTGAGCTCCGTGACGAGGGCCAGGGAGGGAAAACCCCGCTCTGCTCCGACGCCGACAAGCCTGAGGGCCCCAATTCCGCGCCTTTCATGCTCCGCCCAGCCTGACGGCAGCGGGGAGGAATGCGCTTCCGGAGGCGCACAAGGAGCGGCGGCGGCGGCGGTTGCAAGGCCTGGCCGTCCCTTTTTCCCGGCCCTGCCGTATGGTTGGAAGGAAGGAAGGGAAGAAGGCGCGGCTCTGGTAGGCGAGAGGGGATAGCAGTAGTCGTCGCCGCCGCCGCCGCCACCCTCAGCACCCCCGAGGCGTCGCCCTGAGGAGGCCGGGCCAGGCCCCGGAGCTGAGGAGACGAGGGAGAGGAGCGTCGAGGCGGAGGAAGCAGGCTCAGCCCCGCCACCAACTTCTCGAAGCCCCCGGACAAGGGTCGGGGAGGCGCTAGAGCTCAGCCGCGGCCATGGCACAGGTAGCCGCGGAGAGGAGGGGCAGGCAAGGGGGGGGGGGGACGACAAAACTAAGCCTGGGCGTTGCGAGTGTATCTGTATCCCTCTAATTTTTTTTGGTTTTTGTTTCCAGCCTCTCCCTATTTTGTGGGATATGCAAGTGTGGCCGAGTGAGAAAGAGAAAGGCGGGGGGGGGGGGCTTATAGAGGAGGAGGAGGGAGAGCGCTGCCCTCCCCCCCCCGTCCTTTCTGTGAGGCAGGGAGGAAGGAGCGCCGTGTGCCCTTTTTCAGAAGCCCGAAAAGCCAAAGCGTGCCTTTATAAGGGCGTGTTCGCCGGGCGGGAACGAGGGGGAGAGAATAACCGAAGGTGCTGCGGGGGGGGGAGGGGGAACTGCACTTGCGTCGGAGGATATTATTATTATTATTATTATTATTATTATTATTATTATTTATATACGTCCTCCCCTCCCTAAATGACTTTTTAATTGCAAGTTCCAGGCAGGCAGAGATGTTGCAGCCAGCAGCACAACAAAAGAATCTTGTGGCACCATACAAGGTTAACGGATTTGTTGGCCACGTCGGATGACGTGGGCTTTAGTTCTCTAAACCTTTGCCACAATCGTTGTGTTAGCCTGAAAGGGTGCAACAGGTCTCGTTCCCTGTGGGTGGGTGTGGTGGTGGCGTTGGATGGGCTGTTTTGGTTGGACGTCGGTGGTCTTAGAGCAGGGATGGTGAAGTTGTGGCTCTCCAGATGTTGTTGGGCTGCAACTCCCATCATCCCTCGCCACTGGCTATTCTGGTTGGGGCTGATGGGAGTTGGAGGGCCAACATCTGGAAGGGCTCAGGAGATTTATGTCCCTTGCTTTCTCTCTCCCACCTCCCCCAATAGTGTCTGTAAGTTGATGGTGTTAATCATGCCCCAGCTGTAGGAGAATGCCAACATAAGAGACAGGAAATGCCTGTCATGCCATTTCCTGATAGACTTTACAAAGCTTAAAAGTGAACAGTGTCTACCAAATTTGCAAGTACATTTTGTGAACTGCATTGGAACTGGGCCATATTCCTATCTACATTTACCTGGGAGTCTGCTCCATTAAGCGCAGCTGAACTTTTTCTGATTGAGCATGCTTAGAAAGGGACTCCATGTTTGCATAGCCTTAGGACTGTAGTCTAGCATCCTGAAGCCACTCCCATTACTTTTCACAGAGTTTGCTTTCAAGTAAAAGTTGCAAATACTGTAGCCTAGATATGTGCATGCTTACCTCAAAGTTTAATGACTTAAGTGTGGCTTTTTTGGCACGCAGCTCAAGCCTCATGGTGGCTATGTGTGTTGTTGTTTCCTGGAGAAGTGATACTGGATTTCACTCTCATAATATATTTTGTGGTAACAGTTTTGGGACTGTTCTTACTTGCGTGCGTGATTTTCAGTCCAATACAATGAATTGCAGTTTGCATCAGTTATGTCCATGTATGCATGTTAACGTGCCCTTATAGGGACTTTCCCCTCTTTCTGTCAACCATGCCTGAGTCCCGTTTTATGTTATGTTTTCACTGCTAATAAATCCTTATCTGGTTTCTGTTAATTCTGACACCTTAAATTATCTCAGAAAGAGGTTAACTTCTCTCGCACCTGCAAAGTAGGCCTAAGGCTGGAGGGTTCTTCTTTTCAACTGCTTCTGGAAATTGACGCTGTCACTTGAAGTGCAGTCCCAAGCCCTGATCCACCTTGCTGGAGAGTGTTATAGAGGATGTAGCACTGCAGAGATCTCCACTACACCTGCCAAAACAATGGGCAATGGAAATCCACCACTCCCTGTACGTTAGCCTGAGGCAGAAATAGGCCATTCAAGGATCTCCTAGTTCATAGACTACTAGAGCAACTGCAGCAAAGTTCATCGCTACCACCACCACCCCTTAGCTTTAGCTGCAAGGCTTTGGATACAGGTAGCCCTGTTCACCCCTGCTACTCCCAGGTGGGAGTTAAGTTTGCAGTTGTTTTCTATTGTTCAATGAATTGTTATTTAAATCCTAGACATGTTTACTTTGGAGGAACATTACAGAGCCTGGACTTACTTTTGGATAACCATTTATTTATTCTGGATACTTATAGCACACCTTTGGCCTCTTGAGTTCAAAGTCAGCTAATTTTTTATTTTTATTTTTAAATAGCAATCACAATAGCAAAAAACTAGGCAGTTAAAAGAGCAGCAATTGATGGTTTCAACAGACTATAGTTTGCCAGCAACCCAGGATTGTAACCTAGGGTATGATCCCCTTTTGCAAGCAAGGTACAATTTGCACAAACCAGCATGCCAGGCTTGGATAGAACAGCAAACTATGTTTTCCTTCTTAAGCAGAATTGGTGTCTTTGAAGTGCTGTGCATAAGGAAAGATGAGAATACTGTGCACAAGCCTATGGCATGTCTGTTTGTTCTCATAACCATGGTTTAGTGGTGCATCTGCCCCCTGTGCTTCTGACAGAAAAATTGTTGTATTCATTGTTTTATAAACTATTGTCACCATTAGTAGTGAAAACTGGTATGTGAATATTGGAAATAAATAATACTTCCTTATTTTTATTTTTCTGGGTACTGCTACTCTATTTGTGCTCCTGAAATCAAGCAGTATATTATGTAAGTAGCGCAGGGCATAGATTTTTTTTTGTGCCTTAAATATTTATTTGTTATGACATTTGGTTTTATAGACAAGAACCAATTCCATGCGTAGAATATAAAAGTCAAAGCCCTATGAGATCATTTTATTATTTTAGATGTGATGCTGGCAGTGAGGTGAAATGAGCAAGGACAGTTATTGTGTATTCAGAACATGTGTGGATTGTTCTAAGGGAAAAGGCACATTGACTCTTATCCCCTTGAGTTTAACATGGGATTTATTTATTTATTTTTAGTTAACTATTGAAAAACTCACACACTGTTTAATCTTATTAACTATGTTGTGTTTAACCCAGTTCTGTGCACTATAGAATGTATTACAGTTTGAGGTTTATTTGTCCTTGTCACCTACGCTTTGAAGAGTTTTTCACTGCCCAAGTTGAAAAATGGCAGTGGGTACGTATAGTATAGTACATCTCTTCCAACACCAGCCAAGAAAGCTTCCAAACATGTATAAATGGAAGACATTTCAGGTTTAATAATAATAGGAATTATTCAAGGACTCTGCAGTCATACCTTGTTTCTCAAATGCCTTGAAACTTCAATGTTTTGGCTCCCGAATGCTGCAAACCCGGAAGTGAGTCTACCGGTTTGCGAACATATTTTGGAAGCCGAACGTCCGACACAGCTTCCGATTGAGTGCAAGAAGCTCCTGCAGCCAATTGGAAGCCACGCCTTGGTTTTCGAATGTTTTGGAAGTCAAACGGACTTCCAGAATGGATTCTGTTCGAGAACCAAGGTACGACTGTATTGGGATGTGGCATTACCCAGTTTTAAAGATGGATTTTACACAGCTCCTAACATTGTTGACAAAATTCAGATTAAGAATGTTACTGGTAAGTATAAAAATACCAAAACATTTCTTGGTATAAGTAATATTGTATGTATTTGGGCATTACGCCGCTCTATTAAGTACTTATCTGTTACTGATTGTTTGGAATTATGATAGTTTAAAAGTGTGTGCTAATTGCTATTTATATAGTGCTCTAGAGTGTTTGAAGAACTTCATATGTAATCCTTACAGTAGCCATGTAAGAAGAGCTGAGGCTGCCTTGTTGAAGTGAGATTTAAAATTGGGACTGCAGGGCACACTCTGATGCTACAAGTTGTATTGTACTGACATGCAAATGGCAATTTAGTCACGTTGCTATATGGCATGGAAGCCAGTGGAATTGCATGAAATGAAGTTTATGAAAGTAAAAATTTAGTATCACACTAGTTCTGGTAATATTGGTTGGAACCCAGCAAAGAAATGCTGCAGCCCTCCCCTCCCAAGATTTTCCTCTCATCACTTGCAGAATAACGTAAACCAAAAGGTCTTTATGGCTTTCACAGCTTGCTGTGGAACCTTTCTGTGCATGTAGTTTGGATTGTAGCCAAAATAACTAGGAAGAAGAATGAATAGATTGGCTGTCCTTTGGTATAATTTAGCGAGTACAATCAGAGATACCGTCTTACCTTTAACGTTTTTAAAGGCAGTGAGGCATAGGCTGTAAGCATCTACCCAAATGATGACAAAACATGACTAATTATTGTGTCACCAAAAAATGTATCCTAAGGAAATGAGTAAGCAGCCTTTTCTAGGCAGTAAATGATTACATATCAAAAAGTACTAAATAGAAGCAGTCAGCAATAATGAGATATTTAAAAGATACATCTGAAAAGGACTTTAACTCACTAATAGCAAACCATGTTCTCCTGTGTATGTGAGTTCTCAGACTACCAACAGGTGCGGAGATACGAAGCGCTTGCTTTTTAAACAAACCACATTTTCTCATAATGTCTGAACTTAGAGCTTTGGTTTGTTTAAACTCTTGTGAAAGCAGTAACAAAATAAGATTTCAGATCCTGATTTCTTTTTTGCATTTTGTATTTGTCTTTCTTTTTTACAGAGAAGAATGTAAATCTGTACCAAGCTTTAACACTAATTATTTCAAAGCAAGTATTTTTGTTTATTGAAATGCATAACTTCCCAAACACCCAAAACATGTGATTAAGAGCTTATTCTGGATTTTTTAAAATGGCTCAATAGCAACAAGGGGATTTTTAAAAAACTAAATTTCAACCAACCCATTCAACTCACCCTTTCTCAGGGTAGTGATTGGGGGGGGGGGGCGCAGGGGAATGGAATTTGTGAGAGTGTTTTACAGAAATATGGATTTTTCCTGTGTCTCCTATTTTAGCTGTAGTCTCAACATTGTGGTAGTCACTTTGCCAATGGTTCTAGGAACCATAATTGCTGCTGCAACTTGTGTGGTTTTTATCTATGTATGATAGCAGGATGGCTCAAAATGTGAATTTCTAGTACTTATGAACATAATAATCCAAACAATGGCTTAGCAAAAACAAACTTAAGTTTCTTGATTTACTGGTTGTAGTTTGGGGGAGACATACCCAGGTTTAGGGTTCTGACGCAGTGCAAAGCCAAACCATGGCTTAGCCCTGGGTAGTACAACAGGACCAGAGGAGGAGTGAATTCCCTCTTCATTTGTTAATCATGGTTTATATATGTGAATTGGACCATTATTAGAGATGCTATACATGAAGGCTCATCCTTCATGGTTGCCTCCTATCACACCTCTTTCTTCACAGGCAGTAAAAAAATTCATTGAAATTTCCCATTAATACCAGTCAGTATGGCAGGTGGTTATGTGTGTGAGGAGAGAGCGCTATATACTGCAAATATCTTAGGAAGCTACCTTTTTGCGTCAGATTATTTATTCAGTTAAACTGGTATTGCCTACTCTGATTTGTAGCAGCTTTCCAGTATCTTGAGCAGGAAGGTCTGAAATCTGCTACCTTCTCCTTTTTTTATTAACTGATGGTGCCATTGATTGAACCTGGACATTTCTCTGCAAAACATGTACACTGGGATCCATTGAGAACCGAGCCAACTCTTACCTGTATATCCCCACCTAGGGTTCTATTTCATGGTATGACTTTGGGAATATAGGAATCTGATGCCAAACCAGACCATCAGCCCACCTAGCACAATACTGTCTACACTGGCTGGCAGCAACTCTTCAGGGTTCCTAACAGGAGTCATTTGCCTGTAGAAGCCAGATATTGCATGCAGAGCATATGGCCCTTCCTCAGTTTGATAATGTGCTGGGATATGTATGCATGCATGTATATGTATATACAGTGGTAGCTTGGGTTACATACGCTTCAGGTTACAGACTCTGCTAACCCAGAAAAAGTACCTCGGGTTAAGAACTTTGCTTCAGGATGAGAACAGAAATTGTGCTCCGGCGGCACGGTGGCAGCAGGAGGCCGCATTAGCTAAAGTGGTGCTTCAGATTAAGAACAGTTTCAGGTTAAGAACAGACCTCCGGAATGAATTAAGTACTTAACCCGAGGTGCCACTGTATATGAGAGTCTGTGAGGGCATATATAGCACAATAGCACCTTGATATTCACTTGATGGCTACAGTAGAATAGTCAGGAGTGTTTCTAATCTATTACATTAGTTGACTTACACACACAGCAGGAAATACTCCCTTCCTTTGGGCGTGGTGTTAATGGAGATAATACTGCCAATTTTAAATCTTTTAAAAAATCTAATTGCCGTTTCCCATGGTATTATTCTGTATGGGATTCTCATGTAATATGAGAAAAGTTTTTCTTTTCATTGGTTTACAACATAGAGTTAAGTAAACAATGCACACTGAAAATAATGATAGATTAATTCGGCTGGGGAACACTCACACAGCTGTATACATCATGTTTGTTGGGGGGTTTTGCATGGCTTCTTTTAGAGTATGTTTCTACCAGTTACTGGGGGTGAGAAGCAATAAAGGGCACTGAGCGCCCACTGAGCACCAAAAACACTATTCTGGAATTTCTCCGACTTCTGCTGCTTCATCTCCACACATTCCTTTTTTAAAAAAAAATAATATTTATTAAAGGTTTTATAATTACAAAAAAAGAAAAAGACAATAAAAAAGATTAGAAAACAATACATAAAAAATAAAAGAAAAAACAATACATCAACGCAACAAGAAAAAACAAAAAGATTTTAAAAATATCCATTTTCCATATCTTTATCTTTCCTTGACTTATTTCCTCGACCTCCTCCCACCTCCCATTCTTGTATTCCAGTTAATAATTAAATCAGCAAATCCTTTCCATCTTTCACTGCTTTCTATCGTTTAGTTGTCTTCATTTATTTTAACCTTATCTTACCATCAAAATCTTAAAATTTATCTATACTTAAATCTCCACACATTCCTTGAGGACTAGAAACTCTATTGTATATATCTGTCAACTTGTTCAATAGAAGCCGAGATTCTTACGAATCTTATGTATTCTATCATATAGAATATTTTATTATCATTCTAACATTTTTATGTGAGCTGCTTTAGGGCCCTTTTTAGAGCTGAAAAGAGGCCTGTAAAATAACTTTCTACTTGTTGTGCTTGCATGGAATTGTGATTTACACACAGCCTCCCCGTTTCTAAATCTCAGATCTCCATTTTGAAGCCATGAAAGCAAGATGGGGACCTTGTTGCACTATAACTCCCATAACCCCAGTTCATTGGCCATCCTGGCTGTGGCTGATGGGAGTCTGTGTCCAACAGCAGCTGAAGGGCCACAGCCCCCCCCCCATCCTTGCATTTGAGTTGGGGAACAGGGGGGGAGTGTCACAAATCGTCTGAATTGTTTTTTCTTTTTGTTATGGGTAGGAGTCTAAAAATGAGGGCGTGGGAAGCCTCACTTTTGCTGCATGATTATGTGCTGAATACCTACTTACTATCTATAAGAAATGTACAAATGTTAAATACTTTATGGTTGACTGAGAATATTCGGAACATCACAGATGCTTAAAGCTCTATCACTGAGCATCTGTTGGCTTTCTTGGGTGGGAGCATTTTAAAGTCTGACTTCTAAAGGAAATGGTGAACTTCCTTTTACTGAAGGTAGACAGACATTGGGTTACGCATGTACTAGGCAGAAATTTCCTTTTTACTTCACCTTGAATATGTAGTGAACATGCTGCCTTTAGGAGAGCAATGCCACATGGCAAAAAAAGTCAAACCCTGTAACATCTGTCCTGGTTGGTGCTGGTGATTTGGAGAAAACTCCCAAGAATAGCCTGTCATTATAGGGCTTAAACTGTATGATTCTTTTCTGTCTCTTGACTGATCTTCCTATTACATGAATAATGAGATAAGTGTTTCCAGGTTTAATATGGATGAACAAAGAAGCTTAGTTTTCTACTTATCTTTTTTTCTCTCGGTAAGATTGTAGTCATCATAGGGTGCTGCCTCTTAATGATAGTTGGGATTTTTTTAAGCAAGTCAGGCCTTTATGAAGGCTAAGGTATGATGTGGAAATACTGCTGTGTAACACATACAGGCTGTGGTAAGATGTGTAAGAACTATTTATATTCTAAACAAAATCAATTTTGTGTAGCTAAATATGGGCTTTTAAGTTACACCCAGCTGAATAATCTCTTCTTGAAGGAGTTGTGGGTGGGAAGCATCTATGGTGCTGAGTTTGCTCAAAGAATGAGGCACTAACTCTGCTTCCACCAGAAACTGCAATAAGAAATGTCTGGTGAATTGTTGTACAAGTAACAATAGTTCTGCACGGGGGTTACGTTCTTGATCCCTGCACATGTCAGCAGAGCATGCATAAGCCTGCTCACCCTGTTACACCCTGCCCACTTTCCTGGCCACTTCCTGGTTGCAGTGATGCGCACATGCGTGGTCACACGCCTATTGGACGAGCATAAAACAGTCATTGCCTCTACTTTGATTTCCGGTTGCAGGGGGAGTGGAAGTGAGATTTTTGAATAATTGTAAGGTTTTCAAACTATCAAAATGAACTAAGGTGATAACAAAATGCTAGTCAGCATCTGCTAGATAACTAAAACTGCATTTACTAACTAGATGTCTTTATTTGTAGGAAATAAATAGTTCCCAGACATTTGAAAAAGTAAAGGCTGATCCTTTTTAGAGATCTGCCTCAACTACAATACTTGGTTTGAAATGCATTGTGGTGCTTTGGAAAACAGGCCATCTCAGTCCAAAGTGCTTTGCAGTCTGCTAAAACTATATATGTTCCCATAAGATCATGGAATTGTAGAGTTGGAAGGTGCACTGAGGGTCATCTAGTCCAACCTCTTGCAATGCAGGAATCTCAACTAAAGCATCCATGACAGATGGCCATCCAACCTCTGCTTTAAAAGCTCCAATGAAGGAGAGCCCATCACCTTCCAAGGCGGACAGTTCCACTGTCAAACAACTTTTACTGTCAGAAAGTTCTTCCTAATATTTAGTTGGGATCTCCTTTCTAGTAACTCAAAGCTGTTGATTTGAGGCCTACCCCACCCCACCCCCTGAGCAGGAGAAAACAAGCTTTCTCTATTTTCCATGTGACAGCCCTTTCAATATTTGAAGATGGCTATCATATCTCTTCTCAGTCTCTTCTTTTCCAGGCTAAACATACCCAACTTCCTCAACCATTCCTCATAAGGCTTGGTTTCCAGACCCTGTCTTCTGTGGCAGTTTGGTGTCATCTGCAAATTTGTTGAGCATCCCCTCAATTCCAGCATCTAAAGATGAACAACAACAGGCCCAGGAGGGAACCCTGCGGCACCCCACTTGTCCCTTCTCCCCCCCCCCCCCCGGATGATGAGGAACCATTAGTTCCAGGATGATGAGGAACTCTTTGGGTTCAGTCAGTCAACCAGCTACAAATCCACCTAGCAGTTACCTTCTTCAGTCCACATTTTACCAGCTGTTTTTACCACAAGACTATGGTGGTGGACTATGTCAAAAGCCTTACTGAAATCAAGATACACTATGTCTCCAGCATCCCCCTGATCTTTTGTCGTGGTTCTCTGATCAGAAATCAGAAATGCATGGAATTAAGATGTTAATAAAAGCAAGCCTAGTTGGGAGAAATTGAGATTCGTTTTCTCATGCAAGAGCCCCCATAACAAGTTCTTTTTTTAAAAAAAAAACACGTCACACCCACATTTCCTCTGTGCTTCATGTACTTGTGATAAAAGAGGTATTAGTTAGTTTTTACAACTGTACACTGTATTTAAGTTTATAGTTGGAATCACTGTAGTGATGTGGGGATGTCGCGAATTATTTTCTAGTTTTTTTCTAAGTATATTGAATAGGTAAGGTAAAGGTACCCCTGCCCGTACGGGCCAGTCTTGACAGACTCTAGGGTTGTGCGCCCATCTCACTCAAAGAGGCCAAGGGCCAGCGCTGTCCGAAGACACTTCCGGGTCACGTGGCCAGCGTGACATCGCTGCTCTGGCAAGCCAGAGCCGCACACGGAAATGCCGTTTACCTTCCCGCTAGTAAGCGGTCCCTATCTATCTACTTGCACCCAGGGGTGCTTTTGAACTGCTAGGTTGGCAGGCGCTGGGACCGAACAGCGGGAGCGCACCCCGCTGCGGGGATTCGAACCGCCGACCTTTCGATCGGCAAGCCCTAGGCACTGAGGCTTTAACCCACAGCGCCACCCGCGTCCCTAAGTATTTTGAATACCTTTCCACAATTAAACTATACAATGCAGTCATACCTCAGGTTACAGACGCTTCAGGTTGTGCGTTTTCGGGTTGTGCACTGGTCCAAACCCGGAAGTACCGGAACAGGTTACTTCCAGGTTTCAGCGCAGAAGCACTAAATTCTGCTATGAGCAGAAGCGCCGAATCGTGACCCGCGCACACGCAGCGTTGTGGGTTGCGAACACTGTGGGTTGCAAACGTGCCACCCAGACGGATCACTGTACTACAAACATGAATAAAGCTCAAAGTAGTAATTCATATGCAAACATGCAAATGCAATTAAAGGAAAAATTCTGTTACATGAGATCTGTGTGTTTGTCTCTGTTTTTATATGCTGTGTTTTTCATGCCTATTTATGATCTGTAGAGCTTTGCTTCCAGAAGGACAAAATACAGTATTCATTCTGCTTTTACTGCAACATTTTAAAGAGTGACTGTATATGTCTTTTTACAATGCAGTTGACAGTGCTATGTATATACTTTTGACATAAGTGCTTGTAACAAAGGAATAGAAATAGTTAATTAGTTCAATTATTTATATTTTATTTTACAGGCAAATTTCATGTTTCTCATCTGGATTGGATTATTAAGCTGCTTTGTGATCTGCGGATCTGCCCAACAAGGTAAATGGAAATATGTACAGGTTTAGAAAACGTAGACTGATTTTCTATTCTACAGTGCAGGTGACCTTTTAATTCCAGAGCTATCCAGTGTAAGCTTGCTATGCTTGTTTTGAATTGATTCAAGGACAAATGCTGCCTGTTTCACTTTCATACAACATTAATCCATATTGGTTTAACCTCTTTGCTCATGTCTCTGAAACTGTTGGCAAAGAGGACATATGAACAGGAAGTAGGAGGAGGAAGTGTTTGCCCTGGAGAAGAGATTGAGCTGTATCTTCAGAACCACACTCTTGTTTCTCTAGTGTAGCCACATCTGAAGGATGCTGAACTGCATCTACAGCTTGAAATTGTACTCTTGTCCCACGTCAGGTCATTTGAAATGTTATGCACCTCTTATTCTTCCAAGTAAGAAAAACCAAACAGCCTTTCCGAACATGCAGTGAAATAGATGCAGGTGCAATTTCTCTTGCAGAACGTCTTTACGTTCCGCCGTTTCATTCTTTATGTTTGGAATTCACCTGCATCTATATTACTGTTTGTAATTGGGAAATCTAGATTAGCATCACCTTTTCATCATGTGTGTGCAGTGCAATGAATGCATGTGCAATTTGTCATGCATGACTGTTGTGGTTTTCATGGTTTTACTTATGTGGAGGATTATTCCATGGCATTTGAAGCAGTCCTAATTAGGATTGAAGCAGTCCTAATTAATGAATTACGATTGGCACAGAAGAAATGTCCATTGGTGCTCCAACTTTCCCTCTAGGCTCTGAGCATTTGTGGAATTGATTGTTAAGCAACACTTGCAGTCGTGTTAATTATAGATATAATGATTAGTTTGAACCTCAGTTTATGGCTAGTAAGACATTTACTTATACAGTACATTAAGTTAGGTATGTGTTGTCATTTCTTTTATATAAAAATCTTTGCATTTTCTTATAGGTGGGAGCAATTGTATAAAAGCTAATGCTAAATCATGTGCTGATTGTATACAAGCTGGACCAAATTGTGGATGGTGCAAAAATGCAGTACGTATTTTTTAAAAATATATTTCATTTGCAATATTTTGCTTCCTATTTCATTTCATCTGTAGCTATTCTTATACATTCAATAACTTTTTATGATACACTCCTTTGCATTGATAAATAAGCTGCAAGTGAAAGCTACAGGTTTCTTTGGTCAGTGTTAGACTCTACAAAGTGCAGAGCAGATGTGAACAATAAGTCTGCTGCGGTTAAAATTTTGGTGGTGGAGATGTGGAGGCTGTCATGTATGTTTAAGATTGGCTTTGTAAATAACAATTCCCAGCTTGGGGGTTAAGTTTTTATTGTTGTTGCTGTGTTGTCACTGTTATTCTGGAACTGGTAGGAAACAGTGCTGGCAGCAGCATCAAGACCAGCAAAGACTTTTTTGTCAGAAATAAGCTTCTTTGTTTTAATGAGCCCTTGGTGCCTTTGGAAGATGCTTTTGTGCACATGGAGAGGTTTTTGAGAGCCAGTATGGTCTAATGGTTAGTGCTGGAATAAGAATACAGAGACTCTGGTTCTAATCACTACTCAGGCCATAAAGCTCTGTGGGCTACCTTGGTTATGCTATGCACTCTCAACCCAATTACCTTTCAGGACAATTAAATGGGTATCAGGACTCCTGTGCTGCTTTGAAGTTCCTGTTAGGTGCAAGGTGAAAGACTGCCTTCTCTAGGAGAGTGGCAGGGCCATTTACCCACCTGGGCTGGGCTGGGCTGGGAGGTGCTCAAAATTTATCTTTGCTCCAGCCCACTTGGTGCTTTGACCACAAATTCAATTTGCAAGGAAGGGATTCCACCTCACCCGTGACCAGCAGGAAAGAAACAGGCAGATTTGCAAGGAAAGATTCCTTGCCAGTTCTCTCTTTTAATACTCCATTGGGAATAGAAATAAGTGTGTCCCTTATGCATCAGTTGAAATATATTGACTTATTTACAAGGTATTGATCAAATAGCATGCTGTGACTGTTCTACTTTCCAACTGTAATGATCAGATTGGCACTACTGGCTGTATCCATATATAGCTTAGTTCACACTGCTGTTTTTCCATGCCCCCTTCCCTACACAGGGACAGGGGTGTTTGTCATGTGGACATAAGTAGTTGACTTGTATGCATGAAATAGTCTGAGGTCTCTTGAATGCCAGGTGAAGGGGGGTAGAGAGGCGAATTCTCTGAAATGATTCACGGTGCCCTGATTAGCTAGAAGCAATGGCTATCTGCAGTTGGAACCAGGCAAATGGGTAAATTCTTCACTCTGTTACTAAAATCATTTTTTATTTTAAGAATGCAGTCTCCTTAGGCTTTGTCCTCTTCCCTTTGCCAGTGGCAAGGACTCTGCCCTCTCCCAAGTTCTCCCTCATAGTTATTTAAAATCATTCCACTCTGGAGTCTCTCTGTCTGGATTTAATTATATTCTCCTGGTGATATTAGAAGGGCAGTAACTTTAGCTGCAGACAAAGCAGGTGGACAGGGAAACAGAATTTTCTGTGCGTTTTAAATCTAGTTTGACTTCTGGAATGTCCTGAGTCCTAAGTTCTGATACAATCCTTAGGCCTATTTTCACAGAGGTGGTTAAACCTCTGTATGGAATGTACTATTTCAGACTGCAGATCGGGACTTGCATGCTTGAATACTTCTCGGAAACAACAGTAGCAAAAGTAACAAAAATCCATGCACAGAGATAACTGAAAATGCCTATCTTTTACAGGCCTTTTGATTGATGAGATACCCAGAAGACATAATGTACATAACTTGTTTTTTTAATTGTGATTAATAGTTTGTTTTTGATTGCCATATCCCATCCTGAAGTCTACAGACAAAGAGTGGGATATAATTTTTTTTAATGATAAAAGCAAAATGTTGAAGAGAAGGCTAGGCTACAGCCCTGTTTCTGACAGCTGCAGTTTCCACTGAACCGTTGAATATCTTCCTGTGTTTCTAACCTCCAAAATAAAATATCTGTATTCTGCTTTGCCGCTTTGCCCTGGCCTTTGACACCCGAGGTGTATATTTACAGGACCCACTCTACTGCTGTGAGCATAATTTGTTTTAAACTGTTGAATAGTAAATTTCAGCAACCTGCCTTGGAACCTTACAGTGAAGAAGTCAAAGTAGTATGCTATGCTGTATGTTGAAGCCAGAAAAGGCAAAACTTAACTTGATCCCTTTTTGTTTTTCCACTGCTTGTTAATTCTAATAGTTCCTTTTTAGTGCCACTGCTAGTTTGCACAATTTGTACTTGGTTTGCTGTTTTGTTCACTGGTGTTTTCCCACTAAACTTCAGGGGATAAATACAATGTATGAACTGGACTGTCTAACAGATACAGCAAAGAGCAGTTCCTATCCTCCTGGTTATCCTTTTACAGAAATTGCTTCCAGCCACATCTGTGTGTGTGAAAGTGATAAAACACCAATTGCTTTTATGCTGTAGCATATAATAATGGTTCTTCATTGGATTTTACATGCAAAGTGTCAGGTATTGGCTGTTTGGTCTTGTGGTCATGTAAACCAGCAGACAGCAATGACTCACTGTTCCATTCTGGGTCTCGGATGGGCTGCTTTGAGTATACTTCCTCAGGAACCTGTCTGGCATCTTCCTCTGGGGCTCCTATATATTTAAAATAGGGGGAACGAGCCATAGCTGAGTGGCAGAGTCCTACGCTTTGCATGGAGAGGGTCTCAGGCCCAGCCCTTGGCATCTCTCGTTTAAAAAGGTCAAGCAGTAACTGATGTGAAACACCTCTTCCTCAGACCCCAGAGAAATGCTGTCAGCCCAAGCAGAGAACTCTGGACAACGATTCTGATGGGGGGGGGACATTCAGCTTCCTATACTAGTGACCAAAATTGTGGAAACCTTTTGGAGAAAGTGTATTTTCGAGGGTTGGTTGTTATTTACGTAATACCTTAAAATTATATATCAATGGAAAGATAATTTAATGGAGAATGTAATGCAACAAAGATTGTTCCATTATCTGTATTCTATCAAAAGTTACAGCCACATAACCAGAAAAGGAATTTTTAGAGAGCCAGTCAGGTGTCATCTTGTTTTTGCAATGATGGCTAATAACACCACCTTTTTTTTTTTTTTTTTTTTTGCAGTAATACCATAAAATTATATATCAATGAAAAGACAATTTTGGCCACTAGTGTATATTCTTATCAAGATGCTACACATGTGTATTGTGTACTTATTTCCAAGCGGAAAAAATCTAACTTTGGCATCCTCCACACTTGAAGTTACACATACATACATACATACATACATACATACATAATTTTGCTTGTATGCTGCCTTTCATCCTTCTAACAATGACAATGTGCAGCCCCCCCCCCTCAGATTTGCTGTTGGCTCTTTCTTTTTGTGCCTGGACTAAACACTTATTTTTGTCCCGCAACTGGGCTGTTTTTCTGGCTGTGTTGTCTCTCGAGTTCAGTTCCTGCCATGTCTCCTCTGCCTCTCTGGCACTTGGCTCCTGGCAAGAGCCCAGCTGGTTTTGGCTTTACTGCTCCATCACAACCCCTCTGCTGGAAGCAAGACCCCGTTCTTTCAAATACCAGGACTTCTTCCTCTCTGAGTCTGCCTCACATCTCTTTCATTCTCCTCCTCTCCTTGTAGCTTGTGGTTGCAACTGTGACCCACACCCACACCGGTGTCATGACTCCTTTTCTGAGTCTGTGCCCTTACAGTCTGCCCTGCCCATCCTGCAGCTGTCTCCTGTTTTTGCTAGCTCTGCTAGGCCCTTGCATCTCGACCCTTCCCCCAGGACTTCTTGCAGGGACAGGTGATAGCTTTGAAACCTACCAAGCCCGCTTACAGCATCTTTCTTGAAAACTACTGTCAGACTAGTTTACTCTGAACTGCTCATCACTAGAACATTGCTGAATTCCATTCCATTTTTATGCTGCTTTCAGTCATCTTCCAAGGAACTATTAAAAATAGTAAAAAGACTAAGATAACATTTGGAACAATATTACAGTTTAGCACAAAAATTAACATTTAGACTTTGCTGTATCCTGCTGTGTGTATCTTTGCATTTCTGAAAACATACCTTTACTGAAGGTGATTCCCTCCTGCAACTAATATATCAATACAAAGTGAAAATCAGATTTGGTTTTGTAAATGTCAATGGTGTTTTGAATTGTAGGCAGAATGAACCATGGTGGTAGTATAGTTGGAGATGAACCTACTGTGAACAATTTAGAACCTGATTTTGTTTATGTTTGCTAGACCTTCTTACAAGAAGGAGAATCTACTTCAGCACAATGTGATGATTTGGAAGTTTTAAAAACCAAGGGCTGTCCTCCAGATGAAATAGAAAATCCCAGAGGCTCACAAGCTATGCCAAAAAACAAGGAAGTAACCAATCGTGTCAAAGGGGCTGCTGAGAATCTTAAACCGGAAGACATTACTCAGATTCAACCACAGCAAGTGCAATTAAAGCTGCGAATAGGTAAGAATGTCAGATTAACAGTTATTCCTTATGTTCTCACCATTACTCAAGAAATTGACTAGAACTGTCAAAACATTAAGATAGATAGATAGATCAATCTAGCTTCAACTGGGGTGGGAACATTGTACCTTGATCAAGCCATTGTACCTTGATTTTCTAGTAGTTTCCCCACCTTAAGTATATTGCCTTGAGCAGCATTGGTCAGAACGGCAACTCAAATTCCTTTCGACAGACACTTGCACATGAACATTCAACTTACCATATTCAGAAAACGCATCCGAAGCTCTTAAATGACCAGTCTTCATGAAACATGGTGTGGGATAATGTCCTTCTGAACAATTTTGGTACATGCATAAATGGTTTAAGATTCATTTGGGGTTGAAAATGCTTTTCTTCACCCTGAAAGTGCTTTGGAACTGCTCAGAGGAAACACAGAATTTGCCCCAGGCATTGATAACTGCGATACATATTTTGGAGTGCCTAGCGAACAGGAAATGTACCAAAGTAGGTGTTTACCATTGGAAATAGCAAATGGATTATCCAATTGGGCAAGAAACCCGCAAAAGAAATGGAGTGGCCCTCATAGTCAACAAAAGAGTGGCGAAAGCTGTACTGGGATGCAATCTCAAAAATGATAGAATGATCTCGATACGAATCCAAGGCAGACCTTTTAACATAACAATAATCCAAGTTTATGCACCAACTACTGGTGCTGAAGAAACTGAAATTGACCAATTCTATGAAGACTTACAAGACCTTATAGAAGTGACACCAAAGAAGGATGTTCTTTTCATTATAGGGGATTGGAATGCTAAAGTAGGGAATCAAGAGATAAAAGGAACAACTGGCAAATTTGGTCTTGGAATTCAAAATGAAGCAGGGCAAAGGCTAATAGAGTTCTGTCAAGAGAACAAGCTGGTCATCACAAACACTCTTTTCCAACAACACAAGAGACGACTCTACACATGGACATCACCAGATGGGCAGCATCGAAATCAGATTGATTATATTCTCTGCAGCCAAAGATGGAGAAGCTCTATACAGTCAGCAAAAACAAGACCTGGAGCTGACTGTGGCTCAGATCATCAGCTTCTTATAGCAAAATTCAAGCTTAAACTGAAGAAAGTAGGAAAAACCACTGGGCCGGTAAGATACAATCTAAACCAAATCCCTTATGAATACACAGTGGAAGTGAGGAACAGGTTTAAGGATTTAGATTTGCTGGACAGAGTACCTGAAGAACTATGGATGGAGACTCGGAACATTATACAGGAGGCAGCAACAAAAACCATCCCAATGAAAAGGAAATGCAAGAAAGCAAAGTGGCTGTCCAATGAGGCCTTACAAATAGCGGGGGAGAGGAGGCAAGCAAAATGCGAGGGAGATAGAGAAAGATACAGGAAATTGAATGCAGAATTCCAAAAAATAGCAAGGAGAGACAAGAAGGCCTTCCTAAATGAGCAATGCAAAGAAATAGAGGAAAACAACAGAATGGGAAGAACCAGAGATCTGTTCAAGAAAATTGGAGATATGAAAGGAACATTTCGTTCAAAGATTACCATAATAAAGGACAAAAGTGGTAAGGACCTAACAGAAGCAGAAGACATCAAGAAGAGGTGGCAAGAATACACAGAGGAATTATACCAGAAAGATATGGATGTCTCGTACACCCCAGGTAGTGTGGTTGCTGACCTTGAGCCAGACATCCTGGAGAGTGAAGTCAAATGGGCCTTAGAAAGCATTGCAAATAACAAGGCCAGTGGAAGTGATGGTATTCCAGCCGAACTATTTAAAATTTTAAAAGATGATGCTGTTAAGGTGCTACACTCAATATGCCAGCAAGTTTGGAAAACTCAGCAGTGGCCAGAGGATTGGAGAAGGTCAGTCTACATCCCAATCCCAAAGAAGGGCAGTGCTAAAGAATGCTCCAACTACCGCACAATTGCACTCATTTCACACGCTAGCAAGGTTATGCTTAAAATTCTTCAAGGAAGGCTCAAGCAGTATGTGGACCGAGAACTCCCAGAAGTGCAAGCTGGATTTAGAAGAGGCAGAGGAACCAGAGACCAAATTCCAAACATGCGCTGGATTATGGAGAAAGCTAGAGAGTTCCAGAAAGACATCTACTTCTGCTTCATTGACTATGCAAAAGCCTTTGACTGTGTCGACCACAGCAAACTATGGCAAGTTCTTAAAGAAATGGGAGTGCCTGATCACCTCATCTGTCTCTTGAGAAATCTCTATATGGGACAAGAAGCTACAGTTAGAACTGGATATGGAACAACTGATTGGTTCAAAATTGGGAAAGGAGTACGACAAGGCTGTATTTTGTCTCCCTGCTTATTTAACTTATATGCAGAATTCATCATGCGAAAGGCTGGGCTGGATGAATCCCTAGCCGGAATTAAGATTGCTGGAAGAAATATCAACAACCTCAGATATGCAGATGACACAACCTTGATGGCAGAAAGTGAGGAGGAATTAAAAAACCTTTTATTGAGGGTGAAAGAGGAGAGCGCAAAATATGGTCTGAAGCTCAACATCAAAAAAACGAAGATCATGGCCACTGGTCCCATCACCTCCTGGCAAATAGAAGGGGAGGAAATGGAGGCAGTGAGAGATTTTACTTTCTTGGGCTCCATGATCACTGCAGATGGTGACAGCAGCCACGAAATTAAGAGACGCCTGCTTCTTGGGAGGAAAGCAATGACAAACCTAGACAGCATTTTAAAAAGCAGAGACATCACCTTGCCAACAAAGGTCCGTATAGTAAAAGCTATGGTTTTCCCAGTAGTGATGTATGGAAGTGAGAGCTGGACCATAAAGAAGGCTGATCGCCGAAGAATTGACGCTTTTGAATTATGGTGCTGGAGGAGACTCTTGAGAGTCCCATGGACTGCAAGAAGATCAAACGCATCCATTCTTAAGGAAATCAGCCCTGAGTGCTCACTGGAAGGACAGATTGTGAAGCTGAGGCTCCAATACTTTGGCCACCTCATGAGAAGAGAAGACTCACTGGAAAAGACCCTGATGCTGGGAAAGATGGAGGGCACAAGGAGAAGGGGACGACAGAGGATGAGATGGTTAGACAGTGTTCTCGAAGCTACAAACATGAACCTGACCAAACTGCGGGTGGCAGTGGAAGACAGGAATGCCTGGCGTGCTCTGGTCCATGGGGTCACGAAGAGTCGGACACGACTGAATGACTAAACAACAACAACAATTGGAAGTATCCTCCTAAGTAGATTTGGGCCCCATCTGCACTGTACGTTGAATTCATGATCACACCACTTGAAGCAGTCATGGCTTCTCCCAAAGAATCCTTGTTAGGAGATCCCAGTGTCTCCCTCAGAGCTATACTTGTGTGGCAAGGCCCCAAACCCTCCCCCTATGTTGGAATAAAGGGCCATCTTCTGGAGGCCATGTGCCATTGGTGTGCAGGGCCTAAGGCAAATGTGGGTGGAGCAACAGGTGTGACTTAGTACACACACAGATCCCTCCATCCAGGCAAGGAAGAGGCGGCTTCACAGCTCAAGGATATATTCTAGCAAGACAGAGGCACTAAGCATAGGGTGGAAGTGTCAGTGCACTTATATGTTTAGCGTACTTACTGTCTAGTGTCATTATGGAATTTTTGCTTTAAAACATTTTTTTTTTTTTTTTAGGGGAACCACAGACATTTTCATTAAAATTTAAGAGAGCTGAAGATTATCCCATTGATCTTTATTACCTTATGGATCTCTCCTACTCTATGAAAGATGACTTGGAGAATGTGAAAAGCCTTGGAACTTCTCTCATGAGTAAAATGAAGAATATAACTTCAGATTTTCGAATTGGTAATAATTTTGTTTAAGATCATTATAAGTTAGGGCTTGCTTTTCTTTACAAACAAAGTTCTGTTTATCATGTCAAAATGTAAAGAGAAATATAAATGTGTAATATGCATGTGCTCAGAAATATAAACATGATTTAGTAAGTTTGTACTAGGAGAAGAATATGCATACTTTTATAACATAGATTCTGTATTAGATTGCTGCTGGATAAAAACAGATTTGGATGGAGCAAACCTGAGAGCCTATATGCAAGCTAGTGGAAGCAAGGATTATAATAGGTTGCATCAAATTTAAGGCATACTCAGAGTAGACTAATTGGGATCAGTAGACTTAGGTTAATCAAATTTATTGTCAATGCTTTTGTTCTGAAGATAACTTAAGTCATGTACAAACCTAACACATAGTATTCAAAGCTCGTCCTCAGAATAGACCCACTAAAGTTTCTGGACATACCTAATGAGTAGTTTGAATGGATCTACTCTTAAGTAGGACTTGGTTGAATACAACCCAACGTTGATTGGCTTCTCTGTAAACATTGGAATTCCTACTGGGTTTCACATACAGCCTTTGAGAAAGTAAAGTGTCTACATGGTCCCAGTTCATAGCACTCTTTCCAGGCAATATATCCTGCTTCTTTGGGATGAACACATGCACAAAAGAAACCCACATGACAACCAGATAGCCTCTCTGGGTTTCCAAACATGTCTGCTGTGTAGAAGACATTCAGTATAACCCTTGCTAAGGGTGAGTTCTGACCCTTCAGAACCACTTCCTCCTGGACACTTCATTACCTGGTAGACCAAGCTTCCCATTGTTTCTTGATGAAAAAGAATGTCTTTTGCTGTAGTGCAACCTGCCCTGCAACTTGGTGGCTTCTCCATAGGGCTCTCTATTGCTCTCAGAACTAATAGAGTTCCATTGTACGTCTTCTCTCTCTCAGGTTTTGGCTCTTTTGTAGAAAAAACTGTAATGCCTTATATTAGTACTACACCAGCCAAACTCAAGAACCCGTGCACCGTTGACCTTAACTGTACAAGCCCTTTTAGCTACAGGAATGTACTCAACTTTACCAGCGATGGAAATCTGTTCAACCAGCTTGTAGGTGATCAACAGATTTCTGGCAATCTGGATTCTCCTGAAGGTGGATTTGATGCAATAATGCAGGTTGCTGTTTGTGGTGTAAGTGTATTTTCACTTCTTTTGGATATTACTATAAATGCAATTGACTTGTAGACCCTTGGCTGTTATTCAGATTTAATGGATCAAAAGTGTTAATTTA
This sequence comes from Podarcis tiliguerta, assembly GCF_965153285.1. Lineage (NCBI taxonomy): Eukaryota > Metazoa > Chordata > Lepidosauria > Squamata > Lacertidae > Podarcis > Podarcis tiliguerta. The sequence continues at coordinate 41,462,913 of NC_139545.1, read as the reverse complement.
ACTTCCTGAACACAAATGTTGAAAAGGTACAATGATAAGCAGTTAAAAGCCAGTGGGGATCCTTAAAAGGCATTCAACCACATGTGTACTCATAAGGGTTTGTTTGTTGCAACTCTTGCACAGGAAACAAAAGGCGTAGTCACTGTGTGTTCTCTCTCTCTCTCTGTTCAACAACAACAAAAGGTTTCAGTCACCAATCTATGATTTGCAGACTCTTTCTCCTACTGCTTCTAGTCTTGCTCCTATAAAGTCTAGCTGCTGATTTTCAGTTCTAGTAGTTGTTAGCCAGCAGTGTATTCTGAGGGAACCCAGCTCATATCCCCCACCCCACCTCACCCCAGACACACTTTGCTAGTAAAGATATAGAGCAAAACCCTGGACCAGAACTCTGATCTGGATGCCCAAGTACCATGATGACTGGTGCCAGCAATTTTCAGAGGGAATTGGGAAGGTGACTTTAGTGTACAAGTGGAATCCTCCCCCTCTCTTGCTTTGAAGCTTTCTGAGTCAATCTCCAGTTGCAAAGGTTGCATGGTCATTTCTGCATGCCTCTTGACCTCTATGAATTGTGCTGGAGCACCTGTATCCTAGTGCCAACACATCCCAGCTGTCAATTCTGGGTGTGTTCAGGTGGCTTCTTCCCACACTATGTTTTTATGTCATGCACATGTTCCTGAAGCTACTATCAAAACTGTACAGTAGTGACGGGAAGGTAGCTTATTTATATCTTTCCATTTGCTAAAACTCCATGGGGATACTGATCACTCATTTTTCAGTTTTCTCTGCTACCATATTCTTTCACAATGATCTATGCTTATATATATATATATAATTTCTTTTCAAGTCAAAACTTGGATGGAGAAATGTCACTCGGTTGTTGGTATTTTCTACGGATGCTGGATTTCATTTTGCTGGAGATGGGAAACTTGGAGGAATTGTCTTGCCAAATGACGGGCGATGTCATTTAGATAACAATATGTACACAATGAGCCATTATTATGTAAGTATGCTTAAGAGAATGTTTAATTTTGTGTTTACATGTATGTTATTGTGTATGTGTGCCTCTCTCTCTCTCTCTCTCTCTCTCTCTCTCTCTCACACACACACACACACATACACGCAAATATACACAAGTGTAGAAATAGGAGACAATCCCAGTATACTCCCCCCCCCAATGTAGAAGAATGCTTTGAGAATAACACCCATTAAAAGTTTAGCTTATAATTTTAAAATAGTAGGGTCTGTAAGCTTTCATGGACCAGTGCTAGCAGAGCTTGTATGTAAAAACATGTAGAGATTTTTAATTTTGTTATAGTAGCCCTCACATTTTTCTTCATGGAGGAAGAATGCCAAGTTTGGTTTGCCTATTTTAAAACCAAGTTATCCTACTTTGCTAAAACTCTTTTTCTGAATCCAGAGAGAAACCCAAAAACTGGAGAACATTTATTTAACTGGCAAAATACAAGAAAAAGCCTAAGTAATGCTTTGATAAGAATGAGGAATCTGAGAATTAGAGGCTTCTGTTAATGAGAGTTGATGGATTGCTTTTTAAAAAAATGTTTTTGACTCTTATGTTTGCTCTTGCTTATGTTTGTATAGAAAATTGTATATAAGACTGTTATTGTGTGTGAAATTCAAGTATATATAAAATGTAAACTTCATTCTTCAGGATTATCCCTCCATTGCACACCTTGTTCAGAAGCTAAGTGACAATAATATTCAGATAATATTTGCTGTTACACAAGAATTTCAACCAGTTTACAAGGTAAGAGCAAGTGACAAAAGCTTCTATAGAGTCCCTTCCCTCACCAGCTGAGATTCCCCAGCCTGAAAATGCCTCCACCCACACGACCAATAGTGCTCTCTAGGCAATAATGGTATTTACCCCCACCCACCCTAGGTGAGAATGTAGAGATTTGATGGGTTGCAGCTGCCCCATCCCTGTTCTATGCATGTGTTAGAAACTTGAGAAATTGAATTCTGTATAACTATGGTTTTCTGTATGGGACGCGGGTGGCACTGAGCCTAGGGCTTTCCGATTGGAAGGTTGGCGGTTCGAATCCCCACAATGGGGTAAGCTCCCGTTGCTCGGTCCCAGCTCCTGCCAACCTAGCAGTTCGAAAGCACATCAGAGTGCAAGTAGATGATAATAATAATAATTTATTATTTATACCCCGCCCATCTGGCTGGTTTCCTCAGCCACTCTGGGCAGCTTCCAACCAAATATTAAAAACAATACAGCATCAGACATTAAAAACTTCCCTAAACAGGGCCACCTTCAGCTGTCTTTTAAAATAAATAGGTACCCATCTGGTGGGCAGGTAAACAGCGTTTCCATGCACTGCTCTGGTTTCGCCAGAAGCAGCTTAGTCATGCTGGCCACATAACCTGGAAAAACTGTCTGCGGACAAATGTCAGCTCCCTCTGCCAGTAAAGCGAAATGAACGCCGCAACCCCATAGTCGTTCACGACTGGACTTAACTGTCAGGGGTCCTTTACCTTTTTTATTGTTTTCTATAAATGGCATTTTGTGTATAGAATTAATCAGTCTGCTGCTTATGATTTTAACTGAATGGTTTTCTCACTCTTCTCATGTAAAGGAACTCAAGAATTTGATTCCAAAATCTGCAGTGGGAACACTCTCTTCAAACTCCAGTAATGTGATTCAACTGATAATCGATGCCTACAATGTGAGTTCACCAGTTTCCATTATCGCCACATACACCCAAAGACAACGTGTTTTGTATACAATACAGGATGTATGGGGGATCCGGACCTGGCCACATATACATATGCACACAAGTCAAGTTTGACAGGTGGACAGGGCCACCCCCTTGTCAATCACCTGATGTTGCAATGGCAATCTTCACTTGCATGGTTTGAAATCAAATGTATAAGCAAAAAATATGTGCAGTATTGCCATCAGTCAGCTGATTGTCAGCACTGAAGAAACCCTTTGTGCAGTGCTTCTCCAGCACTGATGATCAGCTTCAAAGCACCTTTTACCAAGCCCTGCCTTTACGTGCCCCACACTTGTCACATACAACGTTAGGTGTAGGGCAGGTAGCCATGGCTTGGACTCTTGTGCCAAATGGGGAGGCCTGGCTGGAGGTTCCCCATCCCTTATTTAAGCACATGAGGTTCTGGGTTGTATATGTAGTATAAAAAGAGTTGGTAGCTTCCCATTCTAGCCACCCAGAGACCTTGCTCACAGGGCAAGACAGGTTTGAGCAGATTACACTGGTCCTGGCTTGACTGCACTGGCTGTCAGTTTCCAGACCCAGTTCAATATGCTGATTTTAACCTATAAAGCCTTAAACAGTCTGCGGTCCTTTTCAATATGTTTCTGTGTGGTTTTTCGGGGGAGGAGTCAGGAGAGGAAAATAGCAGTGCTGGTCTTATCAGCAATACAATTTTATCAATCTCTTTTATCCGTTTTGTAAGCTACAGTGATGCTGGCTGCACAAAACCCACGAGAAAATGGTAACACTAGTTCAAAACTTGCTGTGTCAAGATACAGAGAAAACTAATACAGTGGTACCTTGGTTCTCAAACTTAATCCATTCGGGAAGTCTGTTCCAAAATCAAGATGCGCTTTCCCATAGAAAGTAATGCAAAATGGATTCATCCGTTCCAGACTTTAAAAAACAACCCCTAAAACAGCAATTTAACATGAATTTTACTATCTAACGAGACCATTGAACCATAAAATGAAAGCAATAAAAAATGTCACACAATCAATCAGTAGCTGAACTGGGTTCCACACAGTAACAAAAACAAAACAAAAAAAGAGCCACAAAAATGCAAAATAAATAGCAAAAACAGACAAAACTCAGCATAACTCTCAAAACGTAAGTGTGGCACTCAAAACGGAGCACGTTCAGCTTCCGGAAAAAGTTCACAAACAGGAACACTTACTTCCGGGTTTGCAGTGTTGGGTTCCAAGTTGTTTGAGTACCAAGGTGTTTGAGAACCAGGGTACCAAATGCACGTTTTAAAAGGACTAGATAGAATCTGTTGAACATGTATCTCTTGCAAGAGAGTATTTTCCAAGTGCTTTTAAGGAACTGTTTGGACATCTGGGAGACCACAGAGTAGAAAAACCTGTGGCTTTCAGATGAAGTTGGGCTGCATGTTCCATTATCCTTCACTAAACTACTTGACTTTTGTGTTAGTCATTGTCTTCAGAAGTCATTCTGGAAAACAACAAACTACCAAAAGAAGTCACAATTGAATATAAATCTTTCTGCAAGAATGGAGTGAATGGTACAGGAGATGAAGGAAGAAAGTGCTCCAACATTTCAATTGGAGATGAGGTAACTTTCTGCATTCTGGAATTGGTGTGCTATTGCTTCACACACACACACCCCAATCAGTGTCAAACAATTTACCTATGTACTCTTTATTTTGCTTACAGGTTAGCTTTGAGATTAAAGTAACAGCCAACCAGTGTCCAGAAAAAGGGCAGGGTGAAACCATTAAAATCAAGCCACTAGGTTTCACTGAAGAGGTAGAAATTAATCTGGAGTTCATCTGTGAATGTGAATGTCACAAGGACGGAATTCCAGACAGCCCTATTTGCTTCTTTGGAAATGGAACATTTGAGTGTGGTGCCTGCAGGTAGATAAATATTAATGTTTTTCCCTGATTCTTCTTGGGTGGAATCAGCGCTGAAGGGAATGTGCTGTCCACCAGCTCAGGAGAACCTCCATGTATTCCTCACATGCTTCAGGGTTGAGCTTCGACACTGAAAATAGATGCTTTGGAGAACTCATGAGAGTCCCTATTCTCTGCCACTCCCCCTTTCCTCCTACTTTAAATGGCTACTACTCATTTTTTTCATTCATCATTCTCTCCACCACCTGCCTCTCTTTCTCCAAACCTCAGCTTTTCCCCAATTCCTACCACGGATCTCATTTTCCTTCTCATTTTCCCATCTCCTGCTATTTCTGCACTGCGTCTTCACCCACTTCCCCTTGCTTGGCAGGTCAATGTAATCATTATTTCATTTTTCTCTCACTACCCCCCGCTACTTCATTGTTTGCTTAGCTTGGACCATTTCCCGTCCTTGTTTCTTTCTTAACCTCTTTCCTTCCTGTGCCACATAATCCTTACACAAAGAGAAGTTGTGTGTCCTTTCTCCTCATATAGGAAAAAACGTATGAATAAAGGGAAGGGAACCCAAGTCAGCTCCTTAAGCAAGCATGCAATTTGTATTTTAATGCTGGGCCTTCAGGTACCTTCAGTCATCCCATACTGGCCCCTCCTGCCTTCCTTTCCCCCATGAACACCGGCTGCTTATTCCTACCAGGATCTTTAAATTTCCATGTATTTCCAAAAGTAATTTTGACCACACTGTTTTTTTGTTTTGTTTTTGTTTTTTAAAGTGAACTTTCCTGCCTTTGGGCCCTCAAAAACATTCAAAGAGAGAGAGGCACTGAAAACAGACTGGTAGAACTGAAGGGGAGCATTATGTGGCCTATGCCACTAAGTAGACAGGGAGGCTACAACACACCCCGATGATGATCATGTCAGGGAGAAGAGGAACATGGCCCCCACCTATCAGGCAGAGAAGAATTGGTTGCAAGGAGCTTCCTTTCTCCTCCCTGCGAGAAACGACTGTGCTACAATGCTCACTTCCTCCTCTGCTCCTAATTCTTTTTCCTCTTGTATCCTGTATTTTGAGCCTGCTGGGCATGGACTACCTTTCCTGTTTTAACTTAGAAAATAGCATTTTGAAAATGCTACGTACTTTAGGGGTGTTGTTTTTATCTGTAAGCTGCCTTGAGTCCTGTGGGGAATAAGGTGGGCAATAAACAAATAGATGATGATGATATAAGTGGTGAATATTACCATAATACTGTTGCAGGCTAATTGGGCATGTTCTTAAGTGCAATTGTAGCAGACCATTCTTCAAGACCTTTCTAGCACAGAAAAATGAATGTCTGGTGTGTCAAGCAGGCATGTGCCTCATTTCACCTTTGGAATAAATTAGCATTTATATTATTTTTACAGCAATTAGTAGCAGCTGCTATATTAATGAACTTAGTAGAAGAGTCATTCAGCAGCTTCCCCAAACTGCTGCTCTTGAGTTTCGGAACGTCTGCCTCTAGGATGAATCATGCTCTCGTGAAAGAGACCGTTTCCTGTATCTATGCACCAGTATCTCATCCCACCCCCTTCTCAATATGTATATAAGGGGAAAGAAAGTTTTAACAGTTTAGCAATGAGAACCATTTTCTGTTTTAGGTGTAAACCAGGACGTATTGGGAAGCTCTGTGAATGCAGCATGGATGAAGTAAACAGTGAAGATATGTCAGGCACCTGTAGACCAGCAAACAGTTCAGAAATATGTAGTAACAATGGAGAATGTATTTGTGGACAGTGTGTGTGCAGGAAGAGAGAGAATGCAAATGAGATCTACTCTGGCCGGTTTTGCGAATGTGATAACTTCAACTGTGATCGATCTGATGGCTTGATTTGTGGAGGTAATGAACTGACCCTTTTAAACTGTGAGGATTCAGAAGTTCCTCTGGAGGAAGGGGAATGCTTGGACGCAGTCCTGTACTTATTTCTAAGCATGAGACCCTAACATTTGGGAGATCTTCTTGGCTTGCGATACTCTGCTGTGCAACACAGTACACAGTAATACTATTAGTAAAAGGAGAGAGGCTTTTTCTGAGGAGAACCATACACTGTAGCCCTTATTATATGCCTTCACAAGACTTTAATTTATAAATTTACAAGAGACATCAAGTAAAAGGCAGGGGTTATATGGCCTAGAATTCAACCACCAGATCTGGTCCTATCTTACCCAGGCCAAGTTGTTCAGCTGCAGCTCCTCTATACAGTGTGTACTTCCTTTGGCCCTTTTTGTTGGTTTCTGTTATTTCCTACTCCTTTTTTCTGAATCATTCCTTTTTGCCTAAAAAAACAAACACACCTTTTATTCTCCACTTTTGCTTTTCCTCTTATTTTCTGACTCATGGGGCCAACTGGGAAATGAGTAATCACTGAGCCTACAACTAAGTATTGTCAAAGACCAGACCCTAAAGCAAAGACCTTATACAGCTGCTCTTGCCGCCACAGGGACTTCCAGTGCCCACAGTGTCTCTAGTTCTTGTGATCTGGAAGCAGTACATGCTGGCCCTTGCTGTGGTGGGAGCCATTCAGTGGGAGTGCAACTTGAGAGATTACAGAGAGAGCCAAAACTGTCCACTTTGGACAGTACAGGTTAGGAAGATTATATGGGGAGGAACCTGCCAAACACCATTAATCCCTTACCTTTGTGCCAACTTTTGACACCACTTTGAAAGGAGAATATTCTGATTAGGAGCTCCAAGTGTGACAGTGCATTCTAAAGTCAGCACTCTCAACAAACTGCCAGTGGACATTGCAGAGTGAGTGGTTAGATAATAGCATGCAAGATGAACCTCAAAATTGTTCAGCAACAATGATTTTCTTCCCTTGCTTTCTAAAGGCACACTGTTCCCAATTTTGCTGGCCTCTGAGGCCGACCAAGGTCTTATGCTCTACTACAGTCAGATGGTCAAGTCATGTATGGCCACAACATGCAAGACCCAACTTTTACCAAACGTCATTCTATGAAAGCACGCTCATAGCAGTTCTCCATTAATCTCATAGAAATTTGTAGGGCTACAATGTGGACCTCATATCCTGCAGACAGGACACCATTGTCTCTATAGAGTTGGCCTTTGGAGATTAGTGCTACAGCATGTCCTCTCCTTGGAACTGTGGAAGAGACTTGCAGTACGGGATCTTGTGGTTGAAATAGAAGTCACATGATCTATTCCTTTACCTGGGTGGTAGGAATCAACTTTGAATGCCTCTGTCAAATTAAATCAGATTATGGCAATTGTTAATGTTCAATTTAATGTCCTTTAGAGAAACTAAATACCTATCTTTTTATTGCAGGACATGGTGAATGTAAATGTCGTGAGTGTGAATGCGCAGAAAATTATACAGGCTCTGCTTGTGATTGCTACATGGATACCACCCCATGTGTAGCTGGAAATGGACAAATCTGTAATGGCAGAGGAATCTGCAAGTGTGGAGTCTGTAACTGCACAGATCCCAAATTCACGGGGCCAACATGTGAATTGTGCCCAACCTGTCCTGGAGTTTGTGCAGAGCACAAGTAAGGCTTTGGGATTTTTAACTTCCTGCTGGGATATTTGCAAATTGCTCCAGGGGAATTTTTGTGTTCCCCTTTGTACAAGGAGCCGTTTCTTGTGGCCCATGTTTTTGCTTTGCTTTCTCTCTCCCCCCCCCCCAACAAAAAATTCTTAAGCTGGAGCAAAAATTATTGGTAATTAGTGTTTTATTATATTGGTTTTCTTGTTGTAAACTGTCTTGGGGTTTTTTTCTTGGGTATACTGAAGTGTGTAGCTTTTCAATTTAAAAAATAAATAGTACCTGCACTTGCAGATACCATTTAAAGCCAACTAGTATATCTTAAGGGGACACGGGTAGCACTGTGCGTTAAACCACAAAGCCTAGGACTTGCCGATCAGAAGGTCGGTGGTTCGAATGACGGGGTGAGCTCCCGTTGCTCAGTCCCTGCTCCTGCCAGCCTAGCAGTTCGAAAGCACATCAAAGTGCAAGTAGATAAATAGGTACCGCTCCGGCGGGAAGGTAAACGGCATTTCCATGCACTGCTCTGGTTCGCCAGAAGTGGCTTAGTCATGCTGGCCACATGACCCGGAAGCTGTACGCAGGCTCCCTCGGCCAATAAAGCGAGATGAGCGCCGCATCCCCAGAGTCGGTCACGACTGGACCTAATGGTCAGGGGTCCCTTTACCTTTACTTTTTTAGAATATCTTAAATCTGTGTAAAAACTGCACTTGAGTGCACCCAGTTATTTCACAGCATTCTGGTTCAGTTGCTGAATACCTATTACTAGAATGTTTTTGCAACTCATTTTAAATATGCTAAATTTCTTCCTTTCTTTTTTAATATGCTGCCTTTCAGGATGCAGTCCTCCTTCCAAGTTGGCTTGGAAATAACATGAAAATCTATTAATAAAATCACAACAGCATTAAAATATAATAGTTCATCAGGATCCTTTCCATATAGTACTTACTTGGTGGCGGAAAACCCAGGATGTGGGGGAGGTGACAGTCCAGTTGGAGCAGGCACTGATACTTTCTTGTTCGCCTGCCTCTCCTGAAATAATTTGAGTAGGCTGCATGATGGAAGATGGTTCTGTGGGGAAAGTCCAGCTGGAGCAGGCTCAGGGATGATCCTTGTCCACCTCCCTTTCTCTCTTATTCCACTGAGTGCAGTAGCTGCTAAGCAGGCTTCTGGATGCTCTCTTAATGGATCAAAGAGGCTTTATTGAAAAGAAAAAGGAAGATGCAGCCAATGCAGTGGTAGGGAAAATGTGTCTGCAGTTCCGTGTTTGAAAATTAAAGAGGACTGGAACTCAACCTCTGTTTAACTTTTGTGTTCTTCCTGCATGCTAAACTGCCACACTCATTTTATTCTGATGTATCTTGTATCTGACTTGCATTAGGGACTGTGTGCAGTGCAGAGCTTTTAACAGAGGAGGAAAGAAGGACACCTGTGAAGAAGAGTGTTCACATTTTAGCTTGACACCAGTAGACCATAGAGAGAAGTTGCCACAGCCTGGAGACTATAAAGCACAGTCTCATTGCAAAGAGAAGGATATTGATGACTGCTGGTTCTATTTCACCTACTCAGTTGATTCAAACAACAATGCCATTGTCCACGTGGTAAAGACCCCAGGTATGTTTTGTTTCTCACATGGATATTGTTGGGTTTCAGCAGAGAAATAAAGTGAAAAGAGTGCAGAAAAGGTAAAGTAAAACAAAGCAAAAACAAGAAAGTGCTTAACAATATATTATCATACATTTATTCATTTTATTACTATCAAAATACAAAGTATTAAGCTTTACGTTTCTAGATAAATTAATTTAAAAACTGCTCTATCTGTAAAAATTGAACTCTTACAGGCAGCAGAAATTCAGAATTTGTTTTGGCCAAACATCTATTTCCTGTTTCCACATTGTTGATTTACATCATGCTTGATTGTGCTTCGATTGCTTTGCTCCCTAGAATGCCCGACAGGTCCCGATATCATTCCCATCGTTGCTGGTGTGGTTGCTGGAATTGTTCTTATTGGTCTTGCTTTATTGCTGATTTGGAAGCTACTTATGATCATTCATGACAGGAGAGAATTTGCAAAATTTGAGAAGGAAAAGATGAATGCAAAGTGGGATACGGTGAGTGATAGCTATACACAACACCTGGAGAATACAGCAAATGTTCTTTTGTATACTTCAGACATTTTATACATTCATCCCTCTAGGACAGTGGTTCCCAGTTAGTGGTCTGTGTAATCCACCCAAGGAGTCCACAGCACAATTCACATAACAAAAATTACATAGAGAAATCAAAATTTTCAAAATTAGGGGGTCCATGGCTTGGCTTTTGAAAAATGGGAGGTCTGCAGTACTTAGCTAATTGGGAACCGCTGCTCTAGAATAAAGCCCAGACAGCCTGGCTTAGTGTTTCTCTGGATCTTCTACCTAAACTTTGCAATAAAAACTAGTGGTCTTTGGACTGGATAACTTTGACAGATAGATGTATCATCTCGTGGCTGGCTTTGAGGCTTTCATTGTGCCACCCAGGAATTTTAGATGGAGACCAAGCATTTGAACTAACAACAGTCACATTAAGTTACTCTTGATATTCACAAGTATTCCCTGGGTCTTAGCTACAATGTAATTGAGCTATACAGTTTCTGTTAAGAGTCAATACATTGTGTATACAGTGGTACAAACTTAATTCATTCCAGAGGTCCGTTCTTAATCTGAAACTGTACTTAATTAGAGGCGTGCTTTTGCTAATGGGGTCTCTTGCTGCCACTGCGCTGTTGGCACACGATTTCCGTTCTCATCCTGAGGCAAAGTTCTCAACTTGAGGTAACTCTTCCAGGTTAGCAGCGTTTGTAATCTGAGGCGTTTGTAACTCGAGGTACCACTGTATATAGTTGGTACAGAAAACAGCACAATACTATATATTATTGAAATGTCATATTTGAAAGAATTGTTGAAAACCTTATTTGGAAACTGGTACACTGAAATTCTGCATTCCACATTGACCATTTTTCTACCTTCAGCAAGAAAATCCTATATACAAGAGTCCTATTAATAATTTCAAGAATCCAAACTATGGACGTAAAGCTGGTCTCTAAGTTTCCGTTCGTATTTTCCTTTCCATTTCTTTCTCTGTGCATGTCACTTTCTTCAAAGTCTGCTGTATGTGCCATTAACTAATCACTCTTACCAATCTTGCCAGCTGCTTTTTTATGAATGGAGCTTAAATGAGGGGAAATAATGACCAAACTATAGTTAGGGTTGCGCTTTAGGGCCCTGTTTCCTTCTTAGTAAGATCTGAACAACTTGCCTCAGCATATGTACAGTTCCAGCTCCAGGATGCTTGTGGCTCTCAGGCAAGGTGCACTTAAAGGGGCTGCGCTGAAAAAAGTGGGGCAGGTAAATAGAATTCTCTTGCACTGCCTGCAGGCCTCTGTTCCCTTGAAAATTGAGAATAGCAATACTATTGGGGGCTTTGGGATAGGACAAATGACCAAGATTAGTGTCCTCTGGAGCTGGCCAAATTGATATATGGGCATATTATAGTCAAATACAAGAAGTATTGGGACTTAATTGACATCAACAGAAGTGTTAACCACCCTGCTTAATGCATTTTCATTAAAATCCATGGATTGTACTCAACTTCAATTCTGCTCAAGAGTATACCCATTGAAATTAATGGCCCTGACTAACTTGGGCCCACTCAGAATAAAAGTTCATTGAATGCAACTCCATAAGATTAAATTTGCCTAGCTTTAGCTGGATTCTTAAGTTAAATATCATGGGTAACTGGTGTTGAATGATCCTGCTGTTGGCTTTGACTTATGCAACATCTTCCTTTTCATTTCCCCCTACTTTTTCTGTTGGTAATCTCACACTTAAAACTTTGACTCCTCAGCTTCTAACTCACTTGGTTATAAATCTTTCAGCCATCCTTCCAGCTTAGTGAAGGAAGGCCAATTTTTACAGGCAGTGAATTTTGCCTAGAAAGCCATGAAAGAGAAGTTAGAGGCCTCCACGTACATGCAAAGGGGAACCCATATTGTAGAGTACTTCAGTCTTGTCATGTAGCACCACTAGAGGACCTTGTAGTTCCCTCTTCACACGAGACTGTAGAAGTGGTGCTTTCGATCTCTCTCTCTCTTTTTCTTTGTAATATGAAGCCATCATGAGGCTGTGCTGGCTTTGTCATGTATTTCCACCCGTATGCTGTTTGCCACTCTTCCAGTATCTGCACAAGTTGGTACCATAGGCATAATAGCTCCCATGAAATCAGCTAAGATATTTCTGAATGCTCTGCTATCAAATTCCTGCTAATTTTCCTTGGACAGTCTTTCCTTCTTCTTGCATATTTTCACTTCACAGGAAAAAAATGCTAGTTAAGAGGCATGAATTGTTGTTACAAGAGCTCTCAAAATGGCCATGAGTTCTTGCTTTGCCTTTTTGAGGTCCCTTTTGAAGGCAGGCAGACAACAGAATTGCCTCTATCTTGTCCTTGCAAATGGAATGTTTAGTTAGGTTGCTTGTTGACCTGCTTTGCCCATCATGTCCTCTCCAGAAGCTCACACACTTATGTGTTTGCACTAAGCTTTGGTATAGTTAAGTGTGGCATATAAACTGCTACATTGGAAGCACATAATAGTTTTACTCTTGCTTTTTTCATGTGCCCCCTCTCTCTCCACCAAGTTTAAAACATTCTGAATACTGCATAAACAATAATTCCATGCATGTGTATGGATGTGTTGCATGCTTATATAAAGGACCATTTGGCAGGCACACCAAGACATGCAGAAATTATGAATTCAATTCAAAGCTGCTTGTAATAGGCTTTCTAATGGTGTGGAAACATTATTCGTAGCACAGGGGTTGCCAGCGTTAAGCCCACCCAGTTCACTCACTTCGATAGCACTGTCCTTGAGTAACTAAGGATGTGAATGGCTATGGTCACGATTGAGCTATGTTTTTGTGTGTCTCATAGAATAAAATGTATGAACAATTCTTGTTATAAATTAAAATTATGACAAACATTGACCTTTATTAGCTACAAGTTTCTGTATGTCAAATTATCATAGCCTCTGTTTGGCCATTCTCTTAAGGCTCTGTGAATAATAAGGTTGGAATCAGCTTGTGGGTATCCTCATACCACCATTTTGTTTTGCATTGGTACAAATGCAACTCATTTTCCAGGTACAATCCCACGAACCTTTTGTGTAGTGGAAAGACATGAAATGCTTAAAGCACCTGTCCTTAAAAAGCATGTGCCTAAAGCCTTCATAGCTTTCACTACAGTAGCAGGTGTAGGTTTCTATCGATTTGCCATCCATATGTGTTAACCCTCTTACATATTCTTTTAAAAAGTATACAAGGCATGATGCTTCATAAAAGCTAAAGCTGCTAGATGATCTTTAGCTATTTTTTTATGTACTTGCCTGTTGCAATCCAGTAATCCTTTGCAAGAGTTGAGGGTCAAACATGCACATGGATTTCTGGATTGGTTTGATGGTGTGTGGAATTGCTTCCAGTAAATGAGCTGCTTCAAATACTTTTACAGTAAAATTTCTTATGTCATTTGTGATATTAATAATTCTTTTTCTTCTAGGGCGAGAATCCTATCTACAAGAGTGCAGTGACAACCGTGGTGAATCCTAAATATGAGGGGAAATGAAAACTGCTTTCTAATTCTACAACTGCTTTCTAACTCCACAACACTGTATGCAATGTAGCAGTTTTGTAGTCACGGTAACATAGCTTTAGAGCAATATCGCAATGAATTTACTAATTCAATACATTACATATAGGTTTGTTTTCTATGCAGGTTTTAAAACTGTACAGTATGTTTTTTATTTTTTGAATGGTTTTTTTTTTCTTTTTGCAAATAGTGCCAGGAGATTGGTAAGAAAACTTGACACTGCATAGCCTCCTTAACTAAGGTCACATGGTGCCTTTCTGACCTGTATCTGGAGTGAAATGGCTAAAGTAACCAGTATAAGGGTTCTGCCTAGCCATTAAGTATTAATATTAGATCAGTTTTTCCTTTTTCTTTATAGGCACATCAGGGCTTTGGTTTGCACAGTTAAAATGCAAGCCAAATAATTCTTTGTAAATTACAAAATTAACTTTAGCTTGTGAATAATGGACTTTTCGCAAGATTTAACCTTACTTGATGCAGTAAGTTTAATGAGACAGAAATCATGATGTAAAAGACAATTTAATATGTACAGATGCATTTTAAACTGTCAGGGGTGATGTATAAGAAATAGGAAGAAAAAATAGATTCAGAATAATAGCTTTAATATTGTGCCATTCTTTTTTTATGACATTGCTGCATGGTGACCGAAAAAGAATTTTACTTTGTAAACTCAAATCCTGACTTTGGTACAGAAAAAAAGTCTGCCAATACATCTTCTGAATGCATAAGGGCCTTAATTCATCGGTGGTGGTGGTTTTTCTAATGTTATTTTGCTTAGGTTAAAGCCTGGTGCTTTGTCACCTTTTTCTTTAATGTATTTGATTTCATTTTGTGTAAGATGATTGTTGTAAAAACAACTTTTTTGCAGTCTTGGCTGTAAATTTACCTTCATATTGTAGCTAAGACTGCACAATTGTCATGTAACATGACTTTCAGTTCTGAGATAACATTGTTTGATGTGCCATGTATATTTGCCGCTGCCCATTCTGTCATGTTTTCTATACTATCCACATTCTTATTTTAAGTGCCTTTTATTTTAACAAATGTTCACTTTTTACAGTGCTATCATGGAAGTTATTTATTAAATAAAAAATCTTTTAAAACATCACACCTGAATTTCCTTTCTGCGCTTTGTAACTTAGTACCCCTTGAAGAAACCTGTCGGATTGAGGTAAAAACAATTTGAGTTATCTACTACAAAAAACTTACCTGAACACAAAATAGATCAGCCCTAACTATTATTATGTACATAATACAAAAGTTTTTGTTGAGAAGCAGCTTTGAAATTTAATCCTAAACATACTAACTGGACCTAAGAATCTCTAAAAAGATAAGTCTTGCAAATAAATACTACAATCAAAATGTTGAGAAACATTCTGGTTTTAGTTATACAGTAACAATAATCTAATCTTCATGTAACACTAGAGGGAGAAAAATTGGGCTTACCTGTAAAGGGTATTTTGCTTGGAGTGAATATGTTCTCAGGTGAGATTTCTCTAAGCTTGAAGGCAGGATTGCAGCTGGATTAGGGCATTTTGCTCTCAACCAGGCACACACCCTCCACCTGTTTACATGACTAATATACAGCCACCCACGATCAACATAAGAATGACAAGAAGTGGGACCAAAAAAAAAAAAACAAAAAACAGCTTTGAGTACTCTGGACATATGAGGCAATTTATCAATGGCCCTAATCAGATCAAATCAGAAACTTGTCAAGCAATCATAGTGAGGCCTGGAGAGCATCTCTGCACTCAAAAGAAAAATAACTTACAAGCCCAATGGTTCTTTGAGTGAAGGTGCTCTCAAGGTTGGACATGCCAAAACTGGCTACAGAAGGGGAGGGTATTAATGCCTGCCTACAACCCTGGCAGTACATGCATTGAAAAGGTTAATCTCAGAAGCTTCTGAATGAACATGCTTAGAGGCTGCATCACCCTTTGGAAGTGACTCCCATTAATTTTCACAGGGATTACTTCCAAGTAAATGCAATATTTAGCATTAGAGTTTGCAGCCCAGACCTGTGTGTGATGATGCGCATGTTACTTTTTTGACATAACTATAGCCCCATGGTGTCGATGTGCATTGTTGTGTCCTGGAAAAGTGATACCAAATTTCACTCTTGCACTATCTTCTGTGGCAAGAGTTTCTTGTGTAACAATGGGGCCCAGTCTAGACTTGTTACTAGCTGTGACCCTGGTACAAGCTCTTATCTTAAAGATGACCTCTAAGTGAGCAGCTAGCAGCCTGACCCCTATGACTTGTAGAAAATATCAGAAACCTAGATCTACCTGACAATACAAGGATTGGTAAACAACCTCCTCCTGGCAGGAAGCAGACTTCAAATAGACTATGAAGATTGCTTTCAGGAACTGTAGAGATAAAGTTATGTTTCCACCAAAATGAAGGTCATATCAAAGTCATCTCGAGAAGGAAAAACTAGCAGGAATAAGTAAACAATGGTACAAAAGACTTGAGTGTTATTACCTCACTCGGGAAGTCCTCTTCATAGAACGTAAAGGGACCCCTGACCATTAGGTCCAGTCGTGACCGACTCTGGAGTTGCGGCGCTCATCTCGCTTTACTGGCCGAGGGAGCCGGCGTACAGCTTCCGGGTCATGTGGCCAGCATGACTAAGCCGCTTCTGATGAACCAGAGCAGTGCACAGAAACGCCATTTACCTTCCCACTGAAGCGTTACCTATTTATCTACTTGCACTTTGACATGCTTTCGAACTGCTAGGTTGGCAGGAGCAGGGACTGAGCAACAGGAGCTCACCCCGTCGTGGGGATTTGAACCTTCTGATCGGCAAGTCCTAGGCTCTGTGGTTTAACCCACAGCACCACCCGTGTCCCTTCATAGAACATAGTGGGAGACAAACTGTACTTAAACCCCAAAGGAATAGTCATATTGATTTCTGAAGCAGCATCCAAACACATGGTCTCTTTTAGTTAAGTGTAATAAACAATCTTTTTCTAATTCCTGGTGTGCAAATTATTTAGCATAAGAATTAAAGCCACACACATTTTTAACA
This sequence comes from Podarcis tiliguerta, assembly GCF_965153285.1. Lineage (NCBI taxonomy): Eukaryota > Metazoa > Chordata > Lepidosauria > Squamata > Lacertidae > Podarcis > Podarcis tiliguerta. The sequence goes on along the minus strand of NC_139545.1, from coordinate 41,446,049 downwards.
GACACATGTAGTGTTTCCATGCAAAGGGTCCTACCCCTCTTGGAGCTGTATATTGAGGAAATACATGAGTGGTAGACACACATGTGGGTTAAGACATTCACATCACAAGCCTGGATTTGATGTTTTCAGTCCAATGCAATTAACTGCAGTTTGAACCAGTTGTGTTCAAACATACTCTTACAGGGACTTTCTACTGGTTTCCTCCCCATCCCCCTTCTTCCCATCACCCACAACTTCTGAGTAACATAATGCATTTAAACTGTTAATAATTCTCTGTGGTTTCCTTTTCTTCTAACACTTAAAATTAGCTCAGAAAGAGGTTAACCTCACACTCACTTGCAAAGTAGCTATTGGCTGAGAGGGAGCTAAATGGCTGAGCAAGGTTTGAATGTGGTTATCTCCTACCAAAGAAGACTCTAGCTGCTGGAAACTGCTGCACGCCATACTTCTTTCCAACTGCTGCAGGAAACTGACACTTGAAGTGCAATCCTACGCCCTGATCCACCATGCTGGGGTGTGTGACATGGGATGTGAATCCAGAGATCCTCACTGCACCTGCCAAAGGCAGGGCAAGTGGAACCTACTGCTAGTGCTCTATTAGCCAGTAAAGCCCTGTAGCAGGGTGTTTTGGGGGGTGGGGGTGGAAATGGGCCACTCAGGGACCTGCTGGTTCCTAAACTAGTCTGGCTACTGGCAGTGAACCCATTCTGGGCCTCTGTCCTGTGATGGCCTAGAGCTGCTACAGCAAAATCTGTCTCTGCCTCCACCTTCCATCCTGGTTACGCTGAGTAGGCCCTACTCACCCCTGCTACTTCCAGATGGGGCTTAAGATTGAAGCCATATTTACTTGTTTGGTGAATTAATGCTGCAGAATTAATGCTGGGAGTAATCACTATAGAACTTGGACTTGCTTTGGGGCAAGTATTTATTTATTCTGAATAAATAGCATATCTGTGGGCTCTTGGGTTCCAAAGCAGTTCATAATTATGTAGTGAACTCCCCTGTGCTCTTCAGATGAGGGGTGGTTAAAAAAATTAATAACAACAGTAAGAATAATAAAAATATCATAATGTTGTTGTTTAGTCGTGTCTGACTCTTCGTGACCCCATGGACCAGAGCACGCCATATCATAATAGCATAAAACAATTTTTAAAGAAAAGTCAGGAGTGCATTCTAAGCACAGTGAAAGAAAATGTATGATTGGTACTCACATGAGTAGATTTGTGAGGTCACCATGCGTTCACTGTGTTGGGCTATGGCTCCCTCTGGTGTCAAAGGCAGGAATGAACAGCTCTGGGAAGTGGGTGGGCTCCCAGTTTGCAGACTTGCCAAGCTTGTACCGTCATCAGACTCTCACATTACAAGTAAGGAAAAAACAAGCAAAAAAGCACACTTCCAAACAATATCAATAATATCAACCATAGCTTAACTCAAAATATAATAACCATAACATTGTGCTATATAGGAAGAATTTCAGTTGCAGCCCATATTAGTGAGAGGCCCCAGTGATGACCTCACAAATCTACTCTTCAGGTGAGTACCACTCATACTAGCTGGTCATCTTGCAATCACTGGGTTGGGACATGTGTTTCCCAATTAGGGTGGGTCCCAACAACAGAATTAATGAGGCAGGACCTGATGCAGGACCAAAGGTGGTCTCTGCTGATGCAAACAAGCCCATCTTATAGTGCCTCATAATAGTGCTAGGAACAGACCAGTTGCTACTCTAATGATTTCTACTTGAGAGACATTAGAAGAAAAGGCGGCCACTGTTGCCACTGATCTTGTGGAATGCACTGCTAGATTTGTTGATCTGGGAGGTATAACCAACTCAAAGGCCATATCAATGTATGCCCTGATCCATCTCTACAGAGTGTGGCTGCAGACACTTTTTACCCATTGTGGAAGGGTGAAAGGATTTGAACTGGGATTCAGTGGACTTAATGCCCTTTGTTCTGTTTATGTACGGTATACATTCACTGTTCTGTGAACATCTAATGAGAGCCAAGCCTTTTCTAACGGATGCCTAGGATTTGGGCAGAAGGAAGGCAGGATCACCTCCTGCTGAACATGCAGCTTTGACAAACCTTAGACAGAAATGATGGGTCTATCCTCAGAACTGCCCTATCTTTATGAAATGTGCTCAAATGTTTAGCTACAGATAAGGCTCCCAGCTCAGAAAATCTTTGAGCTGAGCTAACTGCCATAAGAGAAAGAACTTTAAAATACATAACTTTGAGGGAGACCTGTTATAGTGGTTTGAAGGGAAGCTCCTGCAGGCAGGAGGGGAAATGATTAGCCACTGAAAGACATTGAAGAATAACTCCCTTTAGAAACATTTCACAAGGGGGTGAGACCAAAGTGGCGGGTGGCCCGTGGAAGATAAAACAGAGGATGTGCCAGAGGCCTGTCTCTTTAAAGTGTTTGGTTTGAGACATCTATGTAGTTCACTTTGCAACAAGGTGAGCAAGTCAGGCACTGTCACTGTATGTACTGGTAAGTGACTGTCGGTGCACCAACTGGAAAAGGCTGACCAAGTAGCCTGATATATTTGAATTGTAGATGATCTTTGTGAGTGTTGAAGGTAGAAATAATCACTGAGTTGAAACTGAGCATTCAAATGCCAGGCAGTTAAGCATAGCCATTTGATATAAAGGAAAAACTGGGAACATACTTAAGAGTGTAGTCCTGATTTTTCCTTTTAACTGTACCTTGAACTTTATCCCATCTGACACCATATTTGATGTCAAGCCAGGGAAAGTTGGATGTAGTATGCACAAAATGGTCTGGCAGGCTTAATTAGGCCTATGCACCAGAGGTTTCCCACCACTGTTATAGGGTGGAGGAGAAGCTACCTTTATTTTTCAGGAACATAAAATCCAATATTGCTGATGCTATCCCCCATATCCAAAGAATCAAGACTACTACTTAGCATACTTGAAACTGATTGATAACTAGGCTACCTAACCATGTGTATAGTGCAAATTTCTGTACTTTAGCTAACATGAATTACAGCAATACTCACTCCCTGTTGGCGTCATATGACTTCTAACATCTAGTTGTGTTTTGTGATCAATTCTAGGGCAAAGGATCTGGTTGGTTTCAAACATCTGATTATGGGGTTGGTTGTACCATAGCCAGATAAAAATGTATGTAGCTTTGGTCACAAATAACTGAGTTATGATCTGCTAAACAATTTTTAAAAATTACTACTATTAGAGCATTGGTGGTTCAGGTATCATATATTTTAACTGCTGTTCCAGTACAATTAAGTCCTCAGAACAAATTCATACAACAGCATAGGTTTTCATGTTTCCTTTTCACAGTTCAGCAAAGATGAATTTTATAAGATGGCTGCATCACTGACTCAGTCTCTAAAAACACAATAATTAGGTCATTTATGTTTTGGACTTTGCTTTATGACTGGGAAGGTGGTTTCTTTTCTGTAGGGGTTGCATCCTTTTCCAGAAATAACAATTGGGTCCTAAAAAATGAAACACAATTATTCAGGGTACTTACAACTGAGTTAATCCACCTATATTTAAGATTACATTTTAGATTACTGTAAATCTCATTTTGCTATCTGTTGCCTGCTGCAGTTGTGAACTGAATGCTCTGCTGCAGTTGTGAATTGAATGCTCTGTTAACAGGATAACTCTAAAATAGCCGTGTTTCATCAGTTTCAGATTCATTGACCGCAGGCAGGGTCAGTCTGATGGGAAGGACTCCTCCTCTTGGAGAGAAGATGAAAAGGCTCTAAGGACCCAATGGGAAGAGTCATCCCTATCAAGGAATGCCCCCGGCTTAATCTCACAAATGTTAAGTTTTCTAGGGTAAGCTATAGTTATTTACCTCCACTTGATCTTGATCGTCTCCCTGAGTGACTGATGAAGGACCTCCCCCTAGTAAAACAAAAAAAATAAAATAAAATCCACATTACTTTATCATACCTTTTGAAAGTCTACCTGATATTTATTAATTTTATCTGTATACTTGAAAGGGTTAGTTTTTATAGTATTAAATTGACTTGCCATAACATGAAAACTAATATTTTCATATGTTGCCAATGCAGTGCCACTTGTCATCTATGTTCTGGTAACATCTAGGTTAGAATATTGCAATGTGTCATATATGGGGCCACCTCTGAAGACAGAGGAGAAACTTCAGCTGGTGCAGAATTCAATGGCCAGGTTGCTCACCAGGGCAAGGCAGGTTGAGTATATAGCGCCAATCCTGGCCTGACTGCACTGGCTACCAATTAGTTTCTAAATTCAAGATGCTGGTTTTGACCTATAAAGTATTAAATGGCTCAGGACTGCAATGCCTCAAGGATCACCTCTCCCCATATGAACTGGCCTGGATCCTGCAATCAGTTCGTGTAATTTGGAGAAAAATGTGCTTGGGCCATGTATTGAGCAGCCCATCCCCCATGTCTGGATTTTATTTAGATATGGCATCAGCTGCAAGTGGGTGGTTAGAGACAGTCCAAGCCTAAAGCATGCCTCATCCACCCTCCCTTTCTCTAAGGAATATATGTATGTGTAGTAGATTCAGCAGCGGTTTGGCAGGAGTGTGAGGTGATCTAAGTCTAACAGGTTATGGGCCAACTGACTTACAAATCTAACAGGATCATCATCTGAGGAGCCTTCATTTGGCACAGCCTTTGGCTAACTAAACACTCTATGGCCTTTTAAAGTAGGTGGAGGTATTGTTTCTGTTTCTTACTATGTTATGTATTTTGGTGTTTTTATATTGTAAACTGTCCTGCAAAGTGCGGTATAGAAATTGCAGCAGCCATAAATTCCTTGCCTTTCAGTGGTATGAGGTTTCCATTCTGCCAACCCACACAAATACATTTTCTCCTCCCCTGACATTTTGTAGGAATTTTAGAAGATAACCTGCCCTCTTAAATCCAAATATAGAACCCTTTTCCACTGAGATTCGTTACCTTTCATCTCTGGCCCCAAAATCTTCCGTTTTAATAATGCAAGCTTTTGGAAGTAGTCTTTTTGTGGTAACTGGTTTGTTTCCCATCCTGCATAGGAAATATATAGAAACATAATATGATGACTTAAAATACAATGTTGTTTTGAATACAGGAATGTCTTTGTAACTGATCAAAAATAATTATAATCACTTTTATGGAAAAAGTTTATATAACAATACTTTACGTATTTTTGGTGACTACAGGGTGAGAGAGACTATAAATGCATAAATGTATAAAGTAGACTACAGAGATACAGTCTGCCATTCCCTAATAAATCTAAAGCTGTGGTTCCCAAAGTGGCACACATGCCTCCCAGGGGGGCAATTTGATTTTTAAGGGGGGTAATTTTGAAGCTTGTTTAGACCAAGCTAATGGTCTTTTAGGCTTCCTCCATGTAAATAGGAGTATACTTTTGGAATAATAAGAATTATATGTCACGGGGGGGGGGGGGAATCAGGATTTTAGAGATGCTTAGGTGGGGCATGGCCAAAAAAAGTTGGGAACCACTGATCAAAAGCAAAGAGAATCTTCTTTATCGAGTCAAATGATTTCCCTCCCTTATTTGTTTCTGAGGCAGCATGGGACAATAAATTTAACAGGGCTATTGGCTAACACGGTAACTTGCAGATTGGATTATTGCAAAGCACTCTACATGAGGTTGCCCTTGAATACGACTTGGAACTTTAACTGGTCTAAAATGTAGCAGCAAAATTACTGACTGGTTTCATTTAGATCTCATATAGCCCATGTATAAAAACAGCTGCATTGTGAACCAGCTTGTTTCCTGGGTTGATTTAAAGTGCTCACATTAGTGTTTAAAGCCCTAAATGACTCAGGCCCCAAATAGTAGTTGAAAGACCACTTCTTTCCCTATAAACCCTCATGAGGTGCTTGCCCAGGAGAAGGCATTCTCTGTGGTGGTCCACAAATTGCGGGACTCCGTCCCCACAGAGGTGTGTCTGGTACCTTAATTGTACAGCATGCCATGATGCACTACTTTACCCTGACTTTTGAGACTTGAGGAGTATATTTTTAGCTAGGAATGCTAGGATTTTGTTCAGAGATTTTATGAATTAAGTTCTGTTGTAATTGTTTGTATAACACCTTGAACATGCCCTTCCCTTGGAGCATTACTATCAAACATAGTTTTTACTAGAACAAATGCAACCTACAGTATGAATGAGATACACTCCCCCCCCCCAAATTAGGAATTTTTTTTTATACAGCCAACTTTATAGGTTACCTGATTTTTGAACAGGTATAGTATAGTCCTGGAACCTAGCTGTCCCAGGTGGTGGTGGGGGAAATAATGGCATATTTCTGAACTTGTCAACTGAAAATTAAAACACAAAACAGTTTGTATGAGAGACAGAACAATCCAATAATTCTAATGAAAAGCAAGCCTAAGAAAGTAAAAAATAATAGCTTTTTTAAATGAAAAAAAAATATGTGTGACATCTAGCCATATATTCTGGTTAGCATTTCAGGTTTCCAGCTACAGTAATGAACAGCAATGGTGTTCTACATCTCCTGTTTTGGGAAGATAATGTTTGTTGTTCTTATCGTTAAGAGGAAGATTATAGAAATTCAGCCCCAAAGGTTTGCACTCCATGGATCAGGAGAAAAGAGGCAGGCAAAAGCCTTATGCCAAACCACACACTGTTTGCCACACCGTGGACTGAGAGTGGAGGAAAACAGCAGCTACACACACTCTCCTTGTCACAGCTGCCAACCAGGAGGATAAGGATGAGGGGCAGGCACTCTTTCGCCTCCAAAGTGAACCAGGAGGCAGTCAGGGCTCAATATCAAAGGCAAATAGAAGCAGTCAGGCAGGGACATAATAGGAACACTCACTCCATTGCCGGTGTAAAAAAAAGCAAACCAGGAGGAGGTGGCCAAGCTATTTTTAAATCAGGGCAGGAGAACGCAAACACCACACTACCAGTCACACAGGTAGGACACAACCACACACCCACACACCAACGAAATAAATAAATACAGTTCTGACCCGAGATAAATGGCGGCAGCCATTGAGGCTGCTGAGGGAAAGTAATAGAGTGCACCTAAAGAGGGCTGCCGTGTCTGAATGACCATTGGCGCCACGGCAAGGGCAACCGTTCTGGAAAATTTATCTATAAGTAATGTAAGTAAACAACTAAGGAATAAAAGAAAGGTGGCAAATAAGCAGAACACCCAAACGTACAGAGCAACAGAAAGTTTTTTGTGTGGAAGAAACCACAACATGCGGACAAAGAACTGTAAAACAAAAATGACGATAAGGAAAACCTAAAGAAAAAAAGGGGGTTCAGAAAATAGTAAAAAACCTAGCTGAGTCAGGAGAGCCAGGAGGAATGTACTGTCTGTGTCTAGACAGGAGGAAAAACTGAGGGAGTCCAGCCTACTTGCCACAAGTCTGCTCCTGTCTAGTTTCTCGCGAAACCCCATAAACTAAAAAGGAAGTAGTGTTGGCAGAATGAAATTGTGTCTCATGTCCCCCACTTCACATGAATTTAGTGCCCCAAAGATCTGCATCTCTGGCTCATCTCATTGCAGGTTTCTGGTCTTTCCATGAATGCTAGAAAGTGTGCCATCATAGAACTTCTTCCTTGAGGAGATGGTGTCTCTCTGGCCCTGGCCCTTGCCTTCCCTATATGGATAGGAGTGAATTGGACGAACACTGAAACAGCCCTTCTATTCAGTGTTGCTGTGTCTTGTCTTTATTATGGTAGCGGTACTTGAGAAGGCTGCAGCAGGCCTGAGCATCTTGCCACAGTTTGTCTTTCTGTAACTATGCTGTCACACACAGCCCAATCCATGTATCTGCCCCAAGCCATGAAAATACAAAGCTTTCACTCAAGCTGTGGATCAACAGTTGCCCCCTCCCTTCCCTATGTAAATGGCCTCTCATCCATGTTAAGGATGTGTTGGGCTGGTGAGGGATAAGAAGCTCAGAAAAATCAAGCTCTTGGGAGCTTGAAAAGACTCTACTGCGCACTAGGCAGATTCAGTCTGGAGAACAGGGTACCCCCCATCCCTTCCCATGAAAAGCTTACTGATCTAGAGGGAGGTATCATCATGATTATGAATGCACTGGGTGGTCTTTTAAAGTAAAGCATTCTAAGACATAGGACAATATTTAAATGGAGATGGGAGGAATAAAATACAGTGAGAAATCAAGACTTTTTCATCTCTGTTTTAAAAAATAACTTAGAAATTTTAAAAATCACATTGCAAGGAGATGCAAGGGTGTATTCAGGAAGACACCAGTTCAAATAATCAGAAAAAAGTTACTTTAAAGTGGTTTTTTTGAAAAAAGATGTAAGTAATTTAAAATATTGGCACAGAAATTTGATTAAAATAATCAAATAATTCATGATAACAGCATACTCACAGGGTAACTGGAAATGTAACAAAGAGTCTGAATGCCATATTTGTACACAATTAACCCATTCCTTACCAAGCGCATTGGCTTGATGTTGTTGTTGTAGCTGTTTTTGTTGTAACTGATAACTTGCAAGATGCAATGCTTGTTGCAGATTTGTTCTATGGCTTGGAAGTAAATTCTTGTTAAACTCTAATATTTCTTGCATTGCAGCCTCCACTGAAACAAAACAAATTGTTTACTTAATTCAAAAAACATTCTAAAAACATTTATTTTTTTCTGCATATCCACTATCCAAAACTGCAGGTGGGTAATCTTGGCTAACTACTTTTAGGCTTTTACATTTACCAAATTTGTGAATGGTATTGAAAGATTCAGCTTGTCTGGTGATTAAATGCTTCTGGAAAGGGGGAAGGATGAATTTCAAATTGATCTAGTGAAGTTAGAAGTGTTTGTTATATTTTTCTGGACAGGATATTAATATGGTATGTTAAGTAATCAGATGGAGGCAAGGGTCTTAACAAGCAGACTAAGACATAAAAATAGGAGAGGTTAGCCAGTTCTGCACCATCAGCAGAATCTGATTGGTTGAGGTGAGATCCAAACTTGAAAACTAAAAGTTTGGCATCATCAAGCCAAGGTCTAGAGAAGCTTTGAAACTATGAAATGTATGTCTTAAGCTCTTCTGACTGAGAGGTTCCATCTCCAGAGTTGTAAAAATGTCTTCTCCTTTTAAATGTTTAAGCTTTGGTAGTATGAGGAGGATGTTTGTCAAATTTTCTTGCTAAATAATAAAATGCTTTAATCTACACTTGTCTGGCAGGTTGTGTGTTGACTGGTCTTAATACTCTATTGTTCTCTACCTAAATCAGGACCCCATATTTTACTCACTCATCAAGCCCATATCCCAACATATATACTAATCATTACTTACAAGCAAGTCTGTGTGAATTTGCATGAAGGTAAGAAGAACTATCCAATTGTGGCAAAGATACTTTGCTCTCTGGAAATTCTTCCAGAAGCCGTCCCTTTAATGCCAGTTCTATGTCCCTCTCTGCAAAGACAGACACAGAAAAAGGCTTATTAATATAAAGCCTAACAACTGACAGTTCACAAACAATAAATTGCAAAGAATACAAGATACCAAGTAATTTGTTTTTAATCTATAAAATAAGGTTTAAACTGCACAGTAATATTTGCATGACTAATGGATATGTTATTTCATATTTTCTTGTATATTTGTTCTCTGTCAAAATATGTGGTCCTTCAGCAGCACAGTTAATAATTTACCTTGGAAATATTTAAGTTTCCCACAGTGCTGTCAGTACCAAATCCCCACCAGGTGATATCAGGACTATGTGCCTTCTATGTGCTTGAGATTCTGTTGGCTGGAGTAAGCACTATGTGCACACATAATTTTAGCAGCAGGATGCAGTAGATTTTCTTATACCCACTGATCTTGTGCATGTTGTAGAAGGGACTGCGCATGGTGGTTTATCTAAAAGGTTCAACCACCACCCATCAGATTCAAAAATTCCTCACCCCAATATTATCCTAATGATATAAATGTTTTAAAGGGTGGAGTTAATACCTTGTCAAAATAAAGGCTATGATTAAATGTGCATTACCTCCTTAAAGTTGATTTTTAACAGTGTCCCATTTTCATAGAATCATAGAATCATAGAATCATAGAGTTGGAAGAGACCACAAGGGTCATCGAGTCCAACCCCCTGCCAAGCAGGAAACACCATCAGAGCACTCCTGACATATGGCTGTCAAGCCTCTGCTTAAAGACGTCCAAAGAAGGAGACTCCACCACACTCCTTGGCAGCAAATTCCACTGTCGAACAGCTCTTACTGTCAGGAAGTTCTTCCTAATGTTTAGGTGGAATCTTCTTTCTTGTAGTTTGAATCCAAATTTTACATGGGAGCATGCTAAACATGTATAAGACTTACTTAGAAGTTGGTCTTGCTCCTCCTGGACTGTCGTATCGTATCCTGCATCTACTGGTTTGCTATCACGCTTGACTCTGTTTGCCACTATATGTTCCCATTGCACAATGGGGAGGAAAATATTCATACATAAAGTTAACTGTTGACACAAATAAGTTTTCTCCATACATGAAAAATGATTTTCCACTATAGTCAGCTGGATCCTGATAGGTAAGCTGTCCTTTGACTTATTTATAGTACCAGTCCAAAGCAACTGAGTTGTAACCCATAGCTCAGTGTAATTTACAGATGTGTATACAAAAAGCAGTGAAGACTGTTCTGCTCCCTCAGGCAATCATCCAGCTGATAACTTTGAAAGCAGCAGACGCCAAACAGAGCCTTAACTAATGGAACTGCATTAAAAATAGAAAATTGCTCAAGTAATTTGAAAAAACAACATGATAGCAGAGGGGATCTCTCCAGTGAACTATATTCACAAAAGCCTACAAATATTAAACAAACATCTTCAAATCTTCTTCCTCAGTTCAGTCTCTGTTATCTCTCTACCTGTATAGGCTTTCATTTTTGGCTCCACAGGTGGGGGTTGGAATTACATTATACAAATTATAGGCAAGGTTCTTCTCTAGATTATCCACTGTGACAAGATTATTGGAATATATCAAAGCAATATAGCCAGTTAAAGAGGAGACTGAGAGGAGATATGATAGTCATCTTCAAATATCTAAAGGGCTGTCATATCGCAGATGTAGCAAGCTTGTTTTCTCCTGCTCTGGAGGATAAGTCCCAAATCAATGGATTCCAGTTACAAGAAAGGAAATTCTGACTAAACGTAAGGAGCAACAACAATTTGCTGTTCAATTAACTACAATCTCCACCAGAGGGCTTATTCTCCTGGACATCTGAATAATTTCTACTATCATGATATGGGCACTTTGAATAATCTATCTAGGATGAATTGGTCTACTGCACCATATCAAGTTTGTCCCAAGACGATAGTCTACACTGTTCATAATGCTGATAGCAGGATAATTTATCCAGAGAGGAGAGAACATGGGATAGATTGCTTCATGTCTGCAAAATGGTCATTCTGAACTGAAGCACTGCTGCAGCCATTGTCTCTTCTTATTTTCTCTACCAGGTTCCTCCCCCTTTGATACTTTTCTCGACTAGATCCATCTGGTCTCCTATCTGACATTTAGTGGCTGTGACATAGTTGCCAGTGACCTCAAAAACTGCAATACCCCATGGTATCTGTCCACACAGTGGCTTGAAGAGGCCTGAGAAGAAGGAAGGCAAAAACCCCACCCCTTAAGGCACAAGTACCTCTCCTTTGTGTGTGAGAAGGGTAAACATCAATAACTTTGCCTACACTCTAGAAATTTCTGAAGCTAGCTGTGCCCAAGCATAGATTTCATAAGTGTGAGTTAAGAGTGAACAGGCATATTACAAACATGCACTCTGTTTCATGAACCTAAATGTCCAGCTTCAATCAAACTAATCACTAAGTGAAAGATAAAAACAAAAACAACAAAAATCCTTGACTGCAGCCTTGCAATTTCATATTATTTTTATACAAGACACTTTTAACCACTTTCAGTAAGATCATGCTAATTTTCTGAATATGTTATATTTTTTAATGTGTAAATAAACCTTTCACATTTATATTCTTCCACTCATATCAAAATAGACATTCAAGGCAACACAATAATATTTATACATAGCAAATAAAGCAAAGTTAAAAACACACCTAGTAATGCATTCTGTCTAATATATATATATTTCAAATGGACTATTAGAACCAAATGAAGCAAGAAATTTGATGATGCACTCCCTGTCTCATTATTAATCTTTCAACCTGCCTTCCATGTTTGTTCTAGAAAAAAAATCTGAGAGTATAATATCATCACAAACAACATTCTCCTTATTCTTTTGTTGCAACTGCATAATATCCCACCCTTTTGTGAAATGTAATGTTTTGCCAAGCACCAGCTGTTATAAACAGGCAACTGTGTGCAAAGCAGAACACGCTGCTGAGGAATCGCACAACTGGAACAAGGCGGCAACCGTTGCTAAGGAGCCGGTGATGGAAGAGGACAGTTGAGAAGGCCAATGGTTGCATGATAGAAAAACCATTGGCACTTCAAGGATCCAAAATAATCAGTAATAAAACAAAAAAAAATGCCTTGCCTACAGTCAAATAGAGGAAACAAGGAAATGAGAAGGGAAAGCAAAAGCAAAACGGGAAGCAGGAGGGTTTTGTGTGTGTGTGTGTGTGTGTGTGTTTATTTATTTAACCTCAGCGGAGGAAAGAAAACAAAGGAGTAAAGTTTGAAAATGGACATACACACAATACTAGAAAGTGAAAGGATATAGGAGGGAACAGTAAAGAGGTAGAAATAAAATGTTGTTGAAGATAAAAACACTTAGCTGACAGAGAAGATTAGAGTTCCCAGAGTTCTTTGCTCTCCTGCCACCGTCACGTGATGAGGGTCATAACCCAACCCATTCGGGTCCTCAGTAACCATATCAAATAATGCACAGTATAAGGAGCATCCTTGGAAGCACACACGATACTTTAGATAACACGTTTTGTACTTACCAGGTACTTTACTTATGTGTATCTGCAGCCCTGAAAGTTGTGGTCTCAATGCGAGCTGATCTGATGTCTCAAGTGAACTAAGTCTCCGTTTGCCTGTTGTCCGTAAAACGCTTTTTGGCACTGAGAGAGATTATTTACATGTTATGGAGAGAATAAGATGAAGTAGGTCCACTATACAATTCCCGTCCCCCTAAAAAACACAACCATGTTGCAAAACTTGCAGTCCCTTGCAGCAGTTGAATATTCCACTTGTAGATTAACCCTGCTGTGGAGAATTTAAATACTTGATATCATAGCAATACAGATTCATATGGTGGGAGCCATTGTGGCCACAGGATACCACACCACATCTTGGGTTTGGGCTGCTGCATGTGACCTCCGGTTGCTTCATTGTAGCACTGAAGAGATTAACTGATCCCCCATCCAATCCCCAGGACCTGGAATCCTTCCCAAAAGAAAAGACAAAGTAAATAAGATGCTGAAAATGAAAGAGTTGAGAGACAGGAGGAAGTCACTAGTGGTGTTCAATCAAGATAGACCCATTAAACCTTGACTAAAAACAGCTAGCCACTTAATACCTCTCTACAATTACATTTCAACTTTTTTTATTTTGTTCTTCCTTTTGCTACAATAGAACATACATCTGCTTCATCAATGCAAAGTATAAAATAAACCTGCAGCTGAGGAAGTAGAGAAAGGGAGGCTTTCCTGTAAATTCCTGTTCATTGTGACTCCTGGAGCACACTCCAGAACCTTCAGGATAGTATTTCCCTGTGGACAGCAGGCAGGATCCAAAAATGTGGATCATCTTCCCAATCTGGGAAGGGCTACCAGAACAGAAGAACAAAAGAAGCCATAATATCTTTAAAAAAACAAACAAAAAACTGAAGGAGAGGTCATAACTGAAGCACAATACTGAACAGCTGAAGAAACAGGAGACAGGAGATGAAACAAGCCAGAAAGAAACTCTCCCAGGAATCCCTCCCTACTTCATTGAAATGTAGACAACGGTATAAGCCTGAGGATAACCATAGTCTGCTGGAATACACAGTGGTGGGTGGAATGCCCTCCAAGATAAAATGGTAACAGGAATTCATGGTAAAAAACCTTTCCTTTCTCCTTTGGTTCCCAGAGGACATGCCATAACCTTTTAGATGTGTGTATATACGAGGAGCGCTCATTAAAGATTTCCCCTGATGTACTTCCCTTGGACTGAGACAAACTTAACTGGGCACAGTTATTAGTCCTTCTCTATGTAGCTACCAGCAAGATTCACACACTTCCCCCACTGTTTTATGCAGCTGTGGAGACCTCGTCTGTAGAAGTTGGCAGGTTGCGTTAGAGGCCATAACATGACCTCAGAAATCAGCATTTCATCGTCTGAAAAATGCTTGCCCTTCAAAAATAACTTCATGGTTGGAAAGAGGTGGAAGTCCGATGGTGTGAGGTCAGGAGAATAAGGGGGGTGAGGAAGGACTTCATAGCCACAGGACCGTGCTTCCGTCTGAGAAACATGCGAGTTGTGAACTGGGGTGTTATCCTGCAGGAGGTGGACAACTTTGGTCAGCATACCATGCCCCTCAATTTTGATGGTCTTCCTCAATTTCTGCAGCAGTGAAGCATAGTATGTCCTGGTAATTGTGGCACCCTTTACCAGGAAATCCATCACCACTACTCCGTGTGTTGGCATCCTTCGGGGGTCGAGATGCCAGCTGGCTAGCTCCCAGCTGGATCATGCCTTTCCAGCCGTGATGATCCCCCGATCTCTGGTGTGACGTAAATCAGTGACTCAGACTTCAAAAGCCTGAGCACGCTATATTAGCAGATACATACTGCATGAACAGAACAGGTGTGAGGCTTGTGGAAACGTACTAACAAGCTGCAGATTTATTAAGCATAAATCAGGACAAAGAAAACATGTCGCTTCCCTCTCTGAAAACATGTCTCAGAGAGACAGTGAAAAGCAAAAGCTATACACACAATGGAAGTTCCCAGCAAGCTGTGCTGGAACGTAAACAGACATATGACGTGCAACAGTTCCATGTCTGCAACTAAAGGTGGAATGGAAAAGTCCCAAAAGACCATGAGCATGACCTTGCCCGCTGACAGTTGGACACGTGCCTTCTTTGGAGGTGGTGAAACAGAGTGCTTCCATTGCTTGGACTGGGATTTAGTCTCTGGGTCATAATGATGGACCCATGTTTCGTCCTGAGTAATTAGTCTGGCAAAGAAGTCATCATGGGTTTTGTGACACATGGCCAAAAGAGCCTGTGAGCATGTGACTCATTCCTGCTTCTGGAAAGGCGTCAGCAGCCGGGGAATCCACCATGCGGACACCTTTCCCATGTATAAATGGTCATGGATGGGGTTTTTTTCTACAGAGCCCACACTGATCTTGACATCTGCAGCTAGTTGGCGAACGGTTATGTAGCGATCCTCCAAAATGGTGGCCTCCACTTGCCGGATGGTGTCTTCATCAATGGGAGACTGTGATCACCCAGGAATGGGAGCAGTTTCCACCGAAGTCCAACAACACTTGAACAGGCGGTGCCAGTGCTTGACTACATCATACGATGGGGCATCCTCCCCATAAGTCCTTTTCATCTCATCAGATAGCTCCCGTGGTGTGCACCCTTTCAAGTACAGGATGCTGATGACCGCTCTGCATTCAACTGGTACCATTATCAGACATTACTCCACGTTAGCACCTGTAGCAGAGCAACTGTTAGGAGTTCAGAGCTACAAATTACCACGTTACCTGTGGAGAGATGTATCATTATACAAGTGCAATTTCATCCTCCTACGATAACCGGAAGTGGGTCAGGGGAAATCTTTAATGAGCGACCCTCATAAATGTAGGTAAACACTCTACATAATTTTTCTACTCAAGTCAGCATCCACAGATGAGAACACTTGAATTTAACCATGCTTAGAAAACATATGTAAAGATACGTTTACAGTTCCCTGAGTTCTGATATCACTGTGCTTCACACCCATGAGCAGTTCCACCTTGTGAGTGTGAAAGGGGAAGGGCAGTATGCACAAGCAAGAGGCTTGCTGCAACTCATTCTTGTAGTTAAGTATTTCTATTTATTTGTTTATAAAATATTTATATACTGCTATATCATAAAAAGAAAAAGTATCAAAATGGTTTATAGCAATAATACATAAAGCATAATAAAAATAACATAACAAAGATAACAGGAGACAACAATTAACCATTGTGGAAAGCTATAACTGGTGGAGCAAATTTTTCAGCAGGCATTTAAGAGCTGACATAGATGGTTTCCTGTTGCAACTGATCCAACACCCTGGTGACTGTGGGACATTGTTTAACCATGTTTTATAGTTTTATCTATTGGTTGACAAAAGCAGTGCTATTTTTTCTAGAAAAAGGTGCTTTCCTTGTTCTCTTATAAAGGCAATGGCACACACCTGGGAGGGGCCAGAACTGGGAGGGGCCAGAAGGGTTCCAGTGAGTTCCAGCTGAAAAAAAAGCCCTGGACAAAAGACTGTGTAATTAACTATTTTCTGAGCAAAAGGTGTGTCTGTTATATAATTTGCCTTTGCACTCACTCTCAAATTTAGGTTTTTCTATTTTATCTACTTGAAGAGCAGATTGAAGATCTCTTATATTTGCCTCCAATTTTGCAGCCAAAGCCCTTCGTTTTAATGATTTCTCATCTATAAGATAAAACAAATAAAATATACTTAATCACAGGAACTATATAGGATCACAGGGGCTTATCTATATTTCAGAGTCTCTGAAAGCCACAGCCAGAAGTAGTAGAGTAAATTGCAGTTACACAAAACAAAAAAGTGTACAAGTTTTGAAAATTTTCTGAAGGTGGAACCAGTACATGTCAAACACATTCTGCATGCAATTCCAACAGATAAAGAATGTTAGATTTCTTACAAAGCTGACTCTCAACGTATGCACATTAAACTTGTGTGAATTCAGCTTTATGTGCTTGACTGGGGAAAAGGGGGAGGGGGGGTATTGCAGGGAAAACATCAGCAATCCCACCCTTCATTGCACTCATCTTGGGAGTGTTCAGAGGTGCAGAGAGAGTGTTTAGAAGTACAGTTAGAGAGTGCACAGTAATGCAGTCGCCAGGAACCAGTAAATGCCGCACTGTGCTTTTTACAAGCCATTTTCTGGTGTTTAAAGGGCTGTTTTGACTATATGTCATTTTGGCTTTACATGCTATCCCTAGAACATAACCTGCACAAAAGATGAGAGTCGACTGGACCGTAAAACCTATTCACTAGCTCTATTATTCATAAAAGTAGAAAACTGCAAAGAATCATTGGGTTGCTAGCCTCCAGTACAGATGTACCTCAGCTCCCGAACACCTTGGGAGTCAAACGTTCTGGCTCCCGAACAATCGAAAACCGAAAGTGAGTGTTCCAGTTTTCTAACGTTCATTTGGAAGCTGAACATCCAACAGGGCCTCTGCGGCTTCCAATTGGCTGTAGGAGCTTCCTGCATCCAATCAGAAGCTGCACTTTGGTTTCCAAACGTATCGGAAGTCAAACAGACTTCCGGAACAGATTCCGTTTGACTTCCAAGGTACGACTGTATTTTCTTCGAACGCCAAGTTAGACATGATGACAACATAACCTGGTTTGGAATATAAATTTGGTCAGCTCAAATTGCTCAGATGTAATAAGAATCAAGCATTAGTTCCTTGATAAAACAGCAATTTGTCTCACCATGATTTTTGGTTACACAATGATGCAGCAGGTCATTCCAAATGCCACGCACCAACAGAAGAGGACAGCTAGGGCATTGCTGCATCCGTGTTCTCACCCCCGCCCCCCAAGTATCTGTCACCTGAAATGGTTGTCTTATTCTGCCTAATGATACATCTGATTCTGAGTCTGACAACCAATGAATTCCATGGGCTAAAGTAAATGCAGTATGTAATTTGAGAGGAGGGCTACTGGTGCTAATGCTTCCTGCAAAAGAGACTTCACCCTTGCTGATCGTAATGAAAGAGTTTGCTACTTGTTACATATTAATAATCAGGAGCTCAGGAATATGTAGGTGAATATATTTATTCATTCTTTCCTCTATCCTTTAAAACTATCTAAGCTCTAAACCAGTGATCTTTACCACATTTTGTGGAATATATTAACAACCCTTTTCTGGGGGTTTTGTTCTGCAAAGTATACACAATGTACTGTAAGATTACAATATATTACAAGTCTTATTCCTGTGACTGCTCCTCATTCAGAAAAAAAACCCCAGTTATATCCTTGGGTCAAACAATTATGTATAAGTTCTTGGATTTTGTTAAACAAGACCATCAGATAAGTTAATCCTACTATATTATATTCTTCCCACTCACCCTCATATTGTGTACTTAAAGCAGCAACCTCTGAAGGCAGGAATTCTATTGGAACTTCTTCAAAATATCTGTCCACAATTCTTTTTTCTTTTGCTAGCTGATCCAATTCTACCTCTAAGAAAAATAATTTGAATTTATTCCTGGATAGCCTGTTAGAGCATGTTGCTGATAACACCAGGGTTGCAGGTTCGATCCCCATATGGGACAGCTGCATTTTCATGCATTGCAGGGGGTTGGACTAGATGATCCTCAAGTACCTTCCAACTCTACCATTCTATGATTCTGTGATTTTAAGTTTAGAAAACTTCTGAGCAGTCTACTTTTCAGTTTTTATTGAAAAATATACTTACTTTATGGACTTAAGGGTGGGTAATAAATAAATAATAACTTACTAATTGTACCTAGCTCAAATTTCACTCAGGTGTACAGAAAAGATGTACAGGTGTACAATAAAGCACCAACACACACAAATTTAAGAGACTCAATAAATCAAACCCAAGTCCCTTGCATCCTTTAAGTGGGATTGGGATGATTGAAACTTCAGTCATGGCTTCCTGACTATGGATTTTGTTTGAGGTTTTTTGTTTTTACAGACTAACTCAACTTCCTTTACCTTTTGTGTGTCTTGAAGAACACCAAATATAACTGTTAGGAAGAAGGGTGCCTAAGTGAAGGGTTTCTAAGACCCTCCTAGCTATAATACCACCCCCCTCTGCTTTTACCATTCATATACATGCCTAAGCACAGAACTCTGTGCCTGCATCTTCCTTAACTAGCACAAAACAAACTCCCCCGCCCCACCCTGCTCCAACTGTCTGGGCATTGGACTTCCCGCCCGCAAAACACACACAAATACTTTAAAGCAGAAATAAATAAATATTTGAAATAAGAACACCAAGAAGATCCTAAAACCCAATAGGATGTAAGTTAACAAATAAAGCAGCAATTTAAGACCATATGGAGTACAGAAAATAACACACACATTAAAAAAAAAACTTTCTTACCTAGCCTCACCAAATACCTGCTCACCAGCCTGAACCCTCCCCCCCCCCCAAAAAAAGCAAAAACTAGTTTGCACACCTTCGTTGTAATAGCAGGTTAAAATAAAACTAGAAGAACAGCAGAAAGAAAGGGAGACCAAGGAAGCAGAAAATAAATGTTTTATATATTTTCAGAGCATTGAAATGGAACATGCCACCCCTGCCTTTGGCCTTGTCTCAAAGTCAAAGTGTCTAGCAAATGGGGCTGACATGGTGGTAATGAACATTTTAAAAAAAATTAAGAGGGGGCAGAGGGAAAGGAGGAGAATGGAGGCAGCAGAGGAAAGAGGAAGAAAGCAGCACTGCCCCCATAATGAGGTGGCTTGCATGTGGCCATGTGATAGCAGAGTGGCCTATTGGTGCTGAGAGCCCTCTGAAGGCTGGCATCACAGCTGGGATCCCGTAGACACAATAAGAAGATTTTTAATTAACAACTGCAACAACTATTTTTATTATTTAAAATGACAAATTTCGTCGGCATTATAGAAGGACCACAAAAGCTCTTTGGAGCTTTAATGCGACCCATGCACTGCCCTAGTCTATCTGCCCTAGTCTAGCCCTAGCCTGCCCTAGTCTATCTGTTCAGAAAACTCAAAGAAACACAGAAAGTTTGACTACAATACTTACCAGACATGCTATCTTGCCGAATCATGCCTTGTTCTTGCAGATCTTTGATACTTGATCGCAAATATGAGAACAAACCTTTTCCTGCTAATTCTTTGGGTGTTTTGTCTTTTTTGGTGGCTTCAAAAACAAAAGCAAACCTTTAGTGAAAAATTTAATTTAACTTCACATGAGGCAAGAGCCTTGGGCTCCTTTGGGGAGGAAGAGTGGGATATAAATTAAACAAATACTAATCATAAATAAATAAAACTTTGTGCCAGTGCCATCCCATCCAAAAGCATAAGGCACTGCCACAGAGGCACTCCATGGGATGAGAAAGCAGTACATGTTTACCAGTGCTACAGAGCTTCTCCACTCTCAATTATCCAAAGGTTCCCTGCTCTCTTAAACAATTTTGACTTTTCTCACATGCTGTGCCATATGTCTAGAATTGCCTCACAGAACCAATCTTTTGACCTAAAACCTATCCTCAACTGCCACTGTATCCATGAGGTTGCCCTAGTTCACATACCATGCTGTAACTAAGTCTAATTACATGTAACTACTATAATCACACATTCTTCCCATGTTTCTCCCATCTCCACTCCCTCCTCCCTTCTTCATTTGTATCCCATGTTGAATTTTAGATTGTGATGCCATTGTGGTAGGCATGTGACCTTTTGTACTCTGTAAAACACCTTCAACATTAATGGTGTTTTGTATACAATAACAACTTGTCACCATCATCTGTTGACATTTCTCTGTGATAGATGTAATATGTAGACTGGGCCTTTGAAAATAAAGATAAAAGAATGAAGAGGTTTTGAACGTCAGGAAGGATATAGCTTTTGGGGGAAGGCACAGTACTTTTGTGTAAGGTAAGCATTTTTATTTATTATTTTATTTATTAAATTTACATACAATCATTTGTCCAAGGATCACACAGTGGCTTACAGTATTGCTGGCACCCATTTGTCTCAAGAGACAGTGGAGTGCATCTCCAGGGGTGAAGTCAAATTGCTGCATTAGCAGCTCTGAAGTGACCTTCCCAATGCTCAAACCTGGGCAGCGTGCATGGAGGTCCTAGGCTGCCCAGGTGACAAAACCTTCCTCTCAGCCTCACTGATGTGGTCTAAAGGAAAGCAGAGCAATGTGTTTGGCACCAGCTGGGCAGCAGGAGCTGCCAGAAGAAGGCATACAACCATCTTAGAGCCTACACTCCTGATTTGTGTAAGGTTTACTCCTTAGCTTTTTCTTCTCCCAAAGATATCCTGGAAGGCAGTAGAGGTTTAGGATCAGAGTTTTCCTTCTCTTAGATGGGCTACTTCCCCAAGTTGATGAGCCCCACCTGCTCCTCACTTCCCTCTACAGCTTGTGCAGAAGCTGCTTTCTTGACTGTTGTATCCACGATTGGTCTCATCTACTCAATCCACCAGAGCCTGCCTTCACATGCATGGGAAGTCCCTAACTCAACGGTGGTTTGAGGCCATCTACTACTCTCATCTGGTTTAGCCAGCCAGTCAAAGCCCTTCCCAGGGTGTGGCTGCTGTTGCATGCTGACAGCTTCTATGAGCCACAGGTGAGAGCTGAGTGCAGGGTGGGGGACAAAGGTGGTCAAACTACCCCAGAAGGAGCACTATGATTCCCCCACCAAAGGTACTACCCCTCCTCTAACATCCCATACACCCTGGTGTACAGTGTAAAACCACAAAAATGCAAACCAAACAATACACACACATTTAAAAGCCGCAGATAGTTTAATTTGCCCAAAGGCCTGGGAGAAGAGGAGTGCTTTCACCTGGCACCTATTAACTTACAGAAGTTATGGTGAATATGTGCATTCCATCAGGTAAGTCAGCACAAGGAGGTGGGAGAGGGAATGCTGGAGAGAGTTGCTTCAAAGGAATTCCAAGATACAGTTACTATGAGGAGCTATGGGGTGGGGCTTCCCCATGGCAGGGAGGAGGTAGTAGGGAGCTGGAAGCATGGTAAGGAAGGGAAGAAAAACTATCAGGTAATAATGATTAGTAAATCATGCTAGTTCACCTTCTATCACAATACATTTACATGTTATATCTGCAAGCTGGTAGCAGGGAATTAAAAAAGGCAATGCCCCAAAGTTGAAGACACGTGTAGTTGTGTTGAACATTCTCAGGGCTTTTTTCAGCTAGAACTCATTGGAACTCAGTTCTAGCACCTCTCAGATGGGTGCCATTGTCATTATAATAGAACAAGGGATGTGTTCATGGTGAGTTCCAGAACCTCTTTTTCTAGAAAAACAGCACTGAACATTTTAGTACAGTTACAGTAAACTAGGTAGGAAAGAGGATGGAAAAGAAGGATTACAACAGGAATGAGAAAACCTGTGGCTCTCCAAACGTGGTAGGATTATATCTCCCATCAGCCCTAATCAGCATAGCCAATTGTCATGGATGATGGGGATCTGCAGTCCAGAAATAGCTGATGGCCTGGAGGTTCCCCATCCTTGGCTTACAAGAAGCAGAATTTGGTATGAGCTTTCGTGTGCATGCACACTTCTTCAGATACACCTGAAGAAGCAGAATATTATTGACCAGAGGTGGATCTACACACAGGAAAAAACACTACAAATAAGTCAAAAAATTAAATTGTTATAACAAAAGAAAAATACCCTTTGGTGTTGCATGTGTATAATGCATTTAAAATGCTGTTTCTTGACTAACGTTCACAGGTGAACAAAAATACTCGACAGGAATTAATTATAAGACATTAAAATTGCCAATAACCCAATAATATAATCATATTTGTACTTACGTTCAGGTATATATCCTTCTGGATACTCTTTTAGAAAATATTTTTCCCATTTACTAATCAATTTCTTTTTTTGTTCTTTTAGTTTGCACATTTTTTTCCCTAACAAAATAAAATAGACGTTAATGAACTAAATGAAGAAAAAAATGTCTTTAAAGATGTTTTGTTATATATAATAGTGGTTTTTGCATTTATCTACTAAGGAAATTATATTGTGTTCTTTATAGACCAGTTGTTTTTTAAAAAGGCAAACCACAGCCTAAATCCAGTTTGGAATACCTGCTACTGTATACACAAGGTGTTAATTCTTTACTCACTTATAGTATCCAGTTGAAAGGCTGAAAAAACTCCTAGATTTTGCATCTCATCCAGTTTTGATTCTAGATTGGAAAGTTCTATGAGATCACTGATATTTCTCTCTAGGAAATGTAAAAATGGTTATATTCAATAACAGAAAGCAATATTTATTAATATTTATTATTTCCTTTAAAACTAGAATCATGTAACATTGAGATTCTGTAGCAAAGAGAATTCTGAAATAGTAGGATGGCAAGTCCTATTTGGCATTTTTCAGAGCTATAGAAAAGAACAGCAGAAAATGCAACCTGTCATCCTTTCAGTTGGTCGTCCATGAAAACAGGATTGTGTTCTCATTGTGAGGATAGAGATATTTATTTATGTATTTATTTATATATTTAATAAAGAATTATACCCTGCTTGCTTGTAAAAAAAAACTCGAAATGATTTACCAAAGATAAAACAGTAAAATCAAGAGACAACAGCATTTACTGTCAATAAACATTATCCTCAGAAAAGGTATTGTAGAACAAAATGCTCTAGGTTTTAAGCAAACTGCAATCAGAAGTTATTGTGACAATGTCTCTGAAGCACCATTTCCATGGAATTTTGTTTTGGACTTACCATCAGGTCTTGTCCTTGCTCCTTGGTCTAAACTAAGTGCTTCTTCCATATTTTGAAGAATTGCCTCAAAACTAGAAACCAAGCGGTTTCTTTTCTCACTTATCGCCTGTATTTTCTTCTCTGGATAAAAGATAGTTACTAATTACATTTTCAGAACTGTTCTCTACAAAAGTAAACTAAAAAAATGGTGCTGTTACAGAGGGCACGTTGCACTGAAGCTGACTAAATTTTAATACCATGTGCCCAGATAGCTGCAAAACCGTTTTACCAGCCACATTGTACAAATTCATTTTAGTATCTAATAGTGGACAGAAATCATTAGTACCCAAGTACTAATTGGTACAGATTGTACAGATTGGCAAAGATTTTATGCATCAAAAGCAATTGGATGCAGTAAGCCCATATAAATAAATATATATGAGCTGCTTGAAGACACAGGCTAGAGTGCTGTCTAAACCTCTAAAGGTTGTGCAATGTGAGACTTTATGAAGAGTATGTAGAAAAATCAATAAAAATGTAACAAACACAATTTAAAATAACATTGTCTTGATTTGTTCCATTTATGACAGTGGGCGATGAAGTATTCCCATTGGACTGTTCCTCTTGCACAAGACTCAGACAGGAGCAAAGAACTGTGGGAGGTAGATGTCCCACAACTTTTACATGTCCTCCGCCAAGGTTAAAACAAAACACTCTTTCTCCTTGCTACAGGTCTTTCGCTATTCTGTGTTCAGTTGCTTTACTTCTATTTTTTACTTTGCTCCCTTCTTGTTTTTTATGTTCTTGTTGCTGGCAGTTGCTGTTTCAGTGGTTGGATCATTTTCATTAATGATTTTTGTGGCGTGGGCTGCTTGATGCAACAACCATGTGCTTTGTCAACTAACAGCCGCTCTGCATGTTTGCCTCAGCATCCTTTGGACCTTTTACTCAGCGCACCGGCTTTACTTCAACAATTGTGGTTTTGCTGGTTGGGGGGGGGGGGGAGTCAACAGAAAACACAGCATTAAATCATCTTTCTCCTGTCCGCAGCAGCGGCACAAAGGAGAGATGTCAGTGAGTCCTGTCCACTTCAGCAGCACAAAGGGCTATTGAGGCACATCTTGCCTACAGTAATATTGAAATCAGCAGTTCCCTTCAGCTGCTTATTTCCCTCCCGCAGTCTGCTTTCATGGCAAAGGGAAAATATTCATGGTTTCCTCAGAGTTTCTGCAAGGCTTGAGTAGTTCTACGCAGAAGAAAGTAAAAGAAAAGACAAAGCATCTAAACCCAGCAGGGTCCTCTATTCCTTGTCACAATCTTTCAAGTCATTCCTCCCGTTCTAAGAGCCATGGTTTTCATGGGTTATCAGTAAGATCTACCCATGTAGGCCATATGTTTAATGGGTTTTGAGATTCTTGTGAAAATGCTCCTGCTTGGCGAGTCCGAAAAACTGAAGAGAAATGATCTACCTCCCACAATTCTTTGTTCCTGCCTGAGTCTCGTGCAAGAGGAACAGTCCAATCCGAATACCCCATCATCCACCTAATAAATCTACTATTCAAGTAAGATCGACCGTCCTTTTTCTGTTATTGGTCATATTTTTCTTTCTTTACAGCATTTGTTTGGACATACAAAATGAAAATAAATAAAGATTATTAATAAAAAATAACATTATCTTAGGTAGTGGTACTCAATAGCATCCATACCACAGAACCAGACTGCCTACTCAACAGACTGTCTTAAATATACACACCTCAGTTTAACTGAGAAGTGCATTTTATGAAAACTGGTTTAAAGGAAAAGGCATCAAACAGCAGTATTTCTAAAGACTCTACAGGATAGATATGAATTGTAGCTAATGTCACATGTATATGGCTTCAAACACAAAGAGTTCTACGGAGCAGGAGTACACAACTTCTGTCTCACATTTGCTCTGGATATAACTCTCAGAACATGGGCATAGCCAGGATTTTTGTTATGTTGGCAGGCTTTCGTTAAGGGAGGCAGAACTTCAGATTTGTATTGATTTTTATTGATTGGGGGCAGGTGCCCAAGCAATGCCCAACATACTAAAATTTAAGACTTTACTTACCACTTACACCACCTTTTGCAAGGTCTTTCAGCTCTTGCAGATTTATTTCCATGTTTTCCAAAAGTAATGTTCTTCTCTCATATATTTTGTCAAATTCAATTTCTACAAAGATAAATAGTAACAGGTTGTCATTTGTATACACACACACACACACACACACACTGTGCATTTGGGAAGATTCCAAAGCTAAACTAGATTTTTGGTAGATGCCCTTCCCTCCATGCAGATGCAGCAGGGGTACAGCTCAAATTCTTGACCAATATAGTGGCACAAACAACTGCAGAACTACAACTGCAGGCAATCACCCTGTTCTTATTCATGGTCTCTGTACATTCACACATATGGATAGAGTAGCAAACTTACTAGAATCAGCACTGCTGTTAAGACTACAGAGCTGAGCACAGTTTTGTTGGAAGTGTCCACTGATAAGGGCTGTAACTATGTCAGAAGTCTGGCAACAGGATTCCATGGAGGAATGCAGTGAAAGAAGCAACAGCCCTTGTGGAGTGCAACTGGCCCTGTCCATATCAGGGAGGTTTGCCAGTATGGAGCTGAGATGAACATTTTTGAGCACATCATTCTATCACATACTACTTAGGTGAAAATAGGATTCTGAAGTATTGCATGTCTGATGACTTTTTAAATTTCATACTCACCACTGGGTTTTGCTACTTCCACATTGCCTGCAATAAGATTTTCTATCTCTTGCATGCTTTGCATAATTGCATCTAAACCTGCAGTCAAAAGTCTTCTTTGCTGAATGAGCTCTTGTACCTTTAGCTCTACAAAAAGGAATATAACATAACTCAAAATGTATTTATTTTACACTAACATAAAAGGTGAGATATACCAATTTTTTTGAAAAGGATGTAGATTATAGATTGAACAATTTAGGCATTAGGCATAACAGATGAGAAAAGTATAATGGTAACTGTGCAGTAAAAGGAACTGTAAGACACACAGACAGAGGATTCTTGGACTGTTGCCAGAAAGGATTACTTAGATCCAAGGTCCTACATACCAGCTGATGGATAGTAGAATGGAAACCTACTTTCCGTTGCCAGTGTACAATTGGGAGCACACTAGTATCTGCTTCTGTGTGTGAGTAAGTGAACATGGGAGGTGGTTGTTGCACAATACTTGTGTTGCAACCTTTATTCAGTTCAATTTGAAAAAAATACCAAAACATCAATCACTTGTTATCATGGCTTAACTCAGGGATGGGGAAACTTTTTGGTTCCACATGTCATATTGTTATGGAGCAACTGAAGCAAACAGGATTGCTCTCCCTTTTCATCAGGTGAGGTGAAGAGAGATCAGTCATGCTTAGTGCTGGGTTTGTACTTTGCTTACTACTTCAAAGGTTCCCAATAACTCTTTTTTTAATAATATTTTTTATTAAAGTTTTTACATAAAAGGAAAAAACAAAAGAGAAATACAAAGATACAAAAGTACAAAACAACAAGAACAACAACACAAAAAAACAAATAAAAACAATTGCATTTTCATAATATTCCTTGCGTTTACTTATTTCCCAGACTTCCCCAGACCTCCCCTC
Source organism: Podarcis tiliguerta (assembly GCF_965153285.1). Classification (NCBI taxonomy): domain Eukaryota; kingdom Metazoa; phylum Chordata; class Lepidosauria; order Squamata; family Lacertidae; genus Podarcis; species Podarcis tiliguerta. Next base: position 41,418,791 of record NC_139545.1, on the reverse strand, counting down.
ACTGTATTCCAGTTCATATATTTAATCAGCAAATTCCTTCCCTCTATCTTAACTTAATCTTTATCTTAATATCTTAATATATCTTAATCTTTTCTTAATATCTTAATATGTTAAACCTTTTAATTTTACACCTTTTAACCTTTGAATTTTCCATACACATTCACCACTTTGTTGCTAATAACCTTTTAAGCTCAATCCGATGTCATTCTAACATTCATTAATCTTATAATATTTCTGTAAATAGTCTTTAAATTTCTCCCAATCTTCTTCCACCGTTTCTTCTCCCTGGTCTCTGATTCTGCCAGTCATTTTTGCCAATTCCATGTAGTCCATCACCTTCATCTGCCATTCTTCCAGAGTGGGTAGTTCTTGTGTCTTCCAATACTGCACAATAAGTATTCTTGCTGCTGTTGTGGCATACATAAAGAAAGTTCTATCCTTCTTTGGCACCTGTTGGCCAACCATGCCCAGGAGAAAGGCCTCTGGTTTCTTTGGGAAGGTGTATTTAAACGCCTTTTTCATTTCATTATAGATCATTTCCCAGAAGGTCTTAATCTTTGGGCATGTCCACCAAAGGTGAAAGAATGTACCTTCAGTTTCCTTACATTTCCAACATTTATTATCGGGCAAATGATAGTTTTTTGCTAGCTTGACTGGTGTCATGTACCATCTGTATATCATTTTCATAATATTCTCTCTTAAGGCATTACATGCCGTGAATTTCATACCAGTGGTCCATAACTGTTCCCAGTCAGCCATCATTATGTTATGTCCAACATCTTGTGCCCATTTAATCATAGCAGATTTTACTGTTTCATCCTGAGTATTCCATTTCAACAGCAAGTTATACATTCTTGACAAGATTTTAGTTTTGGGTTCTAGCAGTTCTGTTTCCAATTTTGATTTTTCCACCTGGAAGCCAATTTTTCTGTCCAATTTATATGCCTCCATTATCTGATAATAATGAAGCCAGTCTCGCACTTTGCTTTTTAGTTTTTCAAAACTCTGCAGTTTTAGTTTGTCTCCCTCCTGTTCCAAAATTTCCCAATATTTTGGCCATTCGGCCTCCATATTGAGCTTTTTTAGAGCTTTTGCTTCCATTGGTGACAACCACCTTGGGGTTTTGTTTTCAAGTAGATCTTTATACCTTGTCCAAACATTAAACAATGCTTTCCTGACAATATGATTTTTGAACATTCTATGCACTTTAACCTTTTCATACCATAGATATGCATGCCAACCAAAAACATTATTGAATCCTTCTAAATCCAAAATGTCTGTGTTTTCAAGAAGCAGCCATTCCTTCAACCAGCAGAAAGCTGCTGATTCATAGTAAAGTTTTAGGTCTGGCAGGGCAAAGCCTCCTCTTTCTTTTGCATCAGTTAGTATTTTAAATTTTATTCTTGGCTTTTTGCCCTGCCAGACAAATCTAGAAATATCTTTCTGCCACTTCTTGAAACAGTCCATTTTGTCAATAATTTGCGATGTCTGAAATAAAAACAACATTCTAGGCAATACATTCATTTTTATCACAGCAATACGGCCTAACAGTGAAAGCTTCAGATTTGACCAAGTTTCTAAATCTTTCTTCACCTCCGTCCAACATTTATCATAATTGTCTTTAAATAAGTTCCCATTTTTAGCTGTCATGTTAATCCCCAGGTACTTCACTTTCCAAAGGTTCCCAATAACCAGCTGGTTGTCAGGTACCACAAAATACCCTTTTCACATGTGAAAAATGTGAAGCATGATGCTCAGAACCTACATGGGTATGATGTAGAACAGGATTTCCCAAACTTGGCCCTCCAGCTGTTTTTGGACTGCAACTCCCATCAACCCTAGCTAGCAGGACCAATGTTCAGGGATGATGGGAACTGAAATCTAAAAACAGCCAGAGACCCAAGTTTGGGAAACCCTAATTTAGAAGAAAAAGGATACCCCCCCACTTGCTGGCCATGCCTATGATGTTATGGGAGCACTTCAAATGCTGCAGAACCCTGCAGCCAATCATAGCACCAGAAGGACGTAAATCTTGCATGTATCAAGCACAACTCACATGACTTGTAAACACAGAGAAGAACTTTGTGAGGACTTTCATCATGAGAGTGGGGCTTCAGGATGAGATCACTACAGTGGAAGGGCACTGTGCACTCTCAGGGGCACTGGGCACAAATATTGGGCACTTTGCAAAAGAGATGTCACACTTTGAGCGGAGTTCACCTCACTAGCATACAAGAGGGAAGACAACTATCACTAATACAAATCTCTCAAGCCTCAATCCCAAGCAAGCACCTGGCAGCAGCTCTCTGGACAACAAAGAGCACCTTTCAAACACTCTCATGGTACACTCACAGGCTGTCACAAAGCTGATCCACAAGATCAGTCTGCTGAGCCACCCAGAACCCAAGATAAATAATATTGGGGGGCAAGGGTGGAATATTGTTTGTTGCTATGGTATACATTTTTTGTTGTAAACCACCCTGTGATCCTCAGATGAAGAGCCATATACAAATTTAATAGATAAATAATAGATAATAACCCCTCACATGGAGAGCTGGCAGCACTGGCAAATACCCCGGATGAGCTACAACTGCTCTGGCTCCCCATGCAATCCTCCCCACTGTGATTCTAGCCACTATGCAGTTGCCTCCCTCAACTCGTGTTCACAGGCTGCTTTGCAACAAGTGCTGTCCCACCAAGAATCCAGTGGTTTTGGTGTGGCCCAGCACTGCTCCACTGGGATGGAGACCCCCAACTGCCACTACTACTCTTCACACACAAATCAAGACATACTGCAAACAATATTCAATTTAAAAAACTGTTCACATTATGCCTATCTTATTCTTTGACAAGTTCACTTTTGCACAACTTGGGTTCCCCCTACAGTACTCCTGCAACAGTCCTGGCAGACTTGGCTCCCAGCATCCCCTGCTGCAGGAGCACATAGCCCAGTGGGATAAAAAGTGCACTCCAGCCAGAGATGGAGGACTCGAAACAAACACACAGGCAAAGGGTCACAGGAAGAGACAGGCTCAGCACAGGGAAGGAAGACCCTCAGCAAATCACAGAGGCAAAGTTCACAGGCAGCAAGGGAGGGAGAGAAACCCTGGCTCAGCAGTTGCGGTTAGGCTACCTGGCACAACACCAGTGGAAGGGTAGCTCAACCTTGGGGTAACCTAAGGGTGGGGAACCAGACAGCAAACAAGTAGGAGTCAAAGTTCAAGAGGTGACAAGGGCGATAATGGACTCCGACAACAGTGCCTGTGTGCAGTAGTGGTTGCCAGGACATAGTAGTGGTAGAGAGAGGAGTGTTTTGGCAGTATACTGGGCAGGAAGGAAGTGTGCATAGAAGAAATGGAAAGTTACAGCAGTAATGAGAGGGTGGACTGGAGGGGCAGAGTCAGCTGGAGGCTGAGCAGAAGCAACACAGAGCAGCATGTGGATATCATACAGTCATAGGCATGTTGTGCTAGTGACTACTCCACCAAATGCTGTTTGGATGCTGTGGTTATTATGTTGGTGGATCACTGGTGGCTGAGCTGTTTGACACATTCCCATGACTTGGATTGCCCAGTAAAATACTTACCACTGATTTCACCTGGCTCGGCAGCTGCAAGAGCCTTGGCTTCTTGCAGTTCTCTAAAATTTGTTCTCAAATTTTCCAAAAACACTTTCTTTTTTTCATGTAGTTGTTTCAAAGCCATTTCTACAAAAAAATATTTTACAAATATTAGCTGAAGTTTGGCAAATTGCCTTTCTTGAAAACATCTCTCACAAACTAAAAATATCTAAAGGACAGAGCTCAAATGAATGGTTTATTTAGAATGAATATATGACATTATTTTATTTCTTATACAACTATTGAGGCACATGGTCACTCAGTACCATGAGGATATGCAAATATCTGGCTCACGTAAGACTATATAGAACCTTTATGCTTAATAATTATAGAACTCAATGGTGGAGAATACTTTTATATATTTTTATTATTTGCAATGGGAACCTGTGTATGAGTTTAATACTTTAATACTTTATTATCCCTTTGGATATGTGTTATATCTTTGTACATTTGCCCTTATAGGCTGTGATGCTTTATGGTTTACATTTTTGATTCTATATTTTCTTTATTTTGGTTATATTTGCACTTTTCTTTTGAAATGAATCAATAAAAAAAAATTAACACAAAAAAGCAATTAATAGCTAAAAAATTGTTTTACATGCTTCTCTGCTACTTGAATTATATGAGATGCAGAGTGACATTTAGCTGTGATAAAGAACCGTTAGTTCTTATCTGAATGGCAGTTCCGTAGGCACCACCTTGTAGCTGAAGGCAGGAAAGAGAATTTGATAGAAGTAGGCACCTTCCAGAATCCTATTTGCATCCTTATCAAGCTCAAACAAATCAGCTGCACAAGACAAAACACAGAAAAGCGGAAGAGAATACCTACCAGCTTAGAAAAATGTTTAGAATTCTAAACATTTTACATATTTTTTAGAAAACTTAAAAACTAAGTAACTTAAATGAGCGGTCAAGAAACTAGGGTGAGGTCTCATGACCTTTGCAAGCAACACAGAATTACCATTCAGATAGGAACCAGCAATTCTTTCTCGTGTTGCTGTAGAAGGTCATCTTTATTTTTATTTATGTAGTTATTTATGAGATTTAGGGGTGATATTAAGCTTCCCTATGTTGGGCAGGATCTACGATTTCTGGGTCAATTCTGTAGTTTCTAGTAAAGGAGCTAGGTGATGCTTGTGTAGCTGCCTTAGAGACTTCAGCACCATTAGATGTTGAAGAAGGAGTCCCCCTGAAGTAACTGGTGCAATTTCTGCCATGTTCCAAAGGTGCTGGGTGGCATTCCTTCTTTGGTCATTTGGAAACCAGAGATTGTACAAAGCAAGGTGTTGGCGATGGGCTAGAAAATAAATCCTGTAGCCCTGAAGTTGAGTACCCATCTGTCCAAGGTCTTGGGCTTGCCAGACATTTGAAGACTGAAGACTACCTCCCACTGGATGCAGACTAGCATCATTGCTGTGACCCCCTTTAGAGGGGGTCTACCCTCTACCAGTGTTAGGATCTTGCTGGGGCCTTGCAGAGCAGTAAGATTAGTTTCAGCAAGAGTGGTTGGGTATGGAATCCATGCCCTGGGACAAAAGCCATGAATGTCATATGAAGGAAAACAACAAAAGAAATAGCTCTCCAGGCAAGAAAAGACAAGAATCTCCTTCTGTTGCAAGATTTAACTAAGCTATCTTTAAGGGCATATTCCCTGAAAATTTGCCCTATAAGTCAACTTATATCAGCATTCCAGTCCTTCAACCATAGGTTCTCCTTCTGACACCAGAGAGTGAGCTGCAAATTGTGTGCTGCCAAGTGTGGCATCATCCACAAAAGCTGTTGCTCTGTATATCTGGGCTGGTCCTGATGAGGGTTGCCAAGAAGGTCATCCAGCCATATTAGGGAAGCTCAAGTTAACATAGAAGCAAAGCAAGAAGTATACATGGTTAGGGCTGCTGTCTCATGAAACCTGCAGAGAGCAAGTCCAGCCTCCTCTCAGTAGAAGTTGGGCATCCTCATATTTAGGCAGGAGGAATTCCTTTAGGCAATGAATTAAGAAACAAGTGTGTCAATGGCTGGAAGCTTCAGCATGTCCATAAATTCAAACTCTAAATTACCAAATTTGTCAGCCATAGAAACAGACTAATAAAGGGGAGTACTATTCAGCCTTGGCTACGGTTTTGAAAGGACTGGGAACTGGAAGTGATTTCACAGAAGGCTTTGGTTCAACTATTACTGCTGCTCCCTTAGAAGGTGCAGAAGGGGGCTCAGCAAGGTTGTTGTTAATATCAACTGCCCCCCAAACTCTGCATACTAAAGGAACAAAGTAGGAATAATGGATGAGAGATTTGCTCTTCTACTTATGAACCTTCACTCCACTCCCTACTCTCACATTCAGGATTCACAGATAAGAGAGAGGTTAGGTACAGCGGAAAAAACCATCACACATGCTATCCTTCCTTCTGCTAAAATGGCTAAGGTAGGAAGGAGGGCCAGAGAGAGAGAGGGAGGGAGGGAGAGAGAGATTTCTTTATTCTTGATTCTGAGTTTTGAAAGAAACGGGGCAAGAGAGCCATGGAAAAACAGAAATCAGAGGGCTTCTCAGAGAAAAGAGGAAGACCAGAGGGGTAAGGGTGGAGAAGATACACTGGGGCAAACCACAAGCAGTTCCAGAGAAAGAGTAGTGTGGTGGGGAAATGGAAGAACAAGAGGAACAAGCTTAGGAAATTTTTTTAAAAGGAAATAGAAATAGCCTAAGTAAAGAGGGAGCTAGATATAAATGCAACCATTTCAACAAAAGCAGGAAATTGAACTGGATTCTGGGAGCTGCCCACTTCACCTGCCTTCAATCACAAAGTGACACTGTAACCTTCAATAATTACCTCCACTAATGAAAGAATGGATTCTGCAATTAAATATGTCACATATTCTATATTCACCTCTGTCTTTCATTTGTTTTTCTGAAGAAGTATCCTGTATATTTTGTATATCTTGAATAATTGCTTCCAGGCCTGCAGCCAAAAGCCTTCTTTGTTCAGTGAGGTGTTGAAATTTTTTCTCTACAAAAAACGGGGGGAAAGAAGGTTTTAGCAACAATAGAAATGTATTTCTTAACATAGCCTTCAAACTGTAAGATGATTATCCCACAAGGTGTCATTTGTCTTTAGGAATAAATAATTCTACTCTACTGTACAATAGGTATACAGTTGCAAGCAAGTACAACTGAGGCACAAATATTCCTCAAGGGGAAAGAAGTTAGCAACCAAATTCGAAGTTGGGGTGGGTGATTTTTGTGTTGCTTGTTTCTCTTGTACTGTCAGTGATGCTTTCTCTTCATTCTCATTTGTTCTAGAATAAAGACAGCCATATCTAAAAAGGAACATGTTAGCTGTTGCATATAAAACTAATAATAATAATAATAATAATAATAATAATAATAATAATAATAATTTATTATTTGTACCCCGCCCATCTGGCTGGGTTTCCCCAGCCACTCTGGGCGGGTTCCAACAAAGATGAAAAATACACTAAAATGTCACATAATAAAAACTTCCCTGAACAGGGCTGCCTTCAGATGTCTTCTGAATGTCAGGTAGTTGTTTATCACTTTGACATCTGATGGGAGGGCGTTCCACAGGGCGGGCGCCACGACCGAGAAGGCCCTCTGCCTGGTTCCCTGTAACTTGGCCTCTCGCAGTGAGGGAACCGCCAGAAGGCCCCCGGAGCTGAACCTCAGTGTCCGGGCAGAATGATGGCGGTGGAAACGCTCCTTCAGATATACTGGACCGAGACCGTTTAGGGCTTTAAAGGTCAGCACCAACACTTTGAATTGTGCTCGAAAACGTACTGGGAGCCAATGTAGGTCTTTCAAGACCGGTGTTATATGGTCTCGGCGGCCGCTCCCAGTCACCAGTCTAGCTGCCGCATTCTGGATTAGTTGTAGTTTCCGGGTCACCTTCAAAGGTAGCCCCACGTAGAGCGCATTGCAGTAGTCCAAGTGGGAGATAACCAGAGCATGCACCACTCTTGCGAGACAGTCTGCAGGCAGATAGGGTCTCAGCCTACGTACCAGATGGAGCTGGTAAACAGCTGCCCTGGATACAGATTTGACCTGTGCCTCCATGGACAGCTGTGAGTCCAAAATGACTCCCAGGCTGCGCACTTGGTCCTTCAGGGGCACAGTTACCCCATTCAGGACCAGGGAATCCTCCACACCTGCCCGCCTCCTGTCCCCCAAAAACAGTACTTCTGTCTTGTCAGGATTCAACCTCAGTCTGTTAGCTGCCATCCATCCTCCAACCGCCTCCAGACACTCACACAGGACCTTCACTGCCTTCACTGGTTCTGATTTAAAAGAGAGGTAGAGCTGGGTATCATCCGCATACTGATGAACACCCAGCCCAAACCTCCAGATGATCTCTCCCAGTGGCTGCATGTAAATGTTGAAAAGCATGGGGGAGAGGACAGAACCCTGAGGCACCCCACAAGTGAGAGCCCAGGGGTCTGAACACTCATCCCCCACCACCACTTTCTGAACATGGCCCAGGAGGAAGGAGCGGAACCACTGTATGACAGTGCCCCCAGCTCCCAGCCCCTCAAGACGGTCCAGAAGGATGTTATGGTTGATGGTATCAAATGCCGCTGAGAGATCCAGCAGAACTAGGAAACAGCTCTCACCTTTGTCCCTAGCCCGCCGGAGATCATCAACCAGTGCGACCAAGGCAGTTTCAGTCCCATGATGAGGCCTGAATCCCGACTGGAAGGGATCCAATCGGGATTCTGAGAAAGGTAGAATAATTCACTTACAACCTCAGTTTTAAATAACAGTCCCGGATAAAATGACAACTTTTATTGTAAAAAATGTTTCTAAATATATATTTTAAATACATTTTGGTCAATAGGCTGGGGGTGGAAACAGAAGTTTATTATTTCATGAATGTCTCTTCACTGGGCATTCCTGAGGGCATTGCAGACAATTGAGATTACACCTCCTACAACAGCTGCTGCTGATATTTAAACCTATGATATACCTACCATTGATACTGCTTGGTTGAGTAGCTGCAAGTGTTTGTGCTTCTAGCCAGTTTTTGAGATTTGACTCCAAGCGTTCCAAAAACAGTTTTTTCTTCTGTAAAAGCTGACTTAAATCCCTTTCTAAAAATGAAGATGTTTTAAAAAATTAAAACATAGTTTTAAATGTTATTTTTACAGCTAGAATCATAGGAGATCATAAATTGTGAAAAGTAGTTTCTGAGACTATATATAGAGTACAATGACAGTACATAATATGTTCTTGGCAATATTTCAATACATAATAATCTCTAGATTGTTTTGATTACTATAGTTATAATACTTGTGATTATGTACAAACACATTTATTATGTACTCACCAATGGGTCTTATTACTCCACCTGTCTCAGAAAGACGAGATTTCATTTTCTGTGAATCTTCCACAACTCTTTCCAGGTTTTCAATCAAAGTCTTTCTTTCCTCATTTAACTTCTTTAATAGATTATCTACATGACAATTTTCCACAATTTCTTTAGAAACACTTGAAGGATATTACTAAGGATGTTGGCATGAACTTTAATATTAGATAATACAATTAATATTATATTACATAAATGCAATACATTTAAACCTAACGACCATTTGTCTTTCTGAAGTTGCTGCATTAAGTATTTTTTCTGTGTTTGACTGTTAACTCCTTTTTCCTCAACAAAAATCATTTGAATGTTTAAAATGTCTCAAGTTACCATTCAACTCTGTTAAATATGAAATAACACAAGCAGTGTTGCAAATCCAAGCTGAAAGATAGTGAGTAAAAAAAAACCTCTATCATTAATCAGCAGTGATTTTATGTATTCATAAGAAAGGACAACTGGAGTAGAATTGCCAATTGGACTAAGAATGGTTTAATTTTGGCTGAAACTGTGCTCTTCTTTTTGCCCAGCTGTAGATTAATCTCATTACCTACCCACTCAAGTAAGCACCATTTTCACTGTTGTTGTCATGTCTTTTTGTACTTAATATGTTATGTGCTTTCCATATAATAAAGGAATGTGAATGTCTAATATTCAACAGAAGGAGAAAGAACTCAAAGGTCACGATGGTCAGTATTACCTTTTGAAGACACAGATTTCTACATTCTAATGTCCCTGTCAGGATGGAAAACAATAGGTTCTATTCCTAGAGACTTACAAAGCCAACTAGATTCGTGAACTTTCTAAAATATTTGACTGCTCATCATGGCTGTTCTGTCTGAGTTGTAGAACAGCAGATTACTGAATATCTGTATCAGTAGATAATATCTACTGAAATAGAAGGACATTGCATTTCAGGTTTGTATCTTTAAGATATTAATAGAACTAGCAGCAAAAATAATCATATACATACCACTGCTAGGGCCTGGTTGGGTAGCTGCAAGAGCCCAAGCTTCTTCTAGCTCTTTCAGGTTGGATTCCAAATTGTCCAATAAATGTTGCTTCCACTCTGACAATTTATATAATTCCTTCTCTGTGAATAGGAATATTTTAGAATTATTTCTTGAAAAATATGTCCTAACTGTTAAGTGAGGATGATATCCAACTAAGGTATACTCAAAGTAGACTCACAAGTCCCTTCATTTCAATGGATCTACTCAGAGTATGATGAACTTGGATATCACCCATTTTCACATAAAATGAAGAAACATACTCAAATGTAAAAACTTGCTTCTTTTGTAACAAGACAAATTTTATCCATCCTTGCAGCTTTTAAAGCAAGGGGTAAAGGCTAACTGAAATTCTTCTGAAAGTGTCAAAAATTGTAGGGCGCCTAGGGTGAAAATACAAAAGTTGACCTTTTATCTATTTACAATATTTGTATGCCAATTGTCCACCTAAGTATCTTAAGTACGTAAATATCTTTAAAAGTTAATATAGTGGATTAAATCAACATAAAATACAATGTAAAATCTAAAAAATATATAATTATAACAAATTTCTAAGAAAATTTGGAAACGCATTATGCCATATATTTAGTTTGTGGTCTGACACATTCTTTATTCACTTTAATTAAGCTTGCAACTCCTGGAACAGTATGCAGACTTAAGCACCTACAAGTGTAATTTAATCAGTATTTACCAGGTGGTTTTGAAACCTGAAGCTGTACATCTTTTAGTACCATCTTGTGTAGAATTTCTTCTAGTTCTGCAGTCAAACGTTTTCTTTCCTCAGCTACCTCCTTTAGTTTATGCTCTACAAAACAATTTCAGGCCAATTCATAACACACTATTAATGCAGTTGAAATAAAAACATTACAAAGTGCAATTAGTATACAAAATTATCTAACCATTTTAAATAGGAATGCTTAGCACTATCGCAGTAATGCAGACAGAAATTCTATAACACAGTGCAGCATTTTTATCATCATATTGCACAGAGAGCTAAGTCTTTCATAGAACATATCCTGGAACATATCCTGGAAAGTGCAGATATCATGCAAAACCTGACAGGGCGCTTGCTTTTTCTTTTTCTTTTTCTTTATAATGACATACAAAAACAAGCAATGGCATTTATTGATTTCATGTAGCATATTAGAGCTTGGTGATTAGGTTCTGGTGCCGTCTAGACGGCTTTAAGTCCTGATTGTTTAAGCAGTGGAAGCTCCTCAATGAGGGCAGAGGCAGCATCCTTCCAGAGCCCACCGCACCCTCCAGTCGCAACCTGCAGTATAGGCAACTCCCAGTTTACATGGGGGTTACATTCCAAGGCACTGTGTGTTTGAAATTTGAAACACCATTGAAAAAGCCTACAAACACCTCATTCCACCCCCGCCCCACACCTTTTTGTGATTTTTTGGGTCACTTTCAGGCTCAGTGTGATGCATGCGTGTGTGGTTGCACACATATTGGACATGCCTAAAATGGTCACTGCCTGTGCAAGGCATACTTGCTTCCCACCAGAGGTCAGTTTGACCTCTGTGCTAAGAATGCACACTTTTCTTCCCCCAATCAGTTCTGCCAGTTGCCTTCATCCCTGAGCAAGCCCATCTTTCTCCCAGGAAAAGGGTATTTTTTTTTCTGTGTAAAAGTGCTTCAGGCAAGGTGTTGCTTCAGGCAAGGCCCAATGCTCCATTTTTTAGCCAGCAGGACACATATTTGGGACTTGGTGGAGTGTTGCTTATGGCTGACCTCAACCAATCGTGATGGTGGGGGTGTGGCTGCACAGAGCAAGCGGGAGGTGAGTAGCTGGTATCTCTCACTCAGCAGACTAGCAAACATGTGAGAGGAAAGGACTGGAGGAAGGAAGCCATGAAGGCAAAGCCACAGAGGCATGGAACTGCAGACTTTGCTGCTTGGCAGTGGCAACTATTTGTAATTAACCAGCATAGGTTTTGGAATATTGAGGTTCTGGTGGGAAAACAAAGCACAAAATTTCCACCCTGTGTCCTGATCTTCCCCCCACCCTTGGATTGAACTGTAGGAACTGATATTGTAACATGCACACACTCTAGAGAAGAAAGCAAATGTCTCAATCCATTGCTGGCCCACCCACGAGGCACAGTGAGGCAGTCACCTCAGGGAAGCACGCAGCACACTTGCTGCTCATTGTCGCAAGGTGCTTACATCTGGCCACTGCTGGGCCCCTTGCTGCTGCCAGGTGTGCATTGCTGGTCATTGCCAGGCACTTGCTGCCACCACCTGCTCTTCTCCAGCTTCCCTTTACTTTCCATGCTATCTCTAGGCAGCAGTGGCTGCAGAGGAAGAGGCAGTGGGTGGGAGGCATTTTCAAGTTTCCCTGCAGCAACAAAACATCCAGGGCCAGTCCTGTCTCAGCCATTCCCCACCCTGCTTTGCAGTGCCTATACTTATTAGACCTGTTTAGGGTTGTGGGTTTTTTTAAAAGCAAACAATAGCACTATTGTTGTCAAGCTTCATAATGGTGCACAAAGTGAAAACACCAAATGGAGAGGCAATCAATAAAAAACAGCAAGGCAGGAGGAAAACAACTCAAAAGCCTGCAGCACACAGCTGATCTTCCAACATCCCTTCCCAAACCGGAGCCCGATTTCTGTTCTCATCCTGAAGCAAAGTTCTTAACCTGAAGCACTATTTCTGGGTTAGCAGAGTCTGTAACCTGAAGCATATGTAACCCACGGTACTACTGTAGTTGCTTTGGGGAGAATACTTCTGTGAGGAGTGATGGAGAGGATGGAACCAATGGAAGGATTCTGTATGTGTGTGAGAGCTATTTGGAGGAACAAAGTGGTAGTCTTGTTTAGGTTGAGATGAGTAACATATGGATTTGCAGTGTGAATCAGGAAATGTATAATATGCAAGAATTACAAGATCTAACTGATCAAACTTGCTTGCTTAAAAAATAATTTTGGCCAAATAATTACCGGTAATACACACCTTTATTATTGTACTTTGTGACTAGGCAGGCTTGCACAGCAATCATTCTGTGGTTGTGCCCACAACAGTTTACACAGATTTGGAAATGTGCCCACGAGTCCCAAAAGATTGACAGTTTAAACATTGTTTGCTGCTGTTACAGCAAAGTCACAGGAGACCAGGCACTCTCTATGCCTACCTCAACCAAAATGCCTTGCTCTGAGGAAGGACAGCCGTTTCGGAGCATCTGGCCCACTGGGACCTTTGCTCCTGAAGGGGCAATGGGGGACGGATCAAGGCAGGGCTTGGAATAAGGTCATTTGGGTAGCCAGGCACCTCTTTGGACTGGTGTGGGTTTCTCCATGTCTACAGGGCCTGGATTAGCTGTAATCCAGATTTATATATGTTTTAGACTAACAGAAATCATGAGAAATCACTGTATACATACTATTGATTGTGCCTGGCTGAGCAGCTTCAAGAACCTCAGCTTCTTCTAGTAGTCTCTGATTGGATTCCAACTTTTGCAGCAACTGTGTCTTCTTCATAGCCAATTCTTCTAATTCTTCTTCTGCAAACACACACACACACACACACACACACACACAATAACCTATTGAAAAATGGTTTCAAATGACCTTGTAGCTAATAGCATCACAGAACAAAAGCCATCCTCTGTCTATAATCTTTGAGAATTCTTGGAGAATGGGTGAGGTCCCTGCAGACTGGAGGCAGGCAAATGTTGTCCCCATCTTCAAAAAGGGCAAAAAAGAAGACCTAGGGAACTACCGACCGGTGAGCTTGACATTGATGCTAGGAAAGTTCCTTGAAGAGATAATTTAACAGTCCATCTGTGAGCACTTAGAAAAGGATGCTGTGATTACTAAGACCCAGCATGGGTTTCTCAAATCATGACAGACGAATCTCATTTCTTCGTTTGATAGAATTACAAGGGGAATGCTGTGGATGTAGTGTATCTTAATTTCAGTAAGGCTTTTGACAAAGTCTTCTATGCATATCTATCAACTGCCTTGTGTTTATAATATAGTATTATTTCCACTCAAAGCTATATTTCATAGCCTTTAATTTTCTCCTGATGTAAATGTACAGGAAAACGGCACATTATGACCCTAGAAATACATTGCTATTGGTGACACATGCATTACCTCCATGTATGCGTGCACATGTGATTGAGGGCACATACTAATAGGTTAACTTGCTTCTACCTCCTTTTTCTCAATAGCCTGATAATTGGGCTTACAACACTAGAAACCCTTGGGGGGGGGGAACCCTGAAGGTCATATATTGTCCACCTACCATCAGAATCAATCTGTCCTTTTTGTGAAGAACGCCGCTGTATTTCATGTAGACTATGCACAGCTTCTCTTAGATCTTCAGTCAAACGCTTTCTTTCTTGAGCTAATTCTTCTAATTTATGGTCTATAAAGAAATTTGGGGCAATTTATAATACAGTAAGTGTGCTATATGGCTACAGAATAAAATATGTGCACTAAATGAGTGCATTAAATGGCTGGGTTTCTTCTCTATCATTTTGCGTATCCTTCTTTTGTTGCCTTCTTGTGTGAGTAGCATCACTGGCCACACTGTGAGTTTCTTGTTTGTAAAACAAACTTTACTTATACCATTTTCTTTTACCGGCAGGGATATTTAAAGACTCACAATTACTGTTTTTTAAAAATGTATTTGCTAATCCTGAGGCAACAAAGCCTAATGCTGAGAAGAGGGGGGGCTTCTTCAAATACATGCTTGAACATGTATTTCTGTTTGGACAGCAGTGGGTGTTGTGAAATCATCATGCTAACATAAATTCCTCATTGGTGAGATAGGTGCACTCTGTGCATGATCATGCCATTTATTTATGAGGCTCATAATTCATAACCAGACCTGCACTTTCTTCTCAGTAAGTCAATCAGCAAGAGCATTGTCTTTTTTCTTTGTATTTTTTAAAGTCAGCCCACCAGAAGATCTGGAGACCTAATTTAAAATTCCTTCTCTTGACACAGGATCATTGTGTGGCATTGAGTACAGTATATTACTCTGGTGCACTTTCAGTCAAACAGTTAGTCAACAGGCATGGCTTACAGCCGAAGCGAAACAATAATCAAGTAGCACTTTAAAAGTTAGCAAATGTATTATTACATCTGCTTTCATACACTGCATCTGCTGAAGTAAAGTGCAGCCCAATAAATATTATGTCATAATAAATGTACAGTGGTGCCTCGCAAGACGAAAAGAATCCGTTCCGTGAGTCTCTTCGTCTAGCGGTTTTTTCATCTTGCGAAGCAAGCCCATTAGCGGATTAGCGGATTAGCGCTATTAGCGGTTTAGCGGCTATTAGAGGCTATTAAAGGCTTAAGGGATTAGCTGCTAAAAGGCTCTTAGCAGCTTAGTGCCTTAGAAAAAGGGGGTGGGGAGCGGAAAAAACCCCCAGGAATCGCAAGACATTTTCGTCTTGCGAAGCAAGCCCATAGCAAATTCGTCCTGCGAAGCACCTCCAAAACGGAAAACCCTTTCGTCTAGCGGGTTTTCCGTCTTGCGAGGCATTCGTCTTGCGGGGCACCACTGTATTAGTCTTTAAGGTGCTACTATGTTCTCTTTGTTGTTTTGCTAGAAAGCATTATGATCTACTTCACAGGGTTGTTATGATGATAAAGGGCTAAAAATATTTTGGCAAACGTAAAATGCTATTACAAAAAAGGAGAATGGTGCAGATGACGATCAAAGCCTATACACAGAACAGAAACCCCACCCAAGCAAGCCTGTCCCAGCAGAACGCCACACACTGGATTTGCTGAGGACTTACATATAAAGTCTAATGCTTCTGGGCCTTAATATCTTGTGTCCCAGATTCTATTTTCCTTTAATTTTTATATTATATTATATATTTTTCATGATTCCAAAACTACATTGTGACTGATAGGGTAAGTTTGTAAGTGCCTAGCAAAAATCTCCTAGAATTGTTTCCAGTTTCTTACCCAGAGTCACCTCTCTTATGTCATTGCTCAATACACAAGTGAATCCTTATTAAATCACACACACAAGATAAGGTTGCTCTTGCAAAAGAACCACAGCAGCTATCCCTTCAGACATTTGGCAGGAGTCATGACCTCAGAAGGGGCAAACTTGCCAGTAAATTTCATCTACTTCCAGTCCACCCAAATATTTTAAAAGTTAAAGAGACAGTATTTTTATGGAAAAGATCACATTTCAGAGGTATCCACAACAAAAGTCCCTGGGTTCATTTGTTTGTAGTTTGATAGGCTTAATCCACTTTGGAGGGGCTGATATGCTTATAAACTTCATTTACCTCTGTCAAAAGGAAAAGGTTATAGTTTTTTATCCTCCAAAAAGTGAATGAAGAAGAGGAAAAAGTGGACTTTGAGAAATAAGTTGAATCAAGCAACCCACAAAGCACCTTGGACCAAGGGAATCTGTTTTACAAAATGCCAAATTTGGGTATGTAGCAAGTCTTGTGCTGCTGCACGCTCCTAAAACATACCACTGTCAGTGCCTGGATGCAGAGCAGCAAGTGCCTGAGCTTCCTGTAGCTGTTTCCGATTGAATGCCAAACTTTCCAGTATCAGAGATTTCCTCTCCGATAGTTCATATAATTCATTTTCTGGAAAATGAAATGTTTTTAAAATTTAAATCATGGTTAAATCACTTGAAAAATATCATACGTGCAAAAGATGAAGAAACTTGTGCAAAAATGAAATTTTTAAATAAAAACTTAATCCGTCAGTACAGATCTTAAGACATGGTAAGTGAGACAAATGAAAACCCTCTGGAAAGGTAACAAAGTAATTTCCCAGGATCAGTGCTGTCCCCTCCCCCTCTTCAATTTAAAAAGTAGTTCCCCCCACCAAGCTCAGCACTCACTATAGAAATGGCTACTGCACCCATCATTTTACTACTGCAATTACCATCTTCTGAGGCAATAAATATGATGGTGGTGGCTGCAGTCATTTTCTTCCAGCCTTCTATAGTGAGCACTGGGCTGAGCACTGTCAGCTCTCTTTGCTGCTCCTGGGTAAAATTATGAGGACATGTTTCAAGTAGGGGCAGGCAGTGGCAACCTTTCTGGTGCTCTCCAGAGAGCAGCTAAGCAGCTTCTACAGAAGCCACTACTATATTAATTTATGCCGGGGGGGGCACCCAGGTGGTACAGGTAGGGAGACAGGACAGGTTATCTACAGCTCTCTCAAACTTGACAGCAGCCCTGCCCCAGAAATGACACAGAAGTGCCAGGAAAGACCCAAGACCCTTTCTACCTCTTTTCAGAGAACTTTTTATTGAAACAACAAAAAGTGACTGTAGACAGAAGGTCATTTATTCTCAACTTACCACTAGCTGACACAGTTATAGGCGCCACTGAAACATGACGCTGTGCCTTTTGTATATCATGCATAGTTGCCTCTAGATCGGCAGCCAAACGTTGTCTTTGCTCAGCAAGCTGCTTCCGTTTCTCCTCTAAAAAATAATTTCAGAGCAAATTTTGTGACAAGATATTAATTTGCCTTCATTTGGTACCTTAATTAATTTACTGCACTATATATAATAGCACAATTAGAATTCAGTATCTAAAATATTTAATATAAATGAGCGTATTATATATTGCTCACTGAATCTTCAAATATTAATTGCCTGATTCAGATGTAACACTAAACCATGGTTTGTCTTGACATATAATATTGTATTAAAACATGCAATGATTCTTACTGATGTAGCATATTAAACATGTGTATTAATAGGGAGATAAGATTTGAGTTATGATGGCTATTATGTGAAAACAGAACTACTAAGAAACAAAATATAAGAATGAGAATGCTCTGTGAAACTCCAAAATTCATAGAAGCAGTAAAAAATCATATGGGGAGGGGAATCATAAACTGGCCAATGAGGACCGAACATGTTCACTAGCCACAGAATACTGACTGTGTGTTGGAGGAGAATGGAAACCCAAGGAGGGGAGGGGAGGGAATGGAGTCTCCTGAAAGAAAGCATAGCTGTCTGGCTGGCATAATGAACAGGAACAGCCCACACTGCAACATTTTGTTGCAGAACCCACATGTATACAGATATAGAAACAAACAGCTATAGGCATTAAAAACCTACTTGGCAATTGAAAAACCTTAATTCCAAATGCACATGTTTAATATTATAGTTGAAAAAAGGAAAAATGACAGCATACATACCACCAACAATGCCAGATTGGGTTGCTGCAAGAGCCTGTGCTTCCTGCAGCCCTTTCAAATTTTGCAGTAACATTTGTTTCTTCTCTGACAGTGCATATAACTCTTTTTCTGGGGAAAAAAGAAAAATGGTTTTGAATCATATATTGAAAAACAGTTTCCAATGTCCTCAATGCTGATAAAGTTACAAAATGGCAAATGCCTTTTTCATTTGGCAATGCATAAAATGCAAGTAGATAAATAGGTACCGCTCCAGACAGGAAGGTAAATGGCGTTTCCGTGCGCTGCTCTGGTTCGCCAGAAGCAGCTTAGTCATGCTGGCCACATGACCCAGAAACTGTACGCCGGCTCCCTCGGCCAATAAAGCGAGATGAGCGCCGCAACCCCAGAGTCGGCCACGAATGGACCTAATGGTCAGGGGTCCCTTTGCTTTATCTTAAGATTTAAGAAGTTAAAACTAATTATTCAGGAAAATAGCAAAGAATATCAAGTGGGCTTAAAGCTCTGATACGTAATACCACTCACATCCACTATGATGAACAGAGGTCTGTAAATATGGGCTCCGTAGGAACATATAGAACATTTCCAGACAGTACAAGGTCCTCTCTGCTCTAAGTAAACCCTGAGATTACTTTGATTAGCAAAAACAGTGTCCATCCTCAATGCTTCCAAATCAATACAAACATAAAACCTCTCAGTCTGATAATCACCACCACCCAGTAACACCTCCCCACTTTCTTTCTTAGTTTTTAGCATTGGCTAAAAGCTCATCCAATTTATCGAGCTGCAAGCTGGCTGGGATGGATGCGGGGCTCTCCACTGAAATTTGATATGGGCATGCTACTCCAGGCTCCTTCAGGAGAAAGGGTGGGATATAAATTCAAAAAAGAAATTACAGTGATGTTAACCTATCCGGCTGCTGCATCTAATGGACTCTGCTTTGTTTCCTGTAGTTGGAGGAAGGTGACATTCCCACTGGGGCTCAATCCAGGCACAGAAGAAGGCTGTCAGACTGATGTCTTCTATACCTCAGTGTCAACGGTTTCAGTTTTAACAGTGATGGGATAACTGGGCTTTGAACTTTGAAACAGTATGCATGTTAAATTCCCTTTTAATATTCAAGGTCATTTATTCCCTACTTACCAGCAGGTTTCCTAAACAGAGCTTTTTCTGAAGCCTGGCGATGGGCTTCCAATATATCTTCTGCAGTTGCATCTAGTTCTTTAGTCAAACGCTTTCTTTCTTCAGTCAGTTCCTCTAGTTTACGCTCTATTAAAAGTACACATCAATTCATAATAAAATATTTAATATGTGCTAAAATAACTACACTAAATATAATAGTGCAATTAGTATTTAATATCTCAAAATTTTAGAGACTAATGCTTAACATTTATAGAGCACTTCTATCATTCCATGTACATTATATTGGAGGTGGTGAATGTTAGGCCCATGAGCAGTAGTGGCCAAACTTGGCCCTCCAGCTGTTTTGGAACTACAATTCCTATCATCCCTGACCACTGGTCTTGTTAGCTAGGGATGATAGGAGTTGTAGTCCAAAAATAGCTGGAGGCCAAGTTTGGCCACCACTGCCCTAGAGCTAAATGCTGCCTTCCAATCCTCTTCAAGTTCTTGAGATTCTCCCAGGGCCACACCTGCCACCAGCTCTAATTTGTGCTCTTCTCAAGCAGTTTTGCATGGCCAGAATGTGCTCTCTTAAACTGTAACAATGCATCTTTGCATGGATTAGGAGAACTAAGCACAGAGGGATCAGTGAGACTGGCTGGCACCATCCTAGTCCCTGCCTGATCTGCTCTGCTCTCCCAGCCAGTGAGAGAGTGTGATTTTCTCACTGCACCAGCTGCAGGAGAAATGCTAAGAGCCCCTTGTATATCACCTTCACAGACCTGATGAAGGCCTTTGACCTTGTCAGCTGAAAATGACACTTCACAAAGCTCAACAAGATAGGATGCCAACCTAAGATTCTCAAGATGATTGTGTCCTTCCACAACAACATGCATGGCACCGTCCAATATGACGGCTCATCCCCAGATGCCTTCCCTATAACGAGCAGTGTGAAACAGGGCTGAATACCCACCCTAACCCTCTTTGACATATTCTTCTCCCTATTGCTCTCATATGCCTTCAACTCAACTGAAGATGGTGTGTACATCCATATGAAGCGACCTGGCACATCTCCACACCAAAACAAAAGTGCAGCAGATTCTTATCTGAGAGATGTTGTTTGCAACCTTGACAGCACACTCTGAAGAAGCTCTACAGTGACTCATCAACCATTTTGCCCAAGCCTGCATAAAGTTTGGCCTTACCATCAGCCTGATGAAGACCAACATCTTGGGTCAGAACCTATGAATCAGCATTGGTGACCACACACTTGAGGTGGCAGACTATTTTGTTTAACTGGATTCCACTATAACTTCAGTAATCTCTCCATCAATGCTGAGCTGGACAAACATATTGGCAAGGCAGCTAAATCAATGGCTTGCCTCTTCAACAAAATATATTTAAGATTGTAATTAAAAGCATTAGTGATCACAGCCCACTTACCACTGATAATTCCTGGCTGGGTAGCTACAAGAGCCTCAGCTTCTTGTAGCTTTTCCCAGTTGGATTCCAAATCTGCCTGCAACTGTTGCTTCTTCTCCAAGAGATCATAGAACTTCCTTCCTGTGAACAGAAATATTTCAGAATTGCCCCTTGAAAAACTATTTCAAATGTCCTTATTTCTAGCAGATTAGCATAAAATAAATAAAAATCATTTTAAAAACTTGATTATTTCATATAAATACATTGCAGATTGCATATATGAAAGGATGAAGAAGCTAACTGAAATCATTCTGGAAGTATACCAAAGTGGCCCCCACCACAACATTCACTACAGGAGCTTATGAGAAATCATCTTGTCCTGATATAAGGGGATAAGAAACAGACTAATCCTGAAGTCACTGAATATTTATATTCCCATCCATAAAACACCATCTCCGCTTAGATGAGGGAATAAAGGCAATATATAAATGTAATAAAACAAGATAAAATAATCCATCTGGACAACTAAACCAATAAACCAATCCTCATTACCACAGTTTTTCCTCCTTCCTTCCAATCCCTCTTCATTGTAAGCTGTATCTTTTAGATTGTAAAGACTTTTCTGGCTGAAAAGTAAGCTAAAAATTATTTTAAATAAATAATGAATAATCTACCTTCTGTAGCTTCATAAAGTAAAAACATGAAACTCTGGAGTTTCTCATTATTTGTAATCTATAAGGATTGCCTCCCAATGTGTCAGAGAAAAAGCATGGAAAACAGATGAGAAACTGAAATGAAAGTTACTGAATGTGATATGAATGCAATGCACACAGTGAACTATCAAAAGTGAAGATGGCTGTAAGAGCATTAATTTCAAGGTATAAAATTGTGTAATTGTGCAACTACCAGTAACTCTTTTTTGTTTGAGGGTGTGCAGAATTTAATTTTTGAGACCAAAAAAGTGAACATTTCCTCATAAAGGCTGTGGAAAGTGATAAAATTTGAGAAGTACTGACCTGGAGTGAAGAACACTTTTGCTACAAAATGAGTGGTGTTTTAATCAATCAATCATTATTAGTTGTATTTTATTCTGTTTTTATATTGCAAAGGAATCATAGAATTGTAGAGTTGGAATGGACCTCAAGGGTCATTTAGTCCAACCACCTGCATGCAGAAATCTCAACTTGATCATACATGACAGAGGGCCATCAAACCTCTGCTTTAAAACCTCCAAGGAAAGAGAGTCCATTACTTCTCCTTGGAGTCTGTTCCACTGTGAAACAAATCTTACTGTCAGAACATTCCTTCTGATGTTTAGTCAGAATCTCCTTTCTTGTAGCTAGAAGTCATTGGTTTGGGCCCTATCTTCTGGAGCAGGAAAAAACAAGCTAGCTCCATCTTCCATGTGACAGCCATTTAGATATTTGAACATGGCTATCATATCTTCTCTCAGTCTCATCTTTACCAGGCCAAAGATATGCAATTCCTTCAACCATTCTTCATAAGGCTTGGTTAACAGACCATTCAGCATCTTGGTCATCCTTCTCTGTACGAGTTCCAGCTTGTCAAGATCCTTCTTAAATTGTGGTGCCCAGAACTGGACAGAGAACTTCAGGTGTGATCTGACTAAGGCAGAATAGAGCGGGACTATTACTTCCCTTGATTGGAACACTATACCTCTGTTGATGGAGCCTAGAATAGCATTAGGTTTTCTTGCTGCTGCATCACACTTTTGACTCATGTTACCCTTGGGGTTTACTAAGAGCCCTAGATCCTTTTCACATGTACTACTGGCAAGCCAGGTATCCCCCATCTTATATTGGTGCAGCTGGTTATTCCTGCCTGTGCAGAATGTTACATTTGCCCCTATTGTTAGTTAGTTTTGACCCAGTTCTCCAATCTGTTAAGGCCCATTTGGCATTAGCTAGTCCTCTCAGTTTGGTCTCATCTGCAAATTTGATTAGCATCCCCTCAATTCCTTCGTCCAAGTCATTTATAAAGATGTTGAACAACAACAGTCCCAGGCTAGGACCCTGCAGTACCCCACTTGTCACTTTTTTCCAGGCTGATGAGGAATCGTTAGTGAGTACTCTTTAAGTTCAGTCAGTCAACCAGCTACAAATCCACCTAACTGTTATCTTGTCCAGTCCACATTTTGCCAGCTTCTGTGCACAAATATCTTGGGGGACTTCATCAAAAGCCTTACTGAAATAAAGATACACTACGTCCATAGTAGTCCTCTGATCTATCAAGCTTGTAACTAAGGAAAAGAATAAGTGAGATTAATCTGGCACAACTTGTTTTTGAGAACCCCATGCTGGATCTTAGTAATCACAGCTTCCCTTTTTAAGTGCTCACAGACCTAAAACTTATCCAAGAACAATGAAAAGGGACTCACTTGATTAACTTCTACTCCTGCTCTTCAAATTGATAACAGGGGTCTTGAAACACTGAAGTAATACTATGAATACCATAGTATTATACAACATTCATTATTATCTACCTACCAGTGGGTGTTTCAATCAGAGCCCTTTCTGAAGCACGGCGTTCAGCATTTCGCATATTGTTCATAGTTTCCTTTAGATCTTGAGTCATGAGTCTTCTTTCCTCAGTGAGCTGCTTTAGTTTATGTTCTACAAAATAATAATTAATGTATGCTGAAAAAACTACACAAAATATTATTATGCAACACGTATGTAGCATTAACTGGGTATTTTAAAAATAAATATTTACATTTATAATGCTAGTTGCTCAAATTCCATCATACATCTTATCTCAGTAATCAGAACAGCAGCCTTCTAAGACTCATCAGTATGAATAAGCCATGTTAGCATTTAAGCTCAATTGTATTGAAATGACCTGAAATCCAAAGTAGATATGTTTTAAAAGTATATCTAACAACATGAAATATTACAGCAAACGTACCACTGATACTGCCTGGTTCGGTAGCTGCAAGTGTCTGAGCTTCCTGTAGCTCTTTCCAATTGGATTCCAAGTTGGCCTGTAAACGCTGCTTCTTAACAGCTAATTCAAATAATTCTTTTTCTGTGAACAGAAATGTTTTTGAGTTATGTCTTCAAAAACAATTTCAAGTGTCCTTATTGGTCACAAAGTCACACAAGAAAAATATACTCAAAAACTTAACTATTTCAAAGAAATGAAAAAAAACTTTCCATCTGTAATTGCAGATTGGACATTTTAAGGAGGAAAGGCTAAAGGAAATGATTGTGAAATATAGCAAAGCAACTTTTTGTGAACTTAAGCCTATGAAAATGTCTACTATATTGACAGACGTATGCACCAGAATCTAGGGCATAGATCTGCAAATAAGCCTGTGAAGGTGTGGCTCCACCTGTGCTGAGGCACACCTCGCACCCGGCATGCCACAACATGCCAAGGAGCCTCGCACCCACACTCCCCAGACTTTCGCCTCTTGACTAGAAGACAGGGTTTCCCCCTGACCTTTTGGAGATATGGAGGTAACATTCTGCTTGTGCTGAGGCACACCTTGCACCCGGCATGCCACAGCGTGCCAAGGAGCCTCACGCCCCCTCTCCATGAACTTGTGGCCTCTTGGCTAGCAAATAGGGTTATTCCCCTGACCATTTGTCCTCTCACATATTTGGTTACTAGACATAACGCTTGGCTGGAGCATGACCAGGGACGCAGATGTAATCAAGTATCGCGGAACATTTTAGGGAAACACCTGCTAACACGTGTATTTGATAATGCTGGAAATGTGCTTAGATGGAAACACGTCATGTTCAGAGTGGTTTCACTACTATTTCCAATTGTTGACTTCTGCTAATAAAAAGAGGCTCTGCGAGGCTTGCTTTTCAGCTTGCTCCTGGACAGGTCACTTGCATCCAACCTCCCATCATCCTTCGTTATTCCTACATATGCCACCATCACCTCACTCCTAAAACACACAAGAGAACTTGCCAGCCATGGTACTAGGTGATTTCTGATCCTCTCATATCTGTTCACTGGTAATGCTAAGCCAAATTACACTTCAGTAGGAACAAGCAAGCATGCTGGTGCACATTCAGAAAATGGCAGCCACTTTGGTGCTCCCCTGGTCCTCTTCCTGCTGTGCTACCAGGAGCTAAGCCATGGTTTGGCTTAATGTTCTGTGCAAACCTGGGCTCATAGTTTGTTTCACTTTAGACAAACCATAAACAGTAACCATGGTCTGTACTTGGCTTACTGCTCATGATTTACTGTTTATGGTTTGCTGCTCAAGGTTTATTTGGGGTTTAGATCTTGGTAGTGCAGAAGCGTGATTGGGAAAGCAACAAATATTTTCTAAATGAAAATGAAAAGTGAAGGGAGGGAGGGAGACTTTGCCACCAGAATAAGACTGTTTCCACCTACCTCACCCTCCAGTCATAGGAGCCTTCATAGGGGAACAGCTTCTAGAGAAACTGTGAGGGGAGAGGGACTAAATGTGTGTTTTTATGTGAATCACTTGGAGCACAGATTTTTTGTGGGAAATGTAGTACATAAATAAACTGACACAGAGGTCCAGGACATTTGTTCAGGAACATCACTCACTTGCTTTAGTTGTTGTATTTTTGTCAACATACATCAGGACAGGAGTACCCAGGGTGGTATAGTGGTGTGGTAAGGTAGTCACTGCTGTTTACTCTGATAGTGTGATGATAGGACAAGGATATAGTAAGGTTGAAGTTGCATGAATATTCTGGTAGGAGCATCAGATTGGCTCTGCCAATGCGTCCATAAAGCCACAGTCTGGTTATCATCCTGCCTATCCTGATACAGTGTTGCAGCAGCTGCCGTTGTGCTGCCCACTCTTGATTAAATGTTTGGTGTTTTTTGCAAAAACTATACATCTTTTATTGTCTTCATACCATCAAATTGTTCAAATTGAGCTCTTTATAAAGTGCAATACTGTTCCTTTAGTTAAATAGTTAACTAAAGTTAAATTAAGTTTAGTTAAATAGAAAAATAGTTCGTGCTCTTTTTCTAGAAAAAGTGGTGCCGGAATTCACCATGAACACCTCCCTTGTCCTCTTATAATGGCAACTGTGTCTACCTGAGAGGTGCTGGAACTGAGTTTCGATGAGTTGGGAAAAAGCCGTGACCAGTGTTACTTCAAGTTACGCAGTCATGACTGGGCTTGCAATACTGCAGCAATATGCATGCTAGGTGCATTTCAAATACTGTATGTATTTCATTCCATACATACCAACAGGTGGTTCAAATCGAAGTGCTTCAGAGGTACGACGCTGTGCTTTTTGCATACTTGAAACTGTTGCATTTAGGTCCGCAGTCAAATTTCTTCTTTGCTCAACAAGCTCCTGTAATTTATGCTCTAAAAATAATTTCAGATAATTTCATACTCAATTTAAATATATTCTGAAATTACTAAAAACAACAACAGTGCAATTAGTATGTAACATTACAAGCAAATTTTAAATAGTAATATTTAATTTTATATGCTAGTTGAATGATTGAATTACTTCATATTCATAAACACAGTGTGTCACTTCTAATTTTAATTTTTTTAAAAAATTATATGTGTTTATAATATATATTTAAAATCTAATAAATAAAATAATTTATAAAGAAGGAGGTATAAGTCAAGCCATTCATAGTATGAAAAATCACAGAAAACCTACCATTAACACTGCCTGGTTCAGCAGCTGCAAGAGCCTGGGCTGCTTCTAGCTCTTTCTGGTTGGATTCCAACTTTTCCTGCAACAATTCCTTTTTTGCTGACAGTTCATACAATTCAATCTCTGCAAAAAGAAATGGTTTGCAATCATCTATGGAAAACAGTTTAATGTGATCATTCCTTATCAGGTTTGATAAAATCCAAAAGGGTTGGATAACATGCAGAAGTATTCATAAATGGTAATTTTCTTTAAAAATTACAAATGACTTCTTCATTTGTCAATGACTATTGCAAGACAAAGTGAAGGAGTTAAACAAAATTGATTTGGGAATGTAGCAAAGTAACTTCAAGAGGTTTTAAATCTCTGAGACCATGATGATCTGTGAGAGAAGTGTGAAAAGATGGGCTCCTTAGGAAGTCTGAGGGGAGCACAAAGTCCACCCTCTTTCTTTCAAGTTAATGTTTTGTTACAGCAGCAGCAGAATGGAATCAGGATGGTTAATGTACATAGTGTACTTCACATACATATTTATCACTGAAATGAAGGAGGATGGGGAAAAAGTGAGCACTTCCTAGTAAATTATCTGCCAGAAGATAAAATTTGAACAGACCTGAGGGTTTAGACCACCTCTGTCACACCTCTGTTTTAGTGAATTTATTAACTAATCATTAATAATTGTTTATATACCATTTGCAAACTGCAAAGTTATTAACAAGACTGAATCAGGAACAATGGGAGGATACATGGTTTATGTCTCCTCTTCCTCTGATGTTTACATTGGTGACAGGAGACGCAACTGTCTTGCAACACTTGAGGCAATATGAATACGGTAATAAGAATAAGCTATATAATATTAATCATTAACTACCAGGGACTTGTTTCAGCTGAGCCCCTTCTGCAACACGTCGTTCAGCATTTCGCATATCATGTATAGTTTCATTTAGATCTGCAGTCAAGTGTCTTCTATGCTCAATAAGCTCCTGTAGTTTATGTTCTACAAAATAATTAAAGAACAACACATTACAAATAATAACGTATGCTTTAAAAACTACACAAAATATTACTATGCAATTGGTATGCAGTATTAACTGGAAATCTTAAATATCAGTATTTGCATTTATAGTGATAGCTACTCAAATTAAGTCATACACCTTATCTCAGTAATAAGAGCAGCTTTCAAAGACTCATCAATATTAAACAATATTACATGGTAAGATGTATATAAAGAAACTGTTTCAGAGAGACTGAATTGTAACATCATTATTCGTAACAAGAAACCTATTCTGATAAGTATCGATAAATATGGTTTCTAAAACCTGGCTTTTATGATGATTAAACTTTTATTTTGAACCACAATACATTTGTATACAAACAAGCAATGGCCCTTATTGACATGGTGTAGCATATTAGAATATGCAAGTCTTATAGGAAAAAAACAATCCTCTACACTCACACAAAGCCCCATTAAAATTGAACATAATCTTAACTGTAAGAAATACCTTAAATCCACATTTTAAATTTACATTTTAAAACTGTAGCTGATAACATGAGAAACCACAGCAAACGTACCGCTGATACTGCCTGGTTCAGCAACTGCAAGAGCCTGAGCTTCCTGGAGCTCTTTCAAATTGGATTCCAAGTTGGCCTGTAAAAGCTGCTTCTTAACAGCTAGTTCAAATAATTCTCTTTCTGTGAACAGAAATGTTTTTGAGTTATCTTTTGGGGGTAAAATTCAAGCATCCTTATTTAGTCACAAAAGCTTGTAATACAGTGGTACCTCGGGTTAAGAACTTAATTCGTTCTGGAGGTCTGTTCTTAACCTGAAACTGTTCTTAACCTGAAGCACCACTTTCGCTAATGGGGCCTCCTGCTGCCGCTGCGCCACCGCTGCACAATTGCTGTTCTCATCCTGAAGCAAAGTTCTTAACCCAAGGTAGTATTTCTGGGTTAGCGGAGTCTGTAACCTGAAGTGTATGTAGCCCGAGGCACCACTGTACAAAGAAAGATTCTCAAAAGCTGCCTTATTTCATAAAAATGATAAATCAACTTTTTCATCATATGAATATTTATTGATCCTCTTCACCCCACCCACAAGTGAGCCCCTCAAATCCAGGAGGTCTAGCAGTGCTTCCATTCTCAGGCTGCTTACAATATATGTATGTGACTTACAATAAAATTGTAAGTCACATACATGCCTGCCTTCTCCTCCACCATGTCAGTAAAGAAGCTAAAGCAGCAGTTGGTGGACAGGCTGTAGTGCAGTGAAAGCAGCCTGAGAATGGAAGCACTGCTAGACCTCCTGGTCAGCCTCTACACTGACTGCAGCCATGACTCATTGCTCCAGAGGGAAAGGCTCACCTCAGACTTTGAGTGGGAATGGACTTCCTAAATATTGAGAGTGACGTGGAAGAGTTCCTCATAAATAGCACCTGGTCCGGCTTAGGAGTCAACATCTACCTTACCATTGGCAGTAGGCCTGAGAGCCCTACCATCTCCACCAGTGCCTACTACCCAGTTCAGCATCAGATTGAACATGGGAATTATGTGTACTTTAATGAACTGAACAGAGTGAAAGAATGTGAGTCATGGGGGCGTAGGGAGTGTGTGTATGAACTTAACAGTGCTTAGCTTTTTTTTTTAAGTTGCCCTTTTGATAATGTTATCATTGTTTTATAGATTATAAATACCATATAGATTTGTTAATCATATAATATGTATTTTGCTATAATTGTGAAGTTTAGCTTAATTTTTAGTTGTTTTTTAGATTGTAACTATTTCACTGATGATTTCTTAATTCTCTGCTGTAATGCAATCCATGCAGGATGGAAAGGTGTCTCCTCTCTCTGACAGGCACAGTGACGATTGGGCTTGTAACACTGAAGCAGGTGCATTTCAAAAACTATTTATCTTTCATACCATACATACCTGCAGGTGCTTCAAGTGCAGCTCTTTGTGAAGCACGGCGTTGTGTTTTTTTAATATTGTATACTGTTGCTTTTAGTTCTGCAGTCAGTTTTTTTCTTTGCTCAGCAAGCTCCTGTAGTTTATGCTCTAAAAATAATTTCACACTATATCAGACCAAACTTTGATATATATTAATGAAGCATTAAGTATCTAAAAGTGTATAATGGTTGCTTGCAAGTTTGATAAATCATAGCAAACCTACCACTGACACTGCCTGGTTCAGCAGCTGCAAGAGCCTGGGCTTCTTCTAGCTCTTTCTGGTTGGCTTCCAACATTTCCTGCAACATTTCCTTCTTAATTGATAAACTGTACAATTCCATTTCTGCAAAGAGAAATTTGGAATCATTTTTGGAATCATTTTTTGAAAACAGTTTAAAAGGCAAAAAGTATTCAGAAATTATATTTTTATTACAAAATTATAAATAACGTCTTCATATTCCCTGTGTTCTGGGGCTATAGCAAAGTAACTGTAAGAAGTTTTAGCTTTCTGAGAATCCACTATGATCTATGACATATATCTGAAAAGATGGACCCCAAAGTCCAAGTTGAGCACAATGTGCTCCTCTGCCCCCTGCAGTTAATGCTTTGTTTATCTGTCATATTTCTTTCAATAAGAAAGAGGAGGCTGTGCACAAATCCTCTTTGAGAGCCAGTGTGGTGTAGGGGTTAAGAGCGGTAGACTCGTAATCTGGTGAACCGAGTTCACGTCTCCGCTCCTCCACATGCAGCTGCAGGGTGACCTTGGGCTAGTCACACTTCTTTGAAGTCTCTCAGCCCCACTCACCTCACAGAGTGTTTGTTGTGGGGGAAGAAGGGAAAGGAGAATGTTAGGCGCTTTGAGACTCCTTCGGGTAATGATAAGGCGGGATATCAAATCCAAATTCTTCTTCTCTTGTATTCCTCACCTGAACTCTCCTTAAGCTTCAAAGTGGCTAACAAAAATTCTTCCGGGAACAGTGGAAAGATGCTAAATTTATGTCTCATTGTATCTCCACATTGATGACTGCGGCACAACTGTCTTGCAACAAAACAATTATTTGCCTACCAATAGGTGGTTCCTGCTGAGTCCTTTCTGCAGCACGACGTTCAGCTTTTTTAACATCATGCACAGTTTCCCTTAGATCTGCAATCAAGTGCTTTCTTTGCTCAGTGAGCAGCTGCAGTTTATGTTCTAAAAAATAATTACAGGCCAATTCATAATAAAGTAATAATATATGTTGAAAAAACTTCTCAAAATACAACGATGCAATTGATATGTTAACACTATCTGGAAATTTAAAAAATTAAAATTTGCATTTATAATGCTAGTTGTTCAAATTACTTTATATACATTATCTCAGTAATCAAAGAATTGTAATTATCTAAAGCAATGGTTCCCAATTGGTGGTCCATGGATCCTAAACCACCCAGGGGGTCCACAGACCCTTAACATAACAAGAACTACCATAGGGACATCGGAATTTTCAAAAGTAGGGGGTCCATGGCTTGACTTTTGGGGGGAAAGGGGGAGTCCACAGCAGTTAGCTAACTGAGAACCATTTATATAAATGATATTTTTCCATTGCTAATGGACAATGGATCTTAGGCTGGGATCTTGCTTCTCCTTCTGGTCAAAGACAGGAAAGATGAACTTAGGGAAATAGGTTGGCTCTCAAATAATGCACTAGTTTGCATCCTCACCAAGCTCAAATAAGACCTACATTCACACATTCATACGTCCATCACAGAATATAAAGAAAACAACAACATTCTACTTCAACACTAATACAAACATGTAATACTACATTGAACAAATGTTAATAAATGTAAACCCACAACAACTGAAATGAATGTAAAAATGATAGAAATATCCTTAAGCTAAGTATAATTCTTTCTCCCATTGGTAATGAAGGTCATTAGCCTGGGATGTACTACAACTATCAACAACCAGTGTGGGCCATCTAAATGGCTGCTTAAGATAGAAGAACTTGCCATAGTACTTTACTTCTAAATGCAGCTTCTGCAGAAGCATACTTATAATGGTTTACAAATGTGCTGGGAGATGTCCAGGTTGCTGCCTACCATACCTCAACTAATGATGCACTCATTGCAAATATTGCAGATATAGCTGCTACCCTTGTGGAATATACTGTCACTGGTGGAATGTACTTATAAACCTTAATAGTATGTGCTCTAATCCAACATGATAATCTTGTATTTATCATCTTCCTCCCTAAAGTTGTGAAAGGATACAAAAAGGCAATCTCCCTTAATTTATTTTGTTCTCTCTATATACCTTTACAGTGGGACGTGGGTGGTGCTGTGGTCTAAACCACAGAGCCTAGGGCTGGCTGATTGGAAGGTCGGCAGTTCGAATCGCCGTGACGGGGTGAGCTCCCATTGTTTGGTCCCTGCTCCTGCCCACTTAGCAGTTCGAAAGCACGTCAAGTGCAAGTAGATAAATAGGTACCGCTCCGGTGGGAAGGTCAACCAGGTTTCTGTGCCCTGCTCTGGTTCACCAGAAGTAGTTTAGTCATGCTGGCCACATGACCTGGACGCTGTCTGCGGACAAACGCCGGCTCCCTCAGCCTATAGAGCAAGATGAGCGCGCAACCCCAGAGTCCTCCGCAACTGGACCTAACGGTCAGGGGTACCTTTACCTTTATATACCTTTACTGCCTGGCAGACAACTAAAGTGTGCCATGCTCTTTCTGACTGATTTGATGGCACAGGACAAAGGGTTAGCAAAATCAACTCCTCTTGTGTATGAAAGCATGGCATTACTTTTGGAATGAAAGATGTATCTGTCCTCAAACTATTCTCTGTATGAAATGCACAAAGAGGTTTAACTACAGAATGTGCATTCAATTCAGACACCCTGTGGGTAGATGTAAGTGCCACCCAAAACAACACTGAGAGACATCAGTCTGCTTTCCTTGGTTCATCTTTCCCACATTTGGCCACAGGGTGGAGCAAGATCCCAGACTAATGATCTTCATTACCAATGGGGGTATTTATTTGTTATTTATTTTAAAACATTTATTAACTGTTTATTATTAAAAGTAATCATGAAGCAATGTGAACAACATAAAAACATAAACATAAAACATCCAATAGAATAGCAATATAAAAACCTAAACCATA
Source organism: Podarcis tiliguerta (assembly GCF_965153285.1). Taxonomy (NCBI): domain Eukaryota; kingdom Metazoa; phylum Chordata; class Lepidosauria; order Squamata; family Lacertidae; genus Podarcis; species Podarcis tiliguerta. Next base: position 41,386,376 of record NC_139545.1, on the reverse strand, counting down.
AAAGCAGCATTTTTTTAAAAAAGGTACAGTGTCTAGTGTTAACAATCCAGAAAAGTCCAAAAAAGAATGTTTTGAAGAATGCCTAGAACATGTGAGAGATGAAGCTGACCATACAGCAAAGAACAGGATGTTCCAAATAAAAGGCAGAATTGCAGAAAAGGCCTGTTTAGGGGTCATGGCCATAAAACAGTCTGCAGTCTGTATAAATATTTATTTCACTTGTTAGTTGCCTAACAAGAGTACAGTCTGTACCATCAAAGTTAAAAACATCATCAAAATTTAACAAATCAATACATAAATGACTCAGGACTGCAGTGTTCAACAACCTGTCCCCCCCACCCACCCGCGAAGGAACCCAGACCCTGCAATAATCATCTGAGGCACTTCTTCATTGTCCTACTCCACTAGGCGTCTGAAGGGCAGCTAAATGATAACAGGCCTTTTCTGTGGTGGCTCTCTGCTTGTGGAATGCTCTCCCCAGGGAGGTTTGCCTGGTGCCTTAGTTAAATATATTTATGTGCCAGGCAAAAGCATTCCTCTTCTCCCAGGCCTTTGGCTAGATGGTTTATCTCTAGCCTTTTAAACTGTGGAGGGGGTTATTGTTTTTCTTTGTTATTATGTAATGTGGGGGTGTATGGAGTGTTAGAGAAGGGGTAGCACCTCTGGTGGCGGACACGTTGTTCTCCTTATGAGGTAGTTCTTCTTACGAGGTAGTTCTCCTTATGAGGTAGTTTGCCCACCTTTGGTCCCCAACCCTGCATTCATTTCTCACTTGTGGCTTCTACAATCTGTCAACACATAACAGTGGCCATACCCTGTGAATGGATTTGACTGGCTGGTTAAACCAGGTGAGGGTGGCCAATGGGTCTGAAGTGCTCAGTGTGTTAGAGACTTCCCCTGCATGCAAAGACAGGCTCCGACAGATTGAGCGGGCAAGACCAATAGTGGGTCCAACAGTTCAGAATGCATGTGCTGTAGAGGGAAGTGAGGAGTAGGTGGGGATTGTGAACCTGGGAAGGTACCCCATCTACAAGAAGGAAATCTCTGATCCTAAATCTCAGCTGCCTTGTGGGATATCTCTGGAAGAAGAAAAGGCTACGGAATAAACCCTACACAAATCCAGAGTGGAGTCCCTAAGATGGTTGGATGGCATCTTGTATGCTTCCTCCCAGAAACTAATGCAGCCTAGTTGGTGCCAAACATATTGCTCTGCTTTCCATTGGACCACAGTGAGGCCAAGAGGTGGGTCTTGTCATTTTGGCAGTCCAGGATTTCCATACACACTGCCCAGGCTTGAGCACTGGAAAGGTCACTTTGGTGCTGCTAATGCAGTGGTTTGACTTCATCCCTGGAGGCACACTCCAATGTCTCCTGAGACAGACAGATGCCACCAATGTTAGGTATTTTTGTGTTTTTATACTGTAAACAACCCTGTGATCCTCGGATGAAGGGTAGTATAGAAATGTAATAAATAAAATAAAACATAAAATAAAACATAAAACCAGCACCAGCCTTGGTGGAAAACTGAACTCTGGCATCACTATTCTAAGGACAGATATGGCTCATAAGGTTTTTCACATGGTTCAAGTTCTTTTCAGCTGTAGTGCACTTACATAAAAATAAGCATTGGTCCTTTTTTCAAACCGTGCAGCATCTTAAACCTGTGCAGGTCTTAATGCAAAAATAATCTACAGCCATTCAATGGATGCTTAGCGTTGAACATAAGGTTTTCAGTTTAGCTTAATGGCAAAACTTTAGTTGGCAAAATGAAGAATCATAGCAAACCTACCACTGATACTGCCAGGTTCAGCAGCTGCAAGGGCTTGGGCTTCTTCCAACTCTTTCTGGTTCAATTCCAACTTTTCCTTTAACCCTTCCTTCTTCATCAATAGTTGTTGCAATTCCATATCTGCAGAAAGAAATGGTTTGGAATCATCTCTTGAAAACGAATAATACCCTTAATCTCAGGGATGTGGGTTTGAGCCCCATGTTGGGCAAAAGATTTTTGAATTGCAGGGGGTTGGATTAGATAACACACATAGTTCCTTTCAACTTTACAATTCTATGAGTCTGTGATTCTTATCGGGTTTGATAAAACCCAAAAGGGTTGGATAAAATAGCACAAATGCCTTAACAAAAAATCAATATAATTAACAGCAATCCTAGATGTCTGCTACATATGCAGTAAGATAAGAATGAATCCTCTCTAGCTTCACCCCAACACACGGCCGAAGCCTTAGGGAGAAAGTTTCCACAGGTGCAAATGGGGGTTTCCCCCTAAGACTTCTAGCTGCAAGGGTTATCCCAAACAAGCCAGAAAGGGAACATACATATCTTCCCTCCTCACATACTGTACTGAATTTCCAATACGAACTGCTGTCTCCCTGACTGTAAGAAAATAACTAATTGTATGCTACATTTCTAGCAAGTTTCTGCCTTGGCCCTCCATTTCCACTCACCAGGAGGTTTTCCAGCTAGAGTTGCTCTTTCTGAAACACGATCCTTTGCTTCTTCTATATCACATACTGTTTCCTCTAGTTCTTTAGACAATAGTTCTTTTTGCTCAGCTAGCTCCTGTAGTTTAGTCTCTGCAAAATAATTTCACACCAGATGATAACAAAATATAGGCTGAAATAACTTGCTACACGCATTAGTGCAAATTCCTTTATTACCTGGAAACTTTAAATGTGTACTGTATATGCATTTATATTACTAGTTGCACTTTACTTCCTACAAACCTTGACTTTCAGGCTGAGTAAATTTTCTTTTAACTATAATATTTTTGTTTTTGTTTTTTAAAAGCCCCTTACTAACACATTGGCGGGTGGGCCCAGTGGGCAGAACAACAAATAAGAATACAGTAGGCCAGACTAGTTTCTACACACACAAACAAACTCCTCCAACTAGGCAAGCAAGAAGCATTATCAGAGAGCTCAAGGATAAATTCAAGTCATGCTATAGATAACAGCATGAGAAATCACATCATACATACCACTGATACTGCCTGGCTCAGCAATTGCAAGAGCCTGAGCTTCTAGTAGCTCCTTCTGATTGGATTCCAACTTTTGCTGTAACTCTTGCTTCTTTGCAGACAGCTCATATAATTCCCTTTCTGCAGAAATATTATACATATATTTGAAGAATAATTTCTAAACTCATAATTGCTCACATAATTGCTCACATAAAATAAAAGGCCTTAAACATCGAATTATTTCACAGAAATAACAAACTCTTTATCTCTCATTGCAGATCTTATAAAAAGGCAAAGGAGCATAATGAAACCCTTGTGGGAATGTGGCAAAGTAACCTCAATGTGGCATAAGTCCCTGACAGTATCACACAGATCAAGTTTGGGCCTTGCCCAACATGGTACCTTCCAGATGTTTGGAGCCACAATTCTCATTAACCCCAAGCCAGCATGACCTATGGCCAGGATGATGGAAATTGTAGTCAGGATGATGGAAATTGTAGTCAAACATTTGGAGGGCCACAAGTTCCCCATCAGTGCTCTAAATCACAACAGTAAAAAATATGCTAATTCCCTGTCCTCCCAGTTGTTGCAAACAGGAGGCTACATATAAGTTCTCTTGTACTGATCATCAGTGCTGCTGAGTCAGCCAAGTTATCATTTTTCTTCCTTTTCAAGCCAAAAGAAGAGATGGCACAGCTAGGCAGTAGTAGTCAGTGGACAGGATGGGACTATGCTGCTTACCTGGCTCTCCAATGCCCAAATGGCTGCTGATTATGGAGAGGCATGGGGGAGTGGAGAGGTCAGTGTGGCTGCACCAGCAGAAGCAGCAGATTGATCCTGCTGCTGCACTTGGACCACACCAACCTTCTCACCAGCACTGGCATTAGGAAGCCTGGTAAGTAGAGCACTTTTGCACTGCTGACTGCTACTGTTTCTGGGTGAACCCTCTCATTATGATTAAGTTTAGAAAGTACTGATCCACCAAGCTAAAACTTTTCTGCACATCCTTTTTCTTTCATATTTATTAGTTCTTTTTTATACATACTGGCAAAAGAGCTCATGAGAGCTTGCCAGAACCATCTGCTGAAGCTGAAGCTCCTCACTTCTCTGGCAGCACTAGCAGCAGCAGAGGAAGCACCCACTCAGGCACTCTCTCAGTGGGGTTCTACCACCCACCCAAGGCAGTTGTTCAGTCTGTCTCATGGGTGGGTTGGCCCTGGAAAAGGAGGTTGTCCAAAGCAAGCAGGAGAGGGGAGAGACATCTCTTCTCTCCTCATATACCCGAGGAGGCCTTCCCAGTAAGAACCACTGTCATCTCCACCCCCTGATTGCAAGTAAGGGGGGGGGAACCTAGTTGCATGCCACTTTTCTTGGAAGCATCTGCTTTGGCCCCCAGTCCCTACTCACCAGGAGATTTTCCAGCTACAGTTGCTCTTTCTGAAACATGATGCTTTACTTTTGCCATATCATTTACTGTTTCCTCTAGTTCTTTAGTAAAGAGTTCATTTTGCTTAGCTAGCTCCTGTAGTTTAGTCTCTGCAAAACAATTTTACACCAGTAAATAAAAAAATGAATATATGCTGAAATAACTGTGCTACATACAATAATGCAATTTCCATTATTACCTAGAAACTTTAAATGTGTACTGTGTGTGCACGGATAATAGTAGCTACCTGTACTTCCTACACACCCTGACTTTCAGGCTGATTAACGATAGAGTATCTTTATTTTTTGTTTTGTTTTTAAGACCCTTATTAACATGACAACATATTATACCACTAAAGGAACAATCCTCTACAGTAGGAAGGGGAGCAAAGCTTTTCCAGACAGAGAACTGGATTCCTTTCTGGTCAACCTTCCAGAAGCCACAGGCCGTTGGTGGACAGGTCCAGTGGCAAAAGTGGATGGAACAACAAATATGAACACAGAAGGCTAATTTCTACTAACACACATTGACCCTATCCTCCAACTAGACAAGCAGGAAGCATTACCAGAGTGTTCAAGGACAAATTCCAATCAGGCAAAACCCTCAAGGAGGCTGCAAAGAAGGACTGATAATAGCTGTTGCCCAGGGAGATTCCCAAGAGCCAGTGAGGCCTGGAGGAGCACAACTGACCCCCAGGCCAGAGTTTTCCCACTCCTGTTCTATGCAAAGGCTCCTGGCAAGGACTATCAACTTTATTCAGACAGAAGGTCTTTCATGCCAAGTATATATGCATGCTTAAATGCTTTGGTTTTATATTCAATGATGTCCCATTTGTGCAAGGACTTGGACTTCCCCCAGACAATCACCTTAAATCTGTACTGGGGTCTGTCCCAACCTTCCAAGGGAGCTTTTGTGGTGGTGCATGCCATAAACAGTCTTTTTACCTTGAGTTACAAATGTGTTACTTCCTCAGGAAATTTATTGAGGGGATTTTGATTCCAGACAATGATACTGGACAGCATTTTAAATGATGTTTCCGCCATTTAGAGCCTATTTCTCCCTACCCTGATACTTTTTCATGTTTCCATTGTACACTAGCTTCAGAATATAAACTCTACAGGGGGAGAAATTGACCAAAAGCAATAAGTAACTTTCCGCATGAAGTCCATTTTCCTAATTATCCATTGGATGAATTATATTCTACTAAGAGAGACCAAATTGCAAACATGCGCTGGATTATGAAGAAAGCTAGAGAAATCCAGAAAAACATCTACTTCTGCTTCACTGACTATGCAAAAGCATTTGACTGTGTCGACCACAGCACACTATGGTAAGTTCTTAAAGAAATGGGAGTGCCTGATCACCTCATCTGTCTCCTGAGAAATCTCTATGTGGGACAAGAAGCTACAGTTAGAACCGGATATGGAATAACTGATTGGTTCAAAATTGGGAAAAGAGTATGACAAAGCTGTATATTGTCTCCCTGATTATTTAACTTATATGCACAATTCATCATGTGAAAGGCTAGACTAGATTAATCCCAAACTGGAATTAAGATTGCCAGAAGAAATATCAACTACCTCAGGTTTGCAGATGACACAACCTTGATGGCAGAAAGTGAGGAGGAATTAAAGAACCTTTTAATAAAGGTGAAAGAGGAGAGTGCAAAATATGGTCTGAAGCTCAACATCAAAAAACCTAAGATCATGGCCACTGGTCCCATCACCTCCTGGCAAATAGAAGGGGAAGAAATGGAGGCAGTGAGAGATTTTACTTATTGGGTTCCATGATCACTGCAGATGGCGACAGCAGTCATTAAATTAAAAGACACCTGCTTCTTGGGAGAAAAGCAATGGCAAACCTAGAAAGCATCTTAAAAAACAGAGACATCACCTTGGCAACAAAGGTCCATATAGTTAAAGCTATGGTTTTCCCAGTAGTGATGTATGGAAGTGAGAGCTGGACCATAAATAAGGCTGATCACTGAATAATTGATGCATTTGAATTGTGGTGCTGGAGGAGACTCTTGAGAGTCCCATGGACTGCAAGAAGATCAAACCTATCCATTCTTAAGGAAATCAGCCCTGAGTGCTCACTGGAAGGACAGATTGTGAAGCTGAGGCTCCAATACTTTGGCCACCTCGTGAGAATAGAAGACTCCCTGGAAAAGACACTGATGTTGGGAAAACTGAGGGCACAAGGAGAAGGAGACGACAGAGGACGAGATGGTTGGACAGTGTTCTCAAAGCTATCAACATGAGTCTGACCAAACTGTGGGGGGCAGTGGAAGACAGGAGTGCCTGGCGTGCTCTGGTCCATGGGGTCACGAAGAGTAGGACATGACTAAACGACTAAACAACAAGAAACAGTTAAGGCTATACATAACAGCATGAGAAATCACATCATACATACCACTGATACTGCCTGGCTCAGCAACTGCAAGAGCCTGAGCTTCTAGTAGCTCCTTCTGATTGGATTCCAACTTTTGCTGTAACTCTTGCTTCTTTGCAGACAGCTCATATAATTCCCTTTCTGTAAATGAATGAATGAATGAATGTTTTCAAAACAAATTCTAATCTCAGAATTGCTCACACAAAATAAGGTTATTTTTAAAATGGAATTATTTTACAGAAATTGCAAACTCTTTATCTGTCATTGCAGATCTTATAAAAGGGCAAAAGAGCCATATGAAACCCTTTGGGAATGTGGCAAAGTAACATCAATGTGGCACTACTTATGGCCAGGATGATGCAAATTGTAGTCAAACAACATTTGCAGGGCCTCATGTTCCCTGTCACTGCTCTAAATTACCACAGCAAAAAAATGTGCTAATTCCCTGTCCTCCCAGTTGTTGGAGGCCATAAATCATCTTGCACTGATCATCAGGGCTGGAAGGTCAATCTAATTATCATTTTTCTTCCTTTTCAGCCCCAAAGAAGAGTTGGTACTGCTAGATAGTAGCAGTCAGTGTGGCAGAGTGGCAGAGTGGGGCTGTGCTGTTTGCCTGGCTTCCCAATGCCAGGACTGCAGGTAGAAGCAGCAAATTGCCTCTGATACTGCACATGCATTGCATCAACCTTCCCACCATCTCTCTCTCACTAGTACTGGTATTCAGATTAAGTTCACAAAGTATTGACCCACTGTGCTAAGACACCTCTGCCACACATTTTCTTCTCTCACATTTATTTGTTGAGTTTTGTCCAGCAACAATACCTCTCAAGCCAGCTAACAACACTTAAAATCCACTATTGTTGCACATTAAATTATAGTATAAACTGATGGATTGAGCTTGAATTTCTTAGCATTCCTGATCCCTTCCTATGACCTCCATAGTTCTCAACTGGAACTATGTCTAAGAATGATAAAACACAACATCTCCTTTTGATGGTCTCAGTAATGAAAGTGATAATAAGGTTTGTAATATGCACATTATGTGTTTTTGTACAACTTAAGGTAATTTCATTTTAAACTTACCAGCAGTAAATACAAATCCTTCTGAGACACTTTCCTGTGCTTTTTGCATCTCATGCACAGTTGAATCTAGTTCTGCAGCTAAGCATCTTCTTTGTTCAATTAGCTCTTGCAGCTTATGATCTACAAAGATATGTTACATCAGTTTGTAACAAAGTATTAATACACTGTTAAATAATTGCATTATTTAAAATAACATCAAGCTTTTAAAAATAATTCCTGTTATGTGCTCAAAGCATCAGTTGAGGGAGTACTACACATATTATATGTGGTCTTTTTATGTGTGCTTAAATTAGTCACTTATTTTAAAGAAACCATGTGCTCCCATCACTCATCAGCTGATGGGCAGTGGGATGGGGTGGGATGGGGTGGGGTGGGGAAACCATTTCCATTGAAATTGCTGTTAAAATGGAGGAAAACAGCACAAGCAACGCTGACACTAAACCCTACATATATTAAGTAAAATAGAAACATCATTACCCGACCCCACCCATCTTTCCCCCCCTCCACCTCTTTCCCCCTTTTCTTCCTAATGTCTCAACAAATGAAACTGATTTGTAAAAATGTTACATGGGGGGTGGGGAATACGAGAAAGACATTGCACATACTTTTGTAAATCAAGAAAATCTTTAATAAAAATACATTTTTTAAAAAATGGAGGAAAACATATCCCACACAAGTCAATTAGTTTGTACTTATGAAAATACAAAAATAATACTCTATAGCTAGTGGTTTTTTTCAAGAAAATAGGTCGCGCCTCAACTGCCCACCCACCCGCTTGTTCGCTCCTTCCTTTGCTCCTTCTAATGTCACTTCCTGCAGCTAAAGGCACAGCTTCCCAGAGGCAATTTGCCACAACCTTTACAATTGCCAAAGTGCCTTCTAGGAAGGTACCTGACGATTGCAAAAGGGTGGCATGACCTTTCTACAATCATCAGGCACCTTCCTGGAAGGTGTTTTGACAATCGTAAGGGTCGCGCCCAAGCGCCTCTGGGAGGCTGCGCCTGCAGTCACAGGAAGTGGTGGTGGCAGTGGAGGAAGTAGCAATGGCAGTGGAGGAAGTGGCAAAGGTGGGGGGGAGGGGAGGAAATGAGCAGGTGAGCAAGCAGGCAGGCAAGCAGTAGTGGCAAGATGGTGGCTGGGGAAAAAGCTGTGGTGGTACAGCATACCGGCAGGTACCACCTCAAAAAAAGCACTGTCTATAGCTATGCAAAGGTCATTGGGCAGTGCCCAAAAGTTAAACTGAAACAGAAGGATCCTAATTCCAAGTAGAGGTGTTTCAGACTGTAAGCTGACAACATGGGAAGCCAGATCATACATACCACTGATACTGCCAGGTTGAGCAATGGCAAGAGCCTGAGCTGCTTCTAGCTGCTTCCGATTAGATTCCAACTTTTCCAATAACTCTTGTTTCTTCTCTGATAGTTCATATACTTTTCTTTCTGGAAAAAAATGTGCTTCAATCAATTCTTGAAAAATAGTGTCAAAAGTCATCCTTGTTCTCAACATCGTGTAGAATGATTTTTTTTTAATTGACTCATTAATATATCTTCTTTTGCTAAAGCAAAGCTTAAAAAGATGTCAAATGGGTGCTTTAGGGAATGTAGCAATGTAACTTAAAGAGGGAAATTCCCTGACAATCCAAGAGATCCGTTGTGATAATGTACACTGAAGTGTGAAAATCTGGGGCCCCTCAAGCTATTTGGAGACAGGCAATGCTGAGGCTGAGAGGAGGTATGATAGTCATCTTCAAATATCCAAAGGGCTGTCACATGGACGATGTGCTCCGGAGGCCCCAAACAAATGGCTTCAAGTTACATGAAAGGAGATTCCAACAAAACATCAGGAAGAACTTTCTGATGGTAAGAACTATTCGACAGTAGAACAGAGTTCCTTGGAGGGTGATGGACTCTCATTCATTGGAGATTTTTAAGAATAGGTTGGATGACCATCTGCATTGCAGGGGATTGGACTAGATTACCCTTGGGGTCCCTACTATATGATTCTATGAAGGTCCTCTCTAATAAATGTTTTGATTAAGACAGAAAAAGTGTCTTAAAGTAAGTTTTAAACACAGTGGTACCTCGGGTTAAGAACTTAATTTGTTCTGGAGGTCTGTTCTTAACCTGAAGCACCACTTTAGCTAATGGGGCCTCCTGCTGCCGCTGCGCCGCCGCTGCACAATTTCTGTTCTCATCCTGAAGCAAAGTTCTTAACCCGAGGTAATATTTCTGGGTTAGTGGATTCTGTAACCTGAAGCGTATATAACCTGAAGCATATGTAACCCGAGGTACTACTGTATATAAAATGAAAATGATATGCATAAATAATCTCACATTGATTGTCAGTTATTGGGGGCAATAAATATAGTGACCCTCCATTTTGCAATGTATCTGTTGCTGGAAGCCGCAGAAAGTGTGTCCAAGTAAATGATTTTTCAGGTGAACTATCTCAGGGTAGCACTGCCCTAGAAGCATAGCACAGGGCATACTGCTGCCATGAGCTTCACTTACCTCAAGCTACCCATACTCAAAATCCAACAGAGATACCTACTAAAATTAATAAGTGCCTCAAGTTTCTCAATGGACTGGCCCTCCATGTTGCTGTCATCAGAGAGACTTGCATTCTTTGCAGCACCTTTGTGAGATGCAAAGAAGATCTCTCAACTGGCCATAGTTTCTCAGAACTTTCCCTTCCTCAGTTAACCCTATGGAGCCAATTTACAGTGAGGGGGAAAGGAGGCACAGCTTCAAACTGTCTTTTAAAATTTCAAATTTTGTCTTATGCTATGTCAGCTGGCCCTATAAGAGAACCAAAAGCAACAACAAGAAGAAACAAAGGAGATGTGGCTTCAGATCAACCTTCATAGTGATATCCTGGTGTGGTAATTTCAGTTTCAATCATTTTTCCAGTCTTAAATTCATTTCTGCACCATGGGCATAGCCAATATTTGGAGGGGGCAGACCTTTTGTTGTGGGGAGAAGAACCTCAATTCGCTATGTATTTTTATTGATTTGTAGGGCAGTTTCCCTCCATGCCCTCCATGGCTACACCCATGTTCCACACATTACTACATCTGTATGTGTATTTTATTTTAAGACTTCCTGAAAATTCTTCAGCACTTTAGTGCTAACTTCTAATACCAACATTTTGGTATGTAATTTCCCCTAACATGCACATTTCTGCAGACATTTTTCTTAATATTGCATTTTTAATGTCATCTTCTCTAATATATGAATTTTGATCACACTCTACTTATTATACACATTTTTGTGAACATTATTTGACTGGAGAACTGCATAGGAAAAATCAAAACAGGACATATTTCGAAGGATAGCCACATTTCACCTATTGTTTCAGGAAGTGCAAATTAGGTAGGTTTGCATTAAAATGTGAAGCAAACTGAATGTCTCCCCACCCTATTTAAGAGTACTTATTCTCTACTTACCAGTAGGTCTTACAAACACTGTTCTTTCTGAAGCACGACGATATACATTTTGTATACCATCCAAAGTTGCCTCAAGATCTGCAGTCAGATGTCTTTTTTGCTCAGCTAATTCCTGCAGCTTATGCTCTACAAAAAAATTTCAGGCTAATTCATAACAAAAATATTTATATATATGGATAGAATATATTTAATATGAATACTTAGCATTTATCAGGTGTTTCTTGTGCTACTTCACTGAGCTGAATGAAATGCCCCCTCCTCCTATCAGTTACCACATTCATACATGGTCAAGTTAGGAGGCATATTTCATCAATGAGGGCATTTTTGGTATGGGCGGGTGCATGCTCTGCACCTGATTACTTTGGAGCCAACCAAAGACATTCAGCCAGGTTTGGACTTTGTGTACTAAGGATGTTGTTGAGAATGCTCACATGAATTCTGCTAAGCTCCCATACTTTTCCAACTCAGAGTTTTAATTCGTGGCAGTCTTGTGGGCTCCAAACTGAGGTACAAAAAACTCAAGTTTGGCCCCTGTGCACACACCCATTGCCTCAGGATTAATTTAGTTAATCCCTATCAGTCAGAAATAATGACAGTTTAAAAGCTCCCATGATCCTTTCTGGGAAAGTGTTGTGGCTGTCTTTGTAGCTCAGAATTGAACTTTGCTGACATAGCTATCAGAAATTACAATACAATTGCAGTACAAATGACAAATGTTGCTAGAGACTAATGGCTGTCTTTGCAACTGAGAATGGGGTAAGCAAATAGCTCCTTGGGAATATTGTGCACAGCTTCCTAGGCTGAAATGTGTGATTCCCTCCCCAAACCCCTCTTATGAGCTTGGTCCACCCAAAGTCAAAATGTGTTCTGTTGTAAAATGTGTTCTGCCAAAATTAAGTATGATGATGCAAAGACTGGCAACACCAACCTCCTCAGAAGCAGTTGTACTTGTGGTTTCGCCTGCTAAAAATGCACATTGCATCATTCTAGTGCCACCACTAGGACTAGTAGACTAGAGCGGCTGGTGCTCAATGCCCGTTCCTCAGCTTTCTGGAACTATGTGAATCAGTAGCAGCCAGCAAGGCAGGATTGGATTGGAATGGTGATGCTGACTGGGTATAGTGGCAGAGTCAATGTGATTATTTATTCATTCATTTTATTGTATTTATATCCCTACCAACATCCATCAAACCAGTTATGGCTAGAAGACGGAAATTATTAGTTCCAAATGGGTAGTGAATGGCCAAAAAATGATTCTACGACAAGTGATATGACAAATTTGTTTCTTTATTAATAATATATGAAACAAATAGGGCACATTCGTTTCTTTTTATTATTACATGAATGCACCCCCTTTAGCAAAAAAGACTAATTGGTACTCAACTGTAATGAAGATTTCAATGGTAGGAAAGTGATGGTTTCGGACCCAATCCACCCCCTGGTCTTGCTAGCTGCCTACAGACTGTTGTAGAGCAATTCTGTTACTAGAGAGCGCTCAATGCCCATTCTGGAGGCATATCTTCTGGCCTTTGTGAAACTGCTTGGCAGGTAAGTACTTTAATTCAGTGAGCAAATTCTTGTAGTTGAAGCAAGAGAAATCACAGTATACATACCACTAACACTCCCTGGTTGAGTAGCTGCAAGTTCCTGAGCTTCTTGTAGTTCTTTCTTAGAAGATGCCAACTTCTCTAGTAACAGTTGCTTCTTTTCAGTTAGTTCATACAATTCATTTAATCCCTTTTCTGCAAGCAAAAATATTTTGAATCACCTTTTGGGGAAATGTTTTATATCTCACAAAAACTCAGTTTTCAGTCACCCACAAAGTTACTGATGTCATTTAAAATATATAATGTCATCTGTCAATGCAGATCTTAAGACACGGCAAACTGTTTGTTTGTTTGTTTCTTTGTTGTGTAAAATCCCATTTTTTCTGTTTCTCAACTCCAAGTTCCTCCTTTGAGTTCTAAGTGTTCCTAACGTGAAGCCAGAAAGAGATCACCCTGTGCACTGTACTCTGTCATCTGTGGTCTCCCTGTGTGGAGTTTATCTTTTGCTGCTTTGCTGAGATTAGATGCTCAGACATATTTTTTCTTGGGAGATAAAGGACACTGGTCCTTACCTGAAGAACATTTATCCAGGATGACAGGCCATCTCATTGTTCCATGCACTCCAAGGTTGAAGGAAGTAGACATGGCTTAGTGTTCCTCAGCCTCAATTCATTTCATGATGAGACCATGGATTGATTCAAGACAGGTCAAGCAACATAAAGAGGAGTAGGAGACAAAGCATTGTGCCCAAGTGCTGCAAGCCCTGAGAAGGTACAAGCTGGGTTTTTTCTTTGTTGACTATGTGGTCTTTCAGAGCATTGATGCTCCTCTTTATGTTGTTGGTGTTGGTGGCATGCTGCCTGAACTAAAGAGGAGGAGGCAGCTGACTTAGCCTCTGAAAGAATGGTTGGGCCAAGGACTGCTGGAAAATGCTGAAGTTGTAGTCCTTCTTGAAGTGCTGGCCTACTCAAAAGGGTTGGAAAGGCTGAGAAGGGGAATATGGGTGATCTGTCCTGCTATTTCATGGTGGCTAGACTGGTTTACAGAATCTCCTTCAATGCCTTATTGACGAAAGACATTGTCCCCACATATTTAGCAATGACCAAACAGACCCTGTCAGTGCCCCAGTGTCAGAGCCACAGATGTCTATGTGCTTACCACCCACCACAGCCATTGAAAGAGTGGCAAACTGGGTAACACTGAAGGTGACATCAGACACAAATGCAACTGCTCTATGCAATTTCAACAGGGTTTTCCTAAGCCTCTCTGGATCTTGGTGAGGGTTATCTAAAAGTTTAACCAGCCAGAGCATAGGTACTCAGGAAAGAACTAGGGCATCACAGAAGGCCATGGATGGAAGTAGGAAGTAGTGCTGTCAGTCTTGAGCAGGGTAAAGTCAAGTCTGTGCTCAGAAAGGTCTTTGAATTGGACATCCCCTTCTTTAGGAAGGAGAGACCAATGAACACATATATAGTAGCATCCACACCTGGGACCTTTAGCATGTTCATGAAGTAAGGCTCTGGTGAGTAGCATTTGTTAGCCTGAGAGGCTTGACAGTATTTTTGAAGGGAATGGGTGCTGGAATGGAACTGATGGAATATTTTCTCCTTTAGCAATGCTATACCCTTGGAAGGAGCAAGAGCTACATCTGTTGAAGACTAAGAAAATCCTGACATCTAGGGTCTTATGAAGCCTCAGAGGCAAGAAGTTGACAGGTTCAAAGAGATGGTGCAAGGAGCTTTCCTCTATATCTGAAACACCACTCCCCCCCCCATCTAAGAATTTAGGGTTCAATAAAGGATCACAGGGATCCAGATCATCTGACAGGTTTGAAGGCAGTAGAAGACAAGGGCAGGTGGTTGTGAGGGAAGAACTCACATACCTAAGAGAGGAAATCCTAAGGATGAACAAAGGGGGGAGCAACAGGTGGCAACAGGCCTGGGGTGGTAGGAGGAGAATTGGAGGAATAAAAGGACCTTTCTTTTTTCTTTCATTTTTACACAGAGGAATAAGGCAACACAGAGATGAAAGGGACCTTAGCAGAGAAGGGGAGAAGAAAGAAAGTGCAAAAAAACTTATGAAGGGGGTCAAGCAAGAGCTAGGACAAAGAAATGAAATAGAATAGGGTTGAGGAGCACCAAGGCATGCCTACTTCTTCAACTCTGTGGTGCAGTGTTTGGGTGCACAATGTGCCTGGATGCCTTCTTTAAGCCAATAGGCCCCACAGAAGTATCAATCCTAGATTCAATACATGTAGTAGATGGTGGCACAGCAGAGATAGGGAGCGAAGACACCCTGGTCCACATTTCTGGGCTATGACTAGACTATAGAAGGTCTCTGTCATTGCATTTGTAACACTGACAAATATAGTGGTACCTCGGGTTAAGTAATTAATTCGTTCCGGAAGTCCGTTCTTATCCTGAAACTGTTCTTAACCTGAAGCACCACTTTAGCTAATGGGACCTCCTGCTGCTGCCGCGCCACCGGAGCACAATTTCTGTTCTCATCCTGAAGCAAAGTTCTTAACCTGAGGTACTATTTCTGGGTTAGCGGAGTCTGTAACCTGAAGCATATGTAACCCGAGGTACCACTGTATGCACATTATGTGTCATTAAACATAAAAATAAAAACATCTCAAGGTTATTTATTCATTACTCACCACTGGGTATTAGAAATAAAGCTCTTTGTAAAGCCTGACGCTCCATTTCTTGCATATCATGCATACTTTCCTCTAGATCCTTTAGCTCTTCGGTCAAATGTTGTCTTAGCTCAGAAAGTTCATGAAGTCTTTGCTCTACAAAATTATTTCAGGCCACTTCATAAAAGAACCAATATATTTGAAATAACTACATTCAGTACAAATTTGCAATGGATACACAATATCCATAGGAAATGGTTAATAGTAAAAGCACTTGTTGAAAGCTAAAATAACTATATACAGTGGTGCCCAGCAAGACGAATGCCTCGCAAGACGGAAAACCCGCTAGACGAAAGGGTTTTCCGTTTTGGAGGTGCTTTGCAGGACGAATTTCTCTATGGGCTTGCTTCGCAAGACGAAAATGTCTTGGGATTCCTGGGGGGGTTTTTTCGCTCCCCACCCCCTTTTTCTAAGGCACTAAGCTGCTAATAGCCTTTTAGCAGCTAATCCGCTAATCCCTTAAGTCTTTAATAGCCGCTAATAGCTGCTAAACTGCTAATAGCGCTAATCCGCTAATCCGCTAATGGGCTTGCTTCGCAAGACGAAAAAACCGCTAGATGAAGAGACTCACGGAACGGATTCTTTTCGTCTTGCGAGGCACCACTGTATATGACCTCAACAACCCTATAGGGTTTATCACTGTATGGTCATCCCCATTTTTCCGATGGCAGGGGGAGATTCTACTAAAGGGGAAAAGCCTTCTCTCATAAAGCAAATAACATTCCACTTCTCCAATTTTGAGTGAAAAGCAGGAAAAGCTACAACAGGAAACAGCAAGCGACTTAGGACTAGTTTTACTAATAACTAATAAGATGATGATGATGATGATTAAAATGGTTACAAAGAGCACATTTCAAAATGGTTCCTTAAATGAACTACTAGCTGTGCAGTATAACCAGAGGAAAATACACACTAGAAAAGCTGCCATTGCTGTTCTGTGGGTATGGCCCTAAAAACCGAAGACTCACGGGCAAAGACATGAGTTAAAAGGAAACATTTTTAAAAGTACATTGCAGGAAAACCAATTTAAGTTGTTGGTAAAATATACATTTTGATCAGCAGAATCTGCAGTGCTTAGCAGTTTCCCCACTTCCTAAAGTATAAGACCCTAGCTTAACAGACCCACAGAAAGAGGAACAAGCGCAGATCTACACTCATGGTTTTTAACATTAAGGAAGGATTAAGGAATGGTTTCAATAACATATATGGACATATGACATCCTACTTTTAAGATTCATAATGCGTTATTAAAATGTGACACCAGAGGATGCAGCAGAGCAACCAGCAGCAGTTTTGATGAAAAAACCCCAAGGTAAAAAACACTTTAATTAATAAGTATGCCTTGTGACATTTTAAAATGACATATCTAACATCATTCTAACAACGTTACACAAATCAGTGTAGATCTAGCCCAAGTCTCCACTCCCTCAGATAATAGGTGCAGATTGGCTGCTGTGAAAAAGATGAGACACACTAGGGTATAAGCTTGTAAAGTATAAGCCTAAAAGTGTAATCATGACTGTTCAAATTCAAAATTCAAAAATATTTCTGATTAGCAAGCTACCACTAGTAATATAAATAAATAAAATCACTATCCCTCCTTCCTCAATGAACATATTTGTTTATGAAATCTTAATTAGGCATAAATCTGTCTATTATTTCTAGGTAAAAAAACATTTGAAGTTTTGTGCCTTTTTTACCATTCACACTGTCTGACTGGAGAGATGTAAGCGTTTCTGCTTCTTGTAGATCTTTTAGATTTGCATCTAGTTTTTCTTGCAAAAGTTTTTTCTTCTCAGATAATGCAGAACGTTTCATTTCTACAAGGAAATGCCTCAGAATTATTATAAATGACTATTGCAAAGTTGTATTTAAAATTTGAAACAGTTTTGATTACTTTTCAAAGTAAGTTCTGTTGAAATCAGTTCTCTCTACTTCTGTGTAACATGGAAAGAGTTGTGCAATGGATTTGATGGAGTCCTGGGCCAAATCAGGCCTATTCAGAGGGATGGTGCCACCTATTCATGGATTCAGGAAAAGTCCTCTCAAGGATTTTTCTTCCTCTCCAGAGAATTGCAACTCGTTGACTTTCAAACACACAGAAACATGACAACCCAGACTCTTAATTCCAGCCAGCAAAAATACAACCTTAATTATCACTCAATAATACATCACTCACTTTTTCCTACTTGTTGAATATATTATCCATTGCTTATGTGTAGTTATTTAACTGGATGGATTTGCTTACTATGCATTTTGAAAGTTAGGTTTCTGTGAGTGCTTAATAATGAAGAACATTAATTTTCCTTAGTTACCAATCTAATGACAACAGAGTATACAGTGGATGCAATTACCCTGAAGTTGACTTTTTCCAACAATGCTTGAAGCAGAAGGTTGCGCCATTTGCAGATCCTGCAGGTTTGCTTCTAGATGAGCAGCCAGCACCTTTCTTTGTTCTTTAAGCTCTTTTATCTTTTTATCTGTGGAAACACAAACACTTTGTACATTTATTGTACATTTATTGGACTATATATATTTGAAACTAAATAGTACTTTCTGCTTTTAGATAATAATCTGCTTTTAGCAAATGTACCAATGAACAGCTATGTAATATCAATCATTCATATGTATATTCCACTTGATTATCACAGGTTTATGAAGCAAATTGCAATGCTATAAAATTACAAAACAAACTTATGAAAACACAAAAACCATAATAAATGTTTAAAGCAAAGGACATAGTTAATAATATCCATATGGTAATGGGCTGCGACACACTGGTAGCAGGAGAGGATGACAAGAGTGGCAGAAAGAGTCAAGGATAATTAAATGAACATTTAAACATCTTAGTGTAGAGGAGCATAGCATAGTATAGCATAGCATAGAATAGAATAGTATCTAAATGTGGTTTTTTTATTTGCAGAATATGCATAGATACATTTTCAAATTGAGAGAAAGAGCACCAAGTGATACCAAAAACAATCCTAGTTGTGATCCAGAATCACTGTTTGAACAGAGTTGCTGGAAAAGACTTGTTTGACACCAGCAGCAGGCCTAACCAAACCTCCCAAAAAGAAAGTTTGTTGACAATATGTGGATAGTTATCTGAGCCTTGGTTTTATATGGACTACAGCTGAAGCTTCCTGAAAGGTACCATGGGTACTCCTCTTAAAGGGGCACCAAGGCCTCCCCTATGCTAGCATTTCCATGTCTTCTGGTAAGCAATTCGTAGAGTGGAATTTCTCAGGCCTATCCGGAATACTTGCTGACTGCAGTGTTCAGGTGGAAATCGTCAAAATGTTCAATAAAACCCAAAAGGCTGTTTTCTCAGATTTTCCATAAAAATAGCTCAAAAACGTTAATTTTTAAATTTCAACTTAAATAGGGCAACCCTAATAGAGCCAATTCTGTTCTATTTGTTTATTCTCTTTTGTTTGTTAATGTTTGGGCTTGAGTGATAGCTTCTTTTAGTGTATCACAACAGTACAGCAGCTGAACAGCCTTTTAATGAATTCATAGCAGTAGGTTATAGAAAAACCAACTTTAAAAGGGTGAAATTAATTTACTAGTGTTAGAATCAATTAGAATCAAGTTATAACAAGTAGTTAATGAGAACTTCTTGGTGAACACAATCAATTTAGTGTGGTGTTAAAAACAGCTTTGGGGGAAGTGAATCAACTAAAGACAAAGAAGGAGAAAAATCACTAGGGAAAGAATCAATTGTACTCTCCACAGAAGAATTAATTAAGCACTCAAAGCACTGTATAGGAAGTAATTAAGCACGTCACAGGGGAAAATAGTTTGGGGAAACTGCACCAAACCAACCTGGTGCAGTAAAACTTCTCAAAACAAGTGAGCAAATCACGAGTAAGGAGGAAGTAGTGACAACAGAAAAAAATGCAGTTAAAGGTCAGATGAGCATCCAACAATAAACTTTGCCTGCTTTAAGTAAGGGACGAAAATGAACTGCCACTCAAGAATGGGACAATGGAGAAGCATCTGACAGTGGTGATTTTTTTTTTCTGCCTTCAAGAGAGTTGAGCAAAATTATATTGCAGCTGGTGGTGTCCTGGTGTTCCCTGGAGAAAGGTTATGTGGGAAGTTTATATTTAAAAATTGGAAGAGTAATCCTAAATTAAGGAAAATTCCAAAAAGCAGCTGTCACAGCTGAGAAAATTCTAGACCTTGGCCCCACAATCTAGATGTCCCAGGGTGAACAAACACACAGCAAGGCCTTACCAAGATTTTAATGCATGAAGGAAATTACATTGGAAGACATGCCCCTTTTGATATCCTGATCACAGGTCACTAACAGTGTTCAGTGTTAACATCAACACTTGCATGGGAAGTAAGAAAGAACTCATCAGCACCCCAGTAAAAGACAGCTCACATGGAATACAGTAGATCGGTAATCCCTCAGAACTACTGTCTACAACCTCCTCGGATTATGATCCATCAGTGTGATCAAGGCAGCTTTGTCCCTAACCAGAGTTTATATTACAGTGTAATTCTATAGCAACCAGCTTAATATTTGTAAGTTTCCTTAAATAGTACTTCACATTTTAGCTAATATTATTTGAACTCGAATTAACATTAGACTATTTGTGTGCAAAGTGGCTTGATCTTCCCTACAAAATAATCAAGAAGTGTGCCAAAAGTAGTTTAAATGCTTTCTTTTTGTGTGTCTTAAAAGATACAGAAATCTATTTTTGCCACATTTTATTTTTGTTTTAAAGTGATACAAGCCTACGTGAACCTAGTAAAGAAAAATCTAAGGTTTCCATGTTTTAGTTTGACATTAGAATATAGCATAACTTTGCAAATAGTTTGGGGCTGAGGTTGTACTTACCACTCACACTTCCTGGTTGGGTAGTGGCAAGAGTTTCAGCTTCTTCTAACTCCTTCATATTTGATTTCAAACTTGCAAGCAAAACTTTTCTTTCTTTTGAGAGCTCATCTATTTCCTTCTCTGCAAAGTGAAACATGTGAGAACTAAGTGAGAATGTTCTCATGGAGATAAAAATAATACAGGAAGCAGATAAGTGTGCAAACAGAAGCATATTGAGGGTCCCTTGCACCCTTGGCAAGGAGCTGTATCAGCAAATGCTGATTGATGATAATCAGAGTTTTGTCCTCATGGCACATTAAAGGGAGCATGAAGTATGTTGTCATCCTTGCAAAATTCCAGAGCAGGAGACCCAGTGAAACTAGAGGCTCCCCTGCTCTGTCACAGTAGGGAACTGCTGCAAAGCAGGACCTTATGATGTTAGTGGGGATGAGTTAGGAGGCGGCAGCTGCTGTCACTATACAAGGCTCAGGCTCAGTTTGCTTCTTGCTGAAGCCATGTCAAAATTCTGCCCAGCATTCTATCAATGCTCATCTGACATGTGGTGCCCACAACACATTGCTCTGGTTTGCAAATGTGCTTATGGGTTTTAAAAAGGGTTGGCCACCACTTGGGCTACAGGAATGATACAATCATTATCGTTGCTGTTTATCATTTCTTTCTCTTTTGTTTACAAAGTGCTTTATGCAACTTTTATCTCTTTCATATCTTGTCTAGTCTGTGGGTTGGTGCCTTGCTCCTGGGGATTCAGCAAGAGTACACGTTTGGTAAATAACTTACACTACAATCCCATAATGGTCTGCTCAATACTAAGGGCCCCTCCAGCCATCTTTTTTGCAGAGAATTCATCATGATTTGTGCTCACAGTGTTATTGGGGGTATTATATGCATTGCCTTAAATACTGTTTACAACTGCAAAAATTTTGGGGTAGTCCTGCTGCTTCTTTTCCAGTCAGTGCATATTCTATAACTTCCTGCTGAAATTGTTTAACTTTCCATATCATAAACATTCTTGGGGTAGGTGGGAGGGGCAGATTCCTGCTTCTGTTGCACTCTTGCCCATCCAGACAGCAAGAATGTGGTAGCATTGGGCAAGCATTGCAAGAAAACATATAAAGCAAAATAAATACACCATTGATACAGCAGTATCATGCCAAGAGCATGTTGCTAAGTACATCTGGAACAGCAGAATACAACAGGAAACCACAGGAAGGGAAAGTGCCCTTGTGCTCAAATCCTATTTGCTGGTTTCTCAGAGTCATCTGGTTGTCTGCTGTGAGATAAAGATGCTGGACTAGATGGGCCATTGGCCTGATCCAGCAGCCTCTTCTTATGTTCTTAATTGCAGCAAAACACCAGTCTGGGGGCAGCGGGAAGGTAAACGGCGTTCCGTGTGCTGCGCTGGATCGCCAGATGCAGCTTGTCACGCTGGCCACGTGACCCGGAAGTGTCTGCGGACAGCGCTGGCTCCTGGCCTATAGAGTGAGATGAGAGCACAACCCTAGAGTCTGGCAAGACTGGCCCGTACGGGCAGGGGTACCTTTACCTTTACCTTTTTACCAGTCTGGGGGAGGGGGCAAGTCTTCTGGAGTTTATAATGCTAAGTTGATTCAGTTTTGCCCTTCCCTCTCTCTCACACACAAAAACACCCTCCTTTCCAACACCACATCTGCAAAACCAGAACAAGAACTCTGATCAGTTAAAAGTTTAAGCAAAGCCAAAAACAATACCTGGCTGTGCTTCTAGGCACTCTAAACCCAAGGAAAAGCAGTTAGGTTCCAGATAGTAACTAACAGTATGAAGAAGATACCAACACCACCCACCCTCATTCAGCAAGTTTAGGCTTGCCATACATCTGGAAAATTCTGGACATATTCGGAAATTGGATGCCTAAAATGGCATCTGAGGAGAATTTTTGAATTTTAAAAGATGTCTGGAGGTTCAGAGCTGACAGTCTAGGCATGCGTGGGTGGGCGAGGGCAGCTGCAGCCAGGGAAGGAGGTGAAGAATGCAAGGCTGTTGCCTCCCAGTAAAATGGGACAGCGCACTCCATCGGCTAGGGGCTGGCAGCCACAGACACCTCTGAGCCTCTCTGTCTCTCTCTCTCAGGATAGCTCAGCATGAGACTCTTAATCTCAGGGTTGTGGGTTTTAGTCCCATGTGTTGGGGAAAGATTCCTGCATTGCAGGAGGTTGGACTAGATGATCCTAAGGGTACATTCCAACTCTGCAAATCTAAATCTAAAATCTCTCCCTTTGGGAGAGCCCAGCTGTGCAGAATAGAAATATGCCTGCCGCCTGGTGCCTAGCCAACCCCAGAAAGAGGAAGATTAAACAAACAAACAAACAAACAAACAAATAAAGCTGAAGTTGAAAAATGTGTCCTCTTTCGGGAGTTTCCTTAAGAAAAGAAAAAAGATCTCTTGAAATCATGGACTTCATCATGGGGAAGGATTTCTTCAAGCCAATAAATCCATTTGGACTGACTCGAGGAAATTTCAAGGAATACTGTATATATATATTTTAAAGATACATTGCTCATGTTATTTACCTGGATTGAATTCTGCATTTTGAAAGTTGGGTTTGTGGGAGGGCTTAATAGTGGAGAACATGAATTTTCATCGGTTACCAGTCTAATGACAACAGAGCATACATACAGTGAATGCACTTACTCTGAAGTTTGCTTGCTTCAGCAAGTTCTGGAACAGAAGCTTGCGCCATTTGCAGATCCTGTTGATTTGCTTCTAGATGTGCAGCTAGTACCT
The DNA here is from genome assembly GCF_965153285.1 of Podarcis tiliguerta. Lineage (NCBI taxonomy): Eukaryota > Metazoa > Chordata > Lepidosauria > Squamata > Lacertidae > Podarcis > Podarcis tiliguerta. Next base: position 41,363,205 of record NC_139545.1, on the reverse strand, counting down.
TTCTTTGTTCTTTAAGCTCCTTTATCTTTTTATCTGTGGATACACAAACACTTAGTACATTTAGTGTAAGATATATATTTCAAACTAAATAGTACATTTTTGCTAATAATCTTCTTTAAGTAAATGTGTCAACAAACAGCTATGTATTATCAGTGAGTCATATGCATATCCACTTGCTTGTCCTAAGCTCATAAAGCAAGCAGCAATGATTTATTTTTGTAAAATAGAATAAAATGATGAAATCACATCAAATGTTTACAATATTAGAATGTGCTTCAACCTTCCAAAAGGGTTTTATGTGAAGATTGTACTTACCACTCACACTTCCTGGTTGAGCAGCAGCAAGAGTTTCTGCTTCTTCTAACTCCTTCATATTTGATTTCAAACTTGCAAGCAAAACTTTTCTTTCTTTTGAGAGTTCATCAATTCCCTTCTCTGCAAGTGAAAAATGTAAGAAGAAAGTCAAAAAGTTCCTTCCCTCACTCCCTAAGAATCCTAGGAACTAAAGTCTTCCCCTTACAGAGCTACAATCCAAAGAAAGAATAATTGGTCTGACCTAAAGTGTAGTTTTGAGAGTGGGCTGTTGTATCCAATGGAATGGCTGTTCACTCTGTTGCGAGAAACTAGACAGGAGCAAAGATTTGTGGGAAGTAGGACGGACTCCCTCAGTTTTCTGGATTCACCAATCAGAAAGTACTAACTGAGTCAGTAAAGAGAAAAAACACCTGCCTACTTCCCCATACCTTGGCTCTGGAAATTTCTATAATAAAATCTCTTAATTGCTAAGTATCTGAAATGTAAGGAACACCCGCTCCGGAAAGCGGCGGGGGGTCAGCGCGGTGCTGAGAGTCAAGCGCTACTTCCTCAGAGCGACGTCACATTGCTGTGATCGGAGAGCGTTCAGCATCTTCTTGAGACAATTTGGATTACAAAAAAGAAGTACCCGTGAGTAGGGGAGACATAAAAATTTAAAGAAACTAAGCTTTTGAATACGGAAACGATTTGGGACTTTAAATTTCTTTTAAAAGATTCGGCTTGAAGCGGAAAGGCTTAAACAGGAAGTCAGCCTTCCGCCTGTAAATAGAAGAAAGCAAAGACTGTGTTCGCTAATACCTGGAAAAAAGGGACTAAAAATAGCTAATCTGAAGTCTTTGGAAAGACTAGTCCCCCCCCCCCCCGGGAGGCAGGGAATGAGAGGGGGGGACTTTAAAAGACTTTTACTGTCTGTGGAAAAGAGGTTTTAAGCATCAGAAACCACCGCTCAGACTCCCTGGTCCTGAGCTGTCAAAACTGAAAGTAAGCCTTGGAAAGGGATCGCGGAAAGCTTTTAAAGAAAAATATAGTTACAACAGGGCTAAATTTGCTACAGTTTGATTTTGTATCTTAAAATATTGATACAATATTGCTATAAAATCGAAGCAAAAGACGGAAGATACTTTATTTCCTCGGACTTTGTGATTGTTGGGTCCCCCTGGTGGGCATGGACATTGTTACAAAGTAAGCAAAGTTTCTTAGTAACTTTCCACTGTTTGGTTTTGGAATTGAAAACAAGTTGCAGCTGCAGTCTGACCTTGAGACGACAAGATATCTTATGGCAGACGGAAAAGGGAGAACAGAACTATATCAAGAGAAAACTACTAGATCAGGCAAATCCTTTCTCCCAGGAAGAAGAGGATCTCTACCTGACCCAACAGGAGGTGCCTCTGCACAACCAAAAGGAAAAGGGATGCCAACAACAGAAGAGTTGATAAGTGCAGGATTTGCAAGATTACAAGGATCAATAGACAAATTGACGGAAGAAGTTGCAGAAACGAAAAAAGAGGTGGCAGAAACAAAAAAACAAGTGGCAGAAACAAATAAAGGGGTAGCAGAGGCAGCCTCTAAAATAGATCAGAATACTGCAAGTATTAAACAGAATACGGATTCAATTAAACAACTGTTGGAGGAGTCTGTTAAAACAAGAAAGATTGCAGAAGAAGCCAGAGAAGCTGTAGCTGCTACTGAGGAGAAACGACCACCGATGAACAGACAACTTGAGGACCATAGAGCAAGATTTTCTATGATTGAACTAAAAGACAAGCAAACTAATCTTAGAATCAGAGGTGTGCCAGAAATTGAGACAGAGAGTCTACGGGACCTTCTTACACAAGAATTTGAAAAATTTTGGGATTTGGACCCGGGAAAAGAGGAATTCAAAATAGTAAGTGCTTTTCGACTGGGAAAAACAAACAAAAGGATTAAAATCAGAGACTGTTTGGTCACATTAAGATCTAAAGAAGAAAGGGACAAGATTTTGGGACTGCGTTTTCAAAAACCATTGGAAATTTCCCAGTCTAGAGCTGAAATTTTCAAGGATATTCCGAAACACCTTTTGGACCTCAGATCCAAATACAAGGATTTGGTCACTCAGTTGAGGAACAACAACATTATATTCAGGTGGGAATTTCCTGAAGGGCTTTCTTTTAGCCTCAAAGGAAGAAAGATAAAAATAAGATCAGTGGAAGACAAAAACAGTTTTTTGGACGTCTACGGGGAAGACCTACAGAAAGGAACGGTGGACTTATTAGAGGAAAGAAGGAAGAACGCCGCAGAAGCAATGTTGAATCTGAACTTGGATAAAAAGACACCACCAGGACCGGAAGGCGCGTCTGGAGGATTACAATAGAAAAAAATACATCATGTCTCTGCAACTTTTGAGCTGGAATTGTAACGGTCTAAATTTGGTTCGAAAGAGGAAATCGATCTTTCATATTTTAAAAAAAGAACAATTGGACTTGATTTGCTTGCAGGAAACACATGTGACTAGGCTCCATAGGAAAATCCTAATTAATAAAAGACTGGGCCAAGAATTTATCTCATCTGATAAAGTTAAAAAAAGAGGAGTAGTAATTTATGCTAAAGAGAGCCTGTCACCAAAATTTATTTTCAAGGATGAGCAAGGAAGATATTTGGCAATTGAAATCCAATACCATGGACAGAAATATTTGATAGTGGGGGTATATGCACCAAATGATGGGAAATCTGATTTTTTCAAAAAGTTGCATGAGATATTGACGGACTATTTGGAGTACAATGTGATTTTGATGGGAGATATGAATGGAGTAGTTTCAACAAATATGGACAAGGCACAACGGCAGGTAGTCACCAAAGATGGGAGACTACCGAAAACTTTTTTCGAATTGACTGATAACTTGGACTTGGTTGATATTTGGAGAACTAAAAACCCTTTAGGAAGAGAGGGAACCTTCTTTTCTGAAGCCAAAATGACTTGGACAAGAATCGACCAAATATGGATCACTAGAGGACTGGCACCGAAGACAAAAAAAAGTGGAAATCTGCCCAAAGACTTGCTCCGACCATAATGCAGTAAAGATGGTAATGAACCTACTACCAACTGGTTCCTTTAGATGGAGGATGAATGACTCTCAGTTTAGAGATGAGGAAATAGTCAAGAAAGCCCAGAAAACCCTGAAAGACTACTTTGAGATAAATTTGAACACCACGGTGGAGAAAAGAACTGTTTGGGACGCAAGTAAAGCTGTTATGAGAGGATTCTTGATACAACAGAATGCACTTAAGAAGAGATTACAACAGGAAAAAAGAGAAAAGATATTGGAAAAGATCAAGGAAGGTGAAAAGAGACTGAGAACAAAACCAAAATCACAAGAAATTTTAAGAGAGATAAAGTTATATCAAGTACAGTATATACAAATGATAAATCAAGAGATTGAATGGAAGATCAGACAAATGAGACAAAGAACCTTTGAGTCAGCAAATAAATGTGGAAAGTTATTGGCATGGCAAATAAAGAAGAGACAGAAAATGAATACAATAACAAATCTGGAAGTGGAAGGAAGAATTTTACAGAATCCTGCTGGGATTAGGAGTGCCTTTCAAAAATATTTTAAACAGCTCTATTCTCAAGAACCACAGAAAGAAGTAGATACAGAGGAATTTTTGAAAGTGAATGGGCTACCGAAAATACCTCAAGAAAGTAAATGCAAACTGAGTAGTAGGATAACAGAACAAGAGGTTGAGAGTGCCATTCAAAATATGCAATTGGGCAAGTCTCCAGGACCTGATGGGTTGACTGCAAGATACTATAAATCACTGAAAGACTGGTTAGTTCAACCTTTGAAGGAAGTATGTAATGACATACTCCAGGGGAAAAGGGCACCAGAAACGTGGAAAGAAGCTGTTGTGACTCTTATACCAAAGACAGAATCGAGGAAGCATCAACTTAAGAACTATCGGCCTATATCAGGCTTAATGTGGATTACAAAATTTTTGCAGCTATCTTGGCTAGAAGACTGAAGAAAGTTTTAGTAGAGGAGATCCACAAGGACCAAGCAGGTTTTCTCCCAGGAAGACATTTATCGGATAATGTGAGGAATATAATAGACATTTTGGAACTTTTACAGGAAAAGCAGCTTTGATATTTGTGGATGCGGAGAAAGCCTTCGACAATATTTCTTGGGGTTTTATGAAGAAGAATCTCCAAGGTATGGGGGTAGGCCAAGAATTTGAAAATGGTATAGGTGCTATATATTCTGAACAAAAAGCCAAATTAATTGTTAATAATGTTCGGACCGAGGAGTTCAGAATAGAAAAAGGAACACGACAAGGTTGCCCTATCTCCCCTTTGCTTTTTATATCAGTCCTGGAGGTGCTGTTGAATATGATTAGAAAGGACCAAATGGTCAGAGGGATACAGGTCGGAGCTAAACAATATAAATTAAGAGCATTTGCAGATGATCTGGTTTTGACACTACAGGAGCCAGAATCTAGTGTGAAAAGAGTTTTAGAACTGATTCAAGAGTTTGGCCGATTGGCAGGATTTAAATTACATAAAACAAAAACTAAGGTTTTGACAACAGAAATTGAGAAAGAAAGGTTTCAGAATGAGACAGGTTTGACAGTGGTGAAAAAAGTGAAATATTTGGGAATTACTATGACTCCAAAAAATGGGAACTTATATAAAGACAACTATGATAAATGTTGGCTGGAGATAAAGAAAGATCTAGAAATATGGTCTAATTTGAAACTCTCTTTATTGGGCCGTATTGCTGTGATAAAGATGAATGTATTGCCAAGAATGTTGTTTTTATTCCAGACATTACAGATCATTGATAAAACTGACTGTTTCAAGAAGTGGCAGAAAGACATATCTAGATTTGTCTGGCAGGGCAAAAAGCCAAGGATAAAATTTAAAATATTAACAGATGCAAAGGAAAGAGGAGGCTTTGCCCTGCCAGACTTGAAACTCTACTATGTAGCAGCAGCTTTTTGCTGGCTGAAAGAATGGCTACTTCTTGAAAATACAGATATACTGGATTTAGAAGGATTCAATAATGTGTTTGGTTGGCATGCATATCTATGGTATGACAAGGTTAAAGTGCATAGAATGTTCAAAATTCACATTGTCAGGAAAGCATTGTTTAATGTTTGGATTAGATACAAAGACTTTTTCGAAAATAAGACTCCAAGGTGGTTGTCTCCGATGGAAGCAAAAGCATTAAAAAAAACTCAATATGGAGGCCAATTGGCCAAAATATTGGGAGATCCTAGAACAAGACGGAGATAAATTGAAACTGCAGAGTTTTGACAAATTAAAAAGCAAAGTCCGTGATTGGCTTCATTACCACCAGATAATGGAGGCTTATAAATTGGATAGAAAAATTGGTTTCCAGGTGGAAAAATCAAAATTGGAAACAGAACTGTTAGAACCCAAAACTAAGATTTTGTCAAGAATGTATAATCTGCTGTTGAAATGGAATACACAGGATGAGGAAGTGAAATCAGTAATGATCAAGTGGGCACAAGATGTTGGTCATAATATAATGCTAGCTGACTGGGAACGGTTATGGACCACTGGTATGAAATTCACGGCATGTAATGCCTTAAGAGAGAATATTATGAAAATGATATACAGATGGTACATGACACCAGTCAAACTAGCAAAAATTTACCACTTGCCCGATAACAAATGCTGGAAATGTAAAGAAACTGAAGGTACATTCTTTCACCTTTGGTGGACGTGCCCAAGGATTAAGATCTTCTGGGAGATGATCTATAATGAACTGAAAAAAGTGTTTAAATATACATTCCCGAAGAAACCAGAGGCCTTTCTCCTGGGCATGGTCAACCAACAGGTACATACGAAGGATAGGACATTCTTTATGTACGCTACAACAGCAGCAAGAATACTCATCGCACAGTATTGGAAGACACAAGAATTACCCACGCTGGAAGAATGGCAGATGAAAGTTATCGACTATGGAATCCGCAGAAATGACTGGCAGACTCAGAGACCAGGGAGAAGAGACGGTGAAGGAAGATTGGAGGAAGTTTAAAGACTATTTACAGAAATACTATAAGATAAGGAATGTTTGATGACACCAGATTGAATGCAAAAGGTTATTAGTAAAAAAATTTAAAGCTTAAGAAAGATTAATGATTTAAGATATATGGAAATGTAATCATATTGGGACATTAAGATAATGACAAAATTAAAATATGACAGAGGGAAGGAATTTGCTGACAGAATATATGATCTGGAGTACAGAGAAGGGAGGTCTGGGGAAGTCACAGAAACAAGTTAAAGCAAAGAATATAAGGAGACAAAAAAATTGTTTTTAATATTTTTATTTTTACTTTTTCAAATAAAGCTGAAGTTGAAAAATGTGTCCTCTTTCGGGAGTTTCCTTAAGAAAAGAAAAAAGATCTCTTGAAATCATGGACTTCATCATGGGGAAGGATTTCTTCAAGCCAATAAATCCATTTGGACTGACTCGAGGAAATTTCAAGGAATACTGTATATATATATTTTAAAGATACATTGCTCATGTTATTTACCTGGATTGAATTCTGCATTTTGAAAGTTGGGTTTGTGGGAGGGCTTAATAGTGGAGAACATGAATTTTCATCGGTTACCAGTCTAATGACAACAGAGCATACATACAGTGAATGCACTTACTCTGAAGTTTGCTTGCTTCAGCAAGTTCTGGAACAGAAGCTTGCGCCATTTGCAGATCCTGTTGATTTGCTTCTAGATGTGCAGCTAGTACCTTTCTTTGTTCTTTAAGCTCCTTTATCTTTTTATCTGTGGATACACAAACACTTAGTACATTTAGTGTAAGATATATATTTCAAACTAAATAGTACATTTTTGCTAATAATCTTCTTTAAGTAAATGTGTCAACAAACAGCTATGTATTATCAGTGAGTCATATGCATATCCACTTGCTTGTCCTAAGCTCATAAAGCAAGCAGCAATGATTTATTTATTTTTGTAAAATAGAATAAAATGAAATCACATCAAATGTTTAAAATATTAGAATGTGCTTCAACCTTCCAAAAGGGTTTTATGTGAAGATTGTACTTACCACTCACACTTCCTGGTTGGGCAGCAGCAAGAGTTTCTGCTTCTTCTAACTCCTTCATATTTGATTTCAAACTTGCAAGCAAAACTTTTCTTTCTTTTGAGAGTTCATCAATTCCCTTCTCTGCAAAGTGAAAAATGTAAGAAGAAAGTCAAAACGTTCCTTCCCTCACTCCCTAAGAATCCTAGGAATTAAAGTCTTCCCCTTACAGAGCTACAATCCAAAGAAAGAATAATTGGTCTGACCTAAAGTGTAGTTTTGAGAGTGGGCTGTTGTATCCAATGGAATGGCTGTTCACTCTGTTGCGAGAAACTAGACGGGAGCAAAGATTTGTGGGAAGTAGGACGGACTCCCTCAGTTTTCTGGATTCGCCAATCAGAAAGTACTAACTGAGTCAGTAAAGAGAAAAAACACCTGCCTACTTCCCCATACCTTGGCTCTGGAAATTTCTATAATAAAATCTCTTAATTGCTAAGTATCTGAAATGTAAGGAACACCCATTCCATTGGATACGACTCCCCACAAACTAAAAAGGAAGTAGTGTTGGCAGTTTCTACGATTGCGAGTGGGTAGGAAAGAAGCATGCTTTGAACGTGTTTTAAATGTATGGCATATACACAGCCACATATAGTTCTCCATTTCACCCCGTGCCTATGTCCATCTGCTATTATTTACTAACAATTTGTTTCAGGGAGCCCCTTAGATTTCAAAAGTTGTATCTACTGAAACAATCACTATCACTCCATTGAAACATCTTAAAGCCCTTGTTCTGTTATATGTCTACAAATGTCCAGACCTGTGCTTTTTCTTTACCTCATTTCATAGAGGGTTAACTGCTAGATGACTAATGACAAGTATTGCTGATGTATGTATAAACACTCTGTCACATTAGGGGATGTTGAATTTTTAAACTTTCAAGTTTCAAAAATGTGCTAATAAGTTGTAATGTGACTTGGGAATTCAAAATATATTTTGGTTAAATTAATATAATTGGTTAAATTAATATAATTTACTTAGTAAGTAAAATATGTGTAAAACTGCACAGAGATCATTAAAAAGGATTTGCAAGTACTTGCAGTTATTATTACATTATATTATTATTTCAGAAGGTAGAATTAAAATTCTTTGGTTTTCCTAAAGTAGTTTATGTGTGTCTTCATCAAATGAAGACTTACCAAGCTAAAAGCTATCCAGTCACAAAAACAGCAGATTCAAATTCCTCACACCCCAAACATATTTTTAAGATCCCTCACTGAAAAAAATTGAAAAAAATAAGTTTTACCCCTATAACAACAGGCCCTGTGTCACATGCCTATGTGATCTTTCTGTACCTATCCCAATTATTCTGCATTTACCAGGCTTAGCTTTTTCTTCCAAGACAGCTGCAAGAGCTTTTGTAGTTTGCAGGTCCTGCATATTCTGTTCTAAACATGCAGTCAACAGTTCTCTTTGTTGTAGTAACTCCTTCACTTTGTTCTCTGTAGAAAAAGACACATTTTTGTGCTTGCAACACCTTTTAATGTTGTTACACATCTGGGGTAACAGAGTTTGAATGTGCAAGGTTACCTGTAACTGCTAGAGTTAGTGAATGTTAGAAATTAATAAATGGTAGAATTTAGATAATATTTGGAGTACTGAAGGGAAGATGTCAGCACCTCAACTGAGACAGAAGTTGTTAAGAATGACAAAAGGTTCTGGAAGAAAGTCATCAATGGAAACCATCAACCAGGCTCTGCCAGTGAAGGAAGGAGGGTGAAACAAGAGTGATATCACATAGGGGGGAAAAGTTGTCCTTTAAAAAACAGAGGTCTGGAGGGGGAGCAACAGACAGGTGGGGAGGAGTTGCTAGGAGCAGGGGTTGTTGGAAAGAAGAAATGAAGTGGGCAGAATTTCAGGCAGAGGCCATGTGGGGCAGAACCATCTTGGCAGGCTAGGGCAGAAGGACAGAGATGGCATGCAGGCTATCTTGGACTCCAACGCTGCATTGCCATGGGGAACAAGCTCCTCTTGAGATGTAATCCTCTGAACTCTCTCCAAAGTAGACCCAGGTGGGTGTAAATATGTGTACAATAAACCACAGAGCCTAGGGCTTGCCGATCGGAAGATCGGCAGTTCGAATCCCCCCGACGGGGTGAGCTCCCGTTGTTCAGTCCCAGCTCCTGCCCACCTAGCAGTTCAAAAGCACGTCAAGTGCAAGTAGATAAATAGGTATCGCTCTGGCCGGAAGGTAAATGGCGTTTCTGTGCACTGCTCTAGTTCACCAGAAGCAGCTCAGTCATGCTGGCCGCATGACCCAGAAGCTGTCTGCAGACAAACGCCGGCTCCCTCGGCCTATAGAGTGAAATTAGCGCGCAACCCCAGAGTCATCCGCGACTGGACTTCATGGTCAGAGGTACGTTTACCTTAACCTTTAAACCATATTTTTTAAATACACTAGTCTCTGCTGTACCTTGATTTCCCAACTGACGCACTACCCTGGATGAGTGCCTAGTACCCCTGGAATCTCATGCAGCTATTTGGCAGAGATTGGAGTAGCATGTAACAATGTATTACACAAAAAGGTAACTTGAATTATATACAAGGAAACCTTTCTATAAACAATCATGTTCTATGGTGAAGAAACTTGGGGGGTTTAGTTCTGAGGCCTAAACTGCCACTTTTAATTGGTCTTTGGATCTCTTGCTAAATGATGCTTATACAGTGTTACCTCTGGTTAAGAACTTAATTCGTTCTGGAGGTCCATTCTTAACCTGAAACTGTTCTTAACCTGAGGTACCACTTTAATGGGGCCTCCCGCTGCTGCCACGCTGCCGCCATGCGATTTCTGTTCTCATCCTGAAGCAAAGTTCCTAACCCGAGGTACTATTTCTGGGTTAGCGGAGTCTGTAACCTGAAGCATCTATAACCTTAAGTGTCTGTAACCCGAGGTACCACTGTATATGTAATCTTTTGGTCACACATACAAATGGATGTGTTTATGATTTCTCTCATTGACTAATTGATATAACTCTCTTTAAATTCACCCGGTTTCTAAAACACACATGAATTTCCTTCCCCCATCATCACTTTCCTCGCCATAATTATTTGCTTAGGAAAGCATTCACAAACTGCTAAAATGAGTTCTAATTGTTAGCTGGTCTCTGCCCAGAAACAAGGATGGACCACCCACCAGTTTTTGGATCCGCTAAATACCTTTTCCCTCTGCCAACTGACCCTCCTCTCTTTTACTTTCCTTCCTAATGTCTTGTCTTTGATTATACAGTATCCTTAAGGGCAGAGCCCTTTAATCCCTAATGACAATAACAGCAACAACAAGTCACCCACCATGAGTAATTGTCATTCTAGTGGTTCCCACAGACACACATTACACCAGGCCCTTAGAAACCTAGTCCAGGTTGACAAAGTTCAGAATTGGACAAGGCAAAAGAAGGCAAAAGAAGACTGGGGCAAAAATTATAGGGTGTTAAAGGTAAAGGTAAAGGTACCCCTGCCCGTATGGGCCAGTCTTGACAGACTCTAGGGTTGTGCGCCCATCTCACTCAAAGAGGCCGGGGGCCAGCGCTGTCCAAAGACACTTCCGGGTCACGTGGCCAGAGCCGCACACAGAAACGCCGTTTACCTTCCCGCTAGTAAGCGGTCCCTATTTATCTACTTGCACCCAGGGGTGCTTTCAAACTGCTAGGTTGGCAGGCGCTGGGACCGAACAGCGGGAGCGCACCCCGCCGCGGGGATTCGAACCGCCGACCTTTCGATCGGCAAGCCCTAGGCACTGAGGCTTTAACCCACAGCACCACCCGCGTCCCTATAGGGTGTTACATGTAAAGAAAACATAATTACCTGACAGTACTTACCACTCATTTCTGATGGCTGGGTAGCTGCGAGAGCTTGAGCTTCTGCCAAATCTCTCATATTTGATTCCAAGCTTGCACGCAAATGGCTTCCTTTTTCTGTCAGCATGTTAATTTCATTGTCTAAAAGCAACACATGACCATGAAATTCCCTGATATTAGAACATTGGCCCATCCAGTATTGCCAACTGCGACTAGTAGTGACTCTTCAGGATCTCAAATAGGGGTATTTCCCTGCCCTATCAGTAGCAATCAATGGGTCATGGCAGCTTTGTGCACCTAGCTTCAAAACAGCAAATGTTGCTGCTGCTTACCAAAAGGGAGGGGGAGGACTGAGGCACAGGGAACTTAATGCAGCATGGGCACACAGGGGCAGCAGGAGCATCTGAGGCTCTTGCGCCTTGCCCCTTGCCCTCTTGGTAAGCAGCAGTGACACTAGCCATTTTGAAGTCTGGTGTGCAGTGTCGCCCTGCCTTCACCATCCCAGAAACCGCTACTACAAAGTACAGTGGTGCCCCGCAAGACGAATGCCTCGCAAGACGGAAAACCCGCAAGACGAATTTCCCTATGGGCTTGCTTCGCAAGACGAAAATTGACGAAAAATTTTGAATTTTTTTTCCGCTCCAAAACCCCTTTTTCTGAAGCGCTAAGCTGCTAAAAGCATTTTAGCAGCAAAACCGCTAATCCCTTAAGCCTTAAAAAGTCATTTTTAGCCCTTAAACTGTCAATAGCGCTAATAGCGCTAATCCGCCAATGGGCTTGCTTCGCAAGACAAAAAAACCGCAAGACGAAAAGACTTGCGGAACGGATTCTTTTCGTATTGCGAGGCACCACTGTATGCCACTATGTTTTGAGTCATGTAATGCCATTATTCACTGAATTTCATCTATACTGAAGTGTATCAAATTACTATACACATTATAGTATATACAGAGCCAGCGTGGTGTAGTAGTTAAGAGCGGTGGACTCGTAATCTGGTGAACCAGGTTCGCTTCCCTGCTCCTCCACATGCAGCTGCTGGGTGACCTTGGGCTAGTCACACTTCTCTGAAGTCTCTCAACCTCACTCACCTCAGAGTCTCTCTCTCTCTCTATATATATATATACATATATAATTGTCCAGTAGCACCTTAGAGACCAACTACCGGTAAGTTTGTTCTTGGTATAAGCTTTTGTGTGCATGCACACTTCTTCATATACACTGAAACAGAAGTCACCAAAGAAGTCACAGTGTTTGTCGTGGGGGAGGAAGGGAAAGGAGATTGTTAGCCGCTTTGAGACTCCTTAAGGGGAGTGAAAGGCGGGATATCAAGTCCAAACTCCTCCTCCTCTTCTTCTTCTTCTTCTCCTCCTCCTCCTCCTCCTCCTCCTCCGCATTTGCAGCATGTTAATCTTATCTAATTTCATCTTCACCAGTAGATAGCAACTGGGTCCAATTTTGTTACAGTTGCCTAATATAAAAAATCAAGGACCCTCTCCGGAGGTTGAGGGAGGATTTACCCTCTCCCATAAAGGATGTCCACTTCAAACTCCAGGGAGGGTCTCTTGCCAGGCAGAGGCACAGCAGGGCTTTGCTGAGGCTAGTCAGGTGCTGCCCTCAAAATAAAGCCCTGGTTAAAGGTAAAGGTAAAGGGACCCCTGACCATTAGGTCCAGTCGCGGACGACTCTGGGGTTGTGGTGCTCCTCTCACTTTACTGGCCGAGGGAGCCGGCGTACAGCTTCCAGGACATGTGGCCAGCATGACAAAGCTGCTTCTGGCAAACCAGAGCAGTGCACGGAAACGCCGTTTACCTTCCCGCCAGAGCAGTACCTATTTATCTACTTGCACTCTGAAGTGCTTTCAAACTGCTAGGTTGGCAGAAGCAGGGACTGAACAATGGGAGCTCACCCTGTGGCGGGGATTTGAACCACCAACCTTCTGATCGGCGAGCCCTAGGCTCAGTGGTTTAAGACCACAGTGCCACCCGTGCCCGTAAAGTCCTGGTTACCACCCACTATGTCTATTTTTTATAACTTAAGTAACACGTGTGTGTGTGTGTGTGGACTGCATTATGCAAGGAAGGAAATTTAACGCTTTCCCATTAGAACAGTAAAAAGAAGATTCAACAATCAGATTAGCATAAAACAAAAATAGTAGCAGTTGCCAGGAATGGCTGAATGCAAAAATTAAAAAATTAAAAAGTAGTAACAATAGTATTAATTATCACTAACTGGAACTAGAACTGGCTGAAAATTAAGTCAATTAACATTGTAATATCTCAAGTTCTATGGGATCAAATTGGTTCCCCCCTTTTTTAAGCTTTTCAAGCATTTGATAGTCATTTATATCTTTTTAAAATATTTTTTTTGACAAAGTCATAAGAATAAATAAATAAATAAGAATAAAAATGTGCACCCCACTCCCAAGACCATTCCATTGTAACTATCCAACCTTTATATTTCGCCCATATCTCAATGATGTTTCTCAATAAGAGATTTTCAATATTGAGCCACCATTGCCTATTTGGTTTGATAAAAAATATATTTACCAACTTCTCCCTCATTTCCTGCGTATCACTCTCTAACCATTCTAATGCTCCTTGTTCTGTTATCCCATCTATGATATATCTTAACTTGTTTGCTATAAAATATAACTTTATGTTGAGGACACCCAGTCCACCCAGTGCACCCCAAAATAAAGAATTGGCCAGCCAAAATACTCAACATTGTTTGCATTCCTTACAAAAGATTGGTCTGGCTGCAAATTTAAGCCATCTTGTAGAGGACACTCTTTGGGAGGTGTGGTGTATGATCCTAGGTGGCATAAAACTTTTTGCGAGCACACACCCTAGCTTTTTATTTATTTATATATTTAGGATCAATTGTTAGTTTAAGTTCACATGCTTAACAGTGTCTTGCACAAAAACTGTTTCCAACATGCAGTTTTATGTCTTCAACAGGCTTTTCCAACTGGATTAAAAGTTATTAATTCATATCAATAGTAATAATTTTCATTTAGGAGATTTTTGAATATGTTTTATAATCAAGGTAATAGGTTTTGATACTCGCCAATGTCTTGTTGCCCTGGTCTAACAGCTTCTGCTGGTTGAAGAACCTTAAGATTAGTGTCCAGATTTGCAAGTAAGGCTCTTCTTTTCTCTGTCATCTCATTCATTTCTTCCTCTGTGGAAGAAATAAAGTTTTACAGCTTATTTAACCACAGTAATGAGAATATTCATGCATGTTGCTGAGTGGTGAGAGACTCTAGAAGTGCCAGCAATATCCAGGGTTCCAATTCTTTGGAATGAAGCTATTGGAAACTGTGGTATCTAGGATATATGGTTTTATTTCCACATATATACAATCTGAGAATAAGATTGGACTAATAGCATTAACGCTATAACAGATATTGCTTTCCCATTAGGCTTCTGAAGGGGGGACCCACAAAGGCATAGATTTGGTTCCAGCATACAAGTCAATCCGCTGTGCATTTCAAGCTCCCACCTTCAGATGAGACTAAAATAAAGACTAGTTCTTGGCCTATTATTCTCCTACCCCTAGCATGACAACCAGCCAGATGAGTGGGGAGGAACCTTACCCTCTCCTGAAAGCACCACCAGTCATTTGTCTCTATAGCAATACATGTGTTCTTGACCAACTCTTTAGACATGTAAAAAGGGTGTTTACAGGCCCAGCTAGGGCCACTAACTTAACAAATAAACTGGGCAGCTCAGCAGTTCCTTCTACTGTAGATTACAATCTTATAGTTACAAGACCAAAGGCATGATTGGGACCCATAAGCATCATCTAACCCTCCAATCCTATAACAATACTAAGCATTTTATGCATGCAAATTCTGGAGTCACCATTCTATCATTATACTATTTGACACTACTGAGCCATTAGTCTGCCCTAAGCTAAACATTTATTTGCTGTATGTAGCTTGTAGAATCTACCTGATAAGCCATCTTCAGGAACATGTGCTTGCTGTAGAAGCTGGAGAGTTGATACTACATTTGACAGTAGCTGCCTTGTCTGTTCTGTTTGCTCTTCTTCTGGTTTACCTACATGTAGTAAAAGGTTTTGTGTAATATAGGAAAAATGTTCTCCCCACACTTCCAATTACTGTATTTTAGTGGACTTACCAAACCTGCCCAAACAATACGCAGAATGCAATTTATATATTCTGGTTTATCACATTCTTGGAGGAGGGGAAAATGGAACCACTGTAATTTTCAAAAATGGGGGATTTAGCAAACATGGCTGACATGTGGTATGTAGCCTAGGATGTCAGGTTGGCAAGACTTGTATTTTAGTATTGTTTGTATTTGTTAGCACCCAAAGTACTGCATGTGGCGTCCTATGTGCATTATCAGGTCTTTTCCAGTTCCCCTCCTTTCCCTTTGCAGCTTATTCTCCCTGCTGAAAAATAGCTTCTGAAGGTAAAATTACCCCCTGGAGTAGCATTCATTTTACACACAGTTATTTAAAAGAAAATTGAAAGAGAAAGAGAAAGCTGTTTATATATCAATGTATTCTTTGAAAGCCTTCCACACACAATTATAAGTATGGCCAGTTGCAAGTCTGGCCACAAGTGGGGGAACCAAGGAGTGCCTACTGTAGGTAGCCCACCCTCACAAAAGTACCATTTTCTCACATGATGATTGCAGGATCCAGGTCAGTTCATATGCGAAGAGACAGTCCTTGAGGTATTGAGATCCTGAGCCATTTAAGGCTTTATAGGTCAAAACCTATACTTCAAAGACTGCCTCTCCCCAATGAATTGACCCAGACTCTGCAATCATCATCTGAGGCCCTTCTATGTGTGCCTCCTCCACAAGAGGTCCTGAGCACAGCAACTCGAGAACGAGCCTTTTCTGGAGTGACTCTGCTTGTGAAATGCTCTCCCCAGGGAGGTTCACTGGTGCATTTGTTATATAGCTTTAGGTGCCAGGTGAAAAGTTTTCTCCATCAACTGGCCTTTGACTAATTAATCTATGGTCTTTTAAACAGGGGGCGGGGGTTATTGTTTCTGTTTGCCATTATGGTATATATTTTTGTGGGTTTTTTTCTATTATAACCTACCCTATGATCTTTGGATGAAAAGCAGTATAGAAATTAATTTGTTGTTGTTGTTAAATTCAACGAATTTATAAATTCAATAAATAATAAGTAATAAAATAATAATTGTTGTTATTAACTGTTTTGTTAAAAAAACGTTTAAAAGTGGATTTGTTGCACTGCTGTGACAGAGAGCTTTAATCTGCTTAATTGTGCAAACCTAAACATCCAGTATACAATTACACCCCTCCCACAAAATAATGACAATCTTAAGGTGATTAAAATAAGTGTGAATCCAGCACAGTGATAAAATAAAATAAAAATAAAAATACAACCAGGCCTTTGGCCGATTAACATCTGATACCCTTTTAAATGTGTTGTAGGAGAGGGTATTATTGATTAGTTTTTATTCTTATGTGTTTTGTGTTCTTTATATTGTATTTTTATGCTGTGAACTGCCCTGAGATCTATAGATGAAGGGCAGTATACACATTTAATAAATAATATCAATAAATGAAATTATTATTTTTTAAAAAACTGTCAATCAATCATTAGCTCCTTACATTACTGGGTTTCCACTTACCAAGTTGTTGGAGTCCTTCCGCAGGTATCAGCTGATTTAGTAACTGAAGTTTTTGTTCATCTGATAATAATTCTATTTTGTTGACAAAAGCAAGTTACAGAATAATTAGGAAATGTGACAGAATGAAGTACTACTTCTTTTGTGATCGGCTAATTATATAATTATAAAACAAGTCTTAGAAAACAGGCATTCTTAACCCTTCCCGTACCAGTTGCTATAGTGACATCCATATCTGTTGCAAATAAGACAGAGACAGTTACAGAAGGCTATACTATCTACAGTTTGTAGGGAGAAATATGTAAAAGCTTGCTTTATTTACATTATATTTGCACATTACTGAATCTTGCAACTTAATTTTTTCTAATGAAATCTCTCTTTACAATAATCATATTGCTTGTGCAATACCCACATATACATATATCCAACTTTTGCAGACAGAACTCATATAAAGAGATCAGACGGATGCATCTCATTTTTGTATCTCCTTAAATTATGATGAAATGGCACTTTAACTAAACATACCGTATGCCTTTGGTCAGCAAACTAACTAGCATACTGCATTATCACTGTGCTAATCATTCCGTAGCTAACCATAATCTCAGTTGGGTGAATAGCATGCCCTCCATTCACTGTAAAACAGCCACCTTCACAGTAAGTAAATTCTTCTACAGTGGAGGAGGACTTGTTGGTCTGACCTGGCAACCTGGATCTACCTCCCACTGTGGTAACCATATATTACAGAGTATTATAGTAATGGGTATCATAGACCTGGATCCATTGTAGTGGATCCATTGTAATGCATCCAGAAATGCACCGGACACTGCATCATTGTCACTAGTCCTAGCTCTTTGATGAACACCTGTTTGATTCCATGGTGCCTAGCATTGTGAAGACTACTACTCTTCAGGGTGGTTATTCAGGGAAGTTGGCTCTACAGCGATGAGAGGGATGTTACCATTGCTGTGAGTGGATTGGGGCCATTTGGCTCTGGGCACTGGAAGGGATATCCTCCATTTTTGTGTGCCCTAGATGTAACATCTTCTGAGAAATCCAGCAACAGTCCTGGCTGGGGCTGTCACCTTCCCATAGCATGGGGAACAAGCTCTTCCTGACCCCTGCTGCTTTCTAATGCTGAGCAAAAGGAAAGACAGGATACACAAGAAAATGTACATATATTAAGAAAGTGGAGGGGAACTGCAAAAACAACAACAACACAGAAGACAGAAACGGAATCCCTGATGTCTGGAGCTAGGCAAAACCAGAACTAGAAGGGGGGCCTTCCACACCACTAAACTGTGAACTTTGGCCTTGCCTACTAGAGTGGATGGGAATAATAACCCAGCTATGGATGCTGGCCTTTACTGTAGGAATACACAACTAAAATACACCAAATGTTATCAAAATGGTCAGCTATATCAGGGCCACATTCTAATCCTAAGGCGCCCAATGTGGTGCATCCTCCTTTCAATCCACCAAAGACCCCTGTATTATTTTTTAAAAAACTGAAGCTATATTATTTTGTTTATTGTTTGGTTAGGAGGTGGGGGGGTTCGGTTTTGTTTTGGGGTTTTTTGCAAGGCGTTGCCTTTTATTTTGTCTGTGTTTTGTTTGCTTGGAGAACACCTGAGCATTGCCAATTTTCCTTCTGTGAAATTTGTATGTTGAGATGCCTACAACAGTTTCTTACATTTCCAAATGCACTCCTGGGCCCTCCAGAACTTGGAACCACAGGTCTAATTTCAGGGTTCCGTGTGCAGATGAAAGAATGTAATGTACCTGATGCCTTCTGACTCCCACTTAATCCTTTAGATATAGCCTAATAAAGTTGCAGACCTCCAGCGATGTCTACAAGCCTGAATCTGTACAAGCACATACTGCACCCTTAAATTCTCAGGAATCTGAATGTACTTACCCATGCCTTTGCTAGGCTCTAGCAAAAGTTTGGCTAAAGTTTCTGCTTCAGGAACTCCTTCCAGCTCTGCCAAATTGTTTGCAAGCTGATCCATTTTTTTATTAATCAAATTCTTAGTTCCACCCTCTATAAAGTAAAATAAAGGGGTTTTGTTGTTGTGCAAGGAGAAATATTGGCAATATTATGTCTCTACAGGGCAGGAACAGTTACAGTTTCTAATAAAACAGTGTTATCCATGCATTCAGAAACATAAGGGATTGTATTCAACATAGCTTGCCTGGCAGTATTATCTCCCCTCTCCTCACACACTGTTCTGGGGGTTCTCCTAACCTCCAGAGCAGATTTGAAGATGGTGCAAATGAAGGAGGGGAGAAGTTCCATTGTCCTGCAGAATCTCATTTAAAAGGTTTTTTTTAAAAAAAGCATTCTTTTATCCCACTCTTCAGCTAAAAAGATTCCCTGAGTGTTTTACATAGGAGCTGCAGTATAAGTAGTCTGTAAATGTACACATGATCTAAAAGACATGACTGCAGAGGAAGGAAGAGGACAGGAAAATAAATTCAGGCACCACTTGTACAAAGTTACAAAATTCTAAATGGAATAACAAATGAAACACTAAGATCCTGTTTACACTGGAACTAGCACAGTAGAATTTATCTCTGAGTAAACATGCCTAGGTTTGAGCTGTAGCACAGCTATGTACCATCCTTGGATATATACTATGATGGGTGGTATAAAATGTCCTATATAAATTAAACTTTATAAAAACGAATTTAGGAATGTCTGTACCAAAATATTTTTTTCTACACAAATTCTCCTGTTCTCCAAAAATTCCTGATATAATGTTATTGCATGCCTTAACCATTATTATTTTTAATTACAGAAGAGAAGAATTACCTTCAAGTCCTGAAGAATCCATGTACGTTTGTGGGATTTCTTTTTGTAAAGTGGTAGCCTATGGAAAACAATGGGGGAAAATAGAAAGGAGAAAACATCCCATTTTACTACTTTCTTGGAATGCCTCTGAGATATGTTAATTTTATGAGAAGAAGGGATTGTTGTTACATCTATTTCAGAGAGCACTCTCAGTTTGGGTAGGGTTGCCATGCGTCCAGAAAAACCTGTACTCTTTCTGGAGGCCAACATGCCCATCCAGGCAGATTTTTGTATCTAAAAGAAAATGTTCAAGTTTTTTTTTGGGGGGGGGGGTTAGCTCTGACTTGGGTGGCTTGGGTGCAGGCTGCTCTGCACATCATGGCCACTGCCAGCCTGAGCTGGGAAAGGTGTGTGGGTGCCCCCACATGCCTCTTTCCCCAGCTTGGGCTGGCAGTGGCTCAGGCTGTCCTCTTTTTTGCTCTTCAATGTATGGCAAACCTAAGTTTGGGTGTAACCAGTAGGTGAGTGTTGGGGTGAGTTTTGGAGATTGAGCCCCCTCCAGTGACTTCTATGGAAGAATTTGACGTCCCCTTTTTGCCAATGTCATTTCAACAGGTTACCAGGTCACATGAGCAAGTTGAAAGGAATTTGCAATAGCTGTAAGTCTTTGTTTGCATGTCCCACAACTTTTGGGGGACTTACACCAACATAACTTACATCAACTGAGTCCTGGCTGTGCTGGAGTGAGGAACCTAACTCCAGCATAGTCCCAGCAGACCCAGATCCAAACTCTCTAATCCTGGAAAATCTTGGGTTTGGACTGGACTATTAGTGTCTTATTGCTAATTTACTCAACACTCACCGATTCATGTGCACTTTTCATTATGTGTTTTAATGTCTGGTGATACGAACATTTTTCTATAATTTCTAATCAGTCATCGGTATTTCACAGATTTAAGATCTTACCGTTGTTTCAATTATCAAATAATAAACATGAATGTATTAGCATTCCATTAGTACACAGGCATTCTGAAATGATAACATGTAATATTCTCAGAACTATAATTAAATGTATTGTTTATATTCTAATATTTTATGTACATAATAACAGTATCTGCTGCTCTTTATAGCTATTTTTACCAATATATGAATATAGCCAACTATATTAAATTATTTCAGTAAATAATAATACTACACCACGTCCTCTTTGACATCAGGTATTCTTCTCATTTGCTGTAGTAGCAGCTGTTTGTACCTGTTCTGGAGTGATAGCTGCTGATATCCTTTTAGTATCTCTCATAATTGTCTTAGGTTGAGCTGCATCTTCCATTTCGATTTCTGAAAGAAGCGATGAAGCTTCCTGCTCACTGGTGGGCAAACTTCTTGTCTCTTCTGGGACCTTAAGTTCAGGAGAGGTGGTTTTTCTTTTTTTTAAGTCAGGTGGAAGCACTTCCTCAGGAGACTTATCTAAGGTTCCTGACACAGTTTCTTCCACAACTTTTGTTAAAGCAGGCAACTGCTTTTCTTCAATTGGAGGCGATGGTGAGGGTTCTGAAACAGGACTGCCATATGTTTTTTTCTCCGCACTTTAAGATTTAAAACATAGGGATTGTCAGCTAAGAAAGCTTAAAAACAGCTGTTACTTATTCCCCTCTGCCGCCACCCAAATAAAGTTAAATGGAACCAGTAAACTTGTATGTCTTTATTCGTCAACTACAGGCCTGGTCCACATATCATGCTAAAACAAACCTTGCCTTTGAGTGAATGTGCAGTGTCCTGGAAAAGAGTTTGCTGCCATTCTTCTCCTCCACAGTCCTTTTTTGCTGGCACGCCAAGCTAAGCCAAGATTTCGCTTAACCAGTCATCCAAACAAAGGCTCATGGTTCAGCTCTGTCCAGACCAACCATTAGTGGTAACCAACAACAAACCTTGGTTACATCTGGTGGTTAGCCTGGAGAGAAAGAGCTTAACTACAAGCTCAGGTATGAATGACAGGCCAAGCCAAACCTTACTTCAGCTCAGTGTAGTGTGGTAGCAAAAAAGACCAGGGTGTAGCAAAGTGGCTGCCAATTCCTTTCTTGCAGCCGACACATTTTCACATTCATGCTAAGCCAAGACTTGGCTTATTGCGATGTGAGAACAAGGGCACAGAGTTGTATATTGTGAAAGAATAAGCTGAAGAGCTAACAATGTTCTTAGTTTTAACAGATGTATAATAAATAAATGTGCAGGCACCTCCCCACTCACAAAATATATATAATTGGTGGTCATTTCTTTCATTTAATGAAAGTGATTCAGTTCACAACAACAGTATTTATTCCAGTGATGTTTGTCTCTCCACTCAGCTCTCTCAGCTATGTCACAGAGAATGTTACGGTGAAACTGTGGTGCAATACAAATTGGATACTTGAACTCAGGTAAATGTGATCTTTGAGCAAAATTGTTTATTATCTTTTTAACTGGCGTGGTTATTTAAAAATGAGGCTTACAAGGGGGTAACAATCTGTGAGTTGTCTGTGAGATGTCTGTGAGTTGGAGATTATATCCTAAAATGAAGCCGGTATCATTCTATTTGTGATACCATACGAAAACACAGAGTCAGTTCTAGGACCATAAATGTGGCATGCTCTTTTAGTCTAAACTAAAAGACTGGATCTAGTAAGCAAGGCAAAAGGTCTGCACATTGATACAAAATAGCTTGATTTCTTTGAGAGTATATGCAAGGTAGACACAGGGTATAAAATGTAAGTAATAAAGCCAAATAAAGCAGTGGAATCCCTTGCAAAGTTCCTTAACAGATATTTAGGCAAAAATTCAAATGGCTGGAGTTTTGAAAAATAATTGAAAAAGTAGAAAATCCCTCAAAAGCAGTTCATTATTTATGTACTAATAGAGAAGGAAGATACGTCACTTGGGTTATGTCTGGAGCCAAATCAGCTTTAAAAGTACATTAGATGGGAACATTTCTCCCTCCCAATTAGACAGCACATTTTTTAAAAACGTAGCAGGAGCAAAATACTTCCCCACTCTAAATGCCAAAGCTGGCTTCTGGCAATTACCACTGGACAATAGGAACTCATGTTTATATGCATCTAATACACATTTTGGGTACTACCGTTTCTCCAGTTTGCCATTTCATATCAACTCTACCTCTCATTGACTGAGTTTATTTAGATGCCACCTTGTCACAGTGAGCTATGCCCAAAGCAGTTTACAACAAATATTCAAAAGTCAGAATACAGAGCACTAGGGTTCCAAGTACTGGTCTTGCTACACTTCAAGCAGCCTTAGGAACTTGGATTAAATAGGATCCTCTGTGGGTTTGCTACTGTGTGAGAAAGAAATTCTGGAGGGGTGGAGGGAGGGGCAGGAAGCTGAGGAAGAGAAACAGTTGGACTAGATGAGTCTTGAAGTCCCTTCCAACTCTACAATTCTATGATTCTATGGCTCCTTCAGAACTTTTAATGAGTTTAAATAGCTAAAGATGAGTCATTTTACAGACTATACATGATCTACATATAGGAAAGTAAGGAGTATGTGAGCATTTTTCGTGCCTGAGGCATTTCCCTGACAAGCTCTGCATTAGGATTGTAATGGAAGGGCACTTTCTACTTTAGATTCACAAAAAGCATTTCTTCACTATACATGGAACCTAAAATGACTACAAAATTATCATTTCCTAAAATGAGTAATCAAATAAAAATAAAATTGAAAGGAATCTTGTTAAAGCATAAAGGTAAAGGGACCCCGACCATTAGGTCCAGTTGTGGACGACTCTGGGGTTGTGGCGCTCATCTCGCTTTATTGGCCGAGGGAGCCGGTGTACAGTTTCCGGGTCATGTGGCCAGCATGACTAAGCCGCTTCTGGAGAACCAGAGCAGTGCATGGAAATGCCGTTTACCTTCCCACCGGAGCAGTACCTATTTATCTACTTGCACTTTGACGTGCTTTCGAACTGCTAGGTTGGCAGGAACTGGGACCAAGCAATGGGAGCTAACCCTCTCGCAAGGATTCAAACCGCCGACCTTCTGATCAGCAAGCCCTAGGCTCTGTGGTTTAACCCACAACGCCACCCGCGTCCCTGTTAAAGCTTATTTGGGCGTAAATTTACACATCAAAACTCATTGAAAGGGTTTGCTCAGAACCAAGAAGAGGGGTGGGTGACAAAAAGCCTCAAAGAGAGAGAGAAAAGCATTTTAAAAGGAAACCAGAGGGTCTTGGCTGATCTTATGGAAATGCAGTCTTTTAATGATCCTGTGGCCAAATAAATCCAATTCAAAACCTGAACTCAAATAAACAATTGCTGCACAATTTGCTTTTACTGGAAGGGATGCTCATTTTCCCTTTGGTCATACAGTCATAATACTTCTTAGGATTCCTTTGCATTCAAATAATATATTGTCTACTTTTTTGACCTTTATGAATAAATTTGTTGAAGTGTTTGTTTGTATGTACGCAAACACGCATCCAGGGATGGGGTGCCAAACTGGGTCTTTGAGCCAGGTCCAGGGTCAATAACCGCTCTGGTTGTTTCCATGACTTTTCTAGGACACTGTCATTTATGGTATCTAGAAATTCTACCTTTTTGTCATGAATGGAACACATATGTAGCCAGTCTATGTGAGGGTAGTTGAAGTCACCCATAACTACAACATTAACTCTTTACAATGCTTCCTTGATTTGATTCCTCATCTCAATATCTCCCTGAGCATTTGGATGAGTGGAACAATAGCACATTCCTAGCACTGAATTCTTCATGTGCCCAGTTCCACTACACACAAAATTCTGTGCAGGAGTCTGCACCTTTGGGGATTTTTATCTTCCTGGACTCTTTGACATACAGAGATACACCACCTTCAGTATGTATTTCCCTCTCTCCTATAGAGATTATATCCAGAAAAATATATGTCTCATTTGTTCTCTCCATTCCACCAGGTTTCTGTTATGTCCACTATATCAATGCCATCCTTTAAGATCAAGTAGTCCAGTTCACCAGTCTTGGATCTGAGGCCTAGACTAAGTACTACTGTAACTTGTGATTGCCAGAGCAGAAGTTGCCCAATACTGTAAAACATCTGAGAGAATTCACCAAAAGTGGATGGATGGGTAGAGGATGGCTGCTGACTCTACAAAAAAATAGTAATATTACTCACATTGTCCATTATGCCCAAAACTTCATCTCTCATTACCACTATCTGCCTTAATTTCCCCAGGCTCACCTCCCACAAAAGTTAGTTCAGGCACTGAGATCTGCCTATATCTTCTGTCATGAAGACAGATGACACAAATTCATTCAATTGTTCACAATCTACTTATCCTCCTTTTGCACACCTATGACTCCCTGGTCATCCAAAGGCCCAAGCGCCTACCTAGATGGTTTCCTGCTACCAATATATTTAAAGAACTTATTGTTGGTCTTAATGTTTTGAGCAAAGTGTTCCTCAAATTCATTTTTAGCATCCCTTACTCTCGCTTACAAACTTGTCAAAGTTTGTGTTCCTTTTTGTTGTCTTCATTTGGACAACACTTCCACTTTTGGAAAGAATCCTTCTTGTCTACAATAGCTTCTTTGACTCTGCTCAATATTCATGCTGGCATCTTATTGGCCCTCGTGGTACCTTGACTGATCTGCAGTGTCATTGCAGTGATTTGACCCTCTTGACTTTTCCTCTCAGCTTCCTTTTTACAAATCTTATCTGGGGGAAGTTTCCTCCTTTGAAATCAGCCTGACCATGTTGGATTTTCTTGACTGTATAGGTATATTTAATTTAATAGCATTATAGTCACTGCTCCCAATTGGCTCAATGACACTTACATCTCGCAGCAGGTCCTGGGCACCACTCAAGATCAGACCCATGGTTACCTTGGAATTCATTTTCTGTTACCCTTTTGCAGTGATTTTTTTCTAAAAAATGTTTAGGGGTACTCTCATTTTCCTACTCATATTGAAATACTGCCCCTCAATGAGGCAAAACTTAGAGTCATAAAATGTTTAGGGGTATGCATCCCCCTGTGTCCGCCCAGAAAAAAGCACTACCTTTTGTCTTCACAGTCATGCTAAATGCTTTACATCTGACTTTTGTTATTCTGTATTGGAGTTACATAAGCCATTTGGGGCACTTAAATTTGAGGAATGTGGCCAATACGTATGAATGAACTAACAGACGAAGACTAAAGGACAAGTGGCTAAGGTGGGCATCAAAACTTTTCTATTGGTGTTTTTCCTTGAAGTTTAATAAGATTGCAGAACATATTGAAGCTCAAACCGTCTTATTTATTCAGCAGCAAGACCCAGCATCCTTGTTTTGGTTTTATTTCATTCCTCGTGGAATTGGGGGAAGGATTCTTCAAAGATTTTCAGGAATTCTTTTAAGACCTAAAGAGCAACCCGGGATTAATTTTAATAAAAAATTCTGTCAGTGCTCTTTAACAGTTACGTATTTATAATTCCTAAAAATTGTGTTAAAACTGACAGTAGATTTGGATAAGCACTGTTTGCAAACCCTCCACCTTCCAAAAAGAATCCTATGTGTAATAATACTGATAACTCAGGATAACAGGCATGCACCTGATGAGATGAGCTGTAGTCTTCAACAGTTTATACCATGATAAATTAAAGGGTGGATTTTTACTTCCACAAACCGGCATGGCTACCTCTCTGGAAATTGTAACATTGTATACGTGCCATACATTAATCTTAATATTCATGGTAGCAGCACAGATTTACCTCATATGCGTAAGGAAAATTAACCCTGTAAATATGATAACTGAATATTTGACTCCGTCCTTTATCTCACTGTTTCGTAGTTCAGATTGACTTCATCCTTTTTACCTTTGTAAGTAGTAAGCTGAACATCAGGGGCTGGGAACCTTAGGCCCAGGGGCTAAATGCAGCCCTCCAAGCCTTTCTACCTGATCTTCAGGACTTTCCTGAGATCATGCCTCCTTCTAGGCCACACTTCTCAGTGGCCTTACTCCATGCTCTCCTCAACTGCTTTTGACTGGCTGGAATGTGTCCTTGAACTGTGATAGCTGTGATAACTATTTATTTTACATGTTTATAAGTTGCTTTTCCACTAATACTTTCCAAAGCAATAGATAATTGAAAGAACAAAAAAGTTAATACTACTTTTTAAAAAATGGTGGGCACATTAAAACACACATACAGAAACAACAGTCACAAGTAGGAGACTGAAATCAGAAAGAAATCACATAATAAAATCACAATAAAATCAATTGCTGAAAACAAAGCAGCAAGGACTCTACTAAAACTCAGTTAAAGGCTTGATAAATATAATGGAAACAACTTTGTACTGAAACAATGATAATCAAATAATTCTCAGGATGGTATTCCTAAAACAGGATGGTATTCCTAAAACAGAATAGCATCACTTAAAAAATTCTCTCTCTCTGGAGAGAGGTCTCTGAATATCTAATCTTAAATGCTGGACAGGTTTATTTATACCTTGGGCCTAAGCTATAAATCTGTTCACTAACTGCAACAGAAATGATCAACACCACTTCTCAGAACCATTGAAACATCTACCAACAGTAACTAAGAACATAGTAAGAGCCTGCATAACCAGGCCAATGGCCCATCTAGTTCAACATCCTTTTCTCATAATGGCCAACTTGATGCCTCTGGGAAGCATTCTCCTCTCATTTAGTTTCCAGCAACTAGTATTCAGAAGAATGCTGCCTCCAACCACAGAGGTATAACATAGCAATTGTGGCTAGCAGCCAATAACAGTCTTATCTTTCATTGATTTATCTAATTTTCTTTTAAAGCAATGCAAGTTGGTGGACATCACTACCTCCAGTAGATACAAATTCCACAGTTATGCACTGTGTGAAAGTATTTCCTTTGCCTGTCCTGAATCCTCCAAAATTGAGCTTCCATCTTAACAGCATTGAATTTCAGCTTATTTCCCCTGATCTAACCCTGGGCTCATATGCACGAGAGCTGGTTATGGGTAACATACTGTCAGCATCACAATTCAAATCTTCAGACTACCTGCCTCAGTAATTTCATATAGGTGTTAGACAGCATGGCAGAAAAATAGAACCCCAATGAGTATCATAAGTACGATTATGCCATCTCCCTGAGCTCCCAAGTCATTCATTCCATGGGTGCAAGGGAGGAGAGCTGGTGCCTCCTTACTTCCAAATAGAAGGCTTCACCTGTTATCTATGTTAGTGTATTCTCATATTTGGAACTGCACAAAGTACACAAATCAGAAAAAATCAGGAAAACTGCTTGAGGGTTTTTAAACAATCAAGCAGCGTATAAATTTTATAAAATAAATTTATGATAATTAACAGTTACAAGCAGAGTTCAGGGCAAAGACAAAGAATCAGCAGGCTGCTAGCAAAATATATGAAGAGATCTTTTGGTTTTTGCCTTATATATATTAGCTGTCATAGAATTTGCCTTTTAAGTAATGACATGAAATAGACACAAAAGCAGTCCAGAAAGGAATACAACACGCTTCGGAGCACACAACTACAATGATGTGCAATAACTGTGTCAGGCTTTCTATATGATGAAGTTAAAGTAAAAGAATAGTAGTTCTCAGGGCAGGTGCACTGCCAGAAAAAAATGCTTCAGAAAAAATGTTAGTAATCTGTACTGGAGGCTGTAATATTGGAATAAATCTTTACTACAGAGAGATTTCATTTATATTGCTCACCAGTATAGCTGTCATAAATATAGCTGAATCAGAGTTAGTGAACCACTAAACTTGGGAGGTGTGAAAGGGGAACATAGCAAGCTGCCTTATACTGAGTCAGGCCATTGATCCATCCACCTCAGTATGGTCTACACTGACTGGAAAGACTGGCTCTTCAGGATTTCAAGCAAGGGACATCCCAAACTCCAGCTGAAGATGGGATTGAACTTGGAACCTTCTGCATGTAAAACATCTGCTCTACCACTCTGGATTCCATATACATGTGTATTTTAGGCCAATAAGAAACTCAAGTGACCAAGTGATCCAGTCTTAGTGAAGGTTCATTCTGAGTACATGCAGAATGGTTTGAGAAGGAAGGATAGGATTCATTACAAAAACCTGTTTAAAATTTATGTGAAAACTGTCAAGGAAGGAGATTCTATA
This sequence comes from Podarcis tiliguerta, assembly GCF_965153285.1. Taxonomy (NCBI): domain Eukaryota; kingdom Metazoa; phylum Chordata; class Lepidosauria; order Squamata; family Lacertidae; genus Podarcis; species Podarcis tiliguerta. The sequence goes on along the minus strand of NC_139545.1, from coordinate 41,334,451 downwards.
ACTTTATAAGCAGATATTTAAAATATTATTATCATTAGCAAATATTTCAAATGACTAAGGTTTTAAATGACAATTTTAGGTTATATTTTAATGATCAATATTTAATATATATTTTTAACTGCCGCTATATCTGGATTATCTCTGTTATACCCAATTGCAATTCAATGTATTCCTGTTGTGTTTTATGATTTTCCTGATATTTCATGCTTAACCTACATATATACACATACTACCCTCCAATATAAAGTTTCTTTGATTTCTGTCATATTCTTCAAAACAAGAATGGGAACATAGATGAACAGCAGAATCAGGGCCAGCCTACTCTTGAGGCGGACTGCAGCAATAGCCTTAGGAGGAAGGAATCCCACCCACCCCTGCCCCAAAATCAAGAGAAGCTGCAGCTTCTGACAAGATCTTGTGCAGCTCTCATGAGATCTTGCTGCCATTGCTGCTGCTTCTCACTTATTCCATGGCAGTGGGGTGCCCTGCCTGCTGCCCGCCCCTCACTGCTGCTAGTGGAGAAGTAAGGAGAAGCAACCGTGGCTCTTATGTTCCCCCAAGATCTCACAGACTCCTCACAAGATCTCACTGGAACACAGAAGCTGCAACTGCACAACCCCAGTAAGTGAAGCTTCAGCTGGGTGACAGCACCTTCCTCTTTCACCTCAGGCAGCAAAATAGGATGGACTGCCCATGACAAGAAAACTTGCTGTGAGCTAAAGTCTGTTCTTCTCAATAGAAGTTTTTCTATTAATTTAAAGGTCTTTCAAATCACATTGTGAATGATAGCATAGCTATGTGAGAGTAGCTCCTTTACATACTTGCCAACTAATATATCACTTCATGCTTCTGACAAAGTGGGCTTGAGCCCACAAAAGCTCACACCATAATACATTTGGTGCCACAAGATTATTCAATTATTCAATGAAAGGTTATTTTTATACATTCCTATATTTAAAATATTTAGTAAAATATGCAAAATATTTAATAGGATCTTAGAACTATAGAGTTGGAAGGGACCTTGAAAGTCATCTGGTTCAATCCCCTGCAATTGCAGAAATCCTGCCCACAGCTGTCCCTGGTAGGGCTCAAACCACCAACCTTCTGGTTAACTGCCAGACACACTGAACCACTGTGCCACAGGAAAACCAATATATCGGTATGTGTGTATTAGGGGGGAATGTGCACACAAATGCATATGCAAGTGAAAATAACCCACAAATTTGTGAATGAGAAATGCACATTAAATTGCTGGTGAATTTTCATGAGGGTCTTTAATTAATTAATTAATTAATTAATTATTAATAATCTGAAGTGGAAATGTTGAACTAACTAAACTTAAGATTGGAAAAGTGAGAAACCAAGAGAAACTGAAACTGACAGATTCATCTATCCCTAATGCCTATATCTTAGCCATCAAGAGTATCTAAAATTTCAGTAGCAGATAAAAAGTGTAATTGTGCACCGTAACAGCAAAGCAAAACAAAATAGTATGTATGCACCACAATCTCACATCTCTTGATGTATTACATTTTCTTAGCATGGGACAAAAAGCACGTTAGAAAGCAGCAAGCTATAAATTTTTTAAAATATGACTGGGGAGGGGAATCACATTTTTATTTTACAGTGGCTTGTAGTCAAAGTCACTGTTTATAACTGTTTTTGTAATGCTACTCTGGAAAGACAGAAATCAAAGCTTCCCAATCATGCAATCCCACTACTTTTTTGTAACAGCCATATGTTAAGCATACTCATGAATGTGTGTTAACAAATGGCCCTATGTAAAGATTGTTGTATCCTTTTTGTGAACTGCTTTGAGCTTTGTTTGTTTTTACAGCCAAGCAGTATATAAAGTTCCAGCACTGCACTGCATTATCTTACCAATAATATAAAAACTTTCAAGTATGCCTACCCTTTTGTTGTTTGACGTCGTTTTCTTATTTCTGCAGAATCTTTGGATTTCGCACTTTTGGACTCACCCTATGGAGACAAAATTACGTAAGACTATACAGAACTGTAGAACAAATGGAATGGAAATTATAGCCCTATTCAGCATCTAATACATGAGTGAGGAGTGTGTCAAGTAGCCAGACCCCTACACTATGCCCGCCAAGTAGCTCCTGGCATCCACATACACAGCACGAACACCTACAGGGAGGAAGCCTTCACACTGTACTCATGGGTGCCAAGAGGTAGATCTACTCACTGTGGCCCTGCTCCCAGCAAACATACTGCTTTTTATCGTAAGTATCATGCCTGAAATCTCACTTATTTACAACCATGAAGAAACATTCATACAACAGGAAGATTTAGGTTGGTATTGCATCATATATTTAGAAAAGAATTCTGAATTCTGAAAAACAGCATGCTGATCATCTGTTGAGCAAAATGAATGTAATATGTTTCCAGCTCAGTGCTACGAGGAGTACAGTGGAACCTTGCTTCTCTGACGCCTTGGTACTCAAACATTTTGGCTCCCAAGCGCCGAAAACCCAGAAGTAAGTGTTCCAGTTTTCAAGCGTTTTTTGGAAGCTATACGTCCGATGCGGCTGTTGGCTATTGTTTCCAGGGTGCCTGCGCCAGTCGGAAGCTGTGCCTTGGTTTTTTAACATTTCAGTAGTTGAATGGACTTCCAGAACGGATTATGTTCGTGAACCAAGATAGCACTGTATATACTTCAATTCTCTCCCTACTCCCATATAGGCTGCAGTCCTATATGAACTTCCTTGGGAGTAAATCCTATTTAATTCAATGGGGGTGGGGGGGAGTCTGAGTAGACATGTGTACTGTAAATAAATAAATCCCAGTTACTATTTCTTTTTTTTTAAAATGTTGCTTGACTTGCACACGATGGGGGTCTGAGAGCTTTGGCAGGTATAAAATGATGTGTTACTTTTTCTTTCTTGATGTGCACTGTGTATTTTAACTACAGTTGAGCTTTGGCTGCTGTGAAATGGGGGCTGCACTTTGAGAGAGGGGCCTGATGTTCACATGCCATATCTAATGTTGAGGTTTGCCTACTATGAAATGGCATGGAGTGAGGTGTAGCTCATTTGTGCCAGCTGAAAAATTTAGGGCATATTTATTTCAGTGCCTGGAGTGAAGCAGGCTACAAAATTTTGTCGAATCTCAGTTCCTGGGAAAGCTACATCTGTTGATCATTGGTCTCTCTTGCAGCTCATGATACCTCTGAGAAGAAAACATGGTAACTCTATTTGACACCTGCAATTTGCAAATATATTATCTGAGCATCTTTCTCAACTACACACTATCAGCAGGATTGCCAACTTTTTTTTTTTTTAAAGGCTCTGCTCCTCTGAGTTTTGCAGTTGCCTGTTAGGCAGACAAAAAAATTAATGAAAGCTGCAATCCTATGCATTTCTAAGTCCTCCCCTCTAATTATATGAGCAGAATCTGAAGCTGGAGACTGCTTTCCTCACTACCATGCTACAAAGGGCTTTACCTGTTTAATTTCCGTATGTCAGGCTGATGTTAAAGGTGAAGGAGAGTAAAAACAGAAGGGAATCCTAATGCTGCAATCAAATATATATTCTTTGGACCAAGTCCTACTGCACTACTAATACAATCCAATGCATATTACACAGAAATATGTGTACTACATTCAACAGGGCTTACTTGCATCTGCATCTGATTAGAGTCTTGCAGAGCTCTGCCTATTGTTATCCCTGGCTCAGCCTACCAGTAGTGGCAGCAGGGCTGACCTGACTTCCAAGCAGCTGAGTTGCTGCTGTTTAACAGGAGGGACAGTGGGAGAGTTCAGAGACTTAAGATATTTAATGTTACATAAAAATGCTGAATGAATGTATTAGTATTGGAGTTAACTGGGAAGGGAAGCCAGTGTTTTTCCATGAGGACTGAAGTGGAGGATAGCTGTAAATTTCCATTACAAGAGTGTGGTAATCTTTCCTGCATTGTAGGGGACTAGATGACTATCAAGGTCCCTTCCAACTCCACAATTCTATTATTCTATCTTTCTGGAGTCATGAGACTGACAGTGGGTTACAAGATGTTTATATATGTCAATTGACTAAATTCCTCCATGTTAAATCTATATTCCCTTTGTTCTAAACAGCCTGAGTCAGATAGGCTGGAAAGCTCAAATATTGGATTTTTGCTAAATTAAGCCTACAAACTTTATACTGGGAGCAGAATATGCTTGTCTGTGTATGAGACAACATGTTTTCCTTGTTTTTGTAATGTTTGAAGCTAAGTTATGTTAGTAAAGCTCTTTTAACCATTTTCTGGACTGGAGAAATTTATTTCTAAACAAGAGCCAGTTTTACAGTAAGAAATTATTCTGCTTGCATTTATTTTTTAAAATCTCCACAGAGAAGGCAGGAAGGTCTGTTCTGTGCAAGCACATAGACAGGAGCATCACAAAGGGTCAGCTCCTATGTTTGCTTAGGGACCACATGATATCATACAACTCTTCTCAATCACTGAACTATTTGGAGGAGATGTTGTTAGTTGACCCCCATGGCTCAGACATACTGCTCATAACCACCAGGAGTCATGAATTCTGTACTGTGTCCAATTTTATGAAATTCCCTTCCAATTAAGGTCAGCCAGGCCCCCTTCCCTGCTGAACATCTGGCTATTATTCAAATAGGTTTTGTAACTGAATTTTAATTTTACAGTTTTAACTCATTTTTAGTTTCACTGTATGGGTTCTCTTGAACTTTGTAATTAAACAGCACATAAATTGTTGAAAGAAATAAAAATATAGAGTTCAAATAAAACATTATCTAAATGTAAATACCTAAGGTAAATCCAAAGGAATTGCAGTGATGTTCTTCAAATCCTATGCAGTTATAACTTTGTAGGATACCTACATCTGGCCACTTGGCCATTGTCAAGACATTGGTCTAGAGATGGATCACTGGTCTAAACCAGAATGGTTGATTTTATTTTCAGTGAGTCAGTATCCTATCTCCTCCATTATTATTTCCTCTGCTTAACAAAAGGCTCAAGCTGCATGCTGCATACATATATTGCCAATGTTATGCCTAGCCATTCATATTCAAAATATATAGCCATAATGTTATCAGAGGAAGGAGTATAAACTTGTAACTAATGCTTCATTCATTCAAAATTTATCTATATTTTAGTAACCAAAATAGGAAGCATTACTTACTCCCTCTGATTTCCCTGCTTTTGTTTTCCGTGATTCTTCCATCTTTTTTTCAGGTTCTTTTTCCTGACCTGCGCTCAGTGCTTTATCCATGTCTATAAATGACCCCTTTCTCTTCTGTTTCACATCTTTTGCTGGAAATGTTTCTCCTGCTTTTCCTGTTTCAGGTGGACTGACAGCCAATTTTTGTACATCTGTTCCTTTAGGTTTTGTTCCTTTTTTGCCTTTCTTCTGCACATCTTTTTCATCTTCAATTTCTGTATAAGGGAACTGCCAATCTGGAATAGTTGGAGGTACTTCAGCAAGATGAACCTTAGCCATCTCAGCTTCCTATTTTTAAAAAATAAATACAACATTTACATTTATTTAATGTGAAATGTACAGTTTGTGAAGAGGGGGTCCTAGAGTCAACAATATCTGGAGAAACCCAGACAAGACTAAAAGAAAAATGAAACCATAATACAGTAATTTAAACAGTTTCAGCTCAGAAGCAACAATATTATCTGTATTATATTCTACTTGCCTAGAGATAAAGTTTCTAACACCAATTGGACAAATGGCATAATAGCATAGAATGCCGACAAACATTCCAGCTGCTCAGGGAATCCAACTGCCAGCATAGTTTACAATTGAGTTTCTGTGGGGCTGTAACAAAGCTCACACGAATATTAAGAATAGCAGCAGCTGGGGAAGACAGCAGTCTGAAGGTTGGAAAGAAGCTCATAGACAATGGAGCAATTTGTTTTCTGTTCCTCCAGTGGCTAAGAATCAAACAAATTCAAATAAAAATAAAAATAGTTTAAACTAAACGTTAGGAAGAACCTCTTGATAGTACAGGCTGCTCAACAGTGACACAAACTGCGATAGATAGTGGTGGATTCTTCTTCATTAGCTTTGAAGTGGAGGGTGAGGTGCTACCTATCGAAGATGCTGTAAAGGTAAAGGACCCCTGGACATTTAAGTCCAGTAAAAGGTGACTATGGGATGTGGCTCTCATCTCGCTCATTTTGCTTTCTGGACTGAGAGAGCTGGCGTTTGTTCACAGACAGCTCTCCAGATCATGTGGCTAGCATGACTAAATTGTTTCTGGCACACAGAGAACCATGACGAGTGCCAGAGAGCACAGAAACAGTTTACCTTCCCGCCACAGCGATACCTATTTATCTACTTGCACTGGTATGCTTTCGAACTGCTAGATTGGCAGGAGCTGGGACAGAGCAATGAGAGCTCACCCCATTGTGCGGATTCAAACCGCCGACTTTCCGATCAGAAAGCACAAGGGGCTCAGTGGTTTAGACCACAGTGCCATCCATGTCTCGAAGATGCTGTAGAAGTGCATTTTCTACACTATCAAAAGGTTGGGCTAGATTATCTTTGATAGTCCTTCTAATTTAATGATTCAATGTCTCACCAAAAAGGAAGCTAAATAGCAGGAAGCCCGGAATCTAAATGACTGAAAGAATGGTGCAGCATAAGGGTACAGCATAAGCAGTGGAAAGAGAAAGAAGAAGAGAGGAAAAGGCAGATCAAGAAAAAAGAAGGTTGACTAAGCAGAGACCTCTTCTTTGTTCATGTCTCTTTGGGGGGGGGGGGAATATACAGAGCTTATGAACAAACAACCTAATGCTGTGACTGAGGAGGGACTGGAGACAGGAGTGTGAGAGACGTTGCCTAAACTGAAGGCTAAAGTAAACAATGGAATGAAAACCAGAGCACTGGAAAGGTAGAAGCATTTTGAAGAAAAGAGTCAAAGAGAGAGGAGACAAAATCTCACAAAATAGCTAGGGAGAAGTGTGGCTAACCACTATTGACAGGAAGGAAGTGGAAAAGCAAGGACAATTTGCAGGTCTTGTTATTGTGGGCATGAGAAACAATGGTATATGAAGCTGTAGGACTAAAGTCTAGACCAAATCAAGGAATTTCACTTATTTCTTCTACTGTGCTTTGTGATCTGAGAAATCTACAGCAGTTGAGCGGGCATGAAGGTTGAATACACATGGTGGTTTAAAACAACCCCTAGTTCTAGTAACAATTTATGAAACCTCAACTTGTAACTGTTTCTCCTTTTAATGTTTCTTTACAACATCAACATGGGTGGCACTGTGGTATAAACCACTGACCCTTGGGCTTCTCGATCGGAAGGTTGGCGGTTCGAATCCCTGCGACGGGGTGAACTCCCATTGTTCGGTCCCAGCTCCTGCCAACCTAGCAGTTTGAAAGCACATTAAAGTAGATAAATAGGTACCGCTCTGGCGGGAAGGCAAACAGCGTTTCCATGCGCTGCTCTGGTTTCGCAAGAAGCTGCTTAGTCATGCTGGCCATATGACCCGGAAAAACTGTCTGCAGACAAACGTCAGCTCCCTCGGCCAGTAAAGCGAGATGAGCGCCTCAACCCCAGAGTCATTCATGACTGAAATTAACTGTCAGGGGTCCTTTACCTTTACCTTTTAACAACATCAAAACTGTGCAAGCAATACCTCTAAGGCTTTCTGTAGTTTCTCTTCAAGCATTTTCTTCTCTTGTTCAAGAGTCTGAATATTTGCCTACAAGGTCAAAATATGTTTAGACATTTAAATTCACAATTTGGGTTTCTTATCAAAATATCCATACAGCAACATTCTAGAATATGCTCTACCATTCCACAAACATACACTGCACCTATTACATAAAGATATGCAAACATATTTGGTTTTCCAAATATGTCCCAGAGGATCTGTTCCAAAAGAAACTAATTACCAATGCATTAATTGAGTTGAAAGGACAGGCAATGAGGCCTGATTATTTTAAGTAATAAGTGAGGGGGATATGTTTTTTGTGAAATAAAAGAATCCTTCTCTTTTGAAGCTATAATAAAGCATGTAATTCTAAATCAAACAACATTACTGATAATGGTGTCACAGCTGTGTGATATTGTATAGTAAAGATCAAGTGACAGCTTAATCATTGCCAAATTGAAATATGTCCAGAAAATATTTTATCCCTAAGGTCCTGTAGATAAAGATGAAAGAGGAAGTAGGAAGTTCGGCACTCTCTTGACACTTCCTCTTTCAGCTCTATGTGCTTTTCAAGGCTCAGATCGGGACCTGAGGAGCAAAACAGAAAGAGGACTGACCAGAAAGGGTGGCAAGGTAGGTAGGAAGGAAAGGGGACACTGGTGTGGAAGGAAAATAGTGTGACCAAGGGAGAGGAAGTGAAATTCCACAGGAGATGTGAAAAGGCGAGACTGGACTGTCCGGTCCAGGAGAGGGAGACAGTAAACACAAACATGTTGGATACAGTAAAATGGATCCTCTTGAAATTGTGCAAGTCCCTGTCACTACCATTCAATATGTCTCCAATGACTGAGCCATAGTAATCATGATCTAGTAGTTTCAAGTACAGCTATGTTGCAAAACATGGAACTAAGATATATACAGTGGTACCTCTGGTTGCGGACAGGATCCGTTCTGGAGGTCCGGACGGATCCCAAGGTTTTTGCAACCGGAGGACCTGCTTCTGCGCATGTACGCAGGGCGGTAGAATGCTTCTGCGCATGCGGCAAAACCCGGTCCAATACTTGGTCCAAAACCAGGTTTGTCACTTTCGTAACATGAAAGTGTTTTTATTGTATTTTAGTGTTTTGTTGGAAGACACCCAGAGTGGCTGGGGAAACCCAGCCAGATGGGCGGGGTATAAATATGTTGTTGTTGTTGTTATGAAATTTACGTAACCAGTGGGTTACATAATACGAGGTACTACTGTATCCATAGACCTAAGCTGGATCTAGAGACATCAAAGATGCATTTCAGTTAAACACATTGCAAACTGCATACAAGGAAATCTGGTTGGAAAGATGGGACTCCACAGCGCCATCTGGTGTCACAGTGTTATATAATACGCTTTTCCTTTACCAGTCTAGCCGAGTCCCCAGTGAAGGCTGGTACACTCAAACTTTGTTGTCGTTTAGTTGTGTCTGACTCTTCGTGACCCCATGGACCAGAGCATGCCAGGCACTCCTGTCTTCCACTGCCTCCCGCAGTTTGGTCATACTCATGTTCGTAGCTTCAAGAACACTGTCCAACCATCTTGTCCTCTGTTGTCCCCTTCTCCTTGTGCCCTCAATCTTTCCCAACATCAGGGTCTTTTCCAGGGAGTCTTCTCTTCTCACGAGGTGGCCAAAGTATTGGAGCCTCAACTTCACGATCTGTCCTTCCAGTAAGCACTCAGGGCTGATTTCCTTAAGAATGGATTGGTTTGATCTTCTTGCAGTCCATGGGACTCTCAAGAGTCTCCTCCAGCACCATAATTCAAAAGCATCAATTCTTTGGCAATCAGCCTTCTTTATGGTCCAGCTCTCACTTCCATACATCACTACTGGGAAAACCATGGCTTAAACTATACGGACCTTTGTTGGCAACTGCTGGGGCACAACTCAAGCTTCTGTATAGGATGAGGAAGGGTTGCCTTAAAGTGCAGTCCTAGAATGCTCAGAGCTGTTTCCTTGAAAGCCACACAGCATTAACTAGGCCCTAGGACTATGTTTGTCTTCACTGATCAGGTGCTTGCTTGCTTGCTTATTTTATTTTATTTTATTTTATTTTATTTTATTTTATTTTATTTTATTTTATTTTATTTTATTTTATTTTATTTTATTTTATTTTATTTATTTTATTTTATTTTATTTTATTTTATTTTATTTTATTTTATTTTATTTTATTTTGTAATCCCCCGCCCCACACAACTGAACTGGTTATTTGTGCAAGTGACCACCAGGGGATACATCTCTTTTTGTACAATAGTTGCTTTTTTCCTTTTTTTAGTTACATCAATTTGTTTTTTGGACGGGGAGGTTTCATATTTTCCAAACTTACTAAAGTTAATGGACTAAATAGGACAATTAATAATAATGAAAGGGAAGGGTGGGAGTGCTGGAACATGCAATTATTTTTTGATCTGGCGAATCCATCAACTTGATGGTGGAAATGGTGCTTAGGTGTGAATCACCTGGATCTGCCTTAATCTTATGAAAATTTATATTAGTATGTTACTACTCCCTTAAGTAAAAAATAATAAGAGTAGAACTCTGGGGAAAGAGAGGCATGAACTGCTGGGGCAACTGAGAAGTACAATAGCTACTGAATCCTGTTTTAGTCCTTTCATAAACTGTAGGGATAGTTCTGCAAGAAAATAAAAGCAAATTTGGATACATCTTCCTTGCCTGAAGTGTAACATCAGCTTCTGGACATTTATTTTTATTTGTTTGGTAAAACCTGGCCTGGAACTGCTTTAGGCTCTGACTGGATTCCCTTAATGTTACAGTGATTACTTTCTCTCTGGATATACCCGGTAAATTCATCAGATACGTCGATACTGCCATCTATCACCCACCAGCAGGGATTGCAGAGTTGAGGAAGTAGTTTGCTTCATATTATATAGTGCTGTCGATTTCCTGCTTCCCATCCAGGGGATTGTTTTTCTCCTTGATCACATTTAGCCTCACTTCTTGTACGATTGTGTATTTTCTCTCCCCTTGCCCACACTCATTTGTTCCTTGCTGCCCTGGGTAAGTTTTGTGTGAGTTGGAATGTGTTTGGAATTTGTTTCTCCCCTGTCAGCCTTTAATTTTACTTTTCCTCCTCACACATTTTTCCTCTCTTCCCCTTCCACTTCATTCCCCTCCCTTACGGTTTGGGTGATTGTGCCTTTGATTATCAGATCAGTTTATTTTTCTGAGAAGCTTTTACTTTTTCTGAGAGTGGATCATGTGTGAGTGAGTTGCCTTATTTATACCCTTCCCCTCTGCTTCTCTGAACTGTGGTAGTCATGATTTCGTTTCCTCCTTCAACAAGTTTGTGAACCGTGAGTAGCTTCTTTGCTTGGTACCTCCGCTTTTTAAACCCTCCAATGTGATCCTTTATTCCCTGTGTATTTTCTCTTGTACCTTGGAGTACTATTATATTATCATTACATTAGCCCCATAAGCCTTTCACTCTGTTTGCTGCCTTCTCTTGGTTTGTCTGCTTCCCATCACATTACTGCTTCCCTGCCAGTTCTGGAGCAGAACTAAGTTGCTTCTTTTGGGCTGAATTAGAGCCTGGAGCAATCCTCATGGAATTCAGTGGGGCTTACTTCAGAGTCAAGTACAATTATTCTACCATAAACTGACATTAGAACTTGTGACTGCAATGACCCTCCTGAAGCACGGTAAGACACTTAGATACTAAGTAATAAAACTGAAATATTTTGAGTGTCAACTGCTTCTTTGAAAAAGAGGATAAGGAAGAGAACCAGCGTGGGGTAGCACATAACTTTTGTCCTAGTAGAGAAGCAAATGTAACAGCAGGAACCCCTTTTAAATCACTTTTCAATTTAGTTAGGACAAGGGTCAGCAAACTTTTTCAGGAGGGGGCCGGTCCACTGTCCCTCAGACCTTGTGAGGGACAGGACCCACCACCTCCCGAAAGCACCCCCCTCCTAAAAGCCCCCCCTCCGCCTATGCCACTCACGCCGCAGCCACCAACGCTGCCACGTCTCTGGCAGCATCGGCATCCTCTCTCGCAGTGGGGCACAGAGCCCATGCCACTGGCCTGGGCAGTGAAGGCAGCCTCCATGCCACTGCCGCTTCCTTCTTGCGGGGCTGCTTCCTCCCACTTGGCCACCTTAACAGGAAGGAAGGGGCAGTGCCCAGATGCCTCCGCGACATCACCGCTTCTTCCTGTTTTGCCTCCTCAGCGGGAAGGAAGGGGTGGCACCCAGATGCTGCTGGCCTGGGCAGCCTCCGTGCCACCGCCGCTTCCTCCTGCTCGGCTGCCACAGCAGGAAGGAAGGGGCAGTGACCAGAAGCCGTGCCAGCGTCGCTGCCCGCCCAGAGTCATTTGCGGCTTTTGATTGGCTGCAGGAGCTTCCTGCAGCCAATCAGAAGCCGTGCCACGTTGCAGAAGTCAGCCTCTGCGCAGCGAGGCCTCTGCGCTGCGCCTGTTTAGCGCAGGGACTGACTGAGCGGGTGGAAGGGTCCACAAGGTTCACGGTCCATATCCGGCCCACGCGCCTTAGTTTGACGACCTCTGAGTTAGGAGCTAACTGTTTGTAAAACTGCAGTGCTTAGATGTCTGCAGCATCTTTGCAAAGGAGGCAAGCATGCCAAACTGGGCCCAACATTGGGGGAGTTGTTGTGCGTGCATGATGTCACACATGTAACACTGACGCAAACACACATCCATTGGGCCATGCCTGTGGGATATGCAGGTGCCTGCTAGGCCATTCTGCCAATCACAGCAGAGGATGTAGAGGGTGAAAATCGCCCTCCAAGCCTCCTGCCTCTGCCCGGCACTCTGGCAATCGCCTGGGGTGGCAGGGGATGGCAGCCCCTTCAATATTGGGGGGCCTTACCCAATATTTAGGTGCCTGAAGTCCCTTTCATCCCCTATACCGGATACCCCTGAAAGGAGGAGGATATGTAGAAAACCAAAACAAGTTGGCAACACCCTTGTGACCTCCTAGCAGCCCCACCAGGTTTTGTAGGCAGCGGCCACTGCTGCATAAATCCACAGTCAAAAGAAACCCACTATCGAATCATAGTCCACAGATATGTTCTGTGATATGTTGGTGGTTTTATCAACCCTTTTTGGGTTAAAGTTTATTTTTTAACAAAATTAGAACAAGACATTTGCAGGGAACCAGAATACATATTACCTGAGCTTTAGCTAAGTCTTCTTTCATTTTTTGGTTTTCAGCTTCTTTGTGCTTTAAAGGAATAGGAGTTGGTCTTGCTGGTCTGTAATTAAGAACATATAGGGCAAACTGTGAAGTCAATAAGGCACTCAAAATACATTTTATTGTTCCTGCATAGGTGTCATAAATTGGTGAAACTAGAATAATGGTGCAGAATGTTCACAAACATTTATTTATTTGATTCAATTTATGAATTACTTCACATAAAGTATCTTGAACCAATTTCATATCAGAAACATCAACAATAAAAACAACTCCATAGATTAAAAAAATTAAAAATAAATCCATATGTAAAAGCAATAGACAATAGAAACAGTGTCTGTCTGAACAGACTCCTGATGAGATGGCATCCAAAGAAGGCCCCCTCCCATAGAGCTCAGTGACTGAATTGTCTCACTTATTATATATACCCAATCTTTTAGGTATCTTTATCCAAACTTGTATGATCTTTGTACACTAATAGCAACGGCTTTAACTTAGCTTGGTAGTTAATCACACTGAGAGCCAGTGTGGTGTACTGGTTAGAGTGTTGGACTAGGCAGGGGTCAGCAAACTTTTTCAGCAGGGGACCGGTCCACTGTCCCTCAGACCTTGTGGGGGGGCAGACTATATTGGGGGGGGGGGATTAATGAATTCCTATGCCCCACAAATGACCCAGAGATGCATTTTAAATAAAAGCACACATTCTACTCACGTAAAAACACCAGGCAGGCCCCACAAATAACCCAGAGTTGCATTTTAAATAAAAGGACACATTCTACTCATTTAAAAACACACTGACTCCCCAACCGTCCACGGGCTGGATTTAGAAGGCGATTGGTGCGGATCCGTCCCCTGGGCCTTTGTTTGCTTACCCATGGACTGGACGACCAGGGTTCAAATCTCTTCTCAGCCATGCAGCGTACTGGGTAACATTGGGCCAACCACTGCCTCTAAGACAATGAACAGTCAAGCCACTGCAATTTGCAATAGCTGCAGCTTCTGACTAAACCTCATGGGCAGCTCTGTATAGAACTGCTGCAAAGTAATCTGGATTTTACCAGTGCATGGCCAGCAGTAGTAGTAAAGCTATCCCAGTCCAGAAATTGTTGCAACTGTCCTATCAGCCAAAGTTAGTAAAAGGCACTCCTAATCAGTGACGTCACTTGGGCCCCTAGTGAAAGAGAGAAATTTGGAATCATCCCAGACTGCTCCTTCAGGATGAGCACAACCCTGTTTAAAGCAGACAATTGACCAATTATTCAGACTTGGGAACTGCCAGTCTTACCAGAGTTCAGAGTCCATGTACTGGCCCTCATCAAGCCCACCACAAAGTCCAGGCACCAGTCAACAGCCTCACTGAATTCAACTGTTACAGAGAAGTGCAACTGATGACATGTCACCCCAAATAACCCAATTATCACTTCCAATGGCTTTATGCTACTGTTAAACAGCTGTGAGAACAAAATGGTACCATGCAGCACCCCATTGCATGACTGCCAGGGGGGCAAGAGATGATCACCTAATGCTGTTGGAACCACTGTAAATGCCTCTAATACCCATCCAACCAAATCAGTTCAGGAGGAAGACCAAGTGGATCATAAAGTTGCTGTGAAATTAAGTAAGGAAAAACTGCCAATATCATAAACACACAGCATCAAGACAAAGCATCCTACCCAAGTAAACCCAACAGAACTTATTTCTTAATAGTCATGCATGGGGTTGCAGAGTTACCGGTAGTTATCTTGCATTTGGTGAATATCACTTCCTAATGGTAATTTAAGTCAATTTTTTAGAAGCAAATCTAGTTGAAGCCAGAAGTAAATTTCTCAGTGAGGCTTTCGGCAGGCTGCAACTGGTGGGGATACCAATAGAGGCACTTCTAGTTTCCTGCTCACTTGGCAAAACAAATGGGGCGTTTTGTGTGAGCAAAATGATGCTAGCATCACTCTGTGGGTGGAACCAGTGAAGATTGTCAGGGCTAGGTGGAGGACACTTCCACCCCACAAACAAACCAAGAAAGGGAGTTTAGATTGCAATCTAGGTTATTAATTACTTTTCTTACTTTTCTACAATTACTTGAGGTGGTTTTTCTTCAACTTTTGCTTTTTCTTTTTCCAGTTTTGATAACATTTTTTTCCTTGTATCTTGCACTCCTTTTTCTTGCTGCTAGACGTATGTGAGAAAACACCAAAGAGGTTACATAGGAAAAATATTACTTTTTCCTTGCACAGTTGCACATTTGAAGATGCAATGGGCAGGAAACAGCACAGAACTTCCAGAGACCTTTGACAGAGGAAGAATAGTTCCACTCTTCCCCTTGGTTACATTTTCACTCTTAAAACAGACACCATAAGGATACAAAGCAACAAAACATCATATATAGGGATGGAAAAACAACTGCATCTATAATATCTGTTGTACTGTATTTGTATCCATTAAGCAATATTACAATAAATAAGAACATAATGCAATATAAAAGTCAGTTCCTGAATTTGCTCATTTTCCTTTTCCCCTTCTCATCCTTTTTTCCTGTTGTATAATGTCTGGCAAGAACCCATCTACACGCAAGTCCCACTTTCCGGACGTTCCCAGGAAATTGTTCATTGGGCAATTTCCATTATTGCTAACAGCAACATTTCCAATCCGCGAGCTTTCTTCCCTCTTCTACCATTTCTTCCTAAAATGGCTGTGGCCAATCAGCAAAAGAGAGACAAAGGAAAAACCCTGCTTTCTGAAATGTCCAATCTTCCCCGTTCCTGCCTCAAAATGGTTTCAACCCCATTTTGGTTTCTGCCCCAAAACGGTTCCCATTGATCAGCAAATCACAAACAAGTAAGTAAGTGAACAAACTCCAGCTGAAGGACCAACCACATCTGCTATTGGGTCCCCGGAGCACAGATTCACACAAAGCGGCAAAACGTCCTTGCAGGTTATTAACAGGATTTTATTTGAAGTGCATATATGCAGAACAAAGGTACACGGCGATAAGTACGCAACCTGCACACGGAGTCAGGGTGTGCCCCCCCCCTTTTTTATAGATTTGCAGAATACAATACCACCTGATCTCTTGTAAGCCACCTGATTTCTGGGAAATCGAAATTTATAGTAAGTTCCTATTACCATGTAAGGTCTTGGTCTCCCCTCCCTCCTTCCTGCAACCTCCCTCATCCTGGTATTACAATACAGTGGTGCCTCGCAAGACGAAAAGAATCCGTTCCGTGAGTCTCTTCGTCTAGCAGTTTTTTCGTCTTGCGAAGCAAGCCCATTAGCAGATTAGCGGATTAGCGCTATTAGCGGTTTAGCGGCTATTAGCGGCTATTAAAGGCTTAAGGGATTAGCGGATTAGCTGCTAAAAGGCTATTAGCAGCTTAGTGCCTTAGAAAAAGGGGGTGGGGAGCGGAAAAAAACCCCCAGGAATCGCAAGGCATTTTCGTCTTGCGAAGCAAGCCCATAGCAAATTCGTCCTGCGAAGCACCTCCAAAACGGAAAACCCTTTCGTCTAGCAGGTTTTCCGTCTTGCGAGGCATTCGTCTTGCGGGGCACCACTGTAAATCCTTGTTCTTTATCTCTATCCGCCCAAGCTAGACATTCCAACGAGAGGCCCATTTGCACTGTAACATTTAAGCAACAGAAAAAACCCTGTCCTTCTGGTTGGTGTAGAAACCTCCCCCCCCCCCTTTGGGATAATAATAGAACAATATTGTAATATGCCCCTTCACAGCTGTTTGGATATCTGAATCAGCTGTGCATGTAGTGAAGTTTGTGAATAATTATTTATATTCAGATAAACAAATGTTTGGATAGCGATGTATTCTATGCATGTATTCTATGTAGGTTCACTTGGAATTAAGCCTGTGTTCAATGGGTTTCCTCCCCAATAAGTTTGTTTAGGATTGCAGCTTCTGTAAAATATAATCATACCTGTGAAGCATTCATCTTTAAGTTCATCCTTCATCAGTGGCGTAGCGTGGGTTGTCAGCACCCGGGGCAAGGCAAGTAATTTGCGCCCCCTAACCTGGGGCAAGCCAAGTAATTTGCCCCCCCCCCGCTGCACTGTCCCTCTCCCAGATAGTCCCTCGCTCTCTCTCCGCACCGCACCACACGCCTGGCACCCTCCCCTCCACAGTGGGCGGCGACCCGGCGGCTCAGATCGGATTCACACAGCCAGCACTGCAGTGAGAGAGAGTGAGCGAGCCAGGTAGGGGCAGAGAGCTGCGAGTGCGAGCGCGCCCCCCCCCCCAGATGTTGCGCCCGGTGCGGCTGGCCCCCCCTGCACCCCCCACGCTACGCCACTGTCCTTCATTATCTCTTTTTCTTCCATAAGCTTTCAAATTTTTGTTGAATCCTCTGCAATTTCTAAGTAGAAGTTTTGGAAAAATAATTACCTCTGAACCTTTCATCTTTTGAAGTTCATCCTCCATTATCTCCTTCTCTTCTGCAAGCTTTCGAAATTCTTGTTGAATCTTCTGTAATTTCTAGGTAGAATAAACATTTTGAGGGGAAATAGTTTTAACATATTTGAAGAAATGTTTAAAAATTGAGATTCAGAAATTAAAAGAATGAAAATTAAGAAATTAAAAAGAATGGTGAAGCCATTTTTAACATTGATACAGCATAATGTCCCACAAACAGCTTACTCTTGTGGAGGTCTTCTGATAGGGAATGTCTCGTCCCCCATTAGACGCTGATCTAAGTAATCTTGGGGTTTGGGGTGAGGCATCATCAGCATGCTGATGACATTCATTTCTACCTCTCTTTTCCATCTGCTAACTTCAATATTTCTGGATATATTTCCGAAATTTTGTCAGATATTAAAATTCAGTGGATTGAAGATACTTATCTGAAATTTGGTGCAATTCTCCTGTTTTCTTTTTAGGTATTTAAAATTCATCTCATTTATTACATTAAAAATACAAATACTTGCTCTATTATTTTCTATATTATAGTGTTTTGCATCCAGTAACTGCTGTGAACACTCATACAGTTTTTTAAGTATTATACTCACACCTTCCAGCACATCCTGTTCATTTGAAACTCTGAAAAGTATGAAATATATGTTTCTTAGTTTGTACTTTATAAAACTGCAGTAACATCTGGCAGGAAAGACCCTGCTCATATCATATATGTCACAACCCCATATAGATAAGGGACATAAGCACCCTCTAAATTTGGCACAGTGTGAGATTTCATTATATGCAGTGTTTACATTAAGGTTTATTTAACAATCCACAGATAACCATAGTTCTCTAGGAACTGAAGATGATTTCCTTACAAAAGTGCCAAAATATAATTAACTGGAAATATAAGTTTCTACAAGCTATAATATCATTGTCCAACCTGGGCATGGATTACAAGTGGCATATGCACCTGGAATTTGTGGCACATCTTGGCTAAAAGCTCAAAGTTCTGGGAACCTGGTTTTTGCCTGTACTCCTGTAATGCATTAACACTGTACAGTTTTTCTATGTAACATATCAAATAGATTATGTACCTGTGTAACTTGTTTGTCTGTCTTTCAAACACTTTCATTATTTCTAGCATGCGATTATTCATCGATTCCATTGTTTCTGAACAACAACAAAAACAAAATTTTAGTTACTTAATTAAGTTTATAGCCTTTAGTTTGCCCCAGAAATGGGTATCCAACGTGACCAGCACCAGTTAATAATACAATTTAAATATTTATTATGCAGGACATAGATTTGTTCTATTATTTAATGCAATCTAAACATACACATATAAATGTAGAATTCAACAGAAACTTTAGGTCTTCCAGTGCCATGACCCATACAGGCAAGGATTCTTCACATCCTACTCTGGTGATATTGTTAGTAATTGAAAAGGGGGGCTTATAAAATCAGCCACTCCTGTTCAATTACTCACAAATAGGTCTGGTGGAAACAGAGTCAAGCTTCCACCATCACTGCCTCTCTCCACCAAGGATCTATCCTAGCCTTCACTCAACTATTATTGCTAACTGGAGGATCACAGGCATCTCTTATAGATGAATCCAACATCGACTCAGGGCAGAATATGCAGGCTCATTGTCATGTGAGTAAGAGTATAAACATATTGACCATGCAAATGTAGGGATGAGTAGGGCCAGTGGATCTCTGCGGGGTGCATGAAATGGCAGTCTTCACCAGTAGCAGAGGTATAGGAGCCAACTCCTAGGGGCTGAGGGGTCTTCAGCCCCCTGTAAAATATTTGAGAGGACCCCCCCCCCCAGTTAATGGGCATTGCCATTCAAATGGTGTCCTGCATCATGTGATTGATCATGCAGCGCAAGACTTGCCCCCTTCCCCAATATTTTATTCAAGTTGGCACCCCTGGGCAGAGGAAATGGTGGCATCTAGAAGCAGGTAGCAGAAAGGAGTAGAGAAAGGAAGTAACAGAAAAAGGGAGACTCACAAAAGGGGAGCCACAAAACATTAAAGAAAAGGGGTCGCTTCATACACTTTTCATTCTGGTTCTTCCCACCATTTGTTCCAGCCCCAGACTGGCTTTTCCTGGTTCTAATTTCCCACCCCCAATGGTTCTGATTCTCTACTCCTCCACTGGGATATTAAAGTGGTTAATGTTGACCAGATCATGCCCTGAGATTTCAGCCACTGCCATTTCAAATTCTAAAGAACTTACGTTGGCCTGTATCATCCTGGAAAACTTGTACCATATTCATTACATCCTCAGTTGCATGTTTCATAGCAAGTTCTGAAACAAAACATTTTATTACTCAGTTTAAACTATTGTAGCAGTTCTTCAAATGTATATATAGTGATTCAATAGCAAATGTGAAATAAATAAATAAACTTGTAAAATAGAAAGCTTTTCCTTCTTATCCATGCTGGCTATGTTTAAACCCTAAAACAAATCAATGAAATGATGGTGCCAACTGACCTTTCTCTGAAACAGTGTTCCCAAATAGGCTATGATTTGGGAACAAAATAAAGAAGAAATGGGTAGTTATAATGTTCCTTTTTAAATTTCAAGCTACTTCTCATCAGCTCATGAAAAACTGACTTAGAAATAAGTCAATATTTATTTATTTATTTAAAAAACTAATAAATAACCACCTATTTTCCAGGTTCAGAAGTTGCCCGGCCCCACTCCCTTGCACTCACCCCCTTCCTTGCGCCTACCCAGCTCTACAACTCCCTAACCCCCAACACATACATCCTTCTCCTTAAACATCATTTATCCAACCAAGACAGCAACAGCAGTGCTCCAGCGACAGGAAGCAGGAAGGACTACATTTTGTAACCCTTCAACATACAGAGACTGTACCAGAAATAATGACTCTGGTGCACATTGAGAAACTAAGGGCCATCAGGACCTTTCTGGGAGCCTTTCTTTCTTGCTACCAAAAGAGGAGAAAGGGAAGAAATGTCTCTGATTTTCTCAGCCGACATGCAGTTTTTGCAGTTTTGTTTCAAATGGGATTGGTGCTGTAAGATGGGTATACCGCCAAATCATAGTATCAGGGTGGTGTACATCAACAAAACAAAACAGCATTAAAGGCAATACAAATAATCATTAAAGCGAATGGCTAATCAGTTTAAACAGGTGCAAAGGTCTGTCAGCATAAAAAGCTTTCAAGTCAAAACCATGGGTGCCTACCAAAATGTTTTCCAGAGCATGGGCCTGACAGCACTAAATGCCTGATATCTAGCGAAGGCCAGCTGGGTCGCTGTAGCATGAGGGACAACTAACAGTATTCCTCTAGATGACAGTAGTCATTTATGAAACTTACTCCTAGTAAATCTCATTGACTCCAAGCCTCAACCAAATATTGTAGTTCCAAGTCTAGCAAAGTGGTTTTCTTTGCTTAATTTTGTTTTTAATACAAAGAATACATACACACATATATATACTAGGTATGGGGGATAAATTCAATTCAGTTTGCATATAAAGCCAACAGACTAAGTAGCCAACTGACTGAGACCTTGTTGCATGCCTTCTCTCTGCACATAAGACAGTGATATAACCCCCCACACACAGACACCATGTGCAGTGCTTATCACTTTCAGAAAATGCAATACTGTATATTAATGAAAATAAAATACAATGTGCTTTATGTTATGAGAAATTGCTTGAAAATGTGCACATTATTCAAAACTGCTAAAAATGTGTTATATTAAGAGAAATTCAAACAAAAATCATGGGGGGGGGGGAATTGTAAAGATTTTTAAAATACAAATATGCAAATTATTAAAGAAATGTGGAAAAACCAGGAGAAGCAAAACTGACAAATTCTTCCATCCCTAACATATGAAGAAATTACAAATATCATTATGAAAATAAGGAAACAAATTAATATAAATACAATAATTATTTAAAGAAAGCAGAGAATTTCAAATAAATCAAGATTACATTCCATTTTTTAAAAGGCAAATTATATATTATTTTCCATGTCCCCAATTTCCTACATTGTTAGCCTAGCTTCCTTCAGCCCCCTTATGAGCTGTCCAGCATGGTCCACGACTTATTTCTCATACTCCACCCAAAACATATATTTTGCTTCCTTTGTCTCCATATTAAATCACAATCCTTACCTTCAATAATACGTTTTGGGTCTTTTGGAGCAGGAGCCACAGGGCTTAATGCTTTTTTCTTTTCACTGTCAAAATATGAAGTATTTGTCAAAATGTGAAATATTATAAATATTAAATCTAATTTTATAATCTGAAAGTCGGTTTTTCAAAAAAATAAAATTTCTAATTTTATATAATTAGGTTACATTTGATTAAAAAAATGCATTCTTATATGCATTTATCCACTATAAAATTACATAGGAAACAGCTCATGCTTAATCTTTAGTGTTCTGGAAACAGACTCATAACAAGATATAATCAGCCAACCAAACAACATATACTTTGGGGTTTTTTTCAGAATTCTTCAGCCCCTCATACTGTTAAGTTAGACCTTTAAGGAGGTACAAAGATGGTGATAATGTGATAGTTTCTAGTCTTTCATGACTGTTAAGCAAACACCTTGATTGTGCTTCAGGAAATGGAAAGGTCTAATAAAATATTTTTCAATAATCCATATAACAAATCTATATTTTATTGCTATTAAACCTAACTATTTCACAGCACTCTTACTGTTTAGGAGCAGAAAGCTGGATAAGCTTGGGCAGTTCTTGAATGCGACCTTTCAAATCTTCAAGCTTTTGGATGCGGTTCCGTAATTTAGTAATGTTATTTGATATGTTTTTATCAGCTACTGGAATTTGCCAATCTGGAATCATTTCTTCCTCGCCTATCTGAAATATAGATATCAACATATTAGCACAATAGATTATTCTATTAACTTAGGTTATTTGTTAACTGGGGGACCAGACCTGAGCTACACAAGTCCTCAGAGGTACTGACTCCAGTACTGATAAAGTTAGAGCAGTGGTTTTCAACCCTGGAGTGCCTTGAATGATAGTCAGTAGTGCTGCCGGCAACACTAGCCTCTGTCCCTCTTTCCTTCCCTCCCTCCTCTGATGCCCTCTCATGTCTCTGCTTCCCAAAGGGTTGTGTGCTGTTTACTGTAGCAGCCCTGACTACAAGCTCCCCAGGCAAATGGTGCCTCTGGGGCTGGTCAGGGGATGCTGGTTGCCAAGAGCTGAGGCAACCAGCACCCCCTGGCCAGCAAGCGGGTGAGGGAGCCCAGCCAGCCAGTCTGCCAGTCCTTGCTGTTGGGAATGGACAGACAAGTCCAAGGCCCCTGTGGGGCAGTGTGAGGAGGCACCTCTCTTTGGGGCATGGGGGAGGAGCTCAGAGACCAGGCGTGGCAACAGCAGCTGCCCAGAGGACTCCCAAGGAGAGGGGAGAGGAGACTAAGGGAACACTCCAAAAGGAGTGTTCAAAAAAGGATTAGAGGTTGCCAGCTCTGCAGGCAAGGGGTGACATAAGTGGGCTCCTGAGCCTCACAGGGATGCCACAGAAAGAATGTAGTTGGTCAAGGGAGCCATGGACTCGAAAAGGTTGAAAACCTCTGAATCAGTTGAGAACAATAACTCTCCTGAGACCACCATCTTAGAGATAACCCAATCAAAGTGGCTACAGGGTTAAAGCAACTGTTACACCCTGACTGGGCTCAGACCCATGAAGTTCAACCCCAGGACTACAGGAGCAGAGGCTCTTCTTTATAGAAAATCAAAACCAGAAGCTCAGGTCTGCCTGGCCTCATGAGGACAACATTCACTAAGCCCTAATGAGGAGGATGCATCATTCCTCAAATGATCCAGCTCAAAGTCCTGATGACAGGTCAGGAAGAGGTGGATCAACTATAAAACTTCTCAGTGGAAGCCTAACCCAGGCTAAAGCAACAAACAAATCTTGCTCTGCTCCCTGTGAAACCTTATTGAACAGCTCCCGTTCTATTCTGCATGTTCTTATCTTTGACTTGATGCACAGCTGCTGTAGTCTGTACAGCAGACTATTAAACCACATAGCAAAGGTTGCAGGAATGTGATAGAGGAGAGGTATCCCAAGCCCCAGCATTGCATGGAGTGCTTATGTAAAAGCTGAACATTTCTGTGCTGTTTTTTTCATATGTATAACAAGCAAACATATTTACAATGCTAATATTTTTCTTGAGCACACTCAAGAGATGCATACAACCTAAATAGCAATCACTAAATTAGCAAAGCTATTTAAACTTACATGGGAGCAAACTCCACTGAAATGGATGTTGTAAAGTTAGTCATAAATAAGCAGAAGCAATGCATATACAGAAATGCTTTTCACTGTAACAATGCTTTATACTGCAACAATATATTCCACATATTTCCTATCAAAACTAATCAACCAACTTTCCAAATGTTAGTTTACCTCTTCCATCTCACGGACCTCCTTTTCAAACCACTTGAAGAAAAATAAAAAATAAAAATTAGGCATTTACAAATTACATTTTTTATAAAAAATACAACAGGTTTTAGAAATATTAATAAATGAATGAATGAATGAATTTCTTACCTGAAGCAATGAGTCTAATATCTAAGAAAGAAAATTAAAATCACTAGGTGTTTCTGTTACAATTTAACACCAAAAAATTATCTTTGTACATATAACACAAGGTTTTCACAGTAAATAACTACCCTTTTCATACATGCATTTCATTCTGTGTAGAGGTGTACCTAGGCTCCCTTGCCCCCTTTACAAGGAGCTGTATCGGTGCCTCCCTCCCTGTCCGTTGTGTCCTTGGCAAGGAAATGTTGACCACACAGAGCAGTGGAGGAGTGGTCCAGGGAGCACAAAAGTGGGCCAGTGGGCTCCTAGCCACTTTGAGGCAGAGTGGAGAGCTGCCATTTTGCACACACATCTCATGGCCTGTGCCCTTGGCAGTGACCAATCTAGCCAACCCCTAGGTACACCACTGATTCTGTGATGACTTCAAGATCAAATGAGAACTTAAGTGCAGTACTATAATGAAAGGGGGCAATTGAACTCTTTTGTGTAAGTTCCCTATCTGGGGCACTCTGAGACCACCTTGGGTTTTGAGAATTGCTGGGACCAGGGGATGGAACAGAGCTGACAATAACAAAATAACAAGTGATGATAAATTTTAATGCATCATCCTCAGTCATATCAGCTTATGTTCCTATTACAAGATTAGCTGGCTACTCTGTTTTAATAAGCTTATTCTGTCCTTGCCATAAGGGTCATGCTTAAATGAAAAAGAGGGTATTTGTCTTATTCACAACAGAATATTCTTGCTGGTTAATGCTGATTAATGGCTGTGTGTTGTCTCATCTGCACCGGATATGGCATCAACCAGGGATTTCATCATACATATGTAACCGATTCCTGCTTGTGAATGGTATGTACTAGGATCAACAGTGAGTTCACCTTAAGAGAGAGACTCTCTTTCTGTTTACCACAATAGCACTGTGTTCACATTGTCAGGGAAGAGTCAAATTACACACATAGTATTGGGAAATGTGCTGAGTTCCAGATGCACTTGGTAAGAGAACAGGCTAAATATTGTGTTAGAATAAAACAAAAACCTACCCAGTACAGAGAGAAAGCAAATCCAACAGCAAAATAAATTTATATTTATTGTTCATATTTCATAGTACATACTTGTTTTTCTTCACGAAGTGCACAATCTAACTGGTTACTGAGTTGTGAACAACATATCAGGAAAGTAGTCATATCTTCATGTTCTTCCTTCTAGCAAAGGGGGAAAACATTTCTACAGTGTTTTCTGACTTTAATTTCTTTAAAATGTAATCTTTATTTGGTTAAAATACACCGTTTACCTTCCCGCCAGAGCAGTACCTATTTATCTACTTGCACTTTGATGTACTTTCGAACTGCTAGGTTGGCAGGAGCAGGGTCCGAGCAACAGGAGATCATCCCATCGCGGGGATTCAAACCGCCAACCTTCTGATTGGCAAGCCCTAGGCTCTCTGGTTTAACCCACAGCGCCACCCGTGTCCCTTATACTAAGCAAAGCTAATTGAGCTCCCTGGTATAAACAAACAAAGCAAGTTAAGAAAATGAAGTGGCATTCACTGAAAAGCTAATAAAATGCATTATTGAGCCTATTATAGGGCAGCATAAATAGTTATTCTCTGCCACCACTGCAACCTTACAGTATTTCTTCCCAAATCTGATAATCAATCTACAGAATTCATTAAGTGATGGCCATGATGGCCAGACCTGCAACATTAAGGGTAAGAGGTGGGTGCTGGCTGCAGGTCTGGCCATCATGGCCATCACGTACTGAATTAAAAAGAAATATGGTACTTCTTTTTCTCTGTCCTGAATCTTCTAATATTGAGCTTCATCAGATGACACTGGATTTTAGCATCAGATACTAGTACTAGAGAGGGATCAATATCATATAAACTTTTACATGTCTTTTTTCCTAAATTAGAAAGCCCCTAAATTTTGTAATCTTTACTCATAGGGGAAATGTTCTAGCATCGTGAACATTTTGGTTGCCCTTTCCTGAATCTAGTATTTGGGGAGAAATATTGTGGGAAATTGTGTAACATCTACTTTTTGAACAAAGTGCTGTTCAAATATTTAACACCATTGCATCGTTTAGAATGGGAGTGGGGTTCACAGGCCAGTGGTTTGCAGAACAAGTGACTAAAGTGGGTGGGGCTAGATGCAAACAAATCTGACTTGCTTTTGTTCAGTAAGCTACACTCACACAGAACTCAGAAGTTTCTACCTGCAGTCATAGGTTTCTATCCACCATCCTAATAAGCAAGATGAATTGTCAAAGTTCAAGGACAAATTCCAGCCAACCCCCAAAGAGGATGACACAGAGGAAGGAGGCATGACCTGGGAAGAATAGTGAAGGCTGAAGAGAGGCTTGGAGGAACACATCTTGCTCTCAGACATGTCATTTCCCATCCTTGGTTTAGGACAAAAAAGTACCACGGCATAATTGGAAGTCAACAGTTATCCATCCTTCAGCAACTATTTGTAACAACTATTATATTTATATACTATTGTAAGACTGTGTATCAATACAGTACTGTATACACAACTAGCATACATGAAACCTATTCAAAGAATATGTGAAATTATTCAATAAACATACAGGTACTGTAGGTTCCCCTGCTGCCGCCGCCGCTACCTCTTCTTCTTTCATTTCTTCATTTGCATACACACCTTCCATTGTCTGTACAATCTGCAGAAAGTGCCAAATGATTTTTATCATCTCTCACTAGTCATACCCCCTACTTGTATTATACTAGATGCCTGGTGCCAAAAGTCATTGTTTTACCTGATGATAAAGACAGTGGTATATTGTACAAATGTTTATGTTTCAGGCAAGTGGAATAGTTGCTGAATAATACTTTGTCATAAGTTAGTTTGGAACATGAAAAATAGTTGTATACTTCTTGGGATTTAACATCATTTGCTAACACTTTACAACAGTGGTGGGAACTAGATCCAGCAGCCAGAACCAATTATCACCTTCCTATCCCCCTAGCCCAAGTATGATAGATAGGCAGGACTGCCCACCTTCCAATCATCTGACATCACAGTATCATCAGGCACCCCACAAAGTGCTTTGAAGCCTCAATCAGTTGATTGTCTGGGCTTCAAAGCACTGTGCAGGGCTCCCTGCAGGAATCACCAAGGAGCTGATTGCCACTGCTGCCAGGGAGCCCAATGCAGTGCTTTGAAGCCCTGTCAGCTGATGGGGGGAAGATTCAAAGCACTCCTCAGGGTTCTCTGTCCACACCGACAAACAGTTGGATCATGGGGAAATATTTTGAAAAATTGATAGCCATCTTCAAATAGCTAAAGGACTGTCAAATGGAGGGTGGAGCAAGTTTGTTTTCTCCTACTCCAGAGGCTAGGACCCAAACCAATGGATTCAAGTCACAAGAAAGAAGCTTCTGACTAAACATCAGGAAGAACTTTCTGACAGTAAGAGCTGTTTGACAGTGGAACAGATTCCCGCAATAAGTGGTGGACTCTAGATGGCTATCTATCATGTATGATCAAGTTGAGATTCCTGTAGTGCAGAGGTTTTGACTAGATGACCCTTGGTGCACCTTCCAACTCTACAATTCTGTGATTCTGTGATTCAGTTATGAGCTGATAGTACACAGCTCTCTGCAAGCACCAGTAATCTGCTTGCAAAGAGATGCACAAGCACCGAGAGCAGGGATTTTCAAGCACTACCAGTCAGATGAATGGCAGTGCCTGGAAACCCATTTGCGCCAGCCACTTTACCTGTTCCACACAAAAAGTCATAGATGACTTCAGAAATATTGCAGGTGGGTGTGGTTTGGCCAAAAGAGACTCATAGGTTAAAGGGCCTCACCAGCCTAAACAGGCATGTAGGCTGGAAGTTGCCCGCTACTGTTTTATAATATATCTGTCAGATATGCAGCACTTCCCTGCCATACAGAGGTAAGATAGTTGTTCCAGACAGCCTCTGTGGCACTGTGATTATATGCCTTTGACTATACGGTTAAGTAGGGTTTGGAATCTGCAAGGACAGATAGGGACTTTCATATTTTCTTCAACTACAGGGCAGACAATAATGATTTAGTAATGTCCAAATCTATATCTATATCTTTTTCCCTTAGACTACCTGCAATGCTATATATTTCTAATATTAGCATAGCATAAAAGCAGAACTCAAGAAGTTTGTCTATTTTAAAAATCTTTCCAATGTTTGACAATAGTAGCTCATTCTGGCGCTCCCACCATGGAAAACAGTGGATCCCACAATAGCGGATGTCAGCCGTGCAGTTAATTAAGGATAATCTGGGAGTAATTATCCTTGGAAGTCCCCCCCCCCCAGGTTGGGGTAGGAGAGCTTTCACTCGTGGATCATCCAATAACTGCCTCCCGCTCTGATGGAATGCGAGGGCAGGGACGCAGAGTGTGTAGCACTGTACGTATTGGAAACTCCCCAATGCAGTCACCACGAGTGGAAGTACTTCTGTTTCTTTTAAGATGGATCTGAATTTGGACTTAAGAAACAGACATGTTCTGTATGAAGGAGAAAAATAATCCGCTAAATGAATCAGTGCCAAAGTTTTGATCTCGAGAGGACTCTCACTGTCGTAACTGGAACGCTACATAAGTGAAGCTGGAGTGCTTTCAAATTTTGGAGAGGGAAAATGGAGTTGTGGTGTACTTAGAAATGAGTTTTCGAAGGAGGGGCAATGTTGAGGAAAACTGATTGATTACAACATGAAAATTCACACAGAAACTACAGGATATAAAATCCCTCTGCAAGTTAATGGATATGGATTTATTAAATATGAATGAAAGTCATCACACTAGTGACTGCTAAAACAAAGGTTTAAGATTGGCATTGTGGAATTTGGACTATCGTATTTTTCGCTCTATAAGACGCACCAGACCACAAGACGCACCTAGTTTTTGGAGGAGGAAAACAAGAAAAAAAATATTCTGAATCTCAGAAGCCAGAGCAGCAAGAGGCATCACTGCGCAGTGAAAGCAGCAATCCCTCTTGCTGTTCTGGCTTCTGGGATAGCTGCACAGCCTGCATTCGCTCCCTAAGATGCACACACATTTCCCCTTACATTTTAGGAGGGAAAAGTGAGTCTTTGGGGGCAAAAAAATACAGTAATTAATAGAATTAGAGCAGGACCAAGGATTAACATCAACTCCAGAACCGGAACATGGGAAGTCATCCAAAAATATTGAATTTGGAACTGATTAATTGACTTTTTTATTGTATTGTGATTTGGCATGATTTGGTATTGTGTTAATGTGGCCTCCATTAGATTGTTATTAATGAAAAGTAATAAAAATTAATTCAAATGACAACAGTAGCTCTAGCAACAACTGACAGATTAACTAATAATTGTGATACACACATTTATCTCATTCCAAAAACAATTCAGAATTCTGGTATCAAAAGCTTTGGCAAACAGCATGATTGGTTTATGAACTTAATCCGTTCTGGAAGTCTGTTCTTAAACTGAAATTGTTCTTACACTGAGGCGCGCTTTCCCTAATGAGGCCTCCCACTACCGGTGCCCTTCCACCGGTCGGATTCCATTCTTAGACTGAGTTAAAGTTCTCAAACCAGGACACTATTTCCGGTTTTGCAGAGTTTGTAAACCAAATCATTCATAAACAGGACTGTTCTTAAACCAAGGTACAACTGTATCTGCAAACTGTATATGTATAATGAAATATTATATAATAATTAATAAAAATAAAAAATGTATACTAAAAATTATTTCAAAAAAATAAATCACAGCAGAAACTAAGTTTTTTAATTCAAATATTTCTTTTCTGTAGATAAAAGCAGTGGTTAAGATCAGTTGTTTCTTTCCACACTGAGAAGAACCATGATAGGGTATTTTCAAAAGAAGAAACTGATTCTAGGTTTTACAATTTTTATAATAGCTATTCTTCCTAGCCATGATACTAGCACCAAGTTGCATATGATTTGATATATTGGATTGAATTTTAATGAGCTGCTTAGCTTTTGGGGGTTCTGAACTCCTTGGTAGTTAATATTGTCCACTCAGATAGGAATTCCTATTAATTCTTGCAATTTTAATTATTTAGTTAAAGGAAACATTTGGACGGAGGAATTTAGGATGCAAACTATGTTGGCATACTGAATTCAACAGTCAAGATGAAATGAACATGCAAAAATTCAGTGATTGTCCTACCTCATTTAGATGAACTGTGATATTCTTAAGCACGTCCATTTCATCTAGCACTCTATCTTTATTTGTTGATGGAAGGGCTAAAGAGTACTGTGCAACAGATTCTGTTGGAGCTGAAGGCAATAAAAGCATATGCCCAGGTTCATAGCCCTGTTTACTTTTCCTCTTTTCATTAAATGAGGAATATAGCGGTTGATCCTTAATTCTCACTTTTGCTGGCTTCATTGTTCTTCTTCTGTTATTTTTTTAGGAAGAAATAAAACAATATTGGTTCATATCATTAAAAAATAAAATAGCAAAATAACACATTTTTGGAAAAAAATAATATTTCATTTTTCATGTGAGAACTATAAGGACTTTTCAGAACTATTGCACACATAAACTTATTTTCAGCTTCTGCCCTGTAATAGGTTTGCTTCTGTCCATTCAAAAATCCATGACATTATTTAATGGGCTTTTAAGCAGTCAGTTTCTGTGTCCTGGAAAGTAGGAGCTAGCTAAATTACTGGTTTCCTCTTTGCAGTCAGACCAAAAGCTGTTTTTTAAGAAGGCATTACAATTGCACTCATAAAATAATTTTTTTAAAAAAATGTTCCACCTATTTAGAGGAAATTTTAATCCCATATCAACAGGACAAATTAAAGGCCATTTTAAGACCCTTCAGGAATAGGATTTATTAAAGGCCATGTAATGAATGCCATGGTCCCATAAGTGAACAAATAGGAACTAATTACGGGAGTAGAAGCTATGAAAAGGAAACTTCAAATTAATGGTACAATAGCCCTGAAAATGGTGGGCTAGCCATCCATATCTGACACTGAAATTGCAGTTGTGTTTTATAACACACACACGCACACACACCCAAGTCTAATGTGGTGGGGTAATGGAATGACAACTCAGAAAACATCAGAACTAGGTTGGTAAAATCATCACCTGAATTCAATTAAAAAACCAGATGAACAAAGATGGCAAGCCCGTATTAAACTGGTACTAAATTGAAGGAACTGTCATACTAACCCCTGACCCAAACCCAGATAACTCATCCTCTGCTGATGGTCCAAACCTCCCAGAGCCGAGACTAAGGGAAACAGAGACCCCTATCCCTACAGCAACTACCCAGAAGACTCTAGTATCCAGGGAGAGAACTCAGCAGGTCTGTCTCCAGGGAATGCCTTAGAAAAATTCTCAGGCTGGGTCCCTACCTTGCTGGCAGCAGAGGAGCCCCAGTCATTTGATTGATTGATTGATTGATTGATTGATTGAATTTTTATATAGGGCAGTTCACAACATAAAAATACAAAATGAGAACACAAACTACATAATAAAACAAAAACAAAAAACAAACAAAT
Source organism: Podarcis tiliguerta (assembly GCF_965153285.1). Taxonomy (NCBI): domain Eukaryota; kingdom Metazoa; phylum Chordata; class Lepidosauria; order Squamata; family Lacertidae; genus Podarcis; species Podarcis tiliguerta. The sequence goes on along the minus strand of NC_139545.1, from coordinate 41,303,130 downwards.
AACCCCTCTCCCACAAACACGTTTAAAAGGCCATAAAATGCTTGGAGATAACATAACTTTGATACCTATATTGGAGGGATTGAACTAGATGACCCTTGAGGTTACCTCCAACTCTATATGATTCTTCCATTCTGTTCAAGCTGGAGGTGAAGGCTGCACAAGAGTAAATCTTGTCCTAGTTATCTTTTTTCATAATGGACAAAAGGAGGCTACTGCTCAAATTCTGTTCAGTGACCCTTCTGCTCAAATTATATATGTTTGTATGTTACCCGATATTCTGTTTGACTCAATGTACCTGCATCAGACGAGTTCTGTTCAGTGTTTCAGTGGCTTCTCAGGTGATCTAATGTTCCTAAACTGATAAGGGAATAGAAGCAGAAAGAATTTAAGAAGAAAATCTGGTATCGAAAATGGGGTGATGGGGGGCACTTTAGAGAAGGAAAATGTGTGCATTTGTCTGTTAATCAATTCAAAGTACCGTAGCATGGCAAGCAGCAATTTTTCAGCCTGCCTGCCTGCTTGCTTGCTTGCTTATTTATTTATACATACATACATACATACATACATACATACATACCCCACTCATCTGGCTGGGTTTCCCAGGTAAGTAATATGTTGCTCCTTCGTTTGAAAGAACAAAGAATGGTGGGACATTATTATATTATTATTATTTTGCATTCATTCATTCATTTAGGATATCACCCTTCCTCCATAGATCTACGTACCCTCAAGCTGTGTACCCACTGCTTCAGAGGGAGCATAAAAGCAGACAACCTCCCATTCAACCAGTCTAGGGAACTGCCCCCTAACAGTCTCTCAGTTTTATCTGGATTGAGCTTCAGTTTGTTGGCTCTCATCCAGTCCACTACCAAGGCAAGACAGTGGTCCAGAACATCCACTGCCACATCTGCAAATGTAAAGGAGAAGCAGAGCTGTGCGTCGTCAGCATATTGCTGACAACATATCCCCACCTGCCCAGATAACCTCACTCAGCCATTTAATGTAGATGTTAAACAGCATATGGGATAAAATTGAACCCTGAGGAACCCCCACATTGAAGGCTCCATAGGGCTGAAGAACACTCCCCAACCCTCAGGAAGTGTCCATCGAAGTAGGACTGGAACCACCGCAAAACAGTGCCATCCACCTAACTTGGACAGTCACTCCAGAAGAATACCATGGTCAATGGTATCGAAAGCTGCAGAGGTGAGGAGAATTAACAGGGACACATTTCCCATCCCTCTCCCAACAGAGGTTATCATACAGGGCAACCAAAGCAGTTTCTGTGCCCAAACTGGACCTAAACCCCAACTGAGTGCCTGCATCTGGTCCACAACCCATGCTCATGAACCTTGCCCAAGAAGGGGAGATTAGCAACGGGCCAGTAATTAGTTGGATTTTCTGAATCTAAGGAGGGTTTCTTGAGGAGTAGATTCACCACTGCCTCCTTCAAGCAGACAGGGACCACCCCCTGCATCCTGTGACACCCCACAACACAATTGCCAGGGTATAGTCACCCTCCAAGACCAGCTCCACAGATAGGAGTGGAACCACTGCAAAACACTGCCTTCCAAATCCACAGAGCTGGTCCAGCAAATTATGATGGCTGATGGCCTCAAAAGCCAATGAGAGGCTGAGTTAAAGCAACAGAGTCACACTTTGCATCCATCTTCTGATAAAGGTGATCCATCAGGGCGATCAAGGCTGATTCAGTTCCAAAACCAGTCCTAAACCCAGATTGACATGGATCTAAAGAGCACCTTCAGCTGAACCACCACCCTCTTATGCATCTTTCCCAAAAAGGGAACACTAGCAACTGTACAGTAGTTCACAATCTCTGCATGTAGGGAGAGTTCTTTCAGGAGTGCACACACCACCATTTTCTTAAGGGTACTAAGTACCAAGGGCAGCCCATACCATTTTGCCACCTGAGAATACGCTACTCCCTGCCTCCCATGCCACCTCGCCCACCCCTCCACTTCCACCACCACCACAACTCAGTTAGAGCTGGGGCACTCTGGGAGGTGTTGCTGCTTGTCTTCCCCAGGGAGGAAGATGAACAACAATGTCAAAAGTGGAATGTTCCTGTTGCCAGTGACAGTATAACATTCCTGCAGTATAACATTCCTGGATATATAACATTCCTGGATGCACCCAGCCTCAAAGTAATAAGAGTGAAGAATGAAAGGTGTGCTCCTGACCTAACTCAGTGAGGAATGTGGGTTTGGTGAACAAGTTGACGGTTAGTGACATGTAGAAAGGACAAGATGGTGAAGTCATTTAAGCAGGCTGGAAGGTTCTAATTAGTGAAAGGGCTTGTGACAGGACCAGTGATATGATTTGGCCCCCTAGGCCAGGGTCAGCAACCTTTTTCAGCTATGGGGAGGTCCACCATCCCTCAGACCATGTGGTGGGCTGGACTATATTTGGGGGGGTGAATGAATTCGTATGCCCCACAAATAACCTAGAGATGCATTTTAAATAAAAGCACACATTCTACTCATGTAAAAACAAGCTGATTCCTGGACTGTCTGCGGGCCGGATTGAGAAGGCAATTGGGCTGCATCCAGCCCACGAGCCTTAGGTTGTCTACCCCTACCCTAGACTAAAATATTATACAGGTTGAGTCCTTTAAAAGGGGCCCCATGGATACAGAGCACACATGTTCCACGGGGCCTCTTTTAAAAGACTCACCCTCTATAACATATACAAAAATAACACAGGAGAAAAGTATTATTAGCCCTTTCTCCTTGTACCATTCTCTACTGAATGCACTCATTTATTTTCAACCCACTAAAGAAAATACACACATCCCTACCTTCTTCCTAGCTCTGCAAAGCAATCCAAAACTACAGGAAACTGGCCTAACTTAAGCCAGGGTAATTTACCTCTATTCCAAACTGTTGCAGGAATTTATGTATAGGTTGGGGGGGTTGCCCCTCCAGCAGATATCATGCACATGCAGCCCACTACCAAAACCAGCATCCTTAATGTGAGATAATAAGGTTGTCCATAAGAGATTGCACCCTAATGTTTTAATGTTGTATCTTAATCTTTTAAATTGTATTTTAATCAACTTGTTTTTATTATTGGTTGTTAGCCGCCCTGAGCCCAGTCTTGGCTGGGGAGGGCGGGGTATAAATAAAAATTGTTGTTGTTGTTGTTGTTGTTGGGGTCACGCCCCACTTCCCACCCCCAGAAAAAGGCGTGAGGCAAAGCTGCTCTCTGGAGATGCCCCAATATATGGAAACCGAGCTCTTGTGGTTGTTACTGTTCTTCGCCTCCCTTTCAGAGACCCACCTAGGCGAAGGCCGAGCTGCCCGTCCTCAATCACTGGTTTCCTAAAGACGTTCAGCTAACCAGGCACCTCATCATCTCCCCCATCCGCTCTTTTCCTCCCTCCTGCCCACGTTCCTGGCTTCTTGCTGCTGCTCTTCCAAGGAATGTGTCGTCGTCGCCGCAGGGAGGGGGCGCGCGCGAGCGAGCTCCCCCCCCCCCCGCGCGGCGTCAACTGCCATTTCTTTTTCAAACGGGCCGCGAGTTCTCCTCAGGAGGGCGCGAGACAGGGCGGTTGGTGGCGCGCGCGCTGTGAGAGGTTCTCTCGCTTGCTCGGCTCGCTCCCCCCACCGCCGCCGTGCCCGTCACACACCCGCCCTAGACACCAGTTAATGATTAGTCCCACTCTCTTGGGCCCCCCCAAAAAATTAAAGGAAAAAAACTGGATGTACATTTCCAAAATAAAAAATAAAAAAACAAATAAAATAAAACCTACATACAGCAACAGTGTTTTGTGTTGTGTAGGCTCCTATTTGTTATGTGTAAATTGCTGTAGATACTTATTCAACAAACAAAAACAGGGGCAATTTGTTGTAGACAAACGACATATAAAGGGCCCCATTACCTTCAGTACCATCAAACCTAAATCTGGCCCTGATGATGAGGGCCTCTTAAGCATCCCTCCCCAGACACAAGATTCAAAAGAAAACGCAGTAGGGGAGTAGCATGTTCATGAGGAGACTGACTAAACAAAAGTTGCCAAGGAAATTAGCAAGCTTCCGAGTTCAACTCTTCATCGAAGAGTTGGGAAGAGGGGAAGAGAAGGATGTTCCTATACTGTACAACCTCCCAGCAACGTCCTTTTTCTCCTCTGCACATTTTTCCTCCCTTTGCTTACCATCTAACCTGATGAATGTTGTTGAACTGGAAGGCTTGCTCATTTATTTGCGAGCTTTTTATTTGGCCAGTGGCGTAGCGTGGGTTGCCAGCACCCGGGGCAAGCCAAGTAATTTGCACCCCCTAACCCCTAGATGTTGCGCCTGGTGCGGCCAGCCCCCCCTGCACCCCCCACACTACGCCACTGTATTTGGCCCCGATAAAACCTTTGGATTCCTCCCCCCCCCCCCAAAGACCAGCAGGGCTACCTGAAATGTTTATATGTTTGCTATTTGCTCCATCTCCCACTGCAGCCAGTGAGACTTCTTTTATTTACCGTATTTAGAATATTTGTATCCCACTTCATAGCCCCAACAGGCTCTCAAAAGGCTTCTAAAAGATTCTTAGCAATAAATAAAACCCACTAGTCAAGTCTGACTTCTTCCCTTCCCCCAAGTCTAAGAAAGGGAGACAAGGATCACACAAATAATAACCAGAAGTTCTCATCAATTTACCTTCAGTTTGGATTGTGTCTTATTCGGAAGTTAATCATTGCTGAGTTTAACAAGGCTTTCAACTAAATGAGTCTAAAACTGCAGCTTTAGCTTGTCCATCCCATGGGTTATATAGAGTTGAATAACAGCACAAAATCAACACCACAGTAGAATCACACACGTACCCCGCCAAAAAATACATACCAAATAAAATTATCAACATTGTGCCTATCTAATTATTTAAAAAATAGATCTATAGTAGGAGCTGCTGCCACCCAAAACCAAACCTTTCAAACATGTATCCTAGTGTTTATATTAGAAACATAAAATGATACCATTTTACAAATACATACATGTGCTGTCTCTGGGCAACTGCTTGGGTTGCAATCTTTTTTCTTGACACAATGTTCTCTGCCTTTAACAGCTGGAGTTCAACAAGTACATGAAGATACAATGATGGGAAGAACTTCCTCTGACAATTCTCCGTTTCATGCAGCTGTTAAAGGCCACTGATGTAGTGGAGCAGGGTCAAAGTGCTACTGCTTCTTTCACAGCAAAGATAATTATGTAATTAGAGGCACTAGTTGCCAGTTCTCTGTGTTCGAAATAATTTTGTTCTCAGAAGCCATCAAGGCAAGCCTAGGAAATGGTAACATGCATAGCTAACATGTTAACCTAACTTCTATTATGAAAAACAAAAACAAAAATCTCTTTATAATGTCCAGTCGAAAGGTCACAAAACGGTGAGCAAGCCAGAACTTTTCATCAGGTTGAATGTTAAACGGAGAGCGTGTGTGTGAGGGAAAATCTGACTAGGTATTGAATATATAATCCCTGCCAAAAGTTTATTTTTCTTGCATTGTTTCAAAGAGCCATGTCATCAAGAGCGCCCACACTTCAGATTTTCCACTATGTTGCTATTAAAAGAACAGCATCTCTGTCAGGAAAAAACAGTGACAATCCTGCTGACCACAGACACAGCTCACATGGAGATGTGCTCACATTGGAGGTTGAATGCCACAGCTCCCTTCAACTGGGGTAGCATTTCAAGGTACAAAATGCAGAGCTTCACATACGGAATTGGTGCATATCAGGAAGCTATCAAAGGCACTAAGGGCAAAGGGTGAAACCTTTAATGGCAGGGTGTGTGATAGATCCTCTGGGGTTAGCTAGATTTGAGGCATTGCATGGAGGACACTTTGATAAGTTATTTGAATGAGGTACTGAATAATGGGGAGCAGCAGATTTATCTGTGTAGGTAAAAGATGCTCCATAGGAGCTCAGAAGTGAGAAGAAACCCTTGAGTAACTCATAGGCATGGAACTGAAAGGGCACAATGCCAATTTTAAAATACACTAAGAAAAAATAAGAAAAAAGAACATGAAATTGCAATGAGTTCCGAAATGATAGTTCTGAGCGAATAGGCATTAAAATGACAAAATCCGTTTAGTGTAAGTGTAAAGTGAAACATACCGGGGTGGGGGGGCCATGAAATCCTAACTTGATTGCACTTGGAATGCTGTGTACTTCTGCTCATCACACCTCAAAAAAACGATTTTGTAGAGCTGGAAAAAGATACAACCAACATTATCAGTGGTCTGGAACAACTATTTATATACTTACTTACTTACTTACTTACTTACATACACCTTTATAAAACATTTACATTAAAAAAAACCCACTCTAAACAATATATACCACATTTCTGTCAAGACACCCAGGGCAATTTAAAGTTTAAATTATTAACACAAAAATAGGAACATAAGAAGCTGCTTATATGAAGTAGGATCATTGGTCTAGCTAGGGTTTCAGACAGGAAACTCAGTCCTACCCCAGATCTCCTCCATGCAAAGCAGATGCTCTACTACTAAGCCACATCCCTTCCCCAAACAGTACAGTACAAAATATTATCAGGGCAACTTCAGAAGCTGGTCAAAACCAGCTCCCTGCACAAGGGTTTCCTAGCTTCTGCCTTTGTGTAGGGCACACAGATTCCTAAGTAGTCCCAGGGAAGGTGGATGTAGGGCTATCCTGCAGGGGTGCCAACTTGAATAAAATATGGGGGGGGCAGGAATTGCTCTGCATAATCAATCACAAGGAGTGGTGCATTAACACCATTTGTGTGCCCCTAGGAGTTGGCTCCTAGGCTACCCCGACAGTTCCCTTGCTGGTCCCTTCAGGAGATGGGTATTATGTGCCTGGGCTGCTTCTCTTTTGCCTTCCCCCTTATCAGTCACAGCTCTGAGTTCACTCATTGGTTTAAAACACTGACAGGTGGGAGCAGCCAGCTGCCTTATTTCACATAAATTACTTAGAATAAACCAACCCAAACAAACACTAATGACTTATGAGCACATTTTACAAGCCATACTGCCATAGCACAAAACAGTCAGATACTTTTAAATCACTTACTACCCAGTTTATCAAGGCTTTTTGTGTGTGCTAAACAGGGCTTGTAAGCTTATCATTGTTCTTTGTGATGGCATCTTAAGGATTCCAAGATGGTATCAGCTACATAATTACTGGGTTATTCGTGTCTGACACAGTCATGAACTTTCTGGGTATTCATGAGGTGAAATAATTACAAAAGACTGGGTCGCCTCCCTTAAGAAAGCATGAAGTCCTTACGTGTTAACAAACCAATAATGCAAGTAGAGCCCTATGTGCCATTATTGACATCAGGTCCAAGTAGATAGTCACCACATATTTTTCAGGAAAGTCTGGTAAAACGCCCTGCAGAGTCAAGGGAGGTCCTACAGGATTTCGGATACACAGGAATTCCAAACAAAGATGCCTAAACCACCAGATTGATCAGGTCTAATGATTTACTAAAGAAGGGTACAAACTTACAGCAAAGGTCCGACGGCTCCCTCCTTGCCCTTGCTCACTCTGTGGGATGGACGCAGGAAGAAGATGGCTTGTCCACACCCAAGTAAAGAGCTCTATAAGCCCAGGCAGGCTATGTCACATGGGAACACAGGTGTCTGGTATTAACCATTATCTCCTCCTCTAGCCATGCCTTAAAGCATGTGAAACACCCATGAGCTCAGCACTACAGCTGCTACCAGTTAGGCAGGGGTCATCTTGACCATCAATATGCTGCAAGTAGAGCTTCCTGACCAGCTTATTCTGTGAACTGCCCTGAGACCTGCAGGTACAGGTATGTCTGGCCACACGTCTGGATTTTCCCAGACATCACTGGGATTTCAAAGGCGGAATTGACATCCAGGGGGAATTTCTGAAAGGTGGCACTTTGTCCTGGATCTTAGGCAAGTCTATTGAAAAATTGTTGTTTTTCTGGCATTTTTGTAAAAAAAATAGAAGTGCAGCAACTTTGGGGGGGTGTCCTGCTTTTTACTTTTTGAAATATGGCAACCCTAGTTATAGGGTTTAATAAATAAACAGCTCACCTTCTGGGTCAAACAGCTGGCCAATCCATCCAGGCAAGCTGAGTTGAAAAACCCCAGTTGGCAGGATCCAAAGCATAGCTGTCAACTTTTCCCTTTCCTTGTGAGGAATCCTATTCAGAATAAGGGAAGTGGCAGCGATGGCTGCAGTGCACTCCTTGGAGGCTGGGTCTTTCGCCACCTTGCCATGTCCCGCCATGCCACCTCTATAGCAGCCTCTTGGCGAACAGGAAGCACTGTTGTTCTCCTCCTTCCCTCCCTTTCCCAATGTAGATCTTTCTCTCTCCCCCCTTGTTCTTAGTGGAGATCTTCACTCCCCTCTTCTTCCCTGGTGGAAGGAGGGTGCCATTTTGTGGTTTACCTCAGGTGCCAAAATGTCTTGGGCCAGGTCTGCCTTCAGGTACCAATGGCTATTAAAATTTTATAGGAAAATCCAATGTGAAGAAGAAAAAGTGGCACAGAATACACAGAACTTCCCATTGCTTTCTGAGATTTATTCAGTAAGGTTGACTGAATAATTTTGAATGCTTTTGGGTAACCATTCTTATATTACATATAAGAATTATATTCAAAGGTATTACAATTTTGGTCGGTGAAGTCATGCATGTTGAATGCTTTGGGGCAGAACTACACCATCTACATTATAATTTATTTATACAGTATAAGGCCCTGTTCAGTTAGATCACAGCCTTCCTTCAGAAAGTTTTAAAAAAATATTTTATTTCTTGTACATTGCTTAGAGACATTTGTAAATATATAAATATGAATGCAGGGCCAGCCCACCCATGAGGCATGGTGAGGTTACTGCCTCAGGCAACAGAATCCACAGGGGTAGCAGCAGGGGCGTACGAAGTGGGGGGCAGAGGGGGCGGAGCGCCCTGGGTTCCACTCGGGGGGGGGGGATGACAAGCTGACCCCTGACTCTCCCCAGCTGTAGAGCGGCCAAGGGCACGCACAGTCCATACGGGCATCCATATGGGCTGCCTCTCGCACGACCATATGGTCACCGTGCGAGTGGCAACCCGTATGGCCGCTGCATGCGAGCAGCACCCCGTACAGACTGCGCATGTACGGCATCCTGTATGGTCACCGCACATGCACAGTCCATACGGATTCCACTGGGTAGCAGATCCCAAAGTAGATCTTTATTCAGAACCAGCCCACCCATGAGGTAAGGTGATGCAACTGCTTCAGGCAGCTGAATCCACAGGGGCAGCAGATCTTGCTGTAGATCTTTATTCAGGGCTGGCTCACCCATAAGGCAAGGTGAGGTGAGTGCCTCAGGTGGCAGGATTCCCCAGGGCAACAGATCCCTATGTTGATCTTCCTTCTCTGGTTGTTCATGATGTAGATCTTCTCTCACCCCTTCTTCCCTGGCAGGGTGTGTGTGTGTGCGCGTGCAATTTTGGGGTCTACCTCATGTGCCAAAATGTCTTGGGCTGGCACTGCATGCATAAATCAATCCAGAAATGTATATTCAAGCTTTTGATTTTGTTACATATGACCTAGTCCTTTGTGCTGAAATACTAAAGCAGTATCTAATGGGATTTAACATATGAAAGCACCAGTGCCAGAGAGCTGGCACAGCCACCATCCGTACTGCTGTGAAATAAGTTTGCATATTTATTAAATTATATCCTGCCCTTTCATGTTACTAATCCCATGGTGGTTCATAACAGTATTAAAACATTATTATTTTTTATTAGTTTGCAATAAATATTTGGTTCCACTTATGACCCATCACAGAATCAAAAGGTTCTGTATCTTTTGTTCAATACCAGTATTTTCCAAACAAAGGGAAATTAAAAGGCTTTCTGTGTATTGAAATGTCATGAGCAGAGTGGGGGCTCAGAGGATACAATGTAGTTTATGCTACAGTAGTATAAATGTGTGGGGGGGGGGGTAATGTGGGTATTACTGTTTCAGCTAAAACAGCCTTTTGAAATTAGGTTGCAAAACTGAAATTTGAATAAAATGCTTGTTTGTAAATATATTCCATTGAAATCTATTAAACCAGCTTGGTCCTACTGAAGTTTATTACTGCCACCAGTGGAGTTAAGCTAATTTAAGTGAAAACATTCTGGCTTAAGTAGTTTATAGCTTGCATTATAAAGTCACAATTCTTGTGATCAAGAGTAGTCTTCAATGGGGACTATTTTATAAGTGTTTTGAGGCTTTCTAATAAAATACCTTTCATTGAAGTAAACAACACCCATGAGAACTCAGTGGGGAGCATTGCAGGTTCTGGAGAATTGGCACCTGAAATGTGTCATATCTAATGTTTCAAGGTTTGAAATAAATTGCCAGTAAATTAAATTTGAATAAACAATATTTCCCTTTAGTGTAAAGAACTGGACAGAACTAACATTTATGGTTGATCACAAAGAAATAATATCAGTTGAAGTCATAAATGCATATAGCATACACACAAATAATTATACAAAACACTTAAGACACAAAGTTCCATGTTTGTACTTTTGTAGAGAGTCCACATTCATAGTAACTTGCCTTGCTTAATTAAATATACCCTCCAAAAGAGTGAAAGGGGAAATGGAGGGTTGGGGTTGCCAGATTTTGATTTCTCTCTCTCTTTTTTCCTTTGTTAGGCCAGGCGTTTCGCCTTCATTTTTACCAGCACACAGCGACTGAGTACCTGACTCAGCTCGCAACTGAAGATACACAGCATCAAATTTCCCAGCCCACTTAATTTGAAAGCCTGCCAAGATAGGTGAAAGACCTCATACATATGTAAAGCAGGAAGTTCGGATTACACTGCCATGTAAATTCCCAATGATTGATGCACATTTTTAAACAATTTTTAAAAATCCCTTCAAGATAGGACCGCGTCTTCTCAGAGCCCCTCGCCTTTCCCGATGTCATGGGGAGTTTGGATTGGGCATTGTACTTGGAGTACTGATTTATTTTGGATTTCTACCACTTCCCGGAGGCCGCGGGGGGAGAAGCACGGTGGGAGGATCCAAAAAAACTCAGTGCCACAGCCATTTTGTTTGTGGGCAGCATGGTAGAATTCTGTCAGTCAGTATAAGGAGGGGATTTTAAACATTCTTTGTAGAATAACTATGCCTACCACAATGGATGTATCTATTGAAATTAATATTCTTGGCTCTCTGCCTATGACGGTAGGTAAGCAGATTTGTGAGGGGGGAAGGAAACCTTTCCTACTGTTGCAGCAGCCTCTCAAATTCTGTATCAAGGAGTCATGGATTTTTGTTCCAGGCGTGACTGGCTTTTTTAGGTGATATCATTCAGGCAAACTCATTTCTTTACATTAAAATAATAATAATAAAAATGGTTCTAGGTTCCTTGACCGGGGTGGGGGCGGCTGGGCAATTGCCTTGTTTCACAGTTGGACGTGATTTTAGAAGAAAGAATTGAGGTGGGAGGGGGAAATGGCCCAGCCCCCCTGTGTGGATTATTTTTGTGCGTCTCTTTTCTTTCCCTCTTTTCTCTGCACCCCAAGGACACGTTTATATGTACTGAAGGAGACCTTAAAATTTTTTTTTTTGGTAAAGCTTTTGGGGGAGCTCTTGTTTTGCAGTGTCACACAAAAAAATGTGATGCCTATGCTTTCGGTGGCTGGGTTTGGGGTGTGTTTTTAAAGCCTGTATAAAATGGCACACTGCATTTCTGCATTTTTTCCAGGCTGCAGAAGGGGGAGAGCGGGGGATAGTGCAGACTGTGGAGGGACACTGCCCTCCCAACCAATCAGAACACGCCTGTTTGCCATTACAAAGTTGTTAACCCCAGAGTCTTCTGGCTCCTGCCGCCTCTTGCTTTTAATCTTCTTTGGATATTTCTCCGGTTTACCCAAACGCCCCCCACAGATCCCGAGCAAAAAAACCTCCGGGATCCGCCGCCGATCCTGGGAGAGGGTCTCCGTGGTCGTTTGCAAAGGTTTTTTCAAGATGTTCGGGGATCCTTTGGCTGCGTGGAGGCGGCTATCTGCAAGCGAGAAACTATACACAACCTATTTTCTTCCCGTCGTTGTGAGGAGGCAGCTGTCTGCTTGCCTTTCGAGGTAAGTTTTCCCCAGTCTTTCAAATATGTATGTTTATATTTTCTTTTTCGCGGCAATCGGCTAGCGCAAAAAGAATAATAATAATCATGTTCCTTAATGTTGATGAATCTAATGTAGGCTTGTTCCCCCCCCCCCGCGCCACCCCCACCCCGAGGTCTGAGCTCTCCTAATTAAGCACACTAAACGTCGTCTCATTATTTCTGAGTATTATAAACCTATCTTGCTTTTCTCCCTAGGAGTGACTGTATTCTAACTATATATTTGTACTTTGATTTTTTTTTTTTTTTATGGCGCCATCAAGAACTCGGATATTTTCAAGGTGGAGTTGGACTCTCTAACGTTAATAATAAATACGTGCGGAACAAAATATAATACAAAGAGAGAGAGAGAAGAGAGAGAGAGAGAAAAGAAAGAAAGAAAATGTATTGTTTGTAATAGGAATACCCTTTAAGATATTAGTGGTTGTGACTAATTAGGGGGTGGGGGTGGTTTCGCTTGGTGTAAAGTACCAGAGAAACTGCCCTTCGTGTATTGAAGGAGGGTATTGACATAACTGGGTTTTTATTAAGTTATGCCTGTTACTAAACATTGGCCTTTTTTATTCGCCAGTAAGCTGCTTTTTGGTCACTCATCTCAAAGCATTCTTTATATAAAGGTTCCTAAGGAGTATACCTCATCTAGGTGTCGTGTTCTTCTTTTGAGAAGGTGCATTTGGGAGACATTTTGTAATTTTTGGCATTTTTCTAGGCGATTTTTTTTTTTTTTTTGCACACGGTGGGAAATCTTTTTTGTTTTGTATTGATCTGTGTTGGTGGCGCTGTGGTGCTCCTAAACAATTTATGTTCGTTTCACCAAGAAAAGGTGGGGGGAAAGGTGGGGCAAGATTTGATCTATTGTATCATTTCCTCTTTTCTTCTAACGAAATGCAGCCTACAACCTTATACCACACTGTGCGTGTGTGTGTAAAAATATAGATAAAATATTAAAATCCATATACGTGAAGTACAGTGTACACCATAACAGACATGTCGTCACAGTCCTTTGTTGTTTTGTGAGACTAGAGCCAGGGTTTGGATTTTTCCCCCTTGCTTAAAAAAAATCCTCTTGAGGTATGTGAAGAATTATGCCATTCTTTAATAATTTTTATCCCTTCTCCAGGATTATTTCTCAGTGGCTGAAAAATGTGTGTGTGTGTGTGTGTGTAGTGGGTTCATATATGTCTATATAATTTTATTGTGTTATATATTCATTATGCGATAGTATTTTTCATAATTGCTGGTACAGCCTTAAAAGCCCTAATTCATTTTCCCTGATTTAAAAGGTTAAAAAAGCATTGATAGATGAACTACAGATTAGGATTGGCCAATTTCTTTCAGCTCCTGCAAAATATTTTAGGAATATTCAGATTTATTTGCATCAACATGGAAATTAACTTGTGCAAGACACATATGGCATAAAGCTTCTTATAAATTTCCAAGTAGTCTTCAAACTATTTTAAGTGTTTGTGTATATACCACATATTAAGAACACAAATATATAGCATCCCCTGCAAAAATCTTTATTGTTCATATGTAAACAAAAAGTGGTTAATGTGATGCAAAGATGGCTGGGAAGATGTAGTTCCACATGTCAAAATCATGAAATAAATGGCATTATCTTATAAATGCATGGTTTTGAAATGATTAAAAAATATATTAGAATACGCAACAGGTTAGGGAATCTACTAAAGTATTGTAAAGGAATGTTTTAATTTTCTTTCTTTAGGAATTCTTCACGCTAGTACTCTGAACTTCTTTGTATTAGAAATTTAGGTATGGAATTCTTTGGCACACACATTTGAACACAATAATCATAGAGGACATTTCTTTTGTATGTGTGTCTGTTGTACCACAGATATTTATATCATACACCTCAAGGGAATGTGTTCTTTCTTACCCTTGAAAGAAATCTCTTTACAAGGAGTTTGATGCTGCAGAATGTATCTGAAGGTTTCTGAGTAAATTTGCTTAATAAAGAAGAGGAAGGCAATTTAGTTGGGTAAATAGCTTTTTAAAAAATCTACATTTGAGCATGTAAGTAAAAATTTTATCAGTTATGGGCAGATTAGCAACAGAAAATGCTTTCACTAGTTATGGGCCCTACTGTGTAACAACAATGGTTCCCTGAAAAGGCCAATCATGGATGTACTCTTACAGATCTAGGAATGCAACTCATGCAGCCTCCATCTCAATAAGATGTGGCAGTGCAGCACATGATTGCACCATGCAGTGCTACAGACACCTTGGTACATGGGTGCATTCTATGCACAGCTGTTGTGAAACAAGAGGCATATGAATGTGCCATGGCTGGTAGTCGTACAACAGCTGTTATCTGTGTATAAGTAGAGACGACTTCTTAGTCCTTTCTGCATTCTGATAGGAAAGTATCCACATCCATTTGCTCACAGTTGCACTACATGTAATAAGGTGGAATTTTGCTGTTTGTTATACTTCTGTTATTCCAAGGAACTCAGAGCAGTATATGGGGAAGGTCCATGTTTGTGACAGAACATATGCTTTGCATGTGTAAAGGTCTGAGGTTCATTCCTTGCTACTTCTATTTAAACATTCTCGGTTAAAAGGACTAGGAAATACCTTAACCCCAGATTTGGGTCACTCTACAGTGGTACTGGCCATTTAAATCAAATGCTGCCAGGTTGTTCTCCAGTTCATCCATGGGTATACCTCTATCCTCCCCTCTGCAGATATTGGCGCAATGGGTCAGTGCATCTGACTGTTAACCAGAAGTTTGGTGGTTAGAACCCACCCAGGGACAGCTGTGGGCAGGATTCTTGCATTGCAGGGTGTTGGACTAGATGGCCCTCGGGGTCCCTTCAAACTCTATGATTCTATGACGTATTGCTACACCCCCTTTTAGGTGTAGTTTGCTGGTGCCAAGTGGCATGAGCTGTGTGCCAAACTAGATTTTCTTGCCACTGTAGCTGGAAGGGAAATCTTATTACTTATGCAGCTTATACATTTGTGCATTTTTATAGTATCTATTTAGATTACTGTAAGTCAACCTTGCAAATAAGCCCACAGAAGTTACTACCCTGCACCATTTTGTTGAATCCATGGGAAGCATGGATTCAAACCTCTGTTGAACTATGAAGCTGACTGAGTGCCCTTAGGTGAGCCACTTTCCTCTGCCTAACTTCAGAGGGTTGTTGTAAAGTTAAAATTGTGCTCTTGACCTTCTTGGAGGAAGCAGAGAATATATGATAAATAAATACTTGTGGTTGTTTTGTGGCACCCTGATGGCGTATAGACGGAAGGAAGCCCAACTGCCACAGTTTACAAATCATTTTTTACTTGGTTGCCTGTTACCAATTCTTCGTTGCCGCAGACAAAAAATTTACAGTGACTCTGTCTACTACTGGCCATGTGCTAAGTTCTTTACAGAATATAATGGACATGGTGCCAATGCTAGCGAAGTCAATAATGAAGGAAGGGAGTCTTCAGTATGACAATGAGTAGTGAGATTGGGGTAAGGGAGATTCCTAAGGCAATGCAAGAGCTGATATGATGCTAGGGCAGTTCAGAAAAAAAGAGTTTAAGGAGTTTAACACTTTCCTGAATAGATGAGGTGGGCACTCTTTCTTCAGCATACGAAACATGACAGAAAGTATGAGTGGTACCTTCAAAATCATAATGCAAGGACCCCTGAGTGAATGACTTTGTGCAGCACAAAGCAACAATAGAGACCATATAACAGAAGACAGAGAAGTGGCAATCTAGAGGAAACTTGACAGCTAAATAAAAACATGCTGATGTAAGGGTCTGAGCTAAGAGGTGACCTTGTGTATAGTTATGGAGAATACTAGCTTAATGAAGATATTCTGAATTATGTGGAGATATTGCAGGAGGTAAGACCAGGAAGGAGAAGTTTCAGCATTTTCGCTGAATGGAAGGGCTTTGCCATAAAACCATAAAACCATAAAACCATAAAACCATAAAACAGCCTATACACATCTAGGATTACGGAGTAAAGCTTGTGATCAGTGGATGCAACTATTTTGAGACAAATTTGAACCCTGCTACTTTAGCTCTTAGAAAATAAGCCCTGAGCAAGACATGAATGAGTGATATCTATGAATAGTTGAAGATCGTTTGCTTAGTCTAAGACAGGCATAGGCAAACTTGGCCCTCCAGATGTTTTGGGACTACAACTCCCATCATCCCTGACCACTGGTCCTGTTAGCTAGGGTTGATGGGAGTTGTAGTCCCAGAACATCTGGAGGGCTGAGTTTGCCTCTGCCTGGTCTAAGATACCAAGTTTGTTTTTCTCATCACTCAGCTGGTACAAAGATAAACTTACGCTTGCTACAGTTTCTGAAGATGAACTAGTTCTGGATAATGATGAGTATGTAAGGTCTGAATCTATGCAAGTTACTTTCAAGTAATGGTTGTGTTGCTAAAACACACATTTTGCATCTGTTTTGAGGCGTGGGACAGAAAGTGGCAAGGAAAAGAATATCTTATCCTGTCCTAAGCTTGACAGTGGTTAGTCCTAGGTATTTGAGAGTAAGTGCAGACTTACTTGCAGGAGATGAAGAAAAGGTAAATTACAAGAGGCTTCACCCTTTCTCAGGATTTAGCAGCCAGAGGATCAGGTGGTACCCAGGGCATTGGTTTGCATCCCATGGTCATCTTGACTAATGATACTGGATAATTTAATTGAGTAGCTCATAGTTAAGTTACAAGAATAAGATATATTGCAGGTCTGTTTGCATTCATCTCATTAATGTTTCTCTACTATAACCCATTGTGCTATTATGTTTCTAAGCTGAAGAGCCTTGCTGTGCAATCCTACGTGTTGTCTACTTAATACTAAGCCACACTGTGTTCATTGGGATTTACTTCCAGGTAAACATATATAGGATTGCAGACTTAGACTTTCTATGCACAGAGGCAATTCTGTATCCATACTGTAGGCACACCTCTACTTCTCTAGGCCGTAGGTCTTCAGCCAGAGGGTCAGGACCCATAGGTGGGACGTAGCAAAGTTGTTGCTGCCATATTGGATTCCATCTACGGCTGACTAGCCCAAAGGAAGCAGTACAAGGGGGGTCTGAGCTAGGACATGTTGAGACACTTATTTTATAATTTTTCATGAGGGCTGCAATGTGGCAGGAGAAAGGCCTGAACCTTTTCTAAATAAGATACATATTTCTGGCCAACTACATGTCCCACCTTTCTATATCTATGCCTCTAGTGAGGGACCTCTCTTTGGAGCAGGAGGGGCACTCTGTTCACTTTCTAGTCTATTTTATGGCTTTCTAGACTTCTCCTACAATTCACTTCTCAGCTAAGATTAAGTGCAGAAATAACTGCTTTTCATTTGGAAGTATTGCTATGGTGAATTGCCATTTTAGGATTAATAATGTGCATTATTAATTATAACTCAAATGTGAAATTGGGTCCCATGTTATAGATTGTGAATTAGAGGTAGATCTTGCATTTGAAGGCCGTTGCTCTAGGCTGTCCTGGTGAGTGTCTCCATATGCACACACACACACACACACACAGAGAGAGAGAGAGAGAGAGAGAGAGAGAGAGAGAGAGAAGTGGGTGGAGGAGAGAAACAGGGCTCTCTTGAATTCTAGGAGCTTTTGTGACCATAGTGTCGTATGTGTAAGGAAATGTTTCGTCAGTAAATTTAACTTCATACCTATCAACACTGTGTGGCAATATGACATTTTATTCTCTAAGCACTTGGTTATGTGAGATCATTCTATGACACTTTCTAGTCAGCTTCCACTTAACTACCTTGAATAATTTTGTATAGTCTTTAAGATGGCTGCAAACGTAGAAGGAAAATAACCCATCTGTTCACATTCAAAGGGCCTCAAGTGCTTGTGTGTGTTTTTAGGTTAAATGAGTTAAAATAAAAGCGTGAAATGCTTTGATATTTTTAATTGCAGGTAATCTTGCAGGTAATCAAGTACTATGTAAGGAGCTTGATTAGATTTTCTTCTTCCATATTTCCATTAACTACAGAATCTTGTGGAGCAATGTACAGTAGATCAATGTACTGCAGATTCTGATTGTTTTTTAAAGGACAATTTTGTATCTCCACGGCAAGACTTACAAAGTCTGCAGAAAATCTTGCTGGTTCAGGGAGCCTGTGACTTGTACTGCTATTAGTCCATTGATTCTGACTTAGAAATTGGTTGCCTGCCCATAAGCCCCTCTTGTCCTTCTTCCTACCATTCCACCTGGACAGTATTCTTTGATATTAAAAATCCATGTTATGTAGAAATTCTGAATAAAGCAAGGAAGATATTTATACACAAAAATCCCGCTTCCTGGGTAAATAACTGGGAGTAGGATGGGATATAGAAAAATAAAAAGCCCTAGATATCCTCCTTCTCCACAGAGCTCTGTTTGCAGTGTCCCTTTGTGATGTATTTTCAGGAGTGTTAATACTTGAAAGACATAATACATTTTTCAAGCTCCTGCCATACATGAAAGTGGCCTAATTCTTTAAACTGACTGAGCATCCATTATGATGAATTCATGTGAAAATTGGGCCAACTAATTGGGAAGTAAATGAGGGAAAGCTAGGAGACAGAAGACTTGTTTACAAATGAACTGCTTGATTTGTTAGAAACAGAGGAATATTTCCCTAAGCGGTTTAATTCCATCTATGGCCATCTTCTTTGATGACAGCAAATATAATGATTGAGTATTCTTTCATGTCATTTCAGCTAACCTTAAGGAAAAGGAAATGACAAAGTAAGAGGAAGAAGGGTTGACCTCTCACATTGATTATGGTGTTGATATTCCAATTCCTGGTTGGATGAATACATTTTCATTCAACCAAGGTTTGAGTCAGTTATGTAACAGATGTCCAGAGAGGATATTCAGACTTGGCATAAACTCATTTTAAAGTTCAATATGGATGCAAAACATCCACACATTTTTGTTTCCTATCCTCCCTACCCGCTTTTGGTTTCCTCGCCTCCTTAACTCCCTCTAATAGTAAACTCAGTGGATAAATGCTATCAGAGGTGACTCCAAATTGGAGCCTCGGAGAAACAAGAGGGGTCTATTGGCAGGCTCTGGAGAACCACAGGGGATCATTTTAAGGGGGTAGCCTAAGGAAGTGACTCCCCCTCCTCAAAAAAATCATCCTAAAGAGGACTGAGCCTACACAGTAGTACCACTGAATGTTGCTTTTCTGTGAGCAAAGGAAAGGAATTGAACGGAGTGTCCTAGGAGAGGGCATAGCAGGCTGTCTGGAACCCTGATGGAGACGCCACAGCATGTTGTTGTAAGTCCCTTGCAAAGCCTTTGCAAACTCTACAAAGGCCTTTCCTGTCTTTAGTTCAACCTAAACTTACCATATAATAGCCAATGGTCTTATCCCCATCTTGTATAAAAATAGGCCATTGGCTCAGACCAGAACTCCAGCTAATCTGGCATTTTCTCAATAGCAGCCAATCAGAGACTGCCAGGAAGCTCAACAGCAGGGCATGAAGTTAATAGCTATCCTCTATTTGGTCCCAGCAGTTTGTATTCAGAGAGACGGCCTTTGAACATGGGGAGTCAATTTAGCTTTTATCGTTAATACACGTTGACAGACTATCCTCTCTGATTTTCTCTAATCCTTTTAAAAAGCCATCTAAGGTAGTAGCCATTGCCACTTGTTGTAATAACTTAATGCTGTGAAATTGTGAAATTAATACAAATCTTGCAAAAGATGTAATATTCTTTACAGGCCCTCACACATCCTACATCTCTGATTATATGATATGATATGTCTTGTGTGTAACTTTCTGTTCGGTAACAGCATTTGAATAACCCTAGAACTTGCTTTCCTAGAATTTCTGCATATATCTGCAGTCTTTTGGTCCTGCCTTGCAAATCCTGTTCCTTTTCATTTCAGTGTTTCTGAGCTCATTATCTTGATCATATTCTGCCTAGCATAGTGTAAATACTAGTATATCCCAGGCACATGGTCTTACGCACAGGAGCTTTGCTGAAGCAAAGCAGATCTTAGTCTACTCAGTTTGGATGAGAGACCACCCAAGATCCTACATGCATCACCTTCAGTTCCTTGATGGAAGAAGGGTGGGATAGAAATGTACTAAATGAGAGGTTCTGCTGGGCAGCTTCATGCCCTTTTTACTATAAAATGGGATTGAAACAAGATGTGTCTGCTTGTATGTCCTACAGTGTTTACATTTGGAAAATGTGTTAAGTATTATTATTATTATATTATAAGTATGTGTCAAGATTTTCGGTCTGTTTTTGAAGAAAGAAGTGTTGGCCTTAGTTGGCAAGACAGTGTATTTGTATGTATGACCCAATTCACAGCCAGTCTTTCTTCCCAGGAACATCATAATACAATTGTATACAAAAAGCAGTCATTTCATTAAAGTACATTCCAGCTTTTTGCTGCGACTTAAAAACACATAAGTCAAAAGGCAAGGCAGTACCATTTTGACATAATTCACTACTACCAAAATAATGCTTTGGAAATTCTTCCATCTTGCTGTCATCATACGCAAAGGAGAACAGCTTTTAAATTTATAAATTTATAAATAAATAAATTTTTATGTGGAGAGCATGCTATGTGCAGTGTAGTAACCCCTCTCCCCAATATACAGACTTCCCCCTCCTCTATATAACAAATCATTGTGTCAAATGAAACATGAAAAAAGGAAAAAGAAACACAGGAATGCTTGGCAACTAGAAAATTGTTCTTTTACAGACAGCTAGCTGCACCATGCAGTGCACTGGATCTGACCACATGGAACGGCACAGCATACTCCAAGGGGGAAGGATCAGGGTACAAATGCACTAACTGGTAGTGGGCTCCATGCTATGGTGCAAAAATAGGCTTCTGGGGTTCTTCGGGGGGGGGGGACTTGATTATGAACAGGAACTTACGGTTCTGAAAAGGATACTGCAGCTTCAGTGTGTGCCCCAGGTGCAGATGCACCAACTGGATGAAAACTGCTTGTTGGATGGAGTGATGCACATCACAGGAATTGAGCAGTTCTGGGGATAATGTTGAATGTCTTTATTATAGAAGAACTGCACTACTCTCAGGTCCTTGGGCAGGTCACATGTGTTTGGGGGCCAGGAGTAGGGAGGAATAACAACTCCCTCTCTGTACCCAGCAACACAATCAGATAGAAGAGAAGGTTGTTGGCACCAGGATTGCACAGGAATAAATACATCTGGACTTGATGTAGAAGATGGTATGAAGGCTGGCTGTACTGGAAAGTGTGATGCAGGTACAGGGCTGCTGATTGAAGCTAAATGTTCAGTCGTGGAGAAAAAGGCCAAAGGTGCATTAGGGTGAACAATGCTGCTTGAGATGGCTGGGTTCACCATAGCCTCCTGGAAGTAACCATATAGAGGAAATTCTTCTGAACCGGCCACTTCAGCCTCCAAGGAGCTGCTGTACACAGGAACTTCTGAAGATTATGAACTAGCTGCCCCAACAAAGCTTGCAGTAGATTCTGCTTGACTAAACGTATCTGGAGATTCATGGCTTAGATCTTCCATCGCCTTGCTCTTCATCTTCGTTGGAGGAAAGCTGACCTGGCTCTTCAAAGGGGAATGCACTTGGTGATCACCTTGTCATCCAACCTCTTGCAGGAGCTGGAGCCGCTGCACCTTCATTGCCATCATTATCAAAAGCAGGAAAAGTTTTGAGGTCTTCTTTGGCTTCACAGAAAGTGGCGGCTTCTTCCAAGTCCTGAAGTGCTTTACTTTCCCTGGTTTGACTCTCCAAACCAGGGTCCTCTACACTGCAAGCATCTATGATTGTACCTGTGTTATTTGGGCGTTCCATATTTCCTGCCAGGGTGCTGTGGCTGGTAATGCTCAAAAGGAATTTGAGTGTAAGGAAATAGGGATGCCCAACCTAAAGCAATATTCCCGGGAAAGAAAGCAAGGAGGGCCCATGTTGTATGTTCCTTGGAACAATCTCTGTTGTCTCACATCTATACCTCCTCTTAAAAAGGGCCCTCCGCCCAACGCGGGAGCTTGTTGTAATGGCTACAAATTCTCAGCTGATACAACCAGCTTCTTCCCTAGATCCTCATGGAAGACCGTGACATTATGGTCCTCCCCCATTATGGTCCTGGCATGCGTCTCCTAAATTGTAGTGATGTCCCGCGAATGTTATGTGCTGCATTTTAGAAGTTCTTTATGGTCACTCAACAATATATCATAATCTATGTTGCGATAGATTGTTGGGTCCAGCACCGTTAGAACTTTGTGTAGAATGGGGCTGTTTGTAGCCTCCGGATGCTGCTCAGAAAAAGCATGGCGGAAGCTCATCCTATCCCTCGCTATACCCTCGCTCATAACTGCATTAACCGCTCAGCACACTTCCTCTGCAC
Organism: Podarcis tiliguerta; assembly: GCF_965153285.1. NCBI lineage: Eukaryota > Metazoa > Chordata > Lepidosauria > Squamata > Lacertidae > Podarcis > Podarcis tiliguerta. The sequence goes on along the minus strand of NC_139545.1, from coordinate 41,280,636 downwards.
AGCTGTAAGTGTAGTGCCTGTACATATGCCTAGCCCAAGAAAGAGCAGCACAAACACTCTAAGGAAGAGCTGGAGAGAGAAGCCATGCCATGTAGCATTTCCTTATAATCCACAAAACAGACTCGCAGTTACCTGTACTTTGAGCTGCAGTCCTATGCTCAGTTATTTGAGAGCAAATCCCACTGAACTCTGTTAGATTTCTTCGTTTAGCTTCCCACTGGAGAAAATGTCGTGCAATATGCAAAATAATACGAATTTCTCAAAAAAACTGTTGCTTGCTAAGACAGAAATTTTATATATTATTTGATTGAACTCCCAAGTAGATATCCATAGTGCCAGATTGTAATTTAGCAAAAAGTGAGGGGGACATGACTTTTGTATATTTGTGATGTTATTAAAGCATATGAAATGCCATTTTATTTTTTCATAAAGCACTTGCTGAATTTATGAGTTAAATATGTGCCAGATAAACCCTGTTAAAGATTTCCCCTCCCCTTCCATCACTGGTGTTATTCATGGAAAATTTGTATGCATCATTTGGCGCAGTTCACCCCCACAGAGTGATAGCAGAACAACTTCCCCTCCCAAGAATATGTATTCTGTACATGCAGCTGCTCCTTAAAGCAAAGGTGCAGAGCTCTCCAAACGCTCCAAGTCTGCAGTACAGTCGTACCTTGGAAGTCAAATGGAAACCGTTCTGGAACTCCGTTCAACTTCCAAAACGTCCAGAAACCAAAGCACGACTTCAGATTGGCTGCAGGAAGCTCCTGCAGCTAATTGAAATTCCTGTCAAACGTTCAGCTTTTAAAAAATAGTTCACAAACTGGAACTGTCACTTCCAGGTTTGCAGCGTTCAGGAGCCAAAACGAGAACTAACCTGTTCAAAAACCAAGGTACGACTGTATTCCTGTTTGCTGTGGTCTTCCAATCCATGCAGAAAGTGTTTCAGTGCAAATGACTGCAGAATATAATTGAAGGCTCCAGATCAAATGTGAAAAAAGAGAGTATTCAAGTAAGGTCTGAAAACAAACCAGTGGGTCCTGATAGGTGACCATCTGTTGACACCTAAAGCATTCCTCCAAATCTGTTCAGCCTGTTGAACGGGTTTTATTTATTGCACTTTGAACGATAGCTGGTAGCTTGCATGTGAAGAAATCACATGGCTATTAGTACATTTGTAGCCTTGCACAGATAGATAGTGAGTGGTTGTGTTTTATACCACTTGGCCTTCATGTCTTCCTAGTGTCTTCTAAAACATTTAGTATTTATACCTACTTTTCTGTTAATTTACTGCATCTAACCTTTGCCCTCACAGTATTTAAGGGTCTACAATGACTATTGCTTAAGTTGTAAAGTCGTTTTTAATGTTACAATAAATACCAAATTCCTTAGGCCAGTATGAGATAGATTTCCCTTCTCCAGTCAACCCAAACAGAATGTCCAACACTCAGGAGAAAATGTAAAATTTTGGAAAAGTTGGGAAGGGGAGATACTGCAAATATTTACTATTACAGCCATCCAAACTGCTTTTTAATTACGAAAGCTGCAAAGAAGCACAGACTGTGTTCTGTTATAGCAGCTTCTTCCCATCTTGCCTCCTTTCCTGGCTGGCTGATTTAGGGAAAAGGCTGGTGGTCTTTGGTTTTCACAACTACTAGACTGGTACTGTTTCAGGTGCACTATGATGAAAGATGTCCCCAATAACAAACATTCCTTCACATAGAAAGTTAGGATGTTGAAGAGCAAATCTCATTGACACCGTTGCATGCTGTATCTACATTCGGGAAATTACATTTTTGAGGTGTGGAGCCTATAACTACTTAAAGTATGCTACTGTTAAGTGAGGGATGCAGCAGGTACCGGTACTTCTAGGCAGCTGTGTGAGAATCTCATGCACTCACTTGTCAAAAGCTGTGACAGCTAGCCAATTGGGGGTGGCTGAAGGAAGGAGAAGTTTAAAATGTAGCCAAATTCAAAAAGCTTAAAAAGTGCTGCTGTATAATTTGATGCAGTTAATAGCAAAAAAAAAAAAAAATTATATCTCACAGTCAAGCCATTACAAAGCAAGGGCTTCAATGTTAACACGGAAGGTGGTGGCAAAATTTTCCAAGGTGTATGTTCTGTTGTATGCATCTCATTCATCCCTGGTGCATTCTTTAAAAAGTGTGTGTGTGGTGAACAAAAAATTTAGGGAAATGGTTTAAGTTCAAAATTTCAGACTAAACGTTCCAAATAACTGTGTATAATATCCACATCCATCCCAATTCCCAGTCAATTCTATAGAATTTTTTGATGTCACAGAGCCCCGGTCTTCCAGAGTAAAGAACAAAGTGACTCGGTGGAGTGTGTGTAGATAAATTATGGTTTAGCGACAATACAGGGGAGGCGAGTCCTGCTGCTGTTTGGTTTGGAGTTTTTTTTAGCCCGGGCCCTGTAGCCGAAATAATTACAGAGAAATTGGGTGTTGTGCCCTTTTGCTCCTGGCCGGGAGCCCGTGCCTCGCCGTGTGCCATGCCGCCCTCAGCGCGGAGCAGCTCGCCCGGTGCCGAGGGGAAGCTCTTCGCCTCCTTAACGCCTCGCTGGGGTTGAGGCATCCCCGGCCGCCTCGTGCCTTCCTCCAGGCGTCGGCGCCGTCCCTCCCCTCCCCAGTCTCCGGCGTGGTGCGAGGGAACTGCGTGCGGCTGGGTCGGCTTCTGTGCTGCTGCTGCTGCTGCTGCATCACAATGAAGGAGACTCCCGAGCAGTGACAGCTTTGGGGAACGAAGACGGGACCACCTTCTTCATCATCATCATCCCCGAGCAGAAGCAGTAAAAAAAAAAAAAGTGGGGGGGAAACCCGAGCGCTCCTGCTCGTTCGCCTCCGTGCCCGCGCCGCGCGCCCCTTCTCCCCCCCCCCCCGGCAGCGCCGTGCCCGCGCCTTTGCGCGATGCAGTGTGGGAATGGCTGTGGCGCTGGGGTTGGCTGAAAGAGGCGGCCAGTCGAGGTTTAATGTCCGCCATGTTGGCCGTGGCGTATTGAGCAGAGCCGGAGCGGCGGAGGAGAGAAATCGGCGCCCTAGCCTAGCCGCGCCAGCCGGCGCCGCTGGGACCCGCCTCGGAGCGAGCCCCGCCCCGCCGCGGGAGCCCCGGTCCCTCCATGAGAGCGCTCGGCGGGGTCCGGCTCTCAGCTCGGAGCGCTCTCGCTGCCTCCCCCCCCTCAGCTGGAGCAGCAGCCGCCATAGCAGTCGCAGCCGCCGACGACTAACATGAGCAAACTGTCGTTTCGGGCCCGGGCGCTGGACGCGTCTAAGCCGCTTCCCGTCTTCCGCTGCGAGGACTTGCCCGACCTAGCCGAGTATGCCTCCATCAACCGGGCCGTGCCGCAGATGCCCACGGGCATGGAGAAGGAAGAGGAGTCGGTACGTGAGAGACCCCCTCCCATCCCTGCTCCGGCCGGGCCCCGCCATCGCCCCACACCCGGGCCCCCACCATCGCCTCTGCGCAAGCACAAAATGGCCGCCATTTTCTCCCCGCTTCCTCCCGCTTCCCTCCCCCCGGGTGTGCGGGGGGGGGGGGAGGGAAGAGGGCGACGTTAGTCCCTCAACAGCCCCGTCGCCTTCCCTCCGGGAGCCCCCACCCCACCCGGCCGAGGCTCGTTTTCGCTCTGGGCTGGAGCGCCGAGGCCTCCGGCTCGGCTCCCTTCAGCCCCCCGAAAGGCACAAAGGGGGTCACGTGACGCGGCGGCCAGCCGCCATTTTGTTGTGCTTCGACTTTGCTGGGCTGGGCCTTGTGCAGCAGGCAGCTGTGTGAGAGAGCGCGAGCCTCGGCGGCGGCGCGAGAGGGCTAGGTGGAAGTGCCGCCGTCCGGTCGCTAGGTGGCGTCTCTGCGTTTGCAATGAGCCGGGATAGCAAAAGCGGGGGCGGGGAAAGGTGCGAGGAAGTTGCGGCTGCCCATGTGTGCTCCCAGTGTGTTTCTCTGGCTTCGCTAGTAGCGTGGCCGAGGCTCCATGTAAAAGCACTAGAACCGCGCCAGAGAGTTTATTTCATTTGGAATTCTGCTTAGCTTAGCTTGGCCTGGCCTGGCCTGGCCGCGTAGCGCAGAATCTTAAGCCGGTAGCGAAGGGTAAGAAAAACAGGCCTTGCCCCTGCACATTCTTCTTTAGGCTGGGGTTTAACATTTGCTTGTTTAGTGACATGATTTGCCAATTGAAAAGTGGTGCAGAAAGCAAGCTCTGCAATACAGAAGTTGGTGTCTTCTAAGTAAAGATCTATTTTGATTGTACGGCCTTTCCAAATAAAAGTGATTTGATTATTACTACTAGGAGAACCATCTGTCATCTCATTTATAGAATAGCAGTTAAGAATGAAGCACGATCTTCCCTACTTTCTCCAAATAAATTTATTCATGCTTTGAAGTCTGTTTTGGGACGCTTGACAGTACAGCTAAGGTTTTAGTATTAGTAGATTTATAAATCAGTGGTTAGGAGTCACAACACTATTATTCTTTCCTCGCAATCCTGTGCATACGTACTTACTAGGAGGAGGTCCCACTAAGTTCAGTGGTCCTTATTCCTTAGTAAGGAGCCTTATGATTTCAGCCTTTATCTGGACACCTGATTTTTCTGAATGCACGTGTTCTAAATGTTTGTTTTAGTAGTAGAGCTAACAGTAATTTAAGCAATGGGTGATGGTTCTCCTGTTGCTTTATAAAACAAGACCTGTGTAAAGCAGATGTGGGGCAGTAGCTTTTCTGGTAAGGCATGTTGCAAACTATATTAGTAGATAGGATCTATAAAGACGGAGGTTTAAGTTTAGATAGAGAAAAAGGACTAGGGAGGAAACCTGCTGTTTCTAAATAGTATGTGCTTGTTCAAATAAAGTTTATAGCTGAAAGGATGCTGTTGCTTATGATGATACAGTCAAGTGACAAATTTAGAAGAGTTGTAAGAATATTGTAATAACAGAATTCAGAGTTCTTGAGTCATGAGTTTATGAATTAAGGCATACCCAAGACACTTGGGGAAATAGTTTTTATCTATGTAGGAATTCCTGAAATTCTTCTTAGAAACTCAAGCTATAACAAGTGCACGGAATAGGTACCTTTAAAGCAGAGGTAGAAAGGTAGCCAGCTCGTGTGAAATGAGTATTTTTTTAACCTCTCAACATTTGTCTGCATTTCATTTACTTCAGCCAATGGTACTGTGTGGTGAATGTAAACAAAATGCCAAATCAATTTAAATAGCAACTGTTGGCATTGTCTGTTGTATGGTATATGTGATGGAACAAGTACCAGAGCTAAGATAGCAGTCCTATAAAATCAACCTAAGAAATGGGGCTTAATCCTGAGTAAGCATGAATAGGACACAAAAAAGCAGCAAGACCTGTTCTGTCCTGTCTCCCCCTTTTGAGCCTTAATGCCCTGGGACTAGTCTATGTAATTCAGCCTCCTTGAATTTTAGGCTTGTGCTTTCTTAGTGCTGAATTTATGTAATTGCACTTGAAAAAGAGAGGATTAGGAAGTCACAAGGCTTGCGCTCCTGCTGACAAATCAGCAGATTAAATTAGTGAGGGAAGTGGAGGTGAATGCGTCTGTGGGTGCATTGGTCCAAATTAAACAAAAACAGAAAAAACTAATGCAAAGGTGAGAGGGCAGTGTTACAGTGGACAACAAGACATAGTCATAGAATTGTAGAGTTGGAAGGGACCATAATACTTTCATAAATCTTTTAATTCAGACCAGTTATGGAAAGGTTCGTGCTACTCTGATGGTAAAAGCTTCAAAGACATCCAAGATGTGGTGCATAAACAGTGACAAACTACCTTGTGTGATATTCTGTAGCAGGTGCATGGAAATTGCTACTTTTGCACCAAAAGGCCTGGTTTTATGCACGCTTAAAAGCTTAGATGGGCTTATGTATACCTAACTGCATGGAATCAGATTATGACTTCTAAAGACACTTGCCTGTAACCAATAACTCAGTGGTAGCCAGTGTCGTTCCCTCCAGATTTTGTGCAGTATGACTACCTTGACCCTTGACCATGCTGGCTAAGGCTAATGGGAGTTGGAGTCTATAACACTTGAAAGTCACCACATTGGCTACCCTGCCAAAGTGCTCATTGAATCATTAGAAATGCTCTGGAGTAAGGGAAGTGGTGCACAGCAACAGCTGCGTAATTGCTTCAAGGGCAGAATCTACTGTATAATCCAAGTAAAAGTGCTTACAAGAAAATATGCTTGTGTTAGCTGCAAAATGCTTATGCATGAAATAGTGTCAGTCCTACTGTTATATCAAGTCTCAAATTATGCAGTCCAGTTGGATTCTTGCACCTTACTGAATGAACTAAAAATATGAGCTATAATACAATTTGTTTCCAGAGTAATATATATGAATTGCTACACTGCTAAATTGAACGAGATGCTAAAATGGGGAATCAAGTGGGGCCTGCAGAACAATGTTCCATTGCATCCCCACTCCTAAGAGAAGTGCAGGTGGGGAGAGGGAGTTTCAGGAGTTGGGGAAGGATAATCAACACTATACTATTCCATTGCCAGCCCTGACTTACTGTGTCATATAGGTCGGGCTGCCACCACCTGCAACCGAAGCGTTTTCCAGCTATATAGTGGGGGCAGCAATCAGCTCTAGAGACTCAATCATCATACTATAGGACTATAGTATGGATCTATCAGCATGCATCTCCCCAATTCTAATCCTCCCCCTCCCTGCCCAGGCAATAGGTAAAAGATGTGCAGTGCTGAGCAAATTGATTTCCTCTCTCATCCTCCCTTCCATATTCCATTTGGTGGGGGATTTCTTTTCAAGGCTGGATCTAGACAAATCAAAGAAGAGTTTCAGTTAAACTTTGTATGAGAAATTGGGTTGGCAAAAAAAGGAACTCCACAGCGCCATCTGGTGTCACAGTGTTATAAAGGTAAAGGGACCCCTGACCATTAGGTCCATTCGCAGAGGACTCTGGGGTTGTGCCACTCATCTCACTTTACTGGCCGAGGGAGCTGGTGTACAACTTCCGGGTCATGTGGCCAGCATGACTAAGCCGCTTCTGGCGAACCAGAGCAGTGCACGGAAACGCCGTTTACCTTCCCGCCGGAGCGGTACCTATTTACTTGCACTTTGACGTGCTTTTGAACTGCTAGGTTGGCAGGAGCAGGGACTGAGCAACGGGAGCTCACCCTGTCATGGGGATTTGAACCGCTGACCTTCTGATCAGCAAGTCCTAGGCTCTGTGGTTTAACCCAGAGCGCCACCCGCATCCCGTTATAATGCATATACAACGCATATAAAGCTATTTACCATTGCCAATGTAGCTGAGTCCCAACTGACATCCCGATAGTCTGTATCTCAACCATTGCATGCCTGAGTTTTCTTTAGCCCTTTTTTTCTTTTTCATCTAAGCTCTACTGTCAGTGGCATGCCAAAAAAAATCAGTTTTACTTTAGAAATTTACATACTTTTGCATTCCTAGGGGGCTCCAAGTATGTAGAAGCATAACTTTATATATAAGTGGCTCTGTTTTGTCTTTAAACTGTTGCCTGAGTTCTGACTTGAAGTTGATTCATCTTTCTCCCTTGCATCTAAAGAATAATTTCAATGTTTACCTTGGCTAACACAGATCCATGATCCATGAAAGTATGATTCTGGCTGGGTTCAACTTAAAATAGGTTATGTTCTAGAGACTGTTAACACATTGATCTCTCTCCTCCTCCTTATCATCCTTAGATGTTTAAACAAATGAGAGTCAATTGACTTCAGTAACTATTCAAGGTTTCCAAGTTAAATATTTCTGCTTAAGTAGAAAAGTGCCAATGAATGAAGTCAAGTAATGTCCAGAGGTGGATGACACATGCTAATTTTGCATAAGTGACACAAGACATTAAGTGCTCTCAGTTGCCATTGGTAATACAGTGTTTAGAATAGAAGTATATATGTTTTTCCAATGGAAAACTTGTTGGGAGATCTTGTTCTGTCTTGATAGGCTCATGACTCTTTTGTGAATGTATTGGCAGAAGGGTGTTGCCTTAACATTCTATTTGACCATGCAGAAAAGAGTGCTTGCTGTATAACAGACTCCTAAGTATTTTGGCATCAAGTCTTATGCTGCTATGAGCCACTTCCAGCCGTGCAGAAAAAGGGAGGTGGAGTCTCAGTCCTTGCTATATTTGCTTGAAAGGGACAGTGTTGTATAGTGGTTGGGCTGCTGGACATGGGAGACCAGAGTTCGAACCCACACTCAACCATGTAGCTCCCTGAGTGAGCTTTAGCCTGCCACTGATCCTCAGCCTAACTTACCTCACAGGGTTGTTGTGAGCATAAAATTGGGGAGGGGGAGAACTCCTTGAGCTCCTTGGAGGAAAGGCAGGATATATCACCAACACTGCCAACTTCTGTCATGAGCCCTTTTCCAGTTCTCGCTGGCCCCTGTATCTGTCTGTGCTTTAATTGCTCTAGGCAGCTATGTCATTGGAACAGTTTATTTTGAGTACCTGGCTTCTTGTTTTGCATTCAGGATCTTCCTTAATACCAAAGTACTAATCAATATTTGAATTACAGTGAAATCTTCCTGTTTAACTTCTGTGATGGCTGTTGCACTACCGTTTTAAAAAGACTGTGAAGGCATGGCTTGGCTAAAATTGGGGAGAGTTCCCCTCATGGATTTCTTTAAAAAAAAACCCTTTCCCTACTTTTAATTCAACACTGCCATAATTCAAGACTGACAATTAATTTTCAAGAGCAGTGATTGTGAGAGCTAAAACTAATGGACACAGCCACCAGTCATCCTGTATTCTGACAAATTCTTATTTCTGTCTAAAATATCCCCCCTCTACTATACCTTATTAAAATAAAATAAAAATCACTGCTTCATTTGGACTCCACTGTGTGCATCTATATTGTCATGAAGAGATACTGTTTCAGATGACAGATCTACCATACAGAGCTCCAAACCTAAAATTTCCATACATTTTTGCTGTGTTTTCATGTGGTGGCTCACAATTATAAATCTAAAATTGCACAATGAAGACTAAGTTATACTAACTAAAACAAACAGCTACAATTAGAAACACTATTATCTAGTAATGCCCAGGGGTCAAATTTGTAAGCATCATTCACTGACAACATGCCCCTTGAAATATGTTTGTTCTCCACTTTCAAAGGCCTAGTGGGATGTGTTTGCATTAGCCTTTCTGCAGTTTTGTTCTTAGGCCTTAGGCGTACAGTTGTAAAGGCCACTTGCTCCAGGGTGCAGGGGTTAATGCTTACTTGTGGAACTGGATAGATCCTATATAGCAGGCATGTTCAACTCGCAAGTGACAGTGATCTACACCCACTATTAAAAAGCTTTTTTGGGGGGACCCAAAGTTGTTGATCTTTCTTTTTATTTTATTTGGTGGGGGGAAATTAATAAGCACGCAATCGAGCAGGGACACCCCACGATTGACAGGTAGCTGCGATCGACCAGTTGGATGTGCCTGCTGTGCAGGCCTAGGAGCCTAGAATCTAGATCTTTTATCTGCTCCACCCTGTGGACTAACTTTGACAGGCGGTTGTCCACAGGTGAGTGTGGTTGGAGGAAAATGGCCTTGTGGGCCGGATGAGGAGGACTGGTGGGTCAGATTTGACCCATGGACCAGAGGTTCCCCACCCCTGCTATATATGTATGGAGGAGACTTTTGTTTGGTCTTCATTTGTACCTCCCAGACTAATACACAGATTGGTACCTAATTAACCTATACATTTTACACTTCTTTTGCAAATTGTTTCATGGCTCAAAAAAATACAAAAACATGTTAGAAATGCCCATTTTAGGACAAAACTTGTTTAGAAATTAATACATTGGGATAACGTACATTCTTTGTGGAAAAAAGCACATAATATATAACTTTCCATATTTCAGGGACTGGGAATTGTAATCCTAGGGGCCCAATCTGCCCCTCCAGCCCTCTTTGTCTGACCCCTTGGTATTCACCCTAGACCAAACTACTCACTATCCCTCCTTTACATCCACCTTGTGTGTTTAGCCTGGGTGAAATGTATCCTTGAACTCTGTTAATGCCCCTTGGTTGCCTGGATAAAGGGTCTGTGTCAAGAAAGTAGCCTACTGTACAAAGGTAAAAGTTACATTTGCTGCTTTACCCACTTTTGCCTCTGACACTGCCCCACGTGTGACATCTCTGAAGGCTACTAAGATGGAACTGTGGCCTTCAGAAAACGGTTCCGCACCCTGTTGTATTTAAATACATTTCCCCCACCCCACTCCCATCAACTTAATGCAGAAACAAAACTGAATGGACTGATGAGTAAACACATGTAAAACTGGCAAGGACCAGAAATAGACTGATCTGTCCCTCTGGCTATAAAAATACTGCCTTTCAAGATAATTCTTAGGAGTAAGCATTGGAGGCATTAACATTGCCAACCAATTTTCCTTCTGGAAAGTAAAATAATAATAATACTCTGACACACTATCTTAACAGTATTGCGTGGAGGGGGGAGAAGCCTTGGATTTGTTTCTGAAAATACTTCAGTTGCAATATGTTCTGCTTTAAATTGAGAAGCTATCACAGAGACTCAGTGTTAAGCTCCTGAGGGGATTTGAATTAAAAGGGAATCTTAAATTTTCATTCCTGGTAGAAACAGTATGGGATTGTTTCTTATACCAGGTTCATCATGTGTCATGTTAAGGGAGACACTAGCAATTCTATCTTGGTGTATGTTTACACAAATGTTATAGTGGATCAGTGTATTTTAATAGACCACTGTATTTTAATACTTCTTTGGAAGCTGCCCAGAGTGGCTGGGGAAACCCAGCCAGATGAGCAGGGTATAATTATTATTATTATTATTATTATTAACTATTATATTTATATACTATTGTAAGACTGTATATCTTACAATAGTATACACAACTAGCATACATGAAACCTATTCAAATGTAATTCACTGGACCGGTGAGATGAGTAAAGCTCTGCTGTAGAATTGTTGGCTGTGCCAGATAACGCTCCATGGCATAATGGCAGTACTTGTAGTTTTATTACTTGCTGGCTGCTTGGTTGGTCTAGGACAGGGTGATCCAGTGCAGCCCTCAAGGCCTTTTTTGGCAGCTCTCAGCAACATTTGGAACCCTTGGGCTGCCTTTCCCAGAGCCAGCTAAGCGAGGCACTTAGCATTGGGAAGGAGGCTCTGAGAGGCTCCTAGAGTCCTCCGGCCTCTTCCTCGAAGTGCTTTCCCAGCTTTGGCAAGGAAGTGGGAGGGTTCTAGGACTCTGCCAGAGTCTTATGCGTCCTTCCTAAAGCCTGGTGCCTTGCTTGCTTGGCTTTGAGAAGGTAGCACAAGGGCTGGGGGGGGTCAATTTTGGCCTTGCTTCCCACCCCCCATGTGACAAGGCAGTGTGTGGCTCACAGGCTCTATGACAAAGTACTCTTGCGGCCCACTTGTTAGTAAAAGTTGAACCACCCTGGTCTAGAATAAGGGTGGAGAACCTTCGACCTGCAGGCTAACCTTGCCTTCTCGGGGAGGGGGGCAAGTTGGACCACAGGGCTATTTTCCTCAAACCATGCTCACCTGCCCACCCAATATCACTGGCAACATTAACTGATGGGCAGGACGACAGCGGCTAATCCTGCATTGGCAATGTGCCCGGTTCCCAGTAGGGAAAATAATTGCACAGTCAAGGCAGCAGGATTTAATCCTTGCTCTTCCCCTGATGAGAGGAGATCAAAGCACCTCTGTAGTGCTGTGTGAAACAGCTCCTGCACTTCTGCATGTGGGTGGGGTGTGGGTGGCAGGATGGGGAGAGATTTCTGTGATCTGTTTCAAACAGCACTTTTGAGAAGTACTTAAAAAGCCCCCATGCTCCTGTTGTAGCTGAAATTGGACTGAAGGAGCTTCTGTAAAGGGCTTCTCAAAAGTGCTGTTTGAAGCATCCGCCCCCTTCTCACTTGCAAAGCCATGTGCTTTGCAGGTGGGTGGCCCCACTCACCTGTAAAATGTGGCCTGTAAGACAGATCCTGATAAAGACCTGGCCCATAGAGCCAAAAATGTTCCATACCTCTGCTCTAGGAGCATGTGCAGTATTAACCACCTGTGTTATTTATTCTGTGATGGGGAGGGTAACAACACTTGAGTGCTCCCATTACAAACAATCCTTATTGTTTTTAGCTCTTAAGGTGATTAGATGCCTTAATTGTGACTGGTACTATTTTTACTCTATATGGTTGTTCTTACTTTAATGGTGAGGAATGCGGGTGGTGCTGTGGGTTAAACCACAGAGCCTAGGGCTTGCCAATCAGGTCGGCGATTCGAATCCCCGCAACGGGGTGAGCTCCCGTTGCTCGGTCCCTGCTCCTGCCAACCTAGCAGTTCAAAAGCACATTAAAGTGCAAGTAGATAAATAGGTACCACTCCGGCGGGAAGGTAAACGGCATTTCCGTGCGCTGCTCTGGTTTACCAGAAGCAGCTTAGTCATGCTGGCCACATGGCTCCCTCGGCCACTAAAGTGAGATGAGCGCCGCAACCCCAGAGTCGTCCATGACTGGACCTAGTGGTCAGGGGTCTCTTTACCTTTTACTTTAATGTGAAATTATTTGCTTTAAATAAACTGTTGTTTTGGGGTACTAGCCAAAATACAAGTCTCTGCTAGTCAGGAGTCCTGAATGTTTTGAAATCCTTTGGTATTTAATTCTCAATTCTTGAATTGAAGAATAACCTTGCAGGTTATGAGCATGTGGAACTACGTGAAACCTATCTCTGAATTACTAAATATCGCCTTTGCTCTTCCTCCCTCCCCTCCCTTTCTAAATGCTCCTTGTGTAAGTGTGGTGTGTAAGAAACATTTTGAATTGTGGTTTTCACACAGGGAAGGGTCTGTCAAAGTTTTCTATATTCTTGTACCATTATGTATTTCTACATTAGCATCCTTTACAGAACAAAGGTCACTTTGATACTTAAGGATTCTTACAGAATGCAAAATGTATCTATAGCTTGATTTGCCATTAAATGATCATATTTAGTATGAAAAATTCAATTTATTCAGTCAGTATTTACAGTATTTACAATTGAGTTTTCTTTTTAATTTTTAATTAGACCTATTGAAATTAATGATAGCTGGTCATATCTATTTACTTCAGTGGGCCTACTCTGAGTAGGGAGCTTCAGTCCAATATAGGAAAATATGTGGTAAGGGAAATCTAACTACATGAATTCAGATTCCTGGGCCTGATGAGCTGCACCCAAGGATATTAAAGCAACTTGTAATCTCAGAGCCTTTGTCTATAAGCTTTGAGAATTTTTTGAGGACAGGTGAGGTCCTGATATGTGACCCCTTGGAGAATGCAAGGTTCTGCTGGATCACCTAGCTTTCAGTATGATTATCTGTTATATCCTTCTGAAACACCTAGCTGTGATGGACCAGCTGGCACTATTTAGTGATGGTTTGGTATCAGAAGTGGTGCAGGGTAACTCCTGTTAGACAGCTTGGTCACTAGTGCATGGTTTTCCACAGGTTTCTGTTGATTTTTTCATTCTATTTGACCAGTCTGCCTGAAACCTAAGGGGGAAGTTGCCTGGGGCTTTGCTTTGGAGTTCAGTATTGTCAGCTTATGAACGACATCAAATTGTTATCTCCTCCTCATCACAAGCCAAGGCTGATATTCTGAATTAGTGTGCGATATAAGTAATGGACTGGTTGAGGGTGAACAAAGTAACTTCTTGCAGAAGTGCTTCTTGTAGTCAATAGAAACAAAGATCAGGGCATTTGAGTTTAGCCCTTTAAGGATGAGGTTATACTCTTCTCAAAAAATAGGCGTGCAGGAAACTTGTGGATTCCCTTCTCGACTTAAATACTTCAGGCTTCAGCAGGCGCTTGGAGTGCTTAGGCCCAGGCGTACCTGAAGCACCATTTTCTTCCATATATCTGGACTTATAATTATATTCTTCCTCCACCTCTGCCCCCCCCCAAACCAAAATTTTGAAGACATACTGGAAAAGTTAGTGTTTATTTTATTTTTTTTGTTTAGAAACTTTAACCTCAGAAGAATCTCTGCAGTAGATTAACTCTGAAATACATTTGAACTGTCTCAGCATCCAGTTTCTGAATACACCAATTCAAAATGCCTTTAAGTGGTATTTGAACCATATTAATGTCTTCTGAAACAATGACTTGTTCCTGATACTCCCTTTGGAATACTTGTAAACAGGACCCAATTATTTCCTAATTCAGAGTACAGTGGTACCTCGGGTTACAGATGCTTCAGGTTACAGACCCCTCTAACCCAGGAATAGTACCTCGGGTTAAGAACTTTGCTTCAGGATGAGAACAGAAATTGCACGGCAGCGGGAGGCCCCATTAGCTAAAGTGGTGCTTCAGGTTAAGAACAGTTACAGGTTAAGAACGGACCTCTGGAACAAATTAAGTTCTTAAACCGAGGTACCACTGTACTTTATGTTGTACAATTGGTCACATGTTTCTTTAAATCTTTAAGACTTTATCAGGGGTGTATTTCATCCTGGTTATCTACAGCACACTACAAAAAAATAGATTAAGAAATGTTCCCAAGTGTGGGGGGGATCATACTTAAGAAGTGCCAGTTGGCTGAGTTGATTCTCAAAGCCTTAATCACATTCATGATTGGCAAGGTAGCAGTAGTTCAAACATTCCTGCAGCTGCTAACCACTGTCTGTACTTAGTAGCTTTCTCTGTTTAGCCAAGGTATAATTATTATAAAAGGCAATTATATGAATTCTCTGAATTGACTAAGATTAAAAATGGGCAGCTGCTAATTAAGGTCAAACAATGCCTTAATGTATTACTTTAAGAGTAAGTACCACAGCTCTCTTAAGGGACGTGGGTGGCGCTGTGGGTTAAACCACAGAGCCTAGGGCTTGCCGATCAGAAGGTCGGCGGTTCGAATCCCCGCGACGGGGTGAGCTCCCGTTGCTCAGTCCCTGCTCCTGCCAACCTAGCAGTTCAAAAGCACCTCAAAGTGCAAGTAGATAAATAGGTACCACTCTGGCGGGAAGGTAAACGGTGTTTCCGTGTGCTGCGCTGGTTCACCAGAAGCGGCTTAGTCATGCTGGCCACATGACCCGGAAGCTGTACGCTGGTTCCCTTGGCCAATAAAGCGAGATGAGCGCCGCAACCCCAGAGTCAGTCACGACTGGACCTAATGGTCAGGGGTACCTTTACCTTTACCTTGACCATGGCTCTCTAATTGTTGTGTGTAGTGGCATTTGACTGCAGAGGTTTATATGTCTGTTTCTTGCTCATTCATCTTGAATACAAGAAGAGAAGAAATGTGATTCCAAATACTGATGCCCAGTGTGTGTGGTTGCCAGATTGGAGCAATGAGCAACCACCTAATTATTGCAACCAGTGTGAGCAAGTCTGATTAGAGACCCTGAGAAATGGGAACAACATTTATACCATCAAAAAGGAAAGGGAAACTGCCAAAGGGACTTGCTGTCTGTTTTAACATGTTAAAAAGGTTTAGAAATGAAAACTTGAAGCTAGTATGGATATAATACTGGCCACAGGCTTTTGTGCTTCCTCTCCCACAGATCCTTCTCTCCTACTTTTCTTGTCTGACCATATCAGTTGTTCTTGTTATTATTTATTAATTTATGTACTGCTTACATGCCAAAATGGCTTCTAAGTGGGTCACAAGTAAAAACATAATAAAAGAAGTACATCAAAACATTAAAAAACATCCATAATTAAAATTTACAGGCAGTTCAAGGTCAGAGGTATGTGTGCCTAACAGATGTCTTCAAGAGCAGTGGAATGTCTCTGTGGATGGAGCCTCTTGTATTTCAGCAGGAAGGGCATTCCATAACTTTGGTCCCCCCCCCCCCAAAAAAAGCCTGCCTTAATGTTACCACAAGCCAGTGATCATCAGACTTCATTACTGTGGTGTGTGGGTTGGCCAGAGTTTGTCTAGTGTTAACTAAGAATTGCTTCCAAACCATGCTTTGTAACTCCTCCTCAAATTGTAAACTACTCATCCAATTTGTTTGGAGGCAACTTTTGGGTTGTGTAATTGAAGTTTGCTGAATTCCGACATATGTGGTAAAAAATAACAAACCAGGAAAGGGATATTCTAGATTCTCTACACTAGCCTTGCCCAACTTGGTGCACTCAATATATTTTGGACTACAGCTCCCATTAGCCTCAGTCAGTGTGGCCATGCTAGTTGCGAATGATTGGAGTTGTAGTCCAAAATATTGGAAAGAGTCAGGCTGGGGAAGGCTGCTTTGAGCCATAGTCTGAAGAACTGGGAACTACCGGTACATTTGAACACTAGATCTCTAACTATAGGTTACAGGAAATGGGAACCAGCCTTTTGAATGTGTCCTCCCTTTCCTCTATAGAGCAAATTTCCACCTTGTCTACAGTGGGCATGAAGGTTGATGGTTTACTTACTTAATTATAGTTAAGGGTGAGAGAAGGGCAGTTTTGCTCCAGGAAGGAGAAGGGTTGGAAAGGAGAAGTTTTGAGAGGCTGGCCACCAGTTTCCTTATTTTGTTTAGTAGAGAGCCATCAATACATCTGCACTAACCCACCCTGTTGATGGTATGATTATTTGGTTACTTTAGTAACTGTTAAGACAGTTTCACTTGAGAGATGAAAATTAAGTTTTACCTTCCTCTTTAAAGACTATTGATATCAACAAGCGCAGTAAACCAATAAATAAAATAAAAAATATTAATAAAATGGACTTGGCCAACTTATTAGCTAATTCTTTTGTTGTTGCTGCTGGTGGTCTTGTGCTACTATTAGTGACAGATTTTGACTTGCTTTGTGCTGTTCCTAGTTACTTACTAATCCTGTAATTGGGAGCTTAACCTATTGTAAATTCACATAACCTGTAAATCTTAATGGTAGAATTTTTGACGAAAGTAATGTTTATATTTTCTTACATTGAGGGGACTTTTTCCAAAGAGGCAGTTTTAAAACATTTAAAATACCGCCCCACATAATAATAATGTGCATTGTGGTTTTCAACTTTTCTCTCTTTCCCCTCTTTAATTTTAGGAACATCATCTCCAGCGGGCCATTTCAGCACAGCAGGTATATGGCGAGAAGAGGGATAATATGGTTATACCAGTCCCGGAAGCGGAAAGTAATATTGCTTATTATGAATCTATATACCCTGGAGAATTTAAGATGCCAAAGCAGCTTATTCACATACAGCGTAAGTATATCTTTACATCTAAACTCCACTGGTGATTCTTGTTTGGGTTTCTTGGGCAGTGCCATCCTTACTCTTGTTTTCTGGAAAAGTAACTTTGTGAGTTGGTGGTTTCAAGATGACAAAAGGGGCTGTGACACCTTGAAATTTACTTTCTCAAAACAGTGTTAATATTTTACCTTTTTATTACGTAATATTGCATACTAAAATAATTTGGCAGAAACTAGAAAATTGACTGCAGTAGAGGTAAACAAATGTCATACAATGGTACCTTGGTTTTTAAACTTAATCTGTTCTGGAAGACCGTTCAAGTTCTGAAACGTTTGAAAACTGAAAACTCAATAGCCGACAGCTAGGCCTCAGGATCTTGTGCTCAGCAGAAGCCGTGCGGCACATTTGACTTCCGAGGAATGTTCGAAAACTGAAGCATCTACTTCTGGTTTTACAGCATTTGATAACCAAAATGTTTGTCAGCGAAGATGTTCGAAAACCGGGTACCACTGTACTTGCAAGAAAGTATTATCATGTCTGGTCACAGAAGACAGTGCAGGAGAATGAGAAATGTCATATAGGAGTGGAGCTACTTCATAACTGGCATCTTATAAATGAACTGTTGAGAAACCTAGGCTAGGGTGGGGTTTTCCAGCATTGATTATGCCCACTTCTGTTTTACATTCCCATTTGATTTTGGGTGCAGTGGTTGGTGTTGTAACAGGTGTCTCAAGTTTACCTTGGTTTGGATTGGGGTGAATAATCTGGTATTGAATCCAGGCAAAACTAAAGCTGTATTGGGGGTGGGGTAAGTGATCTTGAAGAGATATGTATAATTGTAATTGATGCACTGAATTGCTCTGAAAGAGCAACTCTGTTTCCCTGGGAGTGCTTTTGGCCAGAGAATCCATTTTCATTGACATCTCTCGTGCTGACTGCGTCTCTTCCCCAAAGCATGAGAACTAGGATTAATTGCTGTTCTTTGCTCAGTGGAGTTTCCTATGATTGTTCAGCAACCATAGCTAGTACAGAATGTTGTGGCTTCAGTCCTTTGTGGGGCAGACCAATGATATAAAATCTTGTTTTCCTATAGATTGATATACCCTGTGCCTTCTGTAATAATAAATTCCCAGGCTTCACTGGAAAAAGATTTGGGTTTGTGGGGTGGCTGGGTGGGGTTCATTGAGGGCAGGTGAATGGTTGTTACATTTGTCTTAACTTTACTGTAGGTATCTGGAATTAGGGTGTTTTGTCTGTTAGCACAACTACAGTGGTTTCCAGAAAAGTAGCATGTTTGTTATGCCTAAACATTAGCTTTCTAAGGAACCCTAATGTGGTGTTGCTTTTTCATCTTGGAAACAAACCATTGACCACCTCTGTGAGTGTGTGTGATTCAACTATGGTTAACAGAGTAGAGTTGTCTTCTGGGATTGTTTACCACCACCACACATACACAAGTGTCGTTAGTTGTTTAGCTTCTGCTACTCTAGGGGCAGGCAACCAGTGAGCTGGGAATTTTCCATTTGGCTTCCAGCATAACTTTATAGTCTCAAGAATGCACTATAACTCCTTTTTTGCTTCTGACTTGGAGAAAGTATCTAGAGTTCAGAGTATCATGCTTAAGATGATGCAGATAATCAGCTCTTTGTGCCCAATTGATTCAGTGGGTGAAGTCCACATTACAAGACTTCTTCCTATTGTCATTTCAGGATACGGTTTTAATTAAAACTTTGTATAACCTGACAAGCAAGTAAGCCAGTTATCCTAAGTCGACATTGTCAGGACGCTGTAAAGAAAATTATGTTAGTATTCCATGTTTCAGTAACATGTATGCAGATTTCTAAATTGAAATTGACCTTTTTAAAGAGGATATTTATTTTAACTTGGTCTCTGTAAAAAACAGTACTTAAACTGAACTAATCTCTTTTTAAAGCTGCTGTAACATTATGTTCAGAAATAACAATATGATGGCTAACAACTGCATGATCAAACCTAGGTCCCTCTCTCATGGCCACAGCTCAGTATGGAAGGGCCATAGCTTAATGGGAAACCACAGGCTTTGCTTTCAAAATGTTCCAGTATCAGTTAGTGGCATCTCCAGGCAGAGGTGGGAAAGACGTCTGTCTGAATCCTCTGTGAGTTGCAGCCATTCACTCTGTCATTGATTACAGTAAAGAGCTAAATGGAATAATGGTTTGACATGGTATAAGGTATATCATAAAACATTTTAATTCAAACTGGAATGGTGACTTAACACGAACTGATTAGCTTCAGTGGGCCGGCGTTTGAAACTAATCATAATTATCTTAAACCTAGATATGGGAGAAGTGAGGGTGAAGTGTAGGCCTGGAAGGAAACAAGGCTTGTTCATGTGATGCTGAACTATGCTTGAGCATTTCATCCAAATCTGGCCAATGTCCACATAGCTGTCTGTCCTGCCTTACCTCTTTCTCCCCAGAACACCTGGGAACAAAAGCATAAAACATACTTTTCCCCCTCCAGCTTTTAGTTTGGATGCAGAGCAGCCAGATTATGACTTGGATTCAGAAGATGAGGCCTTTGTGAATAAGCTGAAGAAAAAGATTGATATTTCTCCTTTGCAATTTGAAGAAATGATAGATCGGCTGGAAAAAGGCAGTGGTCAGCAGGTATAGCATTGTTTCAGATACTTGAAAGCATTTATGTAGGTTTGCTAGAAAATTCTGAATTTAAAAGAAAATCTTAAGCAAATTTGCATATGTTAATTTTCAACTGAAAATGTTTAGCTTGCATCAGAAAATTTTCTGATGTTCTAGAGCAGGATTGGGGAACCTGATGCCCTCCAGATGCTGTTAAGCCAGTTCTCAACATCCCCAACTATTATCTTTAGTGACTGGGGCTGCTGGGCATTGGAATCCCAACAGCTTCTGGAGGGTAAGTTTCCCATCCCTGCCCTGTTTGTTTTACTTGTATTTATTAAACATAACTAAAAATGTTGAATCTGAGAAACTTGCCTAATACTGCATTTACATTTGACATATATTCATTGTTACCAATGAGCATATGGGTTTTATCCAACAAAGTTCTTCTTAGAGAAACCCAATAGATGGAGTCATCTAATCTAGGCCCATTAATTTTAATCTCATTGGGTCTACTCGGAGTAGAGTTAACATTGCATGCAACTCTATGAAATGAAAATGTTTTCTATATAAAAAGTAAAGTAGTGGGGAAATGCCGGCTTCACATCACTGTTTGAAACTGTTACAACTGTTGCAGAATAAATAAATGTACAAAAGTGACACACTTGTGTTTTACTTTTAGCCAGTCAGCCTGCAGGAGGCCAAGCTACTCTTGAAAGAAGATGATGAACTGATTAGAGAAGTATATGAGTACTGGATTAAAAAGAGGAAAAACTGTCGAGGTCCGTCTCTTATCCCAGCAGTAAAACAGGAGAAGCGTGATGGTTCCAGCACAAACGATCCTTACGTTGCATTTAGAAGGCGAACAGAAAAGATGCAGACTCGTAAAGTGAGTATGTTTATATTTATATGAATTCTTTGAACAGGTACACTATTTAGAGCTTCCCTCTGCAAGAGGAAAAAGGATAATGGATTGTGTTATGGCCCAGAAGAGTTTGTGTTTATAAAAATGCAGGTGTCTGTGTGGTCTGTGTGACTATTTATTTATTTTGCAGAATCGGAAAAATGATGAGGCATCATATGAAAAGATGCTTAAGCTGCGTCGGGATTTGAGTCGTGCGGTAACAATTCTAGAGATGATAAAGAGACGGGAAAAAAGTAAGAGGGAGTTACTGCATTTAACACTGGAAATTATGGAAAAGAGGTAAAGAATTAATGTCTATTGAAATATTCATTTTTTTAAAAAGTATTGTTAATGTTACTATTAAATACAAAGAATAGAGATAATGTTCTATTTATTTTGCTCTGATTTTTTAACCGACTGCAGTCCTAACTTACTTGGGAGTAAGCTCCACTGAAAACAAGAGGACTTACTTTCAAGTAGACATGGTTAGGACCGCACTGCAATATTGTAAAGGTCTGACTCTGTCATAGGGTAGGTAGCTTTTTCTGTATGGAAGGTCTCCTTAAATGCAGCTCGTTTTTGCATGTTCACTATTTGTATCTTAGTACAGTAGTTATTTAACATTATGAATTTGGTAGTGAACATCGCTTCTAGTCACAAAGCAATGCCGTATTTTCATGAGAGCCCACCTGCCTTGTTGGAGTGACTGCATGACAAATGTATTCATCAGTTGGTTACAATTTCACTTGGATTGAATGCTGATGTTTCTACCTAGAACCAGTCAAAATTAATGAGCTCTCCTTTTACAAGTTGAGAAATAACATGGGCTTACAAATCATAAACTTGTGGCATCATGCATCCTGGCATTTTCCCCAGTTATGGCTCTTGGTGTGTAAAAACATAGCTCCTTCTTAGATCGCTTGCTCCAGTTCACATGCTTTTAGCTTGATATCTTTGATAAGTCTTGCTACTTTGAGGGGGCAAGGTTAACAAATTGTCACTAACCCCGATTCAATCCCTGACAACTCCAGTTAGGGCTAGGAAAGATTCCTGACAAGAGACAGTCGCAAGCTTCTGCCAGGCAGAACAAGCATTACTAGATGGACCAATAGTCAGACTTTGTATAAGGCAGGTTCCTATCTTTTTGAAGCACACCTTTTGTAAGTTTGAAACTGAGGCAAGCACAAGGCAGGTGTCTAGAAAAATACTTCTTTTAAAAATCACAGCATAAGTTGCTCCCTACTATTCATTTGTTGATGGATGAGAGGCTGAGGTGAAGGCAGTACAGTGGTACCTCAAAGTTACAAACGCCTCAGGTTACAAATGCTTCAGGTTACAAACTCCGCTAACCTGGAATTGTTACCTCGAGTTGAGAAGTTTGCCCCAGGATGAGAACGGAAATCGTGTGCTGGTGGAACAAATTTAAGTTCGTAACTAGATCTTTTTCACTGCATTGTGAAAAAGAGAGAGGGGCAAGGGGGATTTGAGTCTGGCATGTTTCTGTAACTGTCTTAAATATTGGTGATTTATTGAAAACTTCAGGAAAATATATTAAATTTTGTAATGGAAGCACTTTGAAATGGACTATTCTCATTGCTAAAGGGATTCAGTTTGTTGCATGCTATCCGTTGTTGAAATTTGTGCCATCAGTTGAGAAAAACCACCATGTCATAATCTACTTTTCTTGAACTAATCCAGTGATGTTGGCTGGGTAGATAATACTGACTCAAAATCAGTACTTGCCACTTAATTCCCACACTTCTAATCCATTTGCTGAAATCGTGACTTAAGAATTTTGGAAGCTGTTATAGTGTTCTATAACAGCTTTCCCCAACCTGGCTCCCTGTAATGTTTTGGCCTACAATTCCCCATGAGCCTCAGCCAGCGTTGCCAATAGGTGTCGTCCGAAACATATTGAGAGCAACAGGTTGAGGAAGGCTATAGGAATATTTTGTCTGTGTAAGATGAACTAATATCTGTATTTACTGGATAAATAAAGGATTTCACAAAGTGTAGGCATAAATATTAAAGTGTAAAGTGCTTAAAAAGAATTATAGCAGCTTTTTTATAATTTTCAGATATAATTTGGGCGATTATAATGGTGAGATCGTGTCTGAGGTAATGGCCCAGCGGCAGCCCATGAAGCCAACCTATGCGATTCCCGTTGTTCCTGTTCCTAATAGCACTCAGTTTAAACACCAAGAAAGTATGGAACTAAAGGAATTCAAAGTCAACAAGGTGATTAAATCTTTGAAGATATACGTACTTATTCAGCTTTTTAAAATGGGGCCAAAATGTTTAGAGTCCCAAGTCTAGAAGAATCCTAGATAACTGAAGCGTAAAGTAAATCTAATAAAAATTTATCATTCCAATTTTATTATATTTTGGTTGTCCAGACATTTTATTTTTTTGCCGTTTCTTAATGGGTTATCTGTTTTCTCCTTGCAGCAAGAGAAAGCGGACATTATACGACCCAAAAGAAAGTATGAGAAGAAGCCCAAAGTTGTACCTTCCTCGGCTACTGCTGCTACTCAACAGACAACTCCTGCTGCACTGCCAGTCTTCAATGCTAAAGATATGAATCAATATGACTTTCCCAGCTCTGATGATGAACCGCTTTCCCAAGTATGACTTTCATATTTTCGACTGTAATCCTATAACCACTTACATGGGGCTAAGCCCACTGAATTCAGTGGGACTTAATTCTGAATAGAGATATTTAGAATTTTGCTATAGTTAGGGGAGGAAAGAAAATTGTGCCCTCAGATTCTTACCTGTGTTCTCTTCCTGTATGTTCAAAGGTCTTATCTGGTTCTTCTGAAGCTGAGGAAGAAAATGATCCTGATGGTCCATTTGCTTTCCGTAGGAAAGCAGGCTGTCAGTATTATGCTGTAAGTTTTGAGTTTCTACAAACAAATAATACTGATATTAACAATGAAAGTAACATTCTAAAATATTTGTTCTCAAAATTTTCTCTTCAAGCCTCATGTAGACCAAACTGGTGACTGGCCGTGGAGTACTCCTAAAGGGGGAGCGTTAGGAGATGAGCGTTACAGATATTGCTTAACAACCCTTACTATACCCCAGCGGTGCATTGGGTTTTCACGTAGACGGGTTGGACGTGGTGGAAGGTAGGCTTATTTATCTTTAATGTGGTTAACATAAAAGTTTCAATATGTATCGGTGAGAATGTGAAAGGCAGTACAATAAAGATCTTTTAGTTTTGCTTAGATTTTTGTACTTACTTGAAAAACTAACTAGCCCTTAAAGGATTTTTTTACTTTAGTTAAGATAATCCTCTAAATCATCTGCTGCAGGAAAGTTTGGAAGCATTTGAGCAATGAAAGTATTGAGATGGGAAAGAGGAGTCCACAAGTTATTGTCTGGCCTTGATTGCTAACCCTGTGGCCAGCAGTCTAGGCTCCTTTTTCAGCACTTCAGGAGAAGGGGCTGGTGTGTCAACAACTCTCATTAAAGTAAGCTTGGGATACACTCAGAAGTTTTGAGAAAATGTTCTTGCTACTTTTAGCTGTCCCTAAGCACAGCATGAGATGAGAGTCTGATTCTCTTTTCAGGTAATTAATTCAGCTAGTGCTTTATTGGACAATACTTAAGAGTTGAGAGATTGTTGCTGCCTTGGAGTACGTCTCTTGCTGATGCACCCTTCCTCAAGTCTTTTCCCATGTACCCAAATATTGGGGGGTAATAGACTTTGTCTCTCTTGCCTAGGCAGGCAGAAAACACCAGCCCACTCTCCTCTTGATGGGGAAAAATGAACCTCTTTTGTGAATTCTCTACCAGTGGTGGGCTGGCAAGCTCTGTAAATCTTGCAACATGTCACTGGCAATAAAGATAAAAATATTTCAACCATCAGCTAAACCTGAAGTGAAGTCATTTAATCTGCAGGCAGTTGAGCTCAGTCTAAAACTGGTGAAATATGTGCATATTTTCTTTAATATAAAAAATGATGATCAAACAGCTGTATTTTCAAGCATGCTTGATTTTTGTCTTCTTGCACAGACCTAAGCCATAATCTTAAACCATGGTTTGGTGCTACATAAACAAGGCTTGAGTAACGCTAGGCTTACAGGCTATTCCTTCCCCCATGCTGCTATTCCCTGCCCCCAATCATGGTTTGAGGAAAGCCATGGTCTTGCTGCATCTAAACAGTCAGATTCATTTGCCATAGGCTGTTATCAGGAAGCAGAAAATTGTGTGCAGTAAGATTCTCCAGCTTGTTCACATAGTGCCAAATCATGGTGTGGCATTGTATTTGAACAAGCCCTTCATTGTTGGTTTGAAGTGCAACTATCGGCTGTCTAAAATTATTAACTTAATTTGTGCTTTTGCTTCCTTTTCTGTTTTGCCTGTTCAGTTCCTAATCAAATGTAAATATGTCTTTAAAAGACACTGTATCCTCATCTTTGCCCATTCAGAATTCTGTAGATCTGCCAGTGCTTTTAATTACAATTTTACAGTAATTTCTTAAAGATTTATATAAGGCATTGTGGAAAACCTGATAGCAAAAGGCTGATAGCAACTACATTAAAAATACCTTATTACAAATAGAAGTGACATGTTGAATGTCGAAATAAGTTATCTTATCACATTGACTTTATTTATTTAATAATAACTTAAGTCTTTATGCTGACTTGCTCTTTCACATATGGCCCTTAACACAATTCTTTATGCTTCAAATGTTGGAGGTCTTCTGAGTTAACAGTTGATTTGGAAAGTTTTGTGGCAAGATTCTAAAATTTTTGTTTCTGCTTCTTTTCCCCCAACATGGCTGATATAAAAAGGGGTTGGGTTGTAAATGTCACTTCAGCTTGTATGGTATAAAAACAACAATCTTCCCATTTTTAGGGTGCTACTGGACCGAGCCTATTCGGAGAACAACAGTGCATTTTGCCAGCTGGATTCAGAAATGCTTTCTTCACAACTACACTCGTCAATCAATCAATTTGCCAATACCTCAGAAACAAATACCTCGGACAGATCTTTCTCTAAAGACCTCAGTCAAATACTAGTCAATATCAAATCATGTAGATGGCGGCATTTTAGGCCTCGGACACCATCCCTACATGACAGTGACAATGATGAACTTTCCTATAGGAAATTACACAGGAGTGTAAATCGAACTGGCACAGCACAACCCGGGACCCAGACATGCAGTACCTCTATACAAAGTAAAAGTAGCAGTGGTTCAGCACACTTTGGTATGTTGATTTTGACAAACTTAATACTAAAATTGTCTTTGGCAAAGATGATCCAACTTTTTAGCTCCTCCATGTCTTTCTCAGCTAATAATTATATTTTACATTGTGCACTTAAGTGCAGTTGCTGAAATTCTTGGCAGTATAAAATCTGACAAATCTCTCCTTCCATGCAGAA
Organism: Podarcis tiliguerta; assembly: GCF_965153285.1. NCBI lineage: Eukaryota > Metazoa > Chordata > Lepidosauria > Squamata > Lacertidae > Podarcis > Podarcis tiliguerta. Next base: position 41,254,552 of record NC_139545.1, on the reverse strand, counting down.
TTAATTTTGTTATGACTATTTGACATTATTTATTGATTTCAGCAATTTAGCTTGCTTTTTGGTGGGGATTCTCAAGATGGGATACAAAATTAAGAATTAAAATGTAGCATAAGTAAACAGCAAAACCTGAAAGATGGGGGCAGTTTAAAACCAGAGAGCCAGCATTATCCATGAAACAGCTAACCATGAAAATATCTGCCTACAAACATTCTTAACTTTGACTGAAAAGTTCAACACTCTCAAATATTTTTAGTCCACCAATGAAAAATAATAATTTGGTAGTGGCTATTAGCCTAATAGACAGTGATGCCGTAACACCTGCTGTACCAGATCTTAAGGAACTCATCAAATTGTACAAAAAGAAAATTACTCTCCTGAATTAACACATGTGGTATACTGAAGCTTAAACTTTGAAGTCCATTGTTTAGAATAACAGGTATACAACTTAAGTAAATCAATACTATCAGTAAGTCAAATGAAAATTGTTTTTCCAAAATGTACACTTGTACCAGGTGAACAGCTTGAAGATATGGGTACTTCTTGCATCCTATTCAAATAGCTGTCCTACAGAATGATTTCTGGAAGTAGTTGCCAGAATTTACTGATTAACTGTGTAACTTGCAAATAGATAATAGCTGTGGAATGTTTATGGTGTGATCATAGTATACTTGTCCCTTTCTGATACAAGACTCCCAGAAGTCAACCACGGTATTTAACTTCTGTTGAACTCTTCAGTAGCAATGCATGTTTGTCTCTTTGGAAAAAAACAGCACTCTACCATTGTGGAATAAAAGAATATCAACAATGTTGTCCCTAGCAATTTTATTAAGATATTTGATGATCTAATTACATTAGTCATTCATGGCATTTATCATCAGTATTTATTATCTCTGTAGTCATTCAAAGTAGTGTTGGACCTAGATAAAGTTTTATTAGTGGTTTCCTTATTCCATTAGGGCCAAGTTATTATCAATTCTAATAGTGAAAAGAGTTTGTGGTGCAAATATGTACTTGTGTGGTCATTGCAGCATAGTATTGGGCTAGCACCTTGTGACCTACCAAACCAAATGTACCCTAACAGACATGTCTTACTATTCATAAGCAGCAACATCAGGATTTGGTGGGCTGTGCATGTTAGTTTTGATGAGTCAGTCACAAATTGTACTGGGCTGCTTTAAGAGAACCAAATTATGTACAGGCAGTGACTGTTTTAGGTGTGTCCAAATGATGTGTGGGTACTTTTGGACCTGGAAGAGGGCGAACGGGAGCAGGACATGCTTATGCACGCTCTGCTAACATGCACAGGGCCAGGAACGGAACCCCTGTGCAAAATGGTTGTCGCCTGTACAATGTGCAGGGCCAGGTTCATCATACCTGGAATACCAATCTCTGTTATACTTAGCATTATGGCTGTGGCATTCCTTTGCTTTTTAAGGTTCACTGAGCAAATCATAAGTGTGGTCATTAACTTCAGAGTTTCCAGGTGCAAAAGTATATTGTATTAAAAGAAAATGATTTCCAGCCATAGAAATCAACTGTGTCCCTGGATAGTTGCTGGAAATATTTATAGTTGTCTACTCACCAAACGTTAGCACCCAGATGAATAAATATTTAGTCTTACCATACCTTTGACTGTAGTTGTAACAAGTGGCTCTGATTTGCCCAAGCAATAGTTGCATATATTTACTGCTGCAAAATTTTAAATCTAAAAGTTGATAGTAAGGTCAGGTTCTTTGAGGTCTTAAGATAAATGTTATCTAAGAATGATTCATAGGTGGATTGTTGAGGTTGGTACAGTTGCCTGACTTTGATGCAGCACCATAGCCATGGTTTGATCATTGAGTCTAAGCCTTGCACTTGTTAACTCTTCACTCCACCCCACCCCCTGCCGTATTCATTTATTTTTCTTCCTAAAAACTCTGTTTATATTCTCCGTATTATGTTACCTTTAGTTTTCACAGCCATGAATCCTTCTGAAGTAGCCAAATATGCAAAGAGTTTCAGAGCAGCCTTTCGGGAATACGGTGTGCATTGAGCTCCCTGCAGTTTAGCTTCTTAACTGAAGCTTAGCTAACACTATAGTCTGTGACTAATAGTAAAAACCATGATGGTTGCAACTCTATTGTTGTGCTTTGATCATTTTCTAAGAAGGTTTTGATTGAGAAGAGAGCATTTGTTGACAAGTAAAGAGTTACTTGGGTTGTATTTTTGTTTAGAGTGCTGGTTAGAAAAAATTAGCACTATAGAAATTTTGTAGAATATGGGAAGAAGCTTGTCAGGCCACTGCAGTAACCTGTATAGATAAGGACAGCTTCACCGTTGCATTCTAGACTTGTTTCAGTTCAGCCTAAGGTGGCACACTTGCTGCCCAGACAATCTGCCATGGTAGAGAACAAATTAGCATGATGAGTTGGGGATACTTCCTACTAATCTAATTGTGTGGGAGTCTGTGTTCTCTGTAGCAGTGATGATGTTGGATTTAAGAGTGGATCTGCTTAGCTTCAGAATGAGACAGAATTCCTAATAATCTGTCAGTTATACTTTTATGGATTGTTACTAATGTACAATAAATGGAAAATTTATGAATACATATAATAAATGGAAGTTTATCTATAATCATTAAAAAGGAGAAGCTATCTCTCATTAGAGTTCAGACTACTACTACTCTCTTGGAAAATTTGTGTTCAAATGAGAAACATCAGCTGTATGTTGAGAAGTACAGCCCAAGTTTCATAACGGCTTAACTTTTGTAATATGGAAAGTAAGGATGGAGAAATAATTTATTCATTAAACTTTTCACAGCAGAGCAATGCAACATGCTTGCAGATCAGAAGACAACTCCCAAACAGATAATGTACTTATCCAGATTTTGAAATGCAGTTCTGATCCCCACAAACTTACTTTGCGGGGGGGGGGGGAGTCTAAAAAAATCTGTACAGAGTTTTTAGTGTTCTTCCAAAATATCTGCACAAAGTGAGATAGGACAAACCTATTATTAAGGTCCCAGGAAAACTGAAGCAGAACAAAATTAGGCTGCTCCAGTCCATCCCTAATGGAAACACTGTACATACACTATTTATATAGAAAGGAAGAAAATAAAATCTTCATAATATTATAGCTTAAATCTGAGATGTGGCCATTTTAGCAAGCCTACTGTTGGATGGAAATTCTGGATATAATCTGATAGTCTTTTTATTAATGTATCATGTGACAACAGAGCACTTTGAAGGGAAACTCCTTTTTTAAGTAAAAGGATGTGCATGTTATATAGCTATGCATTGAAGGCCAGGTTCCTTTTTGACTATATCATTCATTGTTTTACATCAAACTATGAATATTTTAAGTTTTTCATTTAAAAATCTTGAATTTATGCTGAATTCTTCCAGGAAATAGCAATATCAGACATTAAACACTTGCGTCAAAACTTCTGGTCTTGTACTAGTTAGTGCCTCTTGTGACCTTGGCATAAATCCATTTATGTTAAGTGATATTCTAATACTGTCAGCAACTTCAGTGTTGGAATACTTGTAAAGCTATTTGACAAAAATATGCATACCTTACTAATAGTGTTCCTATTTTTCCTAAAATCCAACATGTCTTCAAATAAAATACAGAATGAAAACCAGGCTCTTGATCCTAGAAACCTCTCCATAGGGCTGGTTTGCAGCCTTATAGAGTATTTTACAACTGAGAGATGACAACTTCATTAAGTGTGTTTCATTTTCATACATATTTTACACACACACACACACACACACACACCCCTCAGATGTGGATTGACTGTCATTTCTATATATAATTACTGTAAGAGGCATGCCTAGTTCAATGTAAGCAGAAATAAATTTTCCTGGTGCCCCGCCTTCATGCACATTAGTGCAAAGTAATATGCTGACGGTATTTGCTGTGTATGAGGGGGCCTCAGATTTGAAAGCCATATCAGGTATGTCCGTTGGATGTCAACTGTTACCATTTTTTCTCTTTTTTTGGTCTTCTACCAGCATGGTGTATTTCAGACTTCTGAGAATCCACTCAGTTATAACAGTGGCTTGTTTTGAGAAGCTAGAAAGTTGGGGTGTTGGGTTAAGTGTTCCAGAAACACAAGTCCCAAGCCATATTGAGTATGTGGTATGATTACAGTCAAACCTTGGTTGTCAGACGGCTCCGTTTTCGAACGTTTCAGTCCCTGAATGCCGAAAACCCGGAAGTAAATTCCAGTTTCCGAATGTCCGACGCAGCTTCTACTTGAGTGCAAGAAGCTCTTGCAACCAATCAGAAGCCACACCTCGGTTGTCAAACATTTCAGAACGGGCTTCCAGATCGGATTACATTTGACAACTGAGGTTTGACTATATTTGAATTGTGACCATCAAATAAAGAACAACTAACTATTTAATTAACTATTTTTCTTAGATTGTAAGCAATGAATGATGAAAAATTAGAAATATATAACATTAGTTTGGATACCTGAGAGCTAGTTTTGTATAGAAAAAGGCTCACTGATTTGGCGAACACTTGTGTCTTTTGAGAACTGTTCCATAGCATTTGCATGATAATATCATAAGGCTGGCGTGCCTTTTAAATCAAACACATCAACAGGTTTATAATTTCATTGGGTTGATAGAATAGAAGTGAAGATCTTTGAATTTGGGGTGGTTTTTCAGGCACTTACAACCTATTTTGTATAGGCTAAATGACTTCCCCCATCCCATTTGTCTGGTAGCCTAATACATGGGTTTTTTTGCCAGTAAGTGGCCTTTCAGAGGAATGTTAGGAAAGTAAAAACTTGTGTAGAGCTTTGAGAAGCATATTTTGTCTGGTTTAGTGACTTGCCTGGTTTTGTAACCTTTCGTTTATTTTACTGAATCTTTTTTGTTGAAGGTGAATTTCATACAAGAGCATTTTACACATTTCAGTCAGATTGTACTATCATAGGGAGATTCTTAAACATTGTTCTTAAACATGATCACCATGGAGAACCAATTCTAAATGCTCCTTTTACTATATAAAAGATAAATGTGACCTAAAGTATAGCAGGAAAAATGATAGATAAGTGAACTGTTTCTCAGGATTCAGTTCCAACAACCATTGTCAACAAGTGTGATTGCTTGATATGAAAGGGCCTCTGTGTACTGATAGTATCAGTTGGCGTACTGCTAGTAATATTGCTCATTAAACATCATGTGCCACCTAAACTGACCAACCTGTGTAGAGTTTTTCTTCCTTGTATCATTTCAAAAGTTGTTAAGGCATGAGCTGTGGATATTGCATGGAATAGTGATTCACATTGAAACATGAAGCATAGCGTTGAGATGTATTGCATCTCTCTAGCAGTGTTTTTCAGATGATTCTGTAAGCTTCTCATACCTTCTTGCAGCATTACAATCTTCCACAGTTAAGGCAGATTTTGTGGCTTGCTACTGATGATTTATTGAAGGTTTCTTGCAAGAAATTAATTCTGTTATTTATGGAATAATGTAGTTCTCCAGGTGGCTCATAAAATTAACAGTGACAAAATACAGTAAAAGCAATTAAACAACAACAATTTGAGCATATACATTTCCTGCAAAGAGACGTAACACCAAAATCACAATATAATTATAAAATACGCAATAAATACTCAGTTGAATAAACAATATAGATTTAACATTGTGCTTAATTGCACTTAATGACTTTAACTATCTGGGTAATTAGATCTGTATACTCATAAATGTCTTTTAATAAAGTAACAGAATAAAAAAGTTCTCCAACATATATAAAATAAGTAATTGCCAATTAGTTTATAGAGCAATCTGTTGCAGCAAAAGTATGCAGAGTGACAACAGCGTAACAGGAGTCTGACTAATAGAATTCTAAAAGGTTGGCTATATTAAATATGGAAATGAGTGCACTGTGCATCTAGTTTTAAAACAACAACATATTTTACCTTTCTTATGTGGCTCTTAAAAATGAACTACAGCAAAAGGATTATAAAATCTGCACTATAATTCTTTTCTGTATCAAAGCATAAAGCCTGGGTATTAAAACCTAAGTTCTGCAGTTTAATGAAATAATACATCCTCTGTTCTATGCAGTTTACACTATTCATGCTTTTGATTTCTTTTCACCACTCACTAATGAACTGTGGAACATGGGGAAGAGTTGAAATCTTCCCATTTCCTTCCTTGAGAAAGCATCACATCCAAGTATGCAGGTGTGGGGATTAAGCATGTAGAAATTATATATTTTTGGTGTCATGGACTTCTAACTTTGTTGCAGTTCAACCATCTCAAAAATCGAATGCTATCAGAAACCCCCTTGGGTTTGCTCTTGAGCTATGTGGGTAGCTGCTTTAGAAAGCAGTCTCATATTTTTGCCACACAGCTCAATGGGTCGGAGTCAGTGGTCATTTATTAGGAGTTTCATAGTCCAGCCCACGATGTTAAAACAAGAGAATTTTGTCCTGTACTTGAAATTTCCCCAGCAGCTTATATAAAGCAAGCCTTGCAGAGCATTCAACTCTTTGCAAGAGTATTATCATTAAGAATTTACTTAGAAGAAATTGGGTGTTAATCTTTCCTCACTAATTTGTGAATGTGCAGATCTCAGAAACCCACACTTGAGTTCTTCAAAAGTGTAGGTTCCTCTACATGGCTTCCATATAATCCATATATAGGGCACAGTACAGAGACTTCTGAAAAGCCTTCTGTAACTCTTGAAATCCCTGAAGTCCTTGAATACATTCTGAAATTTTTGAAGCTGTAGATTGGTAGTTGTCCATTATGTCATAAATCTTACCCGTTGGCAAAAAAAGAAGCGAAAAGATTACTCATTCATGGGAGAAAATTTCACTTAAATCTCAGTAAGTTGCAAGGTTACAAAAACAAACATGGAGGGTGATTCAGTTGCCCTATTTGACTTGGTAGTGTGCTTGCAAGAGTGAATGAAAATTCATCCTCACAAGCAAATTTAAATATATCTGGCAGTTTTAGCTGAACTAAGACTTAGTTTTCTGTACAGAATTCACTTTTACTTTTGAAAATGTTATGATTCTTAAATCTGTTGAATGTGTGTCACTTGTGGCTAACACTCTAGGGGAGTTGTTCAGCCTCTCTGCAAAGATGTGACTTTTAAGTAGAATTTTTACAGCATGTGTGGAGTGGCCCTTGGCTACCCTTACGGAAAATAATGTTCTGGGACTGTTTCCACTGAGTTCAGCAATTAGTGCAAGGATGTCTGGCTGTGCAATTGGACTTTCCCCACACTTACACACACACACACGCCATCTACTCTGGAACAAATTTGGAACACAGGGTATCTAAGGGGCAGATGTTCTTGCGCTAACAGGACAACTACATTAGTTATAGCCCTTTGTTTTTAAGATGCCACATAACTTTCTCTTGTGTTTGCTGTAACAAGCTTACTAACAAAAGTTCTTGAGGTAACTTGCAGCCTAATTAAAATAGAGCAAATAAACGAGAGTTTCTAGGGAGTGCCAAGAATATCTGCAGATTGCCTCCTGTAGAGCTCAGTATAATTTTAACAAGCTTAAATGCACCTTCAGGCAGTTGAAGAGTTCTTGTTTGAAGTGTTAAAATGATGCACAATTGCGGTCAGAGTTCTAACCACATATCTAGTGGACAGGGATCCGAAGAATTGTACCAAAGTTCTTCATGCTGCAGGTGGTTTTAGGCTTGTGTTTCTCAATCAGCAGCTTCGCATGCCACATGGGGGAGGAATTGATTAGACTACTCTAAACAAGCTAATTGGAACCTAACCCATATAAATGCCAGTTTGTGCTATTGTATTCCTTCAGTGTGTCATGTGAAGCTCAAGCTAACACAACTAGGTAGAGAAGAAGAGATATTATTGTGAACCAGGCTGTATGTGAAAAACATCTGCCGTCATCATCACCACCACTGCTTGCTGACTCTGTGTACCTATATATTACTGGAGAAATTCATTGAAAAAACTGGCAGAGCTTCCAACTGATGCATTGTTGTTGCTACATTAATGTTGCAACTGCCACCAAATATTTCTGCTTTCCTCTTTAATCTCCACATTGGGTAGAATTTAAGAATGCAGGAATGCAAGCTGAACATCAAACAAAACTGTTGACTAATTGGGTGGACCAACTTGCTGGTGTTATTTGTAGAGCTGTAGCAGTAGCTTGTGTATATCCTTCTTGCCATACAAATATGCAGGCTATATATATGCATAGCAATATGTTGATACAGTACCTAAAAACCCCTTAACTTGATAGCAAAGAATGTCCTTTGTTTAAAAGTGTAGTTGCAAGTGAGATTCAAATTCAGTTTGTGAAAACTGGTGGAAGTTGAACCCCACAGATCAGTGTCTAGGCAAGTCTTGTCTTTGTAGTATGTCATGTTTTAAATGTCTGTCCTTGTACTTCAACTTTTATATTGTGATCTTTGGATGAAGGATGGTATGCAGATTTAATAGTAATAATAAATAAAAACCTGGTCTAAATGTCACTATTTGGATAGGAGGGGGGGGACTCAAAAGCCTAGGCAATCCTCAGATTTGTAGTAAGAGCAACACACTTGAACTTGGTGATTGTTGCATATTGGCAACAGATTTGTAAAAAAGTTTTGACTTGCAGTGTTTATAGCTGTGAATTATATTTGCTGGTCAAAAAGAGTGTGAATGTAGTAATACTCTTTAAGAGTTTTACAGATTAATACTCTTAATTTAATATGTGTATTAACTAGCATTGAGCGAAGTTGTGCACAACTAATTTGTTTCTGGAAACTTGACAGTGGCAGAGCATTTCTTTGTAGTTTGGAGTCTGGGTTGATAAACTAGACCATGTTCTGTAGAACCAGTTCCTGTTGCAGAATGTTTATTTTGATATTCTAAGATGTTCAAAACAAAATTCTAAAGCATCCAAAATACTCAGATTTGAGTTTTCTACCAAAAAATGGAATCAAGAAATCCTGCCAATGTGCTGTCTAGATTAGATTTATTACCTTATTCTCTATCCTAAACCGCTTTAAAAGTTGTGAGTTTTTCATTAAGATGGACTGAAATGAAAACTGCAGCAAAATGCTATTCGGTTTCTGCTTTTAGAACTCTTCATAGATGAATAAGTGACATAACATAGTTTTTATTTGTAAATCAACATAACCAGCTGTTCTTATAGATCAGATCTTGACCCACATTCTATCTACATCAGGTGGGTCAATTGAGGGAAACAGAATGAAAACCTCATAAAGCTTTTTTTTTTTTTTAAAATAATTTATTCATTTTAAAAGTAAATGTTCATTTGATGGGATGGAATGCAGGCATTATCTAAAACAGGAACGGGGGATTCAAATGGATATTTGATAACTTTTCTATCTTAGTATGATGGTTGTAATATGGCAATCAGCTGTTATTGAATGGCAAGCCACATTTTTATTGCTTCATAGGGTTAGAAGCACACTTCCTTTTGTAAGAGCTGCTAATTGCAGCTCCTGCTGAAGTAGGAACACTGAATATATGTACTGAGATTCGGAGCTGCACATGTTGCATTTCCATTTTAGTATAAGGGCTGTACACACGAGGTTTATGTATTTTGATATGGTATTCTCTTATTTTATATTTTGTTCAGCATTTACAGCCGAACAATACCAGCATCATCAACAGCAACTGGCACTAATGCAGAAACAGCAGCTTGCACAAATTCATCAACAGCAAGCAAATAGTAATTCTTCTGCGAACGCTTCACAGGTGAGGGAGTTGTCTGTATTATGATTTATCCCTCATTTTTCCCACCAGGGTTCATCTCTAATTGCCAACTGTTGCCATAGCACCTTGCAACTAACCAGCAGGAAAGTGGCTTTCGCTCGAATCTACATCTTAGCCATACTCTAGAATGTTTAGAAGGGACACTACAGGTGAGTATAGTAGGCACTGCCTCTGCTCCCTCCTAACAGAAAAGAGGTGATTCTGTCAGTAATGACGTGGTATACATGAACTAAAAAAACCAGATAACATCACTAATTTAGACTGCATGAATTGTGTGTTTGTGTGTGCATTCCCATCCAGCAAGCTGAATTTGAAACTTAAACCTTGCTTAATGCAAGTGCAGGCACTTCGTCATCTCTAGAATCTTAATGTATTAAGACTACTAATAAATATAAGGAATAGATCAGTGATGGGGAATCTGTGGCATTCCAGATGTTGCCCAGATACAACTCCATCATCTGGCCATGTTGACTGGGTCTGGTGGGACGGGGGGTTTGTAATCAAAACAACATCTGTAGGGACTACAAGTTCTTTATCCCTGGCAAAGAGATTTTGGTGAGATATGTTGCACTTGGCTTATAGAAGTCTAAACAGTTCTGTATTTCCAGATAAACTGTGGGCACGACTAATTGTAAAAAGGTCTTCCTTTATTGATTATAAAACTACCAGTACTTGACTTTAAAATGTATTTGTAATGCTTGCTCAGTTCTAGCAACTTTCAAGTAATATGTCAGGGCCTTTAGTGTGGTTCCCAACACCATGGAGTTGGAGCTTTGAAAGGCAAGGTCTATTTAAACAATAAAAATTAAGGAAGTGAAGATGCATCTGTTCATGTACACTTCTAGAGAACAAATGAGAGTATGATCGTTTTGGTAGTGTAGTGGTTTTGTTGTTGTTATTTGTTTTGTTTATTCCTCTCTGCCTTTAGAAGACAGGTGTCCTCCTGTGGCTTTTAACATGACTGTTTTAAGTATGTGATATGATATAAACTAACCAGGGAACTGTTGAAGGAAAGGTGATCCGGACATTTAGTAGATTACTGTAGTAGTATATGCTTTAAAACTTGCTGTGTGGCTTCTTGATTTCCTTTTGTCCCCTTCCTTCTTTAAACCAAGTCTGTTTTTTGTTTGTTTTTCAAAGGGTTTTATTTCCAAGACACTGGATTCTGTTAGTGCTCAATTTGCTGCTTCAGCGTTGGTTACATCAGAACAGCTCATGGGATTCAAAATGAAGGATGAAGTGGTGCTTGGAATTGGGGTGAATGGCATCATTCAAGCCTCAGGTAAGAAGCAGCAAAGATGGTTGTGACCAGATTTTGCTTTGGATGTGCATCTTAAACCAGTAATGGATGTGATACTGGCGTTTTGGAATTATACCTCTTGTGTTTCTCTTCTTCCACAGGAGTATATAAGGGCTTACACCTCAGTAGTACTACGCCTACAGCACTTGTACATACAAGCTCGTCATCAACAGCAGGTTCAACCTTGTTACAGCCTTCAAATATAACACAGACTTCAAGTTCCCACAGTGCACTGAGTCACCAAGTAACTGCTGCCAATTCTGCAACAACTCAGGTTCTGTTTGGGAACAATATTAGATTAACTGTACCCTCATCAGTTGCCACTGCAAACTCTATTACTACGCTCAATGCACGACACATACCTAGGACTCTAAGTGCTGTTCCATCATCTGCCTTAAAGCTGGCTGCAGCAAACTGTCAGGTGCCCAAGGTGCCAGCTTCATCCTCCGTGGACACAGTACCAAGGTAAGCCTTTGTGTTGGAATTCAGGTTGGCAGGGAGATAATTCACATCTGGTATTCTGGCACTGTGGCATTTGTGAGTCTGTCTCACAAGATTATCTCTGTGACATACATTTGAAACCTGCCCCTAACTTCTGCTTTATGCATCTCTAGTCTAAATAGTAAAATCTTGTAGAGGTTCTTGAAATGTTGCAAGTGGAGGCTGATCGTTTTTTTTGTACCTAAAAAGAACCAGACTCTGTAATACGAAAACTTGCATGCTTTGGATTGTACTGTGTCTAGAGTCTGATTACAGAGAGAAGAAAATGTATTGAACAGTAAAGCTTTGTTTCATGTTGTCATTAATAAATTCCCCGTCCTCCTGCCCCTCCCAAATTCTAAATGTGTGAAAGTAAGCCTCATTGATCTGGATGGGATTTATCTCTTAAATTATTGGCATCTAAGGGCTTTGCTTGATTCTCTCAAGAGCTTGGGGATTCTTTCCATATCTGAAAGTGTGTTTTTTAAATTCTCTGTTTTGAAAGTTGTTTGGAAGGGGAAGTGGGCTTGCTGGTTGCAATTCAGAGAAACACAGGCCCATAGCCCAGTTGATTCAGTACTCCTACATGTATTTCTCTTGGTGTGAGATTTACAATGCAAGAATCCATTTTTATATAAACTCCCCCCCCCCCATTCCTGAAATATTACCCCCTCTTTTATGTTGATATGATAAAGTATTCTGGAATAGTATACTTCCTTTGAAAATGGAATCCTTAAGATAAAAATGTACAATAACCAAAGGAAGCTAAAACAATATGTGTTAACACACAAATGCCATATTAAAGATGCAGTGTGTGTTGGGGGGTCACTTTTACAATGTTGTTAAGGGGTGTGTGTGGAATTGACAGATTGCTTTGGTTCTGCTGCCCTTCCTGGATATTTATGGGTGTTTTTCCCCCCTTTCCCCTTTTTATTTCACAGGGAAAACCATGAAACAGAAAAGCCAGCACTGAACAATATAGCAGACAATACAGTAGCAATGGAGGTGACGTAGTTTCCATAGTAATGGAACTTCAGCCTTTGGGAACTTGTTTAGGTGCTATGCATCAGTAGCAATTTGAATGCAAGGGATGATGGAATGCAGCCTATTGCGTTTCCATGGCAGCTGTGGGGACTTGACAGCAATGCACATCTCTCATGCTTTGGTTTTTCTTTTCTTACTGTTAATAGGAAAGAATCAGCAACTGTAAATTAAGACTACAGCAATTATCTGTACAGTACTGCATATTTGTAATACCCTTGTATATATGTTACTTGAATACAGAACTGTTCATTTGTGATGCTTTGCACTTGGGGCTGGGGGAGGGAGGGGAGGGAGGGAGAATTGCAACAAAGTAAGAGTGTGAGAAGTGAGATTGTATAGAGATGAAGTGTCATCACATCATGTGCATGGTGCGGAACCTGCTGTTTTATCTATTTATTGTGCCGTGTTTACAGTTTTTTGTACACTGTACCTTCATTGGTTCCTGTGCTGTAGTAAATGTGTTAGGTAGCTGTGGACTCCTTGGTATTTTGTAAATGGTATTAACATAACTTGGTTCCCCCTCTGGGTCCTTGAGTTTTCTGTGTATCATGTGAAAAATGGTGACATACATACAGAATTTTTTAAAGGCATCAGTTTAAAATGGGGAATGTACTATTCAATGGGATCTTCCTGTTTTAATATCATAAGGCAAGTAACAAGCTAAAAATGAAGTCTCATGGATTCTACCAACTGACTAGCTCACAAACACGTGTGCAGTTTCTGGTACTTAAAGCACTAAAGTTATGTTGCTGCTCTTCATACAGCCCCCTCTGTTGTCCCATTTCCTTGCACACCAAAAAAAAAAAAAAAAGGTGTCAAATCAAGTATGCAAATGGAGTCCTTACAACTGGAGTTTTTATGTTGTCTTGCCCTTTTTTTGATCACAAATTATATTTTTTTATTGTATAATTGTTAAAGACTTCATTCTTTACTTGTTAAGAAAAAGGCTATAAGGGAGAAGAATGCAGTAATTGCTGTACGTGTATCATCATTCCAGTTTCTGAAAACAGCCAGCTTTTTTTCCTTTTAAGATTCTCCAGAAGGCTGCAAGGCCAGAACCACAACTGTCGGGTGCCTTCCTTTGGAAATATTTGCCCTCTCTTCTGTGAAGAGAATGGTACTTAAGACTCTACTACTAGTGCTTTGTCAGTACCGAAGCCTGAATGCCCACTCCAATGGCGTACATTATCCTTAAGGTTTTTAATCCCACCTGGAAAATTGTGACAGAACTCTCACAAAATAAACCCAGGGCATTACATGTTGACAGACAAATGTGTGGTGTGTTTTATACTATATGTAATTCAGTTTATTATATCTTGCCTTTTGACCTAAAGGCCCCCAATGCAGTTTCACATACTACAGTACGGCACAACTCAATTCAAAATTGAAAACACTGTAAATAGAAAATCAAACAACATAAAAGTGGGAATCTTATAATCTCAAAAAACCTATGCTGAAGGAAAATAGATTTGTTACTGGGGAATAACAGGGATTTGAGTTGGAGTGTTTTAAACATACTAAGACATTGCCTTGTCACCTCTATGGTGGGTTGAGAATCATGTCCACTGAAGCAACTCCAATCACAAAAAGAGCAAGGGCATCTGCAAAACTGAAGAGGTCCTGAGAATGTGGCTCTTCAGATGTTGTTGGAGTACTCTCCAACAAGATCCAACAGTAGTTAGATAAAGTACTGTTGGATCTTGTTGCACCACTATCGTCTCTCGGCCATTGGTCAGGTTTACTGTGGCTGATAGGAGTTGGAGTCTGGCAGTCTCAAGAGGTTGGACCACTTCTGCCATAAGACTTATTTCTAGGTGCTGAGTCTCTGTCAAAGTGCATACAAACTGCCCAGGATATTTATGAAGAAGCATGGCTGTGCATGCATGTACTGGGGCTGTGACACAAAATGATGGGAGACCCTGAGAATATATGAAATTGCAACCATTCAAGCAGAAGAAACCCCTTTTTCCATTTGTTTTGGAAAAGATAACTGGCCTGATGTCCCATGATTCATAATATGGACCTAGTTTTATTGGATGGGCAATAAAGCAGACTTTCACTTAATTGAAGAGGTGGTTATGGGTGCTCCAGTCTGGAAAAATCCTAAAACTTCTTTGTAGTGTATTTTTATTTCATAAAAGTTAGTATACCACTTCATTGTAAAAAAATCTCACTCAAAGTGGTTTACAAAAAAATAATAAAACTTATCACTAAAAAAATTAGAATTTTTGAAAAGTAAAAATAGCAATATACTAAAAATATTAAAACTCACATCAACTCTCTAAACATATGGGTAGGCTTGTTATTTACTCATTTATTTCATAGTGTATGTGCCAACCACTTCACTAAAATGGGAACCAAGGGATTTATAGGTTTCGGCATCTGGTATCTGCAGCATAGACTCTTCGAGTAGAAGTGGACAATGTTGACTGCAACTCATTCTGTCCTGGAGCTGCTAGCGGGTCAGCAAATTTGGTCAGCGCAGCCTTCATGATCTTCCCCTTCCCAATGCAGAATGACGCAAGTTGCACCCTAGAGCACAAGGCAGAGCAGTAATTCTGGAATCACTAGATGTGTTTGATGCAGGGAGGGGGAAAGTGGCCTCATAGATGTTGGACTCCCAACTACCACCAGCTCCCACCAGCATGGTTAATGGCAAAGGATGGTGGGAAGTGCAGTTCAACAAATCTGAGGACCACTCTGCTGTAATAGCTTTCATGCACAGCAACCCACACAGAGACATGGGGGTTTCTTTCTGATGCCTCATTCAGAAACTAGTGAGCTGTCACAGGACAGACAGGGAACGCCCTTGGGTCAAGGGAAGGGAGAGTTTCAAAGCAGGAACAGTCAGAAGGGGAAAACGGGGAAATGACGGAAGAAGGCGGAGAGCAGTCAAGTGGTATCAGGGCTCTGCGATGCTGAAGAGCCCTGCCACCAACCTGGGAGTTCAGGAATAATATTTATTATTATTATTTATTATTTATTCCACGCCCATCTGGCTGGGTCCCCCTAGCCACTCTGGGCGGCTTCCAACAAAACACTAAAATACAATAACCTATTAACATTAAAAGCTTCCCTAAACAGGGCTGCCTTTAGATGTCTTCTAAAAGTTTGGTAGTTATTTTTCTCTTTGACATCTGGTGGGAGGGCGTTCCACAAGGCGGGCGCCACTACCAAGATGGCCCTCTGCCTGGTTCCCTGTAACTTGGCTTCTCACAGCGAGGGAACCGCCAGAAGGCCCTCAGCGCTGGACCTCAGTGTCTGGGCAGTGGAAGTGGAGACGCTCTTTCAGGTATACTGGACTGAGGCCATTTAGGGCTTTAAAGGTCAGCACCAACACTTTGAATTGTGCTCGGAAGAGAAGGGGAAGCGTTGCCTTCTGCACAGGTGAGAAGAGAGTTCATAGAATCATAGAACTGTAGAGTTGGAAGGGACCCTGAGGATCATCTAGTCCAACCCCCTGCAATGCAGGAATATGCAGTTGTCCCATACGGGGATCAAACCTGCAACCTTGCCATTATCAGCACCAAGCTCTAACCAACTGAGCTATCCAGCTCTAGCCCGGATAGAGTGCAGGGATCAAATCTCATCTGCTGTGTTGGAGAAGGAGCCACTCCCCGAATCTGACTCTTCAGACGCATGATTTGGAATTGTAGCTGTTTGTAGATACGTAAATAAAGAACTAAATATCTCTCTAAGTGAGCAGAGGGTGTTTATTTCGAAGAGCAGACACCACCTTGACATGAGCTGATATTAATGGGAAGAAGATGCTTGGGGAATCTATAAAGATAAATGGTGCAAGTTTTCTGTTCTAGAATCTCTTGCATTTTTCATGCCGCTATCAAAATCTGAAGTTCAGTATCATTCTGAGGATTTTACTTCATTATCTAGCAGGCTATACTCCCATGCATTGAATAACATCTGAATCATTTAGTTTCCTGCTCTCAACTCAAAAGTTTGTTTGTTTTTAGCGCAACCAAATGTTCTGTTCACATACGGTAAGTGTTGTCAATGAATTAAGCTGCAACAGATGTTTAAACTGGGTTTTTTGTGGCGCTGAAAGATTCTTTGAACAAGGTCAGCATTCCCTAATTAAAATTATCACTCAAGTGCTGGGCATTCCGCCACGTTAATCACAACAATTTGATTTTGTTTGCCATAAACACTTTCTTACCCTGCTAATGTAGCATGAAATTACTTCATTGTAGCATAAGTCACAATAGACAAGCAGGTGGAAATTACAGCTATGCCTAGCATTATCTTAGCAATAATACAAGTTTTCCTTGTTTCCATAAACTGTTACGCTCTAGAGAAATGGTACAATGAAAATAGCTACTTAAGTATGTATTTACATTTGCTATAAATCAGTGTACATAGCAGACATTTATCAGATTGCATAATCTTTTAAGTTTGTTCTTGGCATCAGACCTCTGGGCACAACCACTAATTAAAGAGTTTACAATGGCTTGTGGCCAATGCATGTGTTAATTGCCAGTAGCTTTCACTCAATATTTTCTTGTGTGATTCTTTGTGCAGCTAGGATTCCCACAGCTTCCAAGATTTGGGCTTAGGGCAATAATTTCCATACTGTAGGCTGTAAGAGAACTATGACGCGTGCTATGAAAAAGAAAGAAACAATTGTGCTTTGAAGAAGGATGACTGATGCATCTCTGATTTAATTCATCAGCTTATCCTTACCTCTTCCTAATCAGCCTACACTGTAGGGCCTGATTCTTGCCACATCTCTAAATCAGGTGTAGTGGGAATGTTTTAGTCATTCCTGATTCAGCCACACATCAGATTTTCCCACTGCCTTCTGATCCCTGAATGAGTCACAGATCTGGCTTGGCCCACTTCCAAGCAAGATACATCGTGCTGGATTCTCCAGATTAAGTTAGTCATGCTTTGGTCCTATTGAACTCAACTCAGATCATGACTAATTTGTCTCATAGATTTTGATGGAATTGCAGCATGAAAAAATGCATGCAGCACAGAAAGCTGGAAGGAAGGGATAATCAGCATTTGCTATTTCAACTCTGAGAACAGGCTTCCTCAACCTCAGCCCTCCAGATGTTTTGAGACTACAATTCCCATCATCCCTGACCACTGGTCCTGCCAGCTAGGGATCAGGGGAGTTGTAGGCCAAAAGCATCTGGAGGGCCGAGTTTGAGGAAGCCTGCTCTAGAAGGAGGAAGGCTAACCTGTGACCCTCCAGACATTGCAGTACTACAGCTCCCATCATTTCTGGGTGGAGGCTGATGGGAGTTGGAGTCCAGCAACATCTGGAGGGCTACATTCCCATCTCTGCTCTGGAAGTAAACTTTCCCAGGTATAAAGTTTGTCTCCAGTTTAGACCAAAAGAAAGGTGTGCCTCAGGCCTCAGCTATGAGACGTTTAAGAGGCACTGATTTAGGTTACCTGCTCTGACAGAGGATTGCTGCATCTTTAAAGATGAGTGAGTCTCATCATCTTACATTTTCTCACTGCACAGTACTTATAATATCAGCAGCACCCTCTCTTTGGAGGGCTCTGAGGAGTTCCCTTTGAAGACAATGTTCTCATATTGACTTGGGGACAGAATATGGATGGGTGATAATTAGTTGGGTGGTTCTGTGGAACTTTGCCAGTGACTGCAGAACAATTACAGAACAATTCTTCAACACAGCAGTGATGTCTCTTGGCAGAGACCCCTTTAATTATAAATAATATGGGGAGTGTGCAGTATTTCATTTTTACTTATAAGAAATAACAGCCTTGGTTTGCGAAAGGTTTGAAAAATAAATTTGTATTCTTTAATTATGAATTTGTTTAAAACTGTTTGGTTATCAGGAACAGGAATGTGGATCTCTACCCATTTTTGCGGGGGGGGGGGGGTAAAGGAAGGAACTGTATTGCTGCACCTCTCCCATTTTCACAGCACCCCGTTTAGTCAATAGGAGTATCATATGCCAGGGCTTTATTGCGCCCATGATAATTTTTGTTCTCTGCATAATGTTTAGGTTCCCTCACTGCAAGAAGCAAAGCTACAGGGAACCAGGGCCTTCTCAGTAGTGGCACCCGCCTTGTGGAACGCCCTCCCACCAGATGTCAAAGAGATAAACAACTACCTGACATTCAGAAGACATCTGAAGGCAGCCCTGTTTAGGGAAGTTTTTAATGTGTGACATTTTAATGTATTTTTAATCTTTGTTGGAAGCCTCCCAGAGTGGCTGGGGAAACCCAGCCAGATGGGTGGGGTACAAATAATAAATTATTACTATTAATTACTCCCATCACGCATTTTATCCCATTCTCTGCTGGCTGCTTAAGTTGGCTACTAAAAGCCCATGAGAAGTGCCTATACGGCCATACAAGTTATTCTCTCATGCTTTGTTTGCTCTCTGCCTTCTTGGGCTCACTGGAGACTGAGTGGATCAAAAACCATTAGGGAAAGGGAAACAGCACAATTCCAAGAATGAAAGGGAGGTTTTCCCCATTTGCTAGCTCACCACATAGTGTTGTTCACTAGAGAATCCTTGCCTAGTGGCTGAGAAATGAAGGAACGGCGCCATCTGGAGGCTGAAAGTGTACATGGTGCCCTTGGCAATCTATTTTGGACACAGGTGAAGGGAAGACACAGATCCAGTAGGACAGACGTGCCTGGTGTTGGGAGTCGTGGGGTGAAAGGCAGTGAGCAGGGCTGACCCACCCACCCATGAGACAAGGTGAGGCAAGTGCCTCAGGTGGCAAGGTCCACAGGGGCAGCAGATCCGGCCTCCAAGGAATGCATCACCCGCTGCCACAGTCTGCATTTATTGGATGCCAGATCTTCCACTTCCTCAGCAGTAGAGTTTGGAAGAAGAATTTGGATTTGATATCCCGCTTTATCACTACCCTAAGGAGTCTCAAAGCGGCTAACATTCTCCTTTCCCTTCCTCCCCCACAACAAACACTCTGTGAGGTGAGTGGGGCTGAGAGACTTCAGAGAAGTGTGACTGGCCCAAGGTCACCCAGCAGCTGCATGTGGAGGAGCGGAGACACTAAGCCAGTTCACCAGATTATGAGAGACTACCACTCTTAACCACTACACCACGCTGGCTCAGCAGCTCCCCCACCTCCATGTACAGCCTCTCAAACAGTTCTCCAGCAGATACCTTGTGGAGAAGTAACAGCTTTTAATTATGTACTGGGAGGTGTTGGGTATGACACTGTTGGGTATGGCACTGGCACAGTTCTACCTCTTCACCAGCTCACGAGGATGGCTGGTTCTTGCAATGTCTCATTCCCCTTTCTTTGCCCCCTCAGTTCTTTGGGCAGAAGCCACCCATGGGCATCGCCTCAGTTTCTGGGTAGCATTCCTATTCCGCTGCCCAAGCCTACGTCTACACCAGAGCTTTTTGTTCACTGCATTAAAAAAACAACAATCAAGGAAATGTGCATTAAAGTATTAAAATTGGCAATCATATTATGCGCCTAATGCAGACTCTGGACTCTTTGGCAGCACACGCCAAGTGGAAAATAACCTCTGTTGGAAGAAGCTTTGTCAAAGGAGAATCTGGAAGAACAACAAAGTCGGCCTATTGAAGCTTTTGATCAGCTTTATTTTCTCAAATTGTTTCGTCTTGGTTTTTTCCACAGCGCTTATATACCACTTGATGGCAATAAAACCTCAAATCAGAAGAATTGAGGAATATATCATGTGAACAATCCCACGGCCAGCTCAGGTTTCGGAAGAGAATCCCTGTACACCTTACTCATCCCCACAGCCCACTCACTCTTGCTTGGGGGCCAATTCCCAGTTGCAGGAGTGAATCCTGTGCTGAGGCAGCTTGCCCATCTTATTGGCGCTCAGCTATATTCCATAAACTGCACTTTGAGGGGTAAATGGTAGCAAGCGCAGGGAGAGGTCAATTGTCAAGAGTAACCAAGTGTGGAGACCCGATCTAGATTGGTTGTGTCATGCTGAATTGGGGGGGGGGGGGCTCTGCAACTGCTTTCCCTCTAAAGTAAAAGTGGTGGCATCAAGCACACCTTTTAAACAGTATGATGAATGTAACATGTAGCTTGGCTCTCTGTTATTTCCATGCTAACATTCGACTCCACTAAAACTATGAAACTAGTACTGTACCTGCAAATGTTGGAAAGGCTATGGCTTGCCAGGGAACTGTTGATGTGGAGTTGAGCTGTCCTGAAATCTGGAGTCACAAAAGTGGCCAGTTCTGCTGCTTTCTGTATATGGAATTGAGAGGGGTAGCATTTGCCCCGTTGCCTCAGGCAGCAAAAATGCCTTGGGCCAACTCTGTGCCTTTTTTCAAACCCTTATTTACACAGGCAATTTATTTTCTTGTCACACAGGAAAATCAGAGCAGAAAACACTTTCTGAAATTAGCTTTCTTGTCAGTAACAATTGGCGTCCTTGACAAGTAGGTTTGTTTATCAGAAAGGGCATCACTGCGGCCTGCTTATGAGGGATCCTACCTTTTGGTTGCCATGGCACTTGGGAAGAGAAATCCCATTGTTATGCTACAAATGCATGGTTTTCAGCACCTTAATTCGCAATGGCTGGTACCATGTAGGATTCCCAATCCCATATTTTTGATGTTTGGATTTGATATTTGATGTTTGGATTTGATGTTTGGATTTGATGTGAGGCAAATGTGAAAATGGGAAATGGTTTGAAAGGAATAATTGAAGGGGGAGGGAGCCTAACACTTCCCCACCAGCCGATTATTTTCCACAAATGTCCCCAAGCTGTTTAAAGTCTCTCCCACCAGCAGCTGGATTCATAAGTAAGCATTTGCAAGGGACAACTGGTAGGGGTCCAAGGGCAAGGCTTTAACCATCCATCCTCCTTCTGGTCAATCATCCTCTGCAAATTTCTCCTCTGCCCCCAAATCTGCATGACCTCAGCAAGCACGGAAAGATGCATTTGCCTTGGTAAGGTGCAGTTCTACAGCCATCATTTTCCTATGATATATTTTATCTGATTTATTAACCACCCATCATCTGATCCTTGGATGGAGGTACGTCACAAAAAAACCTCATAAAATATAAAATATCATAGTAACAAGAAACAGAACTTCAATGACATATTAAGCAGGCAATTAAAAAAAAGTACCTGAGTAGCTCAAAACCTCTGCCCTTCCCAAAGACCGGAGTAAACAGGTGCATTTTCAGCAGCTGAGGGAAAGTGTTTGACATGGCTCAGAGAGGTCATTCCAAAAGTTGGGAGCCACCACAGAGAAGGCCCATCTGCCTGCATACCCCCTCCCAACCTACATCACCATAAGCGCCTTGGTCTGGACTTGGAAGTGAATTGAATAAAAACCACTTGAATAAAAACGCTTACTATGGGAACCTGTGAGATGCTTTAGCAGTTTTTCAGTAATTATTTGGTAACCATTAATCGTGTATGGTAAGGACTATCCCAGGGAAGAACCAGACAACAAATATGGTTTATGATTTAGAACACAGAGCACTGATGTACATCATAGTTTTTCTGCCTGCTGCGCACTGTTCCTTCATGGATCTTTTTGTTATGTGATGGAAATATCACCTTTGCTTTAAAAAGAACATATTTTGCTTTGGAAAAATCACATTCATTTTTACAATAATTTTAAAATACATTTTTAATGCTATGGCACAAACAATTCTCAAGTCATCCTTACTATTTTTTATTTAAATTTTGTCTAATGCGCTCATGAGAGAAGATGCAATGGATTGCTTAGCTTAGTTTGTGGGAAATGGCAATGTGAAATGAGTACCGATGGTCGCTGTCCCCTGTGGTGCAGCTACTTGCATAGCTATTTGCACAGATGTCACTGTGGTGACAGCCAGCCGTGCAAACAGCACACTAATGTCATGGTGTTGAAGCAGATGACTTTTTATTCTGGGCATGGTCACTTGATGTGGTGTCTGACAACTTCAACTCCAGCTGCTGGGAGAGGGATTATTTTTAGCTTATGTGTCATTCTGACCCTAAATAATCCACATACAAAAAATATCTGAGATGACAATGAACTTTATCAAGTAATGCCTATGTTCAAAATGATCTGGTCAGTCCCTGCTTCAAATCTCACTTCAGCCCCAAACCTGATATGTGACAAACCACTATTCCTCCAAGCCCCAGACCCCTGTTTGGGGTTGATAATACTCCACTTTCTGTTTTTCACCAGTTATGGAAGGCCCTTTTTTATTTTATTCCAGCAGGCTTTTATTTTATGAGGCAGAGGCTTTTGTTAGAATTTTAGTTGAACTGCTGACCCTGTCTCATTTTTGTAATTGGTTTTATAAATTGTAAGCTGTCCTGATTGGTGTATTTATACTAGAAGGGATGATATGTAAATACAACGAAAGAATCATCATGGACATCATATTGATCTACGTTACAGGGCTAGTGTAAAACTAAAGTGACAATGTGGCAAGTCGTGCAGTGACATAGGACAGGGCCTTCTCTGTTGTGGCACCTGGGATATTGAATCCCTGTAAAAATGTGACTGTCTTACTCATTGGTAGCTTTCTCATACCAACTGATGAATTGCCTCTAGCAATATGTTGTCAATTTGTTGTTGCTGTTGTATTGAAACTACTTATGGTGTAATTTTGATACATTTTTAATATTTTAAACCTTGTCCTGGGATTCAACATCTAATAAAATGATAATATGAACATGACCAATCATTATTATTGTACTATCCAGGATCCTAAAATATCAAGGCTCCAAGGTTCAGGCAAAAATTACAACTCATCTAGGGATTCTTCCATCCAGAACCTACAGAGACTTCTATACTTCAGGACATCTCAGTTCCCAGAAAGCGGCAAAATGTATCATAATTATAGAAGGTGATTATATCACACGTTACAAATTATTAATGATCACAGGGAACATTCTGCAACGGTTGCTCTTAGAACAAATTCCTACAAGAACCTTTCTAAGACAAATGATTAATCCCTACACCGCAAAACCTGTTTTACAGTTGAGCAGCGATGCAACAGGGCTGGAGGGAGTGGACTCCATCACTGACTATCAAATCCAGCTAGAAGAAACAGAGGGAATCAAACGTTTTGTGTCTTTTTGCGGAAAATGCATATTTTTTTGTGTTCGCCAATTTCCTGACCTCATTCTGCTTCTAACCATGACTAATAAAGCCTTCTGTGCTTTCAGTGGCCAACAGAATGTTGAAAGGGTGGATAATAAAGTCTTCCAATATCCTGCGCATTCACACTACTGTATTTCCGTTGAAACTCATGGTCCTTATGCTCCGAATAAACATGGATAGGCCTGGCAAACAGTCAGTGGAGCCCTGCTATATTCTGCCAGCTGCCACTAGCCGAAGAGACTGACATTTCAGCAACCGCAGGGATTTTCCTACGACAACAACTGACCATGTCGCCCAATTGCCACGTTTCTCTTCTAAACGTCTAAATGTCTATGTTGTAAACCAAGGAGTGAAGGCACTGAAGACTGAACGCAGCAGGAAACAGCAGAAGAAACACAGTGGCAAAAGGGCCTTGTGGACATTTGGGTGAAAGAATAGTTGCAAAATGACAAAGCAACAAGAAAACACAAGACGCAAACTGAATAGCTCTTAAAAAGCAGGCAACGGCTGGATGACCAGAGCTGAACAGTATACTAGGTTTCGTTTTATGTGTGGGAAAGACAAAATTTGGAATGAGACACAATCTGTGAATCAGCAGCTCTGGAATGCCAGCACGGAAAGAATGGCAGTAATGGATCCAAGGGGGGAAGAGAGGCAAGTGTGTAAGCTATTCAGAGTCAGTTTTAGCTTAGCACACGCTTCCAAATCCCGTCTAAAATGATGAGATGCGGTCTTGGAGACATTTAATAACATTCCTCCAAGTATAAACTAAGGCCATTGGCAAAGCAAATCACCAATGACATCTGTTAACCCCAGCAGAAGTCAGATGAAAGAAATGCCTTAGGGGCCATCCACAAAATGTGCAATTTGTGAAGGGGGGGGGGCGGTTAGCAAAGCTGAGAGAAAGAAGGGGTTCAGTATTGGTTAAAATATGGAGGCATTGAGATGGGGTTAAAAAAACCTTTACATTTTGTAAGAAATCAATATTTTGGCATGGGTAGTGCCTACACTTAGGAACTCCCTACCTATTGATTTTCATGGTATTGTTTTCAGCAAGAGAAATTTAGGGTTCCATAGCACACTGTTTGAAGTCTAATGCCTTAAGCTGTGGATTGGGTGGATCAGTTCAGAGTTTGGCATGTGACAAGCACATGTGATGAACAGCTCACGTGTCAGCCTGTGCACCGGAAACTGGGTACAGTCAGGCAACCGTTTCCCTGTATTCCAAATTATTAGCAGATTCACTCAGCTCATGTTGTCCACATGGCAATTTGACTGTGAAACAGCTATGATCTACCAGTTATAATAACAATGCACTTTGTAATACCACTGGCTATGCTATCCTCCTGAACTGACTCAATTAAATTGGTTCGGATCCTCTCTCTGGGGTTGGTTTTGAAAAATAGCACTGGGTAATAGAAAGAGAGGTGCCAGAACTCACCATGAATGCCTCTCTTGTTTTCTTATAATGGCAATGGCGCCTACCTGAGAGGTGCCAGCACTGAGTTCCAGTGAGTTCCTGCTGAAGAAAACCCTGATCCTATCTCCAATAATATTTAACACCTGAACACACTCACCAATAAGACTTACTTCTGAATAACCATATTCAGCTTGCCTTGTTTGTAAACCTGCCTTCTAATAAACAATGGAAATAATTGTGCTAAGACTGTGCCTATACTAGCTTTCTTGAAGTAACTCAACAATTGTTTCCCCAAAAGGATCCTGGGAACTTTAGCTTGCTAAGTGTTCTGGGAATTGCAGATATGTGTGGTTTAAACTACCAGTCCCAGGATTCTTTGGGGGAAATATTGTACTGTTGATATATGATGTGTGTGTAGCCTTAGTGACTCTCAAGATTATCTCTGACTGTGTTATGTACTGAAGTCCTCACCCTGGGCCAGCAGGGGGATACTGTAGATAGTTATGCAAATGAAGGATCGAAAAGTGACGTTCAGTGATTGGATAGTTTTGTATGCAAATGAAGGATCGAAAAGTGACGTTCAGTGATTGGATAGTTTTGTATGCAAATGAAGGATCGAAAAGTGACGTTCAGTGATTGGATAGTTTTGTATGCAAATGAAGGATCGAAAAGTGACATTCAGTGATTGGATAGTTTTAGAAAATGGCAACAGTTACAATTGTTCTGGAGCTCTATATAATCAGGCTGACTGAGCCCCTCAGTTTAGTTCTGTTCTGACATCTGAATAAAGAAGAGCTGTTTGAAGAATCGCTGTGTCGTCTGCTATGTTCGCCCACAATTTAACAGACTGGATGGCGGACCATTTGCCCATCCAACAATCCAGTTGAATTTAGAGATAATTTGGCATGTGTCTTTTGCCTTCATTTTCATGGGCCTGAGGAAACTGTTCCCTGTCAGAGCGGAACCCTTGCTTGCACTCTGCCAAAGGACACTTTGCGTTACCTGTGAATTACTAGAACTGATTCTAGTAGCAATAGTTAGACTGTGTTTCTTGTCTTTTATTTTTAATGCCATTGACCAATTCTCACTCACTTTAGTCTTGAATAATTTAATAAATATCTTACATTAGAAAACTGGAGTTCAATAATGAGGATCCAATCCATGTCCGTCCTAATGCTCCTTAATGGTTAGAAGAAGAATGGACTCAGAACTGCCTCTTCTCCCCTTTAAAATACCCTAAGTTTATATTTCCATGCATTCAGATAAAATAAGTACATGGTGGCAGCAGTGCTACAGGTAGGTAAGTTATGCAAAAGGTAATTTACGCTCTCACTAAATGTAAGCATTGGAAACCTGAGTTTACTTGTTAATGGATGTTATCTTGAGGGAGGGGGTTGCACATCTAAAATAAATGTTATTTTTTTAAAAATATATGCAAACAATATATCTCAGCAGTCCTACCTCCCATTTTGAACACATGTGGGTTAAACCACAGAGCCTAGGACTTGCCGATCACAAGGTCGGCAGTTCGAATCCCCGCGATGGGGTGAGCTCCTGTCGCTCGGTCCCTGCTCCTGCCAACCTACCAGTTTGAAAGCACGTCAAAGTGCAAGTAGATAAATAGGTACCACTCCGGCAGGAAGGTAAATGGCGTTTCCTTGTGCTGCTCTGGTTCGCCAGAAGCGGCTTAGTGATGCTGGCCACGTTACCCGGAAGCAGTACACCAGCTTCCTCGGCCAATAAAGCAAGATGAGTGCCGCAACCCCAGAGTCGTCTACGACTGGATCTAAGGGTCAGGGGTCCCTTTAACTTTTTATTTGTAAATAATTTCTATGAGAGATACTTAAGAGTCCACATAAAACAGGGTCTAGTCGTCGTTGCAGCCGGTGACTGTGTAATCGGTGTGGTAGATCTCCAAGTGCTTCATTAGAAACGTATCCAACGATACCATCCGCAGGTCTCACTTAGTTAACACAGCTGGTTGCTTCCCAGAAGGCCTCAGAAGAGGGCTCTCTGGAGGAAAGGATTGAAAAGACAAAAACAAAACCCTGCCAACTGATTTCTACATGTAACGTAAGAGCCAGGCCTATCTACCTAGCCCAGCATCCTGTTTCCTACAGCAGCCAACCCAATGTCCATCTACAGCAGGTGTGGGGAACCTTTGGCCCACCTGAAGTTGCTGAACTACAGCTGCCATCTTCTGTGGCTACTCGCCATTCTTGCTGGGGCTGATGCAGTTCACCAACATCTGGAGTACCAAAGATTCACCAGCCGTTAGCCCTCTCCTGCTGCTGTTCCCTAGCAACTGAGGTCTGTAATCCAGCTGTCTGCGTTATCAGATACAATTTTGTGTGTGTGAATGGTCACTGTTTACAACGTAATTACCACCATCTGTATAGATTAAAATAAGTCTCAAACAAGCCAGTACATAGACAAAGCAGAATTGCTTTACGGCCGTTGTTGTTATTTTCCAGATGAATACCTGAATTAGAATACTGTTAAGTGCCAAATTGCTAGGTATATAGCACATCACTTAAATTGTGTAACACTATTTCCATGCAGGATGACTGCTTTAATGCATGAGCATGCAGTTTGAGGTTATTTTTTATATTTGTTTCTTTTTATTTTTACCCTGGCATCTTTTCATAATGGACTGCAATCAGCAATGATGTTTCTGGAACTTTGCGGACAAATGAATAGTGCCTTATTGGCAGACTTACTGCACAGCTAAATATTCTTTAAAGTTATTGCTTATTGCTTTTCTTTCCAGTTAAAATATCCCTCATTTTTTCCAAGCAGGTTTGCCTTTATTAATATCAGAAGGTCACACAATTCCTGTTATGTACTGATGTTCTCACCCTGGGCCAGCAGGGGGTTACTGTAGATAGTTTTCACTCAGGTCCACATCAGTTATTTTAGGCGGGAAACCCTGGGTTGTTGTTGCTACAATGTTGAAGCCGGCTCCTATAAAAGCAGGCCGGCTGAGCTGTTTGCTGTTCAGTCTGTCCAGTTTACAATAAAGAGCTGCTCTGGAGAAATCACTGTGTCGTCTGATATGTTCGCCCACAACTTAACAATTCCTTTTTGAACGCTTACATTATCTGTGGTCTAACAACATGGCCACAGCACTGATGGCACTTTGGAGAGTTCCAGTTTCCAAGAGATTCTTCATACACCTTATAAAGGCTTATATCTCATGGGAGTCATAATGATGTAATCCGTACTCTAAGGTTTTGTTCCTGCTTTATTATTCTGCTCAAGCTGTTGCATAATTAAGGTAAGAGCAATAGCAAAACATGCTTGCTCCTTGTTGAAGAAGCCTGCTTGTCTTTACTTCAGAAAGGGACCAATGAGACACAGATCTTCTGATTAAGTATTATTCCTCCCTTGCAGAAATAGTTGAAGCATTTTATGTGTGGGCATAGGAGCCATCTCCTAGGGCTTGAGGTCCCTTTGACGCCCCCTCCCCCATAAAATATTTGAGGAGGCTGAGCCCCTCCCCCAAGTTGATGGGACAATGCCATTCAAATGTTGTGTAGGTGTGTGTGCCACTTCTTGTGTTCGATTATGTGGGGTGGGCTTACCTGGACCCCTCTCAATATGTTATTCAAGTTGGGTGTGGGCGCTACAATTCCAAACTATTATACAGCCCTCTCCACTTTACCACTGGGGAGAAATCCAAGAGCAGAACGACAAAATTTAATTACCTTTGTATGAAAAGATACCTGATGTAATTGCAAACATACAAACAGAGCATAGAGGAAACAAATAGATTCCTGCAAGAGCATGCAAAACTGGATCAGATTTCCGGAGAGCAGCTTTGTAAACCCCTCATAGCATGCAGGTTGCTTCTAGTCCATTGGTTACAATCCGGCTACAGTCTTGTCTTGAATAAACACGTTCACACCACCTTAATCTCTGAGCATTGTGAGATTCCAGGGGTTCCAGGCACATACCCAGGGAAAGCAGATTTTATTAACACGTATATACAACCTGAGCCTATGATGGAAGGGTTCACAGCATTAACACGCCAAGGGTCTTGCTTCTCCTATAGCCACAGCCTTGGATTCCAACAGAAATCAGGCATGGCTTTTTCTCCCAGCTGACCAGTCTTCAGCCTTGCTTCTAGTGTCTAGCTCACATAAATCCACTCTCAGTCTGGTCTTTGCCTTTCTAACTACCAGCCAGCTGAGGGAGAGCCCCCACCCTTTTTAGATTATCTGGCACAGAGCCACTTCTTTTGTTACCTTAATGACCCATACTTAGAGGACCATCACCTCAGCAGAAAGCTAGCCTGGCTATTCCAGGAATTGAATCCAGGAATTAGAAGCCATACAGTCTGCCCACCCCCAACTCCTAACTCTGGCCATAGATTTGCCTTGTCTCTCTGCCCTACTCTCTCTTCCCATACTCCCTGTTCCACCAATTAACTACTGGTGAATCCCTGGAGATTGAAGAAAGGTCATCTTTAGAGAGGGAGATATGAGAAGAGTGTCCCTTTTCTTAATCCATTTAATAAAACCTGCTTCTCACAAATGTAATCCAAGGAGGAAACAAACAGGCTGGCCCAGAAAGCAAACAAATCCATATTGTGTGCTCTTTTGTCTTTTGTTTTTTTGCTGGGTTATGTACACACTGCTGCATAAAGCTATGCTGAGAAAGGAAAACAGGGCACATGGTTCGTCCTGTGTAGTTTAAAATGGGTGTGAGAGAGAGACCTTCCAGTCCCAGTTAGTAATCTGGCTGCTAAATTATGCACCAACTGTAATTTCCTTTACGCCGGACGGTAAATGACTCCACACTATCTGGAGAAGCTCCACTGGATGGCATAGTGAGGATGCGATGAAAACAGCGAAATGCTTCTCCCTTACTATGTATTCCACAGATCATTCAACTAGGGCTGCATCAAAAGCGCCAGTCATATCAACCAGAAAATTGTTCCCACAGCAATCTGTAAACCAATTGGATCTATCAACCTCCAAGAGGGAGGTTCCCTGCCTCTGTGGAGGGGAGATGCTACTGAAGGTTGAAATCTCAGTAGGAGGTGAGAAGCGTTTGATGTTAAAATCCCACACCCTCAGAGGGTGTCCTGCCCCATGTGTTGGGTTGTCTACATGTTGGAGCAGTCCCATTGTCGTGGTGGCCATTAAGTCCTGAGCCAACCCAGACTTGGCGTGAATGTTGAAGAACCCCAGGAGCAACAACTTCAGGGTCCTCAACACCACGTCCAAGATCACGTTTGTCAGCTCAGGTAGGGAGACTGCTGGACCATGAGTTTGGAGCAGGGGAGAGTTAAACAAGCAGAATTCCTAATCTACCCTGAATGCCCAATGCAAGGCACAAACACTCTAGATCTCCACTCAAGTGGAACAGCCTACTGAATCACTTGAAATGTGCAAAGGTTTATGTGCTAATTAATTTAATTTCCAGATGATTTCAATCGGAACCTAATGAAAGTTTAGACTTTCAGAGGTGGGTGTTTCTTATTTAATGACCCTTACTTCTGGAATTTATTTTTTGAACTCTAGTAACCTTAATTAGACAATATTGATTTCATTTTTGGCATTTTACTGGTTTGTGTTCTCCTCTGAGACTTCTTTTCAAGAAGACCCAAAAATTGTAACAACATTATTCAGAATAATAATCTCCCCTTAGGAAATCATGTTCCTTTTAGGTTAAAAAATCCCCAAATTAAACTTTGATTTGTGGACTTTCCCCCTCAAAGTGCACTTCACATTCTATAAAGAGGCACAACCAATAGTCCAATTTCACCTTCGATGCTGTATAGAAATAGTGGAATCACCAAAATGTATGGTGGCTAACCAAATACATGAGTACAGCCACGTTTCACTTATGTATCTTTGCATTATGCTTCATAGATTATAAGGAAATTCAATATGCCTGAAATGCTGTTAAGACCCATACTGCATACTTTCAGTTGCCTTTAATGAGAAGAGCACCGGTTGCTTTACGGATGCTGAATTTCCACATCCACTGCCAAGTGATTAAACTAGCATCTTGGTTTTTAAATTTAATGGAAACAAATTCTGTTTGACTCTGTATGTGCACCTGCACTGACAATTTAGTCAAATTGGGCTTTTTTAAAAAAAGATAAAATCAAGCTAGCTGATGCCAAACCAATTTTGACAGGATAATTACATCATTATGTAGATGTAGTAAGCTTTGGAGTTGGCACAACCCCTGTGCTAAAGTGACTGTTTCTATAATACATAATAGCAGCAGAAATTACATATTTTCCCCCAAAGTTTATTGCATTAACTGGAAAGAAGCTGTAAGAGTCTGAGGCCGCAGTCTTACGCACATCTATTTGGATCAAACTCTGTTGAACATGGGACTTAGGCTATGTATATATTTGTTGCTTGAAACACAGAGGTCATTTCTATGTACACACCAGAGAGGAGGCGGGAATGCCTTCATCTAATGCAGGGGTCAGCAACCTAAGGCCCATGGGCCGGAAGTGGCCCGTGGAGGTCGTTTGACCCGTCCCCGAGCTGCCCCCAAACCAAGCTGCCCGCCCATGCGCTAAACCAGCACAGCGTGGTGTGCAGACTCGCTTCTGCGGCGCCGAAAACCGCATCTGCACAGATGCAGGTGCCGAAAACCGCAAGTGCATGTGACTGATCTAGCCCAGGTAAGATAAACCTTGCTGACCCCTGATCTAATGTGTATTACCTGATTTGATTCCCCATGCCTGCAACTCCCCCTATTCAATGAAACCCTCATCTGTGCATGCGCAGCCACGGTGCAGCTTTTGGTGATTATTTTTTGGCATTTAAACATAACGGCATGGGCACATCTTTAGAATGATGTACTCCAGTGGTGTAGTGAAGCACTCTGGACTTTAAATGGTTTTGGGTGGGTGGACTCTTTAGTAGGTAATGTGTATTACTTTTCACTTACATCAATATATGGCAAGCCAGTCGTGCTACATATGGGGCCCTTTCCGCTGATTCTGCAGAGTGGGGCCCTGGACGTCTGCCCTAAATTCCTGCCCTGACAGCACCACTATGTTCTTCCTGAGAGTCTGACGTCAGGCTCCATCAAAGAACAGTGGTCTTTTAAAAGCTGTGTTGACATCCTTAGCCTAGTGAATAATTGTTGCCTACAGCATGTCTGTGGCTGAGAAGCAGAGCTGCTTTCGTCCTGATTAAGATGAAACACTAGTCTAAGACAGAGGGACTTGTTACAACATGATTTTCATTGGGAAGCCTGAAAACTTGTCTTGCAACACTGAACTACTTTAAAATAAATTATTTCATACGTTAAGAAAAATAAATAAAAACTTCCAAGTTCAGTTTAGAGACTATCCACTGATGTCTTGGTCACCAGTCGGCACAATTGCTAGCCATCAAATTTAGGTCATAACAAGAAACAGGCCTGTGTGTGTTGAACTCAACTCACACCCATTCTTATTTGAATCTGGCATGCAATAAAATGATGTCAGGTGGACACAGGCCACAGGGTGGGTTCTGTCTTGCTAGAAGACATAACAAGAAGGCACGGTCCTGAGCCCCTGTTGTATTCTAGCCAATTTGACACAGTGCTCAGATTAATTTCTGCATTGCAGAGCAGGAGTCAGAAGCAGGTCAGCAAAAAAATCACATGGCATCAGTGAAGTTAACTCTTTATTCAAGGAAACATGGTTGACTATGGAGGCCAGCCCTAGTGAGCACAGCAACTTGTCCTGGTAGATTTTGCCCCTTTGAGGCAGTTGTGGGGATTGAAGGTCCCTGCCTTCCCACAGTTCCCTCAGTCTCCTCCTCCACCTGCTCCAGGTCCTTCCCAAGCAATCTGAGACTTCATCGCAGTGCCTGCCTTTGCTCCACCCTCTTCATCCCTCTTGGCAGACCTTAAGAGATCAGAAACTGAGGATCCAGCAGCCACCATACCAGGCATACAGGATATAATCCCAGAGTAGCAGGGTGCAGAGTAGAACAGGCAACATACCTGACAAGGCAATTGACTATCACTGCAAGAACAGACTCAAAAGAACTTCTGGATAAACAAACTGAACACCCTGAACATTCCACAGCTATAAGCTAAAGAATAATTTGCCTATGCTTTTAATTTCTTTTAAAGCCTCCCTTGCACTTAAAGAACATATTTCACCTATCTGAGAATTCTTACTATTCTCAACATTCTAAGAATGTCACCTTGGTTCTCCAGTCCTCAAGTCTGCATTGAAGACCAACAGTATTCTTGAAAGGATATACTTATTAACTAACAATCATAAACCTATTGAGGTTTTAGAGATTTTATATAAAAGGTCCTTTATTTAACAAGCAATGCCTAAAGCACTAACAAACATAAACGGATAAATACCATGATTCTTTCTTTCATGTCTTTTGACAGATGCTTTTTTAAAAAAGTATCAAACCCTATAATTAAAGGTTTAATGCTAAACACATTTACCAGGGAGTAATCTGAATTTTGAGCTGCATGGAACTTACTTTTGAGTTACATGCATAGGACTGTGCTGCTAGTCACTATAAAAGTGCATTCTTATTTACTCATGATTTTCAAAATGTACAGTATGTTAATGTACTTAAAAGGACAGATAATAAATGTAATATCAGATCAGACAGAATACATGGGTGCTGTATCCTGTAATCTCATTCATACAATTCAGCTATGAAGAGTCCTTTCTTAATTTCAGTATTTTCTCAAAGGTCAGTCAGATGATTTCACACTTAAGATGGTTGTAAATATAAATAAGATTGTTACCTATACAATACCTTTATATGCGCAAGCAGTGAAGAAGTTTATGGGCTACTTTTTAACCCAAGACAATGTCAATTGCCATGGGAAGTTTGCAAAGCCTAAATGGTTTGGGGAACAGTACATTTTCAAGCGTTGATAATTCACAGTTCTATGTGATATAGTTTAACTTACTCTTCAATTGTCTGTCTCCCTCCCCCAGTGATTCATACCATAATGGCTATTGGCTACTATACAAACAATAAAAATCTGACTGACTCCAGAAGGATGTTGGTTAGTAAAGCCAAACGTTTTTATAATATACATAGCTGTGATCTTAAATAAACCCCAACTCCTAATTGATTTCACTATACAGTTACAATGAATATGTTTAGCATATTTGTCAAGAGTTTCTAAACCATAAAATTTTTAAGCATGAGCTATTAATCTGTTCCAATAATTTTTTATAATTATTATAATAAATCATATGGATTTTAAAATAGTAAGAGCAGTACCCTTATAAATACTTCAGCTGCTGGGGACATTTGAGGAATGTAGTGTGTAGTAGAGCAAAATTTCATTAATTCACACAATTATCATGAATGCAGCTCTACCTACAATCACAGCGCCTTCTTTCTATATAACATTAATAAATAATGCAACTGCTTTGCGAAAATGTCTCTGCTTTTTTTTTCTTGCGTCATTCAGAGCAGCTCTGTTCTGCTAAGGCAAAGCCTCTTTTATACCTGATTGATTTCAAGTCCATTTAAAAGATGCTCCAGTAGAGTGCCAGCTTGGAGTGGCCTTAAATGAACTAAGAGGTAAATGCCCATATCTTGGTTTGTGTACCTGGGGCTTTATTTAGGATAAAGCTGTTGATGAAGCTGGTTTTCAACACTTTCTGAATAAGTTGCCACTGGGAGGTCGAATTGCATCCCAGGAAAAACTCCATGGCACCAGCAAGAGGAATATCAACCGGGCTCCAGCCATCAGAGAGGCAGCAGCTGCAGGGAGCTTGCTTGAGCCTTCCATGTCAGAAAGAACCTGCAGTTGCCATTGGTTTGAGGACCAGAACAGAAGCAAACTCAGTCTCCATCCAAGGTCCACTTGGAAGATGCACCTTTTGCCTTTCATAGGAACAAAGCTACTTTGTACTGTCAGGTCATTGGCTCATTAGCTCAATATGGTCTACACTGACTGGCAGCAGCTCCCCAGAGTTTCAGACAGCCTTACTTGGAGATGATGGACATTGGACCTGGGACCATTTGCATGCAAAGCATGTGATATGGAACTGAGCTACAGCCCTTTCTAGAAAGGGCATAATCATAAATGGAAGAACAGCTTGGCCAGAGAAGGAATAGCTGCTGAGAACTTTGCTTCCCCCCTCTCTGCTGGAAACAACACTTGGCTCTGCAACCAACCAGTTGTCCTCAGACTCCAGAAGTATAGGAATGGCCAAAGGAACAAAAAGCACTTAATAGTTTTTTTTAATGTCCAACTCTGTTGGTAAATCACATTGGAAATCATTTCAGTGATAGGTGGGGTAGACATTCAGGGACCTTCGCTAGTTGTTTCCACCCCCCGCAAGCTTTTAGCTGTCTTTCAGACACTCCCTCAAGCTAAAATTATACAATGAAAACAGGCCAAAGAATTCAAAAGTTGGTCATACACAGGTGATTATCGATGCTTGAATGCATGGTGGGAGGGGAGAAACAGTTCTTTCAAGCACAATACAAGGGGAGTGGAATGAAACGAAGCTGATGTGCTTCACAGCTCTGTTAAACAGGACTTATTTCAAGTAAAATTTATTTTTTCTTGAAGGTAGGAAGGGGATACATTTCAGTAGTGGGGCAGAGTTAATTTTGATGCAACAGAAACAATTACCGTATCTCACCAAAAATATATCTTACATGACTATGGGAATAGTGGTCAAATGGAGTGTCGAAGGAAGCGTAATTTTTTACACGATTTAAAATTCACATTCTGAGAAACATGCTCCAGAACCCAACTCACAATATACATGAAATACAATCTCCAAATCCAAGCACAATACAATATAAAAAAACTTAATATATCCATTTTATAATAACAAAATAAATGGTGGAAGACCACCACAAACTCTCTGAAAGGAAGTTGATGTCAATACAATAACTTAAATAAGAAAGAATGCTTCAGTGTGACATTCATCTTTAAGTGGTGTATCATCTTCTATTTGCTGTATAAATATATCAACTTCCTCTAACAGGTTTATAATCCAGAATACTATTTTTATTTGCTTATTAAATTTGTATACCGTCCTTCATCTCAGGGCTAGATCTCAGCATTAAAATGCAAAAAATACTTGATAAAAACAAGAATAAACCCATAACATCTTCTCGCACAAACACATTTAAAGGGCATATCAGTTTATAATTCAGAGCATTGTTTTATAATCTAGTAACACACAATGCAAAAGCGGTCAGGCAGGGAGCAATCCGAGGAAGAATAACAAGCAGGTGCACGGCCACCGCAGGATTCAATTTTGTCTGTTTGCTTTGCACCTCCTGCGAACTCTCTTTTTTTTTTATCCGCTACTCCGCGCCTCGTTCCACCTTTCCCTCCTCGCGGCTCACGCGCAGGCGCAATCCCGCTGCCGCCCATCGCCTCCACCACGTGCGCCTGCGCGCTCGGCCTCTTCGTCGGAAGGCGACGGAAGCTCGCGTCGGCTCGAAAGTCTGTTCTATATATACAGCACAGCGGCTTCTTTTATCGAAAGGGCGGGGTTGGGGGGGAAGAAGGGCCGTTTATGCGCGTGCGCAGCAAGTCCGAGGCGGGGCGTCGCGCGGCGGAGTGAGCCGGCGGCGTTCTCTGCAGTGGGTGACGTCACCCCCTCTCCCTTGCCCTGCCCGCCCGCCCCGCCTCTGCCCGGAGAAGGGGAGGGCCCGGATTCGCCGGCTGCAGGCGCCGCCATGGCTGCCATATTGGAAAGGAAGTGAGTGCAGGAGGCGGCGGCGGCAGCGGCCCTGGGCGGAGCAGCCCTTCCCCATTCTTCTCGGCCGCGGCGGGTCTCCTCACGGCTGCGACCCGAGAGTCTCCCCGCACCACTGCCAGAGGCAGGGGAAGGGTAGGCCGGAGCGGCGGCGGGCGGTTGGCGACGCGGCCGCTTGATAAGGCGTTGAACGCCCGAGAGGAGGAGGAGGAGGAGACGGCTTTGGCCTAAGATGGCGGACCCGGCGGAGTGTAACATCAAAGTGATGTGCCGCTTCAGGCCTCTCAACGACTCTGAGGTGACTCGCGGCGACAAGTACATCGCCAAGTTCCAGGGCGAAGACACCGTCGTCATCGCGGTGAGTGCCAGGGGGAGGCGAGGGGGGTCGGCCCGCCGGCGGGGAGGGGCCGGAGCCCCCCTGCCCGGGTGGTCAGAGCCGGAGGTGGGGGCTCCATGACCCAGCAAACTCTGGAAAGCGCGGCGGCGGTGTGAAGCACCTCGGGTGGGGGGGGGGTGAGGAATTGGGTGGGGGGAGGGCGGAAGGAAAGCTGTTGCCGGGGCGCTTGGAGAGGACAAACAGGGTGGGCTCACCCGGGGTGAGTGAGGGGGCGTGCGAGCCGGTGGTGGAACAGAAGCTGAGGGAGCAGAGGAGGGAAGGGCGTCGAAGTGGGGGCTCAGTGAGGACCGAGGGGCTTCTTGAGGGGTCGGGCGTTGGCTGCAGGAGCGCCCCCTCCTCTTCTGCCTCCCTCCCTGCGCCGCGCCTGTGAAATCTCTTGGCCGTGGGGTTTTGAAATGGGGGCGGGGGGAGTAGTAACCTTCCTAATGTCATAATTCCAGCTGCTGAGTAAGGGAGTTGAGGCGCTCCTAGCGCTCCACACAAAAGCCGCTCCAGTGATGTTGTTGTTTTGCTTCGTGTTTACCCGGGGTGCCGGCTCTATTGCATGCACAAAAAACCAGATGCTGTAAAATGCACATTGCAATAGAGAGCAGTGGTGTAGCGGTTTCTCAGCCCCCGCCCTCCATCTCAGGGGGTTTGACACCAGCCGCATAGGAAGATGGTTTTATACCAAGTCAGGCCATTGGTCCATTTAGCTCAGTACTGCCTCAGCTGACTGGCAACGGCCCTCTGGGGCTTCAGGCAGGAGTTTCTCCCAGCCCTACCTGGAGATGCTGGGAGTTGAACTTGAGTCGGTTTGCATGCAAAGCATGTGCTCTGCCACTGAGCCTTTTCCAAAGAAATCAGCTGACAGTTATTTGTACTAAGGTTCTTTTTTTCCACCTTTGCAGTTAACAGGCTGTAAAATATTGAATAATGAACCTTGCATACACTGGGATAGTTGCCAGACTATAAAGCAGTATTAAGCAAGTAGAGTTCAAACACGTTACAGATATGATGCTGGAACTGTACTAATGGTGTCTATGATATTGTAGCAATGTCATTTATAATAAAACTTCAGTGCCACTATGAAAATAGGTGTAGGTGGACAGCTAATAGTTAATAACTAGAACTCTATGTAAGGTAAGTTTGACCTCCGAATGGAACTCACAGATCAGAATACAGTACTTCAAAAATCACATGAATGGGTGTTTTACTGAAGGAGGAAAATTGCACATGTTTATATTGGGAAGACAAGCTTTTTAATGTAACTGAAATAGTTGTTGATGTTTAAATACTTTGGATAGAAGTCAGCACTTTCAAAAAGTGTTTTCGTCAGAGAGAACAGTGACTTGATGAAAAAGGGTTCCATAGGTGAAACTCATTGTATCAGTTTGACAGCACGCATAACAATGTGCACACCTTTTTTTTGTTTGTTAAGCATTTCTTCTACAAGACTGCACTTCCTTTTTTCCCTCAGACAGGTACCTCTTTAAAAATCCTCTCTGATCTTCAGCATGATGTCACACTAAGTCTACAGTCCCATTTTAAAACTGACGATAAAAGCTTTTTTGTAGTGCTGTAGATTGTTTTTGTTTCAAAGCCCCACCCATCAGACATCTGAAAAACTAGCATGCAGCTCAAGCAACTAACTTGGTAAAACAAGTTATTGAACTGCAATATTAAATTTACTTTTCAAAACTTTAAAAGATGCTGGGCATTAATGTTTGTTTATCTTGATAAATAAGCTTGGACTTAGAAAATGCTCAGCATGCTGTTGACATTAGAACAGACTAACGTGTTAGTAATTGGACCGTGTGTGTGTGTGTGTGTGTGTGTATGTGTATATATATTTGGGTCACTAAATGGTCAACAAACTGTGTGGAGACACACACACATATACAGAGAGCGAGCCATTATTGGCCAATCATGTGTCTCCTTTTACAATCTAGCATTCCTATTTAGAGGGTTTAATAATATCTAACATATTTTTCTTGTAAAATGAAAAATCTTGTAAAAAAATATTTTAAGGCGGAGATTGAATGGCAATGTGTCATGGATACTTTATTTGAGATTCCTGCATTGCAGGGGGGTTGGACTAGATGACCCTCTGGGTCCCTTCCAATTCTATGATACTGTGATTTTAACATTGTAACAGTGTTGCCAGCAGCACCAAAATATCTGGTCAAATCCCAGATCAGTGATTGACTTCGGGCACTCAGAATCTCACTCTCTGTTGCCCATCTCTAAAACAAGAATTATGGTAATCGTCAATTTGGCTGCTGTGAAGATGAACAATATAGTCTTTAAAGCATATGGCAAGCTTCCAAGAGATTAAACAATACATTGTGTCTTCCCCAATCCTTGGGCATGGAAGAGTAATTTTACCTGGGGTGTTCTTACCCGGATGGGATTCATGATATAGCGTTAAGATGATGTGTGATATGATGAGCAGCAGTTAAAATGCTGTTGATATTAGTGAACAATTAGTGTTTGAGGCCCTGCAACTAGGAATTGTGGTAGGAGTGCAGAGCCTCTGAGATGTGAGCTAGTAAGATACTGCTATACAGAGGTACCATGGGTTACATATGCTTCAGGTTACAGACTCCGCTAACCCAGAAATATTACTTCTGGTTAAGAACTTTGCTTCAGGATGAGAACAGAAATCACACGGCGGCGCAGCAGCAGCAGGAGGCCCCATTAGCTAAAGTGGTGCTTCAGGTTAAGAACAGTTTCAGGTTAAGAACGGACCTCTGGAACGAATTAAGTACATAACCAGAGGTACCACTGTAGTTCAAATTCATTCTTATTAGTCTGCTCTCCTATTTTTCCTTGTCTAAAATGTATTCAGCATTCTGCTGCTAAACATTTTAACTTTCCTGTGTAGAGCCCTGGTTTTGTAAAAGTACCAGGATTGTTAAATTAGGCTCCCAATGCCAGAGCTTAGTTAGGTCTCAAGAATCAGAGCAAACTACAGTTTATGGGTAGTCTTCAAAGGCAGCCCCATGTATAATACATTACAGAAGTCTAATCTGAAAGTTACTAGAGTTTTCATAACTGTGGTAAGCCAGTCTATCCAGGAGGGAATCCAGTTATTGCACTGAAAAACTGAATTAATTGTAACCAGTTTAGCCTCCCATCCTGTAGACTGAATTGGGAACATTTTATCAAAATGGCTGAGTATGAAAACAGTCTGTGTCATTATTTCTGGTAGTGTTTTAAAGCCACAATGCACATTTATTATTATTTTTAAGTAACTTAGATGGTTTTATTGTTCATTCCATCATTGAGACATTACAAGCTCCTCACAGGTAAAACCTATACAGTTTAGGCCACAGCTTTTCTCAAGGAGAGAATATATTTGACTATCATATTAAACCATAGTTTATCAGGACAGTACCTAATCCCTTCCTGGATTTGTGCAATATTCTCCCCACCACCCTGCAGCTGGGAGAAGATGTGTTGAAGCTTTTGCCTTCACTTTAACTGCAGATTGTCATGTCCAGTGTTTCAAACGGTGGTTAACAACCATCGGTGATTTTCAACAACCATCGGTGATTTTCAACAACCCAACTTCAAGGCATGGGGGTTATGACACAGACCTGGTTTGCATGTCACACTTAAACCAAACTATGACTTTGGGTATGTGTGGGCTTCCAAATAGGAAATCATTATCACTTTGCTCTTCCCTAGTTGCTATCCTGTTGTGCTGAGCTTAGTCACAACTTGTTTTCGCATATTGTCTGAACCCAGGCATGGGGTCTAGCTCTTCCCAGACTAATCATGAGCTGAACCAAGGTTTGTCTTGTGGCTTAAAACTTACGGTTTGACCAGGAGAATTAAACCTTGAACCTTGGTTCATCTGACAACGTAAGATAGGCTTATTTATGTTGCACGAAACTTTGGCTTAGTTTGACATCCAGATGCAGCAACAGAATAGTAGTTTGAAATGAGTCCTACTCACAGTTAGAAGTAGGGAAGCCCAAGTACATGGTAGGCCTTAGTAGGCACAATGAGATCAGGTTTGTGTGTGCAAGATGGGTTGTTATTGTCCCTCATCAACAGAAATGCATGGAGAAAAACATCACAAGATGTACTTATGCCACAAGCTAATGCCTTCTCTCTCCTTCTGACTCACTGTCTGCGCTTCTTTACTATCTCTTCCAGCACAGTTTCTGCCCCATCTTTGACATTTGGGTTAGCCAAAGCTGACTGTCTTTTGCTTCCCCCATATAGTCACCTGTCCTTTTTCTTAGTGGCTTAATCCTATTGTTTGTCTTGCTTCCACAGCATTTGTTCTCCAAATGGTGAGTAGGCTGGAGTGACTGGCTACTAGAGGAGGGAGATAGAATGGAAGCAGTAAGCTCAGCTCTGATGGGAGCAGAGTCAGATGGGAGAAACAATATACTTGCTGTTGAGCTTCAAAGTATTCAATGAGCAAGTGAACCAGGGCTAGCGTGAAATATATACTACCTGCCATGGGTGAACAGTCTATCTTCTAATTGCATATCTGTTTCTCTCAGAGATTTCACTGTCTAATACAAAACTTGAGGCATGTCTTAGTCTTTTTTTATCTATTTTGCCTTGGGTTTTGCATATCAAATTATGATGCACTTACATACATGGCTAATAGTTTTCACACTGGCTTTAACAAAAGCTACCAGATGTTTATAGTATTTATCTTAGCAATGAGGGATTATTTAATGCCTTAATGGTCTTAAATAATAATTCAGGGTATATTTGATGGACTTTGAAATTTACATCATTTGTAAACCTTACTGGACAACATGAATTAAAAGTACATTTTAAGTAGGTTTAAAAAGGCAGAATACTGTAGCATATTCCAAAAAAAAAAAAATGGTTGAAACTCTTGGACAGATATTCTTACTGCTTTCTCTGGCACTTTGTTTACAAACATTTAGCCATGTTTTGCATTCAGATCAACTTCTTGACATGTTAAAAGAAGGTGACTTAAATGGTCTCTTTCTGGACAGCACAAAGAAGAAAAGATTTGTAAATTTGTATACTTGGTGTTGGGGAATTCCTCTGTATTTTAAAATTTGGTGTGTTACAGCTTTGCATGATTATGAAGAAGAT
This sequence comes from Podarcis tiliguerta, assembly GCF_965153285.1. Lineage (NCBI taxonomy): Eukaryota > Metazoa > Chordata > Lepidosauria > Squamata > Lacertidae > Podarcis > Podarcis tiliguerta. The sequence continues at coordinate 41,212,345 of NC_139545.1, read as the reverse complement.
TTGTGGTGATACACACACATAGATGGATACAGCTGCAAAAACTCAACACAATGCTCAAATGAAAGGAAAACCAAAAGTCTGTTACCGTTATCTTCTTCCTTTTCAATTTTAAGAAATAAATATGGAGCGATGGGTCAGAATGAAATCAGATCAAAAGCCATAATCAACAACAAAATAATTAATTGGTTTGGGAAGGGAGGAGCCTGAAACAGGTCTAGGGCAGGCTTCTATTTTTAAGCATTCTTGTGTTGGGGTGGGAAAACATAGGTTCAATATTTATAGGCAGCTGTAATGCTGTATGTTGAACTATACATGGAGATTACATTGCTTCTTATACCAGCATCTACTTTAGAGCAAAGAACAAACATACTAAGAAAACAAAATGGCATAAAGCATCTGCTCCAGCTATTATTTCAAATTAGTCAGGATTAACACTTCTCTGGATCCAAATTGCACTTTTACACAAACAAGCAGCGACAAAGTCAGAACTTACTAGCATGTGATCAGATATTTGCTGACAAAAGGATTAGAGTTATTTTTGGTTACATGGAATTCAATACAAAAAATAAAGGCCCAAGTGGGCTGTAGTTTACCTATGCTCACATTGCTCTTTGTGTGAACTTGTCCCTTCCTTAGGTTTGGATAAAGTTGAGTACCACTTGTTTACTAACCTGGCAGGAGCCTACACATTTGGCTGGTATCGCAACATTGTTTTGCTTGCAATTCTCAATCATTGCAATACTGTTGACTGTATTTGTGGGGCCTTGATAGCCACAATTGCAATCAACAATCTGGGAATGACTGCAGAAAAAGAAGCAAACCAGATCTAAACACTTGTTTTGTATGTGTAGTTCAGTGAGTGTAACAGCTGTGAAGGTGGATGAAGGCTGCTGCAGATAGGATCTACCAGTTCATCGTGACTACTCATTCCATCAGAACAGAGCCCTACTGCGAAGACTGTGCGTTGATCAGCGTGCACTGATCTACACACACAAAACAAATTCACGCACAGGCATCTTCCAAAACCCGCCCAAAAACCCTATGTACTCTTTTGATTATAAATCTAAGGACCATAACTCAGTGGTAGAGCTGCTGCTAGTCTTTGTAGACAGTTACTGAGCTGGATGACCAATGCTCTAATTTGGTATAAGATATTTTACTATGTTCCATATTCACAGATGTTGGCTTTCTCCAGCAATTGTAGAGTGGCAGGTGTCCAGACATGAAATTGCATAACTTTGTGGTGACAGGGTTTTAACTGACTTAACAGTAGACTGTGTTTGTTAGTAATGCATAGTAAAACATATATTAATGGAAAAGATTTTGAATCAACGTTGCTGTTTATAGCTGTTTCCCTTGACGTGGTTCAGTTTGTCGAAGTATTCCTCTTCTGTAACAATATAAAAATGCAAGATGTGATTCCATTTTTAACCTGTCATGGTTAAAACTTTTTTTCAGACTTAAGTTGTGAAATTCTACTTCATCAGCTTTCTCCCTTATGTTATCAAAACCCCATTGAATTCAATGAGATTTACTTTTGAGTAGATTTAGCAGGAATTACTCTCCCCAATCTCAGTGTATTGTAGTCATTTTTAGCAGGGAAAATAAGCCTTTGAGGCTTATTTTCAGGCCATTTATTTGCTTGAAATTCAGCCTCTAAGTGTTTTGAGTGTGATCCAGCCAAATTTCAGTACTTAAAAATATTACTGTTATGACTAAGGAGCGTTAACAATTGCTTTTTTAAAAAATGAAATTAGTGGGTCCTGACTTGGCTGGATTGTTCTTAATGCCACTCCCCCTTGGCAATACTTTTATTCTTAAAAGGGATTCCTGTTTCCACACTTCACAGTCTTTTAGCACGGGGTACATTAATATCTCTGTTTGGTAACAAAAAAACCACCATTCAATATTTGAACAGGATGATATTTCAAGAATATAGCTTCATTTTTGCTGCGGCTCTTATGGGGATATGAAGGGGCACAAAGCTAAAAGTGGAGATGTAAAGATCTGGTCTCTTTAATTTCTAACTTTGATTTTTATAGTTCTATTTTTGTATATTTTTCAGTCCAAGCCTTATGCATTTGACCGCGTGTTCCAGTCACACACATCACAGGAGCAAGTATATAATGACTGTGCAAAAAAGATTGTCAAAGGTAAGAGGAGACTTCTTAATAAATGAATCGCAAATGGGGTTGTTGGGCATAATGTAATTCATCTCGTATTTCCACCTAACATGCGTTTGAGGTACTAATTAAAATGCAGACAGGAAGATATTTATACAGTTCAAGTTAAAGAATGACATTGGTTCTTAAATCTCTGGCATTCTTCAGGCTTCATCCCCCCCGCCCCACCCCCCGTCTGTTCTATTTTGATTATTGTGCTGAAAATCTTGTGAACGTGGTGTGGGCTGAGGAATTGAACAGGTAGTAAGACAGCTTGGCCTTTTGTCCCTATATCGGCTGAAAGTATAATTATGCAAGATCTAGGGCTGCTTTGCTACATCTGGATATATCTGCTTATGGGACTTTGATATTGGCAACACATATAATTGTAAGATGTCTTTAGTCTTCCCAGGTGTGAACATTGTATTGTGAGGAGGAAGTATAAGTTCAGGCTCTTTACTGGTTACCTTGTTCTGGAGCTTTAGATAGGGCAATAGGTTATTCCCACCATCTGCTTGTTCCTGCTACTTGTGCATTTGATACCCTGAATTTATACAACTGCCTATTAGCTGTTGGCATTGTATCTATCTCAAGAGACAGTGGAGTGCATTTCCGGGGATGAAGTCAAACCACTGGAAAATTGCAGCGCCTGCTGTGGCTGCAGAGACCAGTATCTCGTAACTGCTGTCTACTGTGTTGTTTTTGCTGTATTAGAAGCACTGAAGTGACCTCTCTGGGACACAAGCCTGGGCAGTGTTTATGGGGGTCCAGGGCTGCATAAACAGCAAGACCCACCCCCTTTTTGGCCTTGCTGATGTGGTCCAGAGGAAAGCAGAACAATACATTTGGCACCAGCTTGGCTGCAGGAGTGGTCAAAAGGAGGTGTGCAATACGCCATCCAACTGTCTTAGGGACTCCACTCTGGAGTTGTGTAGGGTTTACTCCTTAGCCTTTTCTTCTCCTAAAGATGTCCCACAAGACAGCAGGTACAGAATATTCCTCTGGGTTTACACCTGAAGCCTTTCTCGTGAATCAGTGTAGCTGCAAGCCTATTAGCTGTAGTTGACAGGGAATTGCATGCAGATGAATCTTTGGACTAGCGGAGGTGTAGTGGAGTTGTCCAAATCTGTCCAGCATGGAAACCATGCGGCTGCCTCAGGGGAGCACCCCCTTGCCCAACAGCAAAATGCAGTGGGCTGCCGAAGAAGGGATGGAATTCTGTCCCTCTTTCAGCCTCATGTTATGGGACTTGTTTACAAGGCTTCACCAGATGCAAGGTTACTTTATGACATGCTGCATACTAAGTACTTGTTAGCAAGATTTGTTCAAATACTTTTGGAAGATAGTATCTGTTTCAGGGTGGTTCACATGAGTTGTGGATATATCATTAGTATGCATTTTCTTTCACCCTAGATGTACTTGAGGGATACAATGGTACAATATTTGCTTATGGGCAAACATCATCTGGGAAAACTCACACTATGGAGGTAAGATATTGTGGTCATGCATACTTGGGACTCATTTCTCTAAACATATCTAAACCCTGTTTCCATATTAGGAAGTAAAGGCTCCAGGTGTGGGGAGAAAATCAAAGTTAGCTGACAAGTTCTGCTATATGTGATATATTTTAAAATGGAATATTTTTCTACAATAAAAGCTTTTTTTAAGTTAATGCAAAAAATGTGTAGACCTAACAGAGTATAACACAGATGGCATTGGCTCATATACATATATACAAGATAACATATGTCCTAAGCAGACTCCAACAATTATCCTTCCGGCATCAGGTGATTGCCTCCTTGTGCTTATTGCCATTGATAACAAATTGGCTACAATGACACGCATGGGATTTTTTTTCTCCCAACTTTCTCCCAATTTAGCGTATTGAGCTGGTAGTCAGGGCAGTAAAGTGAGAATCATTTGCTGATGAGTTTTATCATAAAAATCACTTTTCGGTTGTTAAAAGACAACCTAAGAGAGGTGGATAGCAGCGTAACTACCTCAAAACAGTTCAGAAGGCAACACATTAAATGTGGCCTGAGTCAACAGCTTAGGATAGTTAACTGCTCATTTTAGGAACTTACAAAAAGAATGATAACTGCAAATCAGTTTATTCCAATATATGGTCTGTCTCAACCAAGGTTTAGCATATTACCTAATGTATTTTTTGATATAAGTATAACTTAACTCAATAGAACTTACTGCTGAGTAAACATACTTGGGATTGGGCTGTAAGTCCTATTGCAGTGTGTGATTTAACAGTTGTTCTCTCCTCACAATTGAAATCTTTGGAACATACTTAATTAAATTTGTTTGGATTATTTATTTATTTCATAAGAATATCTACTCTGCTTGATTGTAAAAAACCTCAAAGTGGTTTCATGCTTATATGTTTAGACAATTAATTAGTTATAAAGGCATTTCCTAAAGGCTTTCTGGTTAGTGTTCTAAAAATCTGTAACGTATGTGGTCTTTGTTTTCTCTCTCTTTCTTTCTTTCTTTCTTTCTTTCTTTCTTTCTTTCTTTTTAAATCCAGGGGAAGCTACATGATGTGGATGGAATGGGGATCATTCCAAGGATTGTACAAGATATTTTTAATTATATTTATTCCATGGATGAGAATTTGGAGTTTCATATTAAGGTAGGTTTGTTTTTAAATTATACATATGTCAAATTCAAGACAACAGAATTCTAAGTATTCTAAGAGATACACAATTTCCATCTGGTTTAGAGATCCCAAGACAGTTTAGGTTGAAAGTATGACTCTCAAATGATTTAAACTATAATTAACCAAAGTATAATAAACCACTAAAAATATCCTAAAAAGTCACGAACCATCGCTTGTTCTCTATTTAAAAGAATTGGTTTAATAAGATTGAATGGTACAATAATTTCTATATTATGTAGTATTATGTGTCAGCACTTTCTAAATTTATTTTCTTTCAAAATCTAGTATGGGAATAGAACATTGTAGTTTGCTAGAAAAGCTCTTTCAAAGGTTGTGAAAAATGAAATAGATTATAGTTGGGGATCTGTGGTTAAAGCATATTGTTTGGGTATGATAGGTGGGGTACAAATAGTCATTACTTGTGGGATTAAAACAGATCATTTTCACCAATATTTGGGCATGGTTGATCATCAACATTATAGACTTTCATAGTATTTTTTTAGATATAAATGCTTAAAATTCTGCAACGTGCCATTGTGTTGAATGGTATTTCTTCAGCTGCAAGTATGAAGCTTTGTATCTTAGTTATATTTGGGGCTGTTAGTGATCTCTTTAGACACATCACTAGACTTGTATGTTAACTGTATGATGTGTGCAAATGTTATTCAAAGATTTAATGCCTGATAGTTTACTATAGAGATATATTTGTTTAAGTTTACAGATCCTTTCTATGGTATTGGTGTACTGGTTTTAAGTTACAACAATTCTCAAAGTGGTTCACAAGAATAACATCAGATCTCTAAATGAATTGCATTGCCCTCTCAATGATAGATCATTAATATCAGTTGCTGTGGACTTTGATTGGGCAGTGGTTACTATCCTTTTCCCCCTTATATTTTTTTAGGTGTCATATTTTGAAATTTATCTGGATAAAATAAGGGACCTTTTGGATGGTGAGTACATGTTTTTTTCCTTTGAGGGAGAATAGGAGCAGTTTGAGTTGCAAGCAAGGTGTAATGAAACTTGGATCTTGCACCTGTCTTCTGAACCAAAAGTTAGAATGGGAAGCATATCAGTTGGATTTCTGTTCCAGCTGTATGTACACAAAAACAGATTTAAGTGTGCAATGGAGGATAATAACCAGAATAATGAAGGCACTAATTTGAGGGAATTTTTGAGGATTAAGAAAGACTTAAGAGATGTTGATGGACCCACAAAGCAAATGAAACATGAAGACAAAAGGGTAGAATAATTAGAGGATATAAATTAGGGAAATAAAACTTCAGGCTGTAAACCAGAAGGAAGTTATTCTGTCCATGATTTCTGGCAGATTGCCTAGTGGCAATATTAGATGTATATTGTACAGTGACAAAAATAGAGGACTAGCTGTGGAAGATAATGGTATAGTAAAATTAGTTTTAGTAAATAGCAGTTTATTTTATGCTTCTTGGATGTTACATAAGTATATAGAATCTGTATTGGTTTAGTAATTATTCAAATTTATGAAAAGATTTTTTGAAGGCCTTTTATAGCTTACTGTTGCAACCCTTATGCAGGACACAGTTGCAAGTTTAATAATGTTTATATTGGGTCAGAACTTTTCTAACATTACAGGTGGTTTATGTCTGGTTTAAAAGGTGGTCAGCAGACAGAAATGTTCAGAATAATACATCTCACCCAGGGTTACTAGTTTTTGTTTAGTGCAAGGAACTATTTGTAATTATAATGATATAAATAAAATGTGTTATCTATTAAACTGTGTTAGAGTATTGATGTTGTATAAGCACACACTTGGGTAAAATTATTTTACCATATATACATATATATAACTTTATTTTTGATGATTAACCAGAAAATAGAACTTGGTGTTGTCATAGAAAGCTCAATAATAACAGCTTAAAAGGTTGCAGTAGTGCAAAAGGTGAATTCAGAATGGAAAAGTATTAGAAAGCAGACTATGTGTAAATGACAGATACAATGCTATCATAAAAATCCATGATGCAATCATATTTTCAATAGGACAGTTCTGGTCACCTCATGTCAAAAAGTGGTGAACTTTGGGCTTTCAAATTTGAGTAATGTCCTGTGTAATACCAAAATTTGGCACCATCCCTTGCCTTCTGTCTTGTGTCATTGTTGCAGCGCCCCCTGTGGCGCTCTCTCAGCTCAGCACCCAGTGCGGACAAACAGATCACACTCCCCTAAATCCACGTCTGCAGAAAGGCTCATTGATTGTGGAATCTATACCTCTATGGAATGTCTGCCTTGAAAGGAAAGACTAAAAACTTCCTGGCTTAGCTGGGGGAGGGGGGGAGGAGAGAGCTAAAGAACAACAAAGTCTAGACAGTGATAAAATCCAAGGAGAATGTAAATGGATAAATGTTGCTGCATAACAGTAGAAGTTAAGAATTGGCAAGTGGAGCTGGCTGGCAATAGGTTTGTTACAGATAAAAGGAATTGTTACTTCATGTAACTCAATTGCCCTATGACATTATTTCCACAATACATAGTGATGACCACTTAGCCTGGTTTAAAACAGGCCTATGCAAATTCATAGGTCAATCAACAGCTGTTAATGAGGATTGCTAATTGAGACCTCCAGATTGCAAGAAAGTGCTTGCGGAGTATCATTGCTGAGGAATAATGGGAGATGGCCGTTGTGATCATGCTGTATTTGTGAGCTTTCTGTGGTTAAAAGAACACCGGAATAGCAAGTTTTATTTATTTGTTCATTCTGTAGCTTCTGACGAGGGTAACTCTCGGTGCTTTATTTTCTTTCAGTCTCTAAGACCAATCTTTCTGTGCATGAGGACAAAAACAGAGTACCTTATGTGAAGGTGAGTATAAAGATTACACAAGTCTTTACAAATCTTTACAAATCTTTTACAAATCTTGTATATGTTATTTACCTTACGTTCATGTTTTCTTTACAAATCTTGTATATGTTATTTACCTTACGTTCATGTTTTCACAGGGCTGCACTGAACGTTTTGTATGTAGTCCAGATGAAGTTATGGATACTATAGATGAAGGAAAATCAAATAGACATGTAGCAGTTACAAGTAAGTTGTTTACTTTGTAAGAATTTTTTAAAAAATAAATAAATAAGAGCATCTCATGTTATCCTATTAACAAATTGCCAGTTCTTGTTCTGGGCATATACAGTGGTGCCCCGCAAGACGAATGCCTCGCAAGACGGAAAACCCGCAAGACGAAAGGGTTTTCCGTCTGCAGAGGCGCTTCGCAAGACGAATTTCCCTATGGGCTTGCTTTGCAAGACAAAAATTGACGAAAACTTTCGGGGGGTTTTTCGCTCCAAAACCCCTTTTTCTGAATCGCTAAGCTGCTAAAAGCATTTTAGCAGCAAAACCGCTAATCCCCCAACCCTTAAAAAGCCGTTTTTAGCCCTTAAAATGTCAATAGCGCTAATAGCGCTACTCCATCAATGGGCTTGCTTCGCAAGACGAAAAGACCCGCGGAACGGATTCTTTTCGTCTTGCGAGGCACCACTGTAACACTATAAAATTGTAAGTACATACAATATCAGTGAACTGGGTATTCAGTTTGCTTCAAAATGGTTCCTTTCCCCCTTGGTGTTCTTCCTTCCGAAGTGTGTTCAGTTCTTCCAATTGCTTGGCAAGGCAGGAAATCCTGTGACTTCAGGGGAAGCTGTAACTCTTCTCTTCCTGTTGGAGCTTCTGTTCACTTCCTGCCTTTGCTCAGAATGCCTACTTGAACCCCTGTCTTCAGGATCCTTTTCACATATCTTTGGCATGTGCCAATTCTAATTCTTCCATGATTTTCTCTTCTTCAGTGCCTTCATATATTAATATTTTTTTTAAAAAAATCTTTAATCCAAACTTTGAGTTTTCCTCCTCCATTTAGTGCTTATTCACTATTTTCCTCTAGACCTCTTTCCTACTCCCCCCAACCCCAGTTGCTATGGCCAACAGAAGGGAACGACTAAATGGGCCAACAGCGAATGGACAAAACCTCTGCAGGCTGTCTGTAATGTAAAGCAGCACTCAGCGATTGCGTCAGCATTGGCTGTGCCTCCACCTGTGGTAGCACTACCAGCCTCCATGGAATACTCAGAGCCCCTAAGTGACCATGGACTGTGACAAAATTCCCCAGCTGATGAGAGGGATTTATGTTTTCCTCAAGCTGCTTGGGGATGGAAGTATACTGGCAATGATACTTACAAAATCCAGTCTCCTCAGCTTGCTTATAGGCTCTTTCTTTCCTGGCTGATGATTGCCATTCTATCAATAAATTAAGAGAACTTTGAAAGAGGCTTTTGAGGGGAGGGGTGCCTCTTAGCAGGGAAAGAAGGGGACTTTGACTCTATTGTACTCCTTTTGACCTGTGGCCAGCATCTCAGGTGGCAAGCCCTGTGACTAAAAAATGAGAAGACCTTGCAAGTCAAATGTGGCACCTGGATGGAGAAAATGCTGGTGTGTGCTGGATGTGGACATACATGTTCTACAGTGGTTTAATTTTCTGTCTAGAGCAACTATTCTGCCAACAATTGTTGAAAATTCATGGTCCAAGACAGGAAAGAGCTTGGAGCACCTTTGGATACCAGCTTGGAGATAGCAGCTACCTTTCACACTTCTTCTGAAATGAAATAAGCTTAGCCCAGTTCCTTTTTCTACTGTCATAAGGATTAATCAATGTGGGTGTATAAACTGCATAATTTCATGTACTAGGCAGATCACTGCTGACTAATTCCATGTGGACATGTAGTTTGTTGCTATAGGTTTAACAATAGGCTTCTTCCCCTTTGAATATTAAGCACTTGTAATTCACAAACAGGTGAGGTTTGTTGCCAGAATGTATACTTACACAACTCAAATTTCGTTACAGACATGAATGAGCATAGCTCTCGAAGCCATAGCATCTTTCTCATTAATGTAAAGCAAGAAAATACTCAAACAGAACAGAAATTGAGTGGAAAGCTTTACCTTGTAGACTTGGCAGGTAGTGAAAAGGTAATAATACATTTATATTTTGAAGCTGATTGAACTGAGTATGTAATTGAAATAAATTGTGTTCCCTGTTTCAATATTTGATCTGCCACTGCTTCTGGAGTAAGGTGGTCTTTTGAATTGGATTCAGGCTAACTTAGTTCCCTTTGAAATCAACGAGACTCAAGTTCAGCTAACTTAATATTCTTCCGGCTAAAATGTAAATATATTTACATCCCTTTACCAGTTTGTGAAGGCAAGGCATTGTTGCTTGACATCTGGGAAGTATTGTGTTTTCCATCTATTCCTTTTACAACAGATTATTTAGAATTGTGTAATGCCTTGGTAGCTATAATGAATGAACTTCCATTATCAACCATGGAAGTTGAGGAATACAGTGATAAATCCAGAGAATCTATACCAGTGAAAATGCAGAAGGAGCAGTATTGGTGATCTATTCACATTTATATTGAACAAGAGAGTGAGTGTAATTGATTGTCATCTTGCAGTTCCTATTTCCCTCTGCAGATTGTTTAGTAGTTGAGCCCTATAGTCATAATAATTTAACAGAGACCTTAACAGCTGCAGCTATTTCATGTGGAGACTACATATTATATTCTTACATGGGTTCAATAGTATAAATTAAAATGTCTGCAAGAGTCTGACAATTGCTTTCACTTACAAGAATGCTGGCACTCAGGGATTTTTATTTTTTTTACAATTTCATGAAAATCCATTTATTGTCTTGAACAAATTGCACAAGATTTAAAACCTTATTTAATTCAATCTACTAACTGAGTATAATTTTTCTATCATTTGGAATGCATAAAAGCTTGGCAGGGGGAGGAGGTTGAGGGGTTTCATTGGGAAGGGGGTATGAGGAAAGTCCATTACATAGTATGGAGGCTTCTTTGAACCAAGGCAGGGGGTTGTAAAATTTATTTGTTTAAACTTTCTTACAACTGCCTACATTATTGCAGGTTAGTAAAACTGGAGCGGAAGGTGCTGTGCTAGATGAAGCTAAGAACATCAACAAGTCTTTATCGGCTCTTGGAAATGTCATTTCTGCTTTAGCTGAAAACAGTGTAAGTGTATTTCTATTCTGAAAACATTTGATGAAATTACTCATCAGGGGATGAGCACAATACATATCTGAAGAAGTTTAGCAGATTAAGTGTTCAGTGATTTTGTAGTTGTCAAATACACAGCAGCATTTATGTGACATGGGCCACATTTGCATGTAATGCTAGGCCATGGTTTAGCACTAGGCAGAAGTGCCTGAATGAGTCTAAGCAGTGTGTCAGACTTGGACACTTCCTCCTCCCCTTTGTTCCTTGAAGAAGGCCATAAGGAGGACTTAGCAAAGTTAAGTTTCACTTTTATGGCATTTGAACCATAGATCCTAGTTTCAAAAGTTATGGTTAGTTTAGCAAGCCAGCCTTAGAACCTATGGTTTGAAGTTGGCTTGAAATGAAACCAGGGTTTGTTTTAAACCAGGACCTCTGGCCTGAATTTAAAACTAAACTAGGACCCTTTAAAAGTGAAGCTAAACTCTGATGTTCCACTTTCACAGGGCTTTGAAGAAAAGTGTGTAAGTTCAGTGTTTCACTCAAGTAGGCTCGTCCACATAGTGCTAAACCATGGTTTAGTATTACGGGCGAATCAACCATATGTATACTGTATTATCCCAAAATATGCTATATAGAAGTTCAGGCTTTCTTGGTTAATGAACATAAAAATATTAGGTACTGCTTTAGCTTTGCAAAGCAAAATGCATATGTAGAAGCTTAGTTCATAAAATAGTTCTATAAATCAAGTTAAGGCCATCTCCCCCCCCCCCTTTTTTTTCTTTTTTGCAGAATTATGTTCCATATCGTGATAGTAAAATGACCAGAATCCTTCAAGATTCACTAGGTGGCAACTGTAGAACCACAATTGTTATTTGCTGCTCTCCATCATCTTATAATGAATCTGAAACAAAATCTACCCTGTTGTTTGGCCAAAGGTGAGTAATGAGGTTAAAACTAACTTGTAGAGCACAGCCCAAGGTGTGAACCCATGGAAACAAACTGTAGACTTCCCACAAAGTTCTAGTAAGCTGTTGTTCATAATGATTGTCCATGTGCATGCTATATACATGCACACATCAATTTATTTGTATGCTGCCTTTCTGTATGCTCAAGGTGGCTTACAGTGTGAAAAAATACATAACTACAAACATAACAAAGGTAAGGTAAAGGTACCCCTGCCCGTACGGGCCAGTCTTGACAGACTCTAGGGTTGTGCGCCCATCTCACTCAAGAGGCCGGGGGCCAGCGCTGTCCGGAGACACTTCCGGGTCACGTGGCCAGCGTGACATCGCTGCTCTGGCGAGCCAGAGCCGCACACGGAAACACCATTTACCTTCCCGCTAGTAAGCGGTCCTTATTTATCTACTTGCACCCGGGAGTGCTTTCAAACTGCTAGGTTGGCAGGCGCTGGGACCGAACAACGGGAGCGCACCCCGCCACGGGGATTCGAACCGCCGACCTTTCGATCGGCAAGCCCTAGGCGCTGAGGCTTTTACCCACAGTGCCACCCGCGTCCCATAACAAAGGTAGCCATACATAATAAAACATCAAAAAGTGCACAACCAAATTGAACCATTTCCACATAAATAAAAATATCTAAAATAAAGATACAAAAAACAAACATCAGCAACCCGCCCCAAATACAACATCCCAGCGCAAGAATCTGTTCAGCATCCTCAGCTTTTGTAGCTGAGGTTGGGCTCTCCCTCCCAATCCAAGTGTAAAAAGCCAGCAGGTCTTCCACAGCCAATATGCTATTGAAAGCAAGTAATGCTTTGCTTAATATAAGTCACTATAGAGCTCTACAAACGGATTGATGATGTGCTTTCTGGAATATATTATTGGAGATTGATGCATTATTGCCTTGCAGAGTCATTGTTGATGTTTGATTTGCGGAATTGGTGTCTGGACTCATTAATGGTCTGGATGAGTCAACAAACTGATGTTCAGATTGGGACACTTAGTGGACAGTTCCTCTGTTCATATGGGTGAAATGTATCATGTTCAAGATGGGGTTACGATCTTCTAGAAGGAGCAGATGTGCAGTTTGGCGTACTCTTGGATCCAACACTGTCTTTGCAGGCACAAGTGGCTTCAGTGGCATGGAGTGCCTTTTAATTCTGATCGTCTCTTACTCTTATATTGACAGTGATAGCATGACTTCAGTTCTCTATGCTTTGGTAACCTCCAGGTTAGACTTCTGCAGTTCATTGTTTGTGGAACTGTCCTTAAAGATGGCTTAGAAACTACAGCCAGTGCAAAAAGGGATGTCTGCTAGATTTTTAACTGAAACAAGAAGATGGGAACATATAACACTAGTTCTGGTCTGACTGCATTGGCTGCCAATTTGTTTTCAGGCACAGATCAAAATGCTGGCTTTGACCTTTAACTTAAGCCTTATATAGTTAAAGGGCACTATGTCTATATGGCCACCTATCTGAATATGAACCTGCCTGGGCCCTGAGATATCATTTGGTGCCTTCTCTGTGTGGTAACTCTAAAGCAGGTCCAGAGGGTGACTATGAAAGAGTGAGTCTTCTCTGTAGTACGGGTAAGAAATAGGCATTCTCTGTTTAGGGGGCAGGAATTCCAGGGGGCCTGCTTGGTGTCAAACCTGTCATCATTATGGTACCAGGCAAAAATGTTTTTGCTTCCCCTGGAATTTGGGCAGCACCAATGATAGTATTATTATTTAACTTTTGCTTGATTGTAAATTGCTTCAGAATTTTTTTTGTGGGAAACAATACATAACCCCAAACCTAACCTTAAGTTTATTAGCTGCAGATTAGCTTACTCTTATCTGCAGATAAGTTATAGTTGCAGATAACATTTAAGGTTAATGTTTTGTGCTGTATGACTGCCTTGTGCTTCTGTCTCTGCCTGAATCACATGCAAAATGAACTTGGTGTCTAAATGTTATGTTCTAAGGAAAGAAAGTATAGCAGCTGTATCTGAAATTTTGGGTGCGTAGAATATGGAGGATAGTTTAATTACTTAGAAAAGGTCTTTAGGCTGTAGATCAAAGTTAAAATATTCTATACAGAAAAAATTAATTACCTTGTGAGCTGACTAGTAACCCTGTATTCAGTTAGCATGGCAAACATGTGCTTTACCTTTATAGAGCCAAAACTATCAAGAACACAGTATGTGTCAATGTAGAACTAACTGCAGAACAATGGAAGAAAAAATATGAAAGGGAAAAGGAGAGAAACAAGACACTTCGCAACACAATACAGTGGCTTGAGAATGAGCTGAATAGATGGCGTAATGGTGAGTTATGTCACAGATCTTCACAACCTGTGTTAGCTATACATTATTATAATGTGTGGCAGTAAATTCCACTTTTGGTCACCGTACAGCAAATTAATCTAAAGTCTTGGTCGCAAAGCTGGAAAAATCCCAGACCTGTGGGAACTGGAATACTGCAAGATTTTTCCCCAGCTTAGTGTTGAGGCTAAATGTTCTTGTGACAATTGATCAGTTTAAAGATCCTTTACATTAAGGACCTTTAAGTTCTAATAACTTTGTATTTAAAAAACCGCATTATTTGTGGGGCTACTCTTGAGATTGGAACAGAAGCTGCAGCTGGGGCAGAACATGGTGACTTGGTTGCTTGTGAAGGCAAAATACTGTCAGCATATAACGCTTTGGCTTGAGGGGACATTTTTGGCTTTATTTGCACTGGCTGTCATGTCACTCTGCTACCAGGACAAGTTTAAGGTTCTGGTACTAACATATGTCTCCTGCACATTCCAAACTCCCCAGGAGCCCACTCCACAGTGTGGAGCTATTCTATGGCTGCTCCTGTTCCATAGAATAACAATTCTGTCAAGGTACAACAGGTGTCCACTATCTGTACTTTCCGGAAACAGCCAAAGACATTTTTGTTACAATAGGCTTAATAGGTTGTTGCCATGAGTATCTATTTTGTATCGTATTAGCTTTGTTTTGAAAGTATCTGCTACTTTTTGCAGTTTTTAGTGTACACTGCTTTGATACAATTAGGTAGACTAGTGTTTAATAAAATCATATCTATTGATATTATCAGAGCTGCAGTATTCAACCCAGTGGACTCGTATTTTGTGTCCAAATAGCAATTTTCAATGAAATTCTCATGCTATTTGAGGTGACCTAATGTTGACTTAGTTTGCAAATATATTTCAAACAAGATGCATTTGGTAATTTTGTTTTAAAGGAGAGACTGTGCCTGTTGATGAGCAGTTTGACAAAGAAAAGGCCAATTTGGAAGCATTTGCAGTGGATAAGGATATTACTGTTACTAATGAAACTCCAACTGCTACTATTGGAGTGATTGGCAATTTTACTGATGCTGAAAGGAGAAAGTGTGAGGAAGAAATAGCTAAATTATACAAACAGCTAGATGACAAGGTATGTCTTTAAATTTTAATGTACTTTAAACGAAGAACTGCCATACTTTATCAGAAATCAAATTGTTTCATTAATGTAATTGAGTAGATAGCTATTTCTCTTTGTTAAGAGTAAATTGCCAGCCTAAGATCTGAAATTGATAGTGCAATCCTGTATATGTCTACTTAGCAATAAGCCCTATTGAGTTCAGAGGGATTTACTGCCAGGCACTGTATTTAGGATTGTAACCTAACTGTATTTTAGCACTTCGTTGCTAAGCATGATCATGTAGAGAGATCATGAAAATCATGCTAAGGATGCAATAAGTTGGCATAAAAAATTACAGTGGCTAAAAGTTAATGAATTGAAAATAAATTTGTCCTCCGTATGGAAAAGTTTTTACCCTTCTAGGTTATTTTGCCCATACCCAATCTTTTGGGCACATACAGTGGCATTCTTGACTCCTGTGGTTTTCTCTTGGTTACAAAACAAAACTTCCATGCCATATCAATCAGTTCAGTTTGAAAAGCGGATTGCAATTTGTCATGAGGAGATGCCCAAAGACCTCTTGTGCAGAATTATTCACAAAGTTTTGGATCTTGACTGTTCTCTCTAAATTTTGTGGCAGGATCAACCCATAACAATCTGTGACATTTTTAATGAATTCTAGAGTGAGCACATTTTTCTTTCTTTAAAAATTCAGGATGAAGAAATTAATCAGCAGAGCCAATTGGTAGAAAAGCTAAAAACACAGATGTTGGATCAGGAGGAGGTGAGTTTTGATCTTCTAGTTAATTCTGCATGTTGCAAGAATACAGAGCAAAAAAAGTGCAATGTATATAAGTGACACTGAATTAATAGTATATAAGTTAGCATTGCTCTTAGGAATAATGCTGTAACTGAAGTACAAAAAAGTAACTGCTACACTTCAGAAATCAGGCTGAGATCAGGCTACTGATTTCAAAAGGGCTTCTGTTATTCTGTATAGTGTCTTCAGGGACACCACTGTCAATCACAAAATTGCCTTCCGGGATTTAAAGGAGTAGTCAGTGTCCTTATTGAATTTGGTGTATGCTGCTTAGTTACAGCCGAAAGGAAATGTGGTGTTTCTTACCATATTTATGTGCTTCCTGATCACCAAAGCTTTCTATGTGGCCTCCAATAACAGTTAAGAACACTTGCACAAAAATAAAAAGCACTAAATATTCACAGCTGTTAAAACTCCAGAAATATCCAAGGGGTCTATAAATCATTAAGAGATTGAGAAGTCTGGGAAAATCCAAAGCTCATCACCTGATGCTGGAAAGACCACACAGGAAAGATGACCAGGAATCTAATGGTGAAAATGGTGAAATTCTCTATCAGCCACCTGCTGCACCTCATTTGGTGCAAGGTACCTTTAGAAGGGCCTCAAAAGTTACAGGTAGGCATAGGTGGGACTCAACAACAACAAAAATATAAATATCAGAAGCAGCTAATTACATAAAGATTTCTAAATGAGCAAATTGTGATGGTTTTTACAGTCTGGGAAACAACTGCTTTAAAAAAACACAACTAACATAACCTTTGTGTGTAGCTTCTAGCATCTACCAGGCGGGACCAAGACAATATGCAAGCTGAACTAAATCGGCTTCAAGCTGAAAACGATGCCTCTAAGGAGGAGGTAAAAGAAGTTCTCCAAGCCCTTGAGGAGCTGGCTGTCAACTATGATCAAAAGTCTCAGGAAGTGGAAGACAAGGCAAAAGAATATGAGATGCTTAGTGAGGAGCTGAATCAGAAATCGGTAAGAAACCACCTTTTTTTGTTGCCAGTCCAAATGGTTTTACAACTATTAATGAACCAAAACTCTTTTCTCATTGGGCTTTAAAAAAGATAATTACATGCCATATGCTCAATGTTCAAGTTACAATAAAGGATATTCTGACTAAACATCAGGAAGAACTTTCTGACAGTAAAAGCTGCTACACAGTGGCTCCCATGACAGGTAGTGGACTCTCCTGCCTTTTTAAACAAAGGTTTGGATGCCCATCTGCCATGGATGATCTAGTTGAGGTTCCTGCATTACAGGGGGTTGGACTATATGACCTTTTGGATTCCTTCCAACTGTAGAATTGTAGGATTCTATATTCATACAGCATTATATTCTGACAAGATTTTAACACAATTTGATTAAAAAATTGAAGGTTAGCAACTGTAAACAAACATGTACATTTCAAGGTTTGTCATCCTGTCTTGAGATCCCCATGTGGTTGGCTCAATGTAATTGTGTGTAACACAGTGGACTTGCTCTGTCTTGTCTGATTTCCGTTCCCTAGCTGTGCAACACACCATAGTATCTGCATCTACCTAGGGCTGCATCAGGAGTAAGTTAGACTCCAACTTCTATCAGCCCCAGCCAGCATGGCCAGTGGTCAGGGATGTTGGAAGCTGTAGTCCAGCAACATTTAGATGGCCACAGATTCCCATTTCTGTCCTAGGTTATTGACACTACTACTACTTATAACATTACACTTTGGAAAGCATGTATTTGTAGAGTAGGTCACTCCTTTTGGTTAAAGATATGCATTCTCCAACTTCAACTTCTGTTCTTGAAATTGACAGATATTGGTTGACTCTGGTTATTTAAATTGTTTTCTGGGTAAGCATACACATATTCATATTATTACTGGCATATGTTCTTTATTTGATCCACACTTCTCTTTTTCCAGGTAACTTTAGCTAGTATAGATACAGAGCTTCAGAAACTTAAAGAAATGACCAATCACCAGAAAAAACGAGCAACAGAAATGATGGCATCTCTTCTAAAAGATCTTGCAGAAATAGGAATTGCTGTGGGAAATAATGATGTGAAGGTAAGTTGAGCTATATTATATTCTCCTGAGATTTAAATAGTTATATAGGTAAATTAAGCATGTGCTTCCTTGTCCTCGTCTCTTCTTTACCATTCAAGCATTTAGAACAACCATGACAGTGTCCGTGAGTGTTTGTTGTGGTATCTGGTGCTTACAATTACAGTATAAAGAATGGCTGTCATGGGCTCCTCTTCCCTAAAATGGTACTAACCTTGATTAATTTGCAAGCAAATATTTGAAGCAGGGTATTTGGGAAAGATTGGGTGGGTGGGTGGGTTGCTTGCTTGCTTAGTTGTAGCAGCAGCAGTTTCTTTGAACCAGAGTCCTCACAGGAACAGATTCCTGGAAGCATATAACTTGACTGCTGAGGGAGATGCACTGGTTGCTGACTTTCTACTTGGTCTGGTTCAGGGTTCATGAACCCTTAAATAATTTGGCCCAAAGTACATTGAGGATCATTAAAAACCTGATTGGGCACTTCTGGTGGTTCTCCACACCCCATAGAGACTAAGCATTTAGTGTGTGGCAGGCCCTGCCCTGTGGAGCTCACTGCGTAGTTTGGCAAGAACTGCTCCTGCCTTTTCTGTTTATACAGACCTTCACAATATGCAAAAATAGTGCACATTTGTTGTGACGGGAGGTGTCATTTTGTCACAATCCTAGTTTAAAGCTGATCTTTATACAGGTAAGTCATCTGGCATGCACATAGATCTATTTGCTGAATAATATATTGAACTGTGAATGTGTCACATGATTTTCTACTATTAAAAATGTTTTGAACTAAAAACTTGTTCCTCCTCAGCAACCAGAAGGAACTGGCATGATAGATGAGGAATTCACAGTTGCAAGGCTCTACATCAGTAAAATGAAATCTGAAGTGAAAACTATGGTAAAACGGTGTAAGCAGTTAGAAAGTACACAGACGGAGAGCAATAAGAAAATGGAAGAAAATGAAAAAGAGCTAGCGGCCTGTCAGCTCCGTATCTCACAGGTAAATGAAATGGTTTGGCTCTGCCAGTTAATGTTATTTTTGCTTCTTGATTCCATTCTTAGCCATGTGTTTTATAAGTAAGTAAAAGTGCACTTCTTAAATATAATCATCACAAGTGGAACCTACAACAAAATTTACTGTTGTTCATAAATCCAGCTGCTCCGTTCCATTCCCCCTTCCCTGTTTCCCTCCATCAGTCAGTCCTCATGGAGCTAATTTTTTTTAGGTTTTCCTAAACATTTTCTCGTACTTCTGCAAGCCCCAAATCTCCTGATACCTCACTCTTGTGTGTGAGTTATCCCATTTTAGTTGCCGAAACAATGACTGTCACAGCCTGAACACTGGAAATAATAGGAATTGTTTTTGCTTGACCAATAAGCATTAGAGTGAACTGATTAATATAAGTAGTTCACTTTGCTTTCATATATTTTCTACAATGTGCATGACTAATTTGGGCTACAACATTTCAACAGCTTTTCAAGATGAGTTTTGAAATTTACATCTAGTGACTGGATGCTTATAGGTACTAGTTTTCCATCTTGGATGCAAAGGTTTGCTGATACAGTGGGTCTCATGCTTAGTATACAAAGGCAAGAGCTATCTCAGATGCAAACTACTTCCAACACATGCAGTCAACTTCAAAACCACTGGTCAACTTCAAAAGGCAGCTAGAAGTCAAATGTGTCAGGAACCGGCTTTCATATTTTGAGCAATGTATAGGATTTTGCTACCATGTCAGCCCACATCATGTAAAGAACATTTACTCTTGAAGCTTTTAATATTGAAGCAAGCTAGTTGTACCTTAAATGATAGTGGAGATAGAGAAATTGATCAAACTTCATTATTTTGGAGAATTAAATGACTGCAGCTTGTGATACTCAGTTCCATATATAGTACTTCAGTATATGCTTCTACAGATATATATCTTAGTCTTGCAATGTAACTGAAGTTCACAAGCTGTTTAAGTTTATTTTCACATGTAGCTTCTATAATTTCAATTCTTGTTTTCACCCTGAAAGCATGAAGCCAAGATCAAGTCACTTACAGAGTACCTTCAGAATGTGGAACAGAAGAAAAGACAGCTTGAAGAGTCTGTGGATTCGCTTAATGATGAGCTAGTCGAACTTCGAGCACAAGGTATTAATTGCTTTACTATATGCTTAATGTTTAAGGAGCATGAACTGTGAACTGGTCTTCAGCAAGCTGTTTGTCTCACACTTCTGTAATATGAGGAAGATACTAAGAAATATGCTGTGTATGTAAGGATTAAATGTACCTGTGAAGTGTTTTGATCACTTATGAAAAGGGTTCCGTAAAAACGTTACGTTGCTAAGTTATGCTTGAGAGCTTCCTAGAGGCATCAACTTGGCCATAATTGGAATTGGGATACCTGACAAGATAGGTCACTGGTATGATCCTGTACAGTTGTTATGTTCTTTCTTCTGTAAGGTGCATAATATTTTAGGTGTGGCATGCAACAGTCTGAGGTTGAGAATCCAGTAAATTTGTCTGTGTCCTCTAACTAAATGCTATTTTCTTCACTAGAAAAAGTTCATGAAATGGAGAAGGAGCATCTAAACAAGGTTCAAACAGCAAATGAAGTCAAGGCAAGTAAACTTCAGATATGTTTTAATCAATAATTCAAAATTGGTTTCTTCAAAAATGCAATCACTTGTGATGATGTAACATCAGAATATTTGGTTCTTTAGCAAGCTGTTGAGCAGCAGATTCAAAGTCACCGTGAGACTCATCAGAAGCAGATTAGCAGTCTCAGAGATGAGGTTGAGGCGAAGGAGAAACTAATTACTGAACTGCAAGAGTAAGTTTTGCAACTACTGCACGTGTCTTTGTGGGAGGGCAGAGAACAGCTTTTTCAAAAAAAAAAAAAAACTTCTAACGGTGCAGTTCTTACTATGTGTATTCAGATGGACTTTCTCTCAGATAAATGGGGTTAAGATTGCAGCCTAAGTCTTATAAATGTGTTATTCACTTTCATTTATTTACATAAAAATCCAACCTGTGTTCAGGCATGCAGTGTACCTCAACAAGAATAGAAATATCCTTATTTTATGTAACTGTAAGCCTTGGTTCATGGCTCATTTTGCACCTTTCTTTCCTAATGAGATTGGAGCTTAATGTTAGTGCGAAAAATGTAAAATTCATTCCAGTATTGACATAGTGTTTTTAGAAAGGCTTTATTTTGAGGGTTTCTAAATTTGGCTATCAGTTCTAGAATTGTCAATTCTAATGGTACACTGGGGGTTCCAACAGAATTTTTTATCTGATCCCATCCCAGTCTAATGTGCATGTTTTGGCAACTAATAATATGTCACAAGACTGAAGTGCTGGTTTTGTGGAAATCTCTCACATCATAATTACATGTTTTTTATTCTGTGTTAGTCAAAATCAGAAGATGATGCTTGAGCAGGAACGACTCAGAATTGAACATGATAAACTGAAAGCTACCGATCAAGATAAAAGCAGGAAACTGCATGAACTGACGTAAGTAAGAACAATAATGTGGACAATATGGTTGGTCAAATCAAACTTTGATGTGTGGACACAGTGTATTCATTCTGGCATACTGTTTTGAGCAGAAAGGTTCCATAATTTTTCCTATGTAATTTACCTATGAATGAACATTAGCAACTTTTAGAAAGGTATTTTAAAAAATAAAAGCTAATTAGGAAGTCTGATGCGACCCTGTATTGCTATAGGAGTTCCCAACGACTGTAATAGCATCTGTTCTCAAAAATCAAGAGCTGTTAGATGCAGATTTGGATCTTAGATCAATATTTACTGAAATGAAATTGGAAGGATAGGATAGTCTAAAGTTTTAAATACGGCCTTGCTTGGATGTTTGAAGCATAGATAGAGGCTATATAAGTTGTATGATGTAAGTATTAATGTAGTTGTTCAAAATGCGTGTACAGGTTTTGTTTTAAAATGCATTCTAGCAAACCAGAATAATGCAATATCTGTCTTTCAAAATCCCATTAGCCTTAATATATAGACAGTTTATAGTATGCATTTGCAACATTCTGTATTTAGAAGTTCCTTTTCATAGTTTCCCCCTGTCCTGTGTAAAGATAGATGTAATATTGTTCTTGACGAGCTCAGCATTTTAATAAATTATATATAAAGAGTTGGAGGAAGGAAGTGAAAGAGGCACATCTAATATTTACTCTCCACTTCCATGTTTATAAAGTGACCAAGAAGGTTAATTCCATTTCAGCCACTTTCACATGCGTTGCTCAGCATTTGAAGTTCCACACATCGTTCTTTATCATTCTCCCAAAACTAAAATAAAAGTTCATTTCCCCAATAAGCCTTCTTCCTCCTGAGCCAACAGGTTAGCTGGCTTTAAAAATGTACTCTTTGCTTGAAGAACAATTGGTCAGACAGTTTTGAATCACATTACAAATAATTTTCATCTTGCACGTATATCTTACTTACACAATCACAACTTTGCACAGTTTGGGGGAGAAATAAATAAATGGAGAGCTGAGGAAACACACTCCATTTATTTATTTATTTATTTATTCTCTCTTTCTCTCTCAAACACACACACACACACACACACACACACTTGCGCAAAGCTGTTTGTGAGTTTATCTGGCTCTTGAAAGGTGGCACAAGGGCTTTGGCAGTGTCCTAGATCCCTCCCACCACTTCCCAAAGCTGGGCAAGGACTTCCTAGGCTTTGAGAAGGAGGCTATGTCTCTGGCAAGGCCCTCGTGCCTCTTTCCTGAAGCCAAGCAAGCAGCCCTCCATCGGGGGGGGGGGGTGATTCAAGGGGTTCTGGGCTTTACACGGTTTTGCAAATACTCGTGGACCCCCGGAACTGAACCCTCACGTAAGATGCAAGTTGCCTGTTTCATTGTGCATTGTCAACACCACATGTTAAAATACAGTGGGTATACTCTGTTCCTCTTTTGGTTGTGGCCTCCAAATTATTGAGACTTACTTCAACCCAGCACTTCCGGTCTTCAGAATGTGGGCAGAGATTGTTTGTCCAATGGAAGTTTTATTTTATGGTTCTGTTTTTAAAAGTGGAAGCAGCTGTCTATGTGTGATGTTTCATCCTTCTTAGATGCTTTGAATTATTCTACTTTGGGCTAGATACTGGAAGAATAGTAGGTAATTCATTTTTGTTCACTTTAGGGTTATGCAAGATAGGCGAGAACAAGCAAGACAAGACTTGAAAGGCTTAGAAGAGACTGTGGTAAGCTAAATATTCTGAAAGTATCTTTCAGATTCTTGAATTTATAACCTAAAAATGCTACAGTTTGCCATCTTTATGTTCCTAGGCAAAAGAACTTCAGACCCTGCACAATCTTAGGAAACTCTTCGTTCAAGATTTGGCTACCAGAGTTAAGAAGGTAATGCCAAGTTCTTCATTTTAGAAACTATTGATATTTTTTATACGAATTTCATGGGGATCGAAACTCAGATTGCCTATCTTATCGCCATAGAGTGCAGAGATTGACTCAGATGACACAGGGGGCAGTGCTGCCCAGAAACAGAAGATTTCTTTTCTTGAGAATAATCTTGAACAGCTCACAAAAGTCCACAAACAGGTAAACTGAAATATATTTTTATATCTGATCTATTTCCATGGCTTTATAAAAGCTTATCCATGCTGTACATACTGAAGTTCTTTGGCTCACACATTTTATCTCTTAAAAGTTGCCACAAGTTGCCCTATTCAAGTAAACGTGCTACTGAGTAAAAATCAAGAACTCTTTGGCCAAATTTAACAACTTTGATTGCCATGCATTCTTTCATATGACTTGCCAACATCCTACTACATCTAGTCATGCAGTAGAGGAGAAAAGAAGGCTAAAAAAGGTAAAGGACCCCTGACAGTTAAGTCCAGTTGCGAATGATGCTGGGGTTGCAGCGCTCATGTCGCTTTACTGGCTGAGGGAGCCGACGTTTGTTCACAGAGTTTTTCTGGGTCATGTGGGCAGCATGACTAAGCTGCTTCAGGCAAACCCAGAGCAGTGCACTGAAACGCCTTTTACCTTCCCACCGGAGCAGTACCTATTTATCTACTTGCACTTTGACATGCTTTCAAACTGCTAGGTTGGCAGGAGCTGGGACTGAGCAACGGGAGCTCACCCCGTCGTGGGGATTCGAACCGCCAACCTTCCAATCGGCATGCCCTAGGCTCAGTGGTTTAGACCACAGTGCCACTTGCGTCCCTAGAGAATCCCAAAGAAACATTGCAGCAATTAGTTGCACCCATGTCTCTCAATGAGGCTATTATTACTATGGAAAATGTAGGTAGGGGTTAGCTCTGAGGGAAGTATTTTTTTATTCTGGATGCTTTACCTTGAATTCTTTGTTAGTTAAAGTGCTGTTCAAAGTAACTATGGAGTGAAAGGATTTGCAAAGGCTTTAATTCCCATAGTCCAGATGTAACATAGCTCTATGTGAAACATATATTTCTACCCACAGCTGGTACGTGATAATGCAGATCTTCGCTGTGAGCTTCCGAAACTGGAGAAACGACTTAGAGCTACAGCTGAGCGAGTTAAAGCTTTGGAGTCAGCACTAAAGGAAGCCAAAGAGAATGCATCTCGTGATCGCAAGCGTTACCAACAGGAAGTAGATCGTATTAAGGAAGCTGTGAGGTCAAAGAACATGATCAGAAAGGCACATTCTGCACAGATTGGTTAGTAGATAAAATGGGAACATTAACAGTGCTGGTATGACATGAATTCAATTATTGATCCCTTGTTCTTGGGTCACTTAGTGCTACACCTGGATCTTAGAATGGTGGTAGATCACTTGCATATCCATAAATTCTATTGATTTGTCCATTGACCAGATTATCTGAAGTTGTTACTTGTATAGTCTGGAAATTAGGACATTAGTTGCTTGAAGTAGTACAATTTGGGATTTAGATACTTCTGGAGTGCAAGCACATGTTATAGTGAAACTTTCACAAGCTTAATATGTGCGGGTTGTTGATCCTGTTAGTATTGCATACTATAATAAGTTTTGTTATAGCTATGTATATGCATATTCCACCTTTCAGAATAGAAATATTTCTACAGGTAAAATCAAAATACTTTAATCAAATCACTATGGAGCGGTATCAAAAAATAACAAATCAGGATGCTTACTACAGGACATAAAATTTGTAACTTGTATTCTTGCACAGTTATGGAATGGGTATGATAGTTTCAGAATTTCGTCACAGTTGGGTGTTTGTTATAGGAGCAAGAAATATTTATAGATCTAGGGTGGAATTCAACATTATTATAAGCGTTCTATCCATGCAGAGCTGCAGCTTGCCAGCCAGGTTAATTCCCCCCTCCTCCCCCAGTGCACTGTTTTGAAGGTTCTTCTGACCCCTCTAAGCCAATTGCAGGGGCACACAATGGGAGGAGAGGGATGGGAAAGTCCCATTGAGCAAGCAGATAACCTTGTACAGGGCTTCTGCTGAAAGGGCACGTTAGGTGATTCCTGCCCTGATAACCCATTTTTTAAAGAAAACTTGCTTAGAAGGCAGCATAGTAAATATTAGTAACAATAAGAGTTGCAAAATCTTTGGCTCCTTAAAAGAGTTAACACATTCATTGGCAAAAACTTACACTGATTTGAGTCTGCTTGGTCAGATGTATGAAATAACCACGATGCACAATAGTTTGTACCATAATAACTTTTTTTTGGTCATTAAGTTACTACAAGACTAAGTTTGCAGCAAAAACAACAAACATGCATATTCCTTTGGAAATAAAATAACAATGAAGTATCAATAAACCAGCACACCTGAATTGTTTAAAAACTTGACTTGGCTTTACCTTTAACATTTGCATTTGTTTCATGCAGCTAAACCCATTCGCCCTGGTCAGCATCCAGCAGCTTCTCCGACTCATCCAAGTGCAATTCGTGGGGGAGGTGCTTTTACTCAAAACAGCCAGCCAGTGGCCCTACGTGGAGGCGGAGCACGGCAGGAGAAGGCATGAATTTACATTATCAAGGTTAGCAGTTAACCTTGTCTATTCCATTTAATATCCTGTCTTCAGTTTAAAATGTTTGGCAGTTTCAAGGAAAATAGGGAATATGATTATTTAAATACAGTATTGGATAAGAGTCCAGGTCCATATGAGTATTTGTGATTAGGGGCAGCTTCAGTTGAACAAGTACGCTGTGTGAAACTACCGTATTTTTTGCTCCATAAGACACACTTTTTTCCTCCTAAAAAGTAAGGGGAAATGTCTGTGTGTTTTATGGAGCCAATTCGTGGTCCCTGGAGCCGAATTGCCCAGGGGCGAAAAGCAGATTGTGCTGCTTCTTTTTTTAGAAAGAGGGAAGAGGATGTTGAAGCAAAGCAACTGAGCAGCAAGTGATCGGGAGGAAGATAAGGCTGTGGGAAAAAGAGGCTGCCGGGGGGCGGGGGGAGGTAAAGACAGCAAACTTGCAAGGAGAGGAGACAGGAATACTAAAACAAGCAATGAGAAGAGAAATTAGAAGAAAAGGAGGAGCAAAAAACTGCTCCAGCTAAGGAAAAGACACGTAAGGCAAACGAGGGAAGGGGGGGTTGAAACGAAGCCACTGAGCAGCTGATCGGAAAGCAATCAGGAGGGAGATAAGGGGCGCTAGCTATAAAGGAGGCTGCCTGGGAGTGGGGAGGTAAAAGCACATGGATCCTCAGGATTTTTGCATTGGGTTACCCCAAATTCACCATCAGATCATATAGCATGTCCATGGCTATAGAGTGCACCAAAAAAATCACGCATCCACTGTTTTGTGGGGCCGCAATGGCGCAAAAACGTGGTTACAAAGCACGGATCCACATGGATTTTCAGAATTTTTGCATTGGGCTACCCCAAACTCACCGTCAAATCACATATCATTGTCTGAGGCCACAGCATGAACCACAAAAATCATACATCCACTGTTTCGTTCAGAATATTTTTTTTATTGTTTTCCTCCTCTAAAAACTAGGTGTGCCTTATGGTCAGGTGCGTCTTATGGAACGCAAAAATACGGTAATTAGTTCAGAACCAAGTAGATTCCAGAATAGCTTACCATGTTCCACACATTGTCCCGCCCCACCCCCACCCCCAGCTGAGTTTGCCGTACCACAACTAAACAGTGTTTGCAGTTGCCTGTCTGACCAGGATGGGTTTCGGTAAGTTATAAGGAACGTTGAGGATAAGAGAGGAATACTTTTAATTCAGTATTACTGGGGTAAATCCAGTTCAGCTGCCTCCAAATTAAAGTACATAAACTGAGGAACAGGCTAAAGAATGACCAGAATTCATGGGTTTTAAGGAAGACAGAGTTGAGATTGGAAGATTAATTGCAAAGAAACCAGGGGAGTATGACGTAAAGGTAGTGATAAATAGAGTAAGGCGTTAATTAAAAATGATTGCTAAACAAGTTAGCATTTAGAAAAACATTGATACCTTAATTCTGTATTAGAACTGGTACAGCATCTTCTACTGAAATTGTGACACAAACTTAAATGGTGACTAGTTTTCAGTGAGTAAATGTAGATGAAAATAATTGTGTAAATCTCACGATTTTTAGAGTAAAATAAAATTGTGAACATTTTGTTCACTTATTTTTCTATGTATGCATAAGTTTCTTTGGCTTTTTCTAGATGCTGAAAGCTACACAGCATGAAGAGGATTGGATATTGCGCAATGAGAGTCATTCCGTGACAGTGACGTCTATCTGTCTCTCCCTGGGGATTGTAGGATTATTTTTTTGAAAATTGTATAAACTTATACTGGTCTGTACAGCTCTCCTCATTCTACAAATTTGGCTAATTGACTCCAAACAAAACTAGGAAAAACTTTCTTCTTGGGAAATTGACGTGTAACTTAAAACGTAGCTCTTTTCATTACCTGATCTGTCTTTCACGTCTTAAATTTAGTCTGCACTGTGCCAAGTTGAATGTATGTTAAGCAACATCTTAGTTAAAATTTCCTAGCTTAATTTATGTATATTTAATGGTCTTAGGGATTGTGGAACAATGTTGAAGTAAAGTTTTGATTTTACCACTTTTAATAACACTACTTGACCCACTCTTGAATTAGAGCAGCACTGTACATTAAGTTTGCCTGGATGGCTGTATAGAGCATAAGACTAAAATTATGTGTACAGTTTGCAATTACTGAGGTGTGCTTATGACGACTGCCCTTAGGCACTGAAGTCTCTCAAAAAAATGTGGATTGAAAATTTTCCTTTTTTGATGAGGCTGCTTAACTGTTTGATTAAATCTGTTATCAGGTTAATGAGTTAATACTGTATAACAAGTAGTAAATGTAAGTTTACATGGAAAGACTTTGGCAATGACTTTTCATCTGTCCTGTTCCTGATTATACCCAGAATAGTGTGATGAGGTGAAAACATTCTGCTTCATCTTGATAAGCCTGTTAATTGGTCACCAGAACTGGAAGAATTTGGTTAACTTTTCCAGTGAGAAATTGGGGCACTGTAGAACTCCTTGTATTATCAGTGCATCATCTTTCATTCAAACTACAAATTTGACTTTAAGATAATGAACTGATTGAATAAGTGGAACCAAGTGAATAAAGGGGGAAAAGAAAGTGCATAAAATGGCCAGAAATGTAGGATGGATATGGAAATTGTGCTACACTGAAACTGTACTGTAACTTATTTGTAAATCTAGAGTTCTGTAAATGTGTTTTTCTCTAACAATCCTGTTGGACATCATTATCATCATCATTATTATTTTTGCAAAGTTTTGAGACCAAGTTTAAAGTTTTGCCCTGCAAAAAGCACTTGAAACGACATGCCACAAAATTCAAAAGAACACCTTTGACAGGGAAGTTACTGTTTGATATTGTCCAAAGGCTTTGAAAGGTTTTCTCATTACAGTCACTTGACTGGTAGGAAGTGAAAGAAAATGCTTTCCAAAAGTTGAGAGATTTTGAATAACTGCTTTTCCAGAGTAAGTTGATGCCAGTTTTATATTATACTGAAGTACATTCACAGGCACTTGCCGGGGGGCGGGGTAGGTTTTCTGTAGAACTTTATGACTATCTTTTGTACAAATTGAAATATTTGTATTAAGACGGAGCCTAGTAATAGAAAAAATTGACTGACCCCCCCCCCCCCATACCTTAAGTTTTGATTAGTGTCTTTTTTAATACATTTATTTTAGAGACTGGGGTTTTCTTTTCTTTTTTAATCAGCCAGACCCTTGTTTGGAATTGTCATAAGATAAACCTCTTTTTTTGTGCTTGAATTAAACACTCCAAACTGAAAAGATGAAATAAGAGGGGACTTGTATAAAGGGAAAATGGTGGAGAAGGAATCTCTGTTAAGTGCTTGAAGTTGTGTTTTCAGTTGCATTGGCCTATGTCAGTTTCTCAACTATAGCCGTACAATTTCAGTCTGGATTCGGTTTACACAGTTCAATCTGGTTTCCTGGCAGTTACTCAAATGAAGCAGGATATTTTCTCATGGCTGTTTACGTTAGTTTCATTCCTGTAAGTAATGTATCACGGGTTTTGGTGCTGACATGGCTGTGTAATTAAACAGTTAAATAAACTGTAACTAGCATGTAGCTCAACATGTACATCCTTTTTATACCTAAGCTTTTTTATTTTAACCTTTTATGAAGTTTACCAAGAACTGCAACTTAAACTTTCAAAAGGACTCCTATGTTCTTTGGCTCTCCTATGGTAGGTTGCATGGACAGGACAATTTTTTGGTTTTGTAAATTTAGAATCTTCAATCTGCAATAGAATTTTAAATGCGTTACTGTTCCAATTTACAGTTCTTGAATTTTTATTCCTCTAGGCTATTTTTTAAAAAATGGCTTAGGACAGGAATTGAATGACATGAAAGAAGACTATTTATTCATGGAGATAAACTAAATTATTTGCATAACATTACTGATTAACTACTTTAAATTAGACCTGAAATGACAAGAGTCTGCCTGTGGCAAGGATCTGCCACTGAATAAACAGTTATGTATTCTCAATGCATGAGAATGCATTTAAGAATAACTGGTTTGGAGAAGATGCCATATAGTTTTAACTACCTGCATGCTGTAAATGTTTTTGTGTTTAAATAAAGAAAATCTTTGAATTTTAGTGAACTTCATTGAGACCTATATAACCTTTTAAGGTCGTAGCCATTGGATGACATTGTTTTTTCTACCTATGTATCTCCCTATATTGTACTGAGGTGCTATACTGAGTGTGAGCATTTTGGAAGGGGGCTTCATCAGTCAGCTCACAATTTTCCCATTGAAGGCCAGTTTATGCACTGTGGGTTTTTCCCCATAGGAAGAAGGACTTAATCTTAGATGTCTGTGTATACCATTTCAACATGGATACACCCCACCCTTGCAAGTTGCCTGGATGATAATGTATTGCATGGGTGCTTCATATTGATACATGTATTCTGTTGTGTATGCAGGGATGTCATCCTGAAACTCAGTCCTTGTCCCTTCCATGTGCATGCCCAGATCATGCATGAACCAGCTGGGGAAGTGAAGTCCTACATTCTTAATCTCATCTTGCCAGTGTAATAATTGCATTTAAATATCCTTTATTTTTATAATTAAAAAGCCTCAGGCCTGATTAAGACCTTACATGAGTCAGCCTAGATAGCTTTGTCAGAATAGCTTGAAGGGGAGTAATGTAGATTGCTGTAGAAGCAGCGTGCTTTTGGCTGGCTCTGGTGTCCTACTTTTTTTACTTTGGAAAGCTGACTTCCACACCAAAAAAAGACTCATGCTTTATTTGCTAGTCAACCTGTACATTTTAGGGTGTACCCTTCTTCCAACTGTATCCAAATATGTTTAAACCTCATTTCCAGATATTGTGGTAGAACTGATGGCTTACGTCTTAACCAACTGGCTTGGTGAACAGAAATGAATTCATCTAAAAATATTCGCCACTAGGGGGTGCAACAATCACTTCTATCTGGAAGTCTTTGAGCTATTGACTGAAAAGCAGGAAGGTGAGGAATGGCAGCATAAATGTTGCTTTCCACTTCAGTGTGAAGAGAAACCAGCCTGAAAACATGCATTTTATAAAGTGCAAATGGTCAGAGATTAGATGCTTCAGGAATCCTTTGGTGTCTTACTCATTTGTGCATCACAAGGACATGTCTGCAATTGTTCTTTGCTCCTTGCAAAGTAAGGTGGGAGGTGATTTTTTGCAATAACGAATGGGATGTTTATCAGATTTGGAGTAGGAGCAGCCAGGTGATAATATTTGCAGTGGCCGTTGGACTCTGATTTCATTGCCAAGTAGAATAAGTACCGTATTTTTCCGTGTATAAGACGAGGTTTTTTGCTTTAAAAATTAGTTTAAAATTGGGGGTCGCCTTGTATATGGAACATGGGCATCTGGGGGAATTTTTAACATATTTAAGCATATGTCCGGGAGTTTGGCTTGGGCGGGCTGAGGCGATCCCTCCTGCTGCAATCCCCCCCTTTCTCTCCACCCCCCTCCCGCTTCTGGGCTGCATGCTGACGACTGGCTCTCCTGAAGCCCCCACTGGCTTGACCACTGGATTGAGAGCAGCTGCCGCCGCTGAGTGTATACCTCAGTGTACCTCTCTTGCCCTTCTTTTTTTCCTCTTCCCCCTCAAACTCCCACCCTGCCCCCAGCCCGCTCACCACCTTCCTCAGCTCAGTTTGCTTGATAGCATGGCCGGACGCAGAGCGGCCGCTGCCTTCCCCCTGGTCTTCCTTGGGAGCCTGCTTCCCCACAGCAGGAGCTGCCACCGAGGGGGAGCGTGTGGGGCCCCAGTCGCTGCCTTTGCTTCTGCGCCACTGTGCACTGCATGCTCCTCCTGCTGGAAACTTTGAGGGCAATCGCCCCCAAAAAGATCAACAGCTTGCCGCCGCCAGTCATCCAGATTTTCACTTCTATTTTAGGGTTTCATTTTCTTAATTTTGGGTTCAACAAAATAGGGGTCGTCTTATACCTGGGGGCATCTTGTACATGGAAATAGACGGTAAATCTTGTTTCACTGTGATTAAAAAGTGTAGTTTTGCTAACAGTTTGGATTTCTGAAGCAATTTGGACTTTTAAAAAATGCAGATAATGGGTCCACAAAAAGCTGAATTATTTCCCCTCCAAGGTTGCCAAAAGAAGAAAATGCTGGGGAGAGGGAGAATTGTTTGGAACCGACAAGTCTAGCTTCTAATTGGAGGGAATTATATCACCAGGGCTATTCAATCGCAGCACCCCAGCTCTGCTTCCTTTTGTACTTTGCATGCTGATTGCAGCATCTGGGCTTGACGAGGCAGATGACCCTCACCTGTTCCAAGCCTCCTCCAGCTGAGGAATCACCACCTCCCACAGCTAGCAAGCTCCACCTAGTCAGCTAGAGAGATGGGATGTGGGCCCTTGCCTGCCTCAGCCTCCTGGAGCATCACTTCTGCTGTTCCCTACACCTCAGAGCCTGCTGTGTTTGTGGATAGAGGAGCCCCTCTGACTCTGCTGATGGGGTCTGCTGCTCTGGTTCCTGTGCATTTACCCCCATCCTCTGTCACCCTGTGAGTACTTCCTTCCCCATCCCCCGCTTTGCCCAGTCTGTCCCAGTCCTGTTTACACCCCCCCGCTAGGATCTTCCTCCTCCCTGTTGACCTGCCAGTTCATGAGTGACTTACCGTATTTTTCCGTGTATAAGACAATGGTTTTTGTTACAAAAAATAGGCAAAAATTGGGTGTCATCTTATATACAGATAGTGAATGCGGGGGGGGGGGACATGCGATTAATGGCAGCAGCAAGCAGGAGATTGGCAGCGGCGATTGAGTGGGTGATTAGTGGCTGTGGCAAGTGGGTGGGCGGGCTGTTGCTGGCGGTGGGCGGGCAGACAATTGGCTGCGACGGGGTGTGCGATCAGCAGTGGCTGTGGCAAGCGATCGGCAGTAGCGGGCAGGCGGGTGAGTGATTGCCAGAAGTGACCTCCCCCCCCAAAAAAAACCCCCCTAAACTTAATTTATTAATTTTGGGTTTAAAAATATAGGGAACGTCTTATACATGGGGGCGACTTATGCACAGAAAAATACGGTAGGTAAAATCAATAACAAAAGGCTAGTCCCTACCCAGAGTTTTATAGTCTAGAACACACCACACAAAAGGAAATTGGGATGAGAAGGGAAAATAAAAACGAGCGAACTCAGGCAGCCATTCTTGAAGTTATGTACAGTGGTACCTCGGGTTAAGTACTTAACTCGTTCCGGAGGTCCGTTCTTAACCTGAAACTGTTCTTAACCTGAAGCACCACTTTAGTTAATGGGGCCTCCTGCTGCTGCCGCGCTGCCAGAGCATGATTTCTGTTCTCATCCTGAAGCAAAGTTCTTAACCTGAAGCACTATTTCTGGGTTAGCGGAGTCTGTAACCTGAAGCGTATGTAACCTGAGGTACCACTGTATTTCTTATATTGACCAGTTCAAATTGAGACAGTTGAAGGAGTGTAGGAGCCCAACAGAGTTCGTCTTTTAGCAGAGCTAATGAAATTTCCCTAAGATCCATATTGTACATGTTAGCCAAAGTGCCTCAAGAGGCATCTGGCATGTTTTATTGATTATAATAACTTATCTGGAAGCAGGTCTTTGTAACCATAGAAACAGAATTTTCTTTAATGCTGGCAGCATCTTTGGGGAAGTAGTCAAAGAAGGAGCAAGCTGATTAAATTATTTAAGAACTAAAAAGCATTTCTTTCGTGGCCGCCTCTCTTCTAATTGGAGACGGTAAATAATGGATGGGAACAAAACACTGAGCCTTGCAAACTGCTAAACTTTCTCCAAAAGACCTTGAAAGTCCCTCAGTTGTGCTAGATCTTTAGAATACTATCTCTAGGCTACAGCTAATGGCTGTAGTCAAGGTGAGCAGAGGTGTCCAGTTCCCTTCCCTTTTGGGATACGGCTGCAGTACCCGTAATAATAGCATGGCAGATAAGAAAAAAAGCAACTGAGGCTTTTCCTGGCATGCTAATGCTATGGCAGGGGAAAGTTTGAGATGCTCAATTCTCTCCAACCGCTTAAGAGTTTTTATTACAAGCTTTCTATAGATTTTATTAGATCAATAAGTTTGAGGTGCTCTTGCTGTGCTGGCTAAATGTGGCTGTGGGGGAAATTAGTTGCTGGAGCAGTTTAAATTCTAATCATGTCAAGTATGCGATAGTTGAATCTGCTGTCTTTTGGAAGCAACCCTACAACCTCTACTCTCTCAGAAGCCACTGCAGCATCAGGGGTGGAATTGCAGCCCCAAACACCTTGCTTTAACTATAGCTGGTGTGAAATGTGGCTGTATCTAAATGAACACAATGCCTTCCTTCCATGCCTGCTGTGGTGTGTAACTTAATACTCTGGGTTGTATCTAATGCAATCATCCTGTTAGTGCAATGACTTTGGCCTGCAGAATGGGATGTCTTCTTGCTCTCCATGTGACTTCCCATATGCTCTGGAGGAATGAAGGAACCCTTGAGCAGATTTGCGGGGAGGCAGACACCTGGGGACAGGAGACCAAGTCCCATTGTGCAAACAGAATATGTTGCTCTAATGGGACGACTCTGTTGGATATCTCCCTCTGATTCTGCCAACAGCTGACTTTGCTTCTACTGTGGGTCTCGTTCAGAGACGGATGCCAAAATTGAGCAAAAATGTGTGTCAATTAAGTAGCAGCTGTTCTGCTTGCTTCATATTGGAAATTGGCACTTGTGACCAAAAGGAAGCATAGCACAACTTGTAGGGCAGTGCTGTCTAATATTTTATTCATTTAGCATTATTGTATCCCAGTCTTAATTAAAATGCAGTGGGCCTGTTATGGGGGGGGGATGTTCCTTTGCAAATGCAAAATTGTTCAAAGTCAGGAACCCCAAAACTGTCCCCACCCCAGTGGGGGGCTACTTACCAGGGTCTGGGAAGGTTGTGGGAGGGCTCTGGGAACTGCGACCTTCCCAGACCCCCTGTAAGCAAGGCAGTGCCTTCCTTACCGGCTTCTGGGACACTCACAGAGCCCTTGCACTTCCTTCCTAGAGGCTGGTAAGGAAGGCGCCACTGGGCTTTTGGGAAGGTGGTGCAAGGGGTCTGGGACGCTGCCAGATGAAATGATTAGAACATTGAATTCCACCCCAAGTATGTCAGTGCATATTGATGTCTTAGGAAAATGTACAGTCAATATTCCTGCTATTTGGAAAACTCTTACTAAAGTGGACATTCTAAATAAATGTATTCAAACCATGGGAATACATACACACCCTAGATTGCTGATACATCCCATTGTATGTGGATGGTACTGTTTTGGCCACATGAGTACTGGCACTCTGAGAATTTACATATATAAAGATATTTGTGTCAGCCATTGCATTTTTATTTGCTGAAACATTGGGACGTGCTAGTTTCTGCACAAAGATGGCAGGTCGCATGTTTTTTCTCACTCTGCATTGAGTTTACACTACATCGTCAATGCATAGCAAACATCCTTTCCAGACACAACTAGCGTGACACATTTCAGCTGCTTGTTTGTTTCAGGCTTTCTGTATCTCGCCACATTGATCTGTGTGTGTGTGTGTGTGTGTGTGTGTGTGTGGTTAAATGACAAAATCAAATGAGCCACTGTGCCCTGCATGGTGACTGAAGGCCAGTCCTGCTGCCCCAACAGCATCACCCCTTGAAGGGAATGAGCACAATGGAATACAGTGGAACAGCCACTCAAGCATGTTAATCTTTGCATCAGGTCACTGAATGGAAACAAGGCAAGCATTGTTCCTCTAGGGGACAAGAGAAGCTTGGAGAGAAATGCAAGGAATAAAGATCAAAACCAAATCATGCCCACTTGGGAGAGGTGGCAGAAAGGAAAATAGCATGCATTTTTCTGTGTGGTTTTTTTTAAATATAAAAAAATCATCCTGAGGGTTGTACAGCTCTTGCACTACAGTACTGGAATGTATTACTGGAGCGCATAAAAAGCCATTTGTTAATATTTTCTGTGTACCCATTTGCAGAAGTGAGCAGCTGCTCATCAATGCCTCTTGGCATTGTCTGGAGGAATTAGCTATGCGCTAATTCACACTACTAAGGAGTTAACAATTAACTGCATGGCTGCTGCTTTACTACTAATTCACCATGTGCAAGTTTAGTGCTGCGGCACATTGGAACATGTGGTGTGTAGCTCAGTGAACTAGCATTCAGTGCAATATTGGTTATGAACTTGAGGTTCCCTGTATTAAAGGGTATGATTTGCTTCCTTGATTTTCTGTCTGACACAGTGGCACCAGCCTAGGGTGGGTCTGCATATGTGTGCATTTTTAAAAATGCTAATAGAGATGATGGTCAGAATAACCTTTAATTGCTACTGTGAGAGATTAGATAAAGAAAGTACTTTGACCCAGTATTGCTAGTTCAGCTACCTTGGAGGCAGGATCTTTCTCCCACATCAATATGCTGAAATTGATAGTACACTCCTATGTATATCTGCTCATAAGTTGAGTGTGTATAAGAATGTGACCTACGTGACTTGAATAGGTGAAAAATGCAACTTCTGCACTTTCATTGTAAAGTATTCTAATTTTCAAGGTACATTTCCAAAAGAAGTATGATGGAAGGTGTGAGTAGGGTGTTGGAAGGAGGTGAGGTTTATTGCTAGAAAAGGAAAAGAACAAATGTTGGTGTGCATTGTTCCAAAAAGTCCAGAATAGGCTTTCTTCTATACATGTGCTGTTAAATCAGTAATATTTTGATTGGGAAACCTTAACACCTGTCCACAAATTATTCTAATGTAGGGCTGGCTAATCTCTGGTCCTCTTAATGTTGCTGAACTCCAGCTCCCACCAGCCCCCAGACAGTTCGCGTCTCCGCTCCTCCACATGCAGCTGCTGGGTGACCTTGGACTAGTCACACTTCTTTGAAGCGTGTTTTTACATGAGTAGAATGTGTATTTTTATTTAAAATGCATCTCTGGGTTATTTGTGGGGCCTGCCTGGTGTTTTTACATGAGTAAATGTGTTCTTTTATTTAAAATGTATCTCTGGGTTATTTGTGGGGCATAGGAATTTCCCCCCAAAAAATATAGTCCGCCCCCCCCCCAAGGTCTGAGGGACAGTGGACCGGCCCCCTGCTGAAAAAATTTGCAGACCCCTGACTTGATTTGTAAGCACAGCCATGCAAAACTAAAACAAACCATAGCAGCCAAATATGTCGTCTTACCCATTTTTTTAAAAAAAAACTTTCATAGTTTGTGTTATATCCCTGTGGGGTCAGCTTGTTAATATTATTTATTAAATTTGTATATACTTGCAGGTCTCAGAGTTTGGTGATGATTCTGCAAGGTAGATTGACATTTTTCATTGAATTGGCTAGGTAATCTTAAAGCCTCTGAGCGTAAAGCACACTTAAACAAAAAAACTTAAACTTAAACAAAAAAAAGCCCCCCCACATTGGGCTGGATCAAACCAAGTTGCACTGGGGTCCCATTGAAGTCATTGCTGTGTGACTAACCCTCTGCTGGACTCTTAGACTTATAGAGTTGGAAGTGCTCTGAATTTAAAAATGACAGAGATAGTATGAAAATTGCTTAACTACAAATAAGTGTGCTTGTAATAGGAGCTTTGATGTACCTGGTTTCAGCAGACAAAGGATGAACATGCAGTAAAATTGGAAGCGTACTCTTGGCCTGAAATTTTTGGCTTGCGCTTAATTTGTATTGTATTTTAAAATCCTACCACATGGGGGAGCAGTTCATCAGTAACAAGATCTGACTAGCTTGGCAGGTAGTGAAATGTCCTGCTATTGGCTTATTCTGTGTTGTGCAAGACTGCAGTTCTGCAGACTCTTGAAATTCTACTTCAGCTTTGCACTGGATTGCCATGGGCTATCCTGTTGATTCTCTGTTGCATGTAATGATGAATACTTTGTGCTCTTTGACTATATAACCACACCTTGAGCTAACTAGGGACCAAATTGCAATCACTCTTTAAAACCAGCAAAACTAGTATTCAAAACATAAAATTGAAAAGTGGCACATTTGGTTTAATAGATTCCTATGTTCCTGTGTGTAGTGATTCAATAGCATGTGAATATGTGTTTGTGACAGGGACGCGGGTGGCGCTGTGGTCTAAACCACAGAGCCTAGGGCTTCCCAATTAGAAGGTTGGCGGTTCGAATCCCCGCTGCAGGGTGAGCTCCTGTTGCTCGGTCCCAGCTCCTGCCCACCTAGCAGTTCGAAAGCACGTCAAGTGCAAGTAGATAAATAGGTACCGCTCCAGCAGGAAGGTAAACAGTGTTTCCGTGCGCTGCTCAGGTTCACCAGAAGCGGCTTAGTCATGCTGGCCACGTGACCCGGAAGCTGTACACCTGCTCCCTCGGCCAGTAAAGCAAGATGAGTGCTGCAACCCTAGAGTCGTCCGTGACTGGACCTAACGGTCAGGGGTCTCTTTACCTTTACCCTTAAGGGGGCTGTGAATAAGTGTGTGCACAAGAGGCCTGTGTGCCACAAGGGGGAAGAAGAAGAGTTTTGGATTTGATATTCCATTTTATCACTACCCTAAGGAGTCTCAAAGCTGCTAACATTCTCCTTTCCCTTCCTCCCCCACAACAAACACTCTGTGAGGTGAGTGGGGCTGAGAGACTTCAAAGAAGTGTGACTAGCCCAAGGTCACCCAGCAGCTGCATGTGGAGGAGCGGAGACGCGAACCCGGTTCACCAGATTATGAGTCTACCGCTCTTAACCACTACACCACACTGACTCTCCCACCACACTGGGAAAGTGTTTGGGCAGCCTATACATACTTTATTTAGGAAGACTAGTGATTTTGTCTTCTCAACTGTTTATAGGTAAGCGAAGGAATGCATATTAGGAAAATTAAAACAAATGAATGGATAAAACTTCGTTGACAGTGGAGCTCTGAGGGTATACTTAGTGCTGCATTCAGAATACCTTCTGAGTGCCAACATTAAAATAGAGTTTTAAAGGCCACAGCACCACAATCCTGCATGCTTGTGGACATCTCCTGCCTTCGTGCCTACACAAGCACGAATGATATTTTCTGTGAAGTTCATTATTATTGGTTTGCTCAGGGGCATGAAAAGAATTGCAACCCTCTTTACATATTTAGATCTGTTTTTCCTTCACAGATAGCAATCTGGAGGGGAGAGATGGTTGTGATGGTTGCAGCAAGCTAAATGCCATGTGGCTAGGGTGTTTTTTAACACAATGCAAACATTGTTCTAAGAATGCCCAATTAGGGTACTTTCTGCTTGAGTCGGGTTTTGAGGTTTCCTGCATCAAAGCCCAACATCCTTCTCTGTTGCACTGCACTAAATGTCTTCCATAGTGGTCGTTTGCAATCACTTACACCCACCTGTTGCTGTACTAGATGCCATACAAAAGCTAGGAAACATTGCCCTACCTGCAGGCGTCAATTTTACTAAATACAGCACACAAGGAAAAGCAGTTTGGGGAAGGGGGAAGAAAGGAGAGTATGCAAAAAATAAAAATAAAATAAAATGCATGATGCAGTAATATGGCTGCAGTGTTTCCAAAGGAACATGCTGCTGTAAAATTTGGCTGACTCAGCAATCACTGTATCCTACCCTTTTTGCAGCACAACTTGCAGGATAAGGGGTCACTAGGTTATACCGACACAGCTATAGCTGGTCAAAGATATGTGCTTAGTGTTCATTTAGCCACAAAAATAAAAAGTTCATTAGGTAGCACTTGGGGACACATAATTCTTAGTTTTTATACTGGTTTTCTTTGTGTATACAGTATATGTTACCTCAGTAATCTTTCT
Organism: Podarcis tiliguerta; assembly: GCF_965153285.1. NCBI lineage: Eukaryota > Metazoa > Chordata > Lepidosauria > Squamata > Lacertidae > Podarcis > Podarcis tiliguerta. The sequence goes on along the minus strand of NC_139545.1, from coordinate 41,172,512 downwards.
ATCACCCTTGTAAGATAGTGTGCTAACTAACAGTTCATCCTTGAATATATGGCACACCCATGCCTCTATATTTTTCTTTACTTTGCAGAAAGAGAGACTCTCTTTTGAGGCTGAGTGAGAGAGAGTGGCTTGCCTGGTACATTCATGTCTGAGCTCAAATTTGAGCCATGGGCTTCACAGCTGACACTGTGCTACATGACCCTAAGATGTTTACTCAAAAACATCCCATTGCATTGAATGGAAATGCTCTCAAAGAAGCATGTTTAGGCTTACAGACATGCAGTGCAACCATCACCATACCTACTGAGTTCAGTGGTGTTTACTCCCGTGTAAGTGTGGTTAGGATTGCAGCCTTAGTCATCGCTCTGCATCTGCTCATGTACTTGGTACCATTTTCCATATCCGTAAACCTCTGATTGCCGTTCCCTCAAGTTGTGCTACGTAACTGGAGAATATGCATAGTTCAGATATACATACACCTAGTCTCAATGCAGCCTTTTTGCTGGACAGAGCCGGGACAGATTCAGGTTATATGTGATTTTGTTGTCGAGAAAGAAAAAAATGGGAAGGAGATAAATGCAGATTAGAGAACACAATTTCTATTTCAGCATAAATCCATAGTTAATTAGATGTCCTGTTTCTCCCTCTCTCTGTCTCCTCATATTTGTTCCACAGTCTCAGATAATGCGTAGCTCAAATGAGGTTACCCTTGACCATTTCACAGCTGCACAAAAGTTGAGTAAGAGGTTACACAAAAGGAAAGGAAAACTGAAGGGGAGAGTTCATCTTGGTTTAAAATGGTTTCAGGCAAGAATGCTAGTGCTGTCTCATTGTGACCAGGCGATGTAGATTGTGCCTCAGGTGGCAGATTGTGGGGTGCCATCATCAGTTAGGAAACTGTCAATTCCTTAATTTATTTTCATCGTCTGGATTTTCCTCCTCTGGCACAAAAATGCATTGGTTTATAAGTCCTTGAGGGTCCTAAAGACAAGTTGCAGTAAGCTATCTAATCAGGATGTTGATAATTCCCAAGGTATTATCTGTGGGCACAGCCTAAACCACTGTTGTCTCCCCCAGAGCAGCAAGAGCACTCATGTGCTATAGGATTTTTTACCCCCTGGCAAAGGCTTGTGCATATTCCAGGGCAGGCAACTTTGCAAGCCTTTCCACATCATCCCTTCCCACTCATGACGAAGCTGTGTACAGGCCCAGGGACAAAAGGGAAGTAATTTTAATTGCACAAGGAACTCCAGGGAATGGGGCAATTATTTTCACAAGCTGTTTGAGTCAGGGAGGTGCATGTGCTTTTGACAGATGGCATGGCTGTGATTCATAAGGAATACTCTCTTGCCCTCTGGTGCAATGTCCATCCAAAACAAATGCACCTGACAGTGGGATTGTTCTTTGGATCTGCTCACTGTCACAATGTGCATACTTGTCATCCTTTGCACAGCAAAACTATTTGGGCTGTGTTGTAAGAGCTGGGCTGGCCTATAGGATTGTTTTGCTTTGCTTTACAGTACCTTGACATATAAAAGTGCTGCTACTTCTTTTGTACTTGGCTGTTTCTCAACTGTTCTGGAGGCTTGACCACTTTGCTAGGTCTGGGGTCCAGCATCAGGACTCCACTGCCTTCATTGCCTTCCACCAAGGAATGAGACTGTTTTCTGCTTGGGGGTACTCTATGGCCTGATTGGCATAGATGGCATGTATGGGGTGGGTAACGGACTTGTGTATTGGGGTGCCATGTCCTTTAAAAACTGGTTTGATCTCCAATTCTATTACTTAGCTTCAAGCCTCTTTTTATTTATGTCCCGTTTTGTCTACAGGGCTCTGATCACATACATTGTCTTTGTCTTTGTCATCATTATTGCTGTCTTCTTTCAGTAATTACCTCAAGTACTTTAAACGAGACACCCTTGATGCCTCACATCCAGACATTAACACTCCCAGGTCATTCTTTCAGTGCCTTCTCTATTTAGGCACCAGGTTCAGTCATTGAAGGGAAACCATACTTCCTCATGGGGTTTGGTAAGTGACGATTAACTTCAAAGCGTGAACATTTTGCTGCTACTCTTCAAACATTCATTTATTTACATGCCCCCTTTTCCACAGTGAACTGTGCCCAAAGCAGCTTACAATAAACATTCAAGATGCAGAGCATTGAGACGGAGGAGAGTCAATGTACAAATCAGTAAAATCAAAATGACAAAAAAACCCCCACAAATTTAGCAAACGTAAATAAATTCATTGTTGTAAAGGGAACCAGTCTTAAATACAAAGCAAAGCAAAAGTTAACCGACATTGAAGTACCAGATTCTGGTATGACTGCACTCCAAGGAGCCTCAGTCACCTGGCTTAAGTTCAGTTCAGCAGTTCAGCAGGCTAGATTGCATTCAGCTGACTCTCACATGGCTGCTGCAGGGGATGATGACAGCAGCAGAAAGGAAATGCTGGGGACGGCAGTGATGGGAAGGCCTCTTCGCCCGCCACTGGGAAATTCCACCTGCTGGGGCAGGTCTTACTGCACAAGGTCGTCTCACTAGGTTGGGTGACATACAGCAAGCACCTACATCTCTCCCCCAGAGGAGACCAGCAGCAGCAAAAGGGAAATGTCCTTGGAGGGCAATGCTGGTAAGTCCTCTTCCCCAGCCACCTAGCAGAGCCTGTGCTTTGAATGCAAGAGGCTTCAGCCTTAAATCCCTGGCTGTATCTTCAAGTATGACTGAGAGAATCCTTGCCTTTGGAAAGAGCCACTGACCGTTAGTGTCAACATTACTGAGCTAGATGGACCAATGGCAAGGCAGATTCCTATGTTCCTGTGTGTATTGATTCAATAGCATGTGTTTGTGAGAAATCCAGCTCATTCATTTCTAAGCCCTTGTCCCTGTTTTCCATTCCCTGTTGCATCTAAGCAATGTTCTTAACATTCCCTTTGGCCAGGGGCATAGGAGCCAAGGCCTGAGGTCCCTTTGCACACACACCCCACAATAAAATATTTGAGGGGGCTGCTCCCCAAGTTTATGGGCATTGACATTAAAGTTATGTGCATGCACCATGTCTTGTGATTGAACATGTGGGGTGAGGCTTACCTGTCCCCCATATTTTATTCAAGTTGGCACCTCTAGCCAGGGTGGGGAACCTTAGGCCTAGAAGCCAAATGTGGCCCTCTGGGCCCCTCTGTGGGGACCATGGAACTCTCTCCGGGCCATTCTCTCACTGACCTTGCTTTGCTTGCTTAAGGGTTTTTGCCTGTCTGGAATGTGTCCTTGAACTCTGATGATGTCTCCAGCTTGCCTGGATATTAGACAAGAAAGGGTTGTGAATATGTGCAGCCTCCTGTGCAAAGGTAAAATTAACATTTGTTGCACCCTCACCACTGACATGTGGCCCTCAGAAGGTTGTGCAGAATGCAATGTGGCCCTCCATCTGAAAAGGTCCCCCCCCCCCGTCTTAGACAAGGCAGCTGCCCTTTAGTCCAACAATCCTTGCGTACTCCATATCAAAACTAGGGGCTGAGAAATCCCCCTTAGCTACTCAAAGAGATGAGTTTTGATGGTCCCAAGTCACCTTCAGCTGTACACTTGCTGGTTTGCTGAAAGAGGGAATTAGGTGATTAGAATTACAATGCCGGCATGGAATTGTTCACCGGGGTATTTCTGAGTTCATTGAGGGAGTGAACTATTTAGAAGAGTCTACTATAGCAACGCGTTATCTGTGTATTGCTACATGTATTATAACTGCCTCATAATTTCATCTGATAGCGGCTGCTTCCTGTATTCCTGAGCATTAGTAAAATAAATTTTAACAAATTGCTGGCAAAAATCCATCTCGGGTGTGTTCTACCATTTGGAAATTGCCGCAAGCAGCTATTGACCTACAGTCTAGCACTAGATTGGTGCGCAGTAAATGCCACTCAATAATTCCACTGCCTGGCTAATTCCAGGGGATCATGACTTGCCTGCTTCTGAAAGGCTTGTGGTGGATGAAGAAGTCTGAACTGGCCCTGTGGTGTCTTTGTGCTCTGGTTTCGTTCCAAACTCTTAGCGGGGATAACAAGAACCTCCTGGGCACAGCTGCTTGTCATTCTTCTCATATTTGACTGAAGCTCTGTTGGCACATTTCTGGTTCATCGACTCAAGAAAGTCATGTGTCTTGTCTTTGTGGTCCATGTTTAATGGGGGCAGGTATTCCACTCTGGAGAAGGACACGAGGATGTGTGACATGGCCTGCTTTAAACACCCCAAGCTGGCCACTGCTTTTGGAGGACCCTGCCCAGTGTTGAAGTAAGATTCAGCAGCCAATGTGGCTGATTTTTGTATGTGGCTCTGCGGAGGGGAACATCTTGAACGTTGCCTCAGGCAGCCACAAGTCTTGGGCCAGCCCTGATGCAAGAACAGGGCTCTTCTGTAGAGAATATGGAGGAGGGGCTGATTGATAGCATACTATTGCAGTCCTGCTGTTGATGTTTCGTTGCGTTCTTCATTGTTGTGCTGTGTTTTTAGAGGGGAGGGGGACTTTGCATTTGTGTTGGTTTTACTATGAATTGAGAGCCAGCTCGTGTGTGAATCTTAAGATGAAACGGTGGGATAGAATTGTTTTAAATAATGACAGTCCAAAGAGTGTACGTTTGTTCTCTTATGGGTATAATACAGAAACAGGAAGAAAGGCTAAAGGACAGAAAAGACATGGCTCTCACCTTGCAAATCTGCAGATAAGGCTGGCAAAATGCTAAAACCACAAGCCACTTGGTAGAGGAAGCAAAACATGACACCTCCTTACAATGTGATTCTCATTCAGCCCCAAGTCATATAAATGCTTGTGTGTCCCTTTATAATCCTTGGCTACAGGGCGGCTTCAGTCCTCAAAACCTGATGTCAGAGCCTCTAACAAACCAGTTGTGCTAACAGCTGCAAGATTTGAGACCATGGTGAGGAGCACATTAAATCCCTTTTTAATAAGCTCCTTATTAAAGTGCAAACATATTACTTATTCTTTCTGATGTAATGGATGTTTTATTCCTAGTGGATTTTGCAACCAGCCCTAGCAACACTTATGTTTTTGCTCTCTTGTGCTTTTTTTGTGGACTGGGTCAGAGGGGTTTTGTTTATTTTTGTTTATTATTATTTTTGCCTCTGAACAAAAATGCTCAAGCACTTATCTCATTGCCTTGTTTTCCTTCCTTGAGATCAGAAGAAAGTTATCTCATTTATGCATGTGCCCAGGGCCTTGGAATTAAAAAGAAGTTTTTGTTGTCTCTGAGAGAGCTGCCATCATCCATTTCCAGGGTTATTCAATAAGTGTGTGGATATATTAATCCCCCACAGGCATACACTGAAGCATCCAAGACATGGGCCTCATTATTTCTTCCACCATTATCATCCCCCTGGATTTGCTTTCAGGCCTTGCTTCCCAGAATGCAAAACTGGAACAGACTTTTTTCTTTTACCCACAGGGATATTGCAAGAGATAAATAGAGTACATTGAATACCGTCCGTTGTTTGGTTACTATTGCATACAGTTTGAGCTTCATGTAGAGTTTTTAACCACAGTATTCTTTGAACTTTGGAGTGTACCTACAGCACAGGACTTTTTTGAGCAGCCTGAGCCCTGAACTCTAGAGGGTCTTCTAAATTTGATCACTCGGAACCTTGATCCTTGCAGTATTTTAATACATAATTTATTTTCAGTATTGTGTCTTGTGTGTGTGCAAATGAAGGGTTTGCTACTGCATCTTTTATAAATCGCAGTCTAATACTTTAGATAGAACGCCTTGGAACGCCTTGTAAGTCAGAACATTTTGACTCCTGGAAGTGAGTGTTCCAGTTTGCGAACGTTCTCTAGAACCTGAATGTCTGACACGGCTTCCGCGGCTTCCGATTGGCTGCAGGCTGTGGCACACCTTGGTTTCCAAATGTTTTGGAAGTCAAATGGACTTCCGGAACAGATTCCGTTCGACTTCCGAGGTACCATTGTACTGCTTTATAGTCCATGGTGTTTATTTGAGTGGACACATGTGCATCATAGCATCTTTGGGTATTGTTCCATATTTAAAATAACAGACTTTAATGGTTCCAAATATTTTGTGTGTCCGATGGCTAAAGATGTCTCCTGCAACCTGCACTGGAGATGCCCTGCATTTTTAGATCCTATTTATTCTGCTTAGCATGTATCACAAAGCCCATCACTCACTTATAATTAATTCTGCCTGGAGATAATTTTAAGCCAAGGTTTAGAGGTAGCGCAGGGATACACTTCTTTATATAGCCTCTGTACCTTAAAGAATGTGTTATAGATAGCATGAGGAGCGACCGGGGGATTGTCCTACTCAGTAACTAGGGCAGGGAGATTGCTGGGTTGCATCCTTTTCTGTTCGTGGCCTATAAAGCTGTGAGGAAGGAAGAATGTCCTCCCCATCTCAGGTCTGTAAATAAAAAAACTCAGTAGAAGGTATGCTGCCATAGATTAATAGAGACACAGAGCTGTAGAGCTGAAAGGGCTGATGAAGGTCAACTAGACCAACCCCCTGCAATGCAGGAATCTTTTTTGCCCAACGTGAGGCTCAAACCCACAACCCTCAGATTAAGAGTCTCGTGCTGTACTATCCAAGCTGTACAACAGTAATCAAAGTTGCCTTCTCATTATTCGATTGATCACTTAGATTGTTTTAAATAGAGCTGACAATTTTTTTAATGTCTCTGATAAAGCCGTTGGTTGACTGGTTGCTTTTGGTCTGTTTAATAAGACTGACATGGATTTTATTTGCTGTGGAAATAAAATCGCAACTCCACCCAGTGCTTCTCTGACACTCTCTGATGGCTTGGTACCTGGAGTAGAAGCAAGAGAGACCACAACACCTGAAGAACCTTCAGAGGAGACATTTGAGCGCTGTTGGGAACAACTGGTGGGCGGACTTTCCAGATGAGTGTCTTCATGTGAAGCAAAGGCACAGTTATTACCTTGGTGTTGCAGGGAATCCAATTCCTTGCTCTCAAGCTGAAATCCTTTCTCTGTGGGAAAACGCAGCCCCCATTGCTTCCTCCTCTCACATCTGCAAGTTTGAGGAATTAATTGTTCCTGGGAATGGATCGTAACTCAGTGGTAGAGCATATGTTTTGCAGACAAGATGTTTTGAGGTTCAGTCCTTGACATCTCTTGTTAAAAAGGGCCAGGTAACCGCAGGTGATGCAAAAGACCTCTTCCCAAGAGCTGCTGCCTGTTAGTCCAGTAAGGATATGTGTGGACATCCGTATGTGGATACACTGAACCACACTGTGTGAATGGATCGTATTATATGCAAGCATATTATATGTGCTTTGCTGGTTGACATCTACTGCTTCACCTCCTACTTCTGTTTGCTATTGGCCAAGAGTACAACCAAGCCATTTTGCTGCCATCAGCCCAAACAAAAGGATACAGCGTGCCAGTTTCCACAGTCACAGTTCTATCACCTCCAGACAATTTTCTAGGGTTCCAGGGAAATCCCCCCTTTTAAGCACACTGGGAAATTCCCAAATAATTACATCAAAACTCCCAATTTGGCTATACTCCCACTCTGTGGCTGGCATAGCCTAATGGTTAAAGCCACCACAAGTGTCCAATTAAGAATGCCACATGGGTGTGTGTCTTGTGCTGTTGTAGCACAGTGGAGAACCAGGTCCTCCCATCCGGACACCGTTCTCCCCAGTGAATAGAAATAGAAGCGTTGGAAGGAAACAAAATTCTTACGATGCATAAAGTCCGATTTCTCTTAATAAATATCTTTCCCCACCCTTTTCTGTTTCTCATGGAGATTAAAAATAAATGGTGATGTTCCAAGGACTTTCACACATAAGAGCCAGATAATGAGAGCAGATGTTCAGGGTAAACAATCTGGGAACATGGCTTTTGAAAGGGCCGTTTGTCCTTTTGCTTTGCTTTATGGACTGTGAACCTGCAACTGGAGAGTGTGAAGAACAGATAGGCCCTGAAACTATGTTCTTGGGCGAGACTCTAAAATGTGTGGAAGGCACTACAAATTCCATAAGAGAACAACACATTCCCTTGGAACAGAACCTTGCAGGACTAGTTTGAGCACTCATTGATTTATTTAATTCAGAGTTTTAGTATTTTGGCAACATTGCTGCCAAGTCAGATGTTCATATTCCTGAACCCTGAGAAGGTTGCCTGGGCGAGGGTGTTCAGCTGTGCCCACATTTTGCTGGTACAGTGTTGCATATCCAAGTCCTGTACTGAATATCTGAGTTTTGTGGGGATGAGCAACCTCCAGGTGTTGGGTTCTCTGGCCAGTGGTCAGGGATTGACAGGGTCCGTCATCCAGCAAGATCTGGAGGGCAACAGGTTCTCCAACCCTGCCTAATAGGATACTGGATTGCATGCTGAGCACTTGCTGAAAACAGCAACATGGATCTGAGCTGCTTCTGCTTCTCATCCTCTGGAGTAAATTCTCAGCTTGAGAGGCAAACATCTCTTTTCTCTGCTACAAAGTCTCTGTTTGTTCTCTAGCACTCTCAGAAGTGCTTTGGCATTTTGGCATTGCAGTGATGTGCAGATTTGCAAATATAACCTAAATATTGATATATTTTAAGGATTTGTTCTCCATTACCTGGGAGTTCTAGTAACAAACAGTCTCTTGTTTCAGATCAGAAATGTTCATTCTTCAGAATTCCTAATGTTTCCCACCTATGCACTGTTGTATAACCAGTATACATTCAAAAAGCAGATGGTCAAGTATATGACAGCCCTAGAGATGCTGGAGAAAATGACTGTCCTGCCTTCACTTGAGCTCACATAGTCACCCTCCCAGACTGAACAATCATGGCCAAGGCAGATGAACGAGGAAGTCCACCCTGCTCCAAGAACTGTTTTCTCCTCATGCTGCCTTCTCAGCTTGGCCTCATCCTCACACTTACAACTGGGTACCATCCATGAAAGATAGTGAAGTGGGTGGGTAGGTGTGTGGGTGGAGAGAGCCATGCTTGAGCAAGCAATGAGATAGTACTTTGGAATGTGGCAAGGCTTTTTTAAAAATATAATATTTTATTTTTTTAAATGGCACCGTGGTTTTTGAGGAGCTTCCTCCACAAAGGAGTTTACAATCTCCAATAAAAATCAGCTCCACCTAAAGATAAAGTAGAAAAGACAGCACAACTGAACAATAAGCCAGCATGAAAGGTAGTGGATAGAAGTAGAATGTCAAACGTACAACAAAAACACCATTAAGGCGTTAAAAAAACAAGAATTAAAAGGGCAGACATGAAAAGAAGCTGATTTGGGAGAAATGGATAGTTTTCAAGAAACATTGCACACATAACAATGTTGGGGCTTCACGTCTGAGGAAACAGAATCCCAGAGGAGGTTATAGGCTCATGCACGAGTCTTAGCACACTTTGCCAAAGGGGCATGTGTTGTGCTAGCAGCCCGTGAAAACATTTTACGGCAATCCACCTAACAGGATTGGAGCAGAGGAAACTGTCTTCCTATGTTTTACTCTGCATGGCAGCAGTTCTCTCTGGGGTTTCAGGCAGGGTACTTTCCCAGCCGTCCCTCAAGATGCCAGGAACTAGATGTGTGACTTCTTTCATGTAAAGCTTCCGTCTACCGCAGAGCTACAATCATTCTCCAAGTGAATCAGCATCTAACCCCAGTGGCATATCTGGTTGCAACATTGCCTGTCTTGACATCGCCAACCAGAGAGGAGGCTTTTGGTAGGCAAGAGATATTACCTACTTTTGACTGGAGAAAGGATTGAGTGTGGTTGCATTATTTCAACACCACCACCACCAACCACCATGATGCATGAAAAGCTGGTGGTCTTACAAGAGATGTCTTTTTCACAGCTGGATGTTGAATACATCCAGTAACTTGTTTTGTCTTGTTCGTTGTTCTCTGTCCCTACAGAAATAGCTGTGTCTCCTTTCCTTTTCCCAACTGGGAAGTTATAATTACCAACCCTACAAGATGGTAACTGGTGGTGGCTGTGTGTGAATGCAATAACCCCCCTTTAAGGAGGCAAATTAACAGTGGCATTGTGTCTGGAGGATTATGCCAGTGTGCCTCTAGGCAAAATGAGTTTGCAGGCTGTTTTTGTTTTGCTTTTACAAAGCAGCTATATTTCTCCAACTTGCGTTTGTTTTGGGCAGTTTCACAATGCTTCCTTCACTTACATAATTTGGGTAAAAGATCATTTTTTGGGGGGGGGGGGAGAAAATATTTTCTGCCTTCCAGCCTTATTAAATTGCAATGTGCCATGATGAGAAAGCAAGGAGTGACCCCATCACTCTGGAAAAATGGGTGTTTTTGTGAGTCACTCACAGTCCCGCAGGGCACATATATTTTTCTGTTTATATAGCAGAAGAAATCGGCCGCCAATCCTCTTCCTTGCAAAATGAGTCTCTGCATGCACTTTTCTGTTGGGTTCCGGTCATGTGACTTTGTGAAGAGCGACTCACATCACCGGAATCCAACGAAAGGTGCACTCGCAGGCTATGCAGTCTGCTGTATTTGTATTTTGAAACCTGGGTGACAGGAAAAAAGACATGCATTCATTCTGTTTACTGCTTGAGCTCCATGACTTGACTTCCAGGAATCTTGAAATTATTATGTGGTAGTTGACCCTGTCTTTCCGGCAGATGGCAATAAGTCATAATGGATGAGCAGGACAAATGGAATGTTCTAGTCATGGTGCAGTCGGGTAGGGTGTGGACATTGTAATGAAAAAATGAGCTGCCACTGTTGTAATGGGGGAGCTACCATCCAAGAGAAACCAAGATACGGAAACAATAAATAAATGATTGTGAAAACGATTAGAGCCATGCATGTACCAAGGAAGGAAGGAATGCATAATTCATCAATCGTCCTCTTGATGGGATTTAGAGTAGGCAGGTTTCTCACCATCTTGTCGGCTTTTAAAGATGAAGTAAGATGAACATTGTGTTTTTCCAAATTATTTGCAGGGTGTCTAGAGAATCTTAAAAACGTGATTTGTGCTAATGTTCTTGTTAGGGTAGCCTTGTTGTGGTTTGGAGGCCATCTTTTGGCGCTTGGGGACAGTCAGGTTGAGATTTGCCAATGCAGGAGAATTAGGAAAGCAGACCTGGAGTACTTTTTACTTAAATTTCACTTGTACGATACTGCTATATATTTTTAATGGACTCCCTGATGGTAGGAGAATTATTGCAATATGCATTGGACATTTAAAGCAGAGAAATACTGCTGTTAAGGGCAGCCTGTTCTCTTATCAATACATATTTGTGGTATAACAACATCTGCATTGCTGTTTAAGAGAGAATAACTCTTTTATTTTGCATTAACTGGTCTTCAGGTTTTCCTCTAACTCTGACCACAGTTATGAGCTTGATTCAGATCACAGCCACAGCAACATTCCAGCCAACAGGATAGTCCTGTTTTTCCAGGTTCTATTCAAATGGGGATTTGAATTTAAGTCTCCAGGTCCTAGTAGTCCAACTCTCTCACATTTATTTAGGCTGCAACAGTTAGCTATATACATAATATAAATGTATATATCATTTTGTTTTTTGTTGCACATTTTTTAAAAATTTAGGTTGAAATCCTATACAAGTTTACCTGTAAGTCCAACTGGACTTTGAATAAGACATGTAGAGCATCCCACCGTTTGACTGTTTATATGCCACCCAATAACAGATGCTTTCTAGGTTGCAAAACACAGTTAACCAATGCAGGCTTCCAACCCCATGGTGGTTGAATAGCTGGGATTTATTTATTTTTTTTGGGGGGGGAGGGTGTTAGCAGAAGATGTTCAAGATGGCATGGCAAACCAGAAGTTCTTCTGTGTGTCACAACCATGTCATGGCTTATCACACTTGGTTTTTTGCATGATTTTATTAAAACATACCCAAAAAAAGGCATTCTGCTAGGATGTGGTTTACTGGCTTTCATACAGGAAACACATTTCATGTCTTATATACAATCCAAACCTAATAGTAATGCAGGCCAGGCACACCAGGTGCACAAGATTAAGGCTGCCATCTATTCCCTATATTTCTGGACAGCTGACCTTTGCGCATTAAGAGCATGATAACATCATTAAGTAAAACAACAGCTGGATTCTGGTAGATCCTGTACAGAAGTGATGGTAAGCTTGATTCAGGAACAGTGATATGAATGCCTTGTGCCATGAACCAGTTGCCCACAGAGCTTCCTGTTTATTGTCTGGAGCTGGGCTGCTACAAACACAAACACACACACACACACACACACACATTCTAAATATTTTGCATTTTGAATATATTGTTTATTCGACTTGATCCAAAGTGGAATAATTTTTCATTCCGAAATGTTGATACTTTGGTTCTTCTATCTGAAAGCATTCTTGCAGTGAATCTTACCTATTGTTAGACCTGGCCCTTATCAAATTGGTAGTGGGATGGAGCAGGCCAAAGGCAGAGGAGGAGCGTTCAGGTGGCCTGTTGCTGACAAAGGCATAAGAAGAAATACCCAGTTGCTCGTAGCAGCAAGCAAGTTTTTGTAGGAGTTCAGGAATACATGCTAGAACATAAGAACTGCTTCTGGATCAGGTCTTTGTCCCATCTAATCCAGCACCCTGTTCTTCCAGGGGCCACCCAGATACCTGTGGGAAACCCACAAGCAGCAGGACCCAAGCACAAGAGCACTCTTCCCTCCTGTGGTTCCCAGCTGAGAAGGCAGAACATTACCACCTGCTTTGGCTTACTTATAGCGACCATGTGCCCTGCCTCACAGAGAACAGTCCTCAGCTTGAAAGGATGCGTAGTCCAAGTCTAGTTTAAAGACAAAGGAACATGATGAGGTGGGGAGGAGACTCAATGTCGTCCATCTAATAATAAATAATAATAAATGTTATTTATACCTCGCCCTCCCTAGACCAGGCTCAGGGCAGCTAACATCAGATATAAAAACAATTGATTGAGATACAACTTAAAAACAAGATTAAAATGCAACATTAAAATGCAGCCTCATTTCAGTAGGAACTCAAATCAAAAACGTTTTTGGGGATGAAAACGTCAAGTCTTCACCAAGGCCAACTATCCAGGCTGGTCCTACGTGGGCCAGAAAAAAGCCAGGGAAGTCCCCAAATAGGAGTTCCAGTTAGCTGGAACTACAGTTAGCTGCCAGACAACACGGCTCTCTCACTGAGAGAAGGCAGGTGAATAGGTATCGACAAAAAGGTGCAGCAGTAGGACTGGCCAGTGGCATCCTGACTGGGGCTATGGGCCTTACCTGTTTCCTGACAGTGCTGACACCTGAAACCTGTCCTGCTCACACAACTGTGGTCCCTCACATTTTCATAGCTACTTCATTGGCCTCAATGCATTTTTCACACCAAGTCCAGCCAACACCCTGTTTGACATTATTTTGTATCGCCCCTTTTAGAAAACATTTTAAGTATAAGTATCTCAAGAGTTTCACTGCAGACTCTCTCGTTCGTTCCCTAATGGGATTATCAGGCATGTCCTTCTAAACAGAATAAGCAAACACGGAACACTAAGCTGAAAAATGCATTGTGGCCAAAGAACGAACGGACAGAAGTCCTTCCACATCTATGTTTTTAAAGGAAAGTACACACAGGTGGGGCACACACAGCTGCATATTCCTCTGACAGGAACACTACACAAGCCAGCAAGCAGACCTTTGTTTTGTTTTGGTATGTGAGAAATGTACGCGACACCCTGCAATCAGAGAAAAAGATTCTGGTCAGAATGTTCAGCCAGCTGTGTGGCCTAGTGGGAATGGATATTCGCAGGGGCCTCTGAAATATCACGAAAGCTCCAGTCTGGCACCGACGCTTCATATTTTCTAGTTTAAGATTGGATGCTAAGGCAACAACAATGAAAATCCAGCTCAGCTGGATACATTTTTAACAAGTGCCTTTGTTTAGCAGCCAACCAAATCTGCACATGTTGATCCTCTCTTTTGCTTTGGCTGCCTTGCCTCTAATATCATCATTTCAGATATCCAACCATTCTGATTTTTTAAACATATGTTTAAACCCATGGGATCCCAGGCTGCTTCAGCATACTCAAAGCTCTTATTTTACCTGTGTTGGACAGTTGGAGGTCCAGTCCTTTTGAGTAACCTGCCGGTGCACACCCTACAAATTAAATACGATATTGAAACAAGGAGAGGCACCACAGATTGATCAATCTGTAAATATTGGTTTCGCCCATCTCTCCAAACTTTAAATACACTTTGCAACATTTCTGCATTAAGTTGTGTTTTTCACTTTTAAAAAAAGCTCACATGAAATTTGCATGTGTTTTCATGTGCATTTCTCCTGATATCTGCATTTCTGTAAATGATATCTGCATTTCTGACTGATGTATAAATTTGTGCAAGCAAATTCCACGAATATAATGTAGCGTTTGTATATTATTCTCATGAGTAGCTGCATGTTTGTATACACTTTTTTAGCTGGAGGACTGCGTTACAAAATGTGCAGAAGTGCAAATTTTGAAGGACAGCTATGTTTGGTTCACTTATTGTGCAAATTAGGCAAGTGCACATTATAACACGAACCAGACGAATATTTCCCCGTATAAGGAGCACAATCCAGTATCTCTAGTCTCTATCATCCTGCTGTCCGTGAGTGATAAGGACTTGCTGCGTGACTGGAGAGAACCACACGGCACAACACCCACACGTCCCTCTGAATATTTCACTCTGAATAAAATTTCTGTTGCTGAAGGAATACTGTTAACCTCCATACTTCCTAAATAAGCATTTTCTCCAAGTGTTAAAAGCAGGGACCACCTGTTTCTTGTTTTAAATATTGGAAAGAGAACCTGATTATTTGCACAAGTGACCAAGCAGAAGCACAAAGAAACCTAACAGAGAAAAAAGTGGCCCGATAAATTATACATCAGAGCTATGATAACTAGAATGAATTATGCATCAGAGCAATGATAAACAGGACTCCTGCAGAGGATCCTCTCATTTGTGCTGTTCCACGTGTACAAACATCACATAGTGAACAGCTTATACTGCGCAGCTGTAGCAAAGCTAAGGCTGGGGGCCAGACTCCCAACTCCAGAGCAAAGAAATGTGTGGGTCAGAGAGATGTCTGCGCACCCCCCCCCCCACTGCATTCAGTCAGCAGTATCCAACAACATTGCTGCCCTAGAGCCCCAGGAAAGCCAGATCACAGCAGGACCAGAAACAGGGCTGTGCCTGTCCATTCATCAGCTCACAAATGGATGGCATTAATAGTCTGAAGAAGCAAACCCTTAAGGCTGAAGCTCAATTTAATATGAATTCAGCTTCATCAAATTAAAGCTGTTTATCTTCAATGCTTCTTTAGCTAAGGCAATGTGCTGTCCTGGTGTTGATCGCAGAACAGGGAAAAGCATAACTAAGAGACTCCATTCTCAGTTTCATTGTACTCCTAAGAATTAAGCACAGCAGACAACTCAGGTTTTTATATAGTCGTCTTTGGTAATTCAGTGTTCTGTTGCTTCTGCAGTTTGATCATGATAAAAGCTGTTTTCTTTATGTTAGCAAAATAGCGTTTCTCTATCATCTGCTCGCCAAGTGACCTAAATCCCCTCTCCCTTTAGACATTTTTCTTTTTTAAAAGGCTATTTGGATAGGCTAAGGCCTTTCTCAGATCGTTCAGGAAAAGCTCAACCCCAACAAAACTAGGATGAGGAAGGAAGCATAATGATGTCAACCTTTGAAGGGCAGCTCTCCTCCTCCTTGATTTGTTCCAGGACAAGTCTTTCCCATTGCCTTGTTTTGACTACAGAGCTCAACATTTGTGCATGTTTTCAATTCCCGTCAACTTCAGTGGAACTTAGAAGGGCTACAAGTGAACTGAGGCTGATGACCTCAAGTTAAACCAGTGGCACTGGGCTGGCTGGTTTAACAGCTTTCCCTGTTCAATACATAGGAGATAGAGAGGGGTAAAGGAACAGGCCATGATGCATAGCTGTATAATATATAGCATCCATTAGAGCAGGAGTAGCTAAAATAGTGCCCTCCAGATGATGCTGGACTTCAGGTCCCATCAGCACCAATCATCATTGCCAAGGATGATGGGAATTGTAGTCCAACATCTGAAGGGCACCATGTTGGCTGGCCCAGCACTAGGAGCAGGGCCTTCCTGCAGTGGCCTCTTCTCTGTGGAATGCCCTCTCTTATCAAGTCCATGTGGCTACCTCCTTCTTGGCTAAAACATTTGCATCCTGTCAAACCCTTTTGGTGCAATGTCAGTTCTTCTTGCATATTGCATTGGCTGTCTTGGCAGGCTCAACTTGAATGCTGCTTTTGAAGTCCTAAAACAAGGATGGGGAACCTATGGTCCTCTGTGGTTGGACTACCACCATCCTTGATTGTTGGTTGAGTTGTAGTCCAAAAATATCTGGAGGTCCATGTGTTCGCCTCTCCTCAACAGCTTGGGACCTGGTTAATTCTAGGGCTATCTGTGTCCATAGATTCCTGCTTGCCAGTTAAAACTGTTGTAGGTACACCTGCTTGTGGTCTTGCCTTAAGTGACATCGTACAGCTGTGTGTCCAAGGCAGCCTTTCCAGTGAGCTTGTTGAATTCTCTCCCCTTGGAGTGAAATCTGACCCCTTGTCATTTGACATGTAGACATTTACTGAAAACTACTATTGTTTTGGGAAGCTTTGGGTGCTTGGCTTTTTGCTATAATTTACTTTTTACCTGCTGCTTTCTTAAACTCTTTGTTTGTCATTCATATTTCAATGCTGTTGTTGTTTATTTTTTAAAAAGGTTGTAAATCATTTTGTCTGCCCATGACAGAAAAGCAGGGTAAAATAATACCTCAAAATTCAAAAGCAAATCTTGTGGTGCTTATTCTGCTTCTTTTGTGATTTGATAAAACATTTTCTTCTTCTTACATTTTAAAGACTGCAGTTTACAGCATAACCCTAAGCATATTTACTCAGAAGTAAATCCTGCCATGTCCAGTGGGGTTTAACCCCCAATAAATTCGCACAGGACTGTAGCCTTACAGTGCAATCCTACACTGTAGCATTTGCTCCCGTGTAACTGAGTATATTATGACCACAGCCTTAATTATTTGGGTTTTAAATGGTTCTTATTGTTGTAAGCAGCTGGTGGTAATGGGTTTGGCCTGAATCTGCTTCTTCTTATGGAGAGGCTGTCTTATTCTCCACACTTCATCACTGGGGGGGGGGGGGGGGAGAGAGAGAGAGAGAGAGAGAGAGAGAGAGAGAGAGAGAGAGAGAGTAAAAATAATTCCAAAAATGTTCTCTTGGTTGTGCAATCTCTTGAGTAAGCAGAAATACATGAGGACTGCTGTAGAACTCACCTACTGTAGCACTTTGTGAACTCCTGTGCAGGCGGCTGTGTATGAATTTGCAAAACACCATTGCTGGCTCTATTCTTTCTGCTCGCTGTTTTTTTAGATCCAAACTAGGATGGCCCACATTCCCTGTAAAGGATGCTGTTAGGAGGGCTCTCTGGTCCAACTCTGGTTTAAGCTAAACAACCATCAGTACGGAGAGCAGGGAGAGGGCCAGTGTCAGACTTCTGTTGGCCCTTGGCACAGTGCTGCCAATGGCATTTCTTATGACAGTTTTGTAACAAATAAATAGTTCCTAGCAGTGCTTTTTTGTGTATGCAGTACCAGCACCTTAAAAAAAAATTAAAGTATGGCACTTTCAAAGGCAGAATTGATGTCTGGGGGTGGGGGATTTCCAAAAGGTTGCACTTTCTCCTGGATCAATCGAAAAATCATGTTTTTGGGTGTTTTTGTAAAAAGAAGCTCAATATTTTTGGGATCTTTCTATAAAAAGCTTAACGACTTTTGGGGTATTTTGGTTTTTACTTTTTGAAATATGGCAACCCTAGTACTGACATTTTTTTTTTTTAAGAGCACTGGTTCTTAGGAAAGTGCTGAAGTGTCTCAGATGTTGTGTTCTGCTGTTCCCGGAAAATAACACAGAGAAGAAAACTAGGTTCCCCAAGTGAAAGAGGCCTTGCTTCCTGTTCATTCATTGTTCAAGCTAATAATGTTTGCAAGGTTTGCTGTTTACTGTGCTGATTCAGCACAGAAGGGTTGGGACCTCTAATACTGTACAAACAAAATAATCATACCCTGCACTTCTGTGCCATTTTCCCTTTTAGAATTCCAAAGAACTTATGTAAATAATGTCAAGCCCTGCAAATGAAGAAGGTGGGGGAAACCAGTTCAACAAGAGTCAGCAACAAAAATCACTTTGATTAGTCCAAGAGATGAGAACAACAGAGGCTGCTGGAGATTTGTAAGGTAATGTTTTGTGAATAAAGGGAATGTTGGGCTTACGCATAAAACAAAGTTCATTAGCAATCCACGTAACAGTGTCTTAGCAAGAAACTCTAGAAGCCCACCAAGTGCTTTTCGGATTTTAATTTAACCAGAAGAGAATTTCATAATTCACAGCTTTGAAGGGCTTCTCCTCCTGTGCTTCATCATCAGACGTGCTTTCACTCTAGCTTGGTGTGTACTGGCACACCTAGGTACTTATTAACCATCTATTTGCAGTGGGTGGCAGCTGCCATATCCACATCGAACTTCATGCAGACATAACAAGTATGTGCATTCATAACCTATCCAACATACTTAGCAAACTGAATTTTAATTATTGTTGTTGTTTAGTCGTTCAGTCGTGTCCGACTCTTCGTGACCCCATGGACCACAGCACGCCAGGCACTCCTAAATTTTTTTTTAATTATAGTATGAGGCATTAGAGCTGTCCTGTAGGGTCAAACTAAGGGAGATTTAGTCCATTCGCATCACAATCCTATACATGTCCATTGAGAAGCAAGTCCCACAGAGTGCAACTTAAATTATTCCCCCACTGAGAGTGGTTATGGGATTGCAGGCTGCATAGGCAGTTTTAGGGTAGCACAGCCAGTGTGGCCACACTGCAGGGGGCACCACAACAATGCTGTAGAACAGAATGTGGGAGGTGTTGGCAGGGAGGACTAATTTAAGCGTTGCACAGGGCGCTGCTGAAATTTGAGAGCCTGAAGTCCTCCATTGCAGCCTGTTCTCTGTGGAATAGCCAATCCTTTCAAAGAGCCATTTAAATAAGTGAAGAAGAAGAAGAAGAGCTTGGAGTTGATATCCCGCTTTATCACTACCCGAAGGAGTCTCAAAGCGGCTAACATTCTCCTTTCCCTTCCTCCCCCACAACAAACACTCTGTGAGGTGATTGAGGCTGAGAGACTTCAGAGAAGTGTGTCTAGTCCAAGGTCACCCAGCAGCTGCATGTGGAGGAGCGGGGAAGCAAACCCGGCTCACCAGATTACGAGACTACCGCTCTTAACCACTACACCACACTGGCTTTGACCATCTCCCACAACAGATTACCCACCAAATGGTGTGTGTGTGTGTGTGTGTGTGTGTGTGCAGTAAAGTTGTGCTAGTTGTTGTTCATTTCTGTCTGCTCAAATTCATTCTTGGTCTGTTTGGTAGGGCAGAGTTTGTCCATTATTTACTTGCCATCTATCTGTTTTATGTTCAAATATTAAACAGACAAAAGCTAGAAAAGCAAATAAAACAGCACCCTCATCTCAGCCCCTTGGTGGTCCCTTCATTAGTTGATGGCATGAGCTGTCTGTCGTGGGGAAGAGCCTTGTCTCGGAGGTGGAACATCTGCTTTGCATGCAAAAGGTCCCTGTTTCAACCCTCAGCATCTTCAGGCAGGGCTGGGAGAAAACCCTGCTTCAAATCCTGGAGAGCTGCTGCCCAATAGTGTAAATAAGGCTGAGCGAGACGGACCAATTGTCTGACTCAGTATAAGGCCGCCTCCTATGTTCCTATTCCCTGACATTTGTGTTTCCTGTTTTCCTTATAGCACCATCATAACAGAACCTGGTCTCAGAAGGAAGCTACAAGGAAACAGCATCACAGAACGGTAGGGCCCACTCCATTTTGATTCTGCATCTTGTGACGTTGGCCAAACCGGTGCCTAAAAACATACACAAAGCATACAATTTCTTTCTGGCAAAAAAGAAGCAGCATTAAGTGATTGTTCACTGCAGCAGGTGATGGGAAGCTGTTGAAAACTTTCTGCTAGAAATCATGGGAGTGTGCCCATCTAACCAGAAATGTTTTCCTTGTGCTGTTACAATTGAGCTCCGAGGAGGCGGCATTTGTATTGTTTTATGTGTGGAGGTGGCAAAAGTATTGCTATAAAAGAGGTGAGTAGGAAGGAGCTGACAAGGAACTGAACTAAGGAACAGAGCGGAGAGGCGTTTTGCCTGGAGATGCTTGCATGTCAGGCTTACGAGATGGCTTTTAAGAAATAATGACTAAAGCTGCAATCCTAGGCAACTTACTTTGGGAACAAGTTCCTCTGAATTTGGTGGCCCATGAGTGTGCTTGGACTGGGAAGCCCTGGGCTCAAATCCCTGCTCAGACATGGGTTTACCGGATGACCTTGCACCAGGTCGCAATGAGGATCAACCTGAGTCTTTCTTATTAGGAAAAAATCACAAGGAAAACAATGGTGACTAGAATTAGTAAGCAGTATGTTACCCTTAGTTACCGAACATTGATTCAGTTTCTGGCTTTCTGGATAATGAGGTGTTCAACTCATATCACTTGTTTCATATAACGCTCACTGGCTCAAAGGGACTTGCTTCTGATATTTTACAGGATTGCATCATGCATCACTGGTTCACTCATTTTATTGAGTGTGTTTGTGTGGTATTTATTGGTTTAAAGACATACAATTAAAGCTCTATAAATACATTTGTGGTTTTATTGCTTGTTTCCTTGATTTGTGAGCTCCTCTGAGAGTCTTTTTGGCTGAAGAGTGTGGTAAACAGGCTTTAAGTAAGTAACTAATCCAATTATTTCTCTGGGACGCAAATGGAATGGTTGTCACAAATTATGCAACTGTTGACTAAAACACAGTGAAGTACATTGTGTACAGTACATACTATGGAAAACCCCTGTTCTTTAAGGACTGTGCGGTCACTTAAGAATCGTTTAATTGATAGGTATTTGACCACCAGCTCCAGAATGAATTTCACAGATGTTGCTTACAAAGATAGATAATAGAATTCATTTTAAGGCAAAGATTATTTAACATAACTGATTCAGTTTCTTTCCCAAATCTTAATACCAGTTCAGGCACAAACTATGCAAAATCAGTTTGTTTGGCAATCCCCAGGAAGAAAAGAAGAAGTAAATAATAATAATAATAAAAAACCCACCTTCTGCTCACCACAAAAAGTGGAAACTATCGGAAGAAAAAGAGATTTATCACTTGCTGCTGCTGCCTCAACTCATTGCTAGTTCATGACAACATACCATTTGGCAGCTGATGGTTGCATGCATGTAGCAGCAGATATCATCTTGATGACAAAGGGCCAACCCTACCCACAAGCTGCTGTTTCTTTCTTCTGTTCCTCATCCTGCTATTAGATTCAATGGATTGAACTCCACTTGCAAGGCTGTACCTTGAAACCTACTTTGAGACAGGCAATTGGGAGTTCTTCCAGAAAAAGAAAAAGTAAGAAAGGAAACCCTCTGAACTATAAGCCTGCCTGCAACAATATCCGGGCTACAGTGCATGAAAGCTTCTGTCACAATAAATCTTTGTTGGTCCTCTGAGCCCTTCTGCTCTGAGTCTTCCTTGAATATGCACTGCTCCTGCTTCTGAATATGCATCTTGGCTACAGGCTCTGAGATTACCCTGGCCCTTTGGGTTTAGGTTCTAGTACTGAGAAGACCATTACATGAACCTCAGTTCTTGCTTTCAGCCCAAGGTTGAAATCTTAAGACATCCCTTACAAATACAGTCATACCTTGGTTCGCCTTGCGAGTCGAATGCTTTGGCTCCCAAATGCTGCAAACCCGGAAGTGAGTGTTCCAGTTTGCGAACGTTCTTTGGAACCCCTAACGTCTGACGCGGCTTCTGATTGGCTGAGCTTCCTGCAGCCAATCAGAAGCTGCGCCTTGGTTTCTGAATGTTTTGGAAGTCGAATGGACTTCTGGAACGGATTCCGTTTGACTTCCGAGGTACCATTATAACAACATGAAGATACAAAAAAGAGAGAAGGGAAGCAAACCACCAAAGTTAAATAGAGATTACCGTATTTTTTGCCCTATAAGACTCACCTTTTCCCTCCTAAAAAGTAAGGGGAAATGTGTGTGCGTCTTATGGAGCGAATGCAGACTGCGCAGCTATCCCAGAAGCCAGAACAGCAAGAGGGATTGCTGCTTTCGCTTGCTGTTCTGAGATTCAGAATATTTTTCTTCTTGTTTTCCTCTTCCAAAAACTAGGTGCGTCTTGTGGTCTGGTGCGTCTTATAGAGCGAAAAATACGGTACCCTTTCTGGACATTATGGGTGATATCCAGAGTTAGTCATGCTCAAAATAAACCATTGATTTTATATGGGTCTGCTCTGAATAGGACTATATTTGGATATCACCCTATGTTTTTGAGAAGGAAATCAGGTCATTTGAAAGTTAACTGAAAGGAAAGTCATTAAAAAATTCTCTAAAGATATCCCAGTGGGCCTGCTACTGCACTCTTGCATATGGATCTTTATAGCCTTAAAAATTTATATCCTTAAAAAACCACCTTTCTCTTATACAGCACTTTTCATCCCAAAGGGCTTTAGATTTAATTTAGACATCAGCAGTGGGAGTTGCATAAATGGTTTGAGGGCATTAAATGGCTGGGTGTAGACACCTGAATCATTGCCTTTTGTTAAGGAACAGCCAGCACCGAGGAATTAACTTGACAGCCATCCTTCACTTGCTAAATTATTTTATTGGGCTGTTTCCAGGAAAGGCCAGGAAGTTAGAAGCCCATGTTGGTGGGTTAAGAGAATATACTTCTCACCAGAACAGCACCGGAAGAAGATATCCTGCTTGTCTAGAGGAAACGTTTATGTGATGAGAAGTTCTGCTAGGCATAGAATTAACATAGAATCATAGAGTTGTAGAGTTGGAAGGGACCATGAGGGCCACATAGGCCATGCATGGGCCAAACCACATTGCCATTGCCCCACAGGAGGATTTGCCCAGATACTTGGTCTCTCTCATGGAAGTCTGCACAACTCACTAAATGCACTGACTTATAATGGCAGGGCCTCAGATGCATAGGTAAATGTTTCAGAGTACTTTCAGGAAACAAATAATAATACCCCCAACAACCTCCTCAGAACGATATGAGGAGGCTGGGGAATTCTTGTTCTCTGAAAGTGCTCTGAAACCTTTACATGGGCATCTGACGCCCTCCCCATATCTTTTGGTGTACAGTATTTAGCAACAGCATGCCAATCGTTCCTCTATAATGTGCCAGTTCCCACAAACCTTTGCTCATGTTGACATGAGAGTTCCAACAGGCATGTGTCAGAGGCAAGCCTGCGGCAAGCTGGTTCTTGTGTTGCTTAACAGCTTACCTATTGCCATTCAGTACGATGAGTAAACTTTTTGTACCCTGTTGTGCACGCAGAGTATCAACCCTGACAATTGCTTCCAGCATGCACCCAGCTGTGGTGTATGTCCCAGCCTTCGTATCTTGTGTATAAAGGAGGATCCAATAAATAAAATATCTTGATGGGATAGCTCAGCAGGTAGAGCATGAGGCTCTTGATTTCAGGGTTGTGGGTTTAAGCCCCATGCTGGGCAAAATATTCCTGCATTGTAGGGGGTTGGACTAAATGACCTTTGTGGTTCCTTCCAACTATACAGTTCTATGATTCTAATAGGTTTTGTAGTTGATCTTTCTTCTTACCACTCACTTATCTACCTGGCACTGCAAAGCCCATCTAAAATGATAGAGGCACCACTTTTTGTAAGAAATGAATAAGGAAGGTTGCTCCTAAATAGGAGTTTTATACTTGGAAATGCATCCAGTTTTAAGAAGCTTGTTGCAATAAAATGTTTCTTACCAAGGATTCTGTTCATCTCCTCTTTAACTTCCCTGGGGAAAACCTAACCATACTTCATAGTGTTAAGCACAAGGAAAGGCATTCTAATTTAGACCAGGGATGTTCAGCTTCAGTTCCCATCAGTCCTAGGCAGCATGGCCAATGGCCAGAGATTATGAAAGTTGTATTGTTATTATTATTATTTTATTATTATTATTATTGAAATTTGTATACTGCCTTTCATCCATAGAGCTCAGGGCAGTTCATAGCAGCTGGAGAGACACAAGTTCCTTATTATTGATATAAATGAATATGCCTGCCTTACAAATACTGTACTTCTGCATATGACATGACAACGCTTATTGCCTATCTTCCCAGACATGTCCTGTCTTACTCCATTCAGCAAACCAAACCAGACAGCATTCAGTAAACTGAGTAAACTGCTGTTTGCAATAAATGGTAAGCTTTGGGAGCAAATAGCAGCAGGGGTGGCAGTTTTCAGTGGGAAACTACCATGAAGCCCTGATCCAGATTAGGCCACATCAAGAACCCTGTGCTTGCTTCTCTTTCAAAATAAAAGTGGCAACATTAAGCATACTTAAAAACAACAACAAGCATGATTACTGTAACGTGTGGTTTGGCCCCTACTGTGAGAAACAGGAGGCCAGCCAAGTGTATGTGGAATGAAATTATTTTTGTTTAACTTGTGCTCACTGCAGAATTCCGTTCACATCATTGATAATATTGGAAAGACTGCATACAAAGAACATGAGCTGCAAAATACAGTTAATTAAGAAATTAATTTTTTAAAAAAATTCTTTGTCAGCTGTTATTTTGCATTTGCAGAGAAAACCTGCTCATGCTTAGGATCCCCACAAATGACTCCCCCCCCCCCCTCAAACTGAGTGGTTGTTCTTCCCATCTTTCCATATATTTTCTCCTCCTTGGCTGTTTTGCCTGACCCAGCTGTCGTCCTCCGTGGACTCCCTGCCTGTTTTCTTCCTTACTTTATTAGTGATCATGAGCAATTAAGATGTTAATGCTGTTATTTGAGGTATGATGAGATTAATGGAGCACGCACAGTTCAACCCTTTCAATTTAATTGCTGTAACTATCTGAAAGCTTTTGCACTTATCTTGCCATCCATTTTCTTAACTCCCACATTTTAAACGTTCAGCAAGATATTAGTTTTTCCCCCCAGCTGTGTGGCCTAGCCTACAAAAGAACATCAATAAAAGATTAAGCAAACAAAATATGTGATATGGCTCAAAAAACATACATTATGCAGGATTTGTCTGGTCCGTCAGTCAGGCATTAGACATATGTGAGCTGAGACAAAAGGCTAGCAAAATATCATCACACGTATTCCTTTCTGTCTGGCAGCATTTAAAATTTAAAAACACATTTAGCTGACCACATCCAGAAGCTTTCATTTGAAAGATCATGATAACTGAAAGATAATTGAGATCCTAATGGTGTCTACTCAGAAGTAAGTCCTGTTGAATTGAATAGGGTTTAGTCACAGGTAAGTGGAGTTAGGGTTGCAGCGGAAGTCATATTCACATGGTTTAATTTAATGCAAGTTATTTTCTCAACCTTAAAGTTCATGTCCAGATTGCTCTTGACCCTCAGCTGTCTACCCCAAGGCTAGCCAGGCTCTCTGTAACATCAGAGCTACTAAGTCTCCAAGTCAGGCTTCCTCAACCTTGGCCCTCCAGATGTTTTGAGACTACAATTCCCATCATCCCTGACCACTGGTCCTGCTAGCTAGGGATTATGGGAGTTGTAGGCCAAAAACATCTGGAGGGCTGAGGTTGTGGAAGCCTGCTCTAAGGCAATGTCATGGACTGGTTGGATGCAGAGGAGTGGTGGGAGACAAACCAGCTAGGGAATCCCCAGGGGAAGAAGTCTCAGAGCTTGGGGATTGGTGGTGGGATGATGGTGCGTGGCCAGAGAGAGCAGACTGGGAGGAAGAAGTGTCAGAAGCTAAAGAGGTAACAGGGTTTAGTGAGAAGGACGGGGCTGTGGCAGAGAGCAGTTCAGGCTCAGAGGCAGGAGATGAGTCTGGAGAGGAGGGGCGCCAAGAGGCAACAAGGAGGCAGCCTAGGTAGTCTTCCCCTCACCCTGGTCTCCCAGAACATGCAGAGATATGAAGCGTGTGGAGCAAAGAGAGGGGAAGGACCTGGGGCCTTAGAGGACCTGAGCCTTAGAGAGCAGTGGGAAGGACCTTCAGTCCTCACAACTGCCTCCTTGGGGCAACACCTACTGGGAAGAGTTGCTATGCTCACTAGGCCTGTGCTGTTTTGGGTTTTTTGAATGAAGAGTTAACTTCACTGACACTGGTGTTTTCATTGCTGACCTACTACTGACTCCAGATCCTGACAGGCAGACGGAGGGAAAATTACACCTTTGCCTGAAATGCATCACTGTGACGTCATAGCAGTTCAGCCACTCACGGTGGGGCAAAGCAACCATAGAGCTATAAATATAAGGGCTATAAATGAATAAGAGATTGTATTTTGGAGCAGGCTTAATGAATGATTTTTTTAAATTATGCAACTCAAGCACTTGAAAAACAGCCGAACCAATTTATTTATATCTTCATCAGCATGTTTTGCAGTTCAAAGCTGTTTCCTCTTCCCTAAAGGGAAGATATAGGGGATAAAGAAGAACATCTGTTCCCTTCTGCCCACATTAATTACAGTATGCAAATACCCCAATGTGTGTGTCCAAGCACTTGTGCTCATACAGCGGGGCTTCTGCAACTTCTGACTACAGCTCCTCATGCTGCCTTAGGCTTCTCCCTTCAGTTTCCAGGAATGGTTTCTTGTTCTTATACATTTCATTTCTATACTGGATAGAGTAGGGCAGATTTACTCAAATTGTAATCCGTGGACCATTGTTAATCCATGAACTCCACTCAGGTTGTGGAAAGGTTCAACTCCATGGAAAGGTTGTGGAACATGTAATAATTATTATTGCACTTATCATTAATTATGATTATGATAATGATGATGATAAATTTATTATTTATACTCCACCCATCAGGCTGGGTTTCACCAGCCACTCTGGGTGGCTTCCAACAAAATATAAAAGTTTCAAAAATACATCAAACATTAAAAACTTCCCTAAACAGGGCTGCCTTCAGGTGTTTTTCTAAAAGTCAGATAGTTGTTTATTTCCTTGACATCTGATGGGAGGGCGTTCCACGGGGCGGGCACCACTACTGAGAAGGCCCTCTGCCTGGTTCCCTGTAACTTCACTTCTCACAGTGAGGGAACTGCCAGAAGGCCCTCAGCTGAACTATGGGGGTGGAGACGCTCTTTCAGGTGTATGATGGAAAATGAGACTCTCTTTACCAGGGCTGGATTATCAAAGCAGAACAATAATGCCCTGCATTAAAGCTTGTGGTTTTCATAATGAGACTAGAATTCACAGTGATCCAGGCAGTGAAGAAAAAGACCCAAAGCATGTGCCTTGATTTGTAGAATCAAGAAAAGGGGGGGGGATTTAAGTGGTCATTAAGTGGTCTGCTGAGATCCCCAGCAATTTTCAAATGGTTTGCAGGGGGAAGCAGTTTAAGAACTGCTGGCAAAGGGATCTACTATGATAAGAGAATGGGTCTCAGAAGCTCTAGGTCAGGGGTGGAGACTCTGTGGTCCTCCATACATTGTTGGGCTTCAACTCAGGGCCAGCCAATGGCCAGGAATAATGGGAATTGTGTTCCAAGTAACATCTGGAGGGCCATAGGTTCCCAACCCATGCTCTGTTGATGTGCTGACGTCCTTTGGATCCTGCCCACTGCTTGCTCAAGTGCTGTCGGTGCTCCACAACCCTTGAAATCCTGCCTGCACACATTTAGTATAATGGAAACATGTCTGAAACATGTCTGCAGCCACAGGCTACCTAAGTGCTGTGCTGGCCAGTGAGTACAGTTTCAGTTCTTAATACACTTAATCAAGTTTATAAATTCTAGAGAAGATAAGAAATCTTAAGTTAATATAATTGATTATCTGATAAGGAGCATGACCTAAGGCTGCAATCCTAACTCTATTTACTGGGGAGTAAACCCCATTGAATTCAAGAGGACTTACTTAGTAGACCCAGATTGGATTGTACTATAATTTTTCCTTTTAGTGTACCACGTTATTTGAAAAGCAGCACAGTATGAATATTTAACTGCTCCAACATGAATATGCAGTGAATGCAATGCAAGATTATCTCTGCTTCTGTGGATCTATATGGACAGTAATTAAAATTTAACTAAGATAATGGTGTTTCGGAGCTCTATAAATTTGGTTTAGCGTTGAACCTGAAACCACTCAGTGGTTTCTTTTGGTTCCTACCCAAAACCACGACGCATAGTTCTATCCTCTTTCACTTCCTATGTCAAAAGCTATTATTGATTTTTCTCTGCTCAAAAGAGGAGCAGACATTACACACCAGTGTCAAATAAACTGGGCTGTGGTATTACGCAGTGTTACCACATTACATATTCTAAGTGCACATACAACATTCATACCACACAAATTATTTACGGAAATACAAGCAGAAGCTTAGATGCTTGAGAAGTAGCATTGGCTTCTTCAGACATAATGATAAATTATTATTTGTTGTTATGAGGACGAGCCTAGGGCTTTTGTGCTCAATGTACCCCTCCTCCTCTTGTGTGGCCACAAGGAGATCAAAAGCTCTCACTTCTGTTTTTAACTAATGTCTGAACCTAGACAAACTCTAGTTATTCAAGTATGATTTACAGAAGCAAGCTAACTTCAAACTGTGGCTTATGAAGCTGGCTTGTTTCTATGAAGCACGGCTGAAATCAGCCACTCACTCTTTAGGATTCAGATGTAATGCTAAACTGTGGCTGGTTGAAATCACAACTGAAACTTCCTCATAGGTGTGCTGGAAGAGGAGGGAGGAGTGCATGTGCCCGCATAATGATAAACACACATAATGCACATAATGATAAATCATTGTTTATTGCAGGGTTAGGGAACCTGTGGTTCTTCAGGTGTTATTAGGCTGCAGTCCCCTGAGTCCATGATCGATCAGAGATGAATGGATGGAGGCAGGGTGCAGTGAAAGCTAGGCAGATCTTTATTTTTCTGTTGCAACAGAATTCCAAGGAGGCAAGAGAGACCCTGAACCAAGAAGAAGCATCTCTCTTAAGGGTTTGCATTTTGGAGTGGAGAAGAAGAGACATCCCCTCTGCAAACAGTCAGAAATTACATCACACATAAGGTGGGGTTACTGTGGCTCAGGCAGGCCAAGGTGGGATATTCCTGAGGATTTAGCAAGTTTCACATAGTTCCAGACACAGTTTACACAAAACATTAGCATTTGATAAGACAATCAGAATGCTGGTCATCCCTCAATGCAGAGCATTTGGGCAAACATTGACAATTAATACAAAAGAGGTTCATAGATTGGAGAGAAATGCCTTCAGAAACTTCCCCTGATTGCTATCTGCCTACCTGTTCTCAGGCAAGGGGGATTAAGGAGGCAGAGGAAATATTTATAGTCTTTAGGAGAGACAAGATGGCTTTTGGATTGCTCACCTGTACTATTGTAGTCATGTGATTTATATACTTATGTATGTGTGTTTACCTTGTGCAATTATCAACATTTATTCTGTATTTGAGACCTTAGAATTCCTATAACAATATCATCACTGATCCTGGCTGGACACTTTAAGAAACAGGGTATTGAACTAGATTAATCTCTGACATGATCGAGTAGGGTTCTTCTTACGTTCCCAACATGAACACTCATCACCAAATTACAATTTCCTATGTTTTTATTGTAGTGAGAAGCAATAAGAAGCTGATACAAAATGGATACAAATGTGCAATGAATATGTAAGGGCAGCAATACAGTGGTACCTCGGGTTACATATGCTTCAGGTTACAGACTCATTTAACCCAGAAATAGTGCTTCAGGTTAAGAACTTTGCTTCAGGATGAGAACAGAAATCGTGCTTCCGCGGCGTGGCGGCAGCAGGAGGCCCCATTAGCTAAAGTGGTGCTTCAGGTTAAGTACAGTTTCAGGTTAAGAACAGACCTCCCACTGTAGTGGGAAACCGCATCTAGGATCATTCAGAGCAACAGTGTCGACTCAGATCATGAATAATATTTTTATTATTATTATTTGTATCCCGGTGACAGCTGGGCTCAGAGCGGCTAACAACAAGTAAAAATAGCACAGTGTACATAAAATCACACAGTCAATTAATTAAAATACAGGCGGGAATGCGGGAAGCAAGAGAAAATAGATGACAATAAAAATATAGAAGTGGGCGAGAGTGGCGTTGTGTGATGTAGAGTTTCAAAACAATGAAAATATAAAGGCATTCTTAACTTCATAATAGTATGACTGTTCTGTGTGTTTCAAGGCAAAGAGAAATAAAGGTTGTACTTGCCATGCCTGAAGGCTTCTTTATGCAATCTGGATACTTCTGAAGAATGTCAGCAACAAGCAACAAGTCCTGGTTCTTAGCTATTTCATTGAGGAATAAGTGTTCATGCAAACAATAGTAGGCCTGTTATCTCTGATGGGTGGGTGGAGTCAATGTTTTCACAGATAAAGGCAGAGACCTGCGAATGACCCAAGACAGTCAGTAAAGGGCTGGTGCTGAAATTTATGGATTCCCTTGTTCATGTAGGCAGCAGTTAGCATATCAAGACTGAAATAATTTGAATACTGATTAGGGAAACATGAAATTTATTAGCAGAGCCCTTGTGTGTGTACATGTATGGATATAACCATAAATAAATATATATATGTATTCAGTATTAGAGTGGTGCATCTCTGATGATAGCTGAAGTCATTTTCCAAAATGATATTCCTCTTTTGCTTTGCTGTTCAGCAAAGGATGCCTATAATTAATTAGTGTGCTGCATGGCCAGCTGTATTGTAGGATTAGGAGCATATTGAAAGAATATAGGCTTATTTTAGGGCTAGGTTACAGACTTCTTTGGACTGCAGTAGAATTTCAGAATGCTGGTGGCAGATCACATCTTTGAATGTTCTCCCACATTAAAAAAGAAAAGAAAAAGAAACCCACCCAGCACATTAAATGAACAAACATTGCCTAAGCTAATACCAGGCTTGCTAGTCTGAGGATGCATACAAACATGATACCCTATTGTAAAGGTAAAGGGACCCATGACCGTTAGGTCCAGTTGCAGATGACTCTGGGGTTGTGCCACTCATCCCGCTTTATTGGCCGAGGGAGCCGGCGTACAGCTTCCGGGTCATATGGTCAGCATGACTAAGCCGCTTCTGGCAAACCAGAGCAGCCGTTTACCTTCCTGCCAGAGCGGTACCTATTTATCTACTTGCACTTTGACATGCTTTCGAACTGCTAGGTGGGCAGGAGCTGGGACCGAGCAACGGGAGCTCACCCCGTCGCGGGGATTCGAACCGCTGACCTTTTGATCAGCAAGCCCTAGGCTCTGTGGTTTAACCCACAATGCCACCTGCATCCTTGTAAGCATAGGCAAACTCAGCCCTCTGGATGTTTTTTAGGCCTACAACTCCCATGATCCCTAGCTAACAGGACCAGTTGTGGGGGATGATGGGAATTGTAGTCCCAAAACATCTGGAGGGCCGAACCTGCCTATGCCTGCCCTATTGTATTCTCAGTGGTATAGCCCAGGAAGGCGGACACTGTGTGATTCTTTGGGGTGGGGTGAAGATTGTGTGTGTGTGTAGCAGGGAAGAGAACTCATACCAAAGAAAAACAATGAATTCTGAAGAATCCTGGTAAATCCAGCAACTTTTGTATGGATCGATTAATTAATTAAATATTTTGTTCCACTTTCTGCTTTTCCTGTGACTTACCGTATTTTTTGCTCTATAAGACTCACTTTTTCCCTCCTAAAAAGTAAGGGGAAATGTGTGTGCGTCTTATGGAGCAAATGCAGGCTGCGCAGCTATCCCAGAAGCCAGAACAGCAAGAGGGATCGCTGCTTTCACTGCGCAGCAATCCCTCTTGCTGTTCTGGCTTCTGGGATTCAGAATATTTTTTTTCTTGTTTTCCTTCTCCAAAAACTAGGTGCGTCTTATGGTCTGGTGCGTCTTATAGAGTGAAAAATACGGTAAATGTCTGAATATTGGCTCCCAATCAGAAGACGTGTTATAAGTTATCTTACAAAGGGAAAAAATACTTTGAAGCATCTTAAGCAGGGGTTGGCTTAAAAGGTGCAATACGTTACCTTTGTTCATACATGTAATCAAAGGCAATACTGTATAAGCTAAAAGCTGAAATAATTATGAATCCCTGCTAAGCTGGAAGAAAAACAATTTAAATAATTTAAAATCCAGTTATGGGTATGTGCCATTTTTTCCAGCTGAATGCAGGTTTTTTTTAATTACATAAGTATAAATTAAATTGCATAGAGAACATTTTAAAATAAGGTGATTTTAATATTTTGCCTTTTGTGACATTCCAGATATATTGCATTAAGTTTTGTTCATTTTTTTTCGGCATTTTGACAATGTGATATCCTTTTTTATATATTAAAAAAAAGGATGATGGAAGTAATTATATTCTCACGTGGCTTGTGATGTTTAGGTTTGAGGAAATATATTTATTTTTGAAGTACAGGATAAAATGGACAAATCTAGATTGTGTCTATGATGCACAACAGCTGCTATCACAGAAAACAGAATGAACTCCCACTAACTTAAGTGGGACTTGCAGAAAATGTGCTTAGGGTCAGGCTACATTGGTAGTGCTATCCTCCCAAGTCATAACCACTGATGTAACATTCCTCGGGAATTGTGAAGAGATCATTATGGATGTGTGTGAAAAGAGTGGTTTTAAATGGCCTTCAAGTGTGGTGGGATGCTGAGTGCTGAAGAGCTGAGTCTTAAGTTAATTTGTTAGAGCAGGGAATGTGAGTAGGAGGGAATTTAATGAAAAAGAGAGAGGAGGAGGTGAATAGAAGGGAATGTTAGCATTTTAGACATCGGAGTCATGGCAGACTTGTATGCGAGGATGAAGGAGAGTGCTTTTCACATTTCTTCTGTCAGGGATATTCTGTTCCTCAAAATTGGAGCTGTCTTCACATACCCTTCACAACTTCCTGCCTCTGTTCCTCAACAATAGCAGAAAGGCATATGTGAAGAGTAGGGGGGTGATATTTTAGCAATGTAGATTGCAACACCCCGGCTACAGAGTGGGAAACAGATAAGAAAAATGAAAGGAGAATGAACAAACTAGGGAACTGACTCTTATGCAATTGACCATATATAAGACCTGCGGACCAAGGTTACACAATATCTAGTTTCCTGAAAATATTACTTGACCACATCTTTAGTGCCATGCTGGCAGAGAAATAAGTCCAGCCCCACTTTACAGACACACCCTGTTAGTGAGGATGACCATGAGCGTGTTATAAGTGTTCACAGTACTTTACGGAGAGATAAGCAATATGAGATAGGTCCCTGGTCCTAAAGGGAGGACAATCTATTGGTGAAATAACAGAGGAGAAAGTTGCTTCAAACTGAGTTGCCCCACTGGTTCATCTAGCTCAGTATTGTCTACACAGACTGGCAGCAGCTGTCCAAGATTCAAACTTGGAGAGTCTTTCCAAACCCTACCTGGATAAGGCATGGAACCTGGGTTGTTTTGCATGCACAGCCTGTTCATCTATCACTGAGTGACCCATACACAGTGAAAGAAACTCTGGGCACATTTTGCTGCCCATGCATATGTAAGCCTTGGTAACAGGAACGAGCATTAAAGAAGATAAGCTACAATACATGTTGGGGGTTGTGTTGAGAATGTCTGGGGGCATTGGCACAATAAGCTGGGGAATAATATTTTATTTAGTCATTTATTTTATAAATCTATCTGATCCTTCATTATAAACATTTCCAGGCTAGCTAACAATACTGGATAAAACTGAAACAACCATAAAACCACAAAAGAATAAAATATTCAATGGATTTCTGGCATTAAAACAATATTGTCAAATGTTAAAAGGCCCTGGGTAAATAAATAAGTGCTGAAAGGACAATGCAATTCAAAAGCTGTTTAAATCCACGCTTTTTCATTTAAGCTGCTTTTGTCTCGTTTAACTCTGGGTGCATTCGTATCTACCCTCTCACTTAGCTGTAATCCAGCAGAAACAATAGCAGTAAAATACTAAATTTTGGAAGATGGAAAGACACGCCAATGGGGACAAGCGATTTACAACACAGTGAGTTGGTGGTGAGAATACAAAACAGACATTGTTTACAGCTGACATTGTTGATGAAGTAAACTAATGTTATTTGAGAGGAAAGTTGTCAATGTGCCCTTACTGGGTCCTTACCAGCTTGAATGAAACATGAACAGTTTAAGCACCTTGCGGCCCACAGAATGTAGACTACACCCAGAAGCAATGCATGGCATATAGCTGAACGTACAGTGGGAAGCTAAAATGCTGGAGAACCATGTTGTTCTTTCCTAGTATATTTCAGACTTCTATTTTGGATTTTCTATGAGAACTGGATTACAAAGTTGGAGTAAAAAATTGGTACCTATTGACACCAAGCAATGATTGACTAGAGAAGGAAGACAGTGACTGTGTGACATAGCATTCCATCTGGGAATACTGCTTTCCCTTGCCACAATTCTGTTACTCCTCTTTCTCCTCTCTGTTGATGCAGAATCTATTATGAATGACCTATTTCCTCTCTCTCCATTCAGGCTTACTTCTCAGTGGTCATAAAGCTGCTTATTGCCTATAGGTGAATACACATATGGCGGAATGCTCCACCATGTAAAAAAATGTCTCCACATAGATGCAACATATTTGCCCCATCTATCTATAGAATTGGAGGGAAAACAGCGCTAGAAATTATTCATATGAGAATCTTCCAAACACTCCCTCCTATTTCCTTTATAGTAAAACACAACAGAGGAAAAATAATTGCTCCCTGAATAGCCTGAGAATAATCCTTGTGGAAATCGTTCAGTTTGGTTGTGCATTTTTTCATGTTTCATTTATTGTTCATGATTAATTTTGTTATGTTGTAGTTAAGTACTTTTTCATGTTGCAAGTTGCCTTGAGCATGGTTTGAATTGTGGGAAGGTAGCATACAAATAAAATTATGTATGTATGTATATTGAAAATGCACAAAATCACAGCAATTATCAGTAATAATGGCAACTCCAAACGTTTCTATCTTAGCTATTGTTAACAAAGATTATAATCTTCAAGTATATGGTTATATTGGAAAATTGGAGATATCATTTTAGGCTGCAATCTTAAATCACCTATTAGGAATGAGCACAGTTATATTTACCTTTGAGTAAACATGCGTATGATGGTTATTACATCGTTATTCTTTATTAAATTTATTAGATGCTTTGTCTCGGCAGGGCAACCCAAAACAACTTACAACCAACTATGCAGTTCACCAAGAAACAATGGTTAGAAGGACACAACTCTGCAGGGAAAAGGTGCATTAAAACAGCGAAAATAACACAACAAAATGCATTGAATGAGGGGAAATGGATTGCAAATTGTGAACATTACCGAAAACACCATCTAATTAGGTATCCCATTTCCAACCATCAAATTTGAGGTATTAAGCCATGAGATCCCAAACAAATGAGGCTTGTGTCTGTATTACTGACTTGGAGCTTGAGGCTATTAATGGTGCAGTACTACGCGTGTACCCTCAGAAGTAAATCCGAGGGCAGGTAAAAAAAACCCCAGGCATTTGTAAAACCTAGCATAAATTGATTTTGGGACATCCTGCCTTTGCATCCTCAGGCTTTGATGTCAAAGCACTCCTAGTCCCAGTGACGTGTCAGGGTTTGCAATATCACTGCAGGAAGGTCTGTCGGGAAGCTTCTTCCGTGCATTTCCCAGCCCTTCCCGCGAGGCAGCTGCGTCGAAGGCTGTGGCTAGCTTGGACATGCCCACAGCTTAAACTCTTGCATCCCAGGGCTTTTCTGTTTGTGCGTGTGTCTCCACTGTGCAAAAAAGAACCGGGCTCTCTCCCGCCCCCAAAACCCTTACTATTCCCCGGCTTCCAAGACGTCTCAAGACTTGCGCTCGCGGGTGCTTTTCCTATAGTCCTCCTCCTGCTGCCCTTTAACATTTTAGCCCACTCCCTCCGTATATTGATTGCAACGCGCGTCGGTCGGATTTACACCTTTAACCAACTGTTGCGGGGGTCGCTTCCATTCGCGCGCCATGGCGCCACACGCCGCCTTGAAATCTTTCCGTTTTGAGGATTAAGGTTCAATAAACGCATCCCTCTGCCTTCAAAACAAAAAGTTTTTCTCTCCCTCTCCCCCTGCAACAGGTTTTGACACAGCTTAATCTCGGTCGAGACGCATAATATAATATATAATGTAATATAATAAGAGACACATGCTTGTGGCGTGTTTCATGTGAGCTTTATTTTATTCCCTTTTTTGTTCTGTGGAACAAGCAGCCTGGGCAGAGAAAAGGGGCGAGAGAGAGGGCGGAGGGCGGAATTCAAATGAGTAACCGCAGGCGCCCTTCTCTCCCTCGCGCCCCCTCTTCCCGCCTCTTTTCCTCTTGTCACTCCAAGCCTCCCCTCCCAACGGCGCCGCTCCTTTCCACCTTTTGCCCCGCCTCCCCTCCCTTCCCCTTCCCCCGGCACGTGACGGGGGCCTCTGACGCCGGGCGGCGCGGTGCCCTGGAGCTGACACTCGGCGCGGAGCTGAGGCCGGGAGGGGGCGGGGCTCCTGGGCAGGCAGGCAGGCGGGCAGGAGGGAAGAAAGGAGCGAGCGAGGCGAAGCGGAAGGAGGAGGAAGAAGAAGCAACGGCGGCGGCGGGGATACCGCCTTGTAGTCGGAGCGACCTGGACCTCCGGTTTGGGTGAGTGGGCCGTTATTCGGGGGGGGGGGGGAGCAGCGTGCTGTGCTGCGCCTGCCAGAAGTGCGTTGAAGTAGGTGCGTGTTTGGGGAGGGGGCGTTGCTGGCTTCACAGGGATTCTTCCCCCCCCCCCAACCGTTTTGTTTGCAAGGAAGAACGGAGAGACACGGTTTCCCTGTTTGCCCCTTGCCTCCCCCACTCCCACTGTTGCGCTTCTTGTTTAATTAAGCCGGAGCAACTCTTCTTCTTCTTCCGCCGCCCCTTCCTCCTCCTCTCCCCACCCCTCCCCCGCCTGCGCCCCCTATCAGAAAAGCGCGTTGTAGCCTCCGCCCCACCCCTAGGTGGAGCATGGAAAGGTGTGCGGAGGGAGGAGGAGGGGAGCAAGCCCTTTAAGCCACACTTTCGGCTACTCCGGTGGGGAAACGTGACAGCCGGAGTTTAAAGGGGAGCCGGTGGTGCGTCATGTGCACACGACCGTGTCAAGTCCTAATGCTGATAGACGGGCTGCGTCGGGTTTCCTCCTCGCGACACTCCTCCGCCCCCCCCCCCGCTTGACCTTGGGGTGTTTTCATTCTGCGACATGAGCAGGATGGGATGGGGGGCTGACTTGTTGGTTCCCTGTAGAGTAATCACTTGGTAACTCTCGTGTGTATATATATATATATGGGTGGGTTTGTAAGGGCAGGTGGGAGGAATGGCAATCCCACCTCTGTCCGCACTTGGGCCCAGTTTTAATTTGTAGTTCGCTGTGACTTGACTGGTACAGCCTGATTCTGCAAATATATATGAATTCTAACTTTAAGTGTTTCGTTTACCCTCGGGAGCCAGGGCAGTTTCATGCCTGGAAGCATTAATGTTTGTGCAACTGATACACAGATCTATGCTATCTCTGGATTTTGCCTTGTGTCAAGCTGCCTGTGTGGAGAAGGGTCCTAAAGTGGTATATTTTGCTTCTGTGGTAAAAGCCTAATTTGGTTATAAGTTATTTTGTGTTATGCACACACAAGCTATATGATATTATTATTATTGTTATTGTTGTTATTGATAAATATAATAATAAATTTGTCAGGGTTGCCCAGGGCAACCAAAAGTGACTTACAACAGAGTCATACATGCAACATACAGCTTGTAGATCACGGGTGTCAAACACAAGGCCCGCGGGCCGAATCCGGCCCGCCAGACCTCGTCATGTGGCCCGTGTAGTCTGGTCTATATATATATCTGTGAGGGAAGCTTGGGCTGCGGTGCGCGCGCAGGGCGCCTCGGGTCCCTTCTGCGCAGGGGCAGGCGCAGGCCTCCCCCTCCTCCAGCTACCTAGCTGAGACTTATTTGACACGGCGAGGGCGGGGTTGGATATGGGAGGCCGCTGCTGCTGCTCGCAACTTCTTTTCGGGCTCGCCGGGGTGAAATAAGTCCTGGCGGGAGTGCAGCGCGCCTGCGCGAGGTGGAACGCGGAGAAGGGCAGAGCCGGCTTCGCGTGCGTTGGAGAGAGGGAGACCGAGAGCGCGCTTGTGTTTCGGGAGCGCGCCCTGTGAATACTCGGGGCGGCGTGCTTTTGCTTTGCTTTTCTTTATTTATTTCTTTAGGCGCGTTTCCGCGCTGCCCAATGAACAGCATCCTCCGCCTCTGGGGATTCGTGATTCAAAAGCAAATTCGATACGCAAGTGCATGTTTTGTAAATAACGTCAGGCGCGGCTTCCGCAGGGTGTGCGTTGCAAAAATTTATATATGGGGGGAAAGCTGATAAGGAATTGGTTTATTTTTTAGGGTATTTACACATCATGCAATTTTTCCCTCAATGTTATTACAGGGTCCGGCCATCAGTTCCCACCCTCCTCAAAGGTTTAGGGTAGGTAGCAAAGGGGGGGAAATCCAAACAAATGCTCGATTAAAAATTGGGGAATGAGAAAAATTAAAACCTGCACATCTTGTGTAACTTAAACACCAAGCCAAGCAGGAAACAATTTTTATGTTCATATATGTATTCAAATGAAATCAAGGTGTAGTGTTCCATGAGCCAGAAGCTTTGCATTACTTAATCCAGCTGTTAAAGGTGTCATGGGCTTTGAAGACACTCGAACTCGAACCAGCCCTTTGAGGGTGACCAAACTGCTGATGCGGCCCCCGGTGAATTTGAGTTTGACACCCCTGTTGTAGATGTATGTATAGTTGACCAAATAATACAAACACATAGATACATTAAAGGAGAGTACATTGTGTAACTTCATTTCTCCAGTTAGGACAAATTATGAAGGAGGAGGATAGCTTAGTTACCAGCTTGAGCGGAAGTTCTGCATTCTCTCTTCCTTGCCAACTGTCTATACAGGCCTTAAAATGATTTGAGCCTTGGTTAGTATGAGTTAACCAC
This sequence comes from Podarcis tiliguerta, assembly GCF_965153285.1. Lineage (NCBI taxonomy): Eukaryota > Metazoa > Chordata > Lepidosauria > Squamata > Lacertidae > Podarcis > Podarcis tiliguerta. Next base: position 41,133,415 of record NC_139545.1, on the reverse strand, counting down.
AATGTATCAGTCACAGACTTTTCTAGCTATTTATAGTTTGCAATTGTAGTCAGCACAATAACAAAAGAGTAGAATAAGAGAGGCAAGTAACTGATATGATGTTATTCCCTCCCCCTTTTGATAAAAAAAACACTTTGGGGAAATTGGCTTTTTAAAGCTGTTTGGCATGTAAGTACACTATGCATTCAGTTTATGAGAAACTGAGTTTGTAATCAAGTTTCAAGAAAGGTACAGTTTGGCTTTTATTTTAAATACCGTATTCTTGGAGAGCCCATTGTCCTCAAATGTTCCCTAGTGTAGGTGTTCAAGAAGGAGCTGACCTTTTTTTGGTAATTGGTATCTACTGTCCATGGTTACAATCTCTCTCTGTGTTTAAATCTTTAGGCTCATTTTGAAAGTATTTCATATAAAATTGAGTACAAATGAGTCATACCAGCTGTCAAGCAAAATTATTCTGATGAAATTTCAGCGTGTGAAATTGATTTCCCTCAGCAAATGTGAAGAGAATGTTGTTATGAAACTCATGGACTTGGCCTTGAATTGCGTGTTTGCTTTTCTGCCATGGTGACTAGAAATGTTTCTGTTACCCTTTCTCCAGATGACTGTGGTGTACTTTATTCTTGTCAGAAATTTTGATCTTAAGCATCAAGAATAATGCAAGCCTTCACATTCCTCTGATGGACAGAATTCTTGCCTGAAGTGAAACTTATAGGTTGCAGAAAAATTTGCATAAAAGACAAAACTGTTTATGCCAGGGGATGTGCATTATGTTCTCAAGTGATAGGCATCCAGAAATTGTGGGCTTAATGAAAATGTGCTTAAATTAAAGCTTGTTGCTGAGATGCTGACAAGTTACAACATAGGAGAAAACATCAATTGTGCAGAGGACAGTTGGCTGGGTTTTTTTTCATCTGGCCTTCAGTTGGTAAGAACCTATGACATGGGGATCTAAATGTCCTCCAATACGACTTCAATGACTAACTTTGTTTGTATCACAACATCATTAATGTGCTCCTTGCAGCTGTAGGGGATAATGTTTGCCAGCACAATAGTCTGCGGTAAGAACCAAATGACACTGAGAGAGCTTGTTTGTATTTTTGGTTACATAAATAGTAGCATAGTTTTTTTTCCAATTTTTGTTTGGACCGTGCTGTGATTTTTTTGATTCTGAGCTTCAGTTATTACACCGAGTGAAGCAAATTATAATTGGTTTTAAATAGTTTCCAGGCTAGGAATTATACACAGATATGTTATGATGATTCTGTTATACTGCTTTCTAACCTTCTAAATGTTTTTGTACTCCTTTTTTGTACAGTTACTGCTGCTTTGAAAGTAAGGTTGGGTTCTAGTACTAATTTCAGATCTTGCTCACCCTTTGTTGACTCACATTGGTTTAGTGAAGTGTGTGGGCTTTAATGTCATGCTACTTCACTTTTATTGCCTCCTACATTACATCCACTCTTTGAAAAGTGCAAATTTAGTGTATAATACAGTTTACCATATCCTCTGTTCTAATGCTTACAGCACACCTACTCAGAACTGATCCCCTTTGGCTGCATTGGCACAGTGTTTATGAGCTGGTTGCAAGTTATTGTTAATGTTAATCATGTTTTGCTTTTTAAAAAACAACAACAACTATGGGGTTTTTTTATTTGGACGAAACAAAAGTGAAGCAAACTCCTGACTGTGGGAGTGGTGGGGACTTGAGCTCAAGGCTTGCTTGTAGTTTGTTGTTGCTCAAGCACACATCAAACTGTGGTTTAACAAAAGGAGGAACCAATGTGCTGTGCTACAGATGCTTCAGAGTATAACTCTCATCATCCCTAACTGTTGGCTATACTGGCTGAGGCTGATGGGAATTGAACTACTTTTAGCAGCCTCAGCTGGTATTACCAACAGTATGGATGTTTAGAGTTGTGGTTTAAAATATCTGTAGGGCACCACATTAACTACCCCTGGTTTAGCTTGAAATACAAATGTAGCCATTAAGTTTGGATTGAAGCCTTAGTATTCTCATAATGCTAATGATGGATGTCTCTTCATTTTTATTCTACCCCCTCACAAGTCTGGTTGTCTTTATCAACCATTGGCTACAGCAGGTGATGCTCATTTAAGTGCTTAAAAGGGGGGCGGGATGCGGCTTTTGAGAAATGGCATTTGAGATATGGATTTTGTGAAGTTAGAGCTGCTGCTCAACATTTGAACAGAATACAAATTTAAAAAACACTTCAGTTGGTTATACCAGCATAAATAGATTATTTCAGCTAGTTAGGTAGATGGATTTTATTCCCCAGTTGTAGTACTTCCATCACTTGTGATGATTATATAGGAAATTAAAGTGACAGGAAGAAATAATTTATAGAAGCAAAAAGCGGATAAAACACTGATTATTGGTGGCAGTATTCTATAAAGTTACAGTCTTTCTCTTGTAGTTTTAATAGGGCACATATGTTTTATTTCTAGAGCTGACTTTTCTATTCCCTCTTCATTTACAAATTTTGGTCTCAGTCCAACAAGATCCTTAAGATGCACTGTGCTGGAGCTGAAGAATTTCCCTTACTCCTCATGTATTTTCTTTCATTTGTTCTACATTACAATTGGCTTCTTAAACATGAAGATATTTTAAAGAAAAAGTAAAGCGACTTATAGTTGCAAAAAGTTTTAAACAGTTTCATAGCCTATTAGCATTAAAAGGTCTTCAAGAGACACCTGACACTGCTTGCGAAATCTCTGCTGGAAGAGTGTTCCATCAAAGGATGGTTTGTGCCACAAACTAGGCCCAAATGCAAGACCTGTGCTCCTTCACACTCCCTCCCTTATAGTCGCTTTTAGCTGTTTGTCGCTTTTCCCACCTTTTTAAGTATGTGTGATATAATCAGCTTTTAATTACTAGTTTTTACGCCTTACCTGTTTTAAGTCTTATGTGTTCTGCTTATCCGTATGTTTTATCTTATGCTGGTCAGTGACCGAACTAAAGTTAGATACTGATGCTGAGTGTTCCATAGCACAAGACTGAGATCATTAAATAGCAAACTTCTAGTTGAGGCCAGTTGGGCCTCTAACATGGATGATTAAGCTGGGATATGAGGGCCCAGGTGGTCCTTAATAAGATATGCAGATATCCACATTCAAATGTACATCTCTATTCTGGGAACAACAAATCCTGTGTGTCTAGCGCTGACTTGATTCGGTTCCCTTCTGTAAGCATGCAGAAAACCTTTGTCTACTTCTAATGGTGTTATTTCTGAACCAGTTCACTAAGAACTATGGGTACATAAATGACCCAGGAAGGATACTTTGGCTTGCATGCTCCCTTTCCTCACCTTGCATGTTGGAATTACTTCCTGGTTTGTGGCAAACCATAGTTGTTTGTTCCATCAGACTGTGGTTGTGTTTGCCATGCAAACCAAGTCTGGAAGCTAGGATGACACTTTGGTTTGCAATCTTGATTTGCAGGAGGGCAAGTGCAAGCCATATCTTGCCAGTTCAGATGACAGTACTAACTGGTTTATTTTAAACTGGGGAGGAAATGAATTACAGTGCATGAGAAGGATAAAGGAGTCTGTGAGCCCAAGTGTTCTTACAGTCTCATTTGCATGTAGTCAAACCATCTTTTGGAATTCAGTTGAAATAATTTCCTTCATTGTGAATTATCAGTGTCTGTTGCCTAATCAAGGATTAATCTTTGTTATTTTGTTTGAACAGAAACAACCCCCTTTAGATGTTAAATGTATAAGCTGGGTTTTTTTTCCTATCCCACTTTAAAGACTCAAGGAATTTAAGAGGAAAGAAACCCTACACTGAAATAAATATATGTAACAGCTGAAATATCTGCAATGTGACCTTGGCAAAGCTGTTTTATTAAAATGTGGGAAGCATGCTTAAAGAGTATACATTCTTATTAACAGTATCCTGACCTCTATGGTTCATAAGATTAGGTAACAGAACTTGAAGGGAACACTTTCCAAGATGTTTGGTAATGATTTGTGATTTATTAATTTGATGGCACTACAGAACTCAGGAGAAGTAATACTAACGGGATATCTGAGCAGAATATGGGAGCCAAATTAAGCAAAACCATTCTTTTATTCCCCACAAGGTTTAATAATACCTGAACTAAATAAATCCTCTACGTAATCATAGGATTGTCTTGAACTAAAAAAAGACCTGATCCATTTTGCTAAGTAACCGAAACAATAGGCTTAGTAACAGGCAAAGAGCAAGAGCCGAACAGATATGAGGGTCCAGAAAAAGTTATTAATGTTTAACGTACTATCTTACACCTATGCAACTTGCTGGCAAAAAAACCCTCTTGTATACCACTTTAGCAGAATATTTATTAATTTCGTGGAATAAGAGTGCAGTAATTCTCAAAAGAGTAATGTAGTAATGGGAACCTAGTAGCTCAAGAAAAATTGGTAAGTGGGTGTGATATTTCTGAAAATGGAAATTGTTATATTTTATTTATTCCACTTTTCAGGATACAAATCCTGTTGCAAATACAATCAGAATACATTAATAGAATTACAGTACGGGCAACTTCCCATTTGTGCGGGGTTGCATTTTGGGTCATTGCGCACATCAGCGGTCTCATGTAAGCCTGCCCCGTTCCACCCTCTTCTGGGGCTGAAAATGATGTGTGTGTCAGTGGTTGTGCATCAATTGAACATGCACAAAATGGTTGCAACCTGTGAACAACATCAAAGCACACCTAGTCATCAGGATGGTCCCACTTAAAGTTGTAGTTAACATTTTTCATATGGTTATGCCTAGAAAGCACTTATATTTATGTACACTGCTATTCATCCATGATCAGAGTTTTCAGTACCCTGAATTTTTCTTAAAATGAATCCTAGGTTAATGTGTTGTCATGCACTAAAATATGGCATTTTATTGAATTCCCTCAATCCAATATTTCAGTTTCAACTAATTCTGACAATTTGGAAAATCTTTTCAGATATTTACAGTATACTGCATGTGAAACTTAAAAAACAACAGCTTTTGTTTGCCTAAATGTAAGCCAATTAGGGAAGGGGAAACATTTCAGAAAAGTTTCTGGGGAAATTTCCAGTTATGGCTCTGAGAGAAAAAACTTTGCGAAAGATTTGGTTAGCCAGTTCATCCCAAATATGAGACTAGTCAATAAACAGCATGCAGCTGAAACTCCTTTGTGGTAATAACATTTTTTTTCACTTACAGGGGGAAAGAAAGACCATAATGTGGCTTACCTTTCATGTAGAAAGGTGAATACAGTTTCTTCCAAGAGATGGCCGACAAGAGTGGAAAGATTCTTTCAGGTCCATTATACATCGAAGTTGAATATGACTATGAATACGAAGCAAAAGACAAAAGGATTGTGATTAAACAAGGGGAGAGATACATTTTAGTGAAAAAGACGAATGATGACTGGTGGCAAGTTAAGAGGGATGAAAACTCAAAGCCATTCTATGTGCCAGCACAGTATGTGAAAGAAGTAACTCGCAAAGCACTAATGCCACCTATCAAGCAATTGGGTGGGCTGCCAAACAGCTCTTTAAAACTTATGCATGGGTTACAGAGGTCAACAGAAAATGTCAATAAGTCTCCGGAGCTTTCTAGTTTTGGGAAATCTTCTCCAGTTCAAGTGTCTAGCACAGTTCGGGATGCCAATCAGAATTTGGGACCAAACATTAGCCCAGGTCAGAATTTTGGCCTGAGCTTGGACCTTTTGCAGAATAATGGGAAATCAAATGAATTTCAGTTCCCTAAAGTTTCCAATCAGAACAGAACATTCTCTGTGTCCCATTTTTCTTGTTCTGAATGTGTGGAGATAGAAAAGACCAGCTTTTCGCAAGAACAGTCCTGTGATTCTGCAGGAGAAGGCTCAGAGAAAATCCACCAGGATTCAGAATCTGGAGATGAACTCAGTAGCAGTTCCACAGAACAAGTACAGGTAAGATGAGATGCATCACAGTCAAATTTGAACTATTTTGTGTCTTAAAAAAAGGTATGAAGTAACAATATAGCAAGAATCTTGTTTATGTACACAAACCTTTTATACTAAATGTATAAGAACTAAGCTCACTCAGTTACTGTGTGTTAGAATAGTGAGAGCATACTTAATATTTCTCTGGTGACACCCACCTGGTGGTTTGTTTTTGTGCAGTTATCCATTGATTTGCCATTTTTCAGAAATTAACCCTTCTTTGAAGGGTTCATTAAGCATGAGAAGGATGATGGGAAGGATTGGATCAGTTTAGCCTGTTATGGTCAACATATGTATCCTCTTGCATCTAATTTCTAAATAGATAGAAATTTCAAATGGCCAATAGAGTGGAAAGCTTTTCATATTCTGTAGCGCATCTGGGTGGTCAGTGCTCGACACTGGGTTAGACATGCCATTTTTATTCACAGAGGTTGTGGTAGTTCTTATCAGCTTATTTTTAGGAGTCCCTGAGCTGCACTACTACAACAACTGTAGTACAGATGCATTCCATGGATGCTAGTTGTTTCATGTCATCCTTGTTATTTTTTGATGTAGCAGCCATCAGTGATGATTGATACTCCTTGAGTTGATAATTGCCTATGAGGGTTTTGATAAATTGATGTGCCCTGAACAGTGAACATAATCTTCATAGCACTTATTATGTTATTAATCCAAATTAGCTGACAACCATCACATATACCACTTTCACATTTTTTAAAAAAAAGTATTTATTTATTACTCATCCTTCACCCTAAGGTCCCAGAACTGGTTACAACATTAAAAACACAATATTAAAACCTCAAAAATAAGGGGTGTTCTCAAAATGTACCCCTCAAGTGTCAAAAGCTAGGGTAAAGAGATTAATCTTCAACGTTCGTCAGCTGTGTAATGAAGTTGAAAGATGTGCCTTTGTGGGGCGGCAGTTTCACAGCTTAGGGCTACCACAGAGAACGCAGTCTCCCAGGCTTCCACCCCCTGAACTTCCAAGGGTGGAGAAACTACCAATAAGGCTCCCTCTGCCCATCTCAGCACTCCAGGTTGTGCCTCGGTTAGTTGGGGCCTGAGTCATTTAAGACTTTAAATCAGGGGTCAGCAAACTTTTTCAGGAGGGGGCCGGTCCACTATTCCTCAGACTTTGTGGGGGGCCGGACCCACCCTCTCCTGAAAGGACCCCCCTGCCACCACTCACGCCACAGCCGCCGACGCTGCCTCATCTTCTGCAGCATCGTTGCCGTCCTCTGCCTCGGCCAGGGGTCTGCGGGGTGCAGAGCCCATGCCGCTGGCCTGGGCAGTGGAGACAGACTCCCTGCTACTGCCGCTTCCGCTCAGCTCTTGGCCATACACGGCCGCCTCAGTGGGAAGGAAGGGGTGTCGCCCAGAGGCATCCACGGCTTTGGATTGGCTGCAGGAGCTTCGTGCAGCCAATCCGAAGCCATGCCAGCGTTGCGGAAGTCAGTCTCTGCACCTCCGCTCCGCACTGGTTTAGTGCGGGGACTGACCGAGCGGGTAGTAGGGTCCACGGGCTGGATTTACGAGCCTGGTGGGCCGCACCCGGCCCCTGGGCTGTAGTTTGCCAACCCCTGCTTTAAACACTAATGTGAGCATGTTGACTTGGGCCCGGAAACAAACTGGCAACGGTGTAGCTATTTTAAAACAGTGAAACCCCAGACTGATTGAGTTTTCTGAATCACCTTCAAGGAAATCCCCACATAGAGTGCATTAAAGCAATCCAATCTGGAAGTTACCAAAGCATGGAACATAGTGACCAAGTTATCTCTATCCAAATGGGATTGTAGCTGGTGAACCAGCTGGAGAAAAGGCACTCCTAGTCATTGACGGAGCCTGAGAATCCAGTGACAAGTGTTGAATCCAGGAACATCCCCAATTGCTCTTATCAGCATTTTTTATTAGTGACTTTGGCTGATGTTGGTATTTCCAAATAGAAGCACTAGGGAAACTGTACTGAACAAGTTTGATAAAACTTATAATCAGAATGCAGGAGTTATACAGATGTCCTGTATGAAAACCACCAGCTCCCTGTGGACTGACCCAATGCAATTCAAGAAGACCTGTTATATGCAATACAGTATGTAACAAATGAAAAGTGCAAACAGGTCAAACAAAGTATGGCAAGCAGTTCTTCTTGAACAACACTCACTTGTAGAGCCAGTTTGCAGCCTGGATAAGGCTTTTGGACCTAATTTTACTACTGGGTACTCAGGTGTCAGCTATATATCCATGTTGCTTGGGGGTGGGGAAGCGTCTAGCCTCAGAATGCTCTCTCTCATTCTCACTAGGCAAGAAACAGATCTGTCACAGTCTTAGACAATAATCTTAGAAATTTAAAACTGTAACATTACAAAATGGGTGTAATATTTTATCTAGTTATGATACCCACAAGCTATGTTACTTTCAACATAGCCATGAGTGGTGAAAAGCTGTCATAGCAATTAGACATCAACATTATTTTAATAAGCAAGAAAGACACCCTATATTCTGGTTCTTTGCCCTGCAGAATGTAGCAAACTATAAATGTTGTAATAATGTGATTCTTCAGTTTGTAACTTCAGCAAAGTACATTAAAATTATGATTGGGAGAGTTTAGGTTCAGGAAATCAAATTACACCAAAACTGGACTGAACTTCATCCCTGAGGAAAACCAGAACCATGAAATGAAAGTCTGTTGGAACTGAAAATGGAAAGAAAAATTCAGGCTAGTAGATCAGAATAAGAACAAGCAAACTTGTTTCCTCTAGATCAAGCAGATCTAGAGATTTAAATGCCTGCTAGATTTTACTGAACTACCCTCCTGCTTTTTTTAAATCTTTCAATAGTGACCATTGTTTGGCAGAAATCAGCTGGGTAGAAATTAAGGTCTTTGCAAGCTGTTCTTATGACTGCTTGTTGCCAGAACATGAAGTTCCAGGCTGCGTATGGTTACCTTGAAAACAAGTGTTAAGCTAAGTGAGTGTTAGCACTATACAGTGAATGTGAGATGTCAATTGTCTTTATGCCAGCTTATGTGGAGGCCGAAGAGCGTTCTTTCTTCATTGGATCCTACTTTTAACAGGGTCTGCTGTCTGTGTCTTGCACATTTTAAAGTCTGTATAAATGCATTTTAGAAAATAAAAGAAGTTTGTGTTTGTTGTACACAAGAGAGTCTGTGCAACAGCTTATTGTGGGTTGTAGGAATGCATTCCAGTTTTCTTTGTTTGAACCTATGAGAAGCCTCCTATCAGTTTTACGGGGGGGGGGGATGGGATTGAATTTTCATTAAATAGGTTGTGCAGCAGGGCATATACATGCCTTCTGTTCCCGATTTTGCGTGATCTGTGTTAGATTCTCACTGTAAACGTAGAATACCCAATGGTACAAGCATACACAAGCTTCAATTAAAAAAGTGATACTAGATTCAGTGTTTTTAAAAAATGACTATGTTTCCTTTCTCCTCTTTTGGTGAATGGTAACACCACAGGATGTATTCTCATTTCACTCTGTTATGTGACCTTATGTTCCAATGGAACTGCCTTTATTGTGACTGTCAGCAGCTATCTGTATTTCTGTGGGGAGGATGTGTATGGCCTGCCTCTGCTTACTTGCTGTTGTGCGTGGTGGGATTGATTGCAACAGCCTTGTTTTCTGATTGTGGGCACAGTTGCTTTCTTTTGGTCTCGGTTCCACAGCTGCATAGGGGATCCCTAATAAACACTATGCATTTTGAAGACTTTTCTGCCACACAGACTCATCTGAACTTTGGCAAGATTATGTTCTTCATCAGTCCCCTATCTTCATATAGGAATTAAAAGTGACCAATGCTTGCTGGTGTTTTGAAAGCAAGAATTTTGCTGATTGTTGTTAATCGTCAAATTATTAAATAATCTAAATCTAGTTTGCATAACCATTAATTCATGTAACATGTACATTGAAGCAAGCAGTGCTTAATTTGGGGAAGGAAGAGAGTGTGAGGTGACTGTTAGGTGGCTCCTTATTTGAATATACAGTATATATAACCAATGTTAAATCTCTGTAGACAAATTTTGGTTTATCTGGCCTGTTGTTGTGGATAGGACTCTCACAATAATGCAGTCAGCTTCCTGCCTTCTTGCCTCATGCCTATCATGTTTGGTGAAAGCCAGTTGGGGGAAGGGTGTTGATTAGATAGGTCCAGGATGTGGTGAATGTGTCTTTACACAACAGAGTGGTGCATTCTGCTCTTAAACAGGTGTGAAAGTGTGTTCACTCCTGAAGAAGCCCACCCTGAATCCTATGGTTTATAACAACTACTGCCTGGTTGCAAATACCCCATTTTTGGGTAAGGGGATAGAGAGAGTGGTGGTTGTGCAGTTCATAGAATCATAGAGTTGGAAGAGACCACAAGGGCCATCAAGTCCAACCCCCTGCCAAGCAGGAAACACCATCAGAGCACTCCTGACATATGGTTGCAGGAGTTCATGGAGAATGCAGATTATCTAGATCCATATCAGTCTGGGTTAAGGCGCAGTTTGGGACTGTCCTGATGAATGAACTATATTAAGAACTACATAACTTTTAAAAGACATCTGAAGGCAGCCTTGTATCAGCAGGTTTTTAATCTTTGATGCTTTATTATGTTTTATGTATTCTGTAAGCCACCCAGAATGGCTGGGGAAACTCAGCCAGATGGGCGTGGTATAAATAATAACATTATTATTATTATTACTAAGAGTGGGACGGGGGTGTGGGACTCTGCTTCTTTTTCTTGATCTCTCTGTGGCTTTTGCTACCATTGACTATGGTATTCCCTTTGGCAAGCTCTGTGAAATGCGCATTGGGGGTGCTGTTGGACAGTGGTTCCTGTCCTCCCTGTAGGATTGAATCTAGAGAGTAGCATTGGGAGACTGTATTTCAGCTATGGTGTATCTTAGTACAATCTTATCTCTAGTGCTGTTTAATACTTGTATGCAGCCTCTGGATGTGATCATTCAAAGTTTTTTTGGGGGGAAAGGGTCATCAGTATGCTGATGGCACACAGTTCTACTTCTCTACAACATCAGCGGCAGGAGAGGATGTGCATGATCTGAACCATTGTCTGGGTGCAGTTGGCTAGGGTTGGGGTTGTGCTCTTTGTCTCTGAAGTCCAAATTACTGCCTATAGCTAGTAAACCAGCTGTAGCCATTCTTGGAAATCAGTAGTGTGGTCACAGTGATTGGCCACCTCAAGATTCCATTATTGCCGTGTGCTCTATGTTGGGCTATTTTTGGGCCTGGTCCGACAGTTCCAGTTGGTGCAAAATGGTGCAACAGCTGGACTGTTGATGAGGACTGATGATTGCCAGCAGATACCTGCAGTGATCAAAAGCATGCACTGATTCCCCATATGCTACTGGGCCAGGTTCAAGATCCTTATTTCTGCTTGGGTCTAGGATACCTTGGAGACTTGCCGCCAGATCCCTTATATCCCTGCCCAATAAATGAGGTCTTCGTGGGAGTCACTGTTAGTGGCCTCCCATGGCTCAGATGCATGGCTCATATCCACAAGAAGCTCCTTTCGCTGTTGAACATACGGGGCTTCTGAATTTATTCCAGCAAGCTTTTTAACTGAATTCTGATTTTATACCGTGATACTCATTTTTAGGCTTATTCGGTCTCCTGTACATTACTAAGAGACAACCGTAATTAAGTGGTATATACGTTGTTGAAATAAATAAAAAATTATAACACAATAGGTAACAATGAAATTCTTTCTCCAACCTGCAGTGCATGAGATCTTAGGGGAGGGGAAATTAGCTTCTGGACATGCTTCGTGCCAGAGGATGGACTTTTGGATTTGTGGCCACCTGTCCTTATCAGTAGGGATGGTGCAGAGGTCTTAAGAGGAAACTCTGGGCACCCGGAATGCTCTAGTCTCCCTTTTAAAACATGTGCTTGCTTTGAGTAGAACAGTTATGGTCATTAACTTTTAAAATCTGTGTGAAGGTGCTCAGTGTAATCTTTGTATGTTGTGTACAGGAAGTTCATGTCTGATTTAAATGCTTCCCATACTTTGTCTCTAATGTATCATTTATAGAGAAGTTGCTATAAGTAGCAAGTTGGGTTAATAATTACAAATATAGGCACTGACCTATTTGCAAAGATTGCTCTGTCTTTCATCCTCTTTACTAATTGACTATTGCATAAACTGTGAAGCACTAGAGGGATTATCACTAGGCTGTGTCTTGCTTTGATGAATCTTGTGTAGTAATGATCTTGCAAACAGACTCTCTCCTACCACTGCAGGTTTACCTTGAAAATACACACCTTGCTAAAATTGGTAACACTGCAAACACACACCTGTAAGACATATTTAAATATCTCTTTTGAATGACTGCCTCCCTCAGGTTCAGATTAAGTGTATTTAAAATGTGTCTTTTGTCAACATGGCTGATCCCACACCCCCAAGCAGGCCTCTGGTGGTGGTGAATTTTCTTTATATGCCATCTTTCCTTCCAGTCAGGAGCAAAGGGTGGTATACAGCGTCAGTAAAATACAATCAAGTCAAGAACACCACACTTTAAAAACCTCCCTACATGCAACAGAACTTGACATAAAACAACACTCACATATTTCAACAGCTGGCTCCCCAGGGCATTTATCTCCTTAAAGCCCAAGTTGACCGTGTCTTTAGTTGACCCCAAAAGTGAGGGGAACACACATGCTGCTTCAGGGACAGGGAGGGCTCCCTAATTCCTGGACCAGTGAACCCCATATTCACAGGACCTCCATCTTATTCAGCTTTAGTTCATTGGCCTGCACCAAACCATCATTCCCTCTGGACACTGGTCCCCTACCTGCACAACCTCTTCAGATGGCATGGAGGGGTAGAGCTAATTGCCATCTATATACTAATAGCACTGTGCTCTAAATCCCCAGATGACAGCTCCTAGTGGTTTCATATAAATCAAGAATAGGGAACTTATGGCCCTCCTGATGTTGTTGGACTCCACCTCCCATCAGCCCCAGCCAGCATGGCCAAAGGTCCAGGATGATGAGAGTTATCCATCAACATTTGCAGGGCCTCAGGTTCTTCATCCCGCATACAGATTTTAAATGTCACTTTTGGTGGGGGGGGGGGGGGTTGGACAGGATGGAACCCTACAGGAACATAAAGACACATCTAGTCCAGCATCCTCTTCTGACAGTGACCAATGAGATCCCCATCAGAAGTAGCCCACAAGCAGGAAATGAGTGCACTAGCATTCTCGCCACTTGTGTTTCCCAGCAAGCAGTATACAGAGGAATACTGCCTCCCATAGCAATGGTAGAACACAGGCGTCATGCCTAGTCCCATCCTTTGTGAATTTGTCTAACCTTTGAAAGCCTTCAGGGTTGGTAGGCATCACTGCATTTTGTGGGAGCGAATTCAAGAGTTCGTTTTATGTACTTCCTTTTGTCTGTCCTCAATCTTCCAACATTCAGCTTAATTTGATGGGTACAGGTTCTAGTAGCATAAGAGGAGAAAAATGTCTTTCTCTCTGCATGATCTTACACAGCCTGTATCATATCTCCTTTTACCTTTCTTAATGGTCCTCAAAGGGTATTGACCTATTATGATAAACAGTATATTTTTGTTCCTATATCACTTGCTGGATAAACCCTTTCCTATATTTGAAATATGGGCATGGTCCATCCTATTTGTTCTATGAGCCAACAAGATTGGTAATTATGTTCAAACCTTTGATGCTAATATATGGCTTCAAGGAACTGAGTTGAGCACCATCCTTTATCTTGTACCAAGTGGCAGATGGTAGTCCCTTTCTGTCACAAATAATATTATGCATCAAAATGATGGATTTGAAAGCATAGAGATTCCATATCTCATTACTTATCCTTGATTCTCAGTTGCGCTCTTTATTCTTTGTTCCATTTTATTAATCTGGCTTTTTTTGTTCTTCTACAAAAGGAAAGAAAATAAAAATAAACGAGATGGAGGGGGAGGGGATGGAGAGAAGACACTCCATTTGGTTGCAACCAAAACAAAATGGGAGTGAAGTTCTCTGGTTAAATCTAGCTTAAAATTGTTTTTTAATGAACAAAATGTTAACTTGATGCTACATGAAAGAACTGTTGTATATGCATAATGACTCATAGGTTGCTTTTGAAGGTTCAACTGGAATTCAGGCTAGATAAAAGTCTGCCCACCAATATGTCACGTATGTTTCTGAATCTATTAGTTTTAGTTAATAATCAAATTCTTAAGGAACACATTAAGATTTGCAGATTAAAATTATATGATGATGATGATGATGATGATTATTATTATTTGATACCTTGCAGGAAGAGTGGGGGAACTGGATCTGGTCAGCAGGCCAAATCCTTATCTCCACACACTTCTGCTGGACAGGTAGGTGGGACTGTGCACCTGTCAATCACCTGGTGTCACAGTGCTGTCAGATGACCTGCTTTTGACCACATGGTTTGAAATCAAAGTGCGTCAGCAAAAATGTGTGTGCAGGGCTTCCCAAAGCCCAACAATCAGCTGATAATTGGCACTTGGGATGTGATGTGTAAGGTGCTTTACAAGCACCGTTGATCAGCGGTTCTTGCAAAGTCCCTTTTGTGCAAGCTCTGCCTTTACACCAGGTATGACATTAGGTGTAGGGCATGTGGGTGTGGCTTGGATGAATCAGCTTCATGGGCCAAATGAACTAAATCAGTCTTGCAGGGCTGGAAATGCCCCGTCTCTGCCTCACAGCAGCATAAAGAACTAAGACTCTTAATTCTTCTGTAGGCTATCATTCATTCTCATTAGTAGATGACTTGAATCTCATTTAGTTTTCTGTTGTGTGACACAAATTTTAAGCTAGGATAAATATGTGCTTAGGAAAGCAGCTAATACATGTTAACTAACTCACTGAAGTTAAGCTGTGGGAAATGAGGAAGGGGATTTCTTTAATTTTTTGCTGGGAACAGCTGTGTGAACTATGGTTTAATGGAAAAAAGCTGGTGCACATTGCAAGCCTTGACATGTATATATCATAGAATCATGGAATTGTAGAATTGGAAGGGACCATGAGGATCATCTAGTACAGCCCATATATATGGTGCTATTTTAAAAAAGGGAAGAAAAGAAAAGAAAAAGTTTGTATCCCAAGATAAATCTCAAGTGTTAAGTGAAGCACAAACCATTTTTGTGTGAACTTGTTAGTGAGTGCAATTAGAGGCATTGTTTTCCTAGTACAGTGGTACCCCGCAAGACGAATGCCTCGGAAGACGAAAAACCCGCTAGACGAAAGGGTTTTTCGTTTTCTGAGGTGCTTCGCAAGACGGATTTTCCTAAGGACTTGCTTCGCTAGACGAAACAGCCCTGCCTCTCCTGTCATGGCGACAGTCACTGCACGCACGCACGCTCGCTTCCCCGCTCCTCCGGCTCCCTCCCACCTTCCTGCTGACGGCTCCTCCGGCTCCCTCCCACCTTCCGGCTGACCTTCCGGCTGCCTCGCGCTGCTGCCCACCGCCCTCGCGCGCTCCTCTGAGAGAGCCGTTGCCGTCAGCATTGCAGCCGGAGTCGCGCTCCTGAGCCCCGCCGCCCTCCAGCAGCCGTGTCGCGCGGTGTCCACATGGCGCGGGTGAATCCAAGGACCGGCTGCGGCAGCTGCCCTGCTTCTCCCCACCCCTCCCCGCCGTGGTGCTTCGCAAGACGAAAAAACTCGCTCTACGAAAAAACTCGCGGAACGAATTAATTTCGTCTTGCGAGACACCACTGTATATTATCAATGTAGGCATCCCTGTTTCCTAAATGTTTTGCTTGTAATTTCTTATATCGTAAATATCTGGTTGAGCTAACCTGAGAGAGAGTAAAAGCAGTGTGGTTTACAAAGCCTTTTCAAGAAAAGAATGGTTTGAGATGGGCTTTCTTATATTGGGGTGCATTGCATGGTTCCTCCCGATGCCAGACTTAAATGTGTGTTACATTTTCTATTCAGACCTTCTTCCAAGGAGCTTATCTAGCTTCTGTGTGAGAGGTAATGCTAAAGGAGTATGACTTCACCATGGGTGATAGTTACCCTTATACAATTTGCCCTTATACAATAGTTTACTAGGTACCCTAACCATTTTAGACTCTATTTGTTGGTTAGAATATGGTAGTCCATACATGCTTTGTTCCAGGCAGCGAAACCTTGGGAGCTTATGAAAACAGAATCTGTTTGATTTCAGCTGCTTTAAGTGGCCAAATATGATATTGAGGCTAGAGGTGCATTGCAAATTGCGGACACCCACAGATTACTTTTATTGTGGCTAGCCAGACGACATGATCGTGGCGCCTTTAAGACACTGAACACTGAAAGCTTCTCTTGGTATCACTGTTATTAAAACACTTTATCAAAGGTGGCCTGTTGATTTTATGTAAGAGTCCAAGGAGCAGACTTCTTGAACTTTGGCTTTCTACATGCTAAACAGATTATTTCTACTTTATTCATGGTGGATTGCTTCTGCTGCGTATGCTGTCTGTAGGCAGCATTTGTTGTTTTCTGTATTCAGAAGAATATTTTGGCTCAACAATAAGCAAATGAAGAATGAAGATGTGGCAACACTAGACATGCAAAGCATCCAAGTAAGTCTGTGGACTAAGTTTTCTTTTTTTAAACTTCCTGTTCTGGCTCAGCAGGTTGGTGAAATGGAGGTTTTTATATGTGCACATGTGGAATTAGTATTAACCATGGTATTAACCATCTGCATTAATGTAAAAATGTTTTGCTAATACCTTAAGGAGAATGGCAAGAGGTGGTCCTGTACGTATTACAATAATATTTGAGATACTGACGTAACTTTGCCTACATTTGAGGAGTTAACAAGTGTGTGAAATAACCAAGAGACACACGGAGCAATTACTGAGAAAAGCCACCCCAACTTTTTCTTCTAAAGGACACACAGATATTTTGGCTCTTTGTAGTTTACATTATTTTAAGAGAAAGAAGGCAAAATACTAATGCTAAGAACTGTTACATTTTTATGGTTGTATAAAATGTCATAAGCAAATGGTAAATTGTGCCTCCTTGTTCTTTTGTACTGGGTTCATTGGTATCCCGCTATCACTTCCAGCATTGGCATGTTTTTTGTCCAATGTAGTCAGCCCTTTTCCTATCTAAATAGCTATTGTGGTGTCATTAGAATTTCTGTTGTTTGCATACTTTATATCTGGCAGATTACTTTTCTTTTGGCCTTTTCATAATGTGTTAATAGTTTTCCTCAGTATTACTCAGTGCTGTGATAGGTGGCCTTCAACTCTTTTTGAAGTAAGTATTATAAACAATTTGCCAATTCCTTCATTCATTTCCATTGATGGTGGTCTGGGTGTTGTGTGTTAAGCGAGTTTGGCAATTGTAGCATCTCAGAAATGGGACGTGTGGAAGGAGACGAGAAACAAGCCAGAATACATAATTCAGGCTTCAAATAAACATTGAAGACAAGAACAATAATAAGTTACTGGAAGTGGCAGATAACCCCTCTAATGCCGGAATCTGATTTAGGCATAGCTTGGTTGAATAAGCAACAGATTTGTGAACAGAGTACAGTTAAAAAATATACATAGGAAAACCATCTAGTGAAAGATGACAGTTGACAAAAATAAAAGTAAAGAAATGCCATACTGCTTCATCTGATGCATTTTCCCCAGCCTTATATTGTTCAATTTAGCCATTTCAGCATATTCCCGCATTTTCCTAATCCATTCATCTGTCTCTGGTTTTTTTTTTAATCGTTTCAATACTTTGCAAAGAATAATCAGGCAGCTGTTAGCACGTGACTGAATAGTTCTGAATGTTCTCCTTTTAACATATATATCAATAGTAATAGTGGATCTAGGCTTAGATATTTTAGTATTTTTTAATAATTATATTTGTTTTATTGCAAAATTAATTTGTGGCAAACCATGAATTTCTATATTTTGCTTGCGTTGTTGGGAATGAGCAGACAAAGATTATTGCCATTGTGTTAGAGCTATGCTGATACAAATGAAATCCATGTTCTTGCTGCCGAACACAAATCAATTAGATTAGTCCTCTGTAGGTAAGATAAAGGGCATATGAAGGAGGGGAACCTAGATTAAATGGAACATTTTTTTAAAGAACAGACTAGGTTGATAAAAAGCTTTATAACCAGGTCTGGTTTATATCTGATTTTGTATTCCTTTATAATGTTTACAGATGTTTTAAGACACCATAATTTTGTTTGTTTTTAAATAGAAATAGCATAGTTTAAGATGAAAAAATGTATTTAAAATTTAGACTCATATTCCTGTTATTCCTCTTTTTGTTTTGTTACAGTAGTACTATATTCACCTTAAAAACAAACCCAAAATCTGCCTTTTGAGATGGAGCATCATTAATGCAAACAACAGGCAATGCCCCCTATTATTATAGGCTTTTTCACCCTTTGTTACTCCAGGGTACACCATGTTATAAGTTACCAGAATCAACCACTGTGGGGGACCTGTATGATCTTACTCACCCAGATTATATTAACAGAGTATCTGAGCTCTACGCTAAATTTAGTTTCCAAATGAAGGATATTTATGACTTTGCCTGCCAATTAAAGATGGATATTTGTTCTCCATCTCATGCCAAAGCCTTAATTTACCCCGTAACTACTAACTCATGCTTCTGGACAGATTGGGCATGTAGGTTTGCTGTAGACTTAATAATTGGTCTATTTACATGTGGCTAGATTAAGCGACCCTGTTCCTTATTTGGGGGTTCCTTTCCATTTAGCTTCAGAACTAAGTAGTTTGCAGTGCTTGAAAAAATTGCACCAGAGTTGCAAATTTATAAAAATTAGGGGGAAATGCTTGAGTGAGAGCAGGGAAGTACAGAAGCCCACAGTGTGTTTTCAAACTATGATTATGAGACTGGGTTCTATCTGCAGCCTGGATATGGTCTGAAGGCATATGAGACAACCACATTGTTGAAGCTAAGCAGGTGTGAGGTCTTTTTTGATGGGTAGAGCACTTGGAATCCACATGTGTAAACTGCTTGGTAGAATAAAAATGTAGCTAAAATATTTAGTCATATAAATATGCAGACTGTCCACAGAATGTTGCATGGCTTAGAATTAGCTGGACTATGCAGTTGCTAGTAACTCCTTGCCTTCACCCAAAACTCTGCATTTGCCGTGGAATTTTGGGGAAAGTGCTGCTTCTCTGATTCCAAAACTCAGCAGTGTGGCTGTAGAAATTTCATCTCCCTTATATTTGGGGACCAGGGACTTCTTTCAGCTAACTGGTGATACATGTTCCTCATGTACAGATTCTGTAGGAAAGACATATTCAGTTTGAATGCTAGAGGAATACCATGGGATGAGTCCACAGAAAGCAAATTCCACAGTATTTCTATAGCATTTAAAGGACACTAGTTGTATATCACTGTGGATATAACTGAACCAAAGTTTAGTACATAGTAGGTCCTTTGTCTTCAGTAGGAAAATTAATTGTGTGATTAACATCTTGGCTAGATTAGAGCTGTTGTTTTGATGGCTGTAGGAAGCATTTAAATTCACTTTTGTTTTGAATTACAAAATAGGAAACTTGATTTCAATGAATGATCTGTCTATCTTTTCTCTTACTGAGTCACTAATACTTTTAAAATGAGTCAAACCTAGCTTGAGTTGCAAGAGTAGCTATGCTTCTAGTTTTTGTAAATTTCCCTTTTCTGGTAAACCTAAGCATTATTTTATGTTCCATCTTTTGGCTGCCCTCTGTGAAATTTGACACCCACCCTGTAACCTTCTAAAAATTGGTTAAGTGATGCTTTGGGAAGGAGGAGTAAGGGCCCTGACTTGGCCATAGAGTTCTCCTGCCTTCTTCCAGAGCCTAGTTGGTGCTTTTCCTGCTTTGTGAAGGAAGTGGGAGGGCTCGAGGACCCTGCCAGAGCCCCACCCCTCCTTCTCAAAGCCCTATGCCTCACTTAGCTAGGTTTGGGAAGGCAGCATGAGAGTAGGAAGGGGGACATCAAATTTTGGCCTCCCTTTCCTCCCCGGTGCAACAAGACTCTGTGCAGCTCACGCGTTCCATGTCAAAGTACTCTAGCAGCCCACTTAGTAAGAAAAGTTAGATCGCCCTGGTACAGAGGAACAAATTTCCTGCATCCCTTCAGCAATGCTTAATCTATTTGTGTTATTATACAGTGTGTGTGTGTGCGCGCGCACGCACATGTGGTTTAAAAATGAATTTTAGGACAATCACTCAAGAACGCAGGGATTAATAGCTTTAGGATTCAAAACTAAAGATCAGTTCAGGGAAAAGTGGAAGTCTTAATAGGTAATTATAATCTTTAGAAAACCTAAAGCTGTATTTATTTTTAAGAAGATTTTAGAATACCGTTGTGTCTGTGTTACATATCAGTCTACCTGAGATAAGTTATCTGAATAGATATATTTGAGGATTTTATTTTGAGCTGTATTTTCCAGATAGTAAACATTTCTGTACATTTTCTATAAAGCATAATATATTCATGCTTTATTTCCAGATAAGCTACAACTGTTTCATGTGCTCTTACAAACTCGGTGAATGCAAAAACTTGCAAGTGAAAAGTTAGGGTATAGGGATTTTATTATTGTGCATAACATGATACTATTTAGAATTTGAATGCAACACTAGAAAACACCGTAGTTCCCAACCTCACAATGTGTACGTTGTGCAAACTAGTGCAGCTCAAACTTTGCCCTGGTGGGAAGTTTAGGTCCTCTTTTTGTTGAGGCTTAGTAATGGCAGCTTTTATCGAAAGCACAGTTCTGTTTAGCAAACCCTGCAGGAGGGATACTTCAGGTCCACTGTAATCACTGCAGGGCTGTAAATGTTGGGGCAAACGGCCAAGTTCTTCATGTCCCTCTGTGTAACTCAATCGGAATTTTAAAAAGCACAAGTTCTATACTTAAGTTTGGTTATTTTTGTAGGGAATGTGTAATTAGTAGAAATAATGAGTGGTGAAGGGAGGAGGTTGCTATTCTTGTGAAAACAAAGGATTTGGGTAATGAAACCTATTAACGTGCCTAAAAGTTGATACACAGATTTTGATAGTCTTTTTACAGGTTGGTACAGTATGCTGCTGAGTAACTGCTGTAGTTTAATAGTGTTTCAAGTAATCCATCTTCAGGCAACACAATAGCCTGTGCAGGACTGCCCAATGCATTTTGCTGCTGGAGGTACAGCAGCACATAGCAGGTGCTTTTCTTCCAGCAATCAAAGTGTATAGTGTGCGTCTGATTACAAGTGGCGGGGAATCACAGGTGGGGAGAGTGCTATTGTGCTCACCTCCAGCTTGTGAGTTCGCATCATCATCATTTTTTATTTGTATACCGTCTTTCTATCTTACAATACTTAAGGCGGTTTACAAGCTGAAGAAACAATAAATGTACAACTTATAACAACCTAATGCAATACAAAAATGTGATAATAAAACAAAACTTTAAAATAAGCAACCTACATCAAAAAGTAACATTCAATAATTATTAGAATAGTACAAAATAATAATACCTACATATAAAAGTTAAACAGAAATCCACTCAACAGTTACAATAAATAATTTCTAAACTATAATCAATAAAACAACGGCAAGCCACAGTACATAAAATAATACCATACAAATGGAGAAGCAGAGACTAGAGGGTGGGGCAAAGCAGGTGGAAGGAGGCCTTGCCTGGCGAAGTCTCTCCCCTCACAGTTCTTCCTCCAGGCACGGCTTCCTTAGGAGGAGCCCCAGGAGGAGTTCGCACAGGGATCTGGTGAGAACAGGATGCTGGACTAGATGAGCCTTTGGTCTGAACCAGCAGGGCTTTTCTCAAATGCATATGTTACCCAAGATCAGCCAAGTTCTTACGGCACTTGAGGGAGAAGATTCCACAAGCATTTTCCTCCCTCCCTCCCTGGCAGTGAAAATACAACAATAATACATGCAACAAAGAACAGCTTGCTACCTTTTCATGATACACCAGCCAGGTGAGGTGGTGGCCTCTTTTCTGCCTAATAATAGGGCTTATCTAAGTACCTTTATAGGGACGCGGGTGGCGCTGTGGGTAAAAGCCTCAGTGCCTAGGATTTGCCGATCGAAAGGTCGGCAGTTCGAATCCCCGCGGCGGGGTGCGCTCCCGTCTTTCGGTCCCAGCGCCTGCCAACCTAGCAGTTTGAAAGCACCCCCGGGTGCAAGTAGATAAATAGGGACCGCTTACTGGCGGGAAGGTAAACGGCGTTTTTGTGTGCTGCGCTGGCTCGCCAGATGCAGCTTTGTCACGCTGGCCACGTGACCCGGAAGTGTCTCCGGACAGCGCTGGCCCCCGGCCTCTTAAGTGAGATGGGCGCACAATCCTAGAGTCGGACACGACTGGCCCGTACGGGCAGGGGTACCTTTACCTTTTTAAGGACCTTTATACTAAATTTGCAATTAGAAATATTGGCAATGAAGTTTCAAAAGCATAATGATTCTCCTGTGTTATAAGAAAAAACTGCTCCTTTTCCCTTATGGGGTATCCAAGAGTCCCTATAGAGTCCTTAAGTTGGTTCTCTATCGGTAGGAGAAAATAACAGGCCAACCAGAGAATATTGAGAAGCAAAGCAGCTATTAAGCCTGATCTTCATTAAACTGTTGCAATAGGGTGCTCACTCACCACACGTAGGAGGATGGAGGAACCCAGAACAATGGTGTGCAAGCCCTTATATAGACTTTTGAAACTGCCCACTCTGTAGCTCAAGACCACCCCCCAAAACATTATACATACATCGCAGAAGGAGGTGGTCTACAACAGAAATCCTGTCTGCCAGGATACCTGACAATGGCCAGTGATTGCTTTACTTGGGCAGCCCGGCCACTCTTTTGTGATGGTAAATACTTTAATTCCTGAATCCAGGTCACAGGCTCACCCTTTTCATACACAGAGGTGGCCTAAAGACAAGTAAGCAAAAGACAATGGAGAGGCTTTCCCATTTCCTTCCTCCTTGCAGAGAAACATTTGAGGTCAATTTGGGAGAGTCAAGATGGTTTCAGGATTGCTCTCCTGTACAATTTCAGACACGTGGTTTATATACTTACATATGTGTTTGCCTTGTAAATTTATGAACATTTAATTTATATATTTGAGACCTTAAATTCTTGTAACACCTCTGTGGTGCTTTAGCACCCAACAACTAACTGTAAATCATTTGCTGCCTTTTTCCTAAAGAAGTCCAAAGGAAGAGATAAACTGTAGACTTCAAGCAGGATGTGGTCACTGACAAAATTTTGGACAGGAAACTGTCAGCTTTCAGCAAACCACCAGAATTACTGTTTGTGAAGCTTAAGAATTCGCTACTAAGATCTGTTCTCTCTCCAGTATTTTCCTCATTTCATTACTGTGCTGAAGGGCATTGGCGGAGGAAGAAGGGTTCAGGGGGAGTGCACCGCCCCTGGCAGCGCAATCCCGGTGGGGTGCCATCGTAGGTGACCCCCACCTGTGCTGGGTGCCATGCCCCCGGGATGCATGCCAGCCACGCCCCCGCCTGCTCTCCACCCCCCCCCCGGTGCCAGAGCATGAAGCTCCACCACTGCTGAAGGGTCAAAATTTTAAAGGTCTTTGGTGACTAAAAAGGCACTAGCAAGTAATTTCCCACTACAGTGGTACCTCAGGTTACAGATGCTTCAGGTTACAGACTCTGCTAACCCAGAAATAGTACCTCGGGTTAAGAACTTTGCTTCAGGATGAGAACAGAAATTGTGCTCCGGCGGTGCGGTAGCAGCGGGAGGCCCCATTAGCTAAAGTGGTGCTTCAGGTTAAGAACAGTTTCAGGTTAAGAACGGACCTCCAGAAAGAATTAAGTTCTTAACCCGAGGTACCACTGTAATGCTTCCTTTAAGGAAGTAACTAATACTTTTTATTTTTTATTTTTTGCTGAAATAATAGACAGATCAGATCAATTGGATGGGGAAATATCCTTAAGGCTGGAATGTGTAATTTGGATATTTTTCTGCAACACATTTGAATGTTGAAGTTTTTTCATCGCAATTTGCTACTTGATAGTATGCAGAGATCCCATGCATTTTCAGTGAGAATTTGTATTTTGTAAGCCCTTTAATGAGTTGCCGTGCTGCTTTATTATCCTATTACAGTTTTTAAATGGGAATGTTCTCCAAAGAGTTGCTGTTCTAGCTGATCCTCTGAATGCTGAGTGTGGTTTTATAATTGAGCCACGTGAATGTGTGTGAATGTTAAGGTACCCAATAATTGCTTTGTCAGCTGTAAACTATTCTTGCCGTCTCAGCTATGGGGCACTGTTGGCTGAGGCATTTCCTTACTGATGAGGGCTAAAGGATCGATGATGCACAGCATTTTATTATTAGTAAAGTGACTTTACACTAAGCCCTCACAAGATGTTTGCTTATATCTGTTTGTTTTAAATGATAAAATACAAAGTGACTCATTTTAGCAAATCCGATGACGTGGTTCTGTAAAATACTGCTGCTGAGGAAGCCAGTGACTTTAAAATAGAGGCTGTGATTAGTTTGTTTGCTTATTTTTCATACTTACAGCCCACCCTTCTCTAAATGTCCCTAGGGCAGCTTACAAAAAGCAACACAATTAAAGTAAGTTCAATATACATACAAATAAAAATAAAACCACAAAAACAACCATTAGATGAGTGGTCAGGGGTTTCACACAACCACCTTTAATTACCCTTACATTTCTTGGCTAATTAGACTAAATGATCCTTAGTCTTCGCTGTATATATTTGATTCACTGACCTTTATATTTTACAGCGGGGGTGGGGAACCAATTTAACAATTGAGCACACATAAGTATGACATCAATTATTATATAATGTATGGAATTACTATAAAACAATCTTACTAGTTTGGCATCAAGTATAGCAGTACCTTCAGTTCTGTACAGAATTGAACCTGGAACCATCTGCATGCACAGCATCATCTCTTCTAGTGAGTTATGATAATTTCACCCTGTGACTAGAGTCTTCAGAGAAGGCTGGAGTCAAGTGCTGTTGGGGCAGCAAGATGCTAAACACAAACTAGGAGAAACCCACTTAGTCTCTTGCTTAGAATGTCTTCATGGCTGGACACATCATGCCCAGAGGGAGAGGGAGAATGTTGCTAGAATGGTTTCTGTTCGGGAGGCATTTTAATTAGATTAAAGTCTTAATTGGCTGATGTTTGCAGCTTAGCATAATGCATATGAAATATTTTAAATCATGCAGATTGGCTTGTGTTTAAAAGATGAACCAGACATTAGTCTTAATATGTTTCTCATGATACTGCCTTCTCCATTAGGATGAGAAAAGTTGTGCCCGCAAATCAAATAAAGTATTTTTGTAGGAACTGAAGCATGTCTTGAAATTCATTGAGCTATCCTACTGTGAGTAAGGCTAGGGGCTGCTCTTTCAGAGGTTTCACACTGGAAGAGGCGGCTCCACTTCCTTCTGAGCGTTTGGTGACTGTAGGGAGTACTTGGATCTGTCAGGCTTTCCCTAAACCTCTGGATAAGGTAGCGCAAGATTTTCTTACTTTGAAACTTCTTACCCTAAGATGTTTAAGCAAGAATATAGTAAGTATTCCTGTGACTTCGTTTATATTAGTTGAAATATGCAAGGATTTGTTTTCTCCTACTCTCTTCCTTTGTGTTTCTTTTTATTTTCATGGATAGATATGATTGGGGTTTCTTTCTGGGAGGTTCGCTTCATAACCTGGTTCACACATTGCCTTTAACCATAGTTAAAATAAACTTAACTTGGATTCCACCGATAGATTTGTTTTTCTGTTTTTTGGTCAAACTATGGCTCGTTTCCTGGCAGGACCAAGGGAGGGGTGAAACACCTGCGACTTCCAGTAGCATACACCAGAACACTGCTAATAATATTAAATAATCAAATTATGTTCATTAATTGTAAAAAAAGCTATAAAATGCATTTTTAAATCACGTTAAACCAAAGTTATTTAGGTATGGTTTAATATGATGTGTAAACTGGGCTATTGTTTCACTTTCTCAAAGGACAGAATAGAAATTAATCTATTCAGGTTTGCTTCATCTTTTGCTAGAATAGGAGATTGAGGAAAAGCTAACTAGGTTAAACTGGTTTTGGTTCGTTAGCTCTACATCACTAAATATCATCCTGTGTGTGTGTGTGTTTGTGTAACTTCTGTGTTTTGTGTAGCATTATGTGAAGGAATGAAGCACCACAGAAGACTGGCCCCATATTGCTCAGGAGTAAATGGTGTATTAAGTGGTCCAGGTTTGCTAAGAAATGCATTACAGATATTTCAAACATCTGGGGTCCACAGCAACACCATTGGCTAAAAAAATAACCTCAAACTAAAATTATTTAAAGCACATGGAGCATATAAAAATAGGTGGTTTGGAAAGCAATTAACAGAATTAGTGTTCAGTTAATATACAGGTATTGGGCGCCACAGTGACATCTAGTGGGCAGTCTCTTGCTTGTTAAGAGTTTTTAAAGAAATAGCGAATTTGAAGTGTTTTGCTTGCTGTATCATTAGCAAGCTTTTCAACATGTGCAGTCTAACTTAAATAAATCAGATCCAAGTATTAGGAAAAGTTTTGCTCAGTGAATGGTTTGTTAGAACCTGAATCTACAGAGTAGTTAACCCTACGTTGGTGCAGATCCCATCAGTAACCTGGATGGATGCCACTGGGAATCCAATTTAAGAGTAATATATAAGTATAATAATCAAAACATAGAAGTTGAGTGTTCTTACGATTGATGAAATGTAGGTAGTATTTCAGAATTTAGAAGTACCAGATGACTTTGTGGGCTTGATGGAGCTGAAAATATGTTGTGCCTTCTTGTTGGGCTTACTGTAGTGACTTAGACAGAGCTGTGTAAATAAGAGTGGACATACAAATTGGTGTGGGATACATTTGGAAATGGCTACTGGACATAATGGTTAATAAATGAATCTTGCTGCTCAGAATTGGGGCCTTCCAGTTACTAGTGCTAAAGACAAATAGGATATTTCCTCTCTCAGAAACCTTTCTTTATAATTAAATGTCCTGTGGATATTGTATTTCCCTGTTGACATTAGCATGGTGTAGTATCTTTTTCAAAGAACGAGCAAATATACTAGTTTGTTAATGCAGCACAACCCTATGCATATTTACTCAGCACTTACTCCCACTGAGTTCAATGGGACTTAACCCCTGATAGATGTGTGTAGAATTGCCACCTAAAAGATAAAGCACTAGAGATTATAATTTGATTAGCCTAAAGACACGCTCACTTTTATGGTGTGTTTTTTTATTTAGAACCAAGAATAAACTCCAGCTGTGCTAATTTCAGCACTCAGAAGTTGTGCTGTATCAGTGAACACACCTAACATCTGCATACATGGAAATTGTGATTGCACAGTTCAAGTGACATTGTGCTGAAGAGAGGGAGCTGTGGTAAAGGTTAAGATAAACTCTCCAGTTAACGACATCCCTGGCTGTTATGGTTGCTGCAGGCCTCTTGGGTGCGTCCTTATGCAACCCCTAATCTACCTGCTATAAAACTTACATAAAACGACTAAGCTGAAATGAATAACCTGACATATTAAATCTGCATCCCATGCTGGCCTAATATTGGCCACTAATATAAAACATGCACAAAACAGACTCTGACTTTGGTAGAAACGGAACTGCTTTACAGATCATGGGTTTATGCAATTGCACTGCTTTGGTGCGGAATAAATATGCAGCACTGTTCAACACTGTTTCCTCTGCAAGTATTAAGCGAAAACAAATATCTATAAGTGACAGATAAGCAAAATTTCACACCACCGGTAGGAACTAAAAACCCCTACTTCTGATATCTTGTGGTTCTGGGGATTCATTTATAATAAAGTGATGAGTCATGTACAAACTCCAAGAGCATCCTTAACCAGCACCATGCAAAGTTCATTCTGTGGGTTGCAGCTTTTGTTGCACTGGATATTCCTTGGTACAGTGGATTTAGGTGTGCCTAAGTTTAGATTGGATATCTACTAGCTTGTAGTGTACAGCTGATGAAATGAACAGGGTTTTTTATAGCATATTTTTCACATTTTCATAGAACCTTCTATGATCGTGCATGGTTTATTATGCTTCAGTTTTGCCTGAAAAAGAAGGATGTTGATTCCTGTATGTTTTGAATTCTTGGGATATACAGTGGTAGAATCTGCTTTAATTTTTGAGGGTAGGTGGGAGAATTCTTCCTGTGAAATCTGTGGAGGTTTTTGAGCCTTTATAGAGAACTCTTCCCTGTATTACATTTGTCTTTGCCATGTTTTTTAAACCCTTGACTTTGACTCCTGAATTTGAATTTGTGACCTTTGGATGAAGAATGATGGAGAATTTTTTTGATGTCATTGTTTGGCTGTTCACTGTACATGTGTACAGTCATTCCTCATGTTACGGATGCTTCAGGTTACGTGTTTTCGGGTTATGGACCACGGGAAACCCGGAAACCAGAATGGGTTACTTCTGGGTTTTGGCGCATGTGTAGAAGTGCTAAATTGCTCTTTGCGCATGTGCAGAAGTGCCGAATCGTGCCAGCGCCTGCACAAATGCGGCTCTTCAGGATTAGAACGCTGCGGGTTGAGGACGTGCCTCCGTCACGGATTACATCTGCAACCTGAGGTTCCACTGTATAAAGTTATAATGATCCTTCTGGCTCAATTTCTGCTATGACAAGTCTTCTATAAATCCCCCCTCCACACACATAATTCATGTAGCAACTTACTCTGCACAAAGGCTAGTGGTGTTAGCCCTAGTGCTCTAGGCTAAGCTGTTGCATTCCGTTTTTTCTCTTGTCCAAAACTTCAGCTCAAAGCAGACCAATTCAGGACGATGTGGGCATCTTCAGAGCATGCCATGGAGCACCCAGCCCCTTCCAGTTTGCTTTTTTGAAATTGAGTGACTAGTTTTGTTTGTTTTGATCGATTGATTGATTGGAGGGTCATTTCCTTTGAGGTGGGGAGGGGTTGCCTTTTTCATGGTTGTCAGTTTTGGTACAAGAGTGCTGCATGTTGTTTTGAAGAAACCGTTCTGAGCATTGGCTGGTTTTTCTTCTGTGAAATGGATATTTTGTAGATCTCCAAATAATGCCCCTGCACTCCAAAAGGATGAAGGCCTCTGTCTAACACTATTTAGATATAGTGTATGTACTGCACTTGGAACCTTTGGGTTGAAGAGAAGAATGCAGATTTAACTAATTTAACTAAATCTCAGCCTCTTTAAATCCATTGGTTACCTTTTTCTTTTTTAGCAGCTTCAGTTTATTTGGCTGTTAAGTGTTGTAAAAATGTCTTGTGATGAGATATTCTTTGGCGTTTAACACATATTCTGATGTACACATTTTGCTGCAATGCTCTCAATGTTACTATCATAATATTTTAAGTAAAATGCAATTTCTTTTGTTGCAGCCAATCACACCACCAAGCCAAGGAAGGCCAGATTCACCAGTTTATGCTAATTTACAAGAACTGAAAATATCTCAGTCTGCACTCCCACCTTTACCTACAAGCCCTCCAATCCAAATTAATGGGGAATGGGAGACCCACAAAGATACTACAGGACGCTGTTACTATTACAACAAAGGAACACAAGAGAGAACCTGGAAACCCCCACGTTTCACTCGGGATCCAAGCATAAGTAAAGCAGACTCTGTGAATCAAGTAGATCAAGAGGTAAGTTTAAATGATGCTAACAGCATCTAGCAATGGTGGACAAACTTCAGTTAAAGAAACCCAACCAACCAGTGGTTTTAATTTCCCCACCTCAGTTATGGAACCACTCATTGAGCTTTTTGTTTTAGTTTATTGAGGAGGATATCAGAGCCAAGTCTAATCAAATGGTCCTTGCTTAAAAGTCATGCAACAGAAGCGCTTGACCCTATTTTTCCCCCTTTAGGGAGCATCCCATCCTAGCCTGCAGTGGTGACACATGTTTTCTCAGACCTTGTTCACGTGTTGTGGGAAGCAAATTATGGTTTACTGGGACTGCATGAATGTGTGGGTTCCCAGTGAGGAGCTCCTATCTGAGCTAAGCCAAAGTTTGGCTTAGTATGTCATCTGGAGAGAGAGGTTAATCTCTCTTCTCACCAACCACCATCTTGTCCACAGCTCCTGGTTAGCAAGGAAAGAACGGAACTGTTTGTTTTGGTTTGGATGACACACTAAGCAAAACCTTAGCTTAGCTTTTCACAAGAGAAGACTTAAAAAGACCCCAGAGGATCAAAGCAACTGGGATCTCTTCTGTGGGAGCACTCATGTTTGCACAGTCCCAGTTAGTTATAGTTTGGCTTGCAGTGATGTATAAACTAAACCATAATGTAGTAAGAGCAGGGGAAAACCCTTCCCAGTTTTATTGACGGTTACATCTTTAACATGTTATTACTGCAAGAGCTTCTTGGTTTCCTTCTCCATGGTCACTATGACTTTGAATTAGCTTCTTATGTCTAGTAATATGTGTGGGTCTTTGCCAGATACTCTAAAAGCAATTTTTAGTGTTGTGACTGATGTGTCTTAACATTAGCAGCAATAACAGAAGGCCTTAATTCTAATGAAATGTGTCTGCGTGTCCAGTCAATGTTTATGGGCTTGTTGGCAGGGGAAATATTGACAGGCATATGGAAAGCAAAAGGGAAGATGTGGAACTGAGAGAAAATATCTGTTAATAGCTTGGGGGGAGGGGGAATGTAAAAAGTATATTTATTGTCTAGAGCATTATTCCTTTTGTGTGTATCCATGTGTGTGATACTTTTTCTTGCGCTTGTTTTAAGGTGGCATACACTTGCCTTCCCCAGTTTTATTGACTGACATTTCTGCCTCTTCATTGTTTGTTGGGTTGGATTACTGGTATGTCATCTGATAATTTTAAAATCATTAAGCATTTTTAGTTTTGTTACCTTAGATTTAACAACATTAACTGATATCTTAAACCTAAGTTAACAAAATAAAGTTATTGAGGGTCTTTAATAAGAGATGTGATTCTCCTTGAATTAGATTTTATGTATTCATTACACGTTTTTGGAGTGCTCAGAACATCTTTCAAAATGTTTCAGGGTTCAACTGGATATTTTTTTTAAAAATCCCTAAAATTGAGAATAAATTATAACCATTTCACTAAGTATCTGATTCCCCCCCCCCCCCCTGAAATGCCGTACCGGATATAGATTTTTTAAAAATTAAAATGTATTTATATGCTGCTTTTACATCATTGTGCTCAAAGCGGCTCAGAGTGAAGACATATCAATCTTTGTATACAACAAATGTACAAATTTGTAAACATTTCATAAATTGACATTTGTGTATACATTAGCTATAGTTAACAAACAAAAGATTTTTCCCTAAATGTATCAGTTATTTTGAAATCTAGAACAATTATCACAAAACAAATACTTTTAGTTATCAAACCTTTCATTAATTCATATAACTAAAAATATAAAACAGCAAAATGCATAGATATCAAAATATTAAGCTTTTAAATAAATTACGTACATCTATCAAAGCAGCAGCATTTCACTAAGTCAGCAGAAATTCCAGGTACATTAAATTCAGTTAAGATAAGCGCAGCAGAACACTTAACATTGTTCAGAGGTTCAGTAGTATGAAATTTTGAGGGGTTTCTTGATTTTTTTCAGAATTGTTAAATGAAAGTCCTGCTTGTAGTGGTCGCTCTTCATATTTCAATTTCACTTGAAATTTTGATTGTGCCATATGTAAAAGGTAAAGGTAAAGGGACCCCTGACTGTTAGGTCCAGTCGAGGACGACTCTGGGGTTGCGGCGCTCATCTCACTTTACTGGCTGAGGGAGCCTGCGTTTTGTCCGCAGACAGCTTCTGGGTCATGTGGCCAGCATGACTAAGCCACTTCTGGCTAACCACAGCAGTGTACGGAAACGCCATTTACCTTCCTGCTGGAGCGGTACCTATTTATCTACTTGCACTTGACGTGCTCTCAAACTGCTAGGTTGGCAGGAGTGCCATATGTAGATCTAGATAAAAATAGAGATATATATTCAGGCCTATTCCCAATGCTCCCCAGTGTAGAATTTTCCTTTTTCACAGCTTCTGCATTAACTTCTTCATAGCTACCCATTATGACACCAAGGTCTTATTCTTGTCAGTCACTGGCAATTTAGATCCTATTAGCATATATGTGAAATTACGATTCTTTTTGTCCCAATGTGCCTATTTTCCATTTGCTATTTTACTGCTCGGTCACTCAGTTTAAATGTATCTTTTTGGAGTTCCCAGCAAACACTTTTTGTTTTAACCTCTTCTATCAGTTGGGTATCATCATAAGAACAGCCCTTCTAGTCATGCGTCTCACAGTGGCCAACCAGATCCCTATCACCAGCCAGGTTGACTACCTCACTACACATCCCTAGCACTAGATAATGTATGAACACGTTAAAAAACACATGTCAAAACACAGAACCCTGGGGCATTGCACTTACTATCTCTCTGGTGGGAGAACTGTCCATTTCTGCTTGCTGAGCAGTGAACATTGGCAGGGAAAAATTGATAGGAAGACAGAATGATAAATATAAATATTAATATTAAATGTTTATAGATCACACTTTTCATAAAAATACTACATACATGCATAATTTTATTTGCATGCTGCCTTCCCACAGGTCAAACCATGCTCAAGGCGGCTTACAACATTAAAAGAATGCATAACTACAACATTTAAAAAATATACAACCAGACTGAACAATTTTCACATAAATCACAGGGTCTAAGATAAAGATATAATAAACCAACAGCAATAACCCCACCAAACAATGCCCCAGCCCAAGGGTATATCCCCAACATATGGTATACAATGTACAAAATTACAGTAACTTTGATAAAAGCTTGTTGGGGAAAAGAAATTCCTGTTTCAAAGGACTTTCTGAGTAATGGATTTCAATAGATGTCTGAAAGTAGGCAGGGGTTATTCCTCCCAAGCCTCTACTGGCAGGGAGTTACACAGGTCTCAGGACCTGCCACAGGAAAGACACAGTCCTTCATAAAGGCCGACTGAACCTCATAGGTGTGAAGAACTCACCAGAAGTTCCCTATCAGAGGATCTCAATTATTAAGGTGGAACATAAGGAATCAAGCAGTACTTGGGGGGCTTAAAGTGCTCTGGGCCAAAGTTGCTTAGGGGTTTGTGAGTTAACACAGACACATTTGTCCCTGACCCAGTAGTGATTGGCAGGCAGCGCAGTTCTCTCAACAAGTTGCCAGTAATCTGCAGGCTGGTTGTTGCACTGTGCCCAAGCTGGAGCGTCCAGATTAGATACTCCCATCCACTGCCTATTACCTGCAAGTGCCCACCTGCAACCACATTCTCATCAGAGCTCATGTGGATCTTCTTTTTTTGCCTCAGACTTCAGTAGGACGTGTATTGTTCCTCTAATGTAATCTCAGCTAAAATTATTCCTTTTCAACTTTGAAATGCCCAAAAGGCATGTGAGTCTCACCTGACTAATCTCTTCCAAAAGCTTTCTGTTCAGTAATAACCTGACCTTTTCCCTTGGAAGTAGATTGTATTTCACTTTCTGCCTCTTAATTCATTTTTCATTTAAAGTTTTGACTTCTAATCAAGTTCTAACCTCTTCTAGAATTTGACCTAATATAAATTCTCAATACTTCTGTATGTTTGACCATTTATAGACTCTTTCATCACAAGAAAACTCCTACAGTTCTTGTAACAGCCAGTCAGATAGTCAGTATGGTTCTCCTCCCAAAGGGTGGTCAGAAGAGTTGGATGAACATGGCCAAACGCTATATACCAGTGACTATACTAAGGAAAAGGTACACACTTTTCTTCATCACGTATATTCTAAGCTAGTAGAAATTTAGTAAGTAAGAACTCAAATAGGTGTGATTTTGTCATTGGTGGTGGAAAAGTATTGCTTAGTGACAGTTTCTTCCCACTCCCTTGAACATTTTTGTTTTTTGCTCATTTCTAGGCGCTTTTTTGTTTGGTCTCTAAGAAACTGCTCTTATATATTAGGACTGTACTGTGTTTAGCTCCCACTTTTCCTGCAAAAAAAATATGTTTAGAAATGTCATTGTACAGTCTTATATGTACTCTGTAGGTTTCTTATGTTAGATAGCAAATTTTTAAAGTTTTGAATATGTATTACCAACCCGGTATCATGTTTGGCAAGTTATAAACTTCAATTGATTTTCTTATCTGTGGACTGCATAATATTTCATTATCAACAGCTGCTTTCCCTTCCTAATGTGTTACATGTTTGTTTAACAAAAGGTAACTCTAAAAATGATGCTTGAAGGAGATGCAGTTCTCCCCTCCCTGCTGGAATAAACAGATTACTATCCTATTAATGTCATCTATAAAATTCAATATTTGAATTATGAGAAGCATAATGTTTAAAACTTCGGAGATTTCTATATTAAATCATCATCGAAAACAACCGTGTGCCTGGTCACACTAGCCACAAGGCAAGACAAACTACACTCACTATCTCCTCCTACAAAAGAGAGGAAAATGGTGACACACTCGGTCTCCAGAACCAAGGTCTCTTGCTCTGAAAGTGGAGAGTCTTGGGGACAGGGCTGTGCCATGTGCTGCCTCCAGAATAGAGCTCTATACTGCTGTTGTCCCCTTGGACAGATACTGGCTGTTTTGACTGATCCCCATTTTTATCCCCCTCTAGCAGTGTGAGTAGAAAGAGAGCAAAAGCAAAATCTAGTTCCAGTGTGTGTGCCATTCTATTCAGACTCAGCAGACATTGTTCCTGCTTTTCATTCTGTTCCCCCACCTCCCAAAATACTGTGAGAACAAGCTGTGCTGCATTTGAATGATGGATATATCTGAAGAGCTATGTGAGAGACTGAGTTCTGAGATACTGCTTAGATCAGGGACTCCTGTGGATTTCCCTCTTTCCTCTCCAAAGCTTTGTTCTGTTTAGATGCAGTGTGTTCAGTGGGGGGGGGGGCGGTTGTTGTTGTTTGCTTGGTTATAACTATTCAGGTAGTGGAGAATTGCCTTCAGTTATAATAGTTGGGCATTTAGCCTACAGTAAACTGTTCTTCCACTAAAAAGAATGAAATGTACATCCAATTTCCTTAAGCAAGATTAAGTTTTCCTAGTACTATATGATAGTCATGAGTCAAACGCTGCACCTAAAAACACCATTACAGACAATAAGACTTCTAAATCAATGCACTTAGGATCATATCCTTTGGAAAACTATTGTTAATTGTATGTCCTAATGTGGTGTGTGTGTGTGTGTGTGTGTGTGAGAGAGAGAGAGAGAGAGAATGAATTTTACTTTAACTTCAGTGAAGAACTTGGGCCTCTGTTGAAATGCATACCTTGTAGAGCTCTTCTTGATTGCAGAAGCGCTCCACTTGACTATTGGGAGTATGGGAATGCCTTGTGTTACAACAAGAATATGTAGAAGCTAGACAGTTATGCCTTTGTGGACAAGTGGGTGATTTTTTTATTTTGGTGTACTGCTTAGTGCCTCCTGATTTCTGGGATTCTCCTGAAAGAGGTTAGGCTCAGTAAAACGTGGTATGATTTTGTTCTTTTCATGTTCTTAAGAAAAAGTGTCTATTCAGGATTGGGTAACATGGCTAGTTATGCCTTTAACTGTCTATTGTTCTGAAGCATGCACTCCTACTTTGTTACCTTAAAATGCTGTGGGATAGGGGTTTTAGTTTAAAAAAATTATACTATGGAAAAATAAAGTTAGCCCACCTCATATAGGGTTCTTGCCTAAGGCAGAAGATTTTCACATGGACTTAAATGTGTATGAAGCAGAATTTTAAATCATTACAATTATTATTTCTTACAATATAAATTAATTGTGGCAACAAAATACTGTGTACTATACATTTATTATAGTTCCAGGTATGTGGCCAAAATGCTTTGATCGGACAGCCATATTTCAGGAATGCTCTAGTTCTGGATTTCCTGGACTAATCAGGGGGTTGGGCTGGATGGCCTTTTAACACCCCCTCCCTATTCCTGGATGTGATTCCATGGATCTTTCTAACCAGCTCTGGATATATAAAAATAGAGGTTTTCTGTCTGTATGTTTGGAGGGGCTCAGAATCTGAAGTATTTCTGTTCTCCCATTTGACATATTTATAAATTAAAGATCTGGGGTTTTTTTGTATTAAGTATTTTATTAACTTTTGTTTCTGTAGTGGATAAAGCATGTTGATGAACAAGGTCGGCCATACTACTACAATGCAGATGGATCCCGGTCAGAATGGGCACTGCCAAAAGTGAGTAACCAAAGGAAAACAATGTTTCCAGCTTCGATCAAAAGCTGTATCTTGCTGCAATTCATCCCAAAACACATGGTTTTTTATATCTCTGGAATAGGTGTTGATGTGTACTCTGCTATTTGGCAATCCTCTTGAAACCGATTTTGCAAAAAACAAAAATCCTGTTGGGCCTGCCCCAGAACTTAGGCACGCCCACATTCAATAAGAATATCCCCAGGCATAGTGGGAACCCAAGATTTTTTAGAATTTTTAAAAAAAGTATTATTCCCCACCCTCCTTCCAGGTCCATTGAGGACTGAACATGTTTGCTAACATTAAGTTAGTTGAGAAAGAAAACCAGAAGGGAGGGTGAAAATGGAACTGACGGGAAGCTGTGAGTGATCTGGAAGATGGGGCTGAAGCAGCCCAGGAGATTTCCAGACCCTGCTGATCAGCTGGCAGGAGAGACTATAGCTGAGAGAGAATGCAAGGAACACACATGGGGCGAGGAGGAGAGTGGGAGGTAGACGGTTGTTGTATCTCCTTGGCATCTGTTCCTTGGCTGTATTTCCCTTCATTTCTCTCCTCTCTCTCCCCCTCCAAGAGATTGTGAAAGAAGATTGAGCAAGTGTCAGTTAGAGGCAATCATTTCAATGTCTGGGTGGGTCACTTCCTAGTTCACAATGGCTAACTATTTTTAAATGTCTCCAAGGACAGAAGTGAAAGGCACCCATAGAAATCCAAGACTTAATGTGGCAGGAATTGGACACCTGCTCCCCCCCCCCCAAGGTAGTAGCTAGAAGGAGAGTCACTGCTCTTTCTAACTCATTGCTTATTTAGTGTGAAATATTTTTCTTTCTTTTAAACAAACTTGCTAATACAAAAACTGCTAATGCGCCTTGTTGTTTGCAAATTGCCTGTTAGGAAGGGCAGTTGCTGGGAGAGTGTAGTTCATGACTGCCCTGCAGTGCAGTTAACTGAATTCTGCAAATTACCGTATTTTTCGCCCCATAGGGCGCACCGGCCCATAGGGCGCACCTAGTTTTTTTTGGGGGGGGGATAAAGAAAAAAAAATATTTCCCCCCCAGGTATGGGGCTGGGGCGGGAGAAGCCCAAGCTTCCCCTGACCCCAGCCCCCAGAACAGGCTTGCGGATAGCTTCAGCGAAAGCCTGCATTCGCCCCATAGGATGCACATACATTTCCCCTTCATTTTTGGAGGGGGAAAAGTGTCCTATAGGGCAAAAAATACGGTAGTCTCTGATTGGCTTGTAACAGTCCTGTAGTTTTGTCTAGAGGCATTCCAGGTTGAGCTGATGCTGTGAAAGCAACTCACAACAACCCTGCAGTATTTCCCCATTGCTTTTATACCTGAGTTGGAGATTGAGCTGAGAGTAGCATACAACAAGTCTGCAATGCCTATTATTAGAGAGAGGTGGTACTCTGAACTTTGGGCAGCTGTGCAATGTATTCCACTGTTAATACTGCAGGCCAAAGCTGTGCATTGGCTGGCCAGGGCAAATTCAGTACTCATATGCATGGTGAAGCCACATGCTCTCCTGATGTGCATGTGCACTGGTTGAACATCAGTTATTGATGCTTTTTAAAACGGCACATGAAATAAGATCCAAGTTAGAACAGGGAGTTTTGGCTTTAATGCTAACTTTTTTCCAACCCTTTCAGCTGCACCCTGAGGTGACACGAATACACTGTAACATTTTGTTGAAGAGTCCCAGTTATTATTTGTAATCTCTCCCCCCCCCACCCGCACACATAAGTGGACAAACACCTTGAAATAAGGCCATTGACTCTGCAAAGAGCTGCTTTTCAGCATAACCATAAGCAAAGGGAACAGTCATACGAACAAGAACAGTGCACGGAAAATAGGAATTGGCAAATGTGCTTATGGATTCATTGAGATGTTGGGAGAATTGTGTTTCCTTTGCCTCTGTGACTCCTCCTTAAATGAAGTTAAAATATTTGGAACTAACTTCAGAGCACACATATTCTCTTCTCACATTTTCCCAGCATATTGATGCATCCATAATTACAGTGCAGGAAAGTCTGTTTTTGAAGAACATCATGGGGATGTGAGAATGTTAATTTGAAGAACATTGAGTGGCAAAGCTGTTCCAAATTTAAGAAAAGGCATGAGAGAGGTCTCTGAGAGACAAAAGAATGCAGGAAACAATTGAAAACTTTAGGCTTTATATGCCATTGTTTTCAAAATATGGCTCCAAATCCTTCAAGGCATTGGAGACGTCTGCTTTCAGAGTTTGTTCTTCAATCCTTTGCCATTAAAATATTTGACATCAATGTGCATAGCAGTTTGCAAGGCCAGGCCTTTCCATTGGAAGCCTTGTACAGCGTAGACCAAGTTCTAGGCCAGAAAATTTTTTCCCAGCCCTATAATTGCAGAACAGTTACATCTTGTTGTTAGAAGATGAGCCTGAGATTTTGGTGTGTTTTACTGATATGTGTATTGAGGATACAATTTGGCTCAATTTTGATATGATTGTATAGTTTTATCATTAGCAAAAGGCTGGAATTTCAGGCATGTAAGCATAGTTGGTCATAAGTCAAACCATTTTGTTAAATATCTGGTTTTGGGGGAAAGGGGCACAATGTATCATTTTTGTAGAATAACACTTTAAGTTATTTAGTTACACTCCATCTCTAGGTATCTCCTATCATTCAGAACTGTTTATATTCAGACATGGAACTAAACCATGCTCCTCCAGTCCATTTTCTAGGTCCATATCCCAGTCTTTTACCTCTTCTTGACATGCATCTTTGGTTCATTGGTTTTGATTCTGTCCAAAATGCTGATTATGAGCTTTGGAAATAAATGTGTGTCACTCTGGGATGCTTACCCTGGGCTGCCTAACAACAGATACCATGCAACAGGTTCAACCTCAGTGTTGGCCAAAGAGCTCTTTATTTCTGAAAAGCATATTGGTCATTTTTGTGCAGAGCTTCCTTGTATTGTGATGAAATATTGTCATGTTACTGCACTTGAGACTACTAGGATCGATGCCACTTGTTGTGTAGGTGATGAGACTCAGTCAGTCAAGTTTATTGCTTATAGCCAAAGGCTGCTGCAATGTATGCAATGTCATTCAATAAAATATATACTAGTTTGATACAAAAACTTGAAACATTTACTTTATCAAAACATGACCTAATCTGCACAAAGCTATAGAAACTCCTCAATATACAAATTGAAACATTAGACAATAAAATTTATAAGCTAAAATCACCGCGGGGCCACTGATATATTCATCAGTCTTTATTACGGTCCAGAGACCTTTATTACGGTCCAGAGACCCAACAAATCATTACAGAGCAATGCACAATTCATACAGCCTACCTCCAGGTTAAACAAGCATTTTGTTCAAAAGATAGGGATCATTGGTTCTTGCAACCACCGATAAAAACTTTGCCACTGCTAATGTTCTAGCATTTGTCCGGTCTTCCAATAGGAACCTGACATAGTGAGCCTCTGATTTTCCCGGGAAAGGTACCAGCAAGGGTAATATCAGTTCAGCCCTGTCTTGCTCATATTTTGCACAGTGCAGCAAAATATGTTTTATAGAATCGATGTCTTGAGCACACGAGCAAAGTCTGTCCTGGTAGGGAACTCCTCTCAAGCTGACAGCTAGCACTGCAGAAGGAAAGACGTTTAGTCTGGCTTTGGTGAAAAGCCTTTGATAATTTGGTACTGTCAGGTTTTTAATGTTAACTTAAAGACATGGCCCATACACTAATATATTAAAAGATGAGACTCAATATACCGTATTTTTTGCTCTATAGGACTCACTTTTTCCCCTCCAAAAATTAAGGGGAAATGTGTGTGCGTCCTATAGAGCGAATGCAGGCTGCGCGGCTATGCCCAAAGCCAGAACAGGGAGACGGAGAGCTGCGCAGCGCTCTGGCTCACTGTTCTAGCTTGGGGTTAGCTGCGCAAACCCTCCGCAGGGCAGCGGGGTGCCTTCACCCCGCTGCCCTGCGGAGGCTACAAACACTGTCCCCAAAGCCTCAAGCCTCAAGCGCTTCCCCCTGCCAGCCCCAAAGAGCAGGTCGAAAGGAACCTGAAGCCTCCGGAGCCCAGCGGGAACTCCTGCCATGCTCCAGAGGCTTCAAGTTGCCTTCACTGAAGGCTGGAGAGCGAGAGGGGTCAGTGCGCACCGACCCCTCTCACTCTCCAAGCTTCCAAGGTAGCCGCCTGAAGCCTCCAGAGCACAGTGCTAACACTCCCGCTGCGCTCCGGAGGCTTTGGGTGAATGCACCTTGAACGCACCTTGTTTTAGAGGGGGAGAACAAGAAAAAATCCCCCCCCCCGTTCTCCCCCTCCTATGGTCCAGTGCGTCCTATGGTCCGGTGCGTCCTGTAGAGCGAAAAGTACGGTATATAGGGGCTGATTTTCTTTGACAAACTACTGTGTGTGTTTGTGTGTGTTTTTAAGTGACACAAGATTGGATTTTTCTCTTAATGATACTGGCAAATCTTAATTTGGATACCGTATTTTTCGCACCATAGGGCACACCGGACCATAGGGCGCACCTAGTTTTTTGGGGGGGAAATAAAGGGGAAAAAAATTATTTCCCCCCCCCAGGTGCGCTGCGCTAATCCTGAAGCTTGGGGCGTGCGGAGCTCAGTGCGCCCCAAGCTTCTGGGTGCTGGCAAGGTCTCCGCTAGCCGTGGGAGAGCTGGGTCTCCCACGGCTAGCGGATAGCTTCCTGAAGCCTGGAGAGCGAGAGGGGTCGGTGCGCACCGACCCCCCTCGCTCTCCAGGCTTCAGCTAAAGCCTGCATTCGCTCCATAGGACGCGCACACATTTCCCCTTCATTTTTGGAGGGGAAAAAGTGTGTCCTATAGAGCGAAAAATACGGTAATTTTCCTGACATTTGTGGCACTCTTCTTAATGCCTATAGCTTCCTTGAATTCAGTACTAGGTTTGGGGAACTGAAAATTCTTCATCAGGCTCTACAACTAACTCACTGAGGTATGATACGCATAAGCTAGATATCTCTGTCTTCCCTGTCATGTCCTTTCACCTTATCCTAGACAAGGCAAACTTGGAGAGGAATAAGAAATGAACCAAGTTCTTTGTTTCTAGCCTGAGGTGAGAGCCAGAAGGAATACTCAGCAAGCAACATAGCTGCCAACTTTAGTCTGCAACCAAATGTACTGGATCAATTAATGCAAGAAAAACACTTAAGTGATTTGATTGGGGAAGGGGTGGAAATCAGTTATGCCACATACATCTAGGATTGTTATCCATTTCCCCCTCATGCTAATTTACAGACAGCCTTGACTATTTCTATCTGCTTATTAATAACAGAGATGAATGCTAGGGAAGGTTCCAGGAATATCAATAGTGTCACATTCTGTGCTCTCTGCATTGGAATGAGAACACTTCTAATGTTAATTCTGATACTTTGTATTTGTTTGTTACCAGTGGATTTGGGAATGAATTTGGAAAATTAAGAGTCAAGGAATAGCAGAAAAATCTTCATGCACCTTTGTAGAAATGTTGGAACAGCAATCCATTATTTTACGTGGAAGTGCCGTGTAATATTTTAGATTTAGTAAACATATTTTTATCATAGTGGTACCTCAAGAATGGTACTCTAGAGGGAAAGGGTTATAGAGGGGCTTGGCTTGTACCACAGTAGGATTATGTTGACCTATGATACCAGCCTAATGGAATTGGACTAAAATGCCTCTGAATAGACTGGGAAATTATCTGTAAGCCATGGTATCAACTTTTTCTGCTGTATAAAATCTCAGCTGCCACTCCTGTCTTTTATGATTTGTAGCATCAGGAAAGCCTGCTATAGAAGGAGCCTTCCTATTTTTGTAAATCTGTACTCCAAAACATATGAGTTGCAAAGTTATTCAATTCAAATATTGCCTACATAGACCAATGTAATTAAGTCCAGTATGACACTAGTGTCTTTCTGTGTGGCCTTACTACAGATTTGATTAATTGGTTGCGTAAGTATTGCATGGGCAGGAGGCATCTTTTGTATGTACTGTAGGCTCATATACGGTCTACCTTCTGCAGCCATTCACAGCAGAGGGAGAGGATTAGCTGAGGGGGAAAACGGAGGGAAATTCAAACCCCACCTACCGCAGACAGGTGAGTCACGGGTGCTTACCCCATGATTTATGCAATGCCCAAAACAGAGACATCTGTAAAATAATAGTCCTCCCCCTTGCAATTCTTAATCTGGCTACTTTATCAGAAAACTAGAGAATAAAAATAGGCTTCACCTTTCTTATTCACCTTCCTACAAACAACATAGCACATGACTCCCCAAGAGTAATTTCATTTGTTAATTTTGACTAAGATAGCTATTCTATAACATGTGTGCGCATCTTTCCTCACATGACTGGTTCTGTTTCCTCCACTCCCCCACCCCAACTCCTTAACCAAAAGTTTGTAGGCATGAATAACAGTGTAAGTGGCATTGCATGGGTTGAATTAATTCACAGAATGTTACTACCCATTTCAGCATGGTTTGGAATCCATACGGACACATGGGGTATCTCTTATCGCCTAAGCAAATTGATTGTAACTGGCAAAGCAAGACTGGTAATATTACTGTGTCAGTTCATAGCAAATATATACTGCTTCAGACATAGCCTTAGCAATTCTTAAAACAGTCCTGTAAAAAAACCCAATTCTTTAAAATACTGTTTCCACATTACAGACTGAAGGCCGGAATTGAGAGATGGTGACTTGCTTAAGACCATCTCGTGAATTCATGGCTCAACTCAGATGATTTGGAGCCACTTTTGTTGTTGTTGT
Organism: Podarcis tiliguerta; assembly: GCF_965153285.1. NCBI lineage: Eukaryota > Metazoa > Chordata > Lepidosauria > Squamata > Lacertidae > Podarcis > Podarcis tiliguerta. Next base: position 41,090,433 of record NC_139545.1, on the reverse strand, counting down.
TGTTTAGTTGTGTCTGACGCTTCATGACCCCATGGACAAGAGCACGCCAGGCACTCCTGTCTTCCACTGCCTCCCGCAGTTTGGTCAGACTCATGTTTGTAGCTTCGAGAACACTGTCCAACCATCTCGTCCTCCGTCGTCCCCTTCTTCTTGTGCCCTCAATCTTTCCCAGCATCAGGGTCTTTTCCAGGGAGTCTTTTCTCATGAGGTGGCCAAAGTATTGGAGCCTCAGCTTCAGGATCTGTCCTTCCAGTGAGCACTCAGGGCTGATTTCCTTAAGAATGGAAACGTTTGATCTTCTTGCAGTCCATGGGACTCTCAAGAGTCTCCTCCAGCACCATAATTCAAAAGCATCAATTCTTTGGCGATCAGCCTTCCACTTTACTATACTATAATACACCTTCTCTGTTGACGCATCACTGGGATTTTGTATTTGAAATACTTCCTTGACAGTCAGATCTTCTAACTGCATCCATCCTGTCAGTTGCTGCTCTCTAGCACATGCCAATGTTCCCTTAAGAGTGGCAGTGCCCTCATATCATCTCCATCCCTTCCAGTTCGGCACCTGTTCAGATTATAGGACTTGCAGATCTTGACAAAATATATTGTTAGTCTTCGTGCAGTTCAGTTACCTTACTTAGTATTCTACATTATGTATTATTTTAGGGTGTGTGCTGTTGAAGTAACAAGGTTTTTTAAACAAACAAACAAACAAACAAACAAACACAAAAAGCTCATCTGTCCCAGTTTTACTGCTTCTCAAAGCAGACAGGTTGTATATTATAAAAACCCATAAGCAGGCATGCTCTGTCTGTGTAGAGATAGCACTTGACCATTATACCAAAGACTTAAGGCAGTCTTCACTTCTGATCACTACAAATGAGGACAAAACTGGTATAGTTAGAAACACGGGATTACTCTGCGGCAACTTCACACGTCCAAACTCATAGAAGTTGACAATGAAACGGTACTTTTAAAATGGGCAGAAAACTCCACCGTACATTGAGCAGAGAAGAGCTTTGAAAATGTACCTGCAATTGAGAAGATGAAGGTTTCCAAAGAGCTCTCATTTAGTTCTGGCGTTCCCTCTGGTTTCTTTTCCGGTTGCTTTCTTTTTGTGAAGGTGAACTGCTCAGCACGTAGCAGCTGTAGTGTAACCCCTCACCCCCCCCCCCCCCAAGTAACCAGGCCATATGAGTAGTCTGGATATATTCTGGGATGTGGTCTCTGTTGCCTTATTTCAGAAACTTTATGTGCCTGTCCTGTTCATGAGGTTGAGAGGAATAGGTATCTCTCTTTCTCTTCTGTATTGTTTCATCCTTTCATAATGTTAATGGGATGGGTCTCAAGTTCCCATAAGTGGAAATTCACTCACACGATGCTGCTGCTCCTGCGTGAAGGGGGGGGGGGAGGAAGGAATTTTTGCTGTTTCTTCCTGTTTTGGAGCATTGTGGGACCTTCCAGAACTACCTTCCAACCCAGTCTATTTCAGTGTAGTCAATAGTGTTACTTCTCTAGAGATTTTTCAGAAAATTATTTAAGTGAGAGAACTGTAAATTATATGCAGTTTTACTCAGAAAGGATGTTTTAGGAAAAACATGAGTGTGTCTAGATTGACTTTTGCAGTAGTGTTGCTGGGTATTAATAAAAGATTTTGCCTGAAGTTATGCCACAGGGGAGAGTCCTCCAATCAAAGAATTAAGAGAAGAAATGGTTGAGAGCGAAAACGAAGTTAAAATTCATATAACTCTGAGAGGGCATTTTCATTTGTGGCACTTGAACTATGGAATAGCATTTTCCTCCTTCCTTGAATAGCTTGGTCCCCTCTTTGCCTGCTTCAAATTCTTTTTTGTTATTATTATCTTCATCCAAAGATCACAGGACTGTTCACAACATGAAAGTACAAAATGAGAACACAAAATACATAATAAAAACAAAAAATAACTCTCCTCCCTCCGACACATTTTAAAGGACATAGAATGTTAATCAGCCAAAGAGAAAGAGAAACATTTCACAAATAGGGAGCCACTGCAGAAAAGGCCCATTCTCATGTTGCCATCCTCTGGACCTCTCTTAGAGGAGGCACACAAAGATGATGATGATGATCACAGGCTCTTAATTATTTAAACAGGCACTTAAAACCATTTTATTATGACAGCATTTTTAAAAAGTCAGAGCCTATGATTATATGGATTTTAGTTTGCTGTCTCTGGACACTGTTAATATCATTTTTTACACTCTTTGTTTTGCTGTTAGGATCATTATAATGTATACATATTTTTATTTTATAAGAAACATTGTGTATATCTTATCATAAAAAGGTGGGATATAATTGCCTAACTTAAGAAATGTAATACTTTCCAGTAACATGCAAGTTAACATAGAAAACCTCAATTGATTCTAATTTCTCTATTGTGCATGTAAAAAAAATAATTACTGATTGTTCTCCAGCCAAATATGGGAGTGTTTTCAGCATTTCCAGTCTGCCTTGCCTTTCCCTGCGCTGATTTAATGGCAAAGAAACCTCCCTTCACAATTCAGAATTCTGTTTATATAGCATTCTAATACAGATTTGAGTTTTCCCATGTGTGTGGTTGTGCATTCAAAATAACAACATCCCCACACAAGAGAGAGGATAAGCAGGCTTGGGCTATGCGTGTGTGCACACTGGAGGTTTGCAAAATACCTGCAGACACACAAAATCTGAAAGGAAAACTCCAAGGGAACAAAACCCCTAAGGGAGAAAGTGGCTTATGAATGCCCGGGAGCATAGTTCACCTTTAATATTGCAGCTCAGACTCTTAAGAGCACTGGTTCTCAAGCTTTTTTCCTCTGGGCCACACTTTCAGAATAAAAATTTGCTCATAGCACACCAATTTTTTAAATTGATAAATACATTGGAAAACCAAAAGAAACAACTCTTAGCAGTGCTTGAGTCTGAAAAGCTGTCTATCCATATTCTGCAAATTAAAATATTATTTTTATACTAATCCTATGCTTCTTCCTCTTCTTTCTTTGGCAATCACTCGTAGCCGAGTAAGATGGTCTTCCATAAACATGGTTTTAAAAGTGAGACCGTAAGTGACTGTGGAGGCCAGTTCTGGATCCACAGTGGGGATGTAGGTTTCCAAGCAGGAGTTGATCATGGTGAGGGTTTGCCAAGTGTGCCTTCCTCTTAGCGCGTTTCTCCCTTTCATCCTGAGTTCGAGCATCTTCAAAACCCATGACACCTTTGGTAAAGGCTGTTCTCCAATTAAAGTGCTTGCAGGCCAGTGTTTCCCAGTTGCTCTGCTATACTATGCTATGTTGAAATGTTTAATTTTTTTTTTATTGTCCTTGAATCTTCCTGCCACACTTGCTGTCCTCTGCTATAGTATAGTTCACTGTTACAGGTTGGGATCTTGTGCTGATAGGGTAACTTCCAGTAGCCCTATAAATTAGTTCACTTTTAATACAGTGGTACCTCGGATTACAAACACTTCGGGTTACAGACTCCGCTAATCCGAAAGTAGTACCTCAGGTTAAGAACTTTACCTCAGGAATGAGAACAGAAATCGTGCCAGCAGTGGAAGGCCCCATTAGCTAAAGTGGTACCTCAGGTTAAGGACAGTTTCAGGTTAAGAATGGACCTCCAGAACAAATTAAGTTTGTAACCAGAGGTACCACTGAATTGAACAATGGTGGCAGTGGGGGCGAGGTTACATAAATCCCCTCCCCACTTCTTCCCAGGTCAAATTAAATACTTAATTGCATGGAAAATCATCATGTTCCATTGGTTTATCAGTGTTTCTCAAACTTGGTTCCCCAGACTACAACTTCCACCATCCCTAGCTAGGAGGACCAGTGGTCAGGGATGATGGGAGTTGTAGTCCTGCAACAGCTGGGGAACCAAGTTTGAGAAACACTGATTTAGACTGAGACCAGTTTAGGGTTGCCATATTTTGAAGAGCAAAAGAAAGGACGCTATGACAACTCATTTTAAATACCCCTACTATATGTAGGCTATAGAAGCTGAGATATGTTGCTGAGGGTGGCAGGAGAAGAGGAAAGCAAGTCTTCAACCACTGGTTAATGTTTGTCTCATCCAGAAAGTATAGCCAGAGACATTTTCGCAAATATAAAAAATCCACCCAGACATAAATTTTACCCCTGAAAAAGAGGACGTGTCCTGGAAAAAAGAGGACACATGGCAACCCTAACAGCTGCACTTTTTAAATGTTCAAAAACTTTTAATACATTGGGTTGCATTCAATGAAGTCATCCTGACAACAGACATATTGAGACTAGTTGTCATGGCTGCCTTAAGTCCATTGATTTCATTGGAATTACTCTGACGTAAGTCTTCATTGGATGCAACCTGTAGCATGTGAAGCAAGACCCAAGTTACTCCTTTCTTTGAGGCTAACTTTTTGTTTTTTTGTGATAATTTTTATTCATTTTTTAAAAAACAGACTAAGCAAGACATCCTAACATACCAAAGAGTTAGGAGGGTGGCTGGGCACAGAAGAAGAGGAGGGGAAGAGAGGGAGGGAAGAGGAAGTCTGTTTAAATTGCTATATTACTCTTTGTTAGATAATGTTGCCATTTTAGGTTTCTGCTCTGAAATTGCTTCTTCCAAATCATCCCTTCAACTAAAATGCTTAAACAGTGTGGTTTATTAAGGCCCTGTAAGCTTATTCCAGTAATTTATATATGTTTATATACAAGGGGTGTGCAACTTAGTCACCAGTTAAGGGCTGTATCTGAAATTTATATTAGCTAAAGGACTGCACCATGCATGTTTAAAGGGCATTGAATGAATGTAATTGTACATAAGTAAATGGCAGGTGCCTCCTACAGCTGCACAGGAGAAACTGCACTACTTGCTGCTACTTAAGCTACCTTCAAATATGAAAAGCTGCCAGGCCTTGATGTAGATGTAGCAATTGCAAAAGTTGGTTGACTGGCTTCCTTGCTTCCAGTTTTTAATTTTTTAACTATCAGGCTAAGTTTTCTATGTAGCTATTTCCCTTCCTGTAAAATTGCTTCCTTTAAAATTAAACTTGTGTACATGAAGACTTGAATAGTCCGTAGTGGGTGGGATATATAAGGGCCTCATGTGTCTCCATCCTTGGTTCTGCATGGCTCCATCCCTGGCATGCCTCGACACAGTGCTTTGGGTTTAGATTCCCTTTGGCATGCATTATGAATACCTTTTGCTGCATATTCAGGTAGCTGGTTGGAAATCCTTCATATCTTGATGCGAGTGGGGCCATTACACTCCAGAGCCCTTATTCAGTTGAATAATTTCAGGACTAAAAGCTGTGGCATGCTGCAATGCGCCAGGCCCCAGGCAAACTTCTGGAAAGAGATGACACATGGGGGGAAGTGTAGCCTTTCTCTTTGCAGGTTTGTATATATGAAAGCAGCTAAGAGTGGGTTGCATGTGCTTCACCTGCCTTTGTTTCAGTACAATACATTTACAGTGTATGGATTTCCTTCTGCTTTCTTTTTTAATAGTTTAATGCTTCGCCACAGCAGCAAAGGGAGATTATTAAAAGCAGGAGTCTGGACAGGAGGCTACAGGAACCAATAGTTTTAACAAAATGGAGGCACAGCTCGATTGTGTTGGACACTAATGACAAGGTAGGGATGTCCTAAAGAACATACTGGAGTCTGATCAGTTGCCGTGTATTATTTATTATGTATATATTTTATTTTACTGTGCACTAAAAAAGAAAAGAAAAACACTGGTGCAAAATGGTTAGGTTGATCCCTGTAAGTTACATACAGTGCAATCCTATAAGTTGTCTACTCAGAAGTAAGTTGCACTGATTACTCCCAGATAAGTGGGTGTAGGGCTGCACTCTTAGCCTGACTAATTGTGTTTTCAGCGAAATAATTATTGCACAGTTATGTTTGCTTCCTTACATTAATGTAGATTGTTTACTTTGTGTTAGATTTAGAAAAACAATTCATTTCAAATGTGCTCTTATTAAAGCAAACTTTGCTACGACAGGCTGTACTTGTTTTCTCCTAAAGAAGTCAGTGGTACAGAACTTGCCTTGTACCCCTGATAATGGAGTTGCTAGCTTTTGGAATTGGGCTCCTACCTCGGCTGTCTTCCCAGCAGCAGTTTCAGTGTCTTGCCCTGAGCTCAGTGGCCTGCAAAGTCATAGTTAAGCAGGAGCTGGAAAGAGGCTCAAGTGAGCCTCAGGTTCATGTGGTTTTCCCTTCCCTCAGCTCCTCCTGTGTGACCAGGAACAGTAGTTCAGCACTGTTTATTTTCAATTTCCCCAAAGCTTGTCTCATTGTATGCCTCCCTGGCTTATGATTTAATAATCAAGTCTGGACAGCTTCAAAACAAAGCCAATTTCAGACCATGAGTTATGAAATCGGCTTGTTAAATTAACCTGAGTTTGTTATACACCATGATACTTGGTTTGCATGCAGCGGCAAGCCAATATTCAAGGAAAATAAAAGCAAACACAGTCTACCTCCTGGCCGTATGGAAGGAGTGGGGAGGGGCAAGGTTTCCTAAGGCTAATTCCAGCTTGTGCATGATGCACTAAACCATGGTTTGGTGTACATGGCCACCAACTGCAACATTTTTATTTGGTTAGACATCATTTATATGCTGCTTTCGTATCTAAAAACACACACAAAACATCTCAAGGCACAGTCTATGTAAGATGAAGATTACAAACAATAAAAAAGAAATTTCAGACAAAGCAATGGGAGCAAGGATGACCAAACAGTAAAGCAACAGGCACCAATGCAAAGCAGCAGATGTCGCCTGTCCCTCTGGTTCTGCAGTTATATGAAAAAGTATGTTTTGGAACTGTCTCCTGCAACTGAAGTAGTGAAGAGGCCAGATATGTTTCTTTAGGGAGAGGGTTGCATAATGTGGAACCCACTAATGAGAGACAATTGTGTTAAAGCAGTGGTGGCCCAACTTGGCCCTCTAGCTGTTTTTGGACTACAACTCCCATCATCCCTAGCTAACAGGACCAGTGGTCAGGAATGATGAGAATTAGCTGGAGGGCCAAGTTTGGCCACCACTGTGTTAGTCTCCCACAGTACCACTATTGCATGTGTGTGAGAGAGTGTAAGTAGTGCAAAGTCTCCAAAGATGGCCATTGGGCAGAATCATATGGGAACAGGAGGTCCTTGAGATATCCTAGCAGAAGACAATAAGGGCATCAAAGCTCGGGAGGGACGACGACTGTGAGAGTCTTTTGGGTTGTGGCCCCCTGTTTGTGCTCTCTCTAGTGAAGCCTGCTTGACACTGGCATAAACAACTCTTCTTCCAGTCTGTTCTATTGGATGTTTAAATTGGTTTGCTTTGTTGTAGTTATGGTATGTGTCTCTATTGTGGGGGGGGGGGGGGGTTGGGCAGTGGTATTGCTTTTAGAATTGTATTGGAAAAATGAATTTTTTGCTGCTATCCCTGTACTGGATGTTTTTATACTGTAAGTTTCCTCAAGACAATTTTTATCAGAAGGAATCTAAGAAACAGAATATGCAAAGATGAATCTGGCCAAAGATGGCAAGGCGTTTGAGTTAAAAAAAAAAAAAAAAAAAAAAAAGGGAACTGGCAACAAAATGTTGCATCCTGGAGATCACATGTTCACAGCCAAGCCCTCCTCTGATCTGGTTTTCCATTCCACCCTTGACCCCAAGTCAAGTTAGCATTCTGTGGTTAGTGACTGCACAAGGGCAGTTCTTGGGGTCCTTCTCTCAGGGTTTTCCCACTGGGCTTCTTGTGCATTTCTGCCCTGTCTTCTGTTTGTGTATGGGTGGTGCCATTTTGGCTACATAAGTGTTGGTGCTTATGTCTTAATACAGTGGTGCCTCGCAAGACGAAATTAATTCGTTCTGCGAGTCTCTTCGTCTAGCGGTTTTTTCCTCTTGCGAAGCAACCCTATTAGCGGATTAGCGCTGTTAGCAGTTTAGCGGCTATTAAAGGCTTAAGGGATTAGCGGATTAGCTGCTAAAAGGCTATTAGCAGTTTAGCGGCTTAGAAAAAGGGGGTGGGGAGCGAAAAAAAATCTCAAGACTCGCAAGACATTTTCCCATAGGGAAATTCGTCCTGCGAAGCGCATCGAAAAACGGAAAACCCTTTCGTCTAGCGGGTTTTCCGTCTTGCGAGGCATTCGTCTTGCGGGGTACCACTGTATCAGAAATACAGGGAATTGCCTTTTAATGCCCAAGTTTACAAATCTTTTCAGTACTAAAGAAACTGAACAAGAGTTTTGGATGGAGATAGGTATGAATTTCAGGAACCTTTACCCTGTCCTCAAGCATAAAGAGAATTTCTCTTGGTAACATAGCTGCCAACAACACAGGAAAAGAAACTTCACTACAAAGCAGTTCTTTCTGTATCAGCTATCCCTGCAGGAATTGTATCCTGCTTTTTAACAAAGAATGATCATTGGCCTGCCTTCAGGAAACATGTCTCCACTTTCTTTCTAACCTCCTTAATATTTCAAGTTAGCAGATTTTTTGGGGTGTGTGTGTGGAATGCATAATTTATGCATAATTCAAAAGCTTGACACTCTCCAAGGATGCAAATCAGTTCTGATTAGATGACATTGGAATATACATTATTTTATTATGTTCAAGATAACAGACTCTATGAAGCAATAATGATATATTAAAATAGTTCTTGTATTTTTACAGTTGCCAACTAATTCTTCTGATCCTCTCTTGCCTAATCCTGCGTATTTGTTCCCAACACACCATGAGCAAGTTAGTATCTGACATATGATTTATCTATAGATAGTATTGGTAGATAATTAAATTTGTGCAAGGAAAAAACTGTACTAGAAAAATTAATGAAAGGAATGACTGCTTTAATTTGAACATAACTCATTGTCATTCCAGTATCTCAGTATCAGACGCATTTTCTGTTATGTCCAAATTCTGTAAAGCTTAAGGACATTCTACTTTATTTCTGTGTTATAAATATTTCAATACATCTTTATTCCTTAGGATTCTCCGGTTGCTTCAAAGACCGCTTTTCCTGAGAATGAGTATTCTCCTTCCTCACCAAAGCATCAAGCCACAGTCAGTATAAATATTGTCATACACAGATTGTTGAGCTCACTAGTCTGAGGCAAATCCATGGTTGTTAATGTATGCAGAACATTGTTACACATCACATAGTGGATCATTCTGTGTCAGGAAAGAGATTGAAGCCACTTCTTGTGTTGGGCCTTCTCAATGTAATCAACTTCAGCAGCTTCTAGAGCAGTATTTAGAAGATGCATATCTTCTGTTGACTTGTAAGATATATAGGATTTAGTCATGTCCCCAGCATTGTTCAACCAGGCAGCTTTATAAGAACACTGTGTTCAAATAGATCAGCAGAAAATGGAGGTAGTGGTGTTATCCAGTCCTCCTTAAAGGAGGCATTTTGTCCTTTTTTAAAGCAGCCTTGTTGGCTCCTCATAACATTAATAAACACAATACTGCTTTTCCATATTGCAGTCACTGGCAATCTACTTTTTATCCTGTGACCCAGTTAGACAACATCAGTCACTAGCAGTTTCTCACACCTTGATAGGGAGGTCTGCCTGATACTTTTGAGATCTGCGTTACATAGGAAGAGTGTATAGTTTGAGTTCTTACAGCCGAGTCTTACAAAATGCCCTTGTACACTATTACTTTAGATCAGGCCAGGGAACCTGTGACCCATCAACCCTAGCCAGCATGGCCAGTGGTCAGGGGTGACTATCAGCGTTTACTTGAGATGGATAAAACAGACTCAGTAAAGCGTCTCAATGAATTTCTTGTTTTAAAAACTCGCTCAGCATCTAAATCACATAGCATCTGATAAATAATAACAATTCATTAAGGTGCAGATAATACCAGGTGTAGACAACTGCATTGCATTTCTGATGGATTTGGCAATCTGTTTTGTCAAGCAAACACAATTTTTAGGAGCAAGCTGTTTACCACGAATAAACTGTGAAAACAGAAATGCTTCAGATATTGAGAATATATAGGTTTTGTTTTTAGGCTACAAATAATGAACAGATGTAAGCAGGTAGGTTACATCAGTTTAAAAAAATGTTGTGGCTTAGTAACATTAGTTAAAAATCTGGTTTAGCACATTTAAGGCTGCAATCCTATACCCACTTATCTTGCAGCGAGCCCCATTGAATTTAGTCATCTTACCTCTGAGTAGACACATATAGGATTGTGCTGTTAATGTTAAGTTCAAGGAACCATGTCTCTACAGTTCAGGTGTCAGCTATTTAGCTCTTCTTGAAAGTAGTTGTGGAAGGAAAGAGATTATTTTCTAATTTAAAGGAATAATGAGCTGCTTTTAAAACTGATTTTCTGTTTGTTCTCTTCCCCAGGACCAAGAGAAGTATGGATTATTAAATGTGACAAAGATTACAGAAAATGGGAAAAAAGTTCGGCAAGTATCTCCAGCACACTTCTAAGTTTTGACGTTTAGTTATTTTAAATTTGGTCAGGCAAACATTCAATCATCAAAGCAATGTAAGGTTGCAAGTGGGTTACTTGTCAGCATATTTATATGCAAAGAAACCCTGTTTCAGTGAAACTTAAAGGAACTGATCAGCATTTTAAAGCCTGCAGCCACACTCACCACAAGGAACATGTTTAGGAAAGCAATTTTAAGTTTCTTCTGTCAGTATTACTTGGATTTTCTGGGGAAGTTTTCTGGAAGTGAGATAAATTGCAGATCTATTGGTTGAAGCCAATCTGTAGTGGCTCTCTTTGCAACTGTTAGGGTTCTAAACGGAGTATTTTAGTGTAAGAGAATAAACAGAATAAGCCTGGCTACATATTGCACATACAACACACAAACGTGATATAGTGTGTGCTGTAAGTTTGAGCTACTGTGGCTCAGGCCCATGCTGGTGGGTGGGGACAGATGGGCACACTGGCCCCAGGATTTGGAGGGCACAGCTGGCCAGGGGCCCCTGCCAGGAACTGGCTGCCTTTTTGTTTGAATTTATAGCTTTATTCCCACCCCAGGCCTCAGACAAGCTCTGTACAGACAAGCCGGATGTGACTAGTTAGTCTCAAAATAAAGGATTGCTTTTATGTAGCATTCCTGTTTCGGTGATTTCAGCAGGCCAAATTGGCCTTTTGTCAATAACAGCTATACCTGTAGACACGGTAATACAAAGGGTCATTTGTCAAGCACCACTGGGCAGTCTCAGTTATTTGATCAATCTCCTTGACTGTGTACAATTGCCTACCTCTCCTACAGAAAAAACTGGATGTCATCATGGGCTGTATTGCAAGGTCCCTCGTTATTGTTTACCAAGACTCAAGGAGGTGGGACTAGCTGGGTAAGTACTGGAAAGTTACTGTATTTTCAGACTCCTCCCCCTCATCTCTACTGTTAATGCAACCATGTGGAGATAACCGTGCATTAATGCAGTACAAGCGATTGCAGGGTGGGGGTTAAAACAAGCAGCTCCACCTAGTGGAGAAGCTTTGTTCTGTATGAAGTGGCCCACACCCGTGGAACAAAGAAGTGACTCTTTCAAACTGATGGAATTCAAAATGGGGATTTGTAAGCCCTCCCAAGTCATCTGAAATGTCCATCTTTCCCAAGGTTGGTTAAGACAAAACACAAGTAGACCCCTTGTCCAGGCCACTAAACGTCAGTAGCCAACAGGGCCATGGTGGAGACAAGTGTTGCGGTGGGAATTTAGGAATATAATATAGGCAACTCCCAATTCACGCAGGGGTTACGTTCCAAGGCATCATGTGTTTGTGTGAAATTGTGTGTATTTGAAACAGCCTGCAAACCGCTGCCCCACTCCCTTTTGTGACTTTTGGGGTAACTTCTGAGTTTGGCGTGATGCACATGTGCCCAGTTGCACACGTGTCGGACACGCCGAAAACAGTCATTGCCTGTATGGGCAGGTTGTGCAATGTCTGGGGCAGGGAAGCCCTCTAAAAACAAATTGGCAATGTTTGTTTTTCCCTCCAGAAGTTTGGGGTCAACCAATCCAAGCCAGAGTTCACAGTGGATCTCAGGGGTGCATTTGTCGACTGGGCTTCTAAGGAGAAATCTAGCAAGAAGAATGTGATTGAGGTGACTGTTTTTGCCTAACTTTATTTTGGGTACTTAACATGACCATAGAAAAAAATGGGTAACGAGTTAAGCATCTTACAAAAAATATTTACGACAAACCTTTAGAAGTCTTATAACTTAGAAATGTGAATACTTAAGTGGCATATAAATGTCTTAAACTGTCGGGGTTTCTTAGAATAGATAGAGTATAATATAGTAATTGACCTAGTGGTCGTGTATTTTGGAGCAACACATAAAATACGTACTTCCATTCTAATGCCCAGATTTCTTTTTATTTTAAAGCTGAAAACACGGCAAGGAACTGAATTATTAATCCAGTCGGATAATGACATTTCTGTAAATGAATGGTTTAAGGTTCTTAATTTTGCTATCAGTAACCAGGTATGTACTTATGATGGTTTGCAGATAAAAGTTTATAATCTAAGTTATTGCTCTCCCCCACCACCATTCCATTTCTACCTCTTGCTTGACCGTTTGAGGAATACTTCACCCTGAAACAACTAACTAAACCACAATATAGGACCAAAGCAGCAATTGCTCTGGAATTTTGAGACACATCAGTGGATGAGGATTGTTTTTAGTATGTTTTTAATGATTTGTTTCCCGCCCTGGGCTCCTTTGGGATGAAGGGTGGGAAAACTGAATAAGATGATGATAATAAAAATAAGCTAGTGAGATCATCATCTTTATTATGGCCAATAGAGGAAAAATCATCACCTCAAATAACCACAGAATATATTTTTCGAAAACTAAAAAGATATTCTTGTAGTAATATTGAGGGTTGTGTCCAACTAACGTTTAATGTACCTAAATTAGCCACTAATTTCAGTGGGTCTCCTCTGAGTAAAGTTTAGTTGACTGCAAACCACAATAAGAATATAATGATAAAAATATGTTCAAATGTTGAGATTCAAAAAGGAACATTAGTTCATGGTTTATGTGGAATATGAACTAGACATTTCTAGCTTATGTCCTGAAGTATATACTGTGTGAGCTGAATTGCAGCCAGGTCTTCAAGACTTGTTTGGACCATTTCTTTGTCCCTTGATACAGTCCAATATTATTTTGGGATTGAGAAGAGGCATGTGCAGATGTATGTGTTCCTGTACTGCAATTTCCAAAGGAATCCCTGCAGTAGTGTTTAGCATGTGGCGTTGATAAACTTGTGGCATTGCACCTAATGATCTTATTACTTTCACTGCTGCATATACAGATTTAGATTCTTGAGATACTCAAATGTCTACCAGTTTTGTCTCAAGCGGACAAATATGTTTTATACAGATTTATCGGTGTTTCAGTTTTGCTTAGTCTGTTAAAGATTTGATTTAGCTACTGAAGAAAAGGACCTTCTTAAGCAGGAACATGTTTTTGCACTTTCTGTAGGCTCTGAACTGCTATTGAGTGATGCATATATCTGTTGTTCCTTTTGTACCTTTGTTCTGAATGACTCCTGAATTTCCAGGGTTAAAGATTTTTTTCTCTGATTTACAAAGAGGAAATAGGTTAGGATAGAGAGGGTTAGAACTGATTTATAGCTTTCTAACTAGAAAACTAGTTTCTATTTTCTTAGGCTTATGCATAGTAAATCTGTGGGTGCTCAGAGCAGCGAATGTGGACAGTTAACTATTTTGTTGTTTGACTTACTTGAGAAGGAAAAGTGCTGGCTTTTGCAATCCTAGAAGGAATTTTAGAGTGGAGAATCATGGTGTTTCAGTATTAAGGTCAAACAATTAAGTTACTTACTAATAAAATAACTGGCAGTTTGCTTGAAATGCTGCCCCAAACATCATGTTCCAGGTACGTAGCTTTACTGGGACACTGCCAATAGCTTTCCCAGTTTGCACAGGATTTGCCTGGCACTAACTGAATGATTCCATTAGCGTCAGATGTTTAGCCGAGAGAGTTAGTAGAGATTTGTTAGGTTGACTTAACTGTATAGTTCTGATCTTTTGCTTGAGAAGACTTTTGCCAACAGGTGTTTCCAGAGTATGAAACCACCAAGACCAATTTTCAGTGCAGATTACACCAATGTTGTATCTTTGTCATACAAACAAGAGTGATTAATTTGCTCGCACCAGTGCCAATTCTGCTTGCAAAATTGATTTTCAGATGCCATGTGGATAGGGAGTCCATTGGAAATCTATGGTCCATTGTAAAATGAAAATGGCTTCAAAATCATTTTATCAGTTTCATTAAATCATGTGTTAGTAATTTTGAAATCATCCTAATGGTGTTATATGAAGGATGTTACTTTAAAAAATAAAGAAGAGCTGTTAAACTTGGTAGCAACAAAGACATTGAATCCTTTTCTTATTCTCAATAGACAGTAGAGTCTGATGAGCCATTCGATGATGAGGTGCCAGATTCTCCTGGGGTGGAAAAACAGGACAAAGAAAAGGACCATAAAGAGTCAAAAAAACTTCGTTGTAAGTTTAAATTCAGAGTAAATTCCTATGCTCCCCTCCACCAACCTCCAGCAGTAACACCCCCACTGGCCACTTGGTCAGGGGCATCACCAGCAGAGACCAACAGGGCTGGGCAGAAGAAATTCTCTGTCTCAACTACGCCAAATCCATGGCAGATTGGATTGCATTATAAATCAGTCACATGAGTTGGCTTTGGGGCAGAGCACAGCTCTGAGTTGAGCAAGTGAAGAGAAGAAACTGTCTCCCCTCTCTGCCATAAATATTTGGAACTTGCCTAGTTGATATTCAGATTTGATGTTATGTTGCAATTTCTTCTGAGGATTTTACCTTCAGCACAGGCTATGTTTTATAAATCAGGACAAAATAGCTTAAAACACACCAGTTTTTTTATATGCAGCTTGCTTGTTTTTCGTTTGCAGCAATAAAATTATCTGGCAGCATTGATGCTTCAGAACAGAAAAAGACCAAAACGAAACTGAAGAAATTTTTAACCCGCAGACCCACATTGCAAGCAGTCCGTGAAAAAGGCTATATCAAGGGTAAGCTTTTTGTTTTCAATATTTGTAACAACCCTTGGCTAGCAGACTATTAACATCAATTTCTTACGTCTGAGTAGGATAGCTATTTCCTCAGGAAATAGCAGTGAGCTTGGTTGCTTGCAGCATTAATTTTTTAAATCCTAGATAGCTGCACACTGACGATCCACGTTGAGACTAAATTCAAAAGAATTCTTCAAGATAAAAATAAACGCTATAATCTTCCCAGTGAAGATTCAATGTAATCTCTCTGTGCACCCAGAAAGAAAACATTAAGCATGAAGTTCAGCACAAGCATGTGTTCCATTTTTTAGAGGAGTCCTCAACTTTAAAATATTTGGTGTTATATGGTTCTTGTTTCTGCTTCCATGGCTGGTTTTGCTGTTCTTCTTTCTGTATGTCTGGACAAAAAGAGGCTACTTGCAGCATGGGATTGTGATTGGGCTTACCTGGCGTGGCTTTCACTTACACATTCCTATGTGGAAGGAGAATATCTTCTCCCATTAGTTCCCACAAGGACTTTCTTTGTCCACTGTAGTCCTGGTAAAGAGGGAATAAAATAACCCAAGACAACCACAACACATTTGTTAGTCTTTGTTTTTACTGCAACAAAATAACATGGCTTCTCTTCTGGAAATCTTCCAGGGAAACAGTGATACAGCCAAAGCCGTACAGCCCTAAGAGGAAATTAGCCAGCTTCTCAGTATTTCTTGGCTCTCCCCACCCCAAGGGTATCTTACGTCCCTAGGAAATACAGCCTTTGAAGTGTCCATGTTAAAGACCAAAAGCAGTATTATTCTGAGGATTACACTTAACATATTTGTGTCCTCGCAGCTCTAAGGCTCATTGGGTTGAGAGAAAATACTTTTCTCAAGACAACCCAGAATGTTGCACAGACAGTCCCTTTCTGTATCCATACATGGATCTGTATACAGATGTTTTCAGTAAGAAATGTAACACACTATCCATCAGATCACACTTTTTCCTTTGCAGGGATGCAGTGTCAGGCTAGACTTGTCACTGAGCAAAGGAGATGTGCCACTTAGCCAAAAATCAGTTTGTCTTCCAGGTTGTGTGCCCTCACCCTGCCACTGGTGGTGGTGAGGACTGCTAGAAAGTTGGGCAAGTTTTCTGGTTCCACCGATTCTAAGGTCTCTTTCATTTCCCCCAATTCTGGTCAAACTCGTTGACTCAGGAGCAACTTCTGAACTGCATGCCATTCTCAGAGGATATGAGGGTTTTTTGAAACTGCTTTTCTCTGGAAATATTACAAGTCAGACCTATAATTGGTCTAAAGTTCAGAAGATGTCAGGGTCTGACTTAGGTCATTCTGTCATCTGTTGCCAAATAGGAGAACATCTTTAATGAAAGAGGGTTTTGCCCAATCTTATTGTGAAACTGTTCCACACAAAATTCCCTACAAAAAAACCAAGTCCTTTCAAAAACCTGGAATGAAGGAAGGGGGAGTCTTTCCACACGGAGGGGAGGTTATGTTCTTGAGTATGGGTCTTAAGTGCTGTGCCTCATTTTGTCTCTTTTCGCATGCCAACATTTCCGCTCACAAGCAGAAGGGAAAAGGTAGCTGATTTCTCATTCCATTCTGTATGATGCTGCAGTGGAGTTTCAGGGGTGTCATCTAGCTTCCAGCAAAGGGGAGAGATCAGCTTCCTATGAAAATAAGCTAGCTGCGCATTCTGGCTATATGCCTTCCAAGGCCCAGAGCATCACATTACAGTCTTTGACTAATTTAAGATGTGAAATTGGGGGAAGATGTACAGCAGTGCTGACAATCTTTTGTTGCTGGCTTCTTTGCATTTCCTTCTTTGCATGGAAGCAGAGGGGTTAAGCAGAGGAAACAGCACCTGGAGAGAAGGGGCCATCTCTCTCTCTCCCCCCCACGCCCCCAGGCTTTAGCACCAGGGAACAAACAAGTACAACCCCGAGTCCCTTCCTGAAAGGACGGCCCTTTTCTGCAAAATGAAATAACCTGCTGGAGTACAGTACAAAAGGTGTCACAATGGGCTAGCAAGACAAGGCTGGTTGGGAATCCCCTCCAGCTGGTATCATTTTTGTTGGAAGCCCTGCTCACTCTGAGAAGTTCAGCTCAATCACTTGTAAATTGCTTTCTTTCCCTGTTTTTCAGATCAAGTGTTTGGCTGCAATCTAAACAGCTTGTGTCAAAGAGAGAACAGCACTGTGCCAAAATTTGTGAAACTGTGTATTGAATATGTTGAAGAACATGGTAGGTGAAAGATACCTCACTTTTTAATATTAATGTTTTTTATAGTAACTGGTTAGAGGCTTAGTAAATTTTTTACATAGAAGGACATGTTACCACTATAGACACATATCTGGGCATAATGTACACTCTGTGAACCATAAAAATAGTTTCTCAGCCCTTTTCCTCCTTAACTACTGGAAATGACTTGCTTAGAAACTTTAGAATCTTTCAATTTTTAACTATTCCTATACAACTGTGTTTTAATGCTTTATAGTGCAATCATGGCCTATTCAGAAATATGTCCCCCTGAGTTTAATGCGAGTTACTTCCAGGTAAGCATGTAGGATTGCAGCCTGATTGTGTTCCTTCTGCTATTCCGAAAGGAGAGGCACAGTCTACAGCTTCAAAAAAGAAATGCAAGAGTATGTTGTAATAACAAGTTTGTTTAAATACCTTGTTGACCTCCAGAATAGCTCACTTTGCCACATAGATTTAATTTTAACAAGTAGACAGAACTTTTCAAAGCATTAGCAGAAGCAAACTTCTCAGTCTATTTGAGTACCTGCTGCTGCAGCAATGGAGAGGCCGAGGATGACAGACAGTGTACTCCACTCTGGATAGTTGCCTGCTACCACCATCTGTCCAGTTAAGCCTTGAAATGCTGGGCAAAATTACCAACTTCAAGACACTCTAGGAAAAGCAGCAACCCCAACACTAAAGGACAATTGGAAGCCCATTGTGATAGATTATAAGGAGGAGTTTGTCAGCAAATGCTGAATATTGTATAATTCTTCTTGTTTATGAAAATTGTATCACCTTTTTGAAGGAGTGTAATCATTTCTTTTTTTGGGTGCATTTTATTAAAATAAATGTTGTTCATTCTAAAATGTATGAATTTACACCTATAAATGCAACCCACAGCGTTTGTAACCACTTACTGAACAAAACTTTAAAATTTGTTCTAGGATTGGATGTTGACGGGCTGTATAGAGTTAGTGGCAATCTTGCAGTAATACAGAAGTTGAGATTTGCTGTTAATCACGGTAAGTTGCTATACGTAACAATTAGTAGTTTGCAGTGTTAACACTAAATTTATTTAGTTCTTAGCATCTGTAAAGTACCAATACATCAACTAACAAATTATATTTTGTTTATGAAATACTGTATTTTTCGCTATATAAGATGCATCTAGTTTTTGGAGGAGGAAAACAAGAAAAAAAATGTTCTGAATCCCAGAAACCAGAACAGCAAGAGGGATCTGGCTTCTGGGATAGCCACCGAAGCCTCTCCCGGGGAGCGGGATGAAGGCTCCCCCTGACTGGAAGAGGCTGCGCGCGGCTAAGCTGCCCTCTGTCCCCTCCCGCAAAAGCCAGCCAAGAGCCGCGCGTTCTTTAAAGGGAGCGCGGCTCTTGCAGGTTTGTCTACAAGGGGGGGAAAAGGACAGCCTGTCAGTGACGGGCTGCCCTTCTCCCTCCTCGGGGAAAAGCCCCCAAGACACGCTAGGCACGGCTCTTTAAAGAGCATGCGGCTCTTGGGGGCTTTTCTGGGAGGTGGGGGAAGGGCAGTCCACAAGAGCCGTGTGAAGCCTCCGCAGGGCAGTGGGGAGCCTTCATCCCGCTGCCCTGTGGAGGCTTTGGGGGGCCCAAAGCCAGAATAGCTAGAGGGAGCACTGCGCAGCTCTCCCTCTAGCTGTTCTAGCTTCGTGCGAAGCCTCCGCAGGGCACGAGGAGCCTTCATGGGCTATCCCAGAAGTTGCGCAGCGCTCCCTCATACTGTTCTGGCTTCTGGGATAGCCCTCGAAGCCTCCGCAGGGCAGCGGATGAAGGCACTCTGCTGCCCTGCAGAGGCTTCACGCAGCTAAGCCAGAAGCTAGAACAGCGAGAGGGAGCGTTGCACAGCGCTCCCTCTCCCTGTTCTGGCTTCGCCGCGCAGCCTCCATTCGCTTCATAAGACGCACACACATTTCCCCTTACTTTTTAGGAGGGAAAAAGTGTGTTTTATAGCGCGAAAAATATGGTAGGTATTTAATCTTTAACGTGTGTGTGTGTGTGTGTGTGTGCATATACAGTCATACCTCAGGTTGCAAATGTGATCCGTGTGGGAGGCACGTTCACAACCCACAGCGTCTGCGCATGCACATGATGCAATTTGGTGCTTCTGCGCAAGCGCTGAAACCCGGAAATAACCCGTTCCAGTACTTCTGGGTTTGGCGCGGTGCGCAACCCGCAGCATTCGTAACCCGAGGTATGACTGTGTGTGTGTACACACACACGCACACACACACACCCCTTCATACCTTGTTTGAATATTGTATTCTAGAATAAGAACTGTGATGGCTCATGTAGCTAAACACTCTAATACTGTATCTGTTTCAGATGAAAAACTGGATTTGAACGACAGTAAATGGGAAGATATCCATGTGATTACAGGAGCTCTGAAAATGTTTTTTAGAGAACTGCCAGAACCACTATTCACTTACACTCATTTCAATGACTTTGTTAATGCAATCAGTAAGTATATGCTAAAGAAGCCTTCCACCCTGAGACAGTTGTATAGCAACTTCAGAACTACGGCCATGTCAGACAGTTATACAAAAATAAGATACTGAGTTGCAAAATCGGAAAGCGCCCCCCCCCATTCAAATTTCACCTTGGTCATGACCTTACTAGGATTGTGGCTTAAACAAATCACAGTCTGTTGTCCTCAGAACTTCATACTCATCTGCAGCGTTAGGATAATACTGATCTACTTTGCAGGCTATTGTTAGAATTGCAACACAATTATGTATGGGAAGTGCTCTGAATATTCCTTAAAGTTGGACTGCACACCTGTGGCTCTCCAGATGTTGGGATCCAGCTCTCATCAGTCTTAGCCAGCATAGGCAATGGTTGGGAAGGTGCTGTTCAGCCAGACCTGGAGGGCTGAAGGTTAGCCATTCCTGCCGAAAGGAAACAACAGAAAGCACTTAAGTGTGTAGGTGGAGAGAAATGATGAAAATCAAATTCATTTTCAAAGTGAGGCAAATGGTCAATCATATTATGCAGAGCACATATCCAAGCAAAATGAATATGAAATTCAAACTGTGTGGATATGGCCCACTCTTTTTAAAACTCCTTTTGTTTATCTGAAACATTATTGAATATGATTTTCAATATAGCGAACAATTACACATGAACATGCACACACATTTAATTAAGCTATTTCACACATGTGGGTGAATCACTTAATTATTTTCTTAGCTTTTGTAAACAGGGACAGTTACTTTTTGTAGTGAACTGCCCATTCCCAGGTTTCATTTAAGCCGAGTTCCACAGCATTAAGATGCTGTATAAGTCTCAGGAGTCAATTCTGCAAGAGGCAAATACATTTTCTCTAGTTTTGTTGTTGCAGAATGGCTATGTTCACTATGGCCACTAGGTGGTAATATGCATTAGCTAATGTCCTTGCAATCAAACCATAAACAGTGAAAAGCAGTGTGCTTAAAAGTTCTCTCCCCCCCTCTCCCTCTCCAGAACAAGAGCCTAGACATCGTGTTCATGCTGTAAAAGAGCTGATTAAACAGTTGCCAAAGCCAAATCAAGATACCATGCAGGTGCTCTTCAAACATCTCAAGAGGTAAGTAGTGCATGGAAGAAAAATGTGGCTCGGTCTGTTTTTCACATCCACAAATGAAGAAACATGATGAAATCACGTTTCTATTTTGCTCTGGAGGTCACCTTGCCCAGCCAGTCCCAGCCCCCTTGTGCCTGCCTTCTAGAAAAACAAGTTCAAGCATTGCTTTTTTTAAACTCAGTTTTGTGTAAATTTGTGGTGGGAAAAAGGGGCCAGACCTATAAAGGGGGTTTAGCTGTCTGTGAGAGAGGTCTTGATATGCATTGGTGCAGATATATGTGGCTGCGTGCTTCCCCAGGGAGAAATGGAGACTGATCATGCTGCAAAGTTCCAGAAGGATACAAAAAGTATGCGCAGGCTTCATTCGTTTTATAATCTGAGAAAGCATCCTGTGAATGTGACAATTGCTTAGTTGAAGCTGTTTGCACATATCAGTGTTTCCGGATTAGGATACCTGCATACAGAATTTCATTAGGGAAGTTATTATGCTATCTGCCTTCTCGTTTGTGATATGAATTTGTATTGGAAGTTCAGTGTTTGCTCTCTCTCCCCTCCTATCTCACAGAATTGTAGAAAATGGAGAGAAGAACCGAATGACCTATCAAAGCATAGCCATAGTCTTTGGTCCAACCCTGTTGAAGCCAGAGAAAGAGACTGGCAACATAGCCGTTCACACAGTGTATCAGAACCAGATTGTAGAATTAATCCTACTGGAATTGAACTCCATCTTTGGACGCTGAATTTCTCCGGTGAAACTGGCCTTAGTAGGAGAACAACTTGGTTTCAGCAGAAACTGCACCTCTTTTGTACATTTATGCATTTGTGGACCAAGCAGCAACTTGATGTTTTTTGCACTTTTGTGGGAGAGGGAAGAGTGTGTGATTTGTTTTACCTGGGCTTTTATGGAACTATTAAAACTTATTTACAGTTCACTTAATGTTGTGAATGTTTCAAGGTTTTAAACTGCGTAACTAGTACACACTGGATTCCACGGGGAGAGAAGCTAAGCCTCGATCTCAAACTGGATAACCTGGAATAGTGTTTTAATATTGATTTTTAATTTTAGGTTCACCACTTTGTTTTGGGGAATATAACCCCCATAAACTGACTTTGAAAACCTCCATGGGCATTTTTAGCGAATAATTACATAATATGCTTACGTGTTAAACCTTAAGATCATTCCTGTATCTTGTCCACAGGGTTTCTGCATTCCTATTTGACAGGCTTAAACAAATGCTAACAGTGGCCAGTGTAAATTCCTCACGTGAGGTTTGCTTTTTTATTGTTTGAACTTTGCACATGTTCTTGCTGGCTCTCTTGAATGCACACTAGTATTACTTCACACACTGAACAGGTACACGTATCCTGCAGAGGATATGCCATGGTCTGTGACGAACCAGAGCTTTCAACTAATAAAGTTCATTTTTTCAGGATATGTTTTGGGCTACACTTTACCTAAATAGTACCTAACAATCCTAACTGAAGGTTGATTTCCACACTGTACTGAATTATTGTCATGAACCTGTGGTAGTGAAATTGGATGTAAATACAGAATTAATTCTAACAGTGTTTTTTTTTTTCTTTTTAAAAAATATCTATATACACTGTTGCATATAGTTTCAGAGTACCTCCTTGTCCTACATTTCTAATAATGTGTAGCTAAGTAACTGGTATTGTGATGCCTCGAATGGATGTCTGAGTTTCCACAGAGAAATGGGCTACTTGTGCACTTTTAAATGCTAATTACATCTGCATGCAAATAATTGTAATGCAAACGGTACTGGAAAAATACTGAGTGTGCTTGCTTACATGGTTAATGCACTACAAGCAGAGCCTCTGATTTATTTAATATGTACAGGAGCTACATTAGAGAAATGTATGACAAATTCTAACATCTATAAATAGCAGAAGCCTATGCTTGAATAGATGGATGTTCGGATATAATGAAAATGCTAAATTTCAGGATTCCTTTTTACATTAATAATGTAGATTGATTTGTAAAATAGGTTTCAGATTTTGTTACAGGAGATGTGATCTGCTGAAGATTTTTTTAAAATGTATTTTTCTAGACTAACCGCTGTATCTGACATTTGCTATGTGGGATCTGAATAAAGAAAATTGTTAGCTGTTTTGGAATTTGATGCTCCAGGTTTGGATGGTATTAGATTGCAGTGAAACTGTGTGCACAAGCTAGCATATCACCTGTTCATTGATAGCAATTGAATCAGGTACTGATTGTATTAAAATCTCTAAACAGCCTTTTGAAGTAAAAAGTACTCAAAAGTGACACGCAAGCAAGAGTGAAACACATAAAACCACTAATTGACTTAATCTGAAAACTACTGCTGGTGTTTGATCCCTGTGAACACAGAGGGCCTGAAAGATTCTTAAATCTTACAGCCTGCTGTGAGCCAGAAAACCTACTTGGGGGAGGCATTCCAAAAGTGTAGCACCACTGCAGAAAAGACCCTGCTTAATACATTATGATCACAGAAGTTGAAGGAGTGAATTAATTTCTTAAAACATGCTGGGAGAAATCCCCTCGAGGCATTATAGGGAAGTACCAGCATTATACGTTCAGCTCTGAGTTAGCATGTGTAATATACACCACTCACCTTTTTGCCTTAAAACTGATCACAATATTCTCCCCCAGCTGCAGCTTATTCTTCAGGGAAGTCCCTTGTCAAGCGAATACAGCAACTTATCTACAAGGTAACCAGATATGCATTACAGTAAATAATTATTGTCCTTCAGAAGGAATGTAGTTGCATCTGATGAAAGACATTTCTTGCAAATCACTTGGGCGCTCAGGTGCAAGAGGGAAGTCAATGAAAATTCCTTTACGCAGTATCCTTTATGTACCCCCATCCACAAATCAGCTGCCAGCTATCACTACCTGGATCTTTAGAATATAAGCAAACTAGTATCATCACAATTAAGATTGCCTTGTTACACACAAGTAAAATGGTGTGAAGCAGTGGTTAAAGTTCTACACCAGGACTAGAGTGATAGAAGTTCAGAATCCTCCTCGGTTTCGAAGGTCAGTGGGTAGTTACAGAATAGACAATACCTCTTAGCCTAGCCTATCTTACAAGGTTGTTGTGAAGACAAAATGGGGGAGGAGAACCAAGGTCTGCCAACTGCACTGGCTGCCAGTTAATTTCTGGGCCCAACTCATAGTGGTTTACAAAGCCTTAAACGGCTCAAGACTGCAGTACCACAAGGACCACCTCTTCCCATATGAACTGACTCAGACCCTGTGAACATAATCTGAGGTTCTCCTTCACATGCCCCCTCCAGGAGAGGTTTCGAGGGCAGCAACACAAGAAAGGGCCTTTTCTGAAGTGGCTTCCCACTTGTGGAATGCTCTCTCCAGAGAGGCTCAGTTGGCATCTTCGTTGCATATCTTTAGGCACCAGGCAAAAACCTTCCTCTTCACCCAGGCCTTTCACCAGTTAAAACAAATTACAACCTTTTAAACCAAAACAGGGGTGTCCAAACTTTTTTCAAAGAGGGCCAGATTTGATGAAGTGAACATGCGTGAGGGCCGACCACTGCTGCAGGCGCCGGATTAAACCGACCAGCGAGCCAGATTAGGCCCCCGATACGGACTTTGGGCATGCCTGTTTTAAACTTGTGTGTGTTTGTTTTGTTTATTATTAAGTTATGTATTTTTGCATTTTTTATACTGTAAACCACTGGATGAAGGGTGGCATATAACTCAAATAATAATATTTAATTCCCTGAAGGAAAGGAGAGAAATAAATATAGTGAGCGTAGTGCAATTTGATGATTAATGGTATTGAAAGCTGGCATTGGATATTTCAAAGAAACAAGAGTGGTATTCTACCTGTCCTTAAGCAAACTTCACGGAACAGCCCTACTGAAGCAATCTGGCTCAGATTTCAAGCCAGGTGTTGGTTCAGTATTTATTAGTAGACTTGGATCTATTCAGCCACTGCACATGTGAAAGGGCACTACAAGTCCAAAGTGATTTCAGGCCCATGGCTTTAGCCCTGATCTTCTCCAGCATGTTCAGGTCAAACACCTGCAACAGAGAAGTGACTTATGCTTCGGTCAGCTTTCTGCATACTTTGGAATTCTGCTTGTGGGCAGAGTCCACACCAGAATCCCTGCTGCAGGCATTTGTCCTGATCCCATGGGAAGCGGGAAAGGGTTGTGTGGCAGCAGGGTCTGAAGGTGTGGTCCCACAGGTCCCGCGTGTTGCCTCTTCCTGTGAGTAATGGCTGAGCAGAGTTGTTCAAGAAATTTAGCAGCTTAACGTCTCCTGCTTGAAACCGGCCTTCTGCCAAGTGCTCAGTCGCCTTGCCAAAAATAGTAAGTTACGGAATGGCTAGAAAAATTCCAAAGTAACTTGGATCAAATTGATAGCTGCTTAATTAGAAACCAAACTTCAGTTCCCTTCAGAATTTCTCCTGTAAAGGAGCAACTGATAATCTCTTGACCAATGGTGTCAGTCTCTGTACTGATCTGATGCGATAGGTAAAGGTCACATGCTAGCTAAACATCTCCAAGCATCTTGTCAGTTCTGGGATACCAATAATTGGCTCTGACTTGAGCAATTAGCATAAGCAGAGGCTGTAAGAGATTGCTAATGACTCTCTTTTCCTGCCTAATACGCAACAGAGGAAGGACCAAAGAGGAATGACAGATCAGAAGCTTTCTTTGTATCAGTGCCAGGTTCAATCACTGGGATTCCCAATTCATAGAATTGCAAAGTTAGCGGGGACCACAAGAGTCATCTAGTCCAACCCCCTGCAGTGCAGGAATCATTTGCCCAACATGGGTCTTGAACTCGCCACCCTGCGATTAAGAGTCACATGCTCTACGGACGGAGCTATGCTTTCGGCAGAGCTGAAAAGACTCATTCTGGACTCTTTGGAGCCACTGCCAGTCACTATAAATTGGCATTAGACCAGATGGGGCAGTGCACTGACTTAGTCTCACATGACATGTCCCACAACTTCCATGACAACAGTTTCCTGAATCTAAATGCTTAAAAAAAATGTGTGTTGCAAACTGGTATATATCATGGCAGGAATTGTTTTCATCGGCATTGATAGGCCTTTACCTTTTCTCAAAGGCTTTGTAAATTTTCATTTTCTTTTTTAAAAAAATGAGCAGAAAAGTTTATGATTTATTGCAGGGAGAAAACTTGCAAGTCCCACACTGAACTTAAAACACATTGGCACAAATGAGCAGTTTAAAATAACCGGAGTCAGGCATAATGTTTGCAATTAGCATATCAAAGCTGTCAGCTCTATCACATCGGGATCTATTGTCCTGAAGTGTGGCTGTGCTACACTGAGTTTTGCTAACTCAGGCATCGCTTTGTTGGAAATAGCTGCAGTGCTTTCCTTGGGGCGCTGGAAGGGAGGCCTCCAATTAGTGACATTCAGAATACCTTGCGTTTTGCAAATTATGTAACTTTGTTTAGTCACCATAGATTCTGATGGCGGGTTGGGAACAAGACTGAATTTGATGCTGTTTTGACTCGGGGAAGAAATATATGTTTAATCCCTCACATTTGCTTTAAGCAATACAATCTCTTAAGATCTTTTATGCCACACTAACTCTTTACATGTTCCTTCATTTCACACCCTAGTAGGAGTACCAAAGACCTTTATAGACATTCATTTTACGCCCTTGCCTGTATTGTGCCTCTGCAGATTCCTGACTCCCTAACAGTCGTTCATAAGGAGGGAAGCTGCATGGTCAAGAGTTGCGTTCAGTTTCCCAAAGCTAACTTTTTGGTTCTTATGGTTAAGCTTGAGCACAGATAGTAAGTCAGTTTTCTGTGACTACCCAGCTTTATGCCAAGGCAGAAAAGAGCAGCAATCTGTTGGAATCGCTAATTTATACGCCGTAAACTTTGGCTAGGACAAGTTGGACGCAGTGCTCTGAAGAGGGCAGTTGCTGAATGTCTAATGAGGCATTCCAAAGCCACGCAAGAGAAAAAGAGACGCTCCCAGGAATCTTAATGAGCTCCCACAATTGCAACACTGTGTGGATGGAGCAGCTGCAGAGGCCGTTTTCTGCCGGATCAAGGCCTTACAAAACACCCTGTCCCAATAAGAATGGATTAAGTGAATATTTTCTACATTGCAATTTTGCTTAAAGGAAGCATTTGTAAAGCATTCCATTAGAGGGGGGGGGGTGGTCTCTGTCTCAGCTCCCCTTTACCCCTCCAGAGAATAAGCTAGAATTCTGCATTTTGATTGATTTTACTGATCAAAGAAAGTTGATTTTTAAAAAAACCAACAACCAAAAAACTTGGCTTTGACCGCCAGCTGCATTTTCCATTGCAGACAAATGATTATGCAACAATCCTTAAAGATTTGTTCTACAAAAGCAAGCATTACTGCACATGTAGAACTGGCTGCCTCTAGCTTCTTTTTTTATAATGGGTTGCAGAAAGTTTGTTAATCCATTTAAATCTTGCCCTTTAAATTTATTTACACAAAAGAAACATTTTCTCCAAGGAAAAAAAAAAATCAATCTTCTCCTTTCTGCTTCCAAATAACAGATATAACAAGTGCCCACTACGAGGACAGCTGCTTAGAAGCCATCAACGTCCTGCAGGTTGTTTATTTTGACTTGCTACCGCAGGTGGAGCTTAGAGGCGGCAGACAGGAGGGGGACCATCTGCAGTTAATGCAGCAGACATCTCTTGAGCACCTTTTGAGTGCAAGGAGATTTTTGTTTCAAGGCGCAGCAAACTCATGCAGATTTTAGGCAGAAGGAAGAGGGAACCCCAGCTGAAGTCTAAAAAGCTTTCTCTGATTATTCACAAAGGGGAGGCCAAACAATGTACTATTTGTGCATAGGAGCCAACTCGTAGGGCCCAAGGTCCCTTTGCCCCTCCTAATAATATTTGCGGGGGCCACCTCCCATGTTGATGGGCATTCAAATGGGGTGTGTGCGCGCCACGTCTTGTGATCAATTATGTGGGGTGGGGCTTACATGGCCCCTCCCCCCCAATATTTCATTCAAGTTGGCATCCCTGGTTTTGTGTGAATATTGAACAAGCCTATTTGCTATTGAGCTTTTAGAAAGAAAGAAAGAAAAGAAAGAGAAAGAAGGAAGGAAGGAAGGAAGGAAGGAAGGAAGGAAGAGCCCAGACAATGTGCACACATTCTTGCACATTGCAAGATGATCACTTGCAAATGATCAGCTTGATAACTGATACAGTTTAGAGAAGAATAAACTTATATAAGGGATATGATGAGCAGATTCCCAAACTAGCCTCAGTTTCACTCTCCCTTCATATTTAGGAGTACAAATAACCAGAAACCAACTTCATTGCTAACCAAGTGTGCCACGTAATCCCATACATCCTAGAAAACAAAACAAACTGATGGGTGCACATGGAGACAAGTGACAATTGAAAGCACCCTACAACAACATACCCAATCCTCCAAAAGAAAAACTAAGGAAAATCCCCCAAATCACTAAACAGGTCCACACAGTTCATGCTTAAAGCGTGGAAGGAAAAAGTAGCCACTATTCCAACATGCAGCACAAAACATCCAAACAAAAACATGGCAAGCCAAAGGCTTAAACCACCTAACAGACTTATTTAAAAACAACAACCATACTGACACAAGAAACACAAGACAAACTAAGGGACACGTAAATACCCTGGATAACACACTCCCAACTGCATGTCTTCTTAACAGCCCAGCAGTAAAAGCAGAAGCCACTAAGCCTTTGACCACCTTCGACCTACTTCCTAAAGTACAGAACTTTAATAAAAAATAAATAGAATAAAAATCTATAGCAGGACCTGGTGGTTATAAACACAATGAGCTGTTCTGTTAGCAGCTTAAGGCCCAACTGAGCCAGAGTCTGTCCACACACCATACATGTAGAACACATTTTCCTGTCCCCCCACAAATCTTGAGAACTGGTTCGTTAAGGATGCTGGGAGTTGCAGTTCTGTAAACTGCTGTTCCCAGGATTCTTTGGGATGTGTGTGCTTTGAAGGCAGGGCGCTTATGTTTTTGGTTTCAAATAGGAGAATGAAGCACCCCTGCAACTTGGCCACAGTGGTGCAAAAGGAATTCAAAAGTACGCGAATCCATTGAACTCAGCAGCAGTTACTTCTGAGTAAACGTGCAGAGGATTGGTCTGTAAATCATGTTGCAGTTTCCAGTTCCAAACTATTTTTAGTTATCTTTTCCAGGACTTTGATACAGCTTTTGGCGCTTTCGCTCTCTCCAACCACTCATGTCATTCCTTTCCCCTTTTTGGTAAGCACGGATAGATTTTCCTGCATGTCTTCAGCCGCCCACCTGCTATTTTGCCTGCCCTGAAAGTCAGTGTGACTGGAGATTGTTTGTTTCCTTATTTGTACAATCTCCTCATTGAGAATGTCGGCAGGAATGTGCACTGCCTGGCAAGCGCCCCGAATTTGCTGCTTTGCCTGCAGACAGTGTAAAAAGGGCTTGAGCAAGTCCTGCAGTTGCCTTCTAATGAGCCTGGGCTGGAAACGAGAGACACTTAACTGATCACAAATGTACTTGGAACAACTCTCTCTTTCCTTATTTAAAACGATCAAAATGGCTCTCTTTTACTAAAGATGAATGGACAATCATTATCCTAATGCAATGCAAATTCATTTTATGCTAATTTCCTATGTACCATCCATAAACCTGCTGTCAGTGTATTATACCCCTATATTCAATTTGAAGAGATGTATAATTTCATACACTAACAATTTGCTTAAAAAAGACTCCTCCATGCCAAGATCTTTGGTAAGGGGTGATCAATCTACTTAAAAACACTTGATAAAGGGCAGGCGGAACCACTCAATAAAATCAATAATGCCAAATACTTTATGTTCAAGCAGTAAGCAGCTGCAAGCATTATTTTGCTAATTGTATTAACTGGAGATTTGATTGCATAAAGAGCCTATTCTTCCATTAGTAACAGAAAAATAAGAATATATACCCTTGTTATGAGCAAATAACTGTGGAGGGTCAGTAGCAATAAAACAAAATCTCTTACAATACAATCCTAGGCATGTGCACTCAGAAGTCAACTCCATTGAGCTCATCAAGACTCATCCTGTTGTAGTCTCACTGCTGAGCAACAACGTGCAGAGCTCAGTGGAGTGGGAGGCCAGTCAACCAGAAGAGTCTGAGGTGTACTTACTTGGAGGCCGAGACAGCATACGAAGTCAGGTCCAGTCCTAGGGTTGGGCGAACAGCAATCTGCATGGTCAAACAGTCCTGAGGTCTGGTCATCCAATGATCAGTGGGTCAAGATGAGCAGGCAGCAGCCAGGCAATGCCAGGAACTACAAGCATTGTCTTCAGCATCTGACTGCTGCTGGAAGCTCTGCTTAAGAAGGCTGAAGCCAGCTGGTTCTCATCAGGGCCTTCTCCTTTGTGTCCTTGAAGGCTGATCAGCTGCAGGTGGAGTCACTCTGCCTTCTCCCCCTTCAGGCTGCTGTTCAGCAGGCGAAGCTGACTCCTAGCCCGTGGCACATTCCTAGGAAAGTGTATATAGGATTGCAAACTGAATATCTAGTAATCTTAGGATAAGTTTAAAATTAGACTCTTATCTAAATTGCCTTTGGCTTCAGTCATAGAAGATCCTAACAGATATTCATAGATTTCATTCAAAAAACCCTCATATAGGTATAAAGATCTACCAGAGTTCCATCTAGTCCAGCATCTTCTTCCCATAGTGGCCAACCAGACCTACACTGGAACCTCAAAAGCAAGCAAGGGCGCTATAGACCTCTCAAGTGTTATCAAGAGGTATAGTCCTCCTTATCAAAATGGCTGACTGCATGTTATGCACAAACTAGTATAACAGAACTGCAGGAATCTCTCATAAAATGAGAAATCAGCTTGTGTGGGGTATTTTAAACTAAGAAGCAGTGAGTGACTAACACTTTGGGCTCATCCACACTTTGCTTGTGCCATGCCTAGAATAGATGGGTCCGATCAGCTTTCCGCCTGACCCACACTTTCTAGGCATGGTCTGAGTTGTTTCCCCCTTGCCTAACTCCTTTCCAAGAGAAAACCTGTTCTTTGGTGATAGATCAGAACAAATGACAATTTGCAGAAAAACCCAAATTGCTGTTTGAACACTAAGGAGCAGTTTTCTCTGGATGAAAGCGGTGAGACAAGAGGAATTGTGGACAAACCCTTTGCCAGCCTGCCATTTCCTTGTTCCAAATCATGCTTTTTACGTGGTTTTCCGTGGACTGATGTTTGCTCTGATTCAGTGGCAAAGAGCAGCTTTTCCAGGGAAAGAGCAACCAGTAAGAAAGGGAGGAGGATTTAAGCTGGATCCCAAGTCCACTCAGCTTGGTCATGTTGGCTGGCAGCCTGGAGTGAAACACTATTTTAAAGGCTTGCTTTCCCTCTGGCAGGCTTAGCTAGTGTAGCAGCGGCAGCCCTGCTTAACTTATGCCACTGTGTTTTCCACCCGCTTCTTGTGCATAGGCCTGCTCCTTATACACTGTTCTTCACTCAAGATTCTGCCTTCCTAAGTTGCTTCTCCTATCTCTGTCTGTCTCAGTATCTGGGTTCTGCACATGCGTTTGTGCATAGAGCTTAGTTGGCTCCCAATTTGCCCAGTACATTGTTCCAGGTCTCACTATACAAGAGTGAGGGCTGGTGCCCATTGAGACTAGCAGGGCAGAAGGCAGGGAGACCAACAGCAGATGGGGTCAGAGTCAATGACAGGCAGAGATTCACCTTGGCTGGTTGTAAGGAACAAGGAAAAAGGGTAAGTTCTGCTTTGACAGAATCCTAACTTTTAACTGCATTTCTGATGTACTAACTGCTGCTGCGGGACGCGGGTGGTGCTGTGGTCTAAACCACTGAGCCTCTTGGGCTTGCCAATCAAAAGGCCAGCAGTTCGAATCCCCACAATGGGGTGAGTTCCCGTTGCTCGGTCCCAGCTCCTGCCAACCTAGCAGTTCGAAAGCACGCCAGTGCAAGTAGATAAATAGGTTCTGCTCTGGCGGGAAGGTAAACAGTGTTTTCGTGAATTGCTCTGGTTTCACCAGAAGTGGCTTAGTCATGCTGGCCACATGACCCAGAAATCTGTCTGTGGACAAACATCGGCTCCCTTGGCCAGTAAAGCAAGATGAGCGCCACACCCCCAGAGTTGTCTGTGACTGGACTTAACTGTCCCGGGTCCTTACTTTTAACTGCTTCTGCAGAAGCTTTTCCACTGCTAGGAATTTTGCTTTTGAGCAGACAGCTGCATTCCTTTTTAAGGCACAGAAAACATCTGGTACCTACTAACTTTGTTTTTCATTAAAGCCAGTTGTTCCCAAGCAGTTTTAAAACCTCAACAAAGTAAGGAGATGTGATGTCCTCTGGGTTTGAAAATTCAAGACCCTTCTGTGATTCAGAATTTCCACTATTGACAACCGTGATTTGACAGGATCTCACTTCACATGGGACCAGCTCCTCCCTTATTGTGCCTGCCTGATTTTGCAGGGCTGTTTAGTCCTAGTGTTTTCTTTCTACTCCTCTAGGGCAGTCTGTGGTGGAGTTCATTACAACAGCCCCCTTAGCAAGCCCAAAAATTCAGACAGCTGTGTTGATCCATTACCACACAGAAACGTCAAAGAGCAACAGAACATAGCACATTACCTAGTTTCTTAGATTCAGCATGACTCCAATCCTATGCATGGTTTTCCGGGACTGAGCTCCTTTGAACTCAGTGGTACTTACTTCTAACTGCATAGGTTCAACTTGTAAAACACATTGAGCTTTAACAAAAGATCTTAGCCAGCTGAAATGAAACCTTTCAGCTTTTAATTAGAAATGAAAACAATCTTGCAAATAAGCATCACCACGTAAACTGCTAACATGAAGTTAGACCTCCATGAAATAAAAGGGAAAAAAGTATCCTGTCTCTGCTTAGTTATTTTCCTCCTAACTTGCTGGCAGGTGTGGAGGACATTTGGTCCTCCAGATATTGCTGAAATACAACTCCCATCAGCCTCAAGCATGGCCAAGGATGATGGGAACTGTAGTTCAGAAACATCTAGAGGCTCAGAGAGTCCCCACCCCTGCTTTATGCCTCTGCTAATATGTCTCAAAGAAACTTGAAAGCCTCCTTATCACCTCATTCACTTGTCAAGGCAAGGAGATTCTTTCAAGTATCCTGGTGCTCCTGCAGATTATGTCATTGCTCTTGCTCTGAGAAAAGTCCCAGAGCTGCAATCCACTGTATCTCCTAAATCTGTATTTCCAAACCTTGTCTGCAGGGGGAAAGGGACGACAGCAGAGAGAGTTTCTTGTTTAACTGAAAACATGCACAAGCTGAACACTGTTGTTTGAAAGTATGTGATACTCTCCATTAATGGGGGTGCCCATATATTGAAATAACTTTTAATACCTGCTGTTTCCTACTGTGGTAAATGGTACTGTACTACAATATAAAGAACATTACTACTAATAGTAGTAGTAGTAGTAATAATAATAATAATAATAATAATAATAATAATAATAGTAATAATAATAATAATTTCATATTTATACCCCGCCCATCTGGCTGGGTTTCCCCAGCCACTTTGGATGGCTTATAGACTATATAAAGCACAATGAAGCATCAAACATTAAAAGCTTCCCAATACAGGGCTGCCTTCAGATGTCTTCTATAAGTTGAATAGTTCTTTATCTCCTTGACATCTGAAGGGAGGGTGTTCCACTACTGAGAAGGCCCTCTGCCTGCATCTCTGTATCTTCACTTCTCGCAGTGAGGGAACCAGCAGAAGACCCTTGGAGGAAGGTACCTTCTTTCTGTGTAAAATAAATGTGGAATGCTCAGTTAACACATTTCCCCCTCTATCATATGCTTATTGCTGGTGTGGAACCAGGATGATCTATTCTAGGGAGCTGCATTTTTCTCATAAGGGAAGGAGTCTTCATCCCAGCTCAAGCCTTTTGTTTTCCCCAAAGGCTGCAAAACCTTTGCTAAGCTGTTATTCGCAGCATAATTATTCCCCTTTAATGCCTCGGAAACCTGAGATTCTTGATGACTCCGACTATGGGGACAGGGCCATTTTTCATGGGCTTTTTGAAATTTGCTGCAACAACTGAGTAGAGATTCTCAGGGGAAACCCGGGGTGGGGGAAAGGATTTGGCAGCGCAGTTTCCTTGAAGTCGCAGGGGGGATCCCTCAGGGCCTCTGAAACAATTGTTTAGGGGTTTGGTTCAGTGTGTTGCACATTTATTTTTAATAATAGTTATACAGTATACTGCTAACTCATGTAGATAATGCCCGAGCAAATATAAAATCACAGTAAACATATCAAAAATATAAATGCCATAACTGGCCAATCACTAAACTCCATCCAACTGAAAAGGCCTGCCGACACAAGGTGGTTTTCAAAAGACATCTAAAAGTAAGAGCACCAGAAGGTAATAAAAGCCTGCTGGATCAGGCCAGTGACCCATCTAGTCCTCCATCCTGTTCTCACAGTGGCCAGCCAGAAGCCTATGGGAAGTCCACCAGCAGGACCCGTGCACAAGAGCACTCTATCTACTTGTGATTCTCAACAACTGGGATTCAGGGCCATGTTGCCTCTGACTGTGGAGGCAGAATATAGCCATTGTGACTAGTAGCCACTGAGAGCCTTGTCCTCCATGAATTTGGCTAATCCTCTTTCAAAGCCATCCAAGCTGGGCATCATCATCATCAACAACATTTGGGAGAGTGAAATCCATAGTTTAACCATGAGGTATGTGAAGAAGTATTCTCTGAAGTTGCGCCAGGCAGAACTTTTGCTGATTTTCTGTAGCATCATTCAGGGCAGCACAGAATTGGGTCCTGGGCATTTGCCTTGGTACTATGAAACTAATGAAGCTTATGCTTCAGGGCCTCTAATCCTGGAGGGGCCCCAGAAGTGACTTCAGTCCACATTGCTTAATTTATGGGGGGTAAAGACCTGACTTGAGTCACACAATTCAGACCATTCTATGATGCATCATGCATGTATATAACATTTCCCTAATTTTAGTGCCCCCCCCAATAACTTGAAAACTATAAGGCATAGGAAATTTTTTTTTGTACCAGTGACTTTGACATGTGAAATAATCCAGTACAGCATTTTTTTCTCTCAGAATCTCAGATGTAGTAGTTAATTTAAAAATAAATAAACTGTGATGATCTGTCATGGAACAACCCAATGAAGAAAATAACTGTGGTTACTCGGACCTCATTGCTGGTCACAAAGGAGGACCCATGGCAGTTCAAGCTTCAGCGCCCCCAAAATGTAGGTCAACCTGTAGAAGGCTCATGACCAAAAAAATGTATGCCGTGGTGCCTAGGAATTTCTCCATCCCACTGACCCCTTTTAAACCAGTGTTCTTTCCCCAAAGGTGCTGAATGATCCATCTTGGTGCTGATTCCTCTGAAGAGCCTTTGCTACCCCTGGTGACGAAGAAGCAGGGTGTCTTCTTGCAACCCTGGAGAGCCCAGCGTGGGAGTAGCGTGACTAAGAATGGCAAATGAGGTTAACTGCTGAAGGAGGGCAGGAGGAAACCACAATTGCCCCTAAGGAAGCAATTATTGCCATTTCTAAAAAGACAACCACTACCTCTCTCTCACCACCACCGATAACACTCAAGAACAGACAGGATGTTGCTGTGCTTTGGAAATTGCTGCTCAGCTACAATGCATATGAAACTGCACCTAGGCTGCAGATTAGAAGGCTATTGATTTTATCCATCACTGTCCAGGGGGAGAGAATAAGGATGGTGCCGT
This sequence comes from Podarcis tiliguerta, assembly GCF_965153285.1. Classification (NCBI taxonomy): domain Eukaryota; kingdom Metazoa; phylum Chordata; class Lepidosauria; order Squamata; family Lacertidae; genus Podarcis; species Podarcis tiliguerta. The sequence continues at coordinate 41,054,806 of NC_139545.1, read as the reverse complement.
TTTCACTGCAGGCGGAGGAGGAGGAGGGAAGGGGGAGGCCCACACTTGCATTCAAATGAGCTGGTGACTCTGTGCCTGAGCTGCCAGGGCATGAATGCTAAGCAGCTTCCTTCCCGGTTCAATCTGCTCAGTGCCTAGCTAATAATTATTCTCTGGAGAAAACCCTACAGGAGACATTTATTCCTCCCTCCTCTCCTTCGCTTGCATCTCCCTGGTATTTATGCAAGATTAAGGAGCCTGGTTACGCTGTTACCTCTCTGATTGGTGCTCTATTTTAACCTCGCTTATAAAGCACCGGCCCAAGCCTTTTCCTGTAGACAAGAGCAAGAGGAGCCTTTCTTCCTCCCCACATTTCTCTCCACCTTTTGTATGAAAACGGCGGCATGGATTGGCTGTTCTCAGGATTGCCTCGTGGCAGGCAACCAATGAGGAGAGGCGGGGAGGATAAATGGTGCCAGACTCCCAGAGGTGCTGTGGCACTGTGTAATTATTGCTCCAGACAGCTGAAAGCAGCAGGGCTTCTCCTCTCTCCTGCTTCATTTCAGCCTGCCATGATTGCTGGCACAGAAAGATGCTGATTATAAGTAAACATTAATTATGCCCCTGCTATCATGCCGGTTGAAGTACAGTTATCTTAACAGAGAAACAATCCTATTGCTTGCCCTCCTTTTAAAAGCAGAAAAACCACTTCCCAAGCTGTGGGTTCAAGCTTTTAAGTAGTTTTCTTGTGCAAGGAACACAGCACAAGCTGGGGATGGAGAGCTGCCTGTTTTGTGGCTTGCCGTGGGCAAGGAGGCTCCGGGACAAAACTTCGCTTTATTATGGTGCTGTGTGGCCCTCTCGGAGGTCCAGAAAGTCCTAGGCTCCTTCCAGCTTTTGAGACCCCCCCCCCCAAGCACACAATAAGCACACAAAAACAAAACAAGGCACCAAAGACAATAAAATGTGACAGTTTTCTAAGAATATATGATGAGTGTGTTAGATCAGGCTAATGGCCCATCTAGTCTAGCATCCTGTTCTCACAGTGGTTGCCCGTAGGAAGCCTAGATTACCTATAAATCCCTGCAGCAATCTGTTCAGTGACAGCTTCTCCATCATCACCAGATGCAACTTCATCCTCAAGAGTGAGGTACAAGCAAGGCCATCCCTGCCATTAGGCAAAGTGAGGCAGCTGTCTTAGGCGGCTGTTCCTGGGTGGCAGTGGTGAGGTTGGGAGGAAAGAGCTGTGTGTGCCACATGGCCTAAGTCTTCTTGCTATCCTCAGGTGTGATGGAGGACAATGTCCCATCACCAGTGTTAAAGTAACATTCAGCTGGCACTTTGGTTGGCTTCTGTAAGAGGAACTGTAGGGTTAGAGGAGCTGTCCTCTGCCTCAAGCGGCAAAATACTTTGAGCAGGCCCTGGGTATAAATGGCAAGATAAACTACCTGAAGTCACATTCTGAGCTCCAGGAAGAATCAGGGTCTCAAAGTCCACACATTTTGCAGCCCATTTAGCAATCCATGAGCTGTCTTGACCAGCTTCTCAGGTACTGAAGAGGGAAGGGATGACTGGTGTATACAAATAAATAACAAAATGCCTGACTGCCCAGAAATATGCCGAAACTTCTTTTTATAGAAGCCTGAACAAGATTCTCCTGAGTCAGGAAGGGGTTGGAATGCTAATGGTAATTCTCCCCCCCCCCAAAAAAAAGCTGAATTGACACACTCAGATGCATCTTCAGCGACAACTGCTTGCTTCTTAAGGTGAAAAGGGCTTAAAGTCTGTTTGGTGGAAATGGAACATTGGATCTCCTTAAAACTCTTGGCACTCTGCATCCCCCTCAAATTTCACGTATCTCTTTAGGAGGCAACACAAAGGGGCTATCAGTGGCAAACTGCCACACTAGCTCTGAGCAGGACTTGCTCAGCCCCAAGAAGGATCGAAGTTGATCTTTGTGCTTCACAAATGGCTTTTGCTAGGTCTTATTTTGGCAGCATGCCCGCCTGAGAATGCTTTACAAATTACACCGTGTCTGTCTAAAACTGACATTCTGCCCCGTTGATAGCGCCCACATTACTGAAACTCTTATAGGATGCCTTATTTAATTGTGCCATGCTCAGGTTCATCCTTGCTGCACACCAGAATGTAATTTTGGAAAATTTTAATGCGCCCGCTTTCTCCAGATGTTGGACACCTTACATTATGGAATGCAGATGCTGCGGAAGCCAAATCAATTTTTTTTTGCACGGGAATAACATTTCTGGAATGATAAAAGCTATGAACTTATGGGATTCTTCTGTTACAAGAATCCACTGGTGGGTTAAGGATAAGTTAAGGGGACGGCAGTCTACAACAAGGTGAGCTGGGGTTTCTCAGTGCTAGGAAGCCTGCTTTACAAAGGGTAAAACCCCTGGTCCATTTGCTCTCTACTGTCTACACCTACAGGCAGTGCATGTCCCGGGTTTGCCACCCCTACCTAGGTATGCCTAGATTTGAACCTGAGACTTTCTGCCTTGAAAGCATGTGCTCTATCAAATAAGCTTCCCCTGAAGCACGGCTGGGGAACCTATGGCCTACAAAATGTTGCTGGACTCCATATCCCTAATCCCCTCTATCCATATGCCTGTATACACTCTCAAATAACTAACAGGTTTGCAAGAAAGGACTTTCCCTTGCAGAAGCCATGCTGATTCTGCTTCAGTACGGCTTGTTCTTCTGTATGCTTTAACAATACTTCCCACCAGTTTTCCAGGGACAGACATTACACTAACAAGTCTGTTATTTCCTGGATTCTCCCCAGATCCCTTTTTTAAAAATGGGTGTTACATTGTCTACTTTCCAGTCTCCATACTCCTTCTTTCTCAATCTTCATCGTTCCATTTCTCCCTGAGAATACTGGGAAGCCTATCCCTAAGGGTCAGACTACAGGGACTCTAAAGTGGTGACAGGGGATCAGTGTCCTTCACATGGTTTTGGATTACAGCTCTATTGGCTGTGCTATCTGGGAATCATGGGAGTTGGAGTCCAACAGCAACTGGAGAGATGCAGGTTCCCCCATCCATTTCTAAAGAGATACACTTCATAAGACAAACAGAACAAACTGCAAACTATAAGGATACACCACTGTCTTATAGTACTTTGCTTTGGCTAGGCAGCTACATTTTTGTAAAAAACACCACCACCACTACTCATGCTGTTCTTTGATGGAGCAACAAGCATTATGAGTGAGTTGGAACTTCTTCATTCATCTTTTCTGAGAGGCTGGGGGGCTGTTTTTTCCTCTCCTCTTCTTCCAGCACCCAACACTTCAAATAGGAAAGGGCACTGTATTTTGAGGTACTAAATTTTAGAAATGCACACACAAGTCTCCTTATGTGGTGCAATTGCACACATCGTTGGAGTAGACAATTACAGCGGCTGCCAGAGTGCTCTTGAAAGGCAGCCTCTGCTGAGGATAAGATTTCACTTTCTTGTGACAACCCTGCATTGCAGTGGAAGAGTCTCAATTTGATTATCTGGCTGTTCCATAGCTCTTATATTTACAACCTTGCTGACCTCTGGGGAAAGGGTAAGGATAGCCAGCCAATCACTCTGGAGCCATTTCCAAAGGTCAAAGCAAGAGAACATTCACTCCTGGTAATTCACAAATGCTACATCTCTGAACCCTGGTCCCCCTGACAAAAAACTGGCAGAAGAACACAAGTTAATGTGAAATATTTATCCATTTCTAGGGCAACTGTCTCAACACAAAGCATTAACCTCATTCTTGCTTCAGGTTTCAAGGCTACAGACTGAAGTGCTCTAACAGGATCTGAAATATAACTGATATTTATTAATGGATGCTTTTGAATGCTTTCCATTTTCAGTTGGAAATATAGCTCAAAGTAAGTTCATGGTGGGTTCCTTTGTCCTTTTATTTACTTGCCTCCCGTAGGCAAGTAAATAAATGCACAGCCACAATATAAACCATACCTTTTGGAATAACTTGCACTCCTGTCCAGTAATGAGCCCTTTGAGAGATTGCTTCACTGCAAAATCATGAAGGTGCTCATTCCCATCCAAACATTTCTGAGCGCTTTTCCAAATAATTAAGAATAAACATCGGGTCATAGCTGTCTTTGCTGGCATATCTGCTTGCTATGTGGGTGCGGCGTAACAACCGGACTTGCCCTGCTTTGGTGACATCATTGGTGGTGTGTGACCCATCTTAAGTGCAGAGTCAGACAAGTCTTAACACCGAGCTCTGTCACAAGTAGAGTTTCACACTTCATGCTGTCAACACAATCCATGGAATTACTTCTAACTTTTATGGCGAGATAAAACATAGCCAGACCATCTTGACTCAATGGAATCAACGCATCTTAAACATTTCTGACCGACTCCACCATCTTCTTAGAGATAGAAATAAATAACCCACGGTGTGTGTGTGTGTGTGTGTGTGTTTGTGTGTGCATGCATGTGTAAAACACTTTTACAACATGCAAAATGAGCATATTGCTACAAGCAAAGTGCTGGCCCAGTATGGCTGAGATGAATGTAGCTCTCAGCTTAGTGCAGCTCCATGTCTCTCCCAGCATCAGCAAGTGCTGACACCAGGGGTGAATGTACCGATGGGAGGACAAGGTGCCCTGGAGAGGCTGCAGTAGCTCCACTGCTCAGCAATGGATGGTGCTGTGAAGGAATCAAAGAAGGAGACCAAAAGACAGCACACTCACACACTCAGAAGGGAGGAGAAGGCTGTGGGGATGAAGGAATAAGCTATAGTCCCAGCTCAACGTACATAAGGGAGCCTGGGAAACCACTGTAGAAGGGCGTGGGGGCCATTATAGGTTCCATGATTGTGACTCAAGGAAGCTAGGCTCATTTCTGCCTCTTTTCTGTCAAAGAGTTTTCTGCCTACCCTGCCCAATCTGTGACACTAGGGTAGTTTGGGTAATCTATATTGGAGGCTTCATTTCATACACAACCATACCCCAACCTTCTAGTGCATTATAGTATAGATAAGCACTGGAAAAAGGATCAGGTGTGCCAAAAAGACATCCCTTTGGAGGAACAAAGGCTCACTCAAGCAAGCAGGGACAGGTAAGGCCTCTGCTTGTCCACCAAGTTCACCAGGCGTGGTGGACAGAAACAATCTCTTGTAAGTGCACCAGCAGCCTCAAGCACAGAAGACATCGCCACTTCCTTTCCAGGGGTTTCCTCTTGCCTGTAACATTAAGCCACCCACCCAGATGCATTTTTTAAATGTAGCAGCCTGAAGTGAATCATGGGCAAGTTAGCAACAGACACCCCCTTGCTTAAAAATAAGATGAGAGTTCAAAATAGCACAGTAGTTGCAGGGGAAACTGACGGCACAACCTAACACAATCCTTGCTCAGGCAGAAGACCAACTGAGTTCAGCGGTGTTTGATCCCACGTAAATGGGTAAAGGATTGCAGTCTAAAACATGTATAGGCAGGTTGAGAAGCTGGTAGGGAATGCTTGTATAGATAAGACAGCAGAGTAAAAATAAATAAAATTGAACAGTGATCAAGAGTGGATTTCATTTACTGTGACACGACGTTCAATTCTGTTCATCAGTATGAAGCAAAGTAGAAGACCACAGTGGTGCAAAATCGATATTTCTATGTATTTGAGAGCAATGGCATGTATTGATCCATAAGCTGTCACATGTAGAGGAGGAAAGGAGAAAGTATGACCAAACCAAAACTGTGAGAGTTACTGAATGTTGTGCATGATAAATTTAGCATTCCTAAATTTGAACGCTTAGACCCACTTGTGGTGTTTTTACAGAGCCCCCAGTCATTTCATGGACTATTGACCTATACACCACTACTTTATTCTTCCGCTGCCACCAATTTTGTGGGGAAAACCCAGGGTTCCCCGGTGAAGTGTTGAGTCTCAGTCAGGTAGGGCTAACAATGAAGATTAAAGTTTATTTTAAACACAAACAAGTTTTAAAATATATTTGAAACACTGCCACTCTATTCCCTCTCAGTATTGTCCTTGTCTCTAACTCACTCTGACTCCTCTATCTCCCCTCCTCCTAAAAGAACCAACCGAACTAACTGTCAAAACCTCTGGGCTGAGCCTCAAAATCAGGTAGGCTCTGCTCCCCGGGCTTTCTTATTGGTCAACCTATTAACCCTTTCTCTCCCCCAATACAAACCTATCCCCAAAGAATGGGCAAATGCCACATCACTTCACAGTATTTTTGACACTGAAAGCTACCTTGTGGTCAGGGCTGTACACCAGCGGCAGACCTACATTCTGGGGGCCCTGAAGTTTGAACTGTTATGGGGGCCCCTTCACAACCAGCAACGAGGTCTGGGTACTCACTGTTTTCTTCTTCAGTGGGGTTGTTCCATGGCAGATCACCATACCTTTACAATATCTTTGCTACTGACTCTCAAACATTGGGATTGTTGAAATCTAGACAATCATTTTGAATTGTGCGAATCAGGTCTACTAGACCAAAAAAACTTTAAGCAATGTCGACTAAAGTCGCTTCTGGGGCCCTGAAGCTTAAGCTCCATTAGCTTCGTAGTAGACCCACCCTTACCAGACACACATTTTTGCATGCAGCCAGGAAGAACATGATGTAGGCATCCACTGCCTTCAACCCAACTTTTCCCCATTCCAGGTGGCAGCAAGGAGACTGTGGCTCATGCTCTCACTTTGGGGTGGACCCCCTTAAATCAATGGGGCCTGGGTAAATGCCTTCCTGTACCATCTGCTGAAGATGTCTTCTCAATGTTCCCTAACATGCTTGCCATGTTTCTGAAGTCAACAGGAATGGACCAAGACGGGTTGTGGCCCATTATTAGTGCCTGATTAATCAGAGTAGATTAGATCATTCTTTTGCCCTGCTTCTAAATCTGTGCCCTTCCAGTTAGCAAAGTTAGGGGTTTTGGTTATCCCAGCTGCAAGACTTGGCTGGCGAGGATTTGTCATGTGTGCCAGCATCTTCAAAAGATAGGTGGCTTCGTGCAGAGAAAGTGCAGCTGGCGTTAGAATAAAAGCTGTCTCGTTTCAAACGGCAGCACATGAAAAGTGACCTGCTATTTACTGATCATCTTGCCATGTCCCCTAAGAGGCTGGTGATGTTTCCAGCTACTTTGCTACTCTGAAAAAGGTGTTCCTAGGGAGACCCAGCTGCGCCTCTATTCACTTGCTATGTCAACTGCTTCGCTTTGCTGGTTGTAAAGGGACCTGCTCTTTAGATACTGGAGGGGGAGCAGGAAAAGGCCCTCTTCTTCACCATACATTTTCTCCCCCCTAATTTAGGTTTAAAACAACTTCAGTCCTTTTCTCTCTACCCCTTAAGGCTCCATCTATGCTTCAATTACCGTATTTTTTGCTCTATAAGACTCACTTTTTCCCTCCTAAAAAGTAAGGGGAAATGTGTGTGCGTCTTATGGAGCGAATGCAGGCTGCGCAGCTATCCCAGAAGCCAGAACAGCAAGAGGGATTGCTGCTTTCACTGCGCAGCGATCCCTCTTGCTGTTCTGGCTTCTGAGATTCAGAATATTTTTTTTCTTGTTTTCCTCCTCCAAAAACTAGGTGCGTCTTGTGGTCTGATGCGTCTTATAGAGCGAAAAATACGGTACTCAGTCCAGTTTAATACCCCCATCAATAGACCAAAGCCTTACAAATCGAGTTACAGTAGCTCCAATAGCTTTTCGGATGTAAAAAGTACTGCCCGCCCCCATCCAGCTATTCCATTCATTTATGTAACGAACAACTTGATTCTATTACTTATTAAGCTACTAGCACATCCATTCTTCATCATTATTTCATTCATTTTCATTATTGTTTTCCCCTACTTTCAATGGGCGACCCAACTCCTCTTCAGATCCTGTAACTTCTTTTGAGATTGGCAGGATCTGCACAAACCTGGCTGCATCATTTCAAAACCTGCTAGTCATATTCTGTATCAATTGAAGCTTCCAAGTCATTGTGGAGATCTTCAAGGGGAACCCCACATATAACACAAATGTAGTAATCCAGCATAGATTACTGTGGCCAGACTACCCTTTCACAGAAATATCTGCAGCTGGCAGAGGCTTCTAGTGACAAAGTGCTTAAGAACCAATAAGAACTGTCTGCTTAAGAACCAATAATCCCATATGCGAAGATGTCAGCATTGAGAAAAGGCTCATCAAGAAATCCCCCCCCCCCCAAAATAATATATGTCAGGAACAAATGAAATTTGGCACTTCTTGAGAAAAACAGTAGTTTCCCCGCTGTATTTTGTGGGGATCTGTTAGAGAAAAGCAAATATATTCCTTCTCTTGAGTTTGTTGTGATCTAGGCAGCTCTTGCTTAGAGCCTCTGTGTTTAAGTTACCTCCACTATTAAATGCTGAACCATTTTGTTTATTGTTATTTTCCAACTTGAGAAAAATTTCTGCTATTTCTCTCTTTTTAATCTCCACTCATCCTGTACATGTCTGCATGAATAAAGCCTTATACCTCCAGAAACCATAAGTGATTACTTCAGTCAAATTCATCCAAGCTGTGAGGTTTGCTAACAACATGCATCCCCACTTTGTTTTGTATGATAAATTGTACCTGCCTGCAGCAGGGTATAAAAGAAAGCAGGGAAGGAGGGAGGAATTTGGAGGGTGAGCTGTAAAGTGGGCAGCTTATGGTTAATTCACTTTGCCTGAATACGATAGTCTGCAACCAGAAATGCTTGTATCCTCCTTTCCTATATCCATGCTACTCTTGGCCTGAGTAACTGCTTTATTTGCTGCAATCTTCTTGACTGGATGCAAAGACCAACAAAGTCCCTGAACCTCTAGTAACTGGGCAGAAGGTTGAATTCTGCCAAGTGCACTTTATCAATCAGGGATGTAACAAGCTGTGTCTGCAGACATTTCCTCTTCTGCACACTCTTGTGGCAGAGGAGCCCAGTTTCCCCTTCTACTTGATCACCTTATAGATCAGATGTTCCAGCACACAGTCTCCACCAAGGAGGAGACAGGGGACTCCCCTGAGAAGGAGGCTAGTTCACCAACACAGGAGCCAGATATATGGAGAAATGTGACTCAAAGAAGTAGGAGGCCCAGGGTTTGCTCTGATTGTTTAGAAATACACAATCGCTTTGAGGTCCTCTCCCCTAGCATGGAAGATGAAGAGCAGACTCCATTTGAGGATCTCTCCCTCATTACAGCCGATCAGGTATATGAAGACGAGCAGCAAAGTCAGTCCTCAGGGAATGTGCAGGCGACCTTGGAACGGACAGCTCACGGAAGAACCCTGACCACACCTAAGAGGAGGCGTGTAGTGGTGATAGGGGATTCCCTACTGAGGGGAACAGAGCAGTGATCTGTGGGCCTGACAAGATGTCTCGGGAAGTGTGCTGTCTCCCCGGGGCTAAGATCCAAGATGTAACTGAACGACTGCAAGGAATCATAAAACCCACTGACAAATACCCCTTCCTCTTGGTTCATGTGGGAACCAATGACACTGCAAGCAATAGCCTCCAGAAGATCAAAAGAGACTATGAGGCTCTGGGCAGGAAATTGAAGAAATTAAATGCACAAATTGTCATCTCATCTGTCCTCCCAGTTGAACGACGTGGCCCAGGGAGAGAGGGAAAAATAGTGGAAGTGAACAGCTGGCTTCGCAAATGGTGTAAACAGGAATGGTTTGGATTCTTAGATCACAGACTGCAGTTTCTTGAAGATGGACTTCTGGCAAGCGATGGGCTGCACCTCACAACGGTTGGGAGGAATGTTTTTGCCAAAAATCTCAGAAACCTCATCAGGAGGGCTTTAAACTGACTAATGTGGGGGAGGGAGACAGTGCTCCTGAAGATAGGAGTCTATCAATTGATGAAGATGATCATCCAAATTTCATAGACCAAATGGAGCAAACAGCACGCAGACCTAGTGGTGGGAGGAAAAAATCCTTAAATAAGAGACACTTGGGAATGATTAATGGACTTCAATGTCTGTACACTAATGCGCAAAGCATGGGAAATAAACAAGATGAGCTTGAGCTCTTGGTACAGCAAACTAAATATGACATAATAGGCATCACTGAAACCTGGTGGGATAAGTCCCACGATTGGAATGTAATAATGGAGGGATACAATCTATTTCAGAGAAACAGACCAGACAAGAAAGGAGGAGGAGTGGCGTTATATGTCAGGGATGTGTATACCTGTGAAGAGATCCAAGATTTAGAACCTCAAAGCCAAAGTGAGAGCATTTGGGTCAAAATTAAGGGAGAGAAGAATAACAGTGACCTCATTGTGGGAGTTTACTATAGATCCCCAAGCCAAACGGAGGACATAGATGATGCCTTCCTGGAACAGATGGCCAAGCATGCAAAAGGAAGGGAGATAGTAGTAATGGGGGAGTTCAATTACCCAGATATTTGTTGGATGTCAAACTCAGCCAAGAGCATAAGGTCAAACAGATTCCTCACTGGCCTTGCAGACAACTTCATTGTCCAGAAAGTGGGAGAAGCAACAAGAGGAACAGCCATTTTAGATCTGGTCCTAACCAATGTTGATGACCTGGTTAGTGGGGTAGAAGTGGAAGGATCATTAGGCGCGAGTGATCATGCTCTTCTGAAGTTTACTATACAGCGGAAAGGAGCAGCCAAGCATACTAGGACTCAAATTCTTGACTTTAAGAAAGCCGACTTCATAAAACTTAGGGAAGTGCTGGGTGAGATCCCACGGACAGCAATACTAAAAGGAAAGGGAGTTCATGATGGCTGGGAGTTTGTTAAGAGGGAGATAGTAAAAGCACAACTTCAGGCAATACTAATGAGACGGAAACATGGAAGGTGCCTAAAGAAGCCAGGGTGGCTATCTAAAGAACTTTCAACTGAGTTAAGATTAAAAAAGGATGTGTACAAAAAATGGAAAAGGGGGGGGGACCACCAAAGAGGAATTCAAACAAATAGCCAGCACGTGTAGACACAAAGTCAGAAAAGCTAAAGGCAGAATGAACTCAGGCTTGCTAGAGAGGTTAAAAGCAACAAAAAAGGCTTTTATGGGTATGTTCATAGCAAAAGGAAGAACAAAGAAACAGTGGAGTCACTCAGAGGAGAAGATGGTGAAATGCAAACAGGGGACACAGAAAGGGCTGAACTCCTCAATGCCTTCTTTGCCTCAGTCTTCTCCGATAAAGAAAACAATGCCCGACCTGAAGAATTTGGAGCAAATGATTCAGCAGAGGAAACACAGCCCAGAATAACTAAGGAGATAGTACAAGAATACTTGGCTAGTCTAGATGTATTCAAGTCTCCAGGGCCAGATGAACTGCATCCAAGAGTATTAAAAGAACTGGCAGATGTGATCTCAGAACCACTGGCAGTCATCTTTGAGAATTCCTGGAGAACAGGTGAATTGGAGGAGGGCAAATGTTGTCCCTATTTTCAAAAAGGGGGAAAGAGAGGACCCAAATAATTACCGCCCAGTCAGTCTGACATCAATACCAGGGAAGATTCTGGAGCAGATCATTAAGCAAACAGTCTGTGAGCACCTAGAAAGGAATGCTGTGATCACCAATAGTCAGCATGGATTTCTGAAAAATAAATCATGTCAGACTAACCTGATCTCGTTTTTTGACAGAATTACAAGCCTGGTAGATGAAGGGAACGCAGTGGATGTAGCCTACCTTGATTTCAGCAAGGCATTTGACAAGGTGCCTCATGATATTTTTGTAAATAAGCTGGTAAAATGCGGTCTTGACTATGCTACCACTCGGTGGATTTGTAACTGGCTGACTGACCGAACCCAAAGGGTGCTCATCAATGGTTCCTCTTCATCCTGGAGAAGAGTGACTAATGGGGTGCCACAGGGTTCTGTCTTGGGCCCAGTCTTATTCAACATCTTTATCAACGACTTGGATGATGGACTCAAGGGCATCCTGATCAAATTTTCAGATGACACCAAACTGGGAGGAGTGGCTAACACCCCAGAGGACAGGATCACACTTCAAAACGACCTTGACAGATTAGAGAACTGGGCCAAAACAAACAAGATGAATTTTAACAGGGAGAAATGTAAAGTATTGCACTTGGGCAAAAAAAATGAGAGGCACAAATACAAGATGGGTGACACCTGGCTTGAGAGCAGTACATGTGAAAAGGATCTAGGAGTCTTGGTTGACCACAAACTTGACATGAGCCAACAGTGTGACGCGGCAGCTAAAAAAGCCAATGCAATTCTGGGCTAGGAGTATAGCATCTAGATCAAGGGAAGTAATAGTGCCACTGTATTCTGCTCTGGTCAGACCTCACCTGGAGTACTGTGTCCAGTTCTGGGCACCACAGTTCAAGAAGGACACTGACAAACTGGAACATGTCCAGAGGAGGGCAACCAAAATGGTCAAAGGCCTGGAAATGATGCCTTATGAGGAACGGCTAAGGGAGCTGGGCATGTTTAGCCTGGAGAAGAGGAGGTTAAGGGGTGATATGATAGCCATGTTCAAATATATAAAAGGATGTCACATAGAGGAGGGGGAAAGGTTGTTTTCTGCTGCTCCAGAGAAGAGGACACGGAGCAATGGATCCAAACTACAAGAAAGAAGATTCCACCTAAACATTAGGAAGAACTTCCTGACAGTAAGAGCTGTTCGACAGTGGAATTTGCTGCCAAGGAGTGTGGTGGAGTCTCCTTCTTTGGAGGTCTTTAAGCAGAGGCTTGACAACCATATGTCAGGAGTGCTCTGATGGTGTTTCCTGCTTGGCAGGGGGTTGGACTCGATGGCCCTTGTGGTCTCTTCCAACTCTATGATTCTATGATTCTATGCTATTGAGTGCAATGGTCCAGATTCATACCACATGTTTCCATACCTCAGTATCCAGAGAAAGGTACTGACACCTTGCCTTTTACTAATTGAAAGCCTTTCATTTCAATATGTATTTTTTATACTACACTGACATCTGCAGGAACGCAAAATAGATATGGTTATCAGAGGGAAATTAAGGTTTTTAAATAATTAAACCAATCTTGCGTTGTAGATAATGGCTGTGTTAGTCTGTTTCTCAGACGCACGCTGGACACACAGTTTCCACAAGAAGGTGCTATCTATTTTAACAGCCAAACCTTACAGTGAAAGCTGTGCTAATGCTGTATGTACTAGAAGACTTTAATTACCTCTTGCTGGTGGAACTGCTCATATGCCAGCATGTCACAGGAGGCCAAAAGAGTGCAGGACTTGCCAGCTGCAGGCATTAGTCAGTTAGGTCAGGGTTATGCAGAAATTAGACTCACAGGAAAACTGCACTAAGCGTTTGTGTGTGTGTGTGGTTAATTGTTCTATAAGGAAAGAAGTAGCTGAACTTGACAACACATAGTGCATATACTACTGGCTATGTAAGTCTTGCTAATTTCTTTTTGAAAATCTCATCCAAAGGTATTTAGCCAGGAGAAACTTAAAGAGCAGTTCCAAGATTCCATGCCACCATTCATTTAATAATGGAAAACTAGATATGAAATATTTGTAAGAAAGCTTTTTTCTAGAATATACTGTATTTTTTCGTGTATAACACGCCCCAATGTATAAGACACCACCTATTTTTTGGAACTGCAACAAAAAGGGTGGGGGGAATTGCCCAAGGTTGTTGAGCTTCTTTTGGGAGGAGGGTCGCCGCCACCAATCACTCTACAGCAGGGGTCGGCAAACCTTTTCAGCAGGGAGTTGGTCCACTGTCCCTCAGACCTTGCAGGGGGCCGGACTATATTTTTTTTTTGGGGGGGGGGAGATGCAAGAGCACCACAAGCCCCGGTGGCTGCTCACCTGTGTCTTGCGAGTGGCAGGGGCTGGTGGTGGTGGAGGGACGATGAGCAGCGTGCGAAAGGGCTCTGGAGAGGGGCTGCTTAAAATGGCGGCCGCTCGAGCGCTGCTGCTGCTGGCACCAGCAAAGCCCAGCCCCCTTTCTCTTCTAGGCAGGGCGAGGAGAAGCCAGGAGGGAGGGAGGGAGGAGGCACCGCTGTCACCACCGCCGTGTGAGGGAGAGGGAAAGAATGTGTGCGCTGGCGATCCGCACGGCGATTCCCAGACCGTCCATGGGCCAGATCCAGAAAGCAATTGGGCCTGATCCAGCCCGCGGACCTTAGTTTGCCTACCCATGCACTACAGCCTGCCCGCCAATGAAAATAGCACACATCGCCATGGCCACCACTCGTCTGCACACTCGCCGCCAAAAGCCCACCTGCACTCTCGATGCAACCCCAGACAATTGCAAACAAGCCTCGCTGGGGTCATAAATAGCCTACCCAAAGGCCTTGCCGCAGCAACCAATCACACACCCAATCACCGCTGCCAATTTCCTGCTGGCTGCTGCCAACAATCGCCTGTCTGCTATCGGTGTATAAGATGACCTGAAATTTTTGCCTATTACTTCTAATGAAAAAATATCATCTTCTACATGGACAAATATGGTATATTCTTCTGAGGATGAATGGTTATCCCCACAAAACTCTCAAAGCCTAGGAAAGTGCATTAATCTGGTCTTAAGACATTACAAGAACTGGAGAGGTTTGCATTTTTGTGGCTGCTGCCAAGCAGCATGAGTAAGTAATAAAGAGATCCAGGTCTTTTTGCCTTTCACAATATTAGTATATTTATCCAGGCTCCAGGTTTATGAAAAACCTTTCAATAGTCAAAAATTGAGAGAGATGGGAATGATATGACATAAGGTTACAGTGACACAGGGCAAAGAGAAAGAGCTGTGTGCGCACATGATCTTGGAAATTGTACTCAATCACAAGGAGGAGTGTGGTTCTCCCACAAGCTCTTAGAATGCTATACCCACTCTCCATAGGGTGAGTCCAGGTGAGAAGCAGGCTAGCTGATGGAGTGCAGGGGAAGCTGAGTAGCACACACAGCCAATGGTGGCTGGTTCCGTTTGGGACGGGTAGGGTGGAAGGTAGGAAGACCAACAGCCAATGACAGGCAGAGCCAACTATTTTTAGTTTTGTCACCATCCTCCTCCCGGCTGAGTTCTTAAAGGGCAACACTGAGATTTTAGGACGAGGAAGCAGATAGGCATTGAGAAGCCTGGCTGCCTTCTTATGTTCAACCAGTTTATGGGGATAAACTGGTTGAAAGTAAGAAGGCAGGCAGCCAGGCAGGTAGGCAGGCAGGCATGGGGTAGTGGTTGTGGTTTAGGGCAGACTGAGGCTTGTTTGTTTATTAAATTTATAGCTTGACCTTCCTCCTAAAGGAGCCCAGGCTGAAGGGACAATCATTCCTCGAGAGAGGGGCAAGCACATGAAAGTACGTGGGAAGATGCAGGAGGCAAATATCTCAGAAAGGCACCATTCCCCCTTCAGCCTCAATGGAGGAGAAAGCATGCCATGTCACTTTTGCTTTCTCTTAACTAAAAAGATTGTTGATGGGACTGTGGTAAATTGTCACTCCCTCGGCATCAACAAATTAGAACTGCATGGTTTTCAATCTCTGCATTATTTCTGGGAAAGGAGGAAATTGTGGACTGAAGGCCAAGTTCCACCTTCAGACTTTACAAACTAGGAAGAGCAAGCAAAGTTACAGTGAGTTACAAAAATTATCTACCGAAAAACAGAAGACAAGGAGACACAGCCAATCCTCAGAAATTATATGAATTGGAATGGGAGAAATCTGCAGAAGAAAATTAGTTGAAAATACAATTCACTGCCCAGGTAGCCCAAATTATTTAGCTGAAAAGCTAACTTGTGCTCTCCCCATGTTCAAGTGGTAAGACAACAAACAAAAGTTGACAATTTACTGACCACTAATTGTACCCCAAAATCTATTGACTGATGCAGATTGTAGGACCACCTTGTTGTCATGTTGGCAACTGATATTCTTGCTGAGAGACAACCTGTATTTTCCTAGAAAGAATGTATTAAACTTGCTTACTGTTATGCATTTTTTGGTTTTAGGGTGTGTTTTTTGCAGCACAAGTACTACCTTAGAGAAAGTTATCTGATTATCCATAACATTTGGGAAATTGCTGCAGTACTTTGAGGAAAGGTATTTGGATCCTTGCTGAATAATGGCTATGGGTTTTTGGTGCTAAAAACTCACGTCTGGCTCTTTGACTTGCCAATCTCTGAATGATGGGAGTCTTTCCTGCAGCTAAGTTTGCAACAATCAACTGTTCTTTGGTGGTTCCTGCCAAGTGCAACAAAAGAAAACATAAATTCACTGCTTTTATTCCCTCAACTCAAAGCTATTTTTAGCCATGCATGGTCTTCCATTTAGATTTGTCATCCAAAGATTCCAGGGTCCAGGATATTGTACGACTTCCAGCTATTGTAGACATTTTAAAGACGATTAACGTCACCGAAGTGGTTGTGGACAGGAACCTCAGATGGTTTCTTTGTTAAGGCCATTCACTGGTTTCATCAACAATCAAAAACAAACTGCAGGATTGTTTACACAAAGGTATTTGCTGTCACCTTTATTTATACTTATATTTATAACTATCCAGGCAAGGATGTTCATGTGGTGTTCGACAACATTAATTATTATTATTATTAGAATTTATATACCGCCCTATTCCTGGAGGTCTCAGGACAGTTCACAGACTAAAATCACAATATAAAACCACAAAATATATAAACAAAATAAAAACAACAACCCAATAACCTCCTCCCCTTCGAAAAAACCCACCACATTTTAAAAGGGCATAGTAAGATAAGAAAAGTAGAAAACCAGAAAACTAATTCTGAACCTAAAAACTTTCTAACTGCTAATCAATGCATTGTGAAAACAAGCTACAGGTAACCTGTGCACAGAGCAGGTGAAAAAATTTCATTGCAAGGGGCGAGAAGACGGTTCTGTTTCTATAAAACATTCATGTCGTGTTAGCTGAGCATCTGTTAATCACTTGGTGCTTTGCTGCCAGCTTTAAAGATAAATGAACAGGTGAACTTCACCTAATCAGGTTTATCTTCCGAAGGCCTAATTAATCAACACATTATTTTTACAGGGATGGCCTTGGGCGACAGTAACTTTTTTGCATTATTTTTACACAACAAAGTGCCACATCATTTCTTATGGTGAAGCATTTGGATAAGGGGGCAAAAGCAAAACAAGAGGAAATGGTGTGAAGGCATGCTATGAAGATCTGGTTCTAGTCAGATCCCGAATGCGAGACCACCAGCAAATCCTTGAAAACGATGATGGAGGCATGGTGGGATACAAATGTTCTAGATAAGGTGTGAGGAACCTTTGGCCCCCCAGATGCTTGTGAATGACAGCTCCTGTCATTCCTGATGATTGGCCATGCTTGTTGGGGCTGATGGGAGTTGAAGTTCAACAACATCTGAAGGGCCAACACCTGTTCTAAGTACATAGACACCTTGCTTGTCTTAAAGTGTTTTTCTCAAGAGGATTATATCCTACACAAAGTGTCTGTCCATGAGAAAACATGAAGTAGAATTGATATGTGAGCACTTACAATGTCAAAAAATAATGTGCGAATTTGTCCCTTAAAGGGGAGTGTGAGAAATATTCACAATGAAGACAAATGAAGCAACTGGGATTCTGTGAGACTCAATGTACTGAGAATTAGGGCACTGTTTCAGAGCGCTTTCCTCAAAGACCAGAACATATTCACTACATCTGGCCAACTTTTCCATGCATCCCTTTCCTATCATATCCCAGGCTTCATACGGTAGGCGTTATTTTATGCAGAATCTGCCAATATTTTCAGCAATACTGATTTCTAAAATTCAGAAACAACATTTTCCATACTCCTCCTAAAGAGGCCTACGCTGAACCTGGAAGTGTTAGATAACTACCACCTGATTGCCAATATCTCCTTTCTGGGCATGGTGGTGGAGAGGATTGTAGCCAGTCAACTGCAGATGTACCTGGATGAAGTGGATTATCTACAGACCCATTTCAGTTTGGCCTTGGGGCTGGGTATATTTATTGAAATAGTCTCCCTCACTGAACACCTTTATTGGGAAAGGTGATGAGGAAGCTCAACTCTGTCCATTTTCCTTGATCTCTCTGTGACTTTCAATACCACTTACCATGATATCCTTTTGAAAGGACTTGGGGTGGGGAGGTTTGAGATACTGCAGTGGTTCCACTCCTTTTTGCAGGACTCTTACCAGAGAGTAGCACTCAAGGACCACTGCTGAGAACCATGTAATTTATGCTGTGGGGGTCCCTCAGGGACCCATCTTTCCCCATGTTTTTTAATAACCCACAGTCACCAAAACATGATCTAACTTAATTGGAAGCCCAATATCAAGACTGAAGGAAGGTGGTTGGGGTTCCTGGTGTAGTTCCCAAGATAGTCCCTCCCCCCTCAAAGGAATTCATGAAATAAAGTACGTACCGCAAAAAGTCTTGAGGTATCTTAAAAACTAACACATTTCTTATGGGGACTTGTTTTTTAAAAAACCCAAACATATGAAGGTTGACAACTCTCCGCAAGCCGCAAACAAAAACATTCTGACAACCTTGAGAAGCAAAAAGAAAGTCTGAACATGTACAGAAACTTAACACTGCTTTCACTCAATTTCTGCCTTGGACCAGTCACCAATTCTCAGCATTAACTATCTTACACAGCTGTTGTGAAGATACAGATAAAGGTAAAGGGACCCCTAACCATTAGGTCCAGTCACGGATGACTCTGGGATTGAGTGCTCATCTTGCTTTACTGGCTGAGGGAGCCGGCGTTTGTCCACAGACAGCTTCTGGGTCACGTGGCCAGCATGACTAAGCTGCTTCTGGCGAACCAGAGCAGTGCACGGAAACGCCGTTTACCTTCCCGCCAGAGCAGGACCTATTTATTTACTTGCACTTTGACTAGCTTTCGAACTGCTATGTTGGCAGGAGCTGGGACCAAGCAACGGGAGCTCACCCCATTGTGGGGATACGAACCGCCGACCTTCTGATCGGCAAAGCCCTAGGCTCTGTGGTTTAACCTACAGCGCCACCCGTGTCCTGAAGATACAGGAGGAGGTATAAAATGACCGCAAAAGGGGATTTAGTGCTTGTTACGCAAACATCACATTCTGATTCCTTTAAGCAGAGTGGTGCATCTCTAAACTACAAAAACTTCTTTTTTCCTGCAGCCTGCATAATCCTCCCCTTTAGGACAGCACCAGGGTTTCAACCAATCTAAATCTGGCATTATTACTGCATGTTTTAGACCCATGAGTTCCAGCAGAAAAAAAAAAAAAACATGCTTCCAAACATGCTTCATTCCTCACACCATACATTTAAAGCACTCTTATACCATTTTAACAGTCATGGCTTCCTCCAAACAATCCTGGGAACTATAGTTTGCCACTGAACTACAATTTCCAGTACCCTTAACAAACTCTGGTTCCCAGATACTTGGGGTAGCAAGGATGGCCTTATTAGAGGAAGGGGACCTGGGCTCATAGAACCCACTGCTTTGCTTGACAAAATATCACAAACTGGCATTTCCAGGTATAGGATCAGGTAGCAGCTGGTGCTGATGGTAAAGGCCTCTGGTTGACACCCTTGGGAGACCCAATCAGAGCAGGCAATTTGACACTGGAAGGAAGAATTGTCTGACCTAGCATAAGGCAGGTTTCCTGTGTTTCTAACAGCTTACGGTATCATTTTTTCAATAAAACCAATAATCATTGCTTTAATTGAGCAATAAATAACCACGCCTTTGCATACTGTTCATTGTTCAGGTAACGCCAGTGTTTACTGGGGGTTATTTTGTCATGGTGCCTTTCTGTTTGGGAGTGACGCCATCTGTCAGTGAGGCATGATCTTCCATTTAAGCAGATAGCACTTCTATGAGCCAGAGATGGAGCCAGCATCCTCACACACATATTTTGGCCATAGTTACACTGGAGAATCAGCTTCTCCTCTCTCATCCCCATTGCAGTCCCCAGTCATTCTCCTCCCCCCAATCCCCCGTAGCCTCTAATAAGGAGCCCCCCCATGACTTCTCTCCCCCCCCCTTGGCTAGGTTTTCTCTGCCCTTCACGTTCCACCCCCATCAAAGGGAGTGGCTGCAGCCAGAAATGCCGCTTTTATTTATTTATTTGATAAGGAAACGTCTGGAGTGTTTTGTTTTTAAATCTTTTATGTGGCCTCAGGGGGATCGGTAATGGAAGAACTGGCAGGAGGCAGGGCACGCTAATCGTCCCCCGCGATCCCACGCCGCCTCTTTCCGAGAGACTTTTCTGACAGGAGACTCGGGCCTTTGGGACGGGAGCACAGGAGTGCTGATAAATATTTATCACTCCTGCCATCATTAATTCAGGTACCATTTTTAAAATAGAGGGCCTATAAGTTAAATAAAACCAGGAGAAGGCATGTATATAAAAATGGCAAGCTACAAATGTTCTCCCTTTGCCTAATTTTTTTTATAATTTGCTGGAAGTTGCCCAGAGCAGCTAGGGCAACCCAGTCAGATGGGTGGCATAATAAATAATTATTACTATTACTACATACACACCCACCATATAATCTCAGGTGCTTACCCATTAAATTCAAACTGAAGAGTGGGCCAAATTCAGCCACCTCTGCCCTTTCCCCTCCTCATTACCTAAACCTCATTGTTTTCAGATTTGGTAATCCAGTGTTGTTTTTGCCTGCAGCTCAGTTCCTTCCCCACCTTCTTGTCAATATTTCCATTGACTGAGACAGCAACTGATGAGGAGCCAATCTATTACTAGCTTCCTTCCTGCTTTACTCACCCAGCATCCCTTTCCCAAGACCAAACTCTCTCTCTCTCTCTCTCTCTCTCTCTCTCTCTCTCTCTCTCTCACACACACACACACACACACACACGTCAGACCATAGCAGATGTTCATACTAGCTTTGTTTTGACAGCACACATGACACCATTCTGGCTCAGATCAAAGCCTTGGAGCAAGACTCAAGAAAAATAAGATTATTTTAGTCATGCTTTTTATTTTGGAAGGCTTGGGGCCAAATTCTGTTCTGTGTGAGCTCTGCTTGGACCTTCTGAGGGGGCTAAAGATTCTGAGGATTATGTCAGAGCGTGTCTACACAATACACTTAAAAAACGGGTTTAACCTTCAGGGCGTCCCCCAAGGGGATTCTGGAGAACACAATCATGTGAGGCAGGCAGAAGACTTGGCCATTTGGAGCCCTGCACAAACTACAATTCCCAGGGTTTTTTGGGGCAAGCTTTGATAATTCAAGTGGCATAAAAGCAATTTAAAAGAGCTGCCCTCAGAGATATCTCCCATCCAACTCATCCTTTTAATACTGTGCATACACTTTAAGTCAAGGACGTGAATCTTTGTACTTTTGTCCATTCACTGTATTTATTTTCTTTGATTTGAACTATAAAATGGTGATTTTCTTGAATCAAAATGAGAGTACCCCTAAACTTTTTTTTTAGAAAAAAAGCACTGCCCATATGACAGGAGCCACTCCTGAGAAGGCCCTGTCTCTAATGTCAGCCAGGCTATTTGTTCTCAGAGGCAGCCACACAAGTAGGGCCCTCTGAAACTGATATTAAAACAACTCGCCTTGTACTCTCTCTTCACTATTGCCAGTCTGCTCCCTCATCTGTTTCCCTCTTTTACAGCAACAGGTATCACATTTCTCTCTCTGTGTCTATGATCCACATCACTCTCTCTTCTCCCTCTACACCACCTCAAGTCACTCTGTGCCTTCGGCTCTGCTATGCTTATTATTTCTATTTTTTCTCTATCCCACATTTCCTCAGGCTGTGTACAGACCACATGACTTTTCTCCCAAAGAATCCTGAAAACCGTTGTTTACTTCCACAAGAACTATGATTCCAAGCACCCTGAACAAACTACAGTTCCCATGATTATTTGGGGGAAGTCGTATGTTTTTAAGGTATGGCATGTATACAGCACCAGTCTCCTCTTTTAGCATCTTCAGCCTCCCCACAATTCACCCACTGGAACTGCTTCAATATAACAGTGCTTTGGTTTTTCCAGTCTTGCAGCAATTCCTACAATGAAGGAGTTTCAGATATGGATGGGTCATGCAAAACACTAGCGGTATCATAGTGTGCCTTTGAATCCAGGGCAAAAGCAACACATGCACTCTTGCTTCTTTATGCCCTATTCCGATGGGTGGGCCATAGATGTTCTCACACAAACAATGGCTATTTAGAATTCGCCCAGGGAGTTGCATATTGGCAAGAAGGAGGTTGAGGTTGCTGCCTGGATCTGATGTTGTGCAGGCTTGCAGTAAGGTGTTTTATGGAGGTGACAGTGGTTTCTTTCTCCTATGGTTCTGCATTTTTTAACAATGTGAAATAAAAACAACTGGGACTTGAAATATCACACACTTGTAAACAGAAATAAGATAAGGGATCTGGCCTTGTATGAAGAAGCAGAGAATGGAACTTCCTCCCATCCCATTTATGCTAATCTCACACAGAGAGGGTGTGATCTGGTGAACAGAGAATTGTGCTTGGATCTTGGATATTAAGATAGAGACTAGAATTACAGTGGTACCTCGGGTTAAGTACTTAATTCATTCCGGAGGTCCGTTCTTAACCTGAAACTGTTCTTAACCAGAAGCACCACTTTAGCTAAAGGGGCTTCCTGCTGCCGCCGCGCTGCTGGAGCACAATTTCTGTTCTCATCCTGAAGCAAAATTCTTAACCCGAGGTACTATTTCTGGGTTAGCCTGAGTCTGTAACCTGAAGCGTATGTAACCTGAGGTACCACTGTACCACTTCGTGCCATCTAGCAGAAACCTAAGCTCTGGTCTGGGCAGAAAGCTCTTGACTTGGGGAGTCGATAGCCATAAGTAACAAACCATATTCTGCATCTTTACTTACCACTATTTGGTGAAGTGTCCCAATACTTCCACTGAAGCATTTCTTATTCCAAAATCTGCCCTGTCTACAGTTGTGCCCACTTTCTTACTTGCTTCTTGACTTGCTGTGTGTTCCTGCCATCCCATTTATCCAGACTGCTAACCTGACTGAAATGGTTGCCTGTCTTCTTCTCTGGCGACCACTCGTAGTCACGTAAGATTGTCTTCCATGAATGGTGTGTCCGTAGGTGACTGTGGAGGATGTCAGATGGGGCTGTAGCTCCTCCCCCACCATTCTCACTTGCCCCCATACGCCAGAACTCAGATGTCTCTGCCACAATAAGGGCTAGAAACTTAAAATGTGCTAAAATGTAAATAAGGGGAAACCTTCCACTGCAAACTAAGGGAGCAGGAGGACAAGCAATGTTTCTCAATGTGATGTAAACAGTCCCCAAAGCATCTTATTTCTAGAGGGTGCCATTTGTCTGCCTCCTTTCTGCATCTCTCTGTATAATTTTAAACTATATGCCTCCATTCCAAAGCAGGATTTCATGTTTCTGGTGCAAAAATGCCCAAGACTGGGAGTGAAGTTTGCATGCTTCTTCCTGTGGTTGCATCCCTGCAAAGGACCCATTTTATGCCCACTCCTGTTTCATGCAATAGTGTGCTATGGCTGTTGCAACAAACTCAGGTTAAGCCTGGAACTTGGCCGTGGTTGGATTTAAGCATTGCTTTGAGTCAACCACCAGGGGGAAACCTGATCAAACATTCTTCAGTGGCTCCCGCTTCCCATTCAGCAAAAGAGTTCAATTCCCTGCCCCTGAATACTTAAAAACACCAGTTCACACTGCCATATCCTGCTAGACGTGGCTTGTCCACCATTCAGTAGGCGGCAAGGCTCTTGGTGCTGAAAATAGTGTTTCATCTAATCTTTTAAGGGGGGTTGGGGAAATTATCATACTTTGCAAACATATTTTTCTGGAGGCCACACACATTTCCAGTGGGTGTCTATTTGCTGTATTCCTATCAGCTTAGAGAACAGCCTGTAACCTCTGAGCCTGCCTTTCTGGTTATAAATTCCAGTCTGTTCCTCTAAGCTGAATATAGAGAGCAGCTGGCCGAAGCTAAATGAATAACACTGTCTCGCAAAACAATGGGGCCAGGCCTAACATGTTGCACAGGCATCTATTTCGAGTTCAGATATTTAAAGAGCAAGGCAGCGTGACAGTCACGTTTACAGTCAGGGCCCAGCAGTTACAGGCAGAATGCAGACTTGGGCTTCAGACACAAACAAATTAACACCTTCAGCCTTGCATGCGTCAATGTAGTAAATGGAGTTTGCATGCAGCTCCACAAAGAATAGCCCGCTAAAGGTTTGGCAGGCACTTCTTATTTTACAGCATGGATTGTGCAGAGATATTTTCACTTGGCGGAGGAATCTTTCTGAAATACAAATTTTAGCTCCCTTCCTTCCTTCCTTCCTTCCTTCCTTCCTTCCTTCCTTCCTGTTTTACGCCCTCATAAAGGAAATCTTGAAAACACGACTAACTTGTATGTATTTCTTTGCCTATCGCATTTGGTCCTCCAGGGAACTTAGGACAGTGTACAAGGGTTCATTCCTTCTTCATGCTCACAACAGACCTATCAGGTAGGCTGGGTAGAGAAACAACAGGCAGAGCTGCACAATACGTTTAAATCACATCCAATGTGCATTTAAAATGCATGACTTCCCCCAAAGAGTCCTGGGAGCTGTAGTTCACAGTATTGTTTGGGGGAGTTAATGTGCTTTCAATGTCCACTGGATATTCTTTAAATGTACAATGTTGGCTGGTCTCAGGTTGCCCAGTGGCGTAGGAAATGTACTCAGAACGAGTACTTTTAATTAATAATGTTTCTTAATCTTTTAATACATCATAATATGGTATCTATCTATATCTATCTATCTATCATCTAGTTGTAAGTCGAGACAAAAAAATGTTGCACTACAAACAAACATTTTTTTCTTTTGTAGCAATGCCAAAAATACTGCCTGAAGACCGAAGTGTGGGTCACTGGTTAAAGTACATTTTTTTTCACAGGACTAGAAACACAGGCCTGAAGAAATAAGATTGAGTGGGAAGATTGCAATGGCATAGCTATAAGGTAAGTGCCAAAACTGGTCTTGTGAAGCAGGCCTGGTCTGAATCATCTCTTGCCAAACATTTGCTCCGCTCTGCCCAGAACATTATGCAGATGTTATATCCGCATGTAGTATTTTCAGTTTCAAGGTGCATGGAGGTCACTAGTTAATCAGCATACCCAGAAAAAGTAACATTCAAAGTCATATCATGTGGATCTTTGTGCTAGATAAAGCTAGCTTGCTCATGTGGTCTATATTTCACTCTGTTTTTGTCCCCCGTCTTCATTTTGGAGGAACATACTGGAAGCCTTAACAGCAAACATGTCCTCCTCCATCACTTCAGCCACTTCTGAATCCTGACCCAAAGTATGTTTACTTGGCAGCATTACACTGACTTTAATGGGGATTACTCCCAAGTAACTTAATTCAAGGTTGCAGCGAATACTTTGCAAATGGCTTGATATAAAGAGAAAGTGTTTGGCGCTGCTTTGGATCAATGCCTTCTGTCTTTGCCAACCAGATCTTATGACCACTTTTTTAGAACCAGTTCCCTGCAGGAGTTATTTGACCTAACTGCTCTCTCCAATACCATCAGTTCTTCTGTCCTGTTTATAATCTAATTGCTTGATGGTACTGTCTCCCACTGAGAACATTTCGGTGGGTATGAATCCCTCCAGCCTAAACCTATCATCCTGCTGTCCCTCTCTCCTATTCTGTTTTGTTACTCTGGTTACTTGGCTGGAGCCATGAATGACTCCAACTTGAATTAGAGCTAATAAAAGTCACAGAGTCTAGACACTGCTCTGTGCTCAGGCCAGAAGCTGCAGCACTATCCCCAGGCACAGCCCTCGCCTGTCGCTGAACACAGAACATCCGTTTTCTCCAAGGCATGGCCAATGGGACACCAGTTCTTTATGTCCCAGGAAATGTACCAAAATCCCTTCTCAAGAAGCAACAGGCGACCAGCGGGAATATAAACCACTTCCACGTTTCCTCGTATGAATTCCGGAGAGAGAAAACAAACCCTCACACTGTCTAGTCAAGACAGGGGAGTGACATTCACAAAACCTCTTTGCAGGTGTGTCAGTTTAGTTAGGTGACTTTTTCTGATCTCTTCTGTTACAGTTGCTTGAATCTGCCTTGTGGGTGCATACATAGATCTCCCAGCTTTGCCTTCCAAGGCAAAGAGAGAAAACTCTGAATTATGCACAGTGTGCACTGACTCGGAGCTAAATTGGCTCCCACCTGCTACAAGTCCCAGGGAAGCATTTGGTGTTACTTGCTTATAAATAGCATACACCTCATGCAAGTGCTAAATTAAATTAGACTTAAAATATTCACACAGCCTACACCTGGTTAACTGCTAATGGAACCTAACGGTTGCAACATGAGTAAATGCTCTTTTTTTCCTCCTCCTACTTCATGACTGTTTGTCCCACTCTTGTCAAACATGGTGATTATTTGTTTGTTCTGGTTGTAATATTTAAAGCTGCATTTTTGCTACTGTACTGGCGTAACTGTACTTCCAGTGACGGGCAAGCCAACGTAACGCCCTCTTGCTTTCTCACCCAGTTGAACTTAAAGCTTTCTGTACAGGGAGTTGTTCCCATGGACATAATCACATGAAGGAACTAACATCTGACCAGTACGACCGATTCATAGGGGTGCAGCAGCTCATTTGCTTATTTCTTTGGGCATTTAAAGCCTACAAGAGTTCCCAGAATGGCATGCAACATGATAGAAAGAGATACATACAGCAAAAATCAAGCAACAGAAATTCAAAAAAACCCAAACAAAACAAAAAACACCAACAACCTGAGAATGAAAAACCAGAGCAACACTTTCCCCCCCAGATGTAACGCTCGAGCAGATCACTGCCAGGAAGTGGTATCTGTCAAAGTAATCACACCAGGTCAGACTTCCTACTCTCATAAAGATGCATACAGGGTGATATTCTGTGTAGGGTGTTTTTGTTTTTTGTTTTTTAAGCATTTAGGATATTGCCTTATACTGAATCTGAGCTTATGTTGTCTCGGGGCAACTCTGCAGGGTCTAACTGGCTATTTCTGGAACATGGAGTCCAAGTGCACAGGGTCTACTGATCACTCCATCTACATGCTTAGTGACATTCTCAAAAGTTTAGAAAGACAGGATTCTACCTTGCAGAAGCATGTTGTTCTTCAGCGAGACTTGTTCTTCTACACCAGGGGTAGGCAACCTAAGGCCCGGGGACCGGATGCGGCCCAATTGCCTTCTCAATCCGGCCCATGGACAGTCCAGGAATCAGCGTGTTTTTACATGAGTATAATGTGTGCTTTTGGGACGCGGGTGGAGCTGTGGGTTAAACCACAGAGTCTAGGACTTGCTGATCAGAAAGTCGGTGGTTTGAATCCCCACAACGGGGTGAGCTCCCGTTGCTCAGTCCTTGCTCCTGCCAACCTAGCAGTTCGAAAGCACGTCAAAGTGCAAGTAGATAAATAGGTACCGCTCCGGCGGGAAGGTAAACGGCGTTTCCGTGCGCTGCTCTGGTTCGCCAGAAGTGGCTTAGTCATGCTGGCCACATGACCCGGAAGCTGTACGCCGGCTCCCTCGGCCAATAAAGCGAGATGAGCGCCGCAACCCCAGAGTCGGTCACGACTGGACCTAATGGTCAGGGGTCCCTTTACCTTTAATGTGTGCTTTTATTTAAAATGCATCTCTGGGTTATTTGTGGGGCATAGGAATTCGTGTGTTTTCCCCCAAAATATAGTCCGGCCCACCACATGGTCTGAGGGACGGTGGACTGGCCCACGGCTGAAAAAGGTTGCTGACCCCTGTTCTACACACTTGGTAAGTATGTATTTTAATTCTTTTTAACTTCAAGACTGGAGTATTGCAGTGCACCCTATGTGGTGAGTTTGGAAATTGCACTTAGCGCAGAATGCTGACTATTAGAAGGCACCTTTGCTATATTGTTTTAGGTGCCTACTAATATATACTTTAGCTATAGATATTAGCAACCCTATCTGGGCATATAATTTAGTTATGTATAATTTTTTCTAAATTTTGCTGATTTTATCTGTATATTATTGATAATTATTTTACTGTTTTATGTACACTGCTTAGAGTTTTTGACTACAGTTTATAAAATTTCTTAAATAAATCTTTTTTCCAAATTACCTTTTCTTTTCTCTTTCTGTTTTTGTTTTTATTTAGTTTTTTTTATCTTATTGTAGTATGAAAAAGCTTTAATAAAAGCACATTATTCTTAATAATAAATTTCTTACATCTGCTTATCAGCATTTTGGGCTTGGAGGAACCTTTCCTGATCTGAGAAATATGTAAATATTATGGAAGTTTAATAAATCAAGCTTTCTGGAGAGAACTGGCACCCTTGACTTTCAGCTTCCTTTTTAATAGTCCTCTTATTTTTTATCTTTATAATTTTCCTCTTTTGAAGCCAATGTGACTGTTTTGTACCCCCTTATTCACTTACGTATATACTGCATTTTGGAGCGGTATGATTCACCAAAACCTGCGTCACAAACCAGTTCCTGGAACCCTCTTAGGATTAAGTATAGCAACTAGGATGGGTGCTCTTGACCAGACTCATATCGCACCACTTTCAAAGGATCTGCACTAATTAATGATTCATTCTCAAGCCCAATTCAAATTGCTTATGCTAACACAGGGGTTGGCAAGGTTTATCTTGCCTGGGCTGGATCGGTCCCGCGGAAATCCCTCTGTGGGCTGGATTGTGTGCGCGCCCACAATTTTTGGCATCTGTGTCTGCACAGACGTGATTCCCAGCATCTGCACATGCGCAGATGCGATTTCTGGCACCGCGGAAGTGAGTCCCTGTGTTGCACTGCGCCGGTTTAGCGCAGTGCGCGAACGGGCACCTCAGTTTGGGGGCGGCTACTGGGCTGGTCAAACGACCTCCATGGGCTGCTTCTGACCCATGGGCCTTAGGTCGGTGACCCCTGTGCTAACATAAAAGGTAAAGGTAAAGGACCCCTGATAGTAAAGTCCAGTCGCGAATGACTCTGGGTTTGCGGCGCTCATCTTGTTTACTGGCCGAGGGAGCCGACGTTTGTCCGCAGACAGTTTTTTCGGGTCATGTGGCCAGCATGACTAAGCCGCTTCTGGCGAAACCAAAGCAGAGCACGGAAACACCGTTTACCTTCCCGCTGGAATGGTACCTATTTATCTGCTTGCACTTTGACATGCTTTCGAACTGCTAGGTTGGCAGGAGCTGGGACCGAGCAACGGGAGCTCACCCCGTCGTGGGGATTCGAACCGCCAACCTTCCGATCAGCAAGCCCTAGCCTCAGTGGTTCAGACCACAGCACCACCTGCCACCCTGTGCTAACATATAAAGCCCTAAATGTATTGGGACCCAAATATCCAAAGGAACAATTCATCTGCAGGGCAGGCCCTTATTGTGGTCCCAACACGAGGTGAAGTTTGAGGAGTGGTGGCATGTGAAAGAACCCTCTATGCAGCAGCACCTTGCCTCTGGGAGGACCCATCGCCAATCCTGCTAACTTTTCATTGGTTGGTGAGTACACACTTCTTTACTATGCTATGCTATGCAATTTTGCGGAGAGAGTACTACTGCCTAAGAAAATATAAGTAACAGAAGCAGAGAAATCTCAGGTGCCTTCAGCTCAACTGGAGTTGTGTACAGAAGGCTTACAGTTTTCCAAATATATATTCACCTGGGATATAGCCATCAAATTTGGGGAAGCTTGCAGTTAAGGAGTTCTGGGAAGGTAAGCAGGAAGGGAAACAATATTTGTTTAGAGTTACCATAATTATTGTATTGTTGTTCTACACACACACACACACACACACACACACACGGATACAGCATATACTAACACATCACTACATATTAATATTCCTGTGGTTGCAGATCTCCCACAGAAACAACTAAGTTTGAATGATCCTTCAGGTGCCAAACAACATTGATACTAACAGCCGATGTCTAGTGCTTAGGGCTTTGGAGATAAGCTTTTATGACGTTAACATGTAAATATTCCAAAATCTGGATTTATAATATAACTCACTTGCTGAATATGCATACCTGAAACATCTCAGCTATACCTGTCACTGCTAATTAGAAAAAAAAGGTCTAAGGGGCTTAAATCTAAGCCTACTTAATACGCAGAAAACTATTCATCTGTTATCACTTGAGCTGGGTACCTGAAGAATGTTTAACTTGTAGGTGAATTACTTAAAACTGCAGATTAATAACCAAGTCTGTCCTACTTTTCTGCAGACATGTGATGATCTGTGTAAACAGGCTTTCAAGCTACACTTGAATTAGGGTCTATTCAGAAGACCACCTAAGTGGGTATTAGCTGCTAGAAAAGAGTAGATCTATCGGCTGGCTGTATGAATCTAATGCCAGGCATTGTTTATGTAAACCATTGTGAACATCGTTTTTCAGCTATTTGTGTCAGTGCTCCAGAATCTGAATATTCTGTATCACAGCAGGTACACAGAGCAGGTTCAACATAATTTGGGAACCCAATCTGCAGGTTCTACAGTTCCTTTGCAATGATTGCTGTGTTGTGTGAATGGACTCTTAAGAATGAGTTCCCAGTGAAGTTTTGAAATGCCACATAAATGTCTGAGGGAGGCAGATGAAGGCCATCTCAGAGCCGGCTCCAGCTGGATATTCCTCTGCTCACAGACTCACACCTTGGGCAAATTTCCACCAGCTCTCTTCTGGGAATGATTCTAGGAGAGAAACAAGGAAAGCTGGCGGAAAAAATCATGGCCTTCTCTAGCTCAATTGTCTCTTCCCTGCCCTCTCTGCACTTTCTACCACCATGTGCTCTATGGAAAGAATTCTGATGAATTATGATAGTTTAATATTACTACTGCGATTTCATTAAAGTCTTTTTTATGTTTCTTATAAGGCACCTTGGAAAGATTAGTGTCCTGAAAGAGTGGATATAAATAATTGCAATAAATAGGATGCTGCTGCTAGGCAGTTTCATTTTGCCTCCCATATCCATTTGTGAGTTCTAGAAAAAAAGAACCCATTCAAACGGTGAGCAGCACAAGGTGGGTAGGAAGAAGGAAGGTTTGAAGATCACGCCAACCCAGCTTAAAATGAACTCCCACCTAGCCTCACTACTGTATTCAAATAGTGCAGAAAAAACCCTAACAAAGTTCCTAAAATAGACTATTTAATAAATAAACCAAACTGGTTCTTGAAGTCAGCTTAACATGACTTCAGCAAGTTTGAAATAGTATCCTGACAATCACAGATACAGCATTTCAAAGTTTGAAGTGTCCAGCTTGACAGCTTCCCCAAAACTGGACATGTAAAAGTGAATAGAACCAGTGCTTTTTTTCTGGGGGGATGCAGCGGTACTCATACCCCTAAACATTTTATGGGAGAAGAATTTTTTTTTTTAAGTTTTAGTTTCTTCTCTCGCATGGTGAATTGTCATTTTCATTGAATAGCACGGTGAATTGTCAGTTCTGTTGCTACCCCTGATGGCGGCCTCATTTCCTGTCACAATGTTTTCCGAGTCTCAGATGGAAGCGAGTGTTTAATGTGTGAAGCAGTGTGGATGTGTGGTGTTTTACTAATGAAAGTTTGGCTTCACTGGGGGCAGTATTTCAATATGAGTAATGCATGTTCTTTGTACTTTTGTCCATTTACTGTATTTATTTTTCCTGATTTGAACTATAAAATGGTGATTTTCTTGAGTCAAAATGAGAGTACCCCTAAACATTTTTAAAGAAAAAAAAGCACTGAATATAACACACAAAAATACTGAGTGTTGCATATATCCCTAAAGCTCAGTATGGAGAGAATCCAGAAGTAATGCCAATGTTCAAAAATTGGGGGCCAGCCAAGCCGATTCCCAGTCTTTTAGTTTCTGTTTTCTGTGTTTATATTCCTGGCCAATAGGGATCCAAAATGGCAGCAGAGTTCAGTTGGTTCCTTCTTTGGTTTCACAGTGCGAAGATTTTCAAAGTGACATTATGGGAACATATGGGAACAGAGGCCACAATCACACAAACCATTACTTCGATTTTAACAAACGCACTTTAAAATGGTAGGACACTTTGAACTGGCAGGACACCGAGGAAGGGGAACGGGATTCTGGCGTGGGGTGTAGCCAGGACTGGTATAGACTGAGACAAGCTGAAGATGGGGAAGGGGAGGTTGGGGACTTAGGAGGTACTCACCAGACATCAGAGGATGTTGCAGGGACAGCTGACAGTTCAGGGGAGCCAGGAGAGGGGGACACCTCACCAGAACCAGAGGTGACCCCATCTTCACAGGCACAGCCGGCTCTGATGCACCAGGAACAGCAGGAAGCACACTGCAGGAGACTAACTCCGGCAAGGGAAAAAAGCCTAGCTCACTACTGAACTAGGTGGAGATCATGGGCCTTGTTAGTTCTGGGATTAAACTCAGGGCAGGTGAGAATCACATGCTTCATTAAGAGGAGAGACACAGCTACTCAGCTGGAGCAAACTCAGGTGCAGCAATCAAGACTGAGAAGGATAAAAAGGAAGCAAGGCAACAATTCTGCGTCTACTCAGCTTTCTCTGTTGATGAACTATGGCTTGGCTGCTTTGCCCTTGGGACTGTGTCCCTTACCTGCTGGGCACACCAGAGTTCAGGATATCTTGTTGCCTGAATACAGTGGTACCTCGGGTTAAGTACTTAATTCGTTCCAGAGGTCCGTTCTTAACCTGAAACCGCTCTTAACCTGAAGCACCACTTTAGCTAATGGGGCCTGCTGCTGCTGTGCCACCGGAGCACGATTTCTGTTCTCATCCTGAAGCAAAGTTCTTAACCTGAAGCACTATTTCTGGCTTAGCGGAGTCTGTAACCTGAAGCGTATGTAACCTGAAGCGTATGTAACCTGAGGTACCACTGTACTTGTTTGCAAGAACATTGCAGGGTTAGAGACTGCATTTCATTTTCTCCGCATGCTGCTGTCCTTACTGCCTGGCTGGGTCTGATGGGAGTTGTAGCCCAAAACATCTGGAGGCCCTCAGGTGTAGAGAACAACCAATAACATCTAGGGCATCTCTATACAAAAAGTGGTTTACAAACAATTTCCTCTTCTCAGGGAACTCTGGGAAATGTAGGTTTTTAGATGAATTCAGGGGGACTAGGAATCTCAGCATTCCCACTTAGCGACATTTCCTAGGATTCTTTGGGGAAAGCCATGCCTGTAAGCTCGTATAAAACCAACAGAAAACTGGTGATAAGTCTCCTGAGGATAAAAAAGCACCATGTATTATTCCTTTTCTTTTAAACTGCCCATTGTTGCTGCAAAAACGGCGTGAGTGCAGGTGTGCATTTGAGTGAGTGAAGCACCTGGCTGGTCACGATGCTTATCCGAATGTGTTTGGATCAGTGAGTGGCAACTTGTACAGGATCAGCCCTGCAATGAATCCTGACCACCATAACCACTGTGGCCTCTAAACACATTCCCCGCCCAAGTGTTATATCCTTAATAGACAATTCTACATTACAAGGAGGCAATGTGTTTAAATAAAATCTGCACCTGCTAGTTCAGAAACACAGGTGCAAAAGTAGACATTTAAAAAGAAACTGAGTGCACCCTATCACTGTGGAGAAGCCTGTGGCCGGGTGACTCGTGTGGCTGCTCAGTCTGCTGTCCAGATTCACACATTCATGGGCCTCGCCTGCTCTCCCTTCTTAGGCTTGTCTGCCTTGGAACCAGGCTTGGACTGAGCAGCCTTTCCAAAGGACAAGGCCTTCAGATAGAGGACAGTCCTATGTAAAGTAGGACGGACCGTCCTACAAAAGGTTTACTCCAAAGGCCTGTTGCCAAGGCGATGGGGGTAGCCGAGCAGCAGTGCCGAAGCCTTATGGCCTGGGCCCCATTCACAATGGGTCGTAGAAAAGGCCACGCAAGCGGCTTCGGCCTATAAAACGCTTTTGGAAGCAGAACTGCTCCTGGCTCTCCTCTTGCCGTAGTGCAGCACTGCCCTCCCGCAGTCTGAGATTTAAAAGCCCAATCTGGCCCAGTGTATAGAACCACCGAATGGGGGAAGGGCCCCTGGGGATAGATAAATAATGGACTCCAAACTCCCCTCAGGCCCCTTTTATCTACTATTCAGTTTGCTGAGAGGAGGTGCTGAAAAGAGCCTGTTCATATTCAGATGTCTGCTTTTGTCTTGATGTTCTAATTTAGGGTGGGCCCAGTTAAACACTTGAACGCCCTCACAGGCCTCTGCATTGCCCAGAATGAGATGTGCTCACATTCAAGGAGAAAAAGTTTATTTTATTTTATTTGTTTTTTAAAAAGCAAAACAAAACAGAAACCCTAAACTTCAGCACAGACCTAGCAGCTCACAGTGTTTATGTATGATCAAATATTAGGCTGACTTAAATTGATTCTCCTCCTACAAGACAGTAACACCTGAAATTCTCCCCTCCCCTTTTTTCTTTTGGTAAAAGGGCAAGGATCAGGAAGTTTTGCATAGCTATGGGAAACAAAAGTGTATCAGTTCAGATAATTTCTACACAGGGGTATAGTTCAACTGAGAGCATTATTTAACATGTCACATGTATCTACTGTAAAAAAAAAAAAAGGCTTTCAAAAAAATATAGACTATATTTTAATGTTTTAAAACCTAGAGTTGGACTCTTGTCTCTCTGCTTCCTGTATTTTAGTGGCAGATTTTCTGAAAATTATAAGAATCAATACGATCCTAAACAAATTCTGTTCAGTTTCTCCAGGCTGTTGTGCATCATCATGGCATCAAAATGCAGGCATGTCTGAAGAACATAGCAGGGTCACCTTCATAGGCAAACGGATCATACTGCGAAAGTGGAACGCCACCAGGTCTCCTGATGTGGATTAAGGAGTGAAAGAGCTCCTATATCTCACAGCTCATGAATGAACAGGACACAGGGAAAGAGGAAGGGGGGGGAAATTCAAAATATCTGATGGAATTTCTTAGAATACTATGCAGTCTGAATAGCAGAAAACAGGTTTCTTTCCTTGTGCTACCCACCCATCATCAACACAATGTTTTCTTTTTATTTCCTTGCCTCCTTGCTTTCTGTTTCTCCTTCAAGCAGAAGAGTTTCTCTTTCGAGTCCCCAAAATATTAAATTCCTGCACCACAGTAACTAAGACCAGCCCTGTTCTGTGAAACAGAATCCAAGTTGAGAAATGGCTGGCACCCACTATACACAGATGGAACAAGCAATATATGTTGTTGAATATTGTATGTAATTCCAGACTGAGTGACTGTATTCGTACTTAAGCCTTATTTGGCCACTCTAAACAGGGGTAATTGGAATCATCCATTACACTATAAATTAAAATGTGTATCAGCTAGTAAAGAACAACTTCCTCTTTTCCATTGGCCTAATCCCAAATCCGACCGTCTATTATAGTCAGTGCCATTCAATTTCATCTGAACAGATTTACACAGCACACAGCTGGCAATCATATAACACCCGCAATTTTTTTTGCGATTTTTTAATGTATCCTTGTTCATTGAGTTTACCCAAAAACTGAAAAGGGTTAGCTGTTCTCCTTGTTTCTGGAACTAACTGGTTCAAGAAGAGATACATAACACAGAGCAGTATAATATGGATATTATAATGCCAATTTCTAAAGTAGGCAACATTTGTTGTTAGATGCAGTGTAGTCACTGGATAATACTGAGAAATGACTGATCCATTCTGATTGTTACCGAAAACAGAGTGATGGGGAAAAAACAATAATATTGCAAGCAGTTACATCCTCTGGCTGTGGGACATTGTAATGGACTTGCCTAAGGACCTAGAGACAGCTAATGAAAAGATACATGAATTCTCCTAACAGATTTTTCAAATGCTTAAAGGATCTTTACTCCAGAGGCAAAAGTGGATAGAGCCAGTGCCAAAAATAGATGGTACAACCCCTTTCCCCACATTTTTGCCTACATGAAAGAAGGCCATGGGCTGCATGAAATTAAGCTGAGGTTGCTCACTCCTGATTTGATTTAGCAGGGTTTTTCCCACAAGAATGCAGACATGCCCATCAGTTTCCTACAATACTTCTTGAAGAATCACAGTGGATATTGTTTAGTGTCTGTTTAATAGATTAAAGATCCTAACAGATAAAAAGTCAGGAGGGGAAAGCAAGGGTTGCAACAGCAGCAACAAAACCATATTCTTGGATTCTTCAGCAGGAGCTGGCTGGCGGGGTGGGGGGTGGGGAGGCATTTTAATTACATCTCTAGCAAATGGACCGCTGCTTTCATGAAGTTTCCAAGCTGCTCTGCAGTTTGTTCAGGTGACAAGCAAATGTCTGAGCAGACATATGGCGAGGTGAAGAATCAGTCTGTGTGGGTTGAAGATAACACTGCCAACTCACCTTCTGCCACTGCTGGGCAATTAAGGCAATTCAGCATCTCAGTGTGTTTTTCCTGGATGTTTACAAGTGAAAAAGAAAGAAAATACTTGCAAAGTCTGGGTGTGCTTTGATTGCTATTGTGGTGCTTCTGCACCTGAAAACTGTGCAGTAAAATGGTCTTGGGAAGCTGCAGACATTAATTAATCCTGTGATTTTGAAAATGGCTAGGCAAGGCCATTCCCCACAGTCCTTTTGCATGATGAAATAGTAATCTGAGAAACATAGGAAATATACTAGGCCAGACCTTTTGACCACATAGCTCAGGGTTAGGAAAACTTTTTCAGCCCACAGGCCACATTCCTTTCCTGGCAATCTTTTGAGGGCCACATGCCAAACTTGGTCAAGTGAATTAAAATTACTGTGGAAAGTAAAGGGCAGGTATTCAGGTATTTAGGACTATCTTAGATGATGCGATCTTTGAAGTCTGTCGATCAAGATGTGGCTGGCTTTCCTTTAATAACTAAGACAGGGGTCAGCAAACTTTTTCAGCAGGGGGCTGGTCCACTGTCCCTCAGACCTTGGGGGCGGGGGCGGACTATATTTTGAAAAAAATTATGAACGAATTCCTATGCCTCACAAATAACCCAAAGATGTGTTTTAAATAAAAGTAAACATTCTACTCATGTAAAAACTGCTGATTCCCGGCCTGTCCACAGGCCAGATTTAGAAGGCGATTGGACCTGATTTGGCCCCCGGGCCTTAGTTTGCCAACCCATGATCTAAGATATCCACAATACAGTAGAATTACTTTTTTTGTTTGTTCTTGTTTTACACTCCAATTTGATCTCTCAATTGCACAGTGTTTGGAGATCCCTAATTGCTTTCCTAGGGGAGACTGTCATCAAAGCAGGCAAGAGCGAGGGAGAGAGAAAAAGGGTAAAGAAAAATAAAACCCCCGTGACAGATTAACTTTGGCGTTTAGGGCAAGTTTATCACCTTAGGGCATGAATCAAAGAGTAAAAATAATATTTTACCGGCGGTAAATCTCTTTGGAAGCGAATTAAGATGGCTGCTGTGAAGAAATGCATTCAAGCTCTTTTAGCAATTACAGCAACATCAGGAGCAGCTACTGAAGGGATTGTTTGGGGCACACAATTTCCCCTTCCCCAAGGTTCTTCATTCATAGTAACTGGAATGGAGAGATAATATTTGCCCCGCAGACATGACACAGTGAGTCACTTTTACAGGGCATCGCCGCTTGTCCCTTTGCCACTGTGGGTTGAGGAAGCTGCTCCCCAGTGCCTTCCAGCACTCCCCCACAGCTGGAACAATAACAGCCTATGCCTGTCCGGCTAGCCTGGATTATAATCCGGCAGCAGCCGTGGAGGATCTCAGGTGGAGCTTTACATCATCTTCTAATGTAAACAGCATTGTATGAGAGCCTGACAGTCCCCCAGGATTTCCACTGAGCAGTGATTGATGCGAAAAGGGATGGAATTGCCATGATTCGGCATCAGTCACAGTTCTCTCTTGGCTCTAAAGCTGACCCTGTTAGCACAGTCTGACTTGGATCATTTGTCTCAGAAGTACCGAGGGATTTTAAAACAGCTGTGGATTCAACCATTTCAAACGGGAACATACTTCTGGTTTGTGGTAAGAATAAACATACATCATATGCTCTTCAGAGCCCAGGGGCTCCTTGTTCTTGGCTTGCTTTCCGGCTCTCTCACTCTCTTTCTCTGCTGCTGCTGCACTTTCTTACTGCTGCTATTCTCCCCCCCTCCCCCCCCCGGCTTCTTTCCACTGCTTTCAACTTATGCCCACCTTTGTCCTCACACATCTTCCCTCCCCAAATTAATATACTTCCCTTTCCATCTCTTCTGATATAAGTGAGCAGGTGGGTGGGAGAAGTGTGTCTAAAGTCGAGAAACAATTGTGCATTTGGCTGTTTTGTACATCTAAGGCAGGTGGTGTGTCTTTGGGGTTCTGCTTTTTTGTTTTGCTTTTTCAGCATCTTAAACTAGTTCCCACTTTGAACAGCATCCAGGCAGCGCAGCAATGAAAGAAATGCAGCAAAGTGCAATAAAGATGAAGCCTGTCAGTCCTGCTGCATTTCTAGTGAGGCTGGCTTCTCAGAAGTGTAAGCTTTCAGCGATGAAGAAGAGGGCCTCTCTGGTGCTGCTGCTCTGATTATGGGATTCCCTTCCTGCAAAGGCTCACCTGGTGCCTAACTTAAGAGCTTTTTGAAACCAGGTGAAGTCCTTTAAAAAAATAATAATGCCATTGTAACCGATTTCTGGGTTTTACATGCTGTTATGGTGCTTGCACTCATTTTTAGGGATGAAATTGAATGCAGCTTATAAAGTTTTGATTCAGTGTTCTGAAAATGTTCTGTGACTGGGAACCCTAAACACACAGGGTTCCCAATTTATTTATTTTAATAAATTTATTTATCATTACAATTTTGTCCAGCTTCTCCGAGGAGCTCAAAGTGATGCACATAGTTCACCCCCACCCCCCACTCAATTGTATCCTCACAACAACCCTGTGAGGTTGGTTTTTTAATGTTTAATGTTTTATTATGCTTTTTATAAATGTTGGAAGCTGCCCAGAGTGGCTGAGACAACCCAGTCAGATGAGTGGGGTACAAATAAATAAGAAGAAGAAGAAGAAGAAGAAGAAGAAGAAGAAGAAGAAGAAGAAGAAGAAGAAGAAGAAGAAGAAGTTAGGCTGAGAAACTGTGGCTGGCTCAAGGTCACACAGTGAGCTTCATGGCTGAGTGTGGATTTGAACCCTGGTTTCCCAGATCCTAGCCTGACACTCTGGTCACTACAGCATTACTTGCTCTTTGCAGGGGAGACTGAGTTTGGCCCTTTCAGATCTTCCCTCCTAATGTGGAAAGACTGTGAATGGAGGAGACTGTCACATGTGACCTGCAGCCTCCCTCAATGGACAGAACTTTTTAAAGTACCTGGTTAGCATTATCTGTGCCTTTTCTATCAGAAATGGAATATACATTCACCCCGAAGGGCTTTTGAGGTATAACATATTTCAGCTTGACAACTGCTAGATTTTAATGTGTAACATCTTTTAACTTCACCACCACTGGCTTCCATGGTACTGATTACAGTATAACAATCTGTGACATTTGTATATGGCAACATCATAGTGTTTTATCCCTTTGCTATAAGCTGCCCGGGATGCAGGTGGTGCTGTGGTCTAAACCACTGAGCCTCTTGGGCTTGCTGATCAGAAAGTCGGCGGTTCGAATCCCCGCGACGGGGTGAGCTCCCATTGCTCGGTCCCAGCTCCTGCCAACCTAGCAGTTTGAAAGCACACCAAAAAGTGCAAGTAGATAAATAGGTACCGTTCCGGCGGGAAGGTAAACGGTGTTTCCGTGCGCTGCTCTGGTTTCGGTGTTCCATTGCACCAGAAGCAGCTTAGTCATGCTGGCCACATGACCTGGGAAAACTGTCTGTGGATGAACGCCGGCTCCCTCGGCCTGTAAAGTGAGATAAGTGCCGCACCCCCAGAGTCATCTGCGACTGGACTTAACTGTCAGGGGTCCTTTACCTTTACCTTTTTTATATATAAGCTGCCCAGGCTACAATAGGAGAAAAGCAGTATATCCATTTATATTATAAATCAGATTCCCATAGGTCAGCAGTACGACAGTTTGCTGGGAATGTGGTGTGATAAACTATGACTAGGCCTTGAATGGAGCCTGCTGCAGTAGTGTGTGGTTAGGCTCACCTGCTCAGGTCACCTGGAGGGGCAAACACCATAGCACAGTGCCTCTTAGTTTCTCCTGCACAAAGGGGTCAGGTTCATGTGGATTAAACTGTAGTGGGGCCTAAGGCATGTAGGATTGGGGCTGTCAAAATATTTCACACGCTTCAGTTTCAGCAGAGGTTTCTCTGAGCCAGTATACAGATTTCTGCCTGGACCTCTACAGGTGTGAATTAATATGCCTGATTCGCACAGGTCTCTTCCAATTCAGATAATCTCAGGATGCCCTGCTCCACTGAGATAAAGTTACCTACTTCCATCCGCTTTCCCAACTATTTTTCCATCTTCCGTCTCTTTATTTCCTCTGCAGCAACTCCATCCCAAGAGACATCTGCTATGAGGAGCGATAAACTGAGAAACGAAATAATTACCACAGCTTGCGCTGTCTCAAACAACCTTCGGTGCTCACATTTAAATTGCTGGCACGGAAAGCCAAGAATATAACAGGGTAAAACAAGTTCCCAACCACATATGCCCCAAAGCGAATGTTTCTTTGCCACATGAAGGAAACTGAAGCTTTTATTTACAGACGTCCTCCAGCCGGTGTTAAATGAAGCCAATCTGGTTCCCAGGATATGATTCTACTGTGTTAAATGATGGGAACACTACTGTGCCTTTCTCCCCATAGAGGACTCCGTGGCCTGTCGGAGAATTGCAAGTTGGGAAGGACTGACTCGGAATCCCATTTTTCAACGCGAAGTGGCTACTTCCCACCCACCCCTCTGAAGTTAGCCCCAGAGGCTGTGTGGGATGATCTGTGGGCTTCTGATCAGAGGGAAAGAATGGCAGCAGTTTTATTCCAAAACGCAGCTGTGGATTAATATCACAAAGAAGAGTTTAGCCGGGCTTTTTTTCTTTTCTTTTCACAGTTCATTCACATAATGAATGTGAATGTCAAGACACCTTCATCTGAAGTCTGAGCGCTTTGGAACAAAGCAAAACAAAACAAATTTAGTGGAGGTGTCAAGTTTCAGGAACGCAGGAGCGGAGGTGGCGAAAAGCTCCACACAGGCTCAGCAATTGCTTTCTCTTCCATCATCCTGCCGGGATAAAATATGACCACACTCTTGTCTTCTGCTCCACCCACTCCCAAAGGAAGAGACGGTTGAGAATGTCTACAGCTTTGGCGCGTGAAAGGACTGCAGTTTCTATGAGACAAGCTGTATTTTTTAAGGGGGGGGGGGAGAAAGAACACCTTTTAGAAACTAACTTGGAGTAAATTTGAGGTTAGGAAATTCTCTGAGCCCTTCCATAGTGGCCCTTATTAATATAAGCTTGTACTATTAGCACAAGGCTAAGCATCCAGTTTTCACCAGTTTCCCCTTTGCGCTGCAGCCTCTTTGCTATATGCCCTACAAAGAATCCCCCAAGCCACAAGAACAGCTCTTGTTAGGGGCATGAGAGGCTGCAGTGGGTAGGATGCCTTGCCAGAAATCAGATATGCACCTTGCACAAGCAGAAATGTAAAACCCTAGTGCAAAACCAGTGTAGACGTCACTGAGACAGGAGTGTGAACATGCTGGGAATGTGGAAGGCGTTGAGGCGTTGCTCCTGATGGTGGTAAATTGCCCACTGCTCCATTGTCTCTTGAGACAGTCGGATCTCAATAACAGGAGCGCACAACCATCCGTGGTCACAACCGATAGCACCCCCCCCCCCTTATTTTAAGTGTTCAAAGCACTAATGAATTCTTACAACCAGAATGTTTACCCTCATGTTGCAGACGGCACCAAGAAATGGTGACTCATCTAAGGCAACAGGGAGTTTTCGGCAGAGGTAAGATGTGAAACAGGAAGTTGCCATCCTAGGTGGCATTCTTAGGACACAATTAGACAAGATAGCAGGAGAAGTGCAGTCAGCTTTCCTGAATGTTTTAAAGAAGCTAAATGCACCCACAGAGCAGAACTGTGCCACTGTGGAAGAGGAGGTGTTAAACATCCCCCTTCCAGTTTCCTAGAAGTAGTCTTTGCTGCATAGGTGTTGGGGGTTAATTATATTATCTGAGAGGAAGCAAGTGCAATCAACTCAAGGAGCTGCCAGGGGGGATTTTTTGTGGGGAGGAGATAGCTCCAAAATGCTGTCCTCCCGAGAGGGGCCTCTGGAGCCATCCCGCAAGCCATCACCAAAACTTTAATGGGCCCTCTACTTTTGTTACTGATGGAGGGACTGTTAGCACTTCCAGTGTCACTGCAGGTAACATTTGCACAGAGAAGTAGTTCAATTTCACGCCTGCCCTCCATTCTCTTTATTACTGGCTATGACATGGTGTACCTGAGACATTCTGCAAACAACCACAAAGGAGATCAAAAGAGTTGATGGTATCTGTGCTGATGAAGCACAAGGCGCAGGGCACTTATAGTGGCCCAGGAGCCATTGAAAGGCAACGCTTTCCTGCCCTGCTCAGAAAAATTATAGTTACATCGTGAGCTGAAAGTAACATTGGAGGAACCGCACTGTAGCTTCTTCCCACACCACTGTCTTTTCTTCAGGAGCAAAGGTACCATGGAGGTGTTTGTTGTTGTTTTTTTAAAGGCAGGGGA
Organism: Podarcis tiliguerta; assembly: GCF_965153285.1. Taxonomy (NCBI): domain Eukaryota; kingdom Metazoa; phylum Chordata; class Lepidosauria; order Squamata; family Lacertidae; genus Podarcis; species Podarcis tiliguerta. Next base: position 41,012,287 of record NC_139545.1, on the reverse strand, counting down.
GGAATAAAACACATTAAAATACTTCTAAAGTCAACAAATAATTACTCAATTAAACAAATATGAAAAACCTAAGTGGCCATCCTCAACCCCAAATTCAATCCAATCAAGTTTTGGTTCTGGAAAGAGATGGAAGGGAATGGAAGTCCAGGCCAGAGCCTGGGTGCCACATCTGACAAAGTTCTATCTCTGGTCTCCACACACTTTTCTTCTGAAGATGGTGGGGAGGGGACATGGAGCAGGGCCCCCAGTTATGACTGCAGAATATGGGGCAGGTTCTTTGGGGAGAAGTGGTCCTTCGATTAGTTCGATGGGAGAAGATAGGTCTCTACAAAGGAAGTTCGCCTGGTGCCTAAAGGTGTATAATGAAGGCGCCAGGAGAACCTCCCTGGGGAGAGCATTCCACAGACGGGGAGCCACTGCAGAGAAGGCCCGTTCTCACGTTGCCACCCTCCAGGCCTCCCGAGGGGGAGGCACATGAAGAAAGGCCTCAGAAGATGATGGGTACAGGTAGGTTCATATGGAAAGAGACAGTCCTTGAGGTATTGTGGTCCTGAGCTATTTAAGGCTTTATAGGTTAAAACCAGCACTTTGAATTGGGCCCGGAAACTAATTGGTAGCCACCAGGATTGGTGTAATATGCTCAAACCGTCTTCCAGTGAACAACCTGGCACTAGCTGAAGTTTCCGAACCGTCTTCAGAGGCAGCCCTAACCTTTTACCTGGCAGTAACCTGACCTGTAAGAGATGGTTTATCTTACTGGTCAGCTCTGTCAGCATATTTCAACAGATTACTACATAAATTTGAGAGCCTTCATTCTGCATCTGGTCTCTATTATTTGCAAGCTTTTAATTCACAGAGTAGTTCTGCCACAGACTTATCCGTTACAAAATACTTGGCAGGTCGTTGGATTGGAAAGGTGTCAGCCTATGGCCAAAGTTGCAGGGGGAACAAACCCTAATAAGAAGCTGGTACCTGTAGGAGCCAGGCCTGTCGCCTTTATAAAATAATCTTATTCTTTCATCACAATTTGTTTTATAGGCTTCTGCTAGTTTTTGTTTATTATTTTAACAATGGTAAATACAAGGTGGATGGGGAAACAGGGAATAAATATGTTAAATAAACAGTGCAGCAGGGGAACCCCAAATTTAGTATTGTGCTACCTGGCAAATCAGCTTAACTATTCCAGTTACTACGGAAGATATCAACAAGCCATGCGTTCATTTAGAATCTGAACAGATAGAGGGGCTTCCCTTTCATGCCCTGAAAATAAATTCAGAAATAACCCACATACAGCTAGTCATTTTCCCCAGTGTTTCTGTGTCGACAGTGGTGGATTTGGCACTTTCTAATTTCAGTGGCGCCCTGTGTGACACTAAAATTTGGTGCCTCCTGCTTCTCAAGCTCTGTTCTACAGCAAAACACCTCTCCCCACCCCCAAACTGATATGGAAATGTGGAGAACTGAGGACTGGAAAGATGAGAGACTGAAATGGCCAGATTCACCCATCCCTAGCTTCTGTTGCAGTCAAAGTGAGCACATGCCCACATATTGCCTAAGGCAGAGAGTAGGGAAACTTTCTGCCTTCAGGGAAGCCTTTCCGTACTGACTTGTCTGCTAATGGATGCCTGCATGTTTAAGATGATTTGGGAGCATCTTCCAAGGCGGTCCCTCAGTTCTCATGGGAGGCTGGCCACTTGGGGCCCAACTCACTTCCAATTGCATGGTCTAGAAATGCGTCCAAGAGCACCTCGGGCGAAGGAAGACCACCAGTGCTGAGCAAACTGGCAGAGTGGGTGTCCGCCTTGCCGCACTGTGCTTTAACGCTCCCCCCCCCCAGGAGCATGCCCAGTTGGCGGTGATTGGCCAGCTAAGCCCACTCCCAGAAGGTAGCCCTGCCCAGAGCCACCGGCATGGCCAAGCACCAGCAAGCAGGCATCTAGTCTCTGGCCCCCCAGCCAGATCACCGTAGGGCCCTGGTCAGGCCACAAAGATGCCCTCCTAAAACCTTTGAAACAGAATGTAAGTGGAGGCAAACTTTCACAGTCACATCAGGCAGCAGATTCCCAAAGAGCAACGTGGGCAACACTCCCCCAACCAAGGCTGCAACCCAGTTTCCAGTTAGAAACTCCTCCCTCTCCGTCTTTGACAATTCTTGCAGCCAAGCTGTCCTAAATCTGCACACCAACTCTCGTTTCCAGATACCGGATTGCATATCTTTTTGTACTTCCTGCTGCCCCAGTTCTGTAAACACGTGTCTGTGTAGGAAGAGTGGGTCATGTTTGAAATGTAGCATTTCAGTTCTACATTTCTGTACCACTTTTCATGCTGATCTCTCACTGCGCAACAAGCCCAACCAAATGGGAAGGCCAAACGGGCTAGTTACCTCCATCACCTGAACTTGGACTGCCTCATCCCACTTAGACAGGAGTGGGTGCCGTCCTCTAAAGAACTGCCACTTTGCAACCTCTAATAACATTATTGCCGCCTGCAATGGATCACTGGGGAGTCTTCAGTGACACAAACACAGAGATTATGCAGCAGGGTAGGGTGGATCGTGTCCAATATCTGCAGCACAGCTGCTGATAGTGGCTCTTTCAAGCCAGCTCTTATATTGTTGTTGTTGGCTGTGTCCCAAGAGCAAGCAATGCAAAATCCCAGTCGCTTAAAGTCGTCCCCCCCACCGCTGTCGGTTCACCATGATGTATGGCTTCAATGTGTTCTGTAACCTGCACATTGCTTTGTAGAGAAATGTAATTAATTGTGAGCCACTGCTCCACATATGGGTGCGTGGGGGAAAGAAACGTGTTTGATTTGTTTATTCAAAACATTAACGTTTTTTAATTCCCTTTTTGCTTTCAGGCAGAAAGGGCAATGGGGGTTAAGCAAAGCACCCCTGGTTCCTGGAACGTCAAAAAAAGAAAAACATGGAGTTGGGGGGAGAGAGAGAGAGAGGAGGAGGAGGAGGAGGAGGAGGAGGAGGAGGAGGAGGAGGAGAAGAAGAAGAAGAAGAAGAAGAAGAAAAGAAACCTTGCTCTTCTGGAAAGATCTAAGATCAGTCACATTATTTGAGCCAAGTATCTCCAAGTCCAAGATTGCACTGACATGAAATCTTCCGTTGGGGAGGATCCTGGCTATGTGCTCATCTTGGAGCAGCATACGAAATGTCCTCTGTGGCCTTGATCCTGCTCTGTGTTCTAAGTGACTATTTCATTATTTAAAACAAGGTGCAGGTTTAATTTGACACTGGGAGCAAGCAAGGGGGTTTCTACTTGAAGTTTCCTTTTGTTACCAAGATGCCCCGTTGAGGTGATGGGCACTGAAAGGTTCTTGACGTCACCTGTATTGCAGATATTAATATTGCACAGCTTGAAGCAAAAGGGTGATTAAAAAATGGACTCCCCTTGGAACATAAATTGCCCAGACCCTCAAGCAGCAAATCGGGATGGGCCGCCCCTGGGGCAAATAAAGGATCAGCCAGAGCAGGAGGGTGATAGAAATAGAGGTTGCCAGAGGAGCAGTGGGACACTGGCCAGGGTAATACTCTCCCACACAGAAAGCATCTCACCTGGGCCCCCAACAGACCTTGTGGTGCCTCTGACTACAGGGTCACACTAAAGCCTAGTGATAACAATGATGTAGAAAGCCCATGCCTGGGCAGTATTACTGAATGGTTCTTCATTCCAAAAGAATTCCCTGAGCCTAGAAAACTAGGAGTTAGGGAGAAGGTTTCTAGCCTTCCTCCTAGCATCTAGCCTTCTATACACAGGTATTGTGTGTGTGTGTGTGTGTGTGTGTGTGTGTTGTGTAGGAACATTTATTCATGTGAGCTTCCACCTGAAGTGACATGGGCTTACCACCCCAGGAGGTACTAAGTATAAATTAACATCTGAGATGGTTATGAAGCACTTCAGTGATGGTTTGACTGTGCCCTCATTCAATACACACTGACAAAAAAAGCCAAACATATCTGGAAAATACAGTGGTTGTATGTGGTTGCATGAATCATTGTATGTGAAGACGTTTCTGTGGGATCCAAATGTTATGGAACAGTTTCAGAAGATGTCAACATCCTTCGCTCAAATGGAGCCAAGCAGGTTCTGCTACAAATCCCTGACACAAATTCAAAAGGCATGACCCTAATCTGTTTCCCTCACCAACTGTTTCTGCTGGAAGACTTCCAACTGAAAAAAACACGCACATGAGGACCACTCAAGGACAGGAAGCCATCTTAGAATTTTATTCCACTTTTGACAACATGGTCAGGGAGTGGACTGGAGGTTAAAACAAGCTTCAAGTGATCTACTAATTCCCCTGTATGTATTGCTTACTTGGCTGCTCATAACATCTGCCAATTAAATGAATGTCTTGGTACCAGTCCCAGTTCTCAAAGAACGTGTTGCTCGCTCAGAAGACTGTCAACAATTCCTGAGATTACTTTATCCCCTCTGATATAAATTCATCTTTATTCACAATGGGCTGGATCCAGTGCTTGTTTCTGTTTCTCCAATAGGAGGAGTCCTCCTCCTCTGGCTGAATGACTCTTTCTAGCAACGGAAGGACTGCTCCACTGGAGGAAGGGAATATTTGGATCCCAACATTATCTAGCAGAGCAAGACAGGGCTCTCTGGTCTCATATGTTGTTGGACTCCAACTCCCATCACCCCCAGACAGTGCACCCTCTGTTGTTGTTTCCTTGAGCAAGACCATTGGCATCAACAGGAGTCTTTCCTACTCCACCTTAATACTAATTGCTGCACAGGGTAGGGATATTTCCCCAGATCACAGCTGGGAAGTGAAGATTTCAGCTACCGCTCCCCACATGGTGCAGGGCTGATCACAATCATGCTGCCTGGGTCTGGTATTCAAATTCAAAGTAGTGCCCTACAGAAGTTGCTGGACTGCCACTCCCATTATCCCAACCACTCAATAACATCTGTAAGGCACACATTCACTACCCCGCCCTAAATGATGCCCAATCAAGGTGAGCCAGTGAGCTAGGTGGAATATTTTTTGATGCTATGCTAGTTGGATGTTTCAGCCTGGTCTGGAGAGACTCAGATTCCTATTCATTAATGAACCAAATGGCCCTTATGAGCAACTGACTCCCATGTTTCCCTCCCCGCCCCCATATCACATGTCATGTGAAATTAGGTAAATTTACTTTGTATTATGTGGATGAGTGATTCTTGTACTGGAGTTGGAAGTGAGCACAAGCTACTCCTACAGAGTTGCTAGTAGATGATGTTGTGCATCAAATCTGAGAATATACTAATATTGCCTCACACAGCGACTCCATATTAAAGATGGGTTAAACATTTCCAAATTCACTATTATTTTATTTGTTTGTGAAGGCAAAAGTCTCTAGCAAAATACAGACAAAACCAGTATCTATTTTGTCCCTGGGGTATTCAGACTGTTTCTGAAGTTAACAAAAAACGACCACTTGAAAATACATAACTTTTTATCTCTTTCTCTCAGATGTGCATGTCTGTTTGTGGGTAGGAAACTTTGTAAATTTTTAATGTTTATTATGTTTTTATATATGTTGGAAGTTGCCCAGAGTGGCTGGGGCAACCCCAGTCAGATGGTATAAATAGAATAATAATAATAATAATAATAATAATAATAATAATAATAAAATAATTGATTAGGACATCCCTATTTTAATCGGAGATGTTGGAGGGCTTGTAGGAAGTGTATGATAACAGTCACATGATGTAACCTCCCTGCAAACAAATCAAAATGAATACTCATTAAATAGGTGGCAATGTCTAGTCTCCCTGCAAATGAATCAGGATGAATGCTGAATAAATAGGTTGTCTGGAAGGGCTCATTGACCCCTACAGCCTGTTCCTCTCTTTCCATGAACACCTGTACACTTTGCTAGATTCCTGGAAGACTCCACCATAGTACTTTATACCTTTATAAAGCACCCTCAGGAAATATTAGCTTCATTCGTACAGCATTATGTAATAATGGCTGTTTGGGATTTAAATGAGCTCCTCTTCTTCCTTACATTTCACTCGATAACAAGAGATGTTTGAGGGACTGACAAGTGTGTAGGTTTTTACCCGAAGTCTCTGCACCATGTTTTGTAACAGAATCACAAGATATAGATGTAGAACACCTCTTTCTCTGCTCTGCATGTTGCTTCAACCTTTATTTGGAGGGAAAGTGTCAGGCAGTGAATCCTGCTAGCTCTTAATAAGCGCTCCCTTCCATTTGCCAGAGACTGGCACTCAATTTCTGCTGCTTGCACTTGTTCAAATAGTGGCTGCATGGATTAAGTCTTGTTTTCTGAAAGCCAGTTCCCTTGCCTGCTGGCGCACTCACCCATTGCTTATATATATATAAAAAACCCCACAGGGACTGAGAACTGGGAAAAGAAGAAGAGGTCTTTATAACCTGATCCCCTCTCCCTGCAAGAAATAAAATGCTGCACTTTTCTGATTGCAATTTAGCTGCAGGCAATGGATTAGCAGCATGTGGGAGGCCTACTTAGAGCCAGTGGTAATTTGATTGCTGTGTCCTGGCACTAAAGCACCTTGAAAGGCTTCATTTTATCTTTGCAATGTGAATGCATGTAGCTTTCCAGACCCATCGAACCTAATGATCACACAGAGAGGGGTTGCATTGGCACTGACCCAGTTTGCACAAACCAAACCATGGCTTAGCATGAACCAGCAGATATGAGGGTTCTTAGTGTAGCACCCTGCTTGTGGTTAACGCTTAGCTGGAATGAAATATTCAACGCAGCAATAGAGAAATTAAAATAATAATTTATTTGTCAGACAAATAAATGATAGGCACAGTGGTATATGGTTACCAAAGCTCTGCCCCCTCCAGCCCTGATGGCCAGCACTTATATTTCCTCAGCCCAGCCCCTTTGCTCCTCCTTTGGTTGCCTCTGTCCAATCAGCCTGGTTGAAATTCCTATTGGCTGTTTGCTAGAACCAATAATAAAAGATACACCCATTTCCTATTACCTTTTATGGGAGACAAAGAGCTATATTTCCTTCTATCCATAAATGGCAGACAAGTAGCCATATATCTTACATTTGCCTCGACAAGGCACCTTAATTACCAGATCACCTTTTGCCCCTGTTGCCCTTGCATTCCAAAACAAATGGCTAAAACAAATGGCTCATGGTATTAAATTCTATCTTAAACAGAGATCTTGGGTTCACATTCTCACACACCATCAATGAAATAAGAATCTAACATAAGAATCTAACATTTCTTACTTTCTAAATCCTTTGCATAATTACATTAAGCCAACAAATCTCATACATAACATAGATAGCTTTTTAGAAGAAAAGGCCTTTGCAAAGAAAAAAGGAACTCAGTAAAAACAGCTTCAAAAGAAGCCTCTTCAGTTTACACCCCCCTTTCCCAGCCAGCTGCTTTTCCCATTAGCTCTTCCCAAAATTTATTGCCCTTTAACTTTCTCAGTATACCTTAAACCTTAGGAAATATGGCTAGAGTCTGATGGGAGGCACATGGTATTATTTTCTGTTAAACAATAAATCTTATTATTAACCAACTCTTAATTAGTGTTTTTGCAGCTTGATTGTATTCTGTAATATGTAGGGTCAGTATAACATTTGCTCCCAGCCTGTAATTCCCTTTTACAACTTTGAGAAACTTGTCTCCTGCTACTGCTATAAATCAGGGGGGCCCTTGTTCAGGAGAGCAGGAAGATAAACAACTGCCAAAGTACTTAGCCAGCTAGTTTTAAAATACAGACCTTGATCAGATGCCTCATTAGAGGGAAGGTTGCAGATGGCGTGCTCCTCCTCTGGTCTTACTGGACGTAAAACTAGTGTTATGTTTGAACCTGGGCTTGTAGTTTATTTTGCTCCAGGCAGAGTCGTAGGTGGTAAGCCAGAGAACAAATCTTGGTTAACGGCTTGTGGTTTGCCTGGAGAGAAATAAACCACAAGCCTGGGTTCATATCTAATGCTAAGCCAAACCATGGCTTTGTTTTCAGTAGCGTAGCAGGAGCAGAACTGGAGGAGGCACAAAGCAGTCATGATCTGATCTTTGGGAACCTGCTTGTTTGGCTTAATATCACGGGCCATTTCAGCTCAGGTCCTGAGGCTGTTTCTTGTGTCTTTCTTCTGAACTGGGTGGAAAAGGCATCAGTTATAGATCACGGCACGCCTTTCTGTATGATGTAGGAATTGGGTCTTACTGTGGAGGCACCTGTCTCTCCCATCAATACCATATTGGCCCAAATATAAGCCACACCCGAATATAACCCACACCTTTAAAATTAGAAGGGGAGGGGGGAGAAAAAACACCCGAATATATGCCGCTCCATTCCTCGCTGCTCCTGGCTGCATATTGGGTGGGTGGGGAGCACCGCTGCGTTGCCAGCAGCCTTCCTCGCTCTCTCCCTTCCTGGCCTTGGGGGAGAGGACGGGGGACTGCGCATAGGGCGGACATCGCTTTGCCGTGCTCCTGGTGCTGTTTGCCCTGCGCTCCTGGCTGCATACCATAAGGTTGTGAATATAAGCCGCACTTTAACTTTTCACAGTCGGAATTTGGGGGGAATGTGCGGCTTATATTCAGGACAATATGGTATTTCCCCCCCCCCCCCCAATGCCAGGGATGTTGTGATACATCATCACACTCTCCATAGGGTCCCCACCTGCTGTCAATATGGGGTGGCAGTTCAACCACTCTCCTCACACCCAAGCCAATACAGTGGTACCTTGGGTTACATACGCTTTAGGTTACAGACTCCACTAACCCAGAAATATTATCTCGGGTTAAGAACTTTGCTTCAGTATGAGAACAGAAATTGTGTGGCGGCGCGGCAGCAGCAGCAGCAGCAGCAGCAGGCCCCATTAGCTAAAGTAGTGCTTCAGGTTAAGAACAGTTTCTGGTTAAGAATGGACCTCTGGAACGAATTAAGTACGTAAACAGAGGTACCACTGTATTCCATTCACCCTCTTCTCAAAGAGTATTCCCTCCCATTTTATATATCAGACAGGCACCATCTCTGTTATTTTTTGACAACTGTTAGCACTTTTTCCTTCAAGCCTTGAAAGTGAAGCTTCTTATCCCAGTCTGCATCGGATGTGAAATGCTTTTTTCTTTTTCTTTTTTTTAAATAAAAATGTTTTTATTGTTGATGTTTTTATTCTTAATTGCTTTGGGCTGTTTTATGGGAATTGATTCATAAGTGAAATGAAGCAAACAAGCAGAGATGCTGAAAATATTTGTCAATTAGATTTTCGAGAAAGCTCTTCCCAGAAGTAGCACACTTTCTCTTTGAGATTTAGACTATGGAGCTCTGTGCCCCTGGGGAAGGGTTTTCTTTTCTTTTTAAAATCTGTCGCTTCCAGGTCACCTGTTTATTGAGCATGCATCCTGATTTGTTTGCAGGGAGGTTAGATGATGCTGGCTCTTTACTGAGCAGCAATTCTCTTTGCAGGGAGGTTAAACGGCATTGCACCCAGTGAGCACTATTCCCCCTTTCCAGTGCAGTCTCCTGTCGCTCTCCTCATAGCAAATGCCCGCTTTTTTTAGGGGAAGCAGGTCTGTTGTGCAAGAGGGTCAGATCAACTTTAATTGTGCAACCCGCATTTGCCACTGTGTAACTGAACCCCACCCCAAAATCGTAACAGTCTAGGAAGTGAACATCATAGAGGTTAATCGCTCCTACCATTTCTCTTAAACTGGGAACTTCTCGGGAGGAAGTCATTTGGCCTGCCGCAAAGAGGTTTACAGGCTCTGAGAGACCTGGAAGAGGTGCCTCATCTACCCAAAGTTCTAAGCAAGAGGGCAGTCTAAGAGGGTTCCCCCTTCTCAGAGCCTGACTCACATGGGTATAAGTGATGTGGGAGTTCCCAGGCGTGTTCCTTTGGCTCACAGTATTATTATCAAGATAGAGAGTGTGTGAAGAAGAAGAAGAAGAAGAAGAGGAGTTTGGATTTGATATCCCGCCCTTCACTCCCTTTAAGGAGTCTCAAAGCGGCTAACATTCTCCTTTCCCTTCTTCCCCCACAACAAACACTCTGTGAGGTGAGTGGGGCTGAGAGACTTCAGAGAAGTGTGACTGGCCCAAGGTCACCCAGCAGCTGCATGTGGAGGAGCGGAGACGCGAACCCGGTTCCCCAGATTATGAGACTACCGCTTTTAACCACTACACCACACTGGCTCAGTATTATTATCAAAATAGAGAGTGTGTGGCAAAGTAGTAATACTTTGTGCTTCTAAAAGCAGAGATGGGCACCCTTTTACAGTGGTACCTCGTGTTACATACGCTTCAGGTTACAGACTCTGCTAACTCAGAAATAGTGCTTCAGGTTAAGAACTTTGCTTCAGGTTGAGAACAGAAATCGTGCTCCGGCAGCGCGGCAGCAGTGGGAGGCCCCATTAGCTAAAGTGATGCTTCAGGTTAAGAACAGTTTCAGGTTACGTACAGACCTCTGGAACGAATGAAGTACTTAACCCGAGGTACCACTGTATGTCAAAGTCTGCATTCCCTCAGAAGAAAACTCTTGAAATCTGCATTTCTTGGTGGTGAGCAGACCCAAAGCCCAAACAGCCTGCCTGTGTTCTTTCTGCCACACTCGCCTCTTCTTTTTCTGACTCGCCCCGCCCTTATCTGAAGGAGAGTTACCTGAAAAATCATCTTCACCCATACCAGCTGGCTCACACGGTTGAGGGAGTTTCTCCTCACATCCCTGCCTAGGCTGGTTGGCAGGCCTGAAGTCTCTTCCGCAGTGGCCCTGCATCCCTAGAGTGGTGGGGGCCTGTGAAGCCCAAATTACCCGTCTTCTTGAAACGTAAGTAAAGGTAAAGGTATCCCTGCCCGTTCAGGCCAGTCTTGCCAGACTCTAGGGTTGTGCGCTCATCTCACTCTATAGGCCGGGGGCCAGCGCTGTCCGCAGACAATTCCGGGTCACGTGGCCAGCGTGACAAGCTGCATCTGGCGAGCCAGAGCCGCACACGGAACGCCGTTTACCTTCCCGCTGGTAAGCGGTCCCTATTTATCTACTTGCACCCGGGGTGCTTTTGAACTGCTAGGTTGGCAGGCGCTGGGACCGAACGACGGGAGCGCACCCCGCCGCGGGGATTCGAACCGCTGACCATGCGATCGGCAAGTCCTAGGTGCTGAGGTTTTACCCACAGCGCCACCCGCGTCTTGAAACGTACACCAATTCAAATGTGGGAAGGGAAACAACCCTGGTATTTGTGCTAATTGTATTTTTGTTTTTGTGTTTTGGAAGTTTACTTGCTATGCTGGGGGAGGAGGGCTGCACCTGACATGTATTGGCATTTCTTCCTCTTTCCGTCCTCTCAAAATGCCTCAAAGGGGCCTCTGTATTATGAATTAACCATCTTGAGAGCAGACAGGAGACATCCTGCTTTGCAGAGAAATAGCACACACTGTTTTATAGGCATGATAACTTCTTCCTCCCGACTCACCATTTCGAGGGAACACCTGTGGAAACAATCCCCATTCGCTGTCTTGTCTCCATTGTGTCTGAAATGGAGATAACAGCTCAAAGGACGAAGACGGCATCCCTCTTACTTGTTTGTCGAGCAGTCTGATAAAACACTGGCAGCCCCCCCCCCCCAACTTAGTGAAATGCAGCCAGAAACTGAAGAAGTGTGCTGAGGTAGCGTTGCTGAAGAGATGAAAACAGTGGGAGACAGAATGCCTGGGCGAAGTCATTAGCAATCTCTAATTATACAGACAATTTCACAGCCTAATGCCAAGGTGACTCAGAGTTCGGTAAACATCACACATTTTATTCTCTCCCTGTTACATTTGGTCCGTCCTTCTTGGAGAGCCTGGGCTGTGTTATTTGTACCACCAACTTGCCTGGATGCCATGAAATGGTTTGATGCAGAGGAATGCTGGGAGGAACCAGCTGGGGAACCATTAAGGGAAGGAAGGCTCAGAGCCCAGACAGTGGTGGTGGGACTACGATGATTGGTCAGAGGGAGAAGATTGGTCAGAGGAGGTGTCGGAAGCTGAAGAGGTAATAGGGCTTAGTGAGCTGGGAGAGTCTGTGGCAGACAGAAGTCCAGGATCAGAGGCTGAAGCTGAAGCTGAAGCAGGCGAGTGGGAGATGGGAGGTCAAGAAGCAGAGGTGAGTCAGGCTGGTGAACGTCATGGGAGGCTTCCCCTCCTGCTGTGACAAGCTCTCCTCCTGCATGCCTCCCAGAACTAGGAGGGGTGTGAAATGGGTGTAGCAAAGGGACAGGCACAGCCTCCGATTGCTTGGAAGAAGCCCTGGAGAGGAGATATAGATGATCACGGAGAGATGGGGACCATCTCAGCAACTGATTTCATGGAGTAAGACCTATAGGTAATGAGCTGCTGGGCTGATTTGGCCTGACACTCAGTCAAGTCTGTAAAAATAATGATTTTGCTACTAAAGAGCTAACTCCAACCTTCAACTGTGTGATTTACTGACTGGCTCGTTCTGCGACACTGCATGATGGCTGGTACACAGAGGAAAGATGGGAAACTTGTAGCCCTCCAGATATTGTTGAACTATAGGTCCCATCAACCATGGCCATTAGCCATGCTGGTGGGATGGAGCTGATAGGGCTTGGGAATCCAACAATTTCTGGAGGGGCACAGATTTGCCATACCTGGTATACAAGGAGGGCTTGTATCATGAGAAGACTCCAGGATGGTGAAAGACAGAAAGAGAGGGTCACATGCCAAGCACAACCTTACAGGATTCTTGTCAGGGAGATCAGGGCCAGATTTAAGGGTAGGTTCTTGGAGGCGGGGTTGCCTAAAATTAATAGTGTAAAGGCAAAGGAAAAGAAGTAAGCCTCCAAGTACGCTTGTTTTCTTAAAAATAATAATATGGAAAATAATCAATAATTTGTAAATTTATGTTTTTAAATGAAATTAAATATTAATTTGCTACAAAACTGCTTTGTGTATATGACACACTACTTGTTGCAATGCTTAGGCCTAAAGCACCCTAAACAAAAATTGGTTGTTTGTTCTAAATATATAGGACTTGCCTACTTACTTCAATGGAGAAAATGCACGATTTTAAACAAAGCCATTTCCTTTTCAAAGAGTGTAGCTACTTTGTTTTGATCCATCCATCCACCCATCCAATCTAGCAACAGAATGATTCGAGTAATGCATTTGAGGACATTTTGTCTACGTTGGGCAGCCCAGAGAGACTGATACTTTCATTAAACATCTTGTAATACACCCACTTCTGTCAAGATACCATAGTGCTGATTTTTAATCAGTTTAATCCATTAGTTAAAAGCAAGACAGCTGAACAAAACAAAACCCCATCTATCAATTGACAGCCCTAAACCATAAAGCTGTTTTCACCTGACACATATTCTTAGCTTACCCTCATGTTTTGCCAAGAAACGAGAGAGGACGGACATTTCAAACGGGCTTGAAAAGTATTAATTTAGGAAGGGGAGGGGAAGAGAATTATGCAAACTAGTCTGATCATCCCTAGTTTCTTACTTGGGAGTTTATTGGAAATGACAGGAAAGTTTTAAAGAGGGATTTTGAGGACATTATATCAATAAAGCAAAACAAATAACAACGCAGTTAGAAGCAATTATTTATGTCTGAATGCATTATGTGGTTCCACTGCACCAATTAACCCAGACTGTCTCCCACTCAGTTATTGCAAATTGCCTCCTTTATAATTGTATATGCAACCCTTGGAGGATAGAGGCTATGAAATCTTATTTACCCAGAGTTTATAGCACTTGCATACCAACATTTCAAAGCCAAGCTCCATAAAATGTCTTACAGATGAAATATCTGCATATCCCAGCATCAGGCTCTGCAGCTAATTAAATCAATTTTTTTAAAAAATGAATTTTCTATATGGTGCACTGGACGATACCTGCACACAACTGTGATGTATAGACTTCCATTATGAAGAGATGAGTAATGCGGTGGATGTGTCTGTGTGATGCGGCAAGACACACATGGGAGCAGCATTACTACTTTGATGAAATGTTCCCAGAAAGCCTGTGTGAAGCTAGATAAATATCCTGTCCCCGTGATAGGCTTTTCTATAGGAAACAGTTGGAAAGTGCTAAATCACCTGTTGGATGAAAACAGGTACACTTGCTTTATGATACGTGAGCGGGGCTTCATAACAGCAAGTCAAACGAACAAGCTGTTTTCATGAGGTCCAGCGTCATGTCCTATCCAATAATACTTGCAACATTCACTTTAAAATATCATTGTCTCCACAAGCTGAAAAACACACACACCCCTTTTCGCATAGGGTTGGCATTATATTTGTATTCTATTACCTGGCAACATCTCTCCCCCCTCAGATGGCAACACACACAATTTTAGCATTGGAAGAGACATGTGCTTGGCGGATCAGCTTGAAGGGGGGAGGTCACACCAATATGTACACCTTGTGTACCTGTTAACTCCAGTTTGACGGCATGCTAATTGCAACTGAAAATCCCAAAGTTCAGTGGTCTTGTTTAGCAGTGCTGGAATATTGATAGGAGAGAGAATTCACAACAGTGAGATTCTGTATTTTAAGCAGGATGATGGAAACATTGTAAAAACAAACGTGACAGACAAATTAGCTTATTAAGCCACTTTACAGTGTGAGCTGACAAGAGCTGCTTTTAGACATAGCCCTTTCATGGCAAAATAGTGCAGGAAAAAAAAAACACAGAACAGAGATCTTAAAAGGGAGGGGGAATGAATAACAAATCTTTAGGCCAAATTTCTGGCTGAAACAGTTGTATTTTTGTCATTGAAATGGGAAAAGCAGCACCTCTGTACATTTTTATAGGGTGGCGAGGAAAGTGTGGAACCGCTGAGTTCACTCCTGTTATCTCACACCAGAACGACAAAATGGGATGGAAGTGAAATGCCCAGTTTTCATGCAATAGGCATTTGTGGTGTGATTCGTGGACTTGGGAGGGTTTGATTGGAGGAAGCGAGTTCAGATCAGAACAAGCAGTTCCATTAGCCTGCTCTTTTTAACCGACTGACACTCTTGCTGGCCTCTGCTCAGCCACCCACACGGATTGTTTGAAGGCTAGAAACACTGATCTGCTTGAGTATGAACCATTCTGGCAGGGGAGAATACGCAGGGAATTACATAAGGCCCTCCTTGCAACAGAATCTCACCCCAAATATATACAGCACATTTTCTTAAGCCCTTAGCATAAACAGGCAGTGGGGCTTATGCGGTAGAAGCAATCTCCTGATGTGTTGATATCAGATTCCCTTTTACAGCTCCTGGACATCGGGCCAGTGCGTTAGGTCTGCAGGACTAGCTTCCTGGTATAAGATGTGAGAAAGGCCACAGACTGGGGCAGCCAACATGATGCCTTCTTGATTTTGTTGGACTCCAGCTCTCAGCATCCCTGCCTATTAGCCATACTGGTTGGGGCAAATGGGAGTGTGAAATCCAAACTTGGAAGACATCACTGCCCCAGATGTCATATCTATGCCAGCCTTCATTACCTCCACTGGCTATGAAGCAATAAGCAGAAAGAACCTAACCCGGCTTGTGTCAATGGAAGTAGCCTGCTAGGTATCCCTGGTCCTCAAGTGTTTTGGACTTTAAACACCTAAAACAAAATGATGAACTTGACTCGCTTGTTAATAGGCAGTCAGTGCAAATCTTTCAACACAGCTGTAATACGTGCAAAGCTGGTTGTTCCACTGAGCATCCTAGCAGCTGCATTACAAACACACTACTATCCATCGGCTCAGCCTATTTTGCAGAATTAGTGTGATGTGAGAATAAAAATGAGCTCCATGAATGCTGCTGCTCCGAGTTCCTTGGAAGAAAAGTGGGAAACAGATGTTATGGCACTAGATATTATGGGGCATTTGTGAAGTCACTGTCCTGGAGTGATGAAACAGAAGCAAATATTCAGGCAGGACTTACTGTACTTGCTTTTCCCCCATTTAAGGACATAAGACAAATTACAGGATACAGAAACTTTTTATTAAACCTTTATTTCATTCTCAATTGTATTGTTACTCTTCAACACACAGCTGTTAAGGAAAAGATCACACAATCAGATTTTAGGGGGGGGGGTTTGCTTCCATGTTTTTCTGTTGCTCACTTTTATATTCCCAATAATGCTTTGCCACTTGAAGTTAAAGCCAGTTTTAAAATTGCTTTAAAGATGCTCCTCTGTCTTCTTTAAAAAAAAAAGTTTAAAAGAATAATCTACGGTGCCCAGCAGTATAACTAGTTGTGTTTGACTAGGTAACATACTACACAGATGTGACAGCAAAAGTCTGACAAATTGTGAGTACTGTTCCCTCTTTAATATTGTTGTTAGGCTGCAAGCTAGAGAAACAAGGTGGCATCTTTATCTTCTGGCTGGGCACTTTTGTATTTCATCCTTTCAAGGCAGAGAACAGTTAATTAACAAAATGGAAAAAAATATCAGAGAGGACAGGAAGTTCTGCAACTGAGCATCACGTGTAATTTGGATGCAAGGTAGTAGGAAGTGCTTACATAAAAGCCATGTGTAAGACACCGTCTTTCCTTTCCTTTCCCTTCTTGCAACTTACCCTGCAGGAAGAAATGCAAGGAAACCACGTTTAGGAGTCATCTGGCTGCACCTTTTCATTAGTGTATTAAAGAAACACCACCTGAAATCAAAATTAGTGCACAAAGCCACCCTATTTCCAGATGTGATCAAAGCTTCATCCCTTGTTTGTGGCAGCAGCAACAGCAGCAACAACAATCTGTTCCCTGTGCCATCTAGAAGAGAATTTAAGATTTACTCACAGAACCTAAGAGTTTACCAACAGCAGAAGTGGAAGATAGCTCTCATGGTTAGCAGCCATTGATAGATTTGTCCTCTGTCCATTTGTCTAACCCTTTTAAAGTCATTCAAGTTGGTGGCCATCACTACATAGCAGATCCTCACTACACAGTACAGTGGTACCTCGGGTTAAGTACTTAATTCATTCCGGTCTGAAACTGTTCTTAACCTGAAGCACCACTTTAGCTAATGGGGCCTCCTGCTGCTGCCGTGCCGCCAGAGCCCGATTTCTGTTCTCATCCTGAAGCAAAGTTCTTAACCCGAAGCACTATTTCTGGGTTAGCGGAGTCTGTAACCTGATTACCACTGTATATCTGGCATCCCCAACCTGCGGCCCTCCAGAAGTTTTGGCCTACAACTCCCATGAGCCCTAGCTAACAGGACCAGTGGTCAGGGATGATGGGAATTGTAGTCCAAAACACCTGGAGGGCTGAAGGTTGGGGATGCGTGCAGTATATCCATTATATTTTATCACAGTAAGTTTACACTGGCCCTAAAAGCAGTAGCTGAACCGGTGTTAAAACTAAGATGTCTAGCTGGATACATTTTAGATAAAAAAAATTATAGTAAGATTTGGATGATTTGAAAGCTCTTAGTTGAGAACTTTTTGGCCCAAAATGTACTAGCGTACCTTCAAATTCTTCCTAGGTTGGCAGGTACCCTTTCACTTGCCAGAATGCCTAGAACATCACTTTGTTGTGAGGGTGTTCTGTGGCCGGGGGAAATGATCATGAGCCCAGGAAGAGCACCAGGAAATTCCATGCCCTGCTCTCAAATTGTCAAGCGGTTTTTTGCAGTCTGCAAATGAAATTGCAAAAATGGGGAGCTTTTCATGCAGCATTAGAATTGGCACTTGAATCCCACTCATATACAGTACTTTTTTTTTTTTAAAGGAATCCCAAGAAAACTGATCAGCAGAATTGTAACTACTACAGGTGTCAATCGTTTAGTGTGGCAGCACCTTCACTTTCGAACTCCCTGCCTATTGATATCAAGTAGGTGCCTTCACTGTATTCTTTCCAGCACCTGCTAAAAACAGTCTTGTTTAGACGCTTTTAAATCTTAATTTATTTCAGTATTTCAACTTTTGTATATTTTAAAGTTGTGTTGTCACCCCCCTTTATCTTTTCGTAAACTGTTTTGAGGTTTTTTTTTGGTTACAAATCAAGTGGTGTATAGTTTATGAAATAAATACCATAATAAATAAGAAGGTGTGCACATGGTTGGAGACTTGCAGAACAGCCTAATCGTGCTTACTCAGAAGTAAGCCCTGCTCTGTTCAAAGGGCCTAACTCCCAGATAAATGTGCACAAGACTACAGCCTTAAGTAGAAAACTTTATTTGGATTCCCCCCTCTATTTTTAGAAGTATTTCCAGGTTCATAACTTATTTACTTTGCATTTCCCAAGTCAGCATTTCTAGTAAAAGAGGACAAAAAAGGACAAGTAATGGGGGTAGAAATTTTAAAATGAGGCATTAAGAGGTTTTGAAAAAGCATTTTCAGAACATATATAGAAGATAAAACGCAGTTACATGAAATACAAATTTAACTTTGGTTAAGAAGCCTTTAATACATTCTCACATTATGTTCCAAACACATTCAATGCCAATTTACCTTTGTTCATTGTTGAGATACTAATTTCATGATTATGTCCAAGGATAAGAGCCTCAGCTTTTTACTTCAGTGAGTAGATTATCGTAGTTAAGCAGCCATTAACTCCTACCTCATTGGGAGCACATATCTTGCATAATGTTAAAAATAAATGCTCTTATGCAGGAACAGAACAACGTATGTATGTATGTTAGTGGTATAGTGGCATGAAATGAAGTACATGATGCTCACTATGAAAATACTTTCGTGTAGAAAGCAATGAACTGATAGCATTTTTTCCTTTTGATGTATGGAATGATCTTGACCATTTTAAAAAAGGTAAAAAGGAAATCTTCCAATTTCAAAAAAACGCATACAGCTGGGACATTAGCTCATTTTCTTTCAAAAGAGCTCAATGGTATTTGGCAGCAGGCGGATCAAACAAGAAAACAAAAATTGTAATTTAGCAAGGTGCTACCTAAAATTTCCTGCTGATCTAGAAACCAAGGAACAACTCTATAAGGAGCAGTTTCCTAGTTGCTTCCACTTTAGTTGCTGACCTCAAAAAACTCACTAAACCACTCAAGTAATCCATTTGCCTACATACAACATATGCTTCTTCTAACAGACTTGTTTCCCCACCAAGCTCAAAGTGGTTATCTGCACCTAAGCAAAGTCTGAAGCAGTACATAGGCAACAGATTTTCAGGGATGCATTGGAGATCAGTCACAGGTGGTTGTGGCAAACACACATTCATTTCTACATGCTGCCATGGTCTCCAGTCCAGTTATTATCTCAGGTTTTTGCGGTGCTTTAAAGTTGTCCCCAGGACAAAGGAAAGCAAGCTTCCAGAAGCATGTCAGATACTGCTGCTGTAGATAGAGCGCATGCTTTTGTTTTTCTGTTGAGAGCATCTGTTGGCTAATGGTGGTAAGGATTCCCAACCCCCAACACAGCTACAATTTCGAAAATTTAGAATGCGAAAGAATGGGAGCATAGCAACAAAGGGGGAGGAATGCAAAAATTTCTCTCAGCGGTGAAGCTTAGTAAAGTTACTTTTTTCTTCACAGTAAAAGTTCTTGCTTCCCTGTTTCTCCCGTTACATTTGCACCTAACTATCAGTTCTACAACTGAGGGGGAAGTCATTCCAGCTGCTCTTGTGAAAGAAACAGGGCACACGCAGCCTCAGTGATGTCCCACGGGAATGTGCCAAACAACCCTCTCCTTGCTTTTATTTCTGCAATAATGACAGTAAATCAGGCTTGTTGACGCTTTTTATTGTGAGATGGGGAGTCTGGTAGAAAACTAGAAAATGACCATGATGTAACAAGGAACTTAAAAAAAAAAAAAGTTTCAGATTTGTAACTCACATACATGAATACAGGAACAAATTGGCACAGAAATGTTAAACATTGTTCCCAACACTGTTTAGAAGATTATTCTATCTTGGCTTAGCTAAGGAAATGAGTGTTTTATGGTTAGGCTAAACTCTTAATAAAACGGCAGAGCATCATGCTATTAGTCATACAGTGAATTTCAAAATTTAAGAGCTTTATATTAAAAACTGGGAAAAGGTAAAATGAATTGATTGCGATTGTAAAATTGATACATTCCCGTTTTAATTCTTCTCTTCTACAGTCCAAGGCAAGTATAAATGTTAACATAACACTGTTAAATCAAATCTCAATGCAAGAGAACCAATTGCATCTCTACTTTAAATCTTATCAACTTTCCAAATTTTCATACTAAAATATATTATTGTATTAATACAAACTACAGTATTATACACTACACTGTGTAATAAATAAAGAAATATAAAAATAAGACACATAAATATAAAAGTTTTCTAAAACTAAAAAGGTACATATGTCAGTAAGAAGGGTATTAATACTGCCAGGTTTGAAAACATACAGTACAAAATGTTGCACAGATCTAAAAACTAAAAGAAATAAAATAATACTGATAGGTTAAAATCAGCTAACATTGTCAATAAATGGGGTCCAGAATAACTAACATTTGGAAACATTTATGAGTCCAATAACATATGATGTATGCGTCTGAAATTAAGTGAACCAATAAAACAAATTAAAAATTTCCCTTCGTAATTACTATAGAGAAATTCTCCAAGTAAGTAATTAAAGAAAAAATAATACTGAAGAATTGCATTATGAAATGTACCAGTGCTTTTACTTTTCTGATGGCTAAGTGTTCTTCCCCCATGATTTTGTTTTATAGAAGTTCAATATAAATCAACAAATGCTAGTTATTGTAGGCCACACATTGGAGAAAGGCCGGTCAGAGCCTTTAAAATACTGAGAAATGGCACTTACAGCACACAAGGTCTTGCATAAGGCCAAAGGAGATACAAAGCTTCATGTCATATCCTTCATATTTTAAACTACATACTCCAGACACAATTACAAACACTGATTTTGACAACTTGGCTGTCCTCACCAGTATTAACACTGTTAGTCCCTGCAATCAGAACCCCACCACAATCTTTTCAAACTACATTTTCAACCACATGAGTAAGAAACTTCAATTCTTCTATCAGCTGCTTCCTTAAGGCTAACAATACACTTTAAATGAGAACATGTTCTACTAACAACATCTAAATGTTTTAAACTGCTACCTTCTAAGCTGAATTTACAAAGGTAGTCAAGCACTGTTTGGAACTGCATCATACCTTTCTGCTTAAGGGAATCTTGTAGTGCAGAAGTTCTCACATTTTAAAAATATAATAAAATACTGAAGCGGAATTAGCAGAATTGTTTCACTGATAAAATCAAAACAACGACAACAACATAAATCTCTCCCAATTGTACAGTTGAAAAATTGAACCAACAAAAAGAAAAAAAAGGGCGAAAAAAAGAAAAATGATTTTTGTTTTAATACTGATAAAAACAAACTGATGTCCAACACATATCAAATAAAACATGTTTCCTACAACATGTTAAATATCTGCTTCCAAAGTCACCATGTTCTTCTAATCTGTTTCAGGTCACAAACTTGTTCCTAACTTTGAAAAGTGTGAAAAATTACTAGGTTTGAGGTTCAGGCACACCTGGATATATATATTTTTTATATTTTCTGTTTTTTTTCCTTTTTTGTTACACAGTAGTGAACAGGAATCACAGTGCACAAGCTACTGTGCTTCCATGAAAAGCATGTAGAGTACAGAACAACCTTCATTGCCAGCCGAGATTTCTCTGCCTTGTACAAAACCACACCATCAGTTAAGCTTTATCTGCTGTCGATTCTGACATTGGCTCCTCTTTCTGTATATCTTCTTGTTTAGCACTGCTTTCTTCATTTACAGCTTCCTTATCCTTCCTGCTACCTTCACTTATTTCTTCCTCCTCTTCCTCCTCTTCGTCTTCCTCCTCCTCGTCTTCTTCTTCCTCCTCCTCTTCTTCCTCCTCTTGTAATTTCCCACATTCTTTTCCTTTTGGCGGTTCCTCCTCCATCTCTTTGTCTTCCTCTTCCTCCTCCTCCTTTTCGCTGTCTTCCTCTTCCTCCCTCGTCAAGCTCTCTCTCTCATCGGAGTCGAGCTGCGAGGGGGAAGCCCCGGGCCCAGCGTGCTCATTACTTAGCCGCTCCTGTGCCGCCTCTTCCTGTTCTGTGCTGTCGCGTTCCTCAGCTTCCCTTTTGCAGTAGGAGTAGCGATGATTCATGTGCTGGGAGTAGGACCCCGAGTGCGAAAAACGTTTGCCACATTTGTCACATTGGTAGGGCTTTTCTCCAGAGTGCAGTCGCATGTGTTCGATCAAATGATGCTTGTGTTTAAATGCCTTTTTGCAGATCCCACACTCATGAGGCCGCTTACCTGAAAAAGGAAAAACAATATAACTTCCAGGCGTGTGTGCTGGGACTCAATCACTGCACACACAATCAGAGGTCCCATGATTTGTTTGGTCTTTTTGAACAATTTTGTTCACCGTTTCACTCAAAGACAAAACTAAACATGGCTAACACTTTGACCACTGATAAACCTCTTAAAGAGTGGAGGTTGGGAGAGGCCTTTGGCCTCTAGTGTTACCTATATCTAACTGATCACTTTCTTTCTTGTTTTATCACTACAGTGGTACCTCTGGTTACGTACTTAATTCGTCCTGGAGGTCCGTTCTTAACCTGAAACTGTTCTTAACCTGAAGCACCACTTTAGCCAATGGGCCTCCTGCTGCCGCTGCGCTGCTGCTGCACGATTTCTGTTCTCATCCTGAAGCAAAATTCTTAACCTGAGGTAATATTTCTGGGTTAGCGGAGTCTGTAACCTGAAGCATATGTAACCTGAAGCGTATGTAACCCGAGGTACCACTGTAGTCATATTCACTTTTTAAAAATTTGCCTGTATCTAAATGAATTAGATACAACTTGTTATGTTCTTGTCTTGATCCATCAAGGCAGCTATATTGTCAGCCTTCTGTATCTGCAGTCAATGGAAATGGACACCTGGATGGGCAACCTTATCTGCACAATCTTGCTCCTCTGAACCCAATTTGGACAGGCTGGAGATGCCATTTTACATGAATGGTGAGGCATATTCTCACCTGTGCCTGACTAGTTGCCAATGACCACATTTGACTCTGGATGGATGTAATAAACTCAACCCGTGTACCTTCTTGTTCACATACCTGTGTGTTCATATTTATGTCTCAAGAGTGAGCTACTCTTCTGGAATATTTTGTCACACAAATCACAAGCATACATTCCATTTTCTGTCTTTCTCATCTTCTTCTTCGGTGGTGTGGAATCCGAATCATTCTGATCCTCTACATTTGATACACCTTCTGAGCTAGTGTCTTGTCTTTCATCCTGAGAAATCAAGGAACAACATTCTTACACCTGCTGAAATGCAGTGAACACAACAGGCAGTATGAAGTTATTTTTTTACATTTTGGTAAAATCATTTAAATAACAACCACATTTATGTAGCAACATCTCTCTCTTTTTAATGAACCTACCACTCCAGTTTTGCTAATAATTGGGGGCCATGAAGATTTAGGTTAAATAATTGCCTGATGTTCAGGCTTTCAAGTAGAACAGAGAAAGCTATTCTATAGTTAAGAAGGCAGATATCAAAGGCAAGAATGTTATAGACTAAAAAATTGTAAGAAGGCACTTCGGCAATGTGTTCATTTAGCTTTCTCAAATGTTTTTAGCAGTAGTGTATAGGTGCTCCAGATTTCACTACTTTGATACCAGTTATGAAGAAGTAAAATGATTTTCCAATGTACTATATGCGTTTAAGTGTTGTTTAATTTCACTCTCAATTATCTGCATATATTTCTAATGCATTGCCAATGAACCTGTGCTAAAAGTTCATCCTCGACTATTAAGGCGAAACCCCCCAAAAGTCATTTCAATTCCAGCATTAATGGTATCAACAAGCTAAAAAAAGGAGACTTTCTAGCAATGCATCTTAATAATAATGTGATCACTACATAATCAGTCACCTAGAAACTGATTTCCCTCAGTCTAGGTTGGCTTTTCCTGCCTGGACTGTGTTAAGAATCCATGTTAGCAGCAGTCAGACAGTTTCCTGTAACCAAACTACAGCTGGGATGAGTCCTTGCTAGGGAGAGTAGCACTGGTTGAGGTGTCTGTAGCACACCTGACTAATAACCAGGCTAGAGTTTATATAACCCAGGCATAGGCAAACTCGGCCCTCCAAATGTTTTGGGACTATAACTCCCATCATCCCTAGCTAACAGGACCAGTGGTCAGGGATGATGGGAGTTGTACTTCCAAAACATCTGGAGGGCCGAGTTTGCCTATGCCTGATACAACCCATTCACACTCTCTGCCTTTGACTTCATCTGCCCTTATTGCCATTTAATCTGACTGGCTCTGGCAACAACATCATGGAATAACATCTTAGACACCCGCAAACAGAATCATATGGCTTATTCGGCTGATTAAAAGGCAAAAAGGCATTTGGCTAAATGAGGATGATGGAGATGGAATATGGCACTATAATCAAGCAGTAACCAGAAAACTGTAACAATATAAAAAAGCCACGAAACAATGCAATTATTGGGCAGATCAGTATTTTGCAGTAGCATGCACATTCCTTTAGGAATGATCAAAATTAGAGAATATTCAGTAAAGGGCTAAGAATTTGGTTACATAATTAGAAAATGCAGGAATTGATTGTTAAAATACCCCCCAAAATATTTTGGAACGTGCCTCAGAATATAATGGACACAGGTCAAAGGTGTGTAACATTACCATTGTAGAGCCTATGATAAGTCACGTTGTGTAGGCATGGCCACATGGAAAAGGAAATTGCAATACCAGACTCAAATTCTTGTCGTCGTCTGCATCTAGTCCACAGTAAAGCTAAATGGTGTCTGGCGTATGGAATGAAAGGCCTTGCTTACATTAAGTGTGTGGTATTTGCACAGAAAATTCATTCTAACTCGTATTAGCTAAATGCAGCTAGTCAGAATAATTTAATATTAGCAAAATGAACACTTCATTCCCCCAACATTATTTTGTGACTTTATATGTTTGCCTCATTAATTAAAATACATAATCATATATTGGTTCAGGTACCTGACTTCCATTGGCCTGCATCTGTTTTGGTGTTTCTTGAACTGTAGGGTTAACGGTGGTTGAATACGTATAAGCTACCTGTGGGATAAGAATGGTTTGCTTATTGGCAGCAAGAGCTCGTAAGCATGGAACACTGTTCTGGTCAGCAATGGCAACAATTGTAGGTAACTGGGCAGTGACTGTAGGTATAGCAATATTAATGGGATTGGCACTTGGTGGGATTACATTTACAACTGGTTCAGAGTCTGTAATACTGCTGTCCTTTTGCGGTTCTTTTTTTGCACAAGTCAAGTTCAATGGTTCTTCTTGGACAGAATAAGCACTGTTCTGGTAAACACTAGTTATAGTAGATCGCTCTAATGTTTCTCCATGTTGCTTTGGTAGTGAAAGGTCAAGAGGTTCTATTTGTGGCTCTTCCTGGACACCTTCATTAAGGTACACGTAACCCTGTGAATTTCTAGATGAAGAGAGGTTAAGGGGTGATGGGGATGCTGTGTTACTCCGCGAACCATTCTGAGCTGATCCTGTTGATACAGTCTGTGGTTTATCTACCTTGAGGGAGCTTTCAGAATTAGACGTGCCGTCCTGGTGTTCATTTGCCGTTTCCAGTCCTGCGCGGTCATCATTATCCACAGAATTTTTTAATTTGTCAGGTTCAGGGGAAGATGGTCCTGATGATGGTACAGAAATTTGGCCAGCTTGCATTTTTTCAAACCACTTTTTTACTACATCCAATGGCAAATTTACCGAGTCGGCAATTTTTGAGAGCTCTTCTGAGCTTGGTTGTGCATTTAATGCATAATAGGCTTTTAGAATGGATAAAAGATTTTTTAGAGGGGGTTGGCCAGGAGATAGATTAGCCTCCCCTGTTTCTGGTGAAACAGAGGGTTCGGACTTCTCAGCATCTGCACTGCTGAGCTGAGATGGCTGAGTGGGATTTCTGATATCATGGTGCTTTGATTCTTGAAGTGCATTGGATTCTCCTGGGCAGTCGTCACGAAGAAGGCAAGTGCTATCATTGGTCTCTCCATCAAAGCTTTTTTCTTTCTCCGATTTCACCCTAAGATCTTCTGGCAACTTTTCGATTTTGCAGCTGTTTGTTGGGGTGGGGTTTTCTTTTTTCAGATTCTGTGGCACGACCTGAAGTTGGCTAGGTTGTTCCAAACTGTAGTTGATGATAATTTTGGTTGTCCCATCTTGATCAACCAAAGGAAGACTGATAGCTGAAATGAGGGAATGTCCAGCTTGCTGTATGGATGCAGTGTTGATTGTTTCTTGTTCTTTGGATGTAAGAAGATTGGCGTGACTGTTCTCCAACACTTGTTTTATTACATTGCCATCAACGGCAACTTTAAGTACATTTTGAATGTCACTTAAGTTGATACTTATTGGAGACACCAGACCAACGGTTGGCAAAACAACAGCTTGCACCACACCCTGAGGAGAACTGGTTGCCTGTAACGGGCCACCACCACTAAAAACCCCGTTTTGCAAAGGGGCTGAACAGTTGATTCCTGAAGCAACCACTATGGGCTTGAATTCATAATCCACAGGTTCAGTTTTAATTTGGTTAATGGGAAGCTGTTCTTGTAACGGCTTATTCTCTATCTTTTGTCGTACTTGTGGTCTTGCTGGGCTACCCGGCGATGCAGAAAGGGAAGGGGAAGAGCACTGAGATGTCTTGAGCCCTGATCGTGCCCGGCCATTCACAGGCACCAAACCAATACATTTCTTACTGCTTATGTGAGAGCTGTAGGAACCAGAATGGGAAAAACGTTTCTTGCAGTTTGGGCACTCATATGGCTTCTCTCCTATAGAGGTATAAAAAAAAGAAAAAGAAAAAAGCCATTATAATCTAGGAATCTGAACTAATAAATTATAGCTTGGATTGAAAGAGTCTGGAAGGATAATAGCTGCAAGCACAAGAGCTCAGACACTGGTACAAAAAAGTAGGCTCTACAGCAATCATGCTTCCATATGATATGGAACACTTTGTATGTAGCTTCACTTTATTTGCACAACACTCTAACTTGCATCAGCAGAAAGTGCTTTTCACATGTGGAAGGACACCTTGGATCCGGCGCAATAATCTGCTCAGCAGCTCCTCAAAATCTACAGATGCAAAAGTAATGATAAGCCAATTCATATGCACACATATACTACCCTTTCAAGTAACTTTGCACCAAAGCCTTCAAAAAACAATGCAAAAGGCACAATCCAATGAATGTTAGCTATCGCTAAATCCCTTCAATGGTACTTAAACATTTAACTATGCATTTTCTCTCCAAAGGTAGGGATTTAATCACCACTAATTTTTTCTGGACTGTACTACATTTTCTATGGGGGGGGGGGGAAATCAAGATTTCACACATTTATAAAATCTGCATATCATCTAAGTGTCCAACAGCTCATCTGTTCAGCTGAACCAATACATGGCATTGTACACCCTGCCCCCGATCCAGAAAAGGGCAAAAGAAGTTTTTTTTAAAGGCAAAATCCAAGAAATGGATGGCACATGACAGCTATAGCTGCATGAACCAAACATTTAACCAGCCAAAAGAAAATAGCTGCGCTTGCTGTTCCATAAATGCTTGCTCCAGAGGTAATACAGTAATTTATCTCAGGTAGGATCTGTAACAGTTTTTGTGGTTTTGCTTGCAGAAGCTGATTGAACATTATATTTGGATGTTATTTGTATTTTCTCGTGCAAGGTATAAAACAGAGTGGCTGGGGAAACCCAGCCAGATGGGCGGGGTATAAATAATAAAATTATTATTATTATTATTATTATTATTATTATTATTATTATTATTATTATTACCCATGAATGGAAAATACCTTTGGATACAACCCAACAGCAATAAGTATAAACTTTAAAATCACCACTTCTCAGTACCAACACTGGATATCCAATGGCTGAAACAACTTAGTGCCACCTTACAATTTAGGCAGAACAAGGGTCATACAGTCGAACAGCTTTGATAATGTACAGTAAACCTTCTTTATTGAGCCTCCTTAACATATTTTATGTGCTTTCACTATATCTTACCTAATTGCTGACAAATTATGTTCAACACACCAAAACACATAATTTATGCTGCAGGCTATAATTTGGTATAGTTTTGACATAGCAAGTGGTATGCAACACTTTATACTGACAAGCAGGACTTAAGATATTTACCACTGTGGATTCGTAGGTGTTCCTTTAAGTGATGTTTATATTTGAAAGCTTTTCCACATTCAGTGCACTTGAATTTTCGGTTACCACTAGATTGAGTTACATGTCTCTGTAAGACAGAATGTGGATATCAATCAGAAGATAAAGAGAAAACAGGTATAACGAAACACACAAGTGAGGAATCTCTTATTTGCAATAGAAAAAAAAAGATAAAATTTTAATAGAGTTAAAAAAAATCATCAGGTGATTGAAGATATTGCTTGTGAAATACAAACTAGCAAGAAAACGGGTGAGCAAAGTTAGAAAAATAAGCCACAAAATAATTTTGCCCTCTATCAAAATTTCAGGTAGAGACTGTATTGGCATTTTACATGTCTAGGAAATTCAACAAGGCATTCCCTTATTCTATTTGTAAAAGACATCCAAAGAATCTGGGTTATGAGACAAAGAAACATTAAAGCCTGTTTAAATTTTAATTATTTGACTTGATTTTTCCATTTACATGCTTCCGGCTCTTACTGTTGGCCTCGAATTCCTTTATGTAACGACATCACAGGGCTGCTCTAGGGAAGATGGTCCAGTAACAAATGCACTCAGTCACAAATCATTCTCCAAATAAATACACAGAAATCATATTTCAAAAGTTAGTAGAGCTCACATATAACTAATAATCAGCATTAATAAGTTATGTTGAAGCCATGTAACTATCTTGTAAATAAAGAACCAGTCAACACATCCTAAAATATGTGCAATATGATTTAGCCCTTCAGGCTTACTTATTTTTTAGGACGCAACAGATAAGACATGGAATTGAGATATTTATGCAAGAGTTGTCTTTGTAGTAGGTAATGTTTTTACTATTCAGGGGGAAATTTGTTCTTTCTTGCATTTAAAATGTTTTTATTAAGCACACACAAATTGGATTCAGCTAAGTTCAAAGTTACATAAGAGTTAAGATTCCAGAAATCCTTGTCTACCTTGATACTTGAGAAACTTTCGGGAAATAAAAAAAGATGTATCAAGCAGCTTTCAACCTTTACACTGTATAATTCACTTTGATCTGAGCTGCTTCAGTCAAGTTTCCACAATTCAAAGGTGCCCAGGGCTCCAGTCTGCATTTGGTAGAAGCTGCATATGCTCATTCATGACTACTCAAAATAGTATCCCACAAGGCTGGTAGGTATGAGAAAATACATGCAATTCTGCCAATGAAGTGGATACATTTTTGCCCCCCATCTACTATA
Source organism: Podarcis tiliguerta (assembly GCF_965153285.1). Classification (NCBI taxonomy): domain Eukaryota; kingdom Metazoa; phylum Chordata; class Lepidosauria; order Squamata; family Lacertidae; genus Podarcis; species Podarcis tiliguerta. The sequence goes on along the minus strand of NC_139545.1, from coordinate 40,982,919 downwards.
ATTTGTTGCACCAACAAGGGATGCAGGGAAAACACTTCTATGAAATGGAACAAAACAATGGAGTCCCACACCAGAAAGGGCTGCCCAGCTGACTGCAATATTCGGAAAAACAGCCCATACCTGGCATTGAAGTGAATGTACAGGGCAATATGCAGAATTGTCTTGTTATTGGGGTGAATTTGCTTTAACAAAAAGAAATTCAGTTCACAGGAAACATGGTATCAGGAAACAAACAAAAAAAAATGTGCAAAGGTACTATTTTACTACGTTATATACTAGTCCTAATTTATTGAATCACAAGCCAGTCTTTTAAAGTTGGGGACATAGATTTAAAGCTTGTGATTAATTTCCCCATTGAACTTAACAGTGCTTATTTATGGATTTTTGTATCCCTATAAATGCTCATCTGAATTAGGCATTTTGCTAAAGTTTTGCATTGAAATCTCCCCCATTATCTTTAATGGAACAGGACTGGACCGGCAGTTCCCATGGCAGACTCTCCAGTGCAGCTTTCCAACAGAGAAGAAACAAGTGAAGGTTCCTGATTTGAAATCGTGACCCACAGCTATGGATCCCCTAACAGATACCAGGAGGCAGAGAAAATCCATGAAATATTGCAGGCAGTTATAAATACAGTGGTACCTCGGGTTAAGTACTTAATTCCTTCTGGAGGTCCGTTCTTAACTTGAAAGTGTTCTTAACCTGAAGCACCACTTTAGCTAATGGGGCCTCCTGCTGCCATCGCGCCACCGGAGCACAATTTCTGTTCTCATCCTGAAGCAAAGTTCTTAACCTGAGGTATTATTTCTGGGTTAGCGGAGTCTGTAACCTGAAGTGTATGTAACCTGAAGCATATGTAACCCGAGGTACCACTGTAATTAAAATAAACGACTGGCTGTTTGCTAAGTACGCACAACAGAGGGATCAACTTTGTGTTAAAGGCAGTAAGACATCAAAAGCATGAGTTACTATTCAGCCCTTTAATAAGTTAAGGTGCTGCTCTCATCACCATAATCGCAATAGCAAAGTGAAGTGAATCGTTATATATACGGCCTCGGCCCAGTATACCTGAAGGAGCGTCTCCAGCCCCATCATTCAGCCGGGACACTGAGGTCCAGCTCTGAGGGCCTTCTGGCGGTTCCCTCCTGCGAGAAGTGAGGTTACAGGGAACCAGGCAGAGGACCTTCTCGGTAGTAGTGCCTGCCCTGTGGAACACCCTCCCATCCCATCAGATGTCAAGGAAATAAACAAATATCCGACTTTTAGAAGACATCTGAAGGCAGCCCTGTTTAGGAAAGTTTTTAATGTTTGATTATTTATTTTTAATATTTTGTTGGAAGCCGCCCAGAGTGGCTGGGGAAACCCAGCCAGATGGGCAGGGTATAAATAGTAAATTATTATTATTATTCCCCCAGTTGTATAAATAACTGAGACTGGGATCTGAACTTGGCAAGGGTCAGTGAACAAATTAATGGTTCAAACAGATAGTGCTCATCAATCAATCAATCAATCAATCAATTAATCAGGCCTACAAATGTTCTATATGCCCTATAGGGCATTATGTATATCTTACAAAGAGGCCTCTGCTGAGTCCAAAAGTTGTTTTAAAAGAAACCTTTCAGCCCCAAAGTGGGGGTTTGGGGTATGTGTACAAGAAAACTCCATTGCCCCCCCCCCCCCCAATTCATGGTCCTGCCCATGATGACAATCACATTTTCAGCTCTTGCTGGGTGGCATTTTTCTGTATAAACTCATAAGACTGCAGAGGGAGGACAGGAAGCATAACCCTCACTCTGACTTCATGGGGCTTCAGACGTCTTCCTTCTGGAGTACTGCGGGATGCCCAAGAGAACCAGGAATCACCAGCAGCAGTAAATCTGCCCCACCTCAACACATTGCCACTCCCAAATCCAGCCCAAGAACAAAATAGTGAAGTGTGTGTGTATGAAAGGCATTTTGCCCAACACTAAATCAAACACTGTCGTGACTATGAAACTTAAATTCTTAAGGGCATGGAAGAGACATGATGTCCTTATACTTTTTATAAGACCACTCTTATACTTTTTAGACAGGGAAAACATGCGCAAGAAGAACTTGGAACTAAGGAGATGCAGTGTTCCTGGTCTCTAGGTAGCTGTTCCACCTATGCACATTTCTTCCATGCTGAGGGCCACTTTATACATAGTGGTCCCCAGGTGATCACACCTGGAGCACATTGAAGCTGCCACTGAGTTAACAATATATAAGGCAGAGCACCCAGGGAGGCCTCTGCACCATGTGAACAACGTAGACATGGAAGACTTGTTTTCATGTCACAAATCATTGTGACTCACACAAGTCACAATGGCTGCATATACCATATTTTTCGCTCTATAAGGCGCACCAGACCACAAGACGCACCTAGTTTTTGGAGGAGGAAAACAAGAAAAAAAATATTCTGAATCTCAGAAGCCAGAACAGCAAGAGGGATCGCTGCACAGTGAAAGCAGCAATCCCTCTTGCTGTTCTGGCTTCTGTGATAGCTGTGCAGCCTGCATTCGCTCCATAAGATGCACACAAATTTCCCCTTACTTTTTAGGAGGGAAAAAGTGCGTCTTATAGAGCAAAAAATATGGTATATATCTGGTACTCAGTCCCCAAACAGGAGCACTTGGCAGGCCATGCAATGTAAATAAGCAATACAGTAATTCTGCAAATTGCAGATAAAATGCAAGCTGGCTTCTAGACGATAAAGGCTCATAACGTATAAGTGATTTAGCAACTCAGTTGTATTTCATATATACATTCCAACTCTTATTGGGCATTGCTATAAATAAATGAGAAGGAATCATAATAAATAGCAAAGTCATTCTTGGCAAGTCATCCTTGTTAGAATGCCATGTTCTTGAAAAGGTTTCTTGGGATCCCTTTGTCAGAGATTCATGACAAGAAAGCATTTTGTCAGGTTTCCAACGTCAAGGATAATGGACTTGGAAGAAATTTTGGAACACCTACTTTATGAATCAGGAAAATGCAAGTGAAGCTATGTTACAAATGTGCAACCAATAAGAATATCTATCTATCATCTATCTATCTATCTATCTATCTATCTATCTATCTATCTATCTATCTTTAGGAATATATAGAAATATTTATAGGAAAATATGTATATTCCTGTTTATGTAAATATGATATTTGAAGCAGAAGTTACTAGCCACAAACCCGTCTAAGAAATATACAAAGTTCACATATTTTGGTTGCTTCCAAACATAGAACAAACCACACTGAACCAATAAAAATGAGTAGTCTATTTATTTATCTATTTAATTTATTAAATATTTACCGCCATTCATCTGAGGATCACAGGGCAGCTGACAGTATTCTGCCACAAAGTTTGAATTTTCTTGCCACAAGTTACTGTTTTTCTTAAACATATTATGCGGTTGCCCTAAACCATTAGTCTTAAGAGGGGAAATGTCCAGTAGAAATGTTAGAATTCAGCACAGTAGCCTTGGGAGGGGGTGGGGATTGCTCTGAAAAACAGATATTCATCTTTTAATAAATAAAAAATATTATCTATTTTATGTTGACCAGGTGTTGGCAGCTGACCATATTATTTGCAAGACACTGTGTATTGTTTGTATATTGGCTGCCTGCCAGAACATCTCTGAGGTGTGATATCTATACAACAATCTGCAATCACTCGTGCAATTGCTGTAGCGGCATCTGCATGGTGTCAGGAGCAGCGATGGCCCCAGGTTACTCATCTCTCATGATTTTAGTTCTACAACGTGCTTCACTGCTCTACATCATGGGTGGTATCATTTCACAGCTTTATTAGTGGAGATATTTCTGTAAGTCTTTCCCTTCTGTAACTATCAACACCTTTCCCCTACAGAACTTGGTTTAACAAAAGTTATCACATCACCTGCCCTCTCTTGTTATCTGTGACTAGTATACCGATAATTCTCTATACGAAGCCCTGAGGCTTTTGATCAGCAACAGAATCCAGAAATGAGCAAGAGAAAATAAACATAAGATATTAGTGTTATTTTCACCTAAGGATTCTAATAAAATCATCTTAGCCCAGTCATGCAGCCAATGCAAAATGCCCTGGTAAAAATGCTTTGCTAAAAGCTGTTAGCGTCTGGATTCAGCTAAGTAGGTGTGTTAACGGGAGCCAGTGCAATGGGTCCTGCTATAGGGCAACAGGACTTTCCTTCCTTTGCATTGCTCCCCAGTTGGCTCTGGGGATATGCACCACAACAGTGCATAAGGGCAGAAGAAGAGACCGTCCCATTGGGCAAGCTGAAATTTTTACATTGATAGAACTATCAGAAGAGCACAACATCACATTGCTCCTGTTATTCTAACAGCACATTGTTGAACATATATCAAGGCAAGTATACTCTAAACACACTTATATACTCAAATGAACACAATACCAAAATCGTTTAAGTTTCAAACAGTGCATTGGATGTGAACTTTATCACTTACTTGATCTCTTCCTGATTTATGTGATGTCATATGGCGTTCAAGTTGTGTTCTATATGCAAACGTGTAACTGCATAAGGAGCAACTAAAGTTATCTTCATTTTTTTCATGGCGATATTTAATGTGTTCTTTCAGAGAGGTAAAGCGTTTGTACCCTCTATCACAGTAAGGGCATGTAAGCAGCTGGGAAAATGCATCTGGCGTGCCTGAAGAAGAATAAGGAAACATTTTAGGGGACTAATTGTTGCAGCATAGTGAATCAGTACATTTAGGGCAACATCCAAAACCGTCCACATGAAAATCCACTTGCACAATGGGACTCTTGGTTTTTCTCCCCTCCCTCCAGTTCAACATACACCCCAAACCTGAAGAGCAGATTTGGGACTGCACGGGGGGAGGGAAAAGCCCTGTTGTGTAGATGGATGCCTGCTTGCACTGCCCTGACTCTTTCTTTAAGGATATAAATTGTAAATAGATATCTAACAAGTTCTGAATTTCTTAGGATAGCCTTGATGAATGGTGAAATGACCCAATAGCAATGGGAAAGGAAATTCTACACCCACACTGACGCATACCCTACTATACCACAAATGCTATTTTCTACATATCCAGTCAGAAGTCCTAATTACTTTAATGATGCTTACTCCCAGGTACATGGGTACAGGATCACTCTGAGTTCCTTTAAAACTGACTTAAAGCTTCCAAGTCACTCACCATAGCTCTTCAACTGTTCATTTTCATATTTTGATCAGGGCTAACTCACTGGCTACTTTTCCCAGTAGTGATGTATGGAAGTGAGAGCTGGACCATAAAGAAGGCTGATCGCCGAAGAATTGATGCTTTTGAATTATGGTGCTGGAGGAGACTCTTGAGAGTCCCATGGACTGCAAGAAGATCAAACGCATCCATTCTTAAGGATATTAGCCCTGAGTGCTCACTGGAAGGACAGATCGTGAAGCTGAGGCTCCAATACTTTGGCCACCTCATGAGAAGAGAAGACTCCCTGGAAAAGACCCTGATGTTGGGAAAGATTGAGAGCACAAGGAGAAGGGGATGACAGAGGACGAGATGGTTGGACAGTGTTCTTGAAGCTACAAACATGAGTCTGACCAAACTGCGGGAGGCAGTAGAAGACAGAAGTGCCTGGCGTGCTCTGGTCCATGGGGTCACGAAGAGTAGGACACGACTAAACAACAAGAACAACAACTCACAATAACTTTGTGGGGGTTTTACCGAACACTTCTAATTTCTTTATAAAAGAATACAAACTGGCTACTAATACTAGTAAAGCTAGCCAACCCTTTAAAAAGTAGTTTTATTTTGAAGATATTTCACAGTGGTTAATACTAAGGTTTTTTTATGGAGTGCCATAAAAAGGCACTTCCTTTTAATTTGGAATTTACTGCTGTAAATTAACATCACATAAAATTTCAAAAGCATTTAATATATGGTTCATTCCATATCAAGTGATCCAACTTTTTTACCTCATGTCATCCAATTTTCTTAATATTGTGTACGCTTGTTGAATGATCAAAACCAAATTTAAATCTAAATTTTTAATTTTTCATCTCATCCCATTTTTGACTTACGAGGGTTTGAAATTTCAAAAAATTGAACTCAAAAACAGGATGAGATGAAAAATTAAAATTTTCCATTTAAACTTAGTTTTGATCATTCAACAAGTGTACAAAATATTGAGAAAATTGAATGACAAGAGGTAAAAAAGTTGGATCACTTGATATGGAATGACCCATACAATAGACACCGTAAAGTATAGTTTGGCAGGCACCTTATCCAAAGGATTACAATGAGACATAGTTGAAATCTGAGATCAGATTACTTGACTTCGCCAGTCCCCAGCCCTTAAAAGAAGCCATGGGGACAGGGAGCTCTGATTTTGATCAGAACCGTGGCATTTGAGGAAGTATTTAGCCCTGGAGTACCCAGTACAGTAGCCTTGGGCATCACAATGCCTCCAGACATCATTCATGGTGGCTGAGCCCCTCCGCACCTTCCAATGTGCTAGACAGAGAAGAGCAGGCCTCCACCTGCCCAACGCTCTTCCCTTCCTTTTCCTCAAAATGCCCCAGAGCCCTAGGCAGGGCCAGACACATTTTCATAGAAAAGGAAGAGCCCATGCTTCAGTTTGCAGACACCAGCAGAAACGCTTTCAGGAAAGAAAAAGAAGGGGGACCCTACCGCTGACTTGTAAGTTTGGAAGATTCGATGCGTGTTTTGCTTTTTCCTTGGTGGATGTTTGGGATGGGTGGATTTGTGTGTGTGCGTGTTCAGTGGGGTGATTAGGGCTCGTCTTCTGCCTGCCCTTTTTAAATACAGGGGTTACCTGCCCTCAGCCAGTGTGGTGTAGTGGTTAAGAGCGGTAGACTTGTAATCTGGTGAACGGGGTTCGCTTCTCCGCTCCTCCACATGCAGCTGCTGGGTGACCTTGGGCTAGTCACACTTCTTTGAAGTCTCTCAGCCCCACTCACCTTACAGAGTGTTTGTTGTGGGGGAGGAAGGGAAAGGAGAATGTTAGCCGCTTTGAGACTCCCAGGGTAGTGATAAAGCGGGATATCAAATCCAAAATCTTCTTCTTCTTCTTCTCAACCTCCTCATAACTTTAACTCCCTGAAGCTGCTGCACTGTGTGTGTGTGTGTGTGTGTGTGTATGTGTGTTTCCTTTCTTAAAAAATGAGCTCCACAGGAGCTAGTTCAGTCAAGAAAATGGTGTAGGGAAACACTCCCTCCCAGTGCCACACTCTGATTAACTTTGGATGCCTTCCTGTGGCTGCGTTAAAAGAAAAAATTAAAGGTTCTCCGGTATTGCATATGATCCGGTCTTAAGGAGGACATGAAAAAGGGGGAAAGAGGAAGTGCAAATGGGAGAGAGAGAGAGGCTGTTCTATTTTCCACACTGGGTATTGCTCTTTCAATTCCTACTTTTCAGCAAAGATCCTTCTCACCAGCATCGGCTTGTAGGGCCACTTCCACCTTATTCTGCCCTATGCAACCATTACTCTTTCTACCACTGCTTTTAAGTCCATGCTCCCTATTGAAACCATGCAGTTTCTTACACCCTGCACAATACTGGCACTAAACAAACATTTCAACAATAATGACTGAGAGGACCAGTCCTGCCCCTGTAAATATATGTCAGTTACAGTGGCATTTAGCTTAACCCTAAAGACTAGTAAGTAAATCAGATTTGAATTATAACAGTATTAATATATGGAGAATATGAGAAACACACAGGATATCCTAATGATAAATAAAATTTTAACACAAAGGTTATATTTTGGATTTTGACTGCATTTTAAAGCCTATGGTTTTTTTTCTGTGGAAATGCCATCATTCATACTTTTTATTTCAAAATGGAAGCCAATGTATACAGCGCTTGCTTCCAATAACACCATTTTACAAATTACAGAAAACAGAAGTAATATTAACCATTTTCATCCTGGCCACTGGCTTCTGGTGTTCCTTGTCTTTGATCCTCCTCAGGTGCTTCAGGGTAGATAACTGCTGTATCGTCTTGTTGCAGAAATTCTTCAACATTAGGGTCATGATTTTGTTCATTTTCTGCATCAGAATCACATTCATCTTCTTTTACTAGAAGTAAAAGACAATTTGTGAAGAATGAGAGAATTTCAATAACAGATACTAGAATTTAGCTTTCATTTTTAAAGGAGAGACATGTCACAGCCTTCATAACTATGGAGAGAAGCTTGAAAACATGCGGACAATGATATAAAAGTCTGGGCCAAAGTCTGCATGCTGGAACAAATAACTCTTTATTTCTCCCTTTTTGGTCACTCTGTTTAAAATACTGCCAAGGCTTGAAGCAGCATCATGGTAGCTGCAGCAGCTCTTGAAGAGAACTACAATGCCATTTAGGAGTTCTTGAAGGAAACTACCATATACAGTGGTACCTCGGGTTACATACACTTCAGGTTACAGACTCCGCTAACCCAGAAATAGTACCTCGGGTTAAGAACTTTGCTTCAGGATGAGAACAGAAATCGTGCTCCGGCGGCGCAGCGGCAGCAGGAGGCCCCATTGGCTAAAGTGGTGCTTCAGGTTAAGAACAGTTTCAGGTTAAGAACAGACCTCCAGAACGAATTAAGTACGTAACCAGAGGTACCACTGTATACCCGAGTATAAGCCGACCCGAGCATAAGCTGTGGCACCTAATTTTAGGACAAAAAACTGGGAAAACTTATTGACTCGAGTACAAGCCTATTCACCACACCACAAACCTGGTGGTGGCGGCAGCGAGGAAGGAGCAGACCATCCGCCGCCGCCTCTGTCGCTTGCAAGAGCAGGCATAGGAGCCTGGTTGGGAGAGGCACAGGACAGCGCAGCGCCTCTCCCAGCCACGGCTCCTGTGCCTGCCCTTGCGAGAGGCAGGCAGCGGTGGAGGGACGAGCGATAAGAAAGGGCTCGTCCCTCCACTGCTGCCCGCCTCACTAGAGTATAAGCCGAGGGAGGTTTTTTTGGCTTATATTCAAGTATATATGGTACATCTGCCACAATGTTCCTAGCCATAGAATCCCTTAAGTCTGTGTGGCTGAAAGTGATGGAGGGAGGCTGGGGGAAAAGGGCTCCCTTTTGCTTCCTGTGATGCCACTGTTTTCAGCCCACTGCCAACAGCAAGGTAAGGGGAGAAAGCATGTTACTGGGACGGCGGCAATAGCTTTGAAACTTGCAGGAATGTAGTAAATGGTGGTAGTTTGGTGACATCTCTCTGAACTCTCGGGATTTTTCATGAAAACACAGAAAAATCCCGACGTGCCAGAGAAAAGCCTCTGGTGTTTCACTCATCACTACATCCTTGGTATCTCATTCCCTGCTTACCTTCCCTTTAACGCAGGCCTCCGGCTCTTATACGAATCTTTGCCCCAGGTCTCAGTTATAGGAGAGAAGGCCTTAGCAGTGTAGAAATAGTTCATGCAACTTGCAAACTGGAGTTCATGATATTATTAAGTGATTTGCATATAAACCTCCACACTCTCTGCATCCTGAGCTAATTTGGCAAGTCTTACTCCATATGCCTCCTGATCTAAAAGAGGACTACCTCCTTCTCCATGGGCCCTCTCCACCAGAGATTAGGCCCATGGGTTTTTTTCTGTCCTGGCACACTGCTTATAAAACTCTCTTCTAAAAGAAAGCCTGCAAGATACAATCCATAAGGACTGTTAGAACAATCGTAAATAGTTTTTTTGTTCTGCCGGGCCAGTAGAATGTTGATTTTAATTCTGACTGCTGGGAGTATTGTTAATTTTAAATATTACTGCTACTGGCTGGTTTATTTTTAAACTCTTCTTTGAAAAAGCAGGAAGAGAAACAAAACTGTAAAAAACAAACACACCCATGAAAGATGCTAAAAAGACATGTTGCATACACACACACACCCTTGCCTTTTCAAAAATGGCTAACCTCACTTTTTAGCCTAAATCAATCTTTGAAAACCTCAGTTTAGAGCACTGGAAGAAGAAACAGCAACAATCTAGCAGCCCCAATTACCTGTATAGAGTCTATTTAAAGGGCACTCTCTGGCATCACAGTGTAAAATGTATATTCATGCATGCAACACTTCCTTTTCATAGCTAAGTATGGGAAGTACAGCGTGTGTAGGAGTTTGTATTGTGGTAGGGAAATTTCTGTTTCTTTTTGCTTACTTCCTTATTTTTTTTATCCTTTGAACACTTTGGTAATTGCATTTTCAAATACATCTCTATATCCCCAGAATATTAACAAGAGCTTGCAGTATGAATAATAATTATGGGAGACAACACGCCCTACAGAGGTGTACGTCGCTCACCCAGAGTTAGGATATAGTGCCAATTTAAAACCTCATGCGAAGAATCATTATTTTCTATACAATTAAAATAAGGCAACTACAGTAAATAAAACATCCGTGGCATATTGTGGCTCATTATATATAAGCTAATTTTACATACATTGTTAAGCATAAAATGTAATATTAAGGTATTATGGCTAATAGTATTACCTCAGCTGGGACCCATCATAATGCTCTGTTGTGATCTTGCAACAGACCAGAAGTAAATTGTTCATCCATTGCTCTTGTTCCCTGAACCAAAAAGCAGCTAAGAGGCTGCAGAGGCACTGCAGTCAGTGGAAGGGATTGCTTTGCATAATTTACTAGCAACACCTCAAAACGGCTCTAATGGGAGTCTAAGCCAGTCATCTTCACTAGTCATACTTCAGGCTTCATGTGCAGACAGAAAGACCAAAAGGGCGAGGGGTGGCAGAGAAAGACAAATAATAGCCTTCCTTAAGAACATGCACTGTTATGTAAACCTCAATGATATGCTAAGTACCGCAAGCACAAATGAAGGAATTTGGTGACAAATACCTGTACATCCAGATTCATCTGCTTGAGCTTCAGGCCCCAGGATTTCCTTTGCTTCTTTACTAGCTAAAATAGGACAAGAAGAGAAGTGAAGTTTAGACTTTTACATAATCCAGAAACCCTCATTTGCTTAAAACAGCTTTTCGTCTCTTGCCATCGGAGAAATGCACACCCTCAGACACCAGCACCACGGTGAGCAGAAATTTTCAGTTACACAACAGAAAGCAAACAGATTACAGCAACGAGCTAGAATTCATAAGTCTTGGTTCACTTTCTAGCCACTCTCTCTCACCAGGCTATTGCAAAAGGTACCATTTCTGGTGCCTCCTGCAAAAGTCCAATTGGAAGGGACCCCCGCTCTGCAGATTTGGGAAGCCCGGACAATTATGTTATTTGAACATGGATAAGACATTCTGCAGGGACGCGGGTGGCGCTGTGGGTAAAAGCCTCAGCGCCTAGGGCTTGTCGATCGAAAGGTCGGCGGTTCGAATCCCCGTGGCGGGGTGCGCTCCCGTTGCTCAGTCCCAGCGCCTGCCAACCTAGCAGTTCAAAAGCACCTCCAGGTGCAAGTAGATAAATAGGGACCGCTTACTAGCGGGAAGGTAAACGGCGTTTCCGTGTGCGGCTCTGGCTCGCCAGAGCAGCGATGTCACGCTGGCCACGTGACCCGGAAGTGTCTCCGGACAGCGCTGGCCCCCGGCCTCTTGAGTGAGATGGGCGCACAACCATAGAGTCTGTCAAGACTGGCCCGTACGGGCAGGGGTACCTTTACCTTTTTAAGACATTCTGCTGCATATTTAATCATGGTTGCCTCTTTTGCATAAATAAGATGTATGTTGTGTAAAAATGCTCTGAGCATATTATTAACAACAGTACATGTTAGAAACTCTCTCCAATGTCCAAATTCAAGGAACAATATGTTTATTTACTATAGTAGTAAAAAAAACAACTAAAGGCAAATGTGGCATAATAGTATAAAATTAGAACATGTAATCAGAACGTTTATCAATAGATTTACTAGCCCTGATTCACGTTCTTGTAAGAGTTAAGTACAGTACAGAAATGAAAGTACTATGCAATGTTGCTACTAAGCAAGAGCAGCAAACAGATGATGCATTTTCCAATCACTTATTCTGCTATATACCAGTCCTGTATTGACTGCTAAGCTGCATCCAACCAAGGCATACTCAGACATACAAGACTATTGGTTCAGTGGGTCTACTATAAATATCACTTAGCTGGGTACAAACTGTATTTATTTATATCTCACTTTTCAAAGGTAATTTCTGGTGGAGTTCCCAATATAAATAAAACTGTATAGAGACAAATATATATATATATATATAGATAGATAGATAGATAGATAGATAGATAGATATAGATATAGATCAAAATCCAACAATCCAATATCAGCAAACAAACTATCAGGTAAAAACCCGAACAAATTTTAGAAGAATTGTGGATCATTTTAAAAAACAGTTTCATATCTATTTTAAAAATATAAGCAGAAAATTTGAACAAGGGGTATTAAACCCCATTAAAAGCCTGCACAAACCGCATTATGCTTTCCTGGCATCCAACTACAGAGCTGTTTCTGCCTACTGTTGATTAGGTTTAATTTATGGACTTGTAATGTTTATGTCTTACACGGTTAGCTTGTTGTACTGAGCCATATGTAACTTGCCCTGGGACCACATGGTGTAGGGTGGGCTGCAAATGCAAAATCAATAAATATAGTGATATATTAATTCTCTTCTGTCAGTACTAATTAACAGGCTTGCTGCTATATTTTGAATAATCTTGAAAGGCAACCTTGGTGCACTGAAGTTATCCATCTAGATCAGGGGTCTGCAACCCGCGGCTCCGGAGCCGCATGTAGCTCTTTTACACCTTTGCCGTGGCTCCGGGGCGGATACTACTCCCCACTGTGGCGGGCGCTGTACTGGCTGTGACGTCGCATGGGGGCGGTGCGTGCGTTAGTCACGCACCGTCCCGACGTCACCTTCCTGCCTGCCCACCAGCCACATTGTAAGGGGCATGTACGCTGGTCACTGCATTGAAAGGGGGCATGTACGCTGGTCACTGTTTTGAAGGGGAGTGAAGAACACACACACAAAAAAAGGTAACTTGTTAATTTAACATTTATTTCTATGACGAGTAATTCTGAGGGGTCAAACAAAGAAATATAATAAAGTGACAAAAAAGTTACTTTTATAATGACGAGTTTTGCAGCTCCCAGTTTATTTTTCTTCGGAAACGGATCCAAGTGGCTCTTTTTGTCTTAAAGGGTGCAGACCCCTGATCTATATGTTATCAGGGCCTTGATAACTTTGGCCAGCTTTCATTTCTGTAATTTTTCTTTCTTAAAATATTGATAGTGGATTTGGAAGTTGATGGCCAAAACAGAATCTACATACACAGGAGATTCCATGTGTGCTCTCAAAGCATGGCCTTCAATTACGTGAGACACTGCCCCACTATTTATACTTTGTGTATGAGTTTAGAAAGTGTCTAGAAAACTGTGCTAGGATCTGTAGGAAAGACCTTGGGCTTGCAGCTGATGCCATTTAGAAGATTCCTCCTAAAGAATTCACAACATGCCTCTGTAAATAGCTCTAACTTAGCCCTGGAAATAAAATTAGGTTTAAATTCAAATGTGAACATGACCCTGGAGAATGTGAATTATTCCTGGGTATACTCTACTTCATTTAAGAAGTTCTACCTTCTTCATGGGAGGATGACCTAACAAGCACACATAACCTTTCAAGCAGCAGACTTTAGTTAAGTATTGCTTTATTCACACAAGTACAAATACAGAGATGTGCAGATAGGTCATCAGACTATTCCCAAGTGATAGATTTAAGCTAATTTATTATGTACAAACCAAATGTTTGCCTCAGATATCTATCTATCTATCTATCTATCTATCTATCTATCTATCTATCTATCATCTATCTATCTATCTATCTATCTATCATCTATCTATCTCATGCTTCCTCCTGTTACCCCTCCTGCAGATAAACCAGATTTCAAAAATTAAAACTAGAAATATGTAGTAGCAAAAGAAAAATTGCAATCCTTCAATCTAGCTGTCCATTTCTTAAAACTGAGAAATGTCATATAACAAGAGACTGGGTTGTTGCTTTATTCCACAGAAGGTGGTTCAAGGAACTTCAAAGCCTTGACCTATGGTACTCAGATCTAATGCTTTTCCTGTTTCTTCAGAAGAGAGGTGAAACGTCTGTAACACCAAATATTTTAAGTATTTCAGATGATACAAAATTTATTCAACTGGGTTGATGATGTGAGAAGCTGAGAGAGTAAAGGCATGGGCTCAGAGAAGTGTATCACAAGAATAGAATTCTAGGAGTGTATTACTTTTTCTGATTGGCATTCTCTGGTAGTAAAGTTGGGAGATTGCAGTGAGATCTAACAGAAGTAACAGACTAATTGAAACTAACAACATGTACTCTAGCTATCTTTTTGTAGTATCATCACAAAAAAGGTTACTTCATAGAGGCACGAGAGTGTCTTCCTGTTGCAAAGTAATTAAAAATTGCTCATTTCCTCTGCTGGAACAGAAAAAAGCATTTAGGAAAGGAATCTTGAGTTGGTGGAAGTCAGAATTCAATACTGCTGAAGCAAACAAACAGAATGGTCAGCAGGCTTGCAGAGATTGATATCTAACTTTGCAAAAGTTAAATTGTTATAATAGGGATAAAAGATCTTGAACATAGTTGGCCTTCATGTTTCTTTAAGTACCAAAGAAGACCTCATTGTGCTGGGAGAAAAAATCAACAAGATCTGAACAACATGAGCACAACTTAAATGCAGAAGAAAATGCATTTAGACCCCCCCAAACACTCCCAGCTTTGACAATCATTTGAGATTTCATAAACCAGAAAAGACACAGCATGCCCATGGCCATGGCAACTTGGCATCCCATTGAAAAAGAACTCCATGGCTGGTTGGGTGGGGAATAAAGGCAAAGAGCCTAGGAGCATAATAAGTTCTTATGTTTGATCATTACTGGTAGGTGTCAGAGTAAGAAGCTGAGGAAACAGAAAAAGTTGAGTCTCAAGATCTAGCAAAGCCCTACTGCAACATCCCAGTGAACTGGTAAGGACCAAGAAGTTTTGAGCCCAAGTAAATAGCGATTAAGGCTACACACGTTTTCATGTGAGTAAAATTCCATGCAACCTGACAAATTAAACTCATGATAAGGGGCATATGAAAGCAAAAAATATCTACAGAAAGACACATAGGGCTTTTAATGAAAGAAACTGCAGAATGAAGTACGGTAATAATAAATTGAAAGCAACCAAAATTTGAACAGTGGACAGATTTTGCTCAGACACCTGTTTTCAAAACCAAGGAGGAAAGTGTTGGTGCAAGTAAAAAATAGGTATATAGAAAGGAGAATTCCATAGATGCCAAAATCCAGATTTGGGGGCAAATACTCTTTGGTGAGAGAAGCCCTGCAGAGATTTAAATTCACAAAACATACAGCAAACTAAAGTGTGGAGATAAACCTTTAAAATACGCTGTTGTGAGTTCCAAAACTTCCCTCTTCTCCCAGCAAAGCAAAAGACCAAAAGTCTAGTAAGTTAAACATTTGTTTACTTACAAACTCTTCAACATGTGCTTTTCCATACAGCATTCCAAAAAAGTTGCACAGGAAGCAAAACCTGACTTAATTACAATCGTGAAAATTCCTAAATTATTGGAACTGAAGGAGGAACTGAAGAGCGGCTTGTGAAAGCCATGTGGCTAAGTCAGAACAACCAGCTTAGACATCTTCACATGGTGAGTTCATCAGGTACACTGAGAGAACGATAAGCTTAATTGCCCATTTCCTCCTAAGGTAAGTGGCAGTGATGCTGCTAAGCCTGGCAGGACAGCTTACTCTATGGTATTAACCCCTTTATGCATTAATTAGACCTAAAGCATGTTGGTCATATAAGGCTGGTTGTCCCACAGAAAAAAACCTGAAAACTTTATTAGTCCTGCTACTTCTGAACACAACTGGTACTATTAACCCAACCCCAGCTCACAAGTCAATGGGTGTGGGCACTTCATTTACAAGGTAGAATGAGTGGCACAAGTCTCTTCTCTCTGCCATACAGGTAACTTCTTGTATGAAGCAGGAACTCTATCAGCACTAGGTAAAATAGGGTGGGGGAGATGATCTACCTGAATCAGGGCCAAAAATAACTGTTATTTGAGCTAGCAGTCAACAACTGTTCCCCTTTGTTTCATTTTTATGCAGAATGCAGTCATTTCAGTGCTGTGCAATTCTGTAAAAAGTTAATATATTGCTATGTTTGCAAGGTCTTTTTAGGTAGAGACACTGATGATGACACATACCTTCATCTTCCCAGCAACTGTTTGCACTTCCTTCTCTTTCACTGCGTTCTGGTAATACTGCATGGTCTTTTGGCAAGTCATCATCTGGCACGCTGTTATCACAATCTGCTGCATCTGGTATACTTTCCTCTTCAACAATGTGCAATTTGTCTTCATCATCTGAATCAGAATTTGTTTCTACGACGTTATTGTAATTGGTAACTGCAGAGAAACAAAACAAAAGATCAGTGTAACTATGCTGTTTAGTAACTTTTGGTTTCCAATGCGTACTGACAATCCGCTCTATCTGTTGACTTAAGAGGGTAGGCCTCAATTCCAGACAGGAAGCAGAATATTATTGTAATCAATGTTAAAACACACTCTGCCCATGTTCAGAGGCAGCTTCCCCTTTGAGGTGACTCAGATCAAGACCTGTAATTATGGCATTCTATTAAAAAAATATGCAACGGCAAGAGATCCACAGCAGTTCCTACAGTATAATTCAGTATAATTCAGAGTGTATGTAGTGTATGTTACTACAAAGCTAGTAATGTATAATACTATTTGTTGCTGATGACCTGTGACCAGTCTCCATTGCTCTTAAACCTTGTTCCAGGATGGCAATAGCCATGAGTGGCACTGCTCAAGAAGCTTGGGGACAATGCAGGCAGCTCTCTGTGTGACTTCAGTTAGAATATTGTTGTTCCATGCCAGCTATGTATTTGCACTAACAATCAGAGTATGTTAATAATGGCTAAGAGCTTTTTAGAACTCAAGTAGCAGAGAGCTAAAGTAGGGAATCAAGAGATAAAAGGAACAACTGGCAAATTTGGTCTTGGAATTCAAAACGAAGCAGGGCAAAGGCTAATAGAGTTCTGTCAAGAGAACAAGCTGGTCATCACAAACACTCTTTTCCAACAACACAAGAGACGACTCTACACATGGACATCACCAGATGGGCAGCATCGAAATCAGATTGATTATATTCTCTGCAGCCAAAGATGGAGAAGCTCTATACAGTCAGCAAAAACAAGACCTGGAGCTGACTGTGGCTCAGATCATCAGCTTCTTATAGCAAAATTCAAGCTTAAACTGAAGAAGGTAGGAAAAACCACTGGGCCGGTAAGATACAATCTAAACCAAATCCCTTATGAATACACAGTGGAAGTGAGGAACAGGTTTAAGGATTTAGAATTGCTGGACAGAGTGCCTGAAGAACTATGGATGGAGGCTCGAAACATTATACAGGAGGCAGCAACGAAAACCATCCCAATGAAAAGGAAATGCAAGAAAGCAAAGTGGCTGTCCAATGAGGCCTTACAAATAGCGGAGGAGAGAAGGCAAGCAAAATGCGAGGGAGATAGAGAAAGATACAGGAAATTGAATGCAGAATTCCAAAAAATAGCAAGGAGAGACAAGAAGGCCTTCTTAAATGAGCAATGCAAAGAAATAGAGGAAAACAACAGAATGGGAAGAACCAGAGATCTGTTCAAGAAAATTGGAGATATGAAAGGAACATTTCGTTCAAAGACTACCATAATAAAGGACAAAAGTGGTAAGGACCTAACAGAAGCAGAAGACATCAAGAAGAGGTGGCAAGAATACACAGAGGAACTATACCAGAAAGATATGGATGTCTCGTACACCCCAGGTAGTGTGGTTGCTGACCTTGAGCCAGACATCCTGGAGAGTGAAGTCAAATGGGCCTTAGAAAGCATTGCAAATAACAAGGCCAGTGGAAGTGATGGTATTCCAGCTGAACTATTTAAAATTTTAAAAGATGATGCTTTTAAGGTGCTACACTCAATATGCCAGCAAGTTTGGAAAACTCAGCAGTGGCCAGAAGATTGGAGAAGGTCAGTCTACATCCCAATCCCAAAGAAGGGCAGTGCTAAAGAATGCTCCAACTACCGCACAATTGCACTCATTTCACACGCTAGCAAGGTTATGCTTAAAATTCTTCAAGGAAGGCTCAAGCAGTATGTGGACCGAGAACTCCCAGAAGTGCAAGCTGGATTTAGAAGAGGCTGGGGAACCAGAGACCAAATTGCAAACATGCGCTGGATTATGGAGAAAGCTAGAGAGTTCCAGAAAGACATCTACTTCTGCTTCATTGACTATGCAAAAGCCTTTGACTGTGTCAATCACAGCAAACTATGGCAAGTTCTTAAAGAAGTGGGAGTGCCTGATCACCTCATCTGTCTCCTGAGAAATCTCTATGTGGGACAAGAAGCTACAGTTAGAACTGGATATGGAACAACTGATTGGTTCAAAATTGGGAAAGGAGTACGACAAGGCTGTATTTTGTCTCCCTGCTTATTTAACTTATACGCAGAATTCATCATGCGAAAGGCTGGGCTGGATGAATCCCTAGCCGGAATTAAGATTGCTGGAAGAAATATCAACAACCTCAGATATGCAGATGACACAACCTTGATGGCAGAAAGTGAGGAGGAATTAAAAAACCTTTTATTGAGGGTGAAAGAGGAGAGCACAAAATATGGTCTGAAGCTCAATATCAAAAAAAACGAAGATCATGGCCACTGGCCCCATCACCTCCTGGCAAATAGAAGGGGAAGAAATGGAGGCAGTGAGAGATTTTACTTTCTTGGGCTCCATGATCACTGCAGATGGTGACAGCAGCCACGAAATTAAGAGACGCCTGCTTCTTGGGAGGAAAGCAATGGCAAACCTAGATAGCATTTTAAAAAGTAGAGACATCACCTTACCAACAAAGGTCCGTATAGTAAAAGCTATGGTTTTCCCAGTAGTGATGTATGGAAGTGAGAGCTGGACCATAAAGAAGGCTGATCGCCGAAGAATTGACGCTTTTGAATTATGGTGCTGGAGGACTCTTGAGAGTCCCATGGACTGCAAGAAGATCAAACACATCCATTCTTAAGGAAATCAGCCCTGAGTGCTCACTGGAAGGATAGATCGTGAAGCTGAGGCTCCAATACTTTGGCCACCTCATGAGAAGAGAAGACTCACTGGAAAAACCCTGATGTTGGGAAAGATGGAGGGCACAAGGAGAAGAGGACGACAGAGGACGAGATGGTTAGACAGTGTTCTCGAAGCTACAAACATGAATCTGACCAAACTGCGGGTGGCAGTGGAAGACAGAAGTGCCTGGCGTGCTCTGGTCCATGGGGTCACGAAGAATCGGACACGACTGAACGACTAAACAACAAACAACAAAGCAGAGAGCTAGATATCTCAACACAAACTGCTGCATAGCAGCTGCATCGCACACCTCCTCTAAATGTATGCTACTTTGGCTTCCATGATGGAAGAAAGAATGGATTTAAGAAAAGAATTTAAAATTAGTGAATAAAGTTCTACAAAGAATCAACCCACTGGTCCCATTTCAAATTATTTTCAGCAAATTTCTTGTTGGCTTTTCATATGCATATGTCATGGGTACTTGCATTCACTAGGTAATTTCAATTTGATTATACCACCCATGGGCAATAGGGATGTATCAGAATGCTTGAGGGAACAAAAAACAAATTAGATAAACTTAGAAACCAGATCCCCCTAAGCAGACCCCCCCCCCCATAGTGAGCATGCTCAGAGGGTACGCAATGCTGACCAGGAAGGAAAGGAAAAAGAAGTGCTAAAAACCAGAGGGGTGGAGTCTTGTGTAAGACACTGCTGACTGGCAATGCTTCCTTCAAAGCCAACTTGTAAAGGGTATTAGTCTAGTTTTGAGCCATCAAGCTAATACTGTTACAGTTCTACCACACATTACCCTTTACAAATATTTATTAAGGATTTCGGCTTCAATAACCAGAAGTAAAGCTGTTTAGCATACCAATCTACAAAGCTAGAGGCTACCGCTCCCTTAAACATAGTACTGCATGTCCCCCCCTCCATCCCTTTGGTAATACATGAGCACAAACAGCACTTTTGATCTGTCAGACATAGCTCCTCCTTCAGCATCTAAAAACATGAGTCTATGGTTTCACCTATAGCTAAGATTTTTTGATGGTTGCCTGCTTCTCAAAATGAAAGATTAATTATGTAGGAGATCCAGTTATATCTTTAGTCTTTTACCAACCAACCAACCAACCAACCAACCAACCAACCAGCCAACCACACACACACCCCTTTAGGGAAGCTGAACCAAACTGGAACACATACATGTACTGTATTTGAATTGACCAACAGTGCCAGACGAAGGGTGCATAGTACTTTTTAGGGACGCAGGTGGCACTGTGGTCCAAACCTCTTGGGCTTGAGTTGCTCTGTCCCAGCTCCTGCCAACCTAGCAGTTCAAAAGCACACCAGTGCAAGTAGATAAATAGGTACCGCTGCAGCGGGAAGGTAGACGTTTCCGTGCGCTCTGGCTTCCATCACGGTGTTCCGTTGCACCAGAAGCGGTTTAGTCATGATGGGCACATGACCCTGAAAGCTCTCTGTGGAAAAATGCCAGCTCCCTCAGCCTGAAAGGTGAGAAGAATGCGCAAACCCATAGTCACCTTTGACTGGGCCGTCCAGGGGTCCTTTACCTTTTTATATATATAAAAAAAACACACCTTTGCATAGTATTTTTCTTACAGTACCCATTTGTTCTTATCTAAAAGCATATCTGAAACTGCTGTTAGCCCTGTAGAAATGATTTTGATTGGGAATCGTATACCATACAGCATTAGAAGTAAGTGTGAGACACATCCCCCAAAGCGCTACAGCTCTGAGCAAATTCAGAGCCCCCACCCCTGCTTTCTGAAGTAAAAATAAAAATATTGGGAGATCCAATCATGGTTCTCACGCAAATCATGCCCAGAGAGACTGGTCAAATCTCATCAGTTGGTCAGTGTGCCATCTAACAAAGAAAAAATGTAAGTTATTTTTAGTCATTATTGAAGACTGTCTACGTACTGTCACCAGATGGAATATTACATGCAGCATCACTGGATGTAGCTAGTTATAATAAAATATATGTTTATGATCATGTCCTTGTGGTGGTATAACTCCTACCACTCCTTCTCCCACCTCCCCTCCAAAAAATACCTAAATTATATTTATCAAACATAAAGGTGCCTTATTCATAGTCTTTCCCATATATAAATATGGGCACAGCTTTTGAAAAAATAGGGGCTAAGAGACAATTGTGAGCCTGGCACATGAAGTTTCCCTGCTTAATCCTATCAATTTCCAAGAGTAATAATAATAATAATAATAATAATAATAATAATAATAATAATTTATTATTTGTACCCTGCCCATCTGGCTGGGTTTCCCCAGCCACTCTGGGCGGCTTCCAACAAAGATGAAAAATACACTAAAATGTCACATATTAAAAACTTCCCTGAACTTCCCTGAGTAAAGAAATATACTAGAGAGGGAAAATTGTACGGCTGAAAATGAGCAGCTCATCAACACTCAAAAAATTATCTCACAGGCCCAGTGAGTCATCAGCAAAGACTAGGAGTTAAAGCAGGATGCAGAGCAAATAAATGCTGTCAGGTCTAACATGCAATGATACAAGTAAATACAAGGACCATAGGGGAAGCAAACATTCACCTTTGCTCCCAGAACACCAGCTATTTGACCTGGGTGGAAGTTATATCCTTTCCCCAAAATCGGACAAATACTCGCAACTCAATTGCACTGAGAGATGGAGAAACAGCATATCCCTTTAATATATGTGCAGCTTTTGAGAGATTGGTGTTAGCAGCAAAACAGGCAAAAGCAGTAAACTGGGAAGAAACATAAAGCAGGGGAAACTGAAATCCAACAGTTATAGGGGGAGAAATAACACTGGGAGTAAAAGGTGAGACACGTACTACATACAGTCCCTTGATGATCCAGTCCTTGATCCAGAGAAAATGGACCAGCCTTAATTATAACTGAAATTGTTATAATTTCAGTTAAGTGAACAGTTAATTTTTTAAAATTCAATTATATGGTTCAGACTACTTTAAGGGCAACTGAATTGTCAGTCAAAGTATTGCAGGAGATTCTTAATCTCTCTGAATTAAGTTATCCCTGGAAAAAGAGCTCTCAAGAACGCGAAATGTGTTTGGCTTTAAGTAAATACGGATTTTTACCCTTATTGAATCAATTCCTTTTTGAGCTTTGGCTAGATAATTTGCACCTGAACTCCAGTGTGGGTAGAAAGTAATGCCCTCCTGCACCTACGCCAATTTCATCGTCCCCATGGCACTTATTTAAAAACACATGCAAATGTGAGGATTTATTTAAGATACAGTTCAGCCCTAATGAGCAAATCCAGACACAAACTGACCATAAGAGTGCATGCTATAGAGAATGGTATCTCTAATCATGGCTGAATTATCTAACATACATCATTTTGTTTCTTTAGGTATAACACTAGGGTTTGGTATCACACAGTTCAATAATGTCCAAGAAGTCAATCATGGAGAAGGAACTTTGGCACTGAATCAGCTGGCTTTCAAAATAGGGGTTAAATATTTTATCACAGCTCAGTGCTGTTTTCCCCAGCTGAAAATACAGTACTGTACAATGCTATCAGAGGTCCTTCCAAGATTTCCTGTGCCCGTTAAAGCTAGGAGATAACACATGTGTAGCATTTATGCATTGCACTGCAATGTCCCTGTTTGTAAAGATCAGACCAAGGCTGCCTTTGCTGCTGAATTCTCATTTTATGGACTTCATGGCTTGAATCAATGCAGATTAGCCCACTCATGGATATTTTCTATGGCAATGACACACATTATTAGAAGCAACTGCCACAAAAAACCCCTCTGCATACAACTGGACCAATCCATCCAGTAATAGATTTTCAATCACCAGCCATGACACAACCTTTTGAGAAATGTTCTCTGTTGCAGCTTAAGAGAAGGGGCCCTGAATTTCCCAGCTCTCAACGCTAACTTTCAGCTGTTTAGAACCACATGGTTATTCATGTGATCACTGATTTGCTCTGTTGATTGCTGTATGCATTATGAAAAAATAACATTAATCACTGAGTACTTTCTGTTGACAGTGGAAAAGTGGCTTGTTCCTCTTCACATCTTTCTTGTGCGTTGTCTGTTTTAGGAATACACATGGCTTCTGGAGTCTATTTAGAAATCCAAATAACTGTTTTCACACACATCCCCAAAACAAAAGGGGGAGGGGAGAGGCGAGTTTCCTCATACATGAGCAGCTCATCATGTTTGTATATAAAGTTGGTGTAAACTGGGCCATATACTTAGCTGGAGCTGGGATACATTTTTCTAATGGATGCCAATACCTTTCCTAGTCATCACAATTACTGGCTGGATCACTTTACATCTCCTTATGATCAAGACCATATAGATAGCTTTAGGGCCACAGCAGTCCAGGACCCAAGGAGTGAATGCATAGGTCCAGGCAGAAGACATACACAACATTTTCCAAACACTAGAGCTGCACTGGAAATATTCTCAACATGTTCAACAGTATTTATTAATATCCAGGATTCAGCTCGGGGTGTGTGTGTCTTCAAGCAGGAATTGAATGAGCATGGCAGTATCTGGCTGGTTTCCCTGATTTAGGTATTCCCAAACCTGTTTTACAAATACACCACATTGATGAACAAATGTTTGAATGTTAACACACCACTTTTAAACATAAAGCAAGGGGGAAAGAACTAAAATAATGGCACATATTCACTTGAAATATTGATCATTCTACTTGCAAAGCTGGAGAAGGCAAAGCACACCTGGTTTGAGAATTTGCTAGGTGTTTTGTTGTCAGATGTGTACAAAATATACCGAGAAACACTTTCTGAATGGTACTTCTTTCTTAACGGTGCAGTAACTGAAATGGAGCAATATCTGAAATGTTATCTCTCTTTTTTAATCTGTTTGAATAATTATGATCCATACTTTCATAATATATCAAGGTGGCTAAAAAAAAAGGACATTTGTTAATGCACAGATGCAGCACAAATTATTCAGTCCTAAGATAACAAAAACACTGCAGGTACATTTTTACCACTTTATTATCTGATAGTATAGTACAGGGTAAAAGGCCACATGCCTTAGTGGGCGGGACCAGAGGGAAATGTGGGCAGGCCTTTTTTTTCTTTTTTTTTGCAATGGGCTACTTTATACACACACTTCTTTCTCTCCTCCATCCAGGCAAGCAACAGGGGATATTAGAGTTCAAAGACACATTCCAACCAGGCAAAAACATTGGAGGGCTAAAAGTAGGACTCGTGAGGGGTAGGGCATGGGAAAGTCTTAAGGGCCAGATCAAGGGTCAGCAAACTTTTTCAGCAGGGGGCCGGTCCACTGTCCCTCAGACAGGTGGGCCTTTTTTCAGCAGGTGGGCCGGACTCTATTATGAAAGAAAAGAAAAGAAAAGAAAAGAAAATGAACGAATTCCCATGCCCCACAAATAACCCAGAGATGCATTTAAAATAAAAGCACACTTTCTACTCATGTAAAAACACGCTGATTCCCGGACCGTCCGCAGGCTAGATTGAGAAGGTGATTGGGTCTATCTGGCCCCTGGGCCTTAGTTTGCCTACCCAAAGGCCAGATGATGGAGGGCCACATTCAACCTCTGTGCCTGAAACTCCCACCTCTGGTACAGACACACCAAGTATGAATTTACAATGTTCAGGTGTAGTCAGGGGTGCCAACTTTAATAAACACTTGGTGGGGGCAAGTAAGCACACACACCATTTGAATGGCAATGCACATCAACGCGCCATCAAATATTTTATTAGGGGTGGACAAAGGGAGTTGGCTCCTATGGGTGCAGTCAAAGAACACATGTACGAAACAGCTAAGAACATTGGTTATATATAAAACCCATCTGTATTTATGTTTTGTTGATGTTACATTGCATGTTGTACTCTGCCTTGCTATATTTTTATGTCACTGAGGATTATAAATTTGTAAAGAAAATAATCCTCGCTTCCCAGGACCTTCACATGGCACAAACAGTAATGCCACACAGATATTTTATTGTACGTTACACATTGGGGGTATAATGTTCTCTTCTTTCTCACACACCTTTCAGATTTTATAGGTGAGTTGCAACCTGCCAGTTTCCATCAGAATTTTATGAGTTGCTGTTTCATCCTTTTTTATGACATTTCATTCCTTAAAAAAAAAGGGAATAATGCATCTGGCTGGGTATTGTGGTGTGAATATTAATAGCTGTTCAGACACTAGCATAAAAATTTACACTTACAATTGGAAGATGAGAAAAGGGAGATGAAATAATTTGAAGACTTACGGATAGAAACTTTTTTTTTAATAAACCACCCATTATTCAAAAATGTTGCGGTGGTGTACAAAAACCAAAAACAAACCAGGGTGTTTATGACTTCTTGTCTCATGCTTGTCTGTCTTTCCACAAAAGGTATAGTTTCACATACTATTATATGCCAACACTAAACCATGCATTTCCCTCAGATTGCATTATGGACTTCTGAGGGAGGTTGAATGAGTCTAGCTGCCTATCTAATAATCCATTTTAACAGACCACATATTAAGGGACACCACCCCTTAAAAATGCATTTAAATAAACAAATAATGAGCAACTGAGCAGAAATGAAGTGTTCAACATGTCTTCTTTAAAGACACCACTGATGGGGGGAAATCCAGTTTAAGAGTTCTTTCACTTTTGAGATTCTAGTACAAGAGAAGTATTGCCTAGAATTCTCATATTTCTTTCAAAGCTTCCTCCCTTCATGACTAGATCTGCAATGAAAATTGCATTTTACGCTTTTGCTTTTTTTTTTTGGTTCTAAAAAAACCTCCCTCTTCATTGTTTTGGATAAACATTTTCATTTTGATCAGAGTTAAAGAGAACCAAAGAAACAGTTTCATATAAAACTATTTAGATACCAAAATACTGACTACACATTTAGAGTTCCTGATCAAGTACAATTGGAGGGCAACTTCAAATTTACACTCAACTAACTAAATAGCTGATAAGGGCATAATTATAATAAATATGTACAACACAGCATCATTAGACACATAAATGTAAACCGACACTGAAATGCCCATGTTAATTTAAAAAGATATATTAGTAATTCACTAACCCAAAACTCACCCCCTCCCAAGAATACATAAACTTACTATGCACATGTCAAAATGCAGATATCAGCTTAGAATAAATGAGGTAAGATTGAGCAGCATAAATGTTCTAACAGCAGTCTAGCAAACAAGGAGCTGTCAACGTCCAATAACCTATTATTCACACCTCTTTAATCACTGCCATGGAGTCAATTATAAATAGCCTCATACATTTTTAAATAAGGTCATTCTGAAATGAAACAAAGGCAGTAAATATTCTGGAACATAAAGCAATTCAAGTTCTAAAATGTGTCAAAACTGAACCTTTTTAAAGTGTTCAGTCTGAAGACAGAACCAAATGTTGTTATTAAATGACATGAGTTAAAGTTTCACAAATACTGTACAACAGAATAGTCAAATCATCATCAAACAATGTGAATAACAGGAAATAGCAATTTATTTATTTCACAAAATTTATAAACTGCTTGATTGTTAAAACAACAACAAACCCTCATAGTGGTTTACAAAAATATAATACAATAAAATCAAGAAATAATTAGAATTTGCCTTTTTCACAGCAGCTATACACTGGGTCAATGTCTTTACTGGACTATTCATTATGACCCCAAGGTCTCATTTCTGGTCATTCGCTGCCAGTTCAGACCCCATGTCTGTATAACTAAAAAAAATTTTTTTGCCTCTACATGCATTACTTCATACTTGTTTACAATGAAGGGCATTTACTGTTTTACTACCCATTCACTCAGATGATCAGCAATTCCACATGTGAGTTCTTTGAGAACTTTTGGGTGGATGCTATCTGGCTGTGGCAATTTGTCAGTTTTGATTTTGCCTAGTTATCTCTTGTCATCGCTATTTGCCCCAATTTCTCAGACTCCCTCCCTGAAAAAGTCAGTTCAGGCACAGGGATCTGCCTGATAACTTCTGCTATGAAGACAGGTGCAAAATGTTCATTCAGCTTCTTTGCAATCTCCTTCTCCTCCTTTAGTACACCTTCGGATGTCTCCCCCAAATTGCCTACCTAGCCAGTCATGTACTACTAATGGGTTTAAATATTTTGTTCTTGTTGGCATTTATATTTTTAGCAATATGCTCCTCAATTTCTTCTTTATCACCCATTACTCTGCCTGCACTTTTTTTTTGCCAGAGTTTAGGTTCTTTTTGTTCTCCTCCTTTGGACAAGACTTCCATTTTCTAAAGGAAGTCTTCTTGCGTCTAATAGCTTCTTTGACTCTGCTCATTAACCATGCTGGCATCCTCTTGGCCTTGGTGGTACCTTTCCTATATAAAAGGAACTGAAAAGGAGAAGAAAAGTTACTTAAGTCTTTTCCTCTGATACCTCCAGTATTTTCATGTTTACTTTAGTTTCTTCCTTGAAACATTTTTAGCTGTTCATTAAAAAATGTTGTTAACCTGACTTTACCCTGAATATAAACTCAAATGGCCAGTTTCTGGAATTGACTTCATAGTACATGCAACAAGGTGTTTCTATTAAAGTACAGATTCAGAACCTATAGCTTGATCCTGTTATTAGTCACAAACAACTTCCAAAGTTCAATGGAACTTGTTCCCCATTAAATGTGGATAGGATTATGGTTTGAGACACTACAAGATATACACCTCTAAAACCACTTCCAGACCTTTGCTTTGTAAACAGAAAACCCTGCTAAGAGCTATTTGGAATATATTGAGCTGGTATAGTCGACAACCAGTTGAGACCCTTGACAAAATAGAAACATTTCTTTAAAATACTACCCAGAAGTTGTGCCTTGCACAACAAGTTCATTTACAAGGAAAGTGAGATAGTACACATTCAGCCAGAATCCTGTACTCTTTTCAAAACATGACAGTTAGACAAATGTTTTCAAGTTGAAAGAACGGTTGGGGGCAGTATAGATATTTCTATGATCACTGAGAGCATATGGAAATCTTAAAAATATTTTTAGAAGCTACTTCCTGCTGTGCAAAAGTAGTGAGGATTAAAATCACCTAGCAGTATTAGAGAGGAACTATGACAACTTCTACAAGCAGAAAACGGCTAAGCCAAGCTAAGCAAGTGCTTGCTTTGTAGATTCAAACTATCAACCTTAATAGTCTGTTTCCTATCTATTATGTCTAATCCTGAAACCCCAGTGGTGGAATAGGAATAAAGGATAGCATAACAGCAGTGGGAGATAGATACAGATATAGATATATAGATGATATAGATATAGATGATGATATAGATATAGATGGGTTTTATACCTAATTTTTGCAACAATCATCACTTGCTGTGCAGAAACAGTAAGCAGGCCAGAAATGTGGGCTGGAGCAATGGGTGTGTGCAGTGGCTCCAAAACACATTAAGCAGGTCCAGTGAAGAGAGCAGGGACAGCTATTTTCAAAACAGTGGCCTGTCAACATGCCCTGCGCCCAGGACTTTAAAAGTACTTTGTAAATTAGAAGCAAGGATGCCTTTTCAACAACACTATACTGTATAAGTAACTGAACCATCAGCAAGAATCCAAACCTAGAGGAGGAGATTAGACACACCATTCATAAAGCTTAAAACAGGCTGGGATGTTACTACAGATCCAAAAGTCTAAAAATAAATCCTAAAAATGCACTATGAAAGCTAAAGAGCCATTTACTAGTAGTGGAACCAGCTCGTTTTCTCCTGCTCTGGAGGGTAGGACCCATACCAATGGATTCAAGTTACAAGAAAGGAAATTCCAAATAAACATCAGGAAGAACTTTCAACAATGGAATGGACTTCCTTGGAAGGTGGTGGACTCTCCTTCATTGGAGGTTTTTAAGCAGAGGTTGGATGGGCATCTGCCATGCATGCTTTAGTTGAGATTTCTGCATTTCAGGGGGTTGGACTAGATGGCCCTCAGGGTCCCTTCAAATTCTACAATTCTATTATCAATACATGTAAGGCCCAGGCCTACCGTCCTCAGTTAATGTCAGGGACAGCCTCACTACAGACTATAATGGAGATAGGAGGAGGAGGGGAAAAGCTGGAGCAGCACTTCTATCCAGTTCGTGCATCTGCCAAGTGTAATGGCTGCAAGGATGACTTGTAATTCCCCTCCCCCAAATGCACTCACCCACTTCCCTTTTAACAAGAATTCCCTACGCAGGTTTTAAATCCATCCCCAAATATATCTCTGTCAATATCAACAACCAGTTTTGTAAGTAGAGCACAGAACACATCTAATTTGTGTTACTGACTGACTACGGTCTAAGCCAGGGGTAGTCAACCTTTTTATAGCTACTGCCCACCAATGCATCTTTCTTGATGGTAAAATTTCCTTACCGCCCACCAGTGCTTGATGGAAGGAGGATTCAGCTTGTACCGTAGAACCCCCTACTGCCTACCTAGAATCCTGAAACGCCCACTAGTGGGCGGTAGGGACCAGGTTGACAACCCCTGGTCTAAGCAATGGGATGTCATGGGACACAGTAATATGTGAAGCAGCAGCTAGCAGTTGTTTCAGATGTCCTGTGAAGACTTCTGTTTTTGGCTCAGGCCTTCCATGACCCATAAGACTGGACGCTGTTTTATGCGTTTGAATCCTTTGAATTTATGTACTATTTGGTTTTATGTGTTTTTATAGGGATGTCTTATTGGTTTTAGCTTGTGCTTTGGGTTGAGGTCTATACAGCACATGGACAACTGGTGACATGCAGCCCTGAACTACTTTCCCTGCATCCCAGCCTCTTCCTCCCTGCTGCCCAATTCAAAAAAGCCAGAAATCATTGAGGAGCAAGCTGGTCAGTGCACTCCTCAGCTGTTCCTATTGCCAATCAGAAGGGCAGCAGGCCAAGCCAGATGGGGCCTCAGTTTGTGGGGACAGGGAAGTAAATACCTCCATATCCCCATACACCTATCCCTATAAATCATACCACTGAGATCTGGGGGTGGGAAATAAGGATGTGCACACATGCATGCATTATAGTTGTTTAAATTCTGGATTTAAGAGAATAGAAATTGCATGTGCAGTCTGAACCATACCATGGTGTTGCTGCTGCTGCTGCTGCTGCTGTTGTTATCCAGACATGATACACTAGGGGGTATGGATGTTTGGGTTAGCCTACGGGAAGAAGCCTATCTAAGTTACAGGCGCAGATTCCCTTATGACAGATCTGTCTCTTTTGTATTTGTCATGGTTTAGTAGGAAATATGCCTATTCAGGCACACAGTTTTGAACACAACCACGCATGGTAAGGTACACCTGCAGAGATTCTGTATCAGTATGCATTAAAATATACTATATGAGCATATCACAAACATCTAGGGTGGACAAAACTCTAGATAAGAATACAGATTGTGAAAATTAGTAGGTCAAACCTTAATCACATTTATTACAAGCATTTAAAAAAATCTTCCTGCATCAATTAAATATTGTGTAATGTCAGAAGGACAAATAGTTTATCTTAAAATTTAATTAATTTAAAAGTTTTATACTCCGCTTTTTGAAGCTATCCTCCACAAAGTGGCCTACAATATTTTAATACACAATATTTTTACTTGAAATGAGAACCAAATCTACTTAGAAGAGCAGTTTCAACTCTCATCCCTCCCCTCTCAATTAGGATAGCTTCACTATCTGAAGCAGTCGCTGCACTAACGCATGGCAAGTCTGGGTTAGTTATCTGTCAGATGCATAACTGATCTGCACATGACCAGACATGTCCTGCTGATGCTTGCATTGTGGCAAGAATAGTTCCTAATTGTTGTGGGACTGTTCATCCCAGAATGGGATCAAACACGAAAGCAAACCTATTATTGTTCCAAAAAACCAGTCTGAGGATTTAAATTAAAAGAAGTGCAACTGGGTATTGGAATATTTTTGTTGTTGTTAATTCTGATCCAAGAGGTTTGGATGTCAGCAGGTTCTATCAGATAATAAATTGTTTTCATGGGTCTCTTTAGAAGTTTGAGATTATGACTTGAAAAAGCTTTGAAGATACAATCTAATAGAATAAATTGTACAACAGAGAGAATACCAATAGTACCAAGAATGTGTGACTTGCTTTGAGCTCTGCCAACAAGCGACTTGCTTTCAAGCCCTGCAGGTGCTTACTTAAGGGCCCATTCCCAGTATAATAATAATAATAATAATAATAATAATAATAATAATAATAATAATAATACATTTCTTGTATCCTGCTCATCTGACTGGGTTGCCCCAGCCACTCTTGGAGGCTTCCAACAGAATATAAAAGAACACGACAAAACACCAGACATTAAAAAGTACACTTTAGATCCCTGTGTGTGTTCCATTTTCTTTCTGAAAAATAGCCTGCAGCATTTCAAAGATGAACAAATTCATTAAGTGGCCTTTGGGGCCGCAGTTTCAGGTGGAACAGAAGCAGACTGCCTATGCAAGCATCTTGGAATAGCTATTCCAGGTTGTCCCAGGGAAAGTGTTAGGTGGACACCTGCTTGTTCACTTGCTTTCAAGACCCTGTCCAGAGACATATCACTTTAAATGGGACTGACAAGCATCAACCTTGCCAAGATCACACGGCTGCCATTCCACCCATTTCTTGCCTGGAATGCTTGCTACCTTCATTTTCACCAGCCTTGCCAATACCGGTAGCTATTTTATTGAAAATTAACAGGATTTGGGAGATATCACCCCCCCCCCCGGCAACAGGAAATCTGACAGAAGAGGTGCAAAACCTATTTCTCTGCCCTTGGTCGCACTGGTCTATATGAAAGTAAAGAAAATGTTAAACAGCTACAAAATGACTGCAAAGGGAGATTGCTAAAATTCTGGTGTTACTCTTCACCTAAGGAAGCACACCAGTTTTTTTTGGGGGGGGGGGGTGAGGGGAAGAGGATTAGAGGAAATAGAGATGGTATCAGAGAGACTCACATACTCCTGTTTTCACAGAGGATGATATTTTTGCACATGAGAGCCTGTGTGGAACAGAGACAAAGCTGGAAAATCCCATTTACAGGAAAGAAAACTGGGAGAATGCATAAAAACATAAAGTCCTGCTGGATCAGAACAAATGGGTATCTAGTCCAGCATCCTGTTCTTACTCTGGCCAAGCAAGTCCTTCAGAACAAGGACCTGATTGCAGCAAGATACAGACACTACTTAATGACCTTACTAAATGGCTGCCTTTATCACACACACTATTAGTGAAATCATTAAGTTTTAATACCCTGATACAGTACAGTATCAGGTACAGTACTGATGTACAGGTACATACAACAGTATAGTGGTTGCATGATACCATAAGTTAATAATTTCCAGTCAAACATAATTTGTTAATATAAGCAACTGCTACTGTGAATCACTATTAAGATGGTTACCTTCTGAGCGCTAGAAGGCTATAAAGCAGGCATCCCCAAACTCGGCCCTCCAGCTGTTTTGGGACTACAATTCCCATCATCCCTGACCACTGGTCCTGTTAGTTCAGGATGTTGGGAGCTGTAGTCCCAAAACATCTGGAGGGCCGAGTTTGGGGGCGCCTGCTATACAGCAACATGCAAGTAGCCAAGTCAAAGGGGACCGTTCATCCCAGAATGGGATCAAACACGAAAGCAAACCTATTATTGTTCCAAAAAACCAGTCTGAGGATTTAAATTAAAAGAAGAGCAACTGGGTATTGGAATATTTTTGTTGTTGTTAATTCCCCCCCCCCCCCCGCAACAGGAAATCTGACAGAAGAGGTGCAAAACCTATTTCTCTGCCCTTGGTCGCAGTGGTCTATATGAAAGTAAAGAAAATGTTAAACAGCTACAAAATGACTGCAAAGGGAGATTGCTAAAATTCTGGTGTTACTCTTCACCTAAGGAAGCACACCAGTTTTTTTTGGGGGGGGTGAGGGGAAGAGGATTAGAGGAAATAGAGATGGTATCAGAGAGACTCACATACTCCTATTTTCACAGAGGATGATATTTTTGCACATGAGAGCCTATGTGGAACAGAGACAAAGCTGGAAAAGGGAGGCCAATGAGAGCGGATGAGCATCTGCAGCGAATTGTTTTGCAATGTCTTCCTTTCAGCAATTTATATACCACTTAACACTGTAGTTTCGAAGATAAAATCAGTTAAAATCAATCAGAGAATCAGAAAAGCTTACTTAAAATACCTGCTGAAACAGAAGTTCAACAGCAACAGGGCCTGTCTGATGTCATCCTGAAAGAGTTCCACCAAACTGAGCCTACCATGCCGAACACACAGCTCCTGGTGAGAGTTGCAGTCCAAAACATCTGGTCTGCACCAGGCTGGGGAAGACTGCTCAGGGGCCTAGCTGATAAGGGTGGCAATCATGTCCTTAGGTTCACATTGCTCCAAAGAGACATCACAAGTTCATAAAAATGTGGCCTGCGAGTTCCTTTCGGTGGTCTGCAGAAAGGCTGTGGATCTGCTAAAGCTGACAAATGTTACACTCTACTTAACAGAGCTTGGCCACAAAAACAGGCACACCCACTACATCAGAAATATGAGTTGTGTGCTTTGATGTGCCAATCAAACCTTTTTTTTATTAACAAGTCTGTCAAGCCCCCAGAAACTTTCAAGTGATCCATTTTTTAAAGTTTGGGTACGTAAAACCCCGAAAGCAAGGGTGCTTAGGGATTATAAACCTCAGAAGTTATGAAAGGAGCAGGCTGGGATCAGAGTCAGCAAGACTAGATGACCCTAGAATTCTATGATTCTATGAAGAACTGAAGAATCTCATCCTGTCTGCATATTTCAAACTTCTCTATACTACCACGTCTTGCCAAAATTATGAGAGGAGATACTCCATTACCATTCTGAAGGATATACTGCTTAACGTACTGTTACTGCTATCCATTGCACTGTGAAAATAACTTTATCTGGTCAAAGCATGGCTGAAGAGAAATTGGGAAGATGTGCATTGTTTCATATTGACTTAAACAATGGCAGTCCATGAACAGAGGCCAGCAAACGTATCTGAGCATTACAGTGGTACCTCGGGTTACAGACGCTTCAGGTTACAGACTCAGCTAATCCAGAAATATTACCTCGGGTTAAGAACTTTGCTTCAGGATGAGAACAGAAATTGCGAGGCGGCGGCGGCGACGCAGCAGCGGGAGGCCCCATTAGCTAAAGCAGTACAGTGGTGCCCCGCAAGATGAATGCCTCGCAAGACGGAAAACCCGCAAGACGAAAGGGTTTTCCGTTTGCAGAGGCGCTTCGCAAGACGAATTTCCCTATGGGTTTGCTTCGCAAGACGAAAATTGACGAAAATTTTCGGGGGGGTTTTCCGCTCCAAAACCCCTTTTTCTGAAGCGCTAAGCTGCTAAAAGCATTTTAGCAGCAAAACCACTAATCCCTTAAGCCTTAAAAAGCCGTTTTTAGCCCTTAAACTGCCAATAGCGCTAATAGCGCTACTCCGCTAATGGGCTTGCTTCGCAAGACGAAAAAACCGCAAGACGAAAAGACTCGCGGAACGGATTCTTTTCGTCTTGCGAGGCACCATAACTCAGGTTAACAACAGTTTCAGGTTAAGAACAGACCTCCAGAATGAATTAACACCACTGTATTAAGCTGCTCAGACTGTTTAATTCATCTAGCTTGGTATTGCCTGCTTCAGGTGACTCTTTCCAACCTTTCTATAAGGGGTCTTTTAAACTGGAAGTGCCAGAGATCGTATCTCAGACTTTGTGCATGTGAAGCAAGTACTACAGCAATAATAATAATAATAATAATAATAATAATAATAATATATTATTTATACCCCACCCATGTGGCTGAGTTTCCCCAGCCACTCTGGGCGGTTCCCAATCGAGTGTTAAAAACAATACAGCATGAAATATTAAAAACTTCCCTAAACAGGGCTGCCTTCAGATGTCTTTTAAAAATAAGATAGCTGCTTATTTCCTTCACATTTGAAGGGAGGGCATTCCACAGGGCGGGTGCCACTACCAAGAAGGCCCTCTGTCTGGTTCCCTGTAACCTCACTTCTCGCAATGAGGGAACCGCCAGAAGGCCCTTGGCGCTGGATCTCAGAGTCCGGACTGAACGATGGGAGTGGAGACGTTCCTTCAGGTATACTGGACTGAGGCCGTTTAGGGCTTTAAAGGTCAGCACCAACACTTTGAATTGTGCTCAGAAACATACTGGGAGCCAATGCAGATCTCTCAGGACCGGTGTTATGTGGTCCCAGCGGCCACTCCCAGTCACTAGTCTAGCTGCCGCATTCTGGATTAATTGCAGTTTCTGGGTTACCTTCAAAGGTAGCCCCAAGCTACAACTGTTGGCCACATCATTGTTATCCAGGTAACTGGAATATCCCTATGTGAAGTGAGAGTGTACGTAACTTGCCCTGAGTAATCCACCAAGGTCCATGCCAAAATATGGCTCAACAACATTTTTCAGCCAGTTAAGCATCCTTAGCTTGAATTTCATTAAACTGTTTCACGAGTGTTCACAATTAACCTCTTGGCATGTCTACAAAAAGGACATCAGATAAAGGCATCCAAGTTCTAAAAATAGTTGAGCTACAAAGTAGTTGTACATTTTAATCAACTGGTCCCTTAAGACCAATTAGGAAAACGTTCTCTTTCTGCTCTGTACTAATCTGCTCAAATATTTCAGAGATGGTACAATTAGAATCCAGACAATTCTATTTGGGAATAGTTTTACATTGCAAAGGAAAAATTAGACGTGGCTCATGTTAGAGGAGCAACCTATTTGTATCAATTCAATTAATAAAAGCCTTAGGTTAATGCAATGCGCAGCCAACACTTTGATATGTTGAATCATCACATCTGTTTAAAGTCTCACATTTTTGTGTCACTTCGTTATATTCCATGCTAACCAATAAGTGGTTTTGTATAAAATATTTTTTTTTACTATTAGCTTGCTAGTAGACCAAAATAATACTCTTGAATTTTCCTGCTTTATTTAACAGCAATTTTGTGTATTCTGATTAGGCAAATTCTGAGATTGTCAGCCTTAAGGTGACAGAAAGAACTATTAATGTTTACAAAAATCACTGCTAACTGCTCTAACCCTATGGCATAGGATAGGATAGGATAAGATAAATAAATTTATGTAGATTTATAGAATTTTTGATGAATTAAGGGAAGAGAAGAAGTATTAACTGCTTAAAAAGGCATCCCCTTTAGCCATTTTTAGCACACCTCTGCAAAAAGGAACAAGAATATCTGCCTACTTAGAAGCTTTGTTTGCCCTCGATGATGTCATCTTATTCCCAAGAAGCATTGCCTTACTGTAAATGAAATTTATTTACTTTCAGCTACATCAGTACATAGCCAGATCTAACTGACTGGAATAACTGATGAAGATGGTAGTCCTAACTTTGGACAGTAAGTGACTCTGGTTAACACAGAATGCTAAACTTCGGTTTGTTTTGCTTAATCATGGCTTGTTTGATTGTATGAAGCAGTCCAACAGCTTAACTATGATTTGTCTGTTTCTAGCAGACACATCTAATGATGGTTTGTCATTATTTGAAAACATAGTATGTTTTATTAATCATGGTTTGTTTGCCCATTCCAGATGCATGCAAACTATAGAGCTATGCAGCAACAGCAGCATAAAAATACTGACCTCATGGTTAAACAGCCTTCATTGGTGCTTTTTTCTAAGGAATTCCCTCTTAACTTTGTCCTTTCCCCACCCCACTCCTCCACGACAACCACCCTCAAAAGGCAGACCACCTCACCGCTGCTGCCCTACAGAGGGAAATTTAGGGTGACCACAATACAGTACTACCTACTAACATCTAATCTGAGATATATAGGAGAGCATATGTAATGATACACAAATCTACCTTATTAAATTGCAAGTCACTTATATGTGAAATCTTTTTGAACACTACAGGGATAAAACAGTAGATGCTGAAGAAGATAAAAAGTGAATGTGCATATAGGTAAAACTGAAAAGGCTAAGAAGTTCAAACTCCTTACCGTATAGAACTATAACCCTTGGAGGGAGGAAACGCTCAGCGAACTTTCAATCAACTCACTATTGCTCACATGCCCAGCAAGAGTCCAATGCACATTTTGGCTTTTCTTCAGTGGTGCCAAGTGGAGAGAAGCAGCTTGGAATAACTGCACATAGGTATCACAACATTCCAAAACCCATCACCACCGAGATGCAAGAACCAATAACAGAAAACCATCCCACAGTGCGTGTGCATTCCAAATGCCACCATCAAGGCAATAGCAGTCTCAAGGTTCACTGTTCCTTTCTTCTAACCAAGAGGAAGACTAAGCTGAGGTGACTCTAGAAAAACACCAGCATTTTC
Organism: Podarcis tiliguerta; assembly: GCF_965153285.1. Lineage (NCBI taxonomy): Eukaryota > Metazoa > Chordata > Lepidosauria > Squamata > Lacertidae > Podarcis > Podarcis tiliguerta. Next base: position 40,945,470 of record NC_139545.1, on the reverse strand, counting down.
TGCTGAACCCAGACAATCACACTACATAGTGTGAGAAAAGAGATCCTTTCAAAGTTGAAGATCAGTCCTACAATGAGTTGGTGGGCAACTGAACAGTGTTCAGTACAGCCAACCTCCCTATCCAGCAGGACTTTGAGGATAGCTTTGAGTGCTATATAAATTTGATGCAATACATAAAATAAAATAATCCTACTTTCACAGCTTCAAGAGACATCCCTGTCCCAAAATGTACCTGGTACAGGTAACTCCATTCCTATCCCACGACAAAACTTTCTATTTCCTCCCCTAAGAGAACTTTAGACATATGCATAGAAATTAGTTCTAACGTGTCCTTTCTCACCTTTCTTCCACATGCTTTAAGGCAGTGAACAGCAACTTGAGGAAGCTGAATTCTGGGCTTCCCCTCAACTGCAGAGAGATGTGGCACTAACAAATGTGCAAAGGGTAGCAAAACTAAGGAACAAGGACTGCATATAGCTCACAAAGGACTTGGTGGGGGAGACTTGAGGGAGGAAGTAAGGGAAGTGGATGTAGATGCTGTAATAAGACTTACATGTATCATGTAACCCACTGGCTGTTATATCTGCTGTGGTGAGAGGAATGGGTTGGACTAGATGACCCTTGGGGTCCCTTCCAGTTCTCCAATTCTATGATTCTACAAGCATTACTGGTGAGCAATCTGCGTCAGCAGTTGCTTAAAGGTAGCACCTGACTCCTTCATAGCTGGCAGGGCCATGCATTCACTCCTCTTTATAATGCTCGTTTTGACATTTCTTGCACATCAAGTGGAAACTTTTCTATCCCAAGATCTGCTTTCTGCTCATCCAACTCATAAATAACGACATCCTTCCATTTCCCAAAGATCCACGTGGCCATAACGGGAACCAAGAGAAGGTGCAAAGGGGAGGCGGAAATTCCTAGTAAGCTTTGTAACAAGAAACTTTTCTTTGGACGTTGAATATCTTAAAAAGTTTTATGTTCACAAGCCTCAAAGCTGCTTCTTTTAAGCTAAGAAAAGGTGAAGTACTAAAAGTATGCACAGAAATGGTTACAATGTTTATTAATTAAAATGTTTACTTATTAAAATGAGCAGTTTTTGCAAGAAAAAGTTAAAAAATATATTAAAATGTCAATGTGTCTAGAAGACTGTGGTGTGCAGTGATCTTAACATTATTGTTAAAATGTTAAGATGCTGGTGATATGCAGGTAGTACATTCACCTATTTAAAATTTGCAAAGAACTAGGCAAACAAACAAAGACAAATAATTTTGTTCAAAACCCACAAAAGTTACCTGGGTCTTTGTATTAGCATTAGGTTTCCTATGGAAGTCTGGAGATAGAAGCCAAATAGCTAAAAGTTTACACACTACTCTGAAGACTGCCCGGTCATGATCAGGCTTTACTTTGACATAAGTCACGGGGATTTCATTTTTGTTTGCTGCTTTTTATTGTTGTGAGAAGCAACACAGGAAAGAATACAGTCCAAAATTTGTTCAGGGCTCAGGTTCCTATATTCCCGCACTTAATGTCATGAACTATTATGGCAACTTTGGTCTTTATTAATAAGCTCATATGAGAGGATATTTTTAAGACACTTCTTCTAAAGGTAAACAAGGAAAGTAGGCAGGATGTATAAAGGGCAACAAGACTGAAATACAAGACCTGGCTGTAAAAAGGAAACAATACAAATAGTACTCTATTTAGTTCTAAATTAACATGGTTTAGTGAACTAATTTGCAGAGTTTAGGAAATATTTAAAGCAATGGGAACCTCGATTTAAATCAATCCACTCTTTGCACAGAAAGTTTAGATTTGAAGTTCTGTAAGTGGTATATAGAAAGTGGAGTAATCTAACTGAAGCTGTGCTGCAGCAATCTGTTCATTCAGGATTCAATGCTCCAAAAGGGAAAAAAAATTATGGGAGCCCTCCAGTGGCCAAAGTATCATCCATGTTTGTACATAGTTCTAGTTTATGAACACAGAGACATTTCCAGCCAGTTAAAAAGACAATTCATATGGAGTACAGATGACTCTCTCTGTTGTCCCACACATATGTTTCAAAAGTTATTCTTGAGCTTTAGTAAGTAAAATGCATGCGAGTTTATAGAATAGATGGAAGAGTATAAATTTTAAACTAAGCCTCCAGGAATTATAATAACTGTCCTCCTGAATGATGTGCTTTACTGCCAAAGTTTAGTTTGGTCTTATGAAATGCAATGCAGTGAATACAACACAGGGCAAAATATATTCTGCTATGAAGGTTTATATTTACCTACAAACTTCCACTGTCCTAGGAAGTTGCAAATGCACTATCATTAGAATTTAATTTGATTCATTCCCTCAAATCTGAAAATCAGCAATCCTGATTTTTTTTTGCCCAATCTCTAATGTTTATTGAACACTTATTAATTTCTGCAGCTTGAATTTCACTTTTTATTCATTTACCTGGTATCCTAAGCGAGTTTCCTTTATGCCAATTCAGGGAGAAGTGGCAGAACGTGTTTTGCATATGCTACAGTGAAAAAAGTTTATTAAACATCATCTGTTCCGTTGTCCTAAACAACTCAATGCTGCTTCTATTTATTTATAGCTCCATCAACGCCAAAAAGCTCTTCATTACTTGCACAGTAATGATTGCTACTTAATTCTTCAGCTGTTCCAAGTTTTCTTCCCATTCCACCCTCTTTAAAAACACCAGAAAAACCTGCTCTTGTTAATATCAGCATTCAAAACAATCCAATCCATTTCCAACTGTTACACAAATGGAATAATCCAGACTCCAAAAGTCTAAGCCCTCACCTGACAGTGAGTCTGTGGGGATTAGGTTCAAAGCTTTGGATGAAATATTGCAGGGTATGCTTACTTTTTTAAAGTATCACTCATCTTGGAGAAGCTGGGCCTGAGCTGTCTATCTGGATAAATACCTCCAAATAGCAAGGAAAGCAAAAATGTTACATCACTTCAGCTTCCATGAGAAACAGCTGATGCCAAAGTCGTATGATACACATTTATAAGGCTTGTAAATAGCCAGCTGACTAGTCACCTGTGGCAAGTAAGAATCCCACTGAGACAAGTGGACAGTCGAGGGTAAAGCAGTTTTTAAGGCCACATATAATATGCTTAAGTGTGGGCTAGTTAAATTGTAAAAAGGTAAAGGTACCCCTGCCTGTACGGGCCAGTCTTGACAGACTCTAGGGTTGTGCGCTCATCTCACTCTATAGGCCGGGAGCCAGCGCTGTCCGCAGACACTTCCAGGTCACGTGGCCAGCGTGACAAGCTGCATCTGGCGAGCCAGCGCAGCACACAGAACGCCGTTTACCTTCCCGCTAGTAAGCGGTCCCTATTTATCTACTTGCACCCGGGGGTGCTTTCGAACTGCTAGGTTGGCAGGCGCTGGGACCGAACGACGGGAGTGCACCCCGCCACAGGGATTCAAACCGCCGACCATGCAATCGGCAAGTCCTAGGCACTGAGGTTTTACCCACAGCGCCACCCGCGTCCTATAGTTAAATTGTATATGCTAGTAAATGTTGCAGACTTATTTGCGAGGCAGCATTAAACATTCAATTGGGAAAAATAGCTACATGTGTATTTTACAGTAAACTTTCAAATTTGCTTTCAACTGAGCAGCTACCACTGAGAGGCTCCCTCAATATTCACAAGTTAGCTCCAGTAAAGCATAACAGGTTAATTAGTTTTTAAAAGGTCTTTCAAGTCATGGTTCACACATAAAGCAATCAAAAGTACTCATTCAAGCTCTATTCAACAGGAAATGAAGCAGAAAGTCTAGCAGACATCTACCAGAGACAAATGGCAGATTCTTCATGTGCTCACGTTATCTGCTGACCTTCATTATGAAGACAGAGGATCAATTTAGACCCCCAAATTAGCATTCACCTATCATTTCCCAACTTGACCCTGGATTAGAAAAAATGTGTTCACCCACTTTTGCATATTGAGACACACTTGAAAAAAAGATCTAGATTCACAGTGCTACTAATTTAATATGCCCTTTTCAGTGTACATAAATAGCAGCTATCATTTAAGACAGGTGTTTTGCTTTCCAGAGCAATTATAATTTTCCTCAAATCAGTGAACTACTACTGCTTTTTGAGAATATTTTGGTCACACAGGTGTACACTTCATCATTTTCCTGCCCTAGTCCTGCAACACTTGTGCCTGATTTTCCACTGTTTGCAATATCGTTTGCTATAAGGAACCTCGCTTTTATAAACTTCCACCTTGGCCCTTTTGCACATATGAGTTCCCATTTATGAACATACAAGCAGCCCTGCTGGGTCACACCAAAGGCCTATCTAGCACAGCATCCTGTTTCACACAGTGGAAACACAGATGCCTATGAGATGCCCATAAGCGCAGCAACAATCTCCTGCTATAGCAATTTATCCATTGGCCAGTGTAAAAAATGCATGCTTGACTCTTATGGTTAAGAACCAGAAAGGTGTTTATTCTAGGCTGCCCTAGCACATTATGCTGCAAACTCTTCTATATCTGGAAAGCTTATGTAATTTTACTGTTTTTTATGCTTTGGGTTGTATCTTTTGTACTGTACTTATATTTTTCTCTCATTTGCAAGCTGCCCCACAAACTAATTTTGAAGGGCAGTAGAGAAATTTAATAAAATAAAAGATGCTTAGAACAAACTGCATTCCCATTGCTGGGCTCTTGTTAGGTCTCCACCCAGCTTGGAATAGGATCATTGTAGTACTGTCCATGCTTATCAGAGGAAATGAAAAGGTATTACCGTATTTTTTGCTCTATAAGACTCACCTTTTCCCTCCTAAAAAGTAAGGGGAAATGTGTGTGCGTCTTATGGAGTGAATGCAGGCTGCGCAGCTATTACAGAAGCCAGCAATCCCTCTTGCTGTTTTGGCTTCTGAGATTCAGAATATTTTTTTTCTTGTTTTCCTCCTCCAAAAACTAGGTGCGTCTTATAGAGCAAAAAATACGGTATTTTTTGGTATCGTTTCCTTCCCCTCCCACCAAGTCTTGCCTTGCTGTGCGAAATAGTGCCAAGGGGAGTTGCCACTCAAGAATGGAAGTGGCAAAGGAAGATACTTTCCCCTCTCCTTTCTCCTGAAACACTCCTGAATAATACATGAAGGGGAATTGCATTTCATGGCACATAGGCCTCCCCTAACCCCAACTCCTCCTTCCAAGATCCTGTAAGCTGTTTGAGAAAGTCAAGTCTCTTCCTATCCCCTTCCACTATCCTCCAGGTAACATCCAACTGCCTGTATCTAAGCTGACTGCATGAATTTCTATCAAAAGTAAGAGCAACTAAATTCTGCATAAATAATGTATGCATATTAAATATATAGGCAAGTGGAATCAAACGTTCTGCTTGCACATTCTGAAGCATTTCTGCCTGAAAAGAGGGGGTGGCTCTCTCATCTGCAGCTTGCTTTCACCTCGAAAGAACACTCAGTCTAAGAGGACATTCTGGAGCAGTAGGAAACATGGCAAAGAGCAATGCTATATATTGAAATTAGCGTGGGGAAGAAATGATCTCCTTGTGCATGAGCAAAAGAGGTGGATCTTTAGATTCAAGCCAAAAGTAACCCTAGCCAGGTTCCCTATGGTAATAGTTAAAAAGTATTTACCCGGCAAAGCCACAAAAATCATTTATCCTTGGGTTGACAAAGTCACATTATTCCAGTTTAGAATCATACAATCGGACTCATAGAATTGTAGAGTCCCAAGGTATCTAGTCCAACCCCCTAAAGTGCAGGAACCTCAACTAGAGCATTCATGCTAGATGGCCATCTGTCCTCTGCTTAAATACCTCCAATGTGGTTTAGTTTATTAAACAGTTTTATATAGCACTTTTAACTGCACAAAATCCCATTTACAGAAAAGAAAACTGGGAGAATGCATAAAAACATAAAGTCCTGCTGGATCAGAACAAATGGGTATCTAGTCCAGCATCCTGTTCTTACTCTGGCCAAGCAAGTCCTTCAGAACAAGGACCTGATTGCAACAAGATACAGACACTAATTAATGACCTTACTAAATGGCTGCCTTTATCACACACACTATTAGTGAAATCATTAAGTTTTAATACCCTGATACAGTACAGTATCAGGTACAGTACTGATGTACAGGTACACACAACAGTATAGTGGTTGCATGATACCATAAGTTAATAATTTCCAGTCAAACATAATTTGTTAATATAAGCAACTGCTACTGTGAATCACTTTTAAGATGGTTACCTTCTGAGCACTAGAAGGCTATAAAGCAGGCATCCCCAAACTCAGCCCTCCAGCTGTTTTGGGACTACAGCTCCCATCATCCCTGACCACTGGTCCTGTTAGCTAGGGATGATGGGAGCTGTAGTCCCAAAACATCTGGAGGGCCGAGTTTGGGGGTGCCTGCTATATAGCAACATGCAATAGCCAAGTCAAAGGGGAATACCTGCTCAGAGCAGTTTTACATTATGGGCATTAAAAAAAATTAACAATTCTTATCCAGGTGCCTGGTGAGATTCTTTTACGTTTTTAATACAACACAGCTCTGGGACATTGGGTGGATGGGAGGGCAGCAGATTAGTTAAGAATTGTAAGACCGCATTGAAGAATGCTGGAGGCCATAAAAAGTCACTTTATAGAAAGGTCTAACTGGCTGTTATCTGTCAAGTGAGTTCCAGGCAATGTTCCATGTTTTCACTCACTTGCCAAGACTCCTGGTGAGCATGATTAGCCCAAGCATTCCTCCCAACCTTGGTGCTGCAGAGATGGGTGAAATAATCTCAATAAATGCACAGCGATAGCTGCCCTCCCCCTCAGCTCCATGTTTTGGAGGAAGGGTTGGAGTTGTTTAGCTACAACACTGTGGCAGTGACCTGAGAAACTCTACCAAGCAGGGACACAGCAAATACCTCCCATAATTTGCTGTTTCTTGATTGCTCTACATTTGAAGCTCCCAGAGCGGCCCAACAACTGCACCAGGAAGAGGAGGGGCGGCCAATCAAGGCCAGCAAAAAACCCTGAACCTCTACTTCCATGCCATCCATGAAATGGCCTTGAATCCCGTGCTGATCCAAGCATGTTTGTTGCTTAAAAAAGAAAAGAGGGTGGATGGGTGGGAGAAACAATGCCAGGCACCAGAAGAAACATTTGTGTTTTTCTTTATTTAAAAAGACAAACCATGTTTTCTTCCTATTTGAAAAACAGGACAGGGAAACAAGAAGTTGCTTTGTGATTTGCACAAAGGGCAGCCAATTATCACCGAAGCCAGCTCTTGCTGGAAACTGGTTGCCCACCATCTTCAACCCCCAGAAGGAGGCAACCAAGGAGCCAGAAAAGGCTTAAAGCTGTGTTCATATTTATGCACCCTTAGACACCTTGGCACACTAGTACTACTGCTTATTTGTGGGATTTTAACACTCTCAATCCAGTGGTTCAATGTGGTCGTAAATAACTCATCACAGTAAAAGTCATAAAACCAATATAAACAGTGTAAAAAGGTGGAGGCAGGTAGTCTACATTCCACCATCACTGGCCAACAAAAGCAGAAACCTAACAAGCTCTCTTAGTCTTAAACATACAAAACATGGGTTCAAATATATTTCTATGGGAAGGCATGTTTTTATACTACCCTGTTTAAAAAAATCCTTTGACGTTCAAATGAGCAAAATTAAAGAAATACAGTAATACCTCTGGTTACGAACCGTCCTCCTTGAGAAAGCTTCGGGTTACGAGCTCCGCTAACCCAGAAGTAGGTCTCCTGGTTGCGAACTTTGCCCCAGGATGCGAACGAAAATCGCACTTTAAAGGAGCGCACGCAGTGCTAGTCCTCATTAGTGAAAGCGCGACTCAGGTTAAGAATGGTTTCGAGTTGAGAACGGACCTCCAGAACGAATTAAGTTCGTAACCAGAGGTACCACTGTAAGGCACAACAGGATAATGTGTGGAATACATATGGATATATAGCCATATCCAAAGAGCAATGATGCCAAGGCACTCAACACTCTTCTGATGAAGCAGTGGCCATGGGATGTTTGAGAAGGTAACAAACAGTTTTGTTGAAATCTGCCTGGTTGCCTCTGTTAGACACTTGGACAAAAGAGAAATCTAATATACTCAAGTTTGCAAAAGAAACAAAAGAGGGAGTATTGGAAAAGTCAAAGCATTCATGCAGGAAGTAGCTTTTGACTGTTTTAAGCCACAAGCTGGTTCAAAAGACACACACAACAAAACCAGCACAAAGTTTGAGAGATGAAAACAGATACTCAAAATCCTTCCAAATCATCCTTAATACATTGCATACCAGCAACATGAAAGCAACATGATATGCAGTTTCAGCAGTTATAAAGCAAAGTGTGCTACCCAGGTCTAAAACATCATTCCAACCCCAAACCAAGCCTTAAGTAAATAGAATTACAATTGTCAATGAATTTGAAACCAACTATGCATTAAAATCAGTTGAATATTATATTGTAAAGTCTATTCCAATGCATGTATTTTAGGTTGTCTTAACACTCCTAGGCCAGACCTGTACTGCTATTAAACACCTTCACAGGTGGTAGATAGCGCAATTTTTAAAAAACAAATGAACAGTAGAGCAACTTCCGGCGGAAACTCACTGTGAAATATGAGGTACCGAACATCAAAAAGTCAGAAACTCAGTTCCAGGGCATGGTGGAATTAGCTAGATGCTATTACTATACATTAAGTATTCACATTACCCAGGGGCGGAGGAAGGAGAGTGCGGTGGCTGCGGACCACCCCAGGTGTCACCACTGAGGGGGATGACAAAATGCTGGGCGCCACTCGCCGCGGGGCCTGCAACGCGCCTGAGCCACGCGTCTCTCCTGGGAGAGACATGGTGGCTTGGGTGGGTGCAGGCTCCACACTGCCCAAATGGTCTGCCCACTGCCTCCCCCCCCCCCAGCTACAGGGCGGCTGAGTGGGAGGAGGCTGGCAGACTTCGGAGGCCCCGCGGTGCCCCCATATCTATGGGCCCCAGGCGTCCAAGCAGCTTTCTCCTCCGCTGACATTACCTCATGATACTGTGAAACAGGTAATCAAATAAACCCCTGTATTTGTTTCCAGCAGAAATTGAGTATAAGACTGAAGTGGCAGACTATGTTCTTGCAAACAGCAACAATCTAGCCAGGCTCAGAAATAAGGATTAAGTGGTCAATTAAGCAATGTAAAATGCTACTGAAGGTACCATAAAGCAAGAATGTACCTGTGCACTGAATGATGTTTAGCTGCCTATATTTAATTGCACTGTGGCATTATTCAATAGCTAAGGCTTGAATGTGAGCTCTTTGCTTCCCAATGTTGTTGTCAGCATCCGTTTGTTTCAAGAGACAATGTAGTGTGCCTCTGGGGACGAGGTCAAACCACTGCATTAGCAGCACCAAAGTGACCTCCCTGGGGTTCAAGCCTGGGCAGTGTGTATGGACGTCATGGTCTGCCCTGACGAGATCCCCCTCTCAGTCTCACTGATTTGGACCAAAGGAAAATGGATGGTGCAAATCGCCCCAATTCAGCCTGCTATCAGAAACGATGGAACTTTCACAGGAATGCATTTTGGGGGTGTGATTGCTAGGGCAAAACATCACTTGCCCTACTTGGCTACCTGTGGAACATTAGCAGTACTATACTGTTTTTATGCACAGAAAATTTTTCACTCCATGTAAACTAGTTGCACAGTCAACGCACAGACATTTTGGAATCATTTAAGAATAAGAACTGCATATTTTTTTCATTAAAAAAACCCACCCCCCTTATTTGGCAGCATTCACAAAGGTTTCCATATGTAAAGCTAATGAAACCCAAAATTAACATGTCTAACTGTCTTGACAGGTATCAAACTTTTCCCCATGGGAACAAATGACCCAGAAAAATACTAGCTTTGCAATGTTTATAATTGTTTACATTTTAAGTTTCAGCTTATGTTTTAATACATATTTCCCAAGAGAAAAATCTATTTTAAATTTATGTTTCCAAATCACAACACCTATTCAAAGTCACTATCGTCAGAAACACCTTCAATCCAAACTGCTGGATTAGGAAACTTTTATTCATTGGTACAATTCTGACACATCTATTAATCAGTGCAAGGTAGCTGAAGACATGAGAGGAGCATCTTCTTCCTTGGAATGTCATGTGGTTGAAACTATACTGCACTGCCTGCAGAATATTACCAGTCACCCAGATGATGGCAAGCACCTTGTCTTCTAAATACAGTGGTACCTCGGTTTAAGAACAGTCCTGTTTACGAACGATTTGGTTTATGAGCTCCGCAAAACCGGAAGTATGTCCTGGTTTGAGAATTTTAGCTCGGTCTAAGAACGGAAGCCAAACGGTGGAAGGGCACCGGAGTTGGTAGGCATCATTAGGGAAAGCACACCTCGTTTTAAGAATGGTTTCGGTTTAGGAACGGACTTTCAGAATGGATTAAGTTCGTAAACCGAGGTACCACAACTGATCTTCAGTTGGCAGGTTGGTCAAAGTCTAAGGTGTGTTACAGTAACCACCATACACATATATGGTAAAAATTAAGAGTTGTGCCCCTAAATGCATGTTTGGGTTAAATATGGTTCCTGAGTTTGAAAAGGTTGAGGACTATATTCTGAGTGTCAGCTATAGCCAACTGTAGTGAAGCAGTCATCATGTGAAATGGAAGGAAATTAGCCACAACTTGGAATAATACAGCAAATGGAATCTCCATTCCAAACACAAGTTACCAGAGCCAGCCAACACACTCTTCCCTATATTTGTATGAAAATTGCACTACCGATGATGGATGGGCATTAGTGCCACAGAAATGCTAAATAGCAAAAATGTTCCTGTTGTACTAAATATTATCTGTTCACAATCCTTGGGGAAGATGCTATCCAATAATGTCATTTCCAGCTGTGTTACCTCGTTCACATGAAAAGTACTCATTAGCAATCCTAGGAGCAAAGGAGGAATCTTTTTTTTAAGCCTTCATACTATTCTGTTAGGACACATTTGCTTGAGTATACTGGATCTGATATTATTGGACAGTCTATAATGCACCTTGACAGTCAACCCCTTGCCCCTGCCTTGTGTGAACAATTGTACATGAATGCTATGAGATGCATTCGCTTAAATAAAATGAGAGGGAGCACTGCATACCTATGCATAATCATGAAAGAAAATACACAGGATTCTGTTCTCAAAGGTTCTTTATATATGGGAGTCCATTAGCTTTTTTGCATGGTCCATTCTGTGTAGAACTTATCTAGCAGGACCGAGTGTGAATTAGTCATCTTTGCTGTACACAAAAAAGTGTTCTGTTTTCTATGGCATGTTTAACGTAGCACATTAAACACACTTATGTAGGCATGAGAATAAATGTCACTGTTTACAGTCAGATCTCAGATTCTGTATGACAATTCCTAGGCAACAACTATTCCCTTAAGCAAAATGGCATATAATCATGATATTTAAAGGGTTTAAAAAAGAGTAATTGACCATTATTTTTTGTAAATGAAACTAATAACCATATCACTGTTTCCTACATATGCTTAGAATCCAATCTGTGTTACACAGAACCATCAGGTTTGAACTGCTGAGCCTATGGAGAATCACCCATAGCAATCATCCTTCTGAAATTTTCCCCAATTGATGTTGCTATAGTGCTGTGAGAACACAGATCAAAATAGCTAAACACATCAACTAGCTCAATACATAGTGTTTAAAACTAGCAGTGAACAGAGCTTAGCAGAAGACCAGTAGCTGGTGCGTTTGACTTGTATTTTCAAACTGCTAGAGAACAGTTACCCCATCCCCCATAAGCCACTACAATAGTGTTATGATAAATGTGGGATTACTACAAATTGACCCTGTGTGCTTTGTTCTTCCTCTCCTGGGCACACCAAGTGAAAAGATTTAAATACACATCTGATTTCACAAGCATTCAGGCTCAAAGAATGTGGTGAAAGTGAAGTCATACACAGGGCCTTTGCAAGCTCTCCTGTGTCAAAGGTTGTTAGTTTTTCAGCTGCCAAGTAAAGTTTGATATGGGTCTGTCAAGTCTCTGTACGCTACATATTTTGGCAAAATCTTGATTTGGCAACCAAAACTTGCTGTATTTTTCTCTGTAACAAAATTAAGATGCCACCAGCTTGGGCAAGTACTAGCAATTAGCCTTCAAACTAGTTTTAGATCATTTATAAAATGTGAAATATTATTTACTAAACAGACCTTTCTGAATTTGGGCTTTCAAAAAATTAATATATTATTGGAATTCCAAGAAACAAAAGTTTGTTTCAGGATCAAGTGGGTAAATCTTTAAAATTCTAATAACCAATTAGAAATGGTCTTTCATATGCAATGGCAGCCAAAGATTTTATGTGATACTGCAGCAAGAGGGGAAAAAAACTTCCATAAAATGTTAACTGCATGGTATCTCACTCCTTGTAGGCTACTATTTTTAAAAATAAACTTTCTACTGCATTATGCTGGCAATGTGTCAGACCAGGCAGATTTTAAGTATATTCGGTGTGACTTCAAAGAAGTGAATATTTCAGACTGAAGTTATAAAGATGAATGAAATTACAGCACACAAATGAAAACTAAACTGTGTGGTTACATTGTTGGAGAAACTGAAATGATAAATTGAAAATAATAAAATAAAGATGGTAGGAAATATTAGCTGCAGCTGGAATATTGATTGCTAATTAATAGAAAACCCAACAGTTACCATCAATCAATATGTGGGAACAAGCAACTTGGCACAGAAGATTAGCGTATAAAACATACAAGAAATCCCCCCCGCCGCCAAAATAGTAGCAGAACATTTTGAAAGATCTTTAGAGAGTCAGAACTATGCATCTTTAAATTTACTGAATGTCCAACACAGAAATATCAGAAAGGCCATATTGGAAATATGTTATATATGCATGATAAATATTAAATAGCAGCAAAACAAAAAGTTATTAAACAAAAGATTATGACTTCTGGTGAGGATTTTATTTTTTGCAATTAGTCCCTTCTATTTTTGTTATGACTGTAAAAGTCTCTTTGGCAGTACTGTATGTTAAATATTATGATGGAATCTGAAATATAAAAATTGCAGTAGCTGTCAAAAAACTGCACTGGTCTCATGCCAGAATAAAATGTCCAATTGCCTCCGTTGATGAGTTCTGTAAAACAGTGCAATATACAAAATGAAGATACCTTTCAAGTGCTTAAAATTGTTTTTCATAAGAAATCTGTTATGATCCAGTTGAGGGGCATCACTCAGCTCAGTCCTGTTATTACTAAGTTTACAAAAATGCCTTTTAATGATATAACTACTAATGCTTTAGAGTCTAAAAAGAGGAAGTGGATACATCTTAGTAGGTCATGCTAGAAATAATGATCTCCAACTATGCACAGAAACCAAAGCTGACTCTCAAGAATGATTGAAGCAAACCCCTGAGGTGTTGAACTGGAAATAAGTTTTTTTTTGCTCTCCAAATAAGTCCAGAAATGAAAGAAAATATAGAATTTGTTCAGTTCACACAACAGACTGTAGTTCAATCCAGAGTTCCAAGAGGATGCCCTGCGACCAGAGGTTTTCATATTCACTTCAGAGGGGATGTGCGCGTGGAGGGGTGCTCAAAGTGAATGTAAAATAAAAGGAGGATTCCACTAATGTAGGAACTTCACATATTAATCACAGCTTTCAGATCAGGGAGTTGCTGTACTGCAGCCTGACTGCAATTGGAATTGTTCCCAAATGCTGCAATTGATCATTCCTGACAGTCTAAAGACAAAACAAAACAAAAACCCTCTTTTGGGTTGGCACTTTACAAATGCAGATCTCAACTATTCATATTGGCATAGATGCAAACATGTGTAATAACTAATTGTTTTAACATAAGCTGTTTTTAAAGAGTCTTCAGCGGCCTCTCATTTGTAATTCCTCTCCTCCCTTTCATTACCTTGGTAATTAATAAGTCAGAGTGTTTCAAATTCTCAACTAGTTAATCTAAGGCCACTAAAGGTCATGGACACTAGTTGTGCTAGAAATGCCAGATTTTTTAAAAAGGTGTTTTAAGTAGACCAACATTGACAAGCAATTTGTTCTGATAAAGTAGTTTTTTTTAGAGATCTTAGTGTATACAGGCAGTGCAGAGTTTATTATGTGCTCAATGACTTAATATTCATCCTTTTCTGGCAGAACAGTACGAGTTTTATTGAGCAAACATTCCTGAAGCCACCCAATTCCAGCTGCTACCTTTTGTATAGCTTCCTATTAATGACTTTCAGGAATCTGACTCCACCATCCATCAGTCTAAATGGATACATTTGGAAGAAATAATTCTAACCTTGATGCTTGCCTGTTTCAAATACGTTCTGGTCATCTAGCAAGGAGTACCAGATTCAAAATTTTATTCCCATAGCATCCTTAGAGTACATCTGATGACTAGGTTAGGTCATCTACTTAATATATGATTATGATTGATTGGATTACCCATATGGTCTCAGGACATGTCGCAACAATTTAAAACACAACATTAAAAACAGTTTAAAACAAATTACAATCACAATAATATGATAGATTCTAAATACACACACACAAACATACAGTGTCAAAAAGAGACTTAATTCAGCATATGACAATATAACTGTCAGATCCAATTCAAGGTGCTTGTACTATTACACCCAGCTCAACAGCTTAGGATACAAGTAGCTGAAAGAGCATCTTCCCAGTACCAGCCAAGCCATGGTTTGTGATCTGTAGGGAAGGCCCTGCCTGTGAAATTTTGTGCACAAGAGACAGCAATTCCTCAGTTGGGCGCACCCTGTTCTGTAGAGATCAGATTGTCCCTTGCACAGTGGCACCTTAAGACTAATTTGTTCTAGTAGGTCTCTGGAGCAAAATGAAGTGACACCATTTGTATAAGGTAACATGATTATTAATGTTAGGTTTTGCACTGTGTTTCTACTTTTCTTGAATGCTGGACTATTATAGTTAGCCACACTGGGCTCCTGGGAAAAGGTGGGGTGCATGAATTGAATAATATACACAAAATAATTTACACTAAAATATTCTTCTGCCCCAAAGATGGTTCAGAGGCTGACCATCAGTAATTCACAATTCCACTTTCCACAAAGCATTTTAATTGCTTTTGGGGGAGAGCGATTAGGGGGTCCCAAGCTTCCAGTTTGAAACCAGGCAGGGGAGAGACACTGTCCTCTCAGTTGTGCAGTGCTCAAAAGCACAGTTCAGCTACAGGGAAGACTAGGGCTGCCATATTTCAAAAAAGTAAAAACCAGGGCACACTGAAAGTTGTTGGCACCGCCTTGCCGAAATCCCTCCTGTATTTGAAATCCTGGTAATGTCCAGAAAAATCCAGACAAATGGCAGCCCTAGGGAAGAGCCCTAGGGCTGGAGGTCAAGTTGGAGAATCCTGTGCCAAAATCACAATTCCAAGACACTGCCAAATGCCACTGCAGAAAAATGCAAAACCATGGCCACCTCAGCTCCATGTTTGGAGCTGGCAAGTGGATGGAGACTATACCAGCAGCTGCACTAGGCTTCTGTAACTGCAGGGACACCCAATCTATTTATCCAGTTGTGAAAGCTTATCATGGAATGTGGGCTTTCAAGAGGTGCAAACAGGCCTGGAAGGAAAATCCTAACAGTGATCTCTTTACACCACTTCACATACCTGATACGCTGTGGTGGCACCATATATTTATAGTTTCCAGTTACATTATTATTTGTTATATATGTACACCCTTCCATCATATAGCCGGATTTGGCTATGTGGTGAATTTCTGATGGAAAGTGAGCTTCTCCCATTGCTCTTACTCTGAATTGGGATGAGGGGAAAATAAGAGGGGATGCGATTCCACTGCACAGCCAACAGGGCAAGGAATCCTGTCTAGTGAGCTATTTTATTTCATTGCCTGCCAGGGCTCAGTGCAATACTTTCACCCTAGTTTGATTCTCATTATGTAAAACTCCATGTGGATAGCTGGGACAGAAAGGAGATGAGCAACTGAAAGCATATCACATTGGAAGTACAGTGGTACCTCGGGTTACATACGCTTCAGGTTACAGACGCTTCAGGTTACAGACTCCGCTAACCCAGAAATAGTACCTTGGGTTAAGAACTTTGCTTCAGGATGAGAACAGAAATCGTGCTCCAGTGGCGCGGCAGCAGCAGGAGGTCCCATTAGCTAAAGTGGTGCTTCAGGTTAAGAACAGTTTCAGGTTAAGAACGGACCTCCGGAACGAATTAAATACTTAACCCGAGGTACCACTGTAATGCAGTGCGCTTCTCTGTCAACATTCAATCTCCCCTAACTAGTAGGGAGTAGATCATAAGGGGAAATGTCAATCTGGGGCTTGCTTGGCAACACGGATCTCTTCTCTTTTCTCTCCAACTACCGCCTTACAAATATATTTCACGCCTTTCCACAAAGGAGCAATGAAATGTACCGTAACTTGGAGAGAGGGGTGTTTTGCTAGATACAAAACTGTTTAGCACCACCACCATTTCGTTTTCCAGCAAGTTTACACATATTTTAAAGTAACATTATTAAGAGTCACCAACATGGCACTTGTGGCAATAGATGCACCCACCCGCGAAAGGCCTCAGAAAATGATAATACATAAGAAATGGTTAGTTCTTCTTCCTGCTCAGTTTGCGTTTGCACTTGGCTCAGCTTCTTGTACACTGAACATGTCCCATCAAACGTGTCCACATTTCACTGGATGCTACGACTGGACCAATCCTTCCATTCCAAACAGAAGTGTTATAACCATTGCAGCTATTTTGTAATTGGCGCCAACAGCACTTTCTCAAAATTCAAGCTGGCTCAGAAAGGCTGATGAACCCTGGTATTGACTATATTTCTGATAGTCTATGATACTTAACATCCTATTTTCATGCAAGATAGAATGTATGTAGGATATTTAAATAACTTCCCCACCTGTTGCAACTGGTCGTAGATCTTGAAGTTATGGAAACAGGAAGTTATGAGTAGTGGTTTAATAATACAGCAGCCCAGCCATACTCCAAACACTGGAATATGTTTTAAGGAGCTATCTATTCACTCCTCCACTCTGTTTCATGTTCAAATTTCAGTGGATGTAAACAGTCATCCCATGTGACATTGCTTTTCCATTTGAGAAGAGAAGATTCTGTATAGCAGAACAATCTTCTATTAAACCCAAAGACAACAGAGCAGCACACACTGCACAATATTTCTGTTGGTCTGCTGGATCCAGCTGCCACTCAGACATGGTCCACTTGCAGCCAGCCAACACACAGCTACCAAGAGAGAAAGACAGCTAGGCCCTTGCACTGGCAAGTTGACCTATTGTATTTTACAGTGCTTTTATTAAACACCTGAGATTATTTTTTTTGAAATTTTAAACTGAATTGTAAGTATGAATAAATCTTTGGCCATTTTCAAAGAGCAGAAATAAAGTGACTCAGCATAACGGAAATTTCTGCAAGAAAAGTTTCTCCCCATAGAAGCAAGATTTTTTTTTTTTAATGTTAACTTTACTCCTGATCATTCTTCATTTTGTGTAGTCTTAAGCCCAGGCAACCAGACCAGAAGCACCTTTCCTTAGTTACCATCCTTAGCTAAGCATGAGCCCGATAAGCAGTAGCTGTTCTGCAGAGAGCATAGTAGTTAGTCCAAATAGGCCTGTGTCAAACCTCTTCATAGAATGGTTAGTACTGGTGCAAAGTGTATAAAAATCCCCATTCATTTTTTGCTGATTAGTGTGTGTGTTCAGCAGTGCTGTCTGAGAGGTAATTCTGTCTGGTAATTCTTACATGTACAAACTTCCTTGGAAATATCCTAGACAACAGTTTGAAAGCAAACAGTGAACAACAAAAAAAGAAAGGGTAGAGAGGAAACACAATGAGATTATTCAACCCATCCACTTCCTCCTGTGACAGTAATAATAACAACAATAATTTTATTATTTATATGCCACCCATCTGACTAGGTTGCCCCAGCTACTCTGGGCAGTTGGAATACCAGTTATATACCCCTTTCCTCCCCAAGGAAGAACAGGTACCACACATTTCTGTCCCGTTCACTTGCCAAAAACACCAGTACTAGATTTGATGGGCAAACTCAATCAATATAGGGATTTAAACAGAGAACTCCCTGCCCCTCAAATACAGAAGCTAATTATGGGGAGGGGGTTGTCAAAAGAGGTAAGAGCATAGCTGTCAACCTTCCCTTTTTTGTGGGAAATTCCCTTATTACAGCGCAGTTTCCCGCTGCTTTCCCAGACTGTTAGATATCCCGTAGACGGTCCCCGGGACAGGTGAGGCTGCTGATCCCTTATTTTCAAATCTGAAAATTGACAGCTATGGGTAAGAGGTACCAGCCTCATGGACAAAGATACATTAATACAGTAGCTGCTTTTTGGCTAAACAAACTCTCAAAGCAACTTACAAAAGATACAGTACATGATAATAAATAATAATAATAAAATAATAATAATAATAATAAAGATTACAGTACATGCATTACTCAGCATTCCACGTCATCAAGCTCAGAAGGATTTGCTCCCTGTTAAGCAATGGGAGAGGCCTAGCTCCTCCTGCCCAGCAAAGGAACATGGTAGATCTCAGGGGAGCAGTTTCTTTGGCAACCTTAGCTTAAAACTAGTGACGTAACAGACCCATAACAGACCCCACCTGTTTTTGCATAACCTGATGCAGATGAGTTATTACCGGACAAGCGGCAGCTGTACCCACCATGCTGCAGACAAAGTTTCCACTTCTTGGTTGTCTTTTACAGTTCTCCTTCCCCAAGTCCCAAAGCAGGCAAGTGCTCTACACAAATGTCCCAAAAATATCCTGTGACACAAAACCAAGGTGTTTTGGCTTCCTCCATAGGATCTATGCACTAGCAGTATTTTAAAGAGTTTTTATTTTAATAAAAACATGTTTGATGTTTTTATTATGTTTTTAGATATGCAGCAAGCCACCCAGAGTGGCTGGGGAAACCCAGCCAGATGGGGTATAAATATAACAACAACCACCTCTGATTCAGCTGCCACACTTAACTTTTCAATTGCATCACTTGGAGTGAATATGGGTAACTAATAACAGAATAGGAGGAGAGAGAGCATAAAGCCATCTTCATACTCCTAGTCCTTCTTACAATCCTAACAGAGAGTGATACAACCAGAACACAAGATTGAACTATCACAACCTACAAATGCACTATTGAAAGAGACATGCAATTAAGCAGCCTGGAAAAATATTCACAGAACATATGTAATCATCACATATTTTTTAATACTGTAAAATTAACTTAATTACAATGTCATTTGAATCATCACTATAAAAGTTCTGAGTTCTGTCTCACAGAGATTATTTCACCATCTTAAAAAGAATGGCAATGCCAGAGTTGTGGAACAAAGAACTTTCAGGAAAAATTGTTTAGTATACAGGTCTTCACAATATGTATGGCCAGGGCTTTTTTTTCAGCTCTGGCACCTCTCAGGTCGGAGCCATTGCCATTCTAAGAGAAGTTATAGTGAGCTCCAGCACCTCTTTTTCTAGAAAAATAGCACTGTATATGGCTGCTAAATATTGAATAATTCTAGCCAAGTGACCTTAAAAAAATATCAACCTAAGAAGTCATCTTCACCAATCATGTGATGGCAGCAAAGTAGAGTGTGCTTTAGCTTACTGGCACAACCAGCTTTTCCTTATTTGAAGCCTTCCAATAGCTTACCATAGATGAGTTTGTGTGCCTTAACAGATTGCATAGAATTAGAATATTGACCTGTGCATTTGCACCTGCCTGATCCAGTGACAGCTGGATGTTTGAAGATGCCAGAGAAGAATGGCCCCATTATCAATATGTCACTTGGTATGTTATCATGTTTTATTTTGGTGTAAACCAAGTTTCAAAAGTTTCTTACAATGAAGTAGGGTACTAATTTGTACAATAACCAATTTTAAAAATCATGATTGTGTCACATGGCGCTGTGGTCGGCACACTAGACAACCAAAACAGCAGAGACTGATCATTTCCTCTTGCTAGGACTCAACTTCCTGTGCATCACTTCACCACTCATACTATTTTGCAAAAAGGGTGCTGTGTTTTACTGATGCTGTCCAGAATGATATTGTCTTAAAGATGTTTCTTCCTATTAAGTTCTTAGAATGGTTATTTTGAGACTGAAACCTTATCTTCACAGAACATCACTGAAGTCATTGACAAGAGTTTTGCCTTGTTGAGCACTTTAAGACTAATGACCTAAATTTGTACCTTGCCCTTTCCCCAACATACTTCCAATAAGCTCTATACTGGCATATATAGGGTTTGCTGTGGATACCCATGGGTGTAGTGGTATTCTTAAAGCTACTCTATCAGACACAAAGTACAAATAACCAACTTAAATCAAAAACCTTAATTACAAAACACAGCGTTTCATCACGATCTAAAACTTTAGGATAGTATTTCCATGGAAACTGTTGACTAGCTTGCTATGTGATTATCTTTACTATGCTAGAGATTTTCAAGTTACCACAGGTATCATGTTTTTCACAACATTTATGAAAAAAGAAGCACAAGAAAATAACAAAAATGGATGTCAAGCGGCACTAACACCTGCCAACAAGCAATTATTTGCTTAATGCATTTATTAAGAGTATTTTTACAGCTGGCTATATATAAACTTGGCTATCTACTAAATTGCGGCATTGTTTACTACTCATGAGCGTACATCAATGTTGAATGTATGACGCTGTGTAACATTTAAATATTTGCATTCTGCAGAGCGCTAATGCATTACAGTAGTGCAATTTTCTTTTTAAAAACAATCATTACCCAGAGGAGTCACCTGTTGGCGATACAGTTCAAACCCTAGGGGATTAAGTAATTTATGATTCAGAGGATAACTATAGCAACTTTTATGTCGCGAGCAGGGGTGGGGAACCTGCAGCTCAAGTGCATGTACGGGGGGGGGGGGGCAGATGAAGCTGACGGAAGGATGTGGCAGGGGGAGAGTCACCCCCAAAGCAAAAGTTTAGACTTTTGGCCAGAGTGAGCCATCCTTCTCTTATTCAACAGTTGATTATTACTACAGGATATCAATACACAAACACATTATGCACATTTACTTGGGATTCAATTAGTTATGGTTTCTCCCTTTTAGGTCCTAATTGTTTGAGACCAGAGTATCTGAAGGATGCATTTGCCTTCATGAGCTCACCCATACATTAAGCTCCACGGTTGGGGCTCTGCTCCACTGGCAGCGCTGCAGATGGTGATGCTGGAGACGGCCTACCAGAGCTTTGAAACAGGCTGCCTTGGCAGGATTGCTTGTCACCCACCCTTTCTGTTTTTAGGTACAGGGCAAGACATCAGTTTCAGTGAGCATTTATGGCTGCCATGTGGCATATTTACTGCTGCTGAAATCATAGTTGCTCTGTTGGGTGGCTTACAGGTTTGTTTGTTTGTTTTAATAAATCAGCAGAGTGCTATGGGCTAGGCTATTAATATATTCTTGTTATCTCATTTCTGTTACTAGCTGCAGAAAGGTCAGATAAAAAAACTTTGGCAAATAAGGGATTTGCACTACACACGGCATTTGCCCTAGTCATCTTACTTTCATATAGGGAATCAAGGTTGTGATAATTTGCCCAAGGCCAGTGAGAAAATGCAGCATAAAATATTTTAACACATACAACTAAGACCCCCTACATAGCACCCATGGACACCAAGACGCCCATGGATGTCTGCTTGATGCCCACCAAGGCCCCTTTCCCTCAAATTTATAAGGTTTTTTCCCCCCCATCTGGGGCTTGGCTGCTTTGGGAGAGAGCTGCCTGCTTTTCTACGTGTTTTGTTTGTTCTGGAGCACATGTAGATTTTTACCTGTTTGGGAGGCAGGGTGGTTCTGAACATTGCCAGCTTTTCTTCAGTGAAATGGGTATTTAGATTTTCAAATATCTCCTGGCTATGCTTGCTAAAGCTGATGAGAACTAGAGTTCAACAACATCTGGAAGTTAGCAGCCCTGCCCTAAATAATATTTAGCATTTTGTTGCTGAGCTACCCTTGGGTTCGCACTGTCCCCAACACACTACAGTCACAAGTCCAGAAGCTTTTGCTTTTGGTTTAAATTGTTCATATGTTGCCATGTTATCCATACCTGGAGAAGCTGTGGCTAATCTTAACTATGGTTAAGTGAAACAAGACAGCTTCATAAACTATGGTTTGAAGTTGACTTGTGTCAATTAGCTATAGTTAAGAGTAGCCACACTCTATGCTTCGGATAGTGCATTACACTGCAATATGCAAGTTTTTGCTTTCGCAAAGAAGGAAGGAGAAGGAAGCATGAAAGCCTAAGGTTTGTTCTCATAATGTTAAATCATGGTTCAGGGTTATCTCGGAATGCAGCCAAGTTGTATGTGACCAAATAAAAGCCTATAATGACAGTTTTACTGCTGACACTCTCTGAACACTCTGGAAAAAATGCCAGTATCATCGTACGGGTTCATATAGTGTAGCAACTAGAAGTGTGCAGCAGGAAGTCCAAATCTCACCATAGCCATTAGCTTACTAGGTAGCACTAGAACACAAGAGCAGGTCTGCTGGATGAGATCAGAGGCCTACCTAGTCCAGTATCCCATTTTCCATAGTGGCAGACAATATGGCTATGGGAAGCCTACAAGCAACACAGCAGGACAATGGCCTCCTCCCGTCACTGGTACTCAGCTGGAGGTAGTACATAGCCATCACGACAAGTAGCCACTGGTAGCCTTATCGTACACAGTAGGGAATTTCATTATTTAACTACAGTGGAACCTCGACTTACATATGGTTCTACTTACGTATGATTCCAGTTACGACCTTCAGTAGGTGCTTTGACTTATGAACTTTCCTCTAGATAAGAACAGAGGCCTTCTTGGCAGCCCAGAGCTTGCCTGGCCAGCTGTGGAGCAGCGCTGAGGCTTCTGCTGCCCAGGAGAGGGCCCCCATCCCATCCCTGAAGCTGTGGAACAGGTGCCGCCTGCAAGAAGCACAGCAGGGTTCACTGCAGCCCCAAACCCCACCGAGGAACTAACCTGAGGAAGTCCAGAGAAGAACCTGGCTGGGCAAGAAAAAAAAGTGACCCTGGCTGAAGTGAATCAGCTCTTTACTGACCCTTGCCCCACCCCCAGCTTGTAGTCAGGTAAGCCTACCCACCCTCAGTGCACGTAAGAAAGAAAAAAGTTAGTTTTTTTCATCTACAATGCTGTCTTATTTATTTTATAGTAAAGTACATTGATTATTTGGGATGCGGGTGGCGCTGTGGGTTAAACCACAGAGCCTAGGACTTGCCGATCAGAAGGTTGGCGGTTCGAATCCCCATGATGGGGTGAGCTCCCGTTGCTCAGTCCCTGTTCCTGCCAACCTAGCAGTTTGAAAGCATGTCAAAGTGCAAGTAAATAAACAGGTACCGCTCCGGCGGGAAGGTAAACGGCATTTTCATGCACTGCTCTGGTTCGCCAGAAGCGGCTTAGTTATGCTGGCCACATGACCCAGAAGCTGTACACCGGCTCCCTTGGCCAATAAAGCGAGATGAGCGCCGCAACCCCAGAGTCGGTCACGACTGGACCTAATGGTCAGGGGTCCCTTTACCTTTACCTACATTGATTACTGCCTTCATTTTATAGATCTATGGTCTCGTTGGACAGTAAAATCCGTGTTAAATTGCTGTTTTAGGGGGTCTTTTTCATAGTCTAGAACGGATCAATTCACTTTTCCATTACTTTCTATGGAAAAGTGTGCCTCTAGTTATGTATGTTTCTAGTTATGACCGGACCTCCAGAACAGATTATGGTTGTAAGTAGAGGTTCCACTGTATGTGTTGTGTGAACTGGTACATCCTTTTCATTTAAACTGATTCTCCCACCATTCAGCTTCACTGGACGATTCTAGATTCTAATATTACGAGACATTGAGAAAAACTTATCTTCTCCTCACCAGGTATATCTTTATACACTTCCATGTCTCACTCCTTAATGTTTTTCCCCAAAACATAACATCTGAGCTGTTACTCTCAGCCCCAACCCAACTTGCAAAATGGAGATAGTATCGTACACAGGTGTTATAGATGAGAGAATGGAAATAAAGTACTTTGAACAATCCAGAAGGACCATATATTGTGGGAAAGTATTTAGGAATGTTACAAATAAAAGGTATATATATTCAGACAAAGCCAGCCATGGCCATGAAGAACTCTGTGGCAAACCACAATTGACCTAGCCATTGTTACATCATATGCTCCTAGATTTGGTTGGGCAGGTAGGTTCATCTGGAAATTGATTGCTCTTTGCCTTTAAGGCCAAGGCATCAGGCAGTTCTTAGGACAGCCCAGTCCTACTGACACAGTAAACAACTTTATTCAAACATGTACTAAATCCACCTTGAGGATCTAAGACATAGAAAGCTGAGAAATAAATACCTGAAATAAGCAAGTGCTATAATCAGTCCAAAGTAAGCTGTACCATTTAAATGTAACAACCAGTAGCCATTTTAGATTAATGAAGTGATTTGCATAGATCTCTTTATTTGCAAACTTCAAGAACACAACAGAAAGCAGAAGCAAAACTATACAGTGTAATACTGACAGACCACTAAATAGTTCAGGACACTTTTATATGAAATTAATAGATTTATTTGTATTAGCTCAGATGACGTTTCTGTATTTGCCTAGACTAGACATGACAGCTCCTGTGCAAAAAAAACAAAACAAAACAAAAAAAAAACAGCAAAAAAAAAAAAAAGCTGCTCCATTTGAGCAGATTTTCTGACTCAAGTTCAGATTTCTAGCGGCAAATATTCATGTTTAAGTCCACACATCTTGGAATTCAAATACTCCAACTGTCAAATGAGAGGGCAGTGCAGTGATTACACTTAGAGATTAAAAATGGCACATACCTCAGGTATACCTACATTGGCGCACAAAGATAATACACCTTTATACTGTTAAGGGGGGAGGGGGAAAAGAAAAGGTAGTTGATCAATGTATAGTTTAATAAGAGTGGAATCAAAAAGTAAGTCCTTTAAAAAATTATACCATTTTAAAAAGGTGTACACTACTCCATTAAGACAGCAGCAGTACTTAATCTGGTGTTACAACTAAGTAAAAATCACATTGCTGGAAATCAGTTTATCATAGTCTGTCCTCCTTAAGACTGGAGACAGGAAAAATATTACACAGGATTAGCAGGAAGACATGGAACCTATCTTTGAAAGGCATGAAATCAACACCATCTTCATGGAAGAGATTTGATATAGAAATAATTTCAATTGTCCATTTGTGGGAAAGGTTTAAGGGTTAACTTTCCCTGGCAATTCTGATCGGTAAACATTTGCAAGTCAAACAGGAACCTACTGCTGAGAAATCTCTATTATCCGGCATCTATTATCTCGCCTACCCAGTGATGGTTAATGTAGAGCAGTTCAAGTTATTCTTTATGTGTTAAAAGATTATATTATAATCAGAACCACTCAATAATAAATCAAAGGCTTTCCTTCAGAACCTGAAAACACTGGGGTGACGATTTTAACCGAAATAATGAAAAATGAAAAGATACCTGGAATAGCATTATATCCCACGCACCTTTTGTTTTCTACGAGTCATGCATGCTGCAGACGAAATGGTTTGTGCTAAACAGCCTCAAATCTATTTTTCTAATATTAAGCACAAAGGAACAACACTGACAGCAAGCATGGTAAATAAATATCTCCCTTGAGAACAAGAGCAGCAGTCAGGAGCGCTGACATGCATGCTAGAGAAACCTCACACACCATTTTTTCCCTACCTGCACAAGTTGCCATTTGCTGCAGCCGTCAAAATCCCTCTTCCCCCTCTTCCCTGGTTGATTTCAAAAGGAAGGTTTTCAGGCAGTCTCTCAAGGCATTTACTAATATGCTTTACAAGTATAATATTCCAATTAAGCTTATCTTTAAGAGAAAATCCATTTTCTTCCTTGCTCAGGTAAACATGTTTACAGCTCCTGCCCGGAGACTGGGTGGTTCAGACTCCCATGTCACACACATGTCGTCAGCAAGAAGAAAAGCCCCCTTTCTCTATCATTAACATTTTAAATAAGGTAAGGAGAGAGGAGCACTTTGCAAACTTACCTTTAATATTGCCTCAACATTAAACAGACCACACAAATGCGTGCTCTAAAACAGGAAATTAGCATAACAATATCCCGTATATATATCCTGATACTTGCTATAAATAAACCCACCCCATACAGAGCAGGGAGCTACTAGTTCTGAACCACCCGATCAACTAGTTAGTCGATTAGAAGGCCAATGTTTATGTGCGTGTTTCACGTTAAGTATCAGAAGTCGTAGCGCCCTCTCACCCGGGGAAACCATAATTCCTTCTCGGAGATATTAAAAAAAAAAAAATCCTGTCCAAAACGTCATGATCTCGGACCAACCACTAGAACCCTTCCAATCCATAACCGTATACAGGAAATGCCAAACGAAAGCTTTAAAAAAACTGCCAAGAAAGGTTACAAAACCTCCCGTTTTACATCCTAAGAAGTCATCAGTTTCCCCGTTATTATTATTTTTAATAGAATACATAAGAAGAAAAATCCAACAACGTAAGTTTAGAGTATTTATTCCCCCACTTTTCAACGCAGGTTTCAACTCATTTCAAAGTAATACGTATGCATAAAAAGGGGGGGGGGGGAGAGAGACAGCCCTTAAATCTGAAAAGTAAGCGTCATTCCTTATATAGGCTGTAGCAGTTGTTCCTAGCCAGCGAAGAAAGGCGGGGAGGGGGCTCAGCGGACAAACCGTTACCACCCATTATTATGATTATGATACAAACAGGTACCTCGAAATCCAAGAAGAGGGCGAGAAAGAGAAACTTGGCTGATTCACGTCCCCTCCCCAACCCACACAGAAAGAAAGCCTTCCTTTTGCTCTGTCTTTCTCTCCCCCCCCCCCACTTCACCCCAATCACGTTGATAAAGGAGGGGAGAAGGGGGAAAACACCACCCACCCAACCTCACAGAAACACTTCCAACACTTCTGCCAAGATCTGGAGGTTGGCGGGGGTGTGGGAGGAGAAACAATATGTTCAATGGCTACGGAGATAAATCAACATGCACTGCAGGCACTAAAAGAGGCGGAGGCGAAAGTAGCGGGGGGGGGGGGAGAGAGAGAGAGAGAAGAGGGGGGAGCAATACATAGAAGGCAGGGGAGGAGGGGCAGAGAAAAGGAGGGGGTCCCTTTCCAGGGCAATCTCAGGGGTGCGCATGTGGTGCGTTTCCCTTGTAAAAAAAAAAAAGGGGGGGGGGGAGAAAATCAATACACACTGCAGCAAGCAACAGTGCTTCCCCTCGCCTCCCGCTTTCCCCCCGCTTCTTCCCCAGCCGGGGCCAAAACACGCCACACGCCAGAGAACGAAGTCCCCATTACAGTCATCCTGCCCTCGACGTTTTTGTTGCGTGTCTGGCAAGCAGGTAGTTCGGGAGTTACACGCAGTTCCCTCTGGATCTCTCTCCTCCCCCCACCTCCAAACTATGAGCCTTAGCGCACCATCTACCCCCCACCATCCCAAAACAACAACAACAAACTATGGGGGGATCGCGAAGACTGGAGGTGGGAGGCTGAGAAGAAAAAGCGCCGCGCTTCCCTCGGGGACTTTCCCCAGCGCGAGGGGAGGAGAGAGAGGAGGGGAAGTGACCCCCCCTGCCTCCGCAATAGCAAAGTCCCCCCCCCCGAAACAAAAAGTTTGGGGAGCGGGGTCGGAGGGGGCGCCCCTTCTCCTCAGAGGCCGGCGAGACCCGCCTCAGCTCAGGTAATAAGTTTCCAAGTTGAGGTGAGGGGGGGCCCGTTATAAGGTCGAAGGCGCGGCCTTCCTCTCTCTCCCCCCCCCAAAGAGAAGGGACCGGAGTGACTAGGAAAATAAGAAAGAAAGCCCCCCCCCCCGGCTCCGCTTCGCCCTCTCGCTCCTGAGGGAAAGAAGCCGGGGACGGGCGGCGGCCGGGCAAAATGAAGGGTGGGACACGGGGGAAGAGAAAGAGGAGGCAGCGGGCGGCGTGTAACGGTCCCCGGGCAGGGCTGATCCTCGCCGGCGAAGGAGGCTCGAGTGGAGGAGGCACCGCTAGGCGGAGAAGGAGGCAGCCCGGCGGCGGCGGGGAGGGAGAGCGCGAGGCGGGGAGGGAGGCAGGCAGGCAGGTAGCGGATCTAACGGTGCAGGGCGAGCCGGGCTCCCGGCGAGGAGCGCCCGGGAAATTACTTTCTACTTCTCGGATCTGCTTCTGTCTGTCTTCTTTCTTCTTTTTCCTCCCCCCTCCCCCCCGTTTTACTCCGCCCGACCCCCGGCCCGGTCCCCCCTGAGCGTCCCCGGCGCGGCGCGGGCCGTTGCCCGGCGGAGCTGACTGACCGTTATTGCGCCTCGGGTTCGCCTGCTTCCTGCGCTTACACCTGGGGCCATCCGCCATGATCCTCTCGCTTGTGTCTAAATGCTCCAGTCACCTCCTCCCCCCTCCCTTCCCCCCTCCCCCTCGCCGCTCTCCCCCCCCCAACCCCCGCCCGGACCTGGTTTACGACACTGGGTGGTTGGGTGTATGTGTGTGTCTGTGTATGTGTGTGCGCGCGTGTGTGTATATGTCCTTTTTTTTTTTTTTTTTACTTTTTTACATCACCTTCCTACACCTAGTGCTCGGCCGCCGGAACCTTGTTGCCAGGGGAGACGGCCGCTTTACGGCAGCACGTTTGAACCGGCAGGAGGGAAAAGTTTCTTCTTCGCCCCGCTTGGGCGCGACGCAGGTACCCGTGTGTGGCGCACGGGGTGCGCAGGGGGCGCCAGGAGGAGGGCCGGGGAATGGGATCGCGAGAGGGAGGAGGAGGATTTGGGGTGAGAGAGAGAGGGAAAGTGCCTCTGGATGTGGGGTGTCTAAGGGGAGGGCCCAGAGGACGACACGGATAGAGAGCGAGAGCGGTGCCCTCCGGCGCAATGGAGCCGGGCGAGCGCGCGTGAGCCCCTAGTGCTGGAGCCGGGCGAGGAGGCGCCGCTAGCCGCGCTGTTATTATTATTATTATTATTATCCTCATTATCACGGATTGCAATTTGTTGTCGCTTTATATCAATACACGACACAAGCACACGCGCATCCGTATCAGCCCAAAGCGAATTAAAGGGAAGTAACGAAAAGGCTTGCAGAGAGATAGAGACGAGGGAGGTGAAGTGTGGATTTGTTGTTTACACGGTGTTCTTGTGCGTGTGAAGTTTTCGTGTGTGTGTGTGATAAGTTGTTGTGCCCTGGCTTTACCGGTAGAGCTTGGTAAAGCATCTTAAGTTCAGGAGTGTGGGATATGCAGCTTGTTCATGTGTACACTTGCTGATGGGTTGCTGTATTGTGGGGACACGCACGGTCGGCTTTACTGTCGACACACGCCTTCCCAGGGCTTCTGTTTGAACTGTTAGCTCGCTTAATGTAGATTATTTACTTATTTATTTAGAGTTTTAGACAATTCACCATGCCCGCCCCTTCTGGGGGAAAAAGTGACAACAAGGTGGTTTACAACAAAGTGAGAAGTAAGATGAAAAGAATACAGAAGGTTATAAAATAATGCAATCTTTAAAATTCACAACTCATAAAATGCACGGAATGGCCATTTATTAAGAGCTGCAGTAGCAGCCTATTGATTGATTGATTGATTGATTGAAGAAAAAAGGTGGGCTTTACAAATGCAAAGTACTGAAGGTCGTGTATGTAGTTTACCCTCTCATTTAATTCCCACAACAACCTCATAAGGCAGGTTAGGTTGAGAGGCAGTGACTGGCCCGAGGTCACCCAGTGACCTTCATGGCTGAGTGGGAATTTGAATCCTGGTCTCCTAGGTCCTAGTCTGACACTCTCTAATCTGATCAGGTCTCTCTTCCAAATACCTGCAGAAAAAATGTGTTTCTTTGCCAGCTGCCTAAACTGGGGCCAGATGCAGTTCAGTAGAAGAGAGGAACTTGTGCATGCAAGGAGCCACCACTGAAAAGGCTCTTCCCCTTAAAAAAATGTTAGTGGAAGTGAGGAGGAACCGGAGCTGCTTTGGAGAAAAGGAAGGAGAAATCAGACACAGGGGAACATCACAGGTTCTGAATGGCCAACGTGACTTGTGATTTGGTACAATTAGTTGACAACGAGCAGGAAAATAATCATGAATTGCAATAGTGCTCAGTCACCCATCAGATGATTGCCTCCTAACATGACTGGTCAAGTATCTTCAAATACTGGGTGGACATCTCCAAATGTTCTATGGCCATTTATTTGGGAGCAAGTCCCATTGATGTAAGTGCAGCTTACTTCTGAGTAAGCATGCATAGGCACAGGTTGCAAAACGGTCTTAGGCTACGGTTTTGAATAATTTCTTTATATATTTAAAATATTTATATACCACCCTTAAGCCAGCCTTGCAATAAAGAACAGTTAAATGCAAAAAATAAGAAACAATTGCTGTATGTTTAAAAAGTGCATTATGGTGATAGTTATGAGGGGCTGTTCTGCATACCTCCTTTCCACCTCACAGTGCAGCCTGTGCCATCTCACACCCAGTCACTAGTGGAATACAGAATCTTGAGTTGAATATGAGAATAGCATTAATGTTAGGAAATATGCAACATGCACCTGTCTATGCAGTGTACTTTTTTGTAATTAATCTTTCATCAGAAACATACAAATGCTCTTCATAAAACAATGCCAAAAGAGAAAACAAAATACAGTGGTACCTCGGGTTAAGTACTTAATTTGTTCCTGAGGTCCGTTCTTAACCTGAAACTGTTCTTAACCTGAAGCACCACTTTAGCTAATGGGGCCTCCTGCTGCCACCGCGCTGCCGGAGCACGATTTCTGTTCTCATCCTGAAGCAAAGTTCTTAACCTGAAGCACTATTTCTGGGTTAGCGGAGTCTGTAACCTGAAGTGTATGTAACCTGAGGTATCACTGTACTAGATGCTTGTTCAATATGCACACTGTCTGTGAGGAAGAGACAACTCCAAGCCATGTGTGCATCACACAACCTTACTCAAAATGACAACGATACCTTGGTAACAAGTTCTTCTCAAAGAGTTTTTTGGTGGGTAGGGGCTGTTATTGGTCCCCCATGACAACTCGCAACCCTTTCAGCTTGGCATAACACTAGTGATGTGTAATCTTTAAATTGGCTGCTACCAGCAAAAAAAATAATCTGATTTGATTTCTACAAAATAGTCTACACACAGCTTCCAGAAAAATGAAAAGCAGCACCATCCCAGGTCCCAGATTATTAACTGCTTGAGTACTGCTGACATCTGCTGAAGGCTTCTGACCCAACAAGCATTCACAATAGGACAACTTTATCACACATGATTTGAAGCCCCTTGGAGTATATTTCTGAACATGAGATGAAGGGACTGGTTGTTGCCTTCATGCCTGATTGCTGCGGGAAACTAAGCATTGGACTTCTGGCCTAGAATAACAAGTGTCTTAAACAGATTGCTGCAATTGAACACATACTTATGAGTTGAAGTGAATTGTCCCACTGAAGTAAAAAAAGAAGAAGACGACTTATTTCTGAGTAAGCCTGCATTGAACTGGGCTACAGGAGAATGAGGTTCAGTTCCTCAGGTGGATTATAACAGAGGAGTTGTACTGCTTAGAAAGCTGTGCATTAGAGCGCCGTTCCTCCTCCAGTTCTACAATACAGTTTCACCTGCTTGTCTAATTGCTACCTCCGCCTCCTCCCTAGATTACTGGCAGGGATTTACTTGTCATGTACTTAAGCCTAGGTGTTACCATAGGATGATTTGCATAATTATTACCTTACGGGACTTTTAAAAAAGGCTAGAAGGTAGATGCCAAGCATCAAGCAGCACCCAAGCACAAGGGCATTTCTGGGATCTCCAGCAACTGGTATTCAGAAGCCTACTGCCTCCCAGGGCCGGCTCATTCATGAGGCAAGGGGAGTCAAGCACCTCAGGCGGCAGCAACCACCAAAACAACAGATCCTGGTGTAGATCTTTATTCTCCCTCCTTGTTCCTGATGTAGATCTTCACTCACTTCTTCTTCCCTGGCAGGGGACGCCATTATGTGGTTTGCCTCAGGTGTCAAACGTGGAGGCTGAGCACAGCCATCGTGGCTAGCAGCCCCCAGCAACCATGTCCTCCATGAATTTATCTAATCTTTTAAAGCCAACCACATTGATGGAGGGATGCGGGTGGCGCTGTGGGTTAAACCACAGCGCCTAGGACTTGCCAATCAGAAGGTCGGCGGTTCGAATCCCCACGACGGGGTGAGCTCCCGTTGCTCGGTCCCAGCTCCTGCCAACCTAGCAGTTCGAAAGCACGTTAAAGTGCAAGTAGATAAATAGGTACCACTCCAGCGGGAAGGTAAATGGCATTTCTGTGCACTGCTCTGGTTTGCCAGAAGCGGCTTAGTCATGCTGGCCACATGACCCGGAAGCTGTTTGCCGGCTCCCTCGGCCAATAAAGCGAGATGAGCGCAGCAACCCCAGAGTCGGCCACGACTGGATCTAATGGTCAGGTGTCCCTTTACCTTTACATTGATGGAAGGTTTGGGGTAGTCTGTATAAAAATGTGTGATGATAAACATATAAAAACACATTATATTAAGGGAAACTGCTCTGCAAAAATGCGTATGTTAGGGAAAACTACATAGAGAAATGTGTATATTTGGATTAATTTGCACTAAATTGCTGATAAATTTTTATGGGATTTTTAAAAATAAAAACCAACAAAAAGCTTGCAAACTGAAATGTGGAGAACTGAACTTGATTGGAAAAATGAGAAACTGAGAGAAACCAGAATTGGCAGAATCGCCCATAACTACTCAAGAACATGTATTGGAACTGGTGCTTTTTAACTTGTTCAGAAATAGAGTAGCCAAGTTTTCCGATGTTACCATATTATTCAGGGTGCTAAAAAGAAAAAAAGGAAGAACAAAAGGATTATGAAGAGCTTCAAAATAATCTCTCCAGACTGGGTGAATGAGCAATAAAATTCCAAATGTGGTTCAATGTACACATGTGTAAAGTGATGCACATTGGAGCAAAAAAGAAATCCACATTATATAGTGATGGGGTCTGATCTGGCAGTGAATGATCCAGGAAAGTTATCTTGGGGTCATGGTGAATAGCTCAGTGAAGACATTGACTAGTGTGCAACAGTTGTGAAAAATGAGGATTTTATTTTGGCAATCATTAGGAAAGGGAATGAAAACAAAACTTACATGATTATCATAATACAAATAATAATACAAATGTACAGTTCTGGTTGCTTTTGCATATTCTTTTAATTTTTTAAATTATCTACAGAATTTGGTTCATCTGGAGCAAAAGATCGGCTAATCTTACATAGTCAACTCAACACTGACAAGGAGGTACCATATAATCTGGAATCTTGAAAGTGCTTGATAAGACAAATGTAAGCTTTGATAGCAGAAGCACAGAAGTAATCTCATCTGAGATGCAGCACTGACAAAATATTTTGGAAAGAGCCACTGAAGTTGTAAAAGTATTTACTACGCAAAACAGCACTGCATCGGAACACAGATATCCTGTTCATGTTCAGCAAGAGCAATTCCTTAAAATGGTAAAGTTAATACTGATAGTTGAAGCCACTGCTTTGAAATAATCCATTAACAAGCTATGCATAACCATTATCTAGGCAAATAATCGAAGTGAGATAATTCAGTTCTTTGCAGCGCAAGTAAAACAAAAGATTTTGGCTCTAATCAAGGCAGCAAATTATTCTGCAGTGCCAATGGTAGTCACTAATAAATGGCTTTTGTTGCAGGGTGTGTGCCAGAGTGTCACAGAACATTCCACCGACAGGAATATGCTCTGGCAAAGTCAACCTGGGAGCATTACGTGAGGCTTGAAAATTGTGGAGTCATCCTTTACACTAGCGGCATTTAGACTTTTTCCTAATCTGGCCCTCCGGGTTTTCAGTAAGGAAAAAAGCAAAAGTACAAGGGTGCACTTTTTCTCCTTTGCTCCAGGGATCCAGAAGCAAAATGACAAAAATTTACTGCAAGGATGCATCTGGCCAAACTTTTTGTCCAGGTGTTGCCTCTTCTGTCATTTTAAGGAAGACACATTTTTGTCCCATGCAGCTTACCATATATGGATTGGAAAGCATTTATTTTAAAGCTCATCAGGCACAGACCTGATCAGTAATTAGAAGACCAGTGTAATGCTCATGTAAGAGCAGGGTCTACATGTTTTCACACACACATGTATTGTTCCTACCCCAACTGTGAAACTACCCAAACCACTCACCTGTGAGAGCAGATGAGAAAGAAACTGTTGTGGTCAATTTTCCTTTCGCCTCCATGTACCTGGAGTTTTTCATTTTGCTGAGCCTGGACAGCTCAGTTGGGTAGAGCGTGGTGCTGATAATGCCAAGCTTGCAGGTTTGATCCCTGTATGGGACAAATGCATATTCCTGCATTGCAGGGGGTTGGACTAAATGATCCTCAGGATCCCTTCCAACTCCACGATTCTATGCTGAACTTTTTCCACTCTCCTGGACAGGCAAGAGTCAGAGGTTTCTACATACAAATATACTTCTTTTTTCATTCTTCATCCAACAGGTTCAAGAAGACAGCCTGGCAAATATACTCAAGAAGAGTTGTGAGGCAGGGTCAGTGAGGGGTGGGGCCATTTTTATCGCTGAGATTCTCCCCATTAATGATAATTGCATTCTGCCCCATATATCTAAATCTTTTTTAAAAAAAATTCTTTCCAAGCTCTCATGTAGTTGTCTTTGTAGATATTATGATTGTTTCTTAATAGCCACACTTTTAAATACTTCACTTTTTTCTCTATTTTCCAGCCAGCAATTTCCCTTAATTTCTTTTTAGCTTGGTTATCCATGTTCTTAACTAACATTTTGGTTTTACCTTTGTTTATTTTGAGACCTGCCAATTTTCCAAATTCAGTTATCTCCTTTAATAACTCTAGTATACCTTCTCGAGGTTGTTCCAAAGTTAAGGCAATAACATCTGCAAAAGCTTTTGTTTTGTAACTTTGCTCGCCCACTGTCATTCCTCTAATTTTATCATTATTCCTAATACTTTGCAATAGAATTTCTAAGGTAAGAATAATAACAGAGAGAGTGGGCACCCTTGTCTTGTTCCTTTCATCATATTGCATTTTTCTGACCCGATGTTATTTCTTATAATGTTTGCCCATTGTTCCTTATATATAGCCTTGATACCTCCCAAAAATACTATTCTTATTTAAAACAATCCCAATACTTAATGACACACAATGTCTAAAAGATTGGCAAAAGGATCTGTCCAAGTTTATCTGGAGAGGGAAACCTAGGATCAAAAAAATAAGATTCTTATTGATATAAAAGAGCAGGTTTTGCATTCCCAGATTTGGAATTGTATTTTGAAGCTGCTTGCCTGTATTGGATAAAAGACTGGATATTGCTAGAAAATACACAGTTGCTATATTTGGAGGGTCATGATGTCAAACACGGCTGGCATGCCTATATCTGGTATGGTAAAGCAGGAATACGTAAAACCTTCACCAATCATGTCATTAGAAAAAACTTAATTAGGGTATGGGAAAAATACAAAAACCTACTAGAAAACAAAACACCAAGGTGGTTATCCCCAATAGAAGCTGAGACAAGGAAAAAAATAATGACATGAATGATAACAGGGGTACCTATAATGAATTGTTAGATTTTTCAGAATGACAGCCCAAAATGAGGAAAATTGAAGAGATCAAAGAATTTGTATCGGACTAGTTAAATTATCATCAAATCAATTCAAAATTTAAGGTAGATAAGCAGTTGGAGCATGCTCTGGTCCATGGGGTCACGAAGAGACGGACATGACTAAACAACAGCAAGCAATTGGAATTTGTAGAAAACCATCAGTTTGAAAAAACAACAACCCTAAGATCCAGAGCTAAAAATTTATCTAAAATGTATAGGGTCTTGATTGGGAAATGAAAGAAGAATTTGCAAAGTCATCTATGATCAAATGGGCACAGGCTGTGGGTCATAATATTGATTTAAACCTGTGGGAACATTTGTGGAAAACAAATTTAAAATTCACCACTAGTTTCACACTAAACGAGAACTGTTTCAAAATGATCCACAGGTGGTACTTGACTCCAAATAAACTAGCTAAAATGTTTAGATCTAAACGTGACTTATGCTGGAAATGTAAGGAAACAACTGGAACATTTTATTATTCATGGTGGTCTTGCAGATTAATAAAAGAATTCTGGGAGATGATTTATAACAAACTTAAGAAAATGTTTAAAAGAGCATTTCCTAAAAACCCAGGAGGTTTGCTTCCGGGAATAATGACAACAGAAATACCAAAAAAATCACACTACGTTATGGATGTATGCAACTACATCTGCCTGAACTTTGGTAGCAGAAAAGTGGAGAACAGATGCAGTACTATCACGAGAAGAATGGCACCTTAAAATAATAGATCATATAGAACTTGCCAGCATGACAAACAGATTAAGAAATAAAGACAATAAAAAAAAATTAAAGAGGGCTGGGCGTTATATACAGATTTTGTGGGAAAATACTATAACAAGAAAATAAGTGTAACATTGAAAAAATGCTCAGCAGTAGACGTGACAAAATGGGACAGTATGGTAATAAAAATAATTTAGTAGAGTAAGAAAATGCAGTTTGAAAAGATAGATAGGAAACCAGGAAAAGAGGAACAGGAGTTGAAATTAAGGTTTATAAGAGTTAAAGTGGAGGAATAAGTTATGTTGTGATCGTTGCTTATATACATGTGTGTTATATTTAAGTTACGTTTTTCTTTCTTTCTTTCTTACTACCTTGTACTTGACTGTAACACAGTGTGCATTGATGATAAGATTAAATAAAAAAGCAATAAAATAAAATAAAATCCTGAGGGCCAGCTAGAGGCATGGAGGGGCATATCAGGATCTGCAAGATCCGAAGCTGCTTTTTTCCGCATTACACCTGAAAAACAACCTAACATGGTATGAGGTTTGACAAAGGGTCACAGCTCATTGATTGCTATGCAGAATGTTCCTGGTTCCTCCAGTGTCTCTAATATGGGCTGGTAATGTCTGCTGCCTGAAACTAGAAAGTCACTCCCAGTCAGTGTAGACAATATTGAGCTAGGTAGGCCAAAAATCTGACTTGGTATAAGGCAGCATCCCAGGTTCTTCTTGTCAGCCCTGGGACTGGCATAGTTAATTCCCTCCCTTTGCAGCCCATGAAAGAAGAAATGAAAGCTGCTTTTCCTGTGCAACTGCAGTGCTCTGCCATATGATTTCTCTCTCTCTCTCTCTCTCTCTCTCTCTCTCTCTCTCTCTCTCTCACACACACACACACACACACACACAACCCATAAATAAACCCATAGAATTGCTCAGCCTGCACAATAACGGCTGTCAATACCTGTTTTTTCCCTTAAAGCGTAAACTCTATAAGGAAAAGCGTTTACAATTGAGTTGCGAAAATATTTACAAGTTTTCAGATAAAAATAATTTCCAAATACAGCTTTGAATTTGTCAGAATGTGAGATAACAGTCCATTGCTAAATTCGGCCACTTTCCCCCTTTATAACATTACAGGAATTTGCCTCTTTCTTCTCTGTCCTTGGTCATATCTCACCTTAACTACTGCAGTCTTCTCTCCAAACTTTTGTTGTCTCACCTTTGTCCACGTCCGTCCATCCTGCACTTTGCTGCCAAAATTACTCACCTCTCATCACTCTGACCGTGTGAACTCCTTAAACCCCTTCCCTGACTTCCTGTACACACATAGATCTTGCACAAGCTTCTTGCCATCCCCTTTAAAAACCTCGTGGCCTTGCCCCTCCTTATCTCTCTGTACTTATTTCCCAACAGGTTCCTTCCTGTGAGTTTTCCTCATCAGCTCTACCACCCACCAATGCCTAAAGGTTTCCTGCTCCCTGAAATGACTTCATCCATTTTCCCTTCCTGCCCGTTATGCACAGAACTGCTTGTTGCATGACCACCTTAATCCCTTTTAAATCGCACCTCAAAACTCAAGCTCTGTGGGGAAACTTTGCCACATCTCGCCAATCCTAATTTAACTAAGCCAGAGAATATGTAATTGAAGGAATCATGTCTCTCTCTCTCTCTCTTGCTTATCCATGCCTCAATCTCTCTCTCTCTCTCCCCCCCCCCCAATTCTCTGTTGCTTCCCTGTGTCTATATTGTAATAATAATAATAATAATAATAATAATAATAATAATAATAATTTTTATTTATACCCCGCCCTCCCCAGCCAAGGCCGGGCTCAGGGCGGCTAACAAGCAATAATAAAAACAAGTTGAATGAATACAACTTAAAAACAAGATTAAAATACAACAATTAAAATATTGAAACATTAAAATATTAAAATGCAGCCTCATCACAGGAGGAGAAAGGAAAAAGGAAAAAGAAAGGGGGAGGGAATCAAATTGGCTTCAAGCCAAAGCTCCTTGTGGCATGGCCCTGTCATTCTTCTTCTTTGTAAACTGCCATGCACATAGATGGTGCTATAAGTAAATAGTTTGCAGTGCTTTTTAATATCCCAAGGCTTGGTGGTGAGTGGGAAAGGACTATGGCATTGGCTTTAACTTGGCCTTTCTCGGAGGGGCTGAGGACGCCACTGTTAGCCGTCAGGTGGCCAGAGAGATTGGGGCCTCTTCCCTAGCTGTGCCTGTGTTTGGAACGTGCAATTAAATGGTGGCATCTTTTCATCTAGTCATTTCCCCCCTTCCCTATATTTCCACTACCCTTCAACAATCCCTGTGTTATTTTCTTACACCATCTCCACTGTGTTAAAAGCTTTCCATTCATGTTGCTTCCTTTTTTTGCCTTGCATGTCTAGCCATTGTGCTCTGTACTATAACGATATCAATAAACCTATCCATGCAGATCAGCATCAGAGTGTGAATGACATTTACATTTCCCCACGCAACTGGAAACGCACTCATTTAGATGCACCAAATATATTGCCGAACCTATTGCTGGCTGGAAGAAGGATAAACTTGAGCAGCTTTCGTCACCCAGATGGATGGTTGGATGCAGAAGTTGGGAACCTCAGG
Organism: Podarcis tiliguerta; assembly: GCF_965153285.1. Classification (NCBI taxonomy): domain Eukaryota; kingdom Metazoa; phylum Chordata; class Lepidosauria; order Squamata; family Lacertidae; genus Podarcis; species Podarcis tiliguerta. The sequence continues at coordinate 40,906,379 of NC_139545.1, read as the reverse complement.
TCCGGGGACAGAATCCAGTCCTCTGGTCCTCTCTATCTGGTACTTGGGACTCTCCCCAGGCCAAACCCCCACCAGCCCTGTTCTACATTGCTTCCTTGTGGATGGCTCCATTGGTTAGAGCATGGTGCTGATAACGCCAAAGTTGCAGGTTCAATCCCCGTATGGGACAGCTGCATAGTCCTGCATTGTGGGGGGTTGGGCTAGATGATCCTTAAGAGTCCCTTCTAACTCCATGATTCTATTATTTTTCCTTGGCTGGATTGTGTCCTTGAGCTATGCTAATGTCTCTTGCTTGCCTGGATAGAGAGATGTATGCATGGTGCTATAGAAGCCTTGTTTGTGTACGTGTGGTTGAAATGTAGCCTGCTATGAAAAGGTAGAAGTTGCCTCCATTGCTCTGCCCAATTTAGTCTCTGTTCCCATCAGCCACAGGTAGGCAGTACCTCCGAAGCATATCCGCAAGGGACTATGGCCCTTAGGCAGAAAGATCTTCCCTACCCTAGCTTTAAGGGTGTGACTGCCTGGTCTATCTGTCAGTCAGATCCTTATTGTAACCCTCCCCAACTTTGCAGTCCTCTTAAATAGCTCTTTTCCTAGGAAAACGTACAACACTTTTAAAATGACTACCCTTCAGCGCATCGCAGCGTGTTGTAATTACTGCCTTGTTTCAAAAACTCTTGGGTTCATTCTTCACAGTGCCGCAGAAACTAATTCCCATAATGCCCCATACTTCAGTGTGAGTAGTCTCTTGTCAAATATGGTAGCAGCAAGTTATGTAATATGCCAAAGATAAATTATTTTATTCCAGATTTCACATCAGGTTGCAAACAAACTGGTTTCCTGACGAGTAACAAATGTTTTCTTTGTTCTTTGTTTGCTGTGATTGCCATTGCCTTGTTATTAAACACCAAGGCGTCAAGAATATTGCCCCCCCCCTTTCCATATGGTGTGTTTTTGTTGCCTTATGCAATGTATGTGCTGTTTCTGGCTTCACTCTTTTACACACAGCAATCCTTGCTATTTGCTTTCTCAAAATATTATGCCATTGCTCATTTGGCTTTCATTTGGAGCAGTTCTCTTAGTTACAGTCTCTATACAGCTGGCTCACTCAGTACTCTAAATCTTAACAAGACTTCTTTAATTATTTCACCAAATAGGGTTTCATTTATTCTTTCTTTCATGTTCATGCTTTTATTGCAAGCACATGTCGGGGATGCCGTTCATCTGTTATGTCCTCTCATTTCTTGTTTTAAATTTCAAAATGCTCTGCATTTCGATGGCATACACTGGCTGCCAACTAGCTTCTAGGTCCAGCTTCAAGATATTAACATTGGAATATAAAACCTTTAATGGCTCAAGAATTAATACTTGATGGAACACTTCTCTGAAGCTCTGCCTACCCAGGCTTTAAGATCTGGTCCAATGTACAACTGTGCTTCAGAGTGTGCAGGCACAAGACGGGGCCTTCACTGTTGTGGTGCCCCAAATGCAGAACTGCCACTGAAAATACACTTAGTCCCTGTCTTGTAGCCTTCCGGCATTCATCTTTTTTTCTTATTCTTTTAAATTACATTCATTGGGCATAGCTGAGCCTTTAAGTTATGTGTCTTCTTCACAGATGTATACACTGCTTGATTATTATTGTTGTTGTTGTTGTTGTTGTTATTATGTTTATGGTTTAATTTTACATAGAATAAATTTCATTGGATTAGATGTATACCATTTTGAGAACTTTCAGGGAGAAGGGAGCTGTAGAAATGTGATAAATAAAAATTACACAGTGCTTCTTAGCAATATATGCTCCCCAAACCCCTACTCACACACATATACCTTGTGTCCAGCTAAGACTGTCATCCTATGAAAAGTTGGGCATTTCTAAGTTGCCAATGAAAGAAAGCCAGGAGCTACTTCCAGCTGGATTCTTGTAGTTCACTTTGCATGGAGTTGCCCTTGCAGACTATCCAGATGCTACAATTATTAGAGCAGAATGCAGCGGCCAGAACGTCAACTAGTCACATGATTCCCACTAGCTGGAATCATGTGACACCTATACAGGATTCTAAAATATCAACATTGGCTGACGGTGATGTTGAGGTACACAACTTAGCAGCCAAATATCCAAAGGAGCGCCTTTCTTTGTACCAACCTGTCAATGACCTTAGATTTTGGGGAGGGCCTTCTCATTGTTCCACCTCTGGGAGTGGTGCATTATGTGATGATGTAGGATAGGGCCTTCTCCGTACCCCGCAGTAGTCAAATGAGCTTATTTGATTCTGTTTTCCAAATCGTGTCCTCTTACATTTCTCAACAGTAATTTTATACATTCTGTGCTCTATTCCTGGCCAATCCTTCAACATTTTGGCACACTGAGTAACAATTAAAATGCCACCCCGGTTTCCTCCTTGGCACATGACTGGCATTGCTGTCACCCACCCTTGTCAAGCTCGACAAGGGTCGTATCCTCTGGGGCACACGCCACCTGCTTCTGCTATGCTGCTTCCCAACTGTTTGTCAGGCAGCCAGCCCTGTGCTGGGGAGCTTCCAGGGTTGCCTCTCCGCACTTGTGACTGTGGCTCAAGTCATGCCTCAGGACAGTGCCGGCCATCGCCAAATAGCTGTGAGGCAGATAATGAATTGCACTGTGGAAAGAGAATGTGCCCAGTCAACTTGAAAGGGGTGTGTATGACAGTGTATGCTTAGCAGTGGGGGGGGGGGGGAGCATAGCTGTCAAGTGTCCCTTATTTGGTGGGACAGTTCCTTATCCCAGCGCCATGTCCCGCTGCTGTCCCTTATTGATGATGTCCCTTAAATAAGCTGCTGAAGGTAATGGGGCCCTTTCTATGTCCAGCTGTCCTTTGTCAATAACAAATTGTTGCTGTTTTTTGTTGTTGAATATATGCTACATGGTAATTTATGGACCTAATAGGTATCTAAAGCCATTTGCACGCAGCAAAATATGTATTTTATCAAAGTAATTGTTGATCCCTTATTTTGGCTGCTGGTCCCTTATTTTCAAATCTGTAAGTTGACAGCTATGGGGGGGGCGGAGAAAGGAAGTGTCCCTACTATAGGCAATTGCCTTGTGTCACCTGTGGAAAAACTGGCTGTACCATGACCTTCCTTAGCTAATTTATTTCCTACAAAACCAGAGCAGCTCCTTTCCTATCAATTAGGAGTGTGTAGCAGCCAGAAGGTTTGGTTCAGATCAGATCCCATTTGGGGGTTTCAGAGAACAGTCAGATTTAATGTAAAGTATTTTGGATGGTGCCCAGTCCAGTTTGGGTCCAAATCACAATCCTAAAAATTTAGCTTTTTACTTGTCCTTCTGCCCCAACAGCTTTCTACTATTAATGTTGTGATTGCACTAATTAAACACCTAGGGATTATTACTGGAATGCCCAGTAATATTATTGTTAGGATGTAGTTAGGATCGAAGCCACTGTTATTCCTGTGCCACCCAGAGTTTTCCTTGGGCAGATAGTGCTTGTATTAGGGTTTTGTTTCCCTAGGCACAGGTGGTTAAAAAAAAGCTGAGGGGGAATGACAATTTTCAGGAATGGAAAGGGTGGGTTGTGTTTTTTTTAAGCTGACGTGATAAAGATCTTGTCAGTTCTATTTCAATTTTCCATCGCCGCACTGAAAATTGCATTGTGTCATCATCATATAGATTATTCCAAGGGGAATTATAGAGAGTCAGAGTGGGCACCATGATGGGAAATTAAAATGGCATTTCTGACAGGAATGAAGAAAAAGGAAGTGAGGACATCCCTTCGGCCTCTGACTGGGCCAAATTCAGAAAGTTTACATTGGTAAACCTGTGGCTCATTCTTAGTTTCTGTCATTTGTCCAATGAGGAAACCTGAATTCTGTGTTTGTGTGTGAGAGTGTGCAGAGTTCATGTGAAAAGAATTGTTCCTTGCAAAAAAAAATAAAAATCCAAAATGTGTTTGGCATTTATAACTACAGTACAAGAGAGAGAGAGAGTTGAGAACTCTTCCCTTTTTTGTTTTCTTCTGCTAGTTTAGGACCTTTTCTCTGTCAATTATAAAAATGACCATATCAGAAGACATGGTTCTTATTCACTACCTGTCTCCAAGTACAAAATCTCTATAAAAGAGAACCAAAGAGGAGGAATGTCTCAATGGGAAGATAGGTGTAAACTCTCCCAGTAAAAATCTGCTGGCCACATTAGGTTTTAGTTAAAAACCTAATGTAACTTGCAGAATCCGCTGCTGAAAGTTCTCAGTATCTTTTCTGAAATAGATTTCTCCTTAAGAAATGGTATGATGGTAGTCCCACCAAATCTTGCAGCCTTGTGGAAGTCGCTGCTTGTTGAGCATAACAAAAACCTAAGGGAAGGATGGAGACCCTTCACAAAAACGGAAACCAAAACGAGGAAGTTGGTGCTAATCAGTGACTGCTGAGAGGCAGGATGCCCAGAGCTAGTGGGCCAGGAAACCTCCGTCCAGAAAAAATACTTTCAGTGGCGGGTCATGAACTCTTTGTAGACTTGATTGCATGAGCAGGATGGTATTTTGTGACCGAACAATTTGCAAAGGTCCTGTTTGTACAGAGAGAACATTTTTAGATGTTCAGTTGCTCCTTAATATATTTATATCCTGCCTCAAAGCTTTTTCACTGTAGCTTTATTTATTTTAAACGTTTATATCCCACTTTAACAAGAAATGTCAATGTAGCTTACAGCAGCACATAGCCATAAAAACATCATAAAAAGTCAAGAATAAAATTATACAAAAGCAGCAGCCTGCAAACCCCAGTATTGGCAGTAGTTTTAAAAAAATCCCAGAGTAGTCAGCCAGCACAAAAACATCCCCCCAAAGTCATGTGCTCACTCAGTGGTGAAATGCAAATAGTGATGGGGCTAGCTGGGCCTTCCTGTGAACATTATTCGAGGGTGTTGGCATCATCAGTGAAAACGCCATGCTCTTTGCGCTCAGTTGTTCATTGGATCAGTACAAGTTCTTCCACTTAAAGCAATGAAAGCAAGTGTAGTATAAAAACTCTGTTCTTTTAATTCCCTTAGGGGAGGAAAATGTTGAAGGGATTTGTGAAATCCTACATACGAACAGTGAACTCAGTTCTCAGCGTGGTTTCTTACATAGCCCAAAGAGTTCAGGAGGTGGGTACTCCAATGTTTACAGAAGTAGAAAACTACTTTTTTGGCCAGGGACGACGACCCCTTAGTGAGGGATGGGGAGAAGCTCTGAAATTGCTCAGTGGGAGCTGAGCATTGCCAGTGAACATGGAATACCAACTAACTATAGTGGGGAATGGAATGTAGTACCCTAGGAAAAGGTTATGGCTGATTGGCTGGAATCCAACCACTTAAAAGTCTCCATTATCCAGAAGGAAATACATACAGCGATATGGAAAGATGACATCTACTCTTACAGATCATGATGCCTTACAAAGGAAGAGTACTATGTTCAGTACATTGACTCTCCCTGCTTTAGAGTCTGTCTGTAAATCCTAAGGGATACTGTGTCTTATTAATGCTGTGTTGAGATTCAATCAACATTGTTAAATAAATGCTACATTACATCTAGCTTTTATTTCCCCCAACATGTGTTGACTCCTACAGTCACCGTGTGCAGGGAATCAAGTTGAGGTAGTTCGTCTCGAGGGATGCAAAGCACTAGGGACCAGTTGCCAACAGATGTTGAATGGATGAAACCAGGATGCAACAAACAAATATATGCTGCTGCTTAGATAACAATAAAAGACAACTGGCTTGATCCAGGATAAGGATCCTTACACCTGGAAATATGCCCCATTAAATTCCACAGGGTTTACTTCTGAGTTGTTGTTTTTTTTTTTTTTTAAAAAAAAAACTTTAAAGCCCTATAAGGACCCTTGTACCTACGGGACCGCCTCTCCTGGTATGCCCCATGGAGGACCTTACGGTCTGCAAATAATAACATCTTGGAGGTCCCGGGCCTCAAGGAGATTAGACTGGCCTTGACCAGAATGCTCTGTCACAAGAGACCAGGGCCCTGTCGGATCTGACATCTTTCTGCAGGGCCTGCAAGACGGAACTGTTCTGCCAGGCCTTTGACCAGAGTCCAGTCTGACTCCCCCTCTCTCCTTATAAGAACTTGCATGAAAGTGGCCCCCCAACTTTTTTCACAGGCTCATATAAGATCAGTATAAAGCATTTAAGGTCTCCATCCCTAATTTGTGGGTTGCCATCTGATTAGATTTCACTTTGATTCTGATTTGATTTAGGATGTATTTTAATTGATTGCTTGATTTTATAGTAGTATGTTGTATATTTGATGTTAGCCACTATGAGCCTGGTTTTGGCCGGGGAGGGCGGGGTATAAATAAAATTTATTATTATTATTAGTAGTAGTAGTAGTAGTAGACATGGCTGGGATTCTGCTGTAAGTTGCACTGAGGTCCCATTTAATCAGTGGGATAATGACTTAAGTGTCATTGATTTCAATGGAAACTAAGAGGGTTGAAAAAAATAGCTTGGGAGAATTAAAAATGGTTTCTATTGATGCAAGGAAGAGAGCAATGTAGGTGCTAATCGAACCTCCTTAGGGAAGGCATTCCAGAGGCAGGGAATGATGAACTTGAAGATTTTCTCTGTTGCCGCTTCCTGTCTGTCTCAGCTCATGGTGGGGCCAAACGGAGGAGAGCCGATTATCTCAGCACACAGGAAAAAGAGTTTCATTAGAGGTTATGCGGCTTCCCGGCCTACTGCAGTATGTGAACACATCTCCTTTAACCCATTCTGCTGTGCTCTGCGGTCAACTGTATCTAAGCACTGCTTTTCACATTACTTTTGAAGGTCAACTCTTGGGAGTTGTGTGCGTCTCTAAAGTTCTGTGGGAAATGAAGGATCAGACTAAAATAATGCATCTAATCTCTGAGAGAAGCAGCATGTAGGGCAAAACTCCAGAATCCAGAGGCAATGCTTTATGTAGATGCAAATATTATAGTCTTAATGTTGCATGGATCTTCCAACACTGAACAGTCTTCTAAAGTAATGGGCAAGTAGCCCTAAACCCTATTAAAATCTAAAAGGACTTATGTCCATTTAATATTTGCAGCATTTCAGGCCATGACATTACTCTAGCGTGGGTTTTTACTGATTCAAAGCTGCAGTGCAATGCAGTGAAAGGAATGGAGTTGTGACTAACTTCCTGGATCATGCCCTAGATCCCTCTTCTTTTTCTTGTTTAAACTATCCCAAGTGTCTAATTCTGACTTGCTCTTCTAGATCCCCACCATGTCTTGGAACAATTTGTCTTTGTGCTACGGCCTGCAACAGAACAATTCATTAAAGCTTTATTTTCTGTGGGGAAAATGTTGGCAGTAGTTACTCATCCACCTGTCTGCCTTAATAAAACGCTAATACATAAACTGAAATATGTTTCTTTTGGAGCTAACTTTTAGATGAGCGAGCACAATGCCTCGCTGAAGAGCCAAGGCCCTGATCTAAAGCCAACTGAAACCAATTATTATTCCCATTAGTTTCAGTGATCTATGGTTTGGGCCTCAAGTACATCTGCTCTCTCCTTTTAAACACACACAAAGGGTAAACCAGTATGTGGTATGGCTATAGTCAAATGGAGAAACAGTTCAAGGCAAGGAAACGCTCAACTACATGGATTTTATTATAACAAATGAATGGGTGGCATATGGAAATATACAGTTTCAGATATTTGCAAAGAACACAGTATGTAGGCATATTGTGAGCTGTTGCCGTGTTCCTTAGGTTTCATTGCAAAGAAAAATGGTGTCTGACGTTTTCTGTGTGGACACACACACAGAAGTAGAGTGCCAAATATCTCCGACATGTGGTTGGCCTGAGATTTTCTCTGTGCAATTGATCCACCACACTTCTCGTGGTATACCAATAAAATTCCCCCCATTTCAAAATCTTAGTGTGGTGGAGGGGCTGAGGTGAACTAGCCAATTTGGGCTCACAGAATTGTGATCAGTTCCATTTGGCTTGGCTGACTTCTTTCTAACTGGGACATAAAACCTGAATCAAGCCATTTTTATTTTACTAGTAAAATTTGCTGTTGCTTTCAAAAAGGCTTTTGATAAAAGCCCCTCACCAAGGACTCCTGCATAAATTTAGAAGGCACGGGTGCTTTTGTGAATCAGTAAATGCCCAGGAAACTGGAGGCAGAGTGTAGGGATAAATTGACAGTTTTCCCAATGGAGGAATGTAGAGAGTGGAAGATTAAGGGCAGGCACAAGAAAATAATTCTTTACACAGCGCATAGTTAAACTATGGAATTCTGTCCCAGAAGTGGCAGTGATAGCCTTCCCCTCTATGAATTTGTCTAATCCTCTTTTTAAAGAAAAAGAAAAAGCTTAGGCCCAAAGGGGAGAGTGGCAATGTTTAATAGAGGCCTCTCAAAGGAGAGACTCAGTTACCTTTTGGAAAATAGTGAACTGGTTTCAGGGCAAACCAGTCAACTTTAGACCAAGGCCTAGAACTCCAACAACTTGCGGAAAAATACACCTCAAGAAAAGGAGAATCTCTCTACATAGCTTTCATAGACTTTAAATCTGCCTTCGATTTAATATCACAAGACGCTTCGGGAAAAACTAAGGGCCTCAAACATAGACGTCTACTGCGTCTCATCTGCAGTTTATATGAAAACACTCGGGTCCAGGTTAGGTGTGACCAACAGAGCCATTTATCCAAGGAAATCCTACCATGGTGTTAAACAAGGCTGCATCCTTGCGCCTACTTTATTCAACTTCTAGATTAACTCCTTAATAGAAAACATGGAGAAAGAAACTGCCCAACCCCCGAAATTGGCTGGTACACCTCTCCCGGTTCTCTTACATGCGGATCGCGCAGTTCTAATTTCCTTCTCCTGTGTAGGCCTAAGGAAACTTCTAAGATCTCTCACAGTCTATTGTAATGCCTAACAATTAACTATAGCAAATCCAAAGTTATGGTGTTCTCTAAAAAAATAATGAGACACAAATGGAGAATTGACAGTTGACCTATTGAACAGGTATTGTCTTTTAAATACCTGGGTATAACTTTCCAGGAAAAGGGCTTGTGGCATTATCAGGTTAAAAATACTATTGCAAATGCCCAAAGATCTACCAAAGCTATTGTAAGGGTTTTCTATGGAAAAGGGGGGCAATATATTCCGGCAGCCTCCCAGGTCTTTGCTGCAAAAATATTAACACAACTGACATATGGCTCTCGGATCTGCAGCTTCTCAAACCTCGCTCCCTTAGAATCATTCCAAACTAAGTTCTATCACTGCCTGCTAGGGATCCCTTCTTGTGTGTCTAACATAGCTGTCTGCCTGGAGATCAGGCAAATTCCTGTTAGTACTCAGATATGGCTTCTGAAGATCCATTATTGGTTAAAACCTATCCTTTTCCCTGTTGGGTTGGCACCCTTAACCCTACTGGATTCCTACCAATCCAAATGGAAAGCTACACTGCATGAAAAGCTAAGATGCTTGGGGTTTTCCCCACAGGCCCTGATAGCTGTAGGTTATGAGAAAGCTAGAGCAATAATCCGCCCACGAATTTGGGATGTGGAACTGCAATGCGACATGAGCGAGATGAATAAATACCCAGCAATGAAAGATAATGGGAGAGGATTTACCCCAGCAAATTATTTGTCAAAATTACAAATACTTAAATACAGATGGTCATTTACCCTTGCTGGATTCAACATGCTGCCATCCGCCTTATTGCAGGGCAGATTCGAGGGTAAACCATATGTGGAACGAGTCTGCCCCTGCGGCTTGATGGAGGTAGAAGCTGTCTCTCATGCCTTGTTACGCTGCTGTCTCTACGGGGATATACGCTTGGTATTTATTACCCCTGCTATGCAAAAATCTGAACTTCACTGTCTAAAATCCCTGGTAGAGGACAAGGATCCAAATTCTGTGCGATTGCCATAAAACCTAGGGAACAAGCTGTGCTATCATAATGATTAAGGCCTTAAATGATAATTTTAGGTTATCTGTTAGTGACTAAGTTTTAATTTATATATTTTTTGTTGCTATATCTGTATTGTCCCTGTTATACCTAATTGCAAATTCAAACGTATCCCTATCATGTTTTATGACTTCCTTGATATTGTATGTGGGCTGGAACTGGTCTGTGACGGAAATAATAAATTCTTATTCTTATTCTTATTCTTATTCTTCTCTTTTAAAGCCATCCAAGTTGGTGGCTATCAGTGGCTGCTGGCCACAATGGCTATTTTCTCCATCCATTGCTGGAGGCAGCAAGCCTTCGAATATCCGTTGCTGGGAATCACAAGAGGGGAGAGTGCTGCTTACTTGGGTCCTATTTATGGCCTGCCCACAAGTACACCGGGGAAAACAGGATGCTGGACAACGATAGGCCTTTGTCCTGATCTTGCAAGACTCTTTAAGTTTACAGGTCTCCTACCAACTCTCAGCACCTTTAACAAACCACAGTTCCCAGGATTCTTTGGGGGGAAACCATGACCATTTAAAGTGCTGTGATACTGTATTGTGCAGGTGGGGCCCTCATCACCTGGGTGATTCCACCAATCCGGGCTCACGCAGTGCAAGGGAAGATACAACCATGTGACTGTTCCCTATGAAAAGTGAAAATAGGAACAGCCTATTGCGAAATGTCCAAGCAGCTTGGCCAGAAATGTTGAAAAGGGAGATGATTTTTGACACTTATGAAAAGGATTGTGAAAAGCTGTGCCGAGTTTTCTTTTCAGCCTTATGTAAGAATACAATAAGCAGGTTTGCCGTGACTTTCCAAAATACAATAGGCACCTAAGCTTTCCAAATATATAACCAGCCAGTGAACGCTGTAAAATATTTGTATAGCTGATTAGCACTAAGTAGAAGAGACACCTACTTTAAAGTATCGCCCTGTAAGTGAACAAAGGAGATTGGGGGCGGACAGAGAGAGAGAGAGAGAGAGTCCTTTTGTATTTTTCCTCCTGCTCTCCAACCCTTGATAGTAAACTTCCAAGGCATTAAAGGTAGACTAAACAAGAGGCAGTAGCAATAGGTTTGCTTCTCCTGGTTTTTAACATGCGAATGCTTAAATTGCAAATCCCTGAACACCATTCTAATTAATAAACAAACTCAATGTGGAATCTATCTTCTTTCATCTGAATCAATAAACAGAGAAGTCATGAGAAAGGGACCTTTTCCCTTCAGGGAGCCTTTTCTTGTTAATGTTGACTCAGATTGTTAGTGCTTACACTTGTCCTTGTCCTTGTGTCATTCTACTTCCTTTTTAACCACCCAACTTCATCTCTGAAGATCTTTGCAAAGTGGCTCTTCATGCATGACTTTCATATTTATTTATACCAGTAATGAATATTAGCTGCCAAAGTAAGCTTTCTAAATTGAAGTAACATTTAATTGCTACACTAGACATTGAAAGATGGATGTCAAATGTCACCTTAATTCATGTCAAAGCATTTGTTGCAATGTGTATTTGAAAGATACGCTTTGAAGAGAAAGCTGAATCTCATCATTTCTGAAAATGTGAGTACAGTACTACCTGCTGTCATGAGCAACGACCAAACTTGGCCATAGATGAGTTTGGCCTTTGGTTCTCAAACAGCAACCCCTTATGCTATGTAGCAAAGCATGAGGGGTGGGGGATTTCAAAAGATGTTTACGATTTAAAAATAAAATAATGTATTTTCTCATTTTTACCTTGCTTTTTACAAAAACAAAAAATCACCAGGCTGCTTATAAGTGCCATATTTTTCTGTCTATAAGATGCCCCCTATTTTTGAGGACTCCAGTTTAAGAAAATGGGGGGAGATCTATCCATGTATAAGACGCTCCCAAATTTTGGACATTATTTTTTAGGAAAAAGCCTAGTCTTATACATGGAAAAATACAGTAATTGCCATAATAAATCTAACGTCAAGAATAAAATAGAAGCAATAAAAAAGCAATAAAACAGTTCAGCTTTAAAGACAACAGACACAGAAATCAATTCTTAAAAGGCTTTTGGGGTAAAATAAACAACATTTTCAAAACACCTTTAAAAGCAGACCAAGGAGGCTTGGCAGGTTTTCCCTGGAAGGGAATTCTACAATCCTGGTTACGTTTAAAAAGGGGGCTTAATTTTGATGCTTACCCAATGAGTCTAGAGTTTAAAAAGAAACCAGAGGCTGAGATGATGAACTTACAACCTGGGTAGATTTTAGGCAACAGGTTCACATAGAATCATAGAATTGTAGAGGTGGAAGGGACAATGAGGGCCATCAAGTCCAATTCCTTGTAATCCAGGAATCAACTAAATCATGTGGTGTGCAAGTATGAGATACAGAGAGAGTAGATAGATAAACACACACACACACACACACACACACACTCAATACCACTGCACATCACAACTAGGCCGTTTAAATCCCTGCACATTGCTAAAATTTTAAAGCAATCAGCCGGCTGTATGTTTGTGTATTTTTGAAAGGAATCTCATGTCTTCTATTTCCCATGCTAATTTTGATTCAACTTGTCTACCAAAACCAAGTATATTCAGTTTCCCCCCAGTTGACAAGGGGGAGAGCCATATAAACATCAATGCAAAACAATTCCAGTTTTAAATGAGATTTGAGTTCATTATACCATGGACAGTAGCTCAGGCAGTAATGGAAACCTGTGGTTTGTTTAAAATAAAAAAGGTAGCTTGACATTTTTGCTTTTAATGAGAGGTCATGCAGATTCTTTTTTCACCTATTTGTGTGTCCCCTAAAACCATTTCCAGTGACAGCATGAATCTAGAAACTCTGGAATTTTGCAGAGGGCCAGAATTATTTTTGCTAAGGAAGTACAATTCCCTTCACACAGTTGATTTTGTAAAAACCCCCTGACATGCCTGCGTTTGCATTGGTGCAAGCAATCCGGGGATCTGCTCTGAATGTTGTAGACAGAGCTGCAGCCTGTATTAAAACACCAATGAGCTAGGTCACCGTTAACTTTCTTCTGCATCTCACCTATGTAGCTATTTGCCCTTAGATTATGTAGAATAATGTGGAGGGAAAGGTTGAGGATTGCACAGCTCTTCCATATTTGTCTTCCAGAAGCTCCCCCTAAATGAAAAAGCGAGACACTATGGTTGGATATTGTGTTTACATATAGCAGAACTCATCAATATCCACAAAATTGTCATCTGGCGCTGTATTCGGCTTAAGGTATCCATTGATATACTGAGGAGAGAATCCACTAGAGGACTGAAAGAAAGCCACAACATACAATGTTCTTCTACAGCGCCAATGCTGTTCTTCTATGCTCCTCAGGAAGGCAGATTCAACATGTCCAAAGAAGGGTTTGCAGGGACAAGGTAATGGGACGGCTAAAGAGAAACATGGTTGAAAGTGCGAATGAAGGTTCATAAACTAGGAAAGCAGCACATGCATGCTGCACATAGGGAGCAGAGATCAAATGTGGAAATGAGCTAAAGGGTGCAGAATATATTGCCTTTTTTGGCACTTGAAAGCTTAGGACTCCAAAGGTCTTCTATATTCCGTGTGTGCCTGCCCAAACCTGATGATATCACCAGATACATTCCTTCAAGTCGTTCCGCTTTGTGAAGTCAGATGGGCAATAACTAGAGGGAGAGGCACAGTGTAGGTGGAACGCCTTCCCCAGGGGAGGTGTGGCTGATGCCAAACCTGATGTCTTCTCAGCACCAGGCAAAGAGCTTTTTATTTGACTGGGCTTTCCATGACGCACCCTGACGCATACTTAAAATGGTGCTTTTTTCTGATTCTATGGAATTTATTTCTCTGCTATGTTTCTGTTATTCAACTGGTTTCTCTTATAGTTGACAGTGTTTTTATTACTTTCATGCCAAGCTCTTATGCTGAGAGTTCTGTAAACTGAAGAGCGGCATGTAAATGTTTAAAATGAATTTAATAAATACTTATTATCGGTGTCCTTACTCTTAAGAAGGGCTGTTTTGCAGCTTACTGGAAAGTCCTGAGCAGTAAAGGCACAAATGAGTCACACATCTCTTGCTTGTGCTTCCAGGTTAATACGGGAAGAAATCGTGCATCGTATTTGCAGGCAGATTCACTGGAGAGTGATCCCGGGCGCCATTTCAGATTTCATTGAGTGACAGGTAAAAGGCTTATTAAAGATTAAAGACCTGCTGTTAGATCTATTCAAATAAAAAATGGGCAGAGCACTCTTACCGGATCGGGGAAGCTGCTGGGGCAGATGAACTACTAAATCCAAAGCCCTTCTAGACTCAAAACTGGAGGGAGCAGTTCCCACCCCCCATTTCCCTGTTTTGGGACATAATATTCCCCTTCCACTTTGGTCACAACAGGATGGAAAATCAACATGCCAGCGCTAGTACTACCCCTGCCCCCAAGTGTGTGGTTGTGTCAGGATCCTGATCTGTACCACCCTGGCATGGCACCCACTTTTTTCATTGGCAGGGGTAACCCAGAAGTGTGTCCCCGCCACCCCGTGCTGGCTGGGAAAGGGATTCCAAGGGCAGATTTCCCTTTTTGAGGCCAGACATTTTCTCCTGCAGCCTCTGAGACAATAGGCTTGTGCCCTAAATTGCAAAAGGAAGAGAATGCCAGTGTGAGGGATCAAATGCTGTGGCTGGTGCCATCATGCCTTACGAGCAACAGTGTACATTTCAATGAAACACAACGAGAAAAAATAAAATAGAATAGAATACAATTTAAGAGAATGGTGGCAGGGGTGTTTTAAAATACCTCCGTAAGAATGATCGCAAACAACCTGTGCCTTTGATAGGAATATCTGGCATGAGGACTACATAACCCAGTGGTTGCCAGTGTGGTGCCTTCTGAACGTTGTTGCCCCAACTCCCATCTTCCCTGACTGGCTGGGGCAGATGGGAGTCAGAGTCCAGTATGTTGCAGAACCAGTGAAATGGCTCGAAACAGAGGAGCTTCCGAAGAATGGAAGGCAGAACATAGGAAGGTGCCTTACACCTAGTGCCTCTCCAGCATTTCAGACAGGGGCCTCTCCCATCCCTACCTGGAGATACTGGCGATTGAACTTAGAAATTTCTGCATGCATTTCAAGGGGACATGAAGGGTTTCAGACAGGGAACATCACCAGTCCTACCCAAAGAGGCTGGATATTGAACCTCGGACTCCCTGCATATATATCAGGAGTTCTGCTCCTACACTTTGGTCCTTCTCCTCTCCTCCAGAGGAGTCCGACAACAGCAGCAGGGACGTGCTGAGGAGGGCAGTGGGAAGCCCCCTTCGCCAGCCTCCCTGGTTAGTGCTGTTCCTAGTGGTCTGGACGACACTGCAGAAATCTGTATGTGCTGACACACAGAGAAGCAAACGTTGGTACTTTCTGTGGTAAATTCCTTCTCTGTGTAACTAGAAATATACAGCAAATTAATTGTCACAAAGAGCATCAGAGAATATTCAAAATCACACCACATAGTTTATCAGCACCCAAATAGCTACCATTAGAGTGTTTTTTCAGGGCATTGATCTGCATGTGATCGAATGTTATATGAAAGCAAAAAACGGGAACACACAGAGCGCATTGTAAAAAAGCAAGCTTTGCTGAAGAAAGGAAGGAGGGGGAAGGAAATGTTATGTAATTCAGGCCTCAAGCTACAAACCATAGCAAAAATCAGGCAAGGAATTGACTTGCGTGCATAATAATACTCTAGCAGCGTACCGACCGGAGAAATTATGATCATTCGTGAAGGAAATGTAGAGCACTGCATCAAGGCATTATATGTGAATACAAAGGATCCATCACTTTTAAAAGCTTATTCCTTTAGGCATGGTGTGCTTCTTATTTAAATGCTGCTGTATAAAGCATTTCTACATATGTGCTTCAAAACTCTATTAGATAAAACCCACCCATCCAGCTGCTGATGGTCTAGCTTTCCAGTAGGTGCACCTAAGGGCTTCCTGGAAAAAGTCCCCTTCTCCCCCACCCCCACCTCAATGGAACACATCTTTTCCTCACTATTGATTGCACTGTTGTTTTGTTTTTAAAGAACGTTGCTCAATTTAATCTCATTTCAGATAACCACATTCAGATTCCTTGACTTGGGAAGCTGTTCTTAGGGATAGCTAGTTCACACTCTAGAAGGTATCTGACATCTTTAGCATTTAGTGGCAGAAACTAAATGCTGGGAAGTCTGAAACAGGGACGTGTTCTTGCAAACATGCAATGGACACACAGCAGAGAACTGTAGCCAAACTGAACTCCCCAGCACATGTGCACCTCATGTCCCTATGAGTTTACCAAAACATACCATATTCACACAATATGATGCTCACAGCTGCAACCACCCCTATGTACAGGGCAAACGCGCCTGCAATATAAAACATGAATTTAAGAGGCAGCATCTATGATTCTGTGATCTGCATTAAGACATAAACTGCTTCAGGAACCCCTGTTAGGATTTCTGCTCAGAGCTTTATCTCTCAGCCTACAAGGCTGTTTTAAGGATGAAAAAGATGGCTATAGACGTTTACTGAAGCTTTATCCTCAGTCCATGCATTTAATTGATAGTTGTGTTTTTACCGTTGAAATTATTAGCAGGGCTGTAAAAATCTGGGCACCCAGTCACTACTGGCACCCCAAAATGAGTCCTGCTGACTGAGCTGCTGAAGAGGGCAGGACATGAGTTGTTCTACCTTCTGTGTGACCTGGTCACTTTTTTCTTTTACTTCCTTAGCTCTTCCCCCAAATTAGCTGCCATTTGCTGGAGGGAGGGCCATGGTTCTAGGTAGGCTTTAACCTCTGGAAGAAAGGAAAGGGAGGGGATGGAGACCAGAACAGGATTTGTCCTCTCGCTGGTGACCTCACTTCTGTTCCTCCATTCTCCCTTCCAAATTCTATTATTATTATTATTATTATTATTATTATTATTATTATTAATCAGTTCCTAGGTTTTGCAGTTGCTATTGTTTCACTCCAACTCCCATCAGCCCCCGTGAGCTTTGTCAATGGGCAGGGACGATGGGCGTTGAAGTGCAGCAACATCTGGAGGGCCACGAGTTCCCTGTCCCTGTTTCAGAGATTTCGGCCAAATATTTTTAGTCACTCAAGAAACATCCCAACCCTCCTAGCAGTCAGTCTGATCGTGTAATGGGAAACTTTGTATAATAAATGCTTTGTGACCTGGCTTATTTTCCCAAGTTCACCGTGATCCCAATGCTAATGCTCCTCTGAGCTCGTTCTAAGGACATTGTACTGTAAATATTTTGAAGCGCGGTGTATTAATTTGATGCTGGCTGTGAGATCTTGGGACTAGCAGGACAGGAATGAATGCTCTTGCTGAAGGAGGGCAGGAATGGCGACTGTTTTGCAGACAGAAATCTCACTGGGTGATTGATCAATTCGTCTTCGCTCAGTCAGGCCGTAATCCTTGCACTGTGCTTGCCTTTCCCAGTATAGTTGAAGTGGCATGGGATGCTGGTTTACAGGAAAAACCTGAGCATTTTGCAAATGTTCCAAGTGACTATTTGCAAAGTCCCTGCTACCTCCTTCCCTTGCCCCAAGCCCTCTCCTAGAAGGCAGCATTCCCCAGCCTGCTGGGGGCTAGAGTGGGACTAGTATTCCCAGCAACCTGAACAGGAAAAATTATGCACTATGTGCAATTTCTGCTGAGCTGGCCCTTGGGGTCCTTCCGTGAGAATCACACAGAGCATCATTTTCCCACCTGAGGTACTAGGATTTGTTAGTCCAGTTCAGTGTTCAGCAAGAAAAATGATCATCTGCTACAGTGGAACACTTGAGTTACCACCACAACCTCCTCTGCCTTCCTTCTGGCACATGGCAAACCTCTGGGATGCCTTGGATTAGGAGGAGGTTGGAACCACAGTGACTTGCAGGGTTGGAGTGAGCACACCCTGATCCTGTTCATAAGTATGGCATTGCTCATAACATCCCTAGTTTTTGTGTGTGTTGGAGGTGTATGTGTTGAAAATTGCATCCCCAACCTGTAATCTGCACAGTTCATATTGCCATTCCAGGATTCTGCCCCTTCATTCCACTGTGTGTGTAGACCAGGCCTATATGGGAATGTAAGCATCTTGCTAGATTAGATCAAAGGCCTTTCTAGTTCAACATCTAGTATAAAATCATGCATGGCGTGCAGATGGGTTCCTTCATCTCTCATAATACTAGAACTCAGGGCCCTCTCCCCATGAAGGTGTATGTTAGAAGATTCAGGACAAAGGAAAGTATTTCACCCAAAATTCTCTGCTACAAGAGACATTGGTGGTCACCAATGTGGACAGCTTTAGAAGACAAATAGACAAATTCACGGAGGATATGCTGGGTGGAGCTAATGGGACTTGTAGTCCAACGTCTGGAGCGCATAATGTTGACTTTCCCTGCAGCGCACAAATATTATGGAAATTCATGTCCTTTTGTGGGGGGCGGGGAATGTGTGTGGGGGGGTTTGGTAATGTGTAAGCAGCCCCCCTACCTGAGGCCCTGTCTTTCTGCGTGCTGATGAAATCAAACACTCAGGAGATTGGCTCGGAACATTTACCTTTGTGCAAAAAAAGACCACCAACCATCTCACTTTACAAATTTCTTTTCAACAAGTGACGTTTTCCAACACAAATGGAGAGGGAGGCATCTGAGAAGAACGAATGCTGTTCCTAGCAAAGTTGACTCAAGTCCAGAAGAAAACAAACATTTCTGCTCCAATATCAGGACTTGGTTTGTGTGTATTTTTAAAAGGATTTAGGATTCGGTCTGCTTCTCACTGAAGGTATTGGGAAAATGCCCAATTGATCTCAATGGAGATGGATTACATCCCTGGACCCCAATCCAACTGCACACATGCAACCAGTGCCAGCTTAGGGCATTTTTCTGCATGAGGCGGAGCCCAAATGGTGCCGCCCTGCTATGATAATAAAGTCTTGCTGCACCATTCAAACACTTAATTCCTGCCTTCATTCATCTCCCCTTCATGGTGCTGTCTAAAGCTGGTCACTTCAGCCTCCTGCATAGCAGTGCCAACCCTGGCTCCTCAACTTTTAAGAGCCCATGGGCACATTCAAAAGCCTATAGAAAAAACTGTTGAGGGCATTTCACAGAAGTAAAACTGGCAATGCTTAGACACCCACCCCCAACAGGCAAAACACATGCACACACCCCAACAACTAAGCGCAAAGATAAGAATAGGAGGCAACCCCACTTATAAAAAAAAGGCAACCCCCCCCCCGGCAAACTCTGCCTTTCAAAACATTAAAAACGGGAACGGGTGCTTTGGATGCCATGGTGTCCTTGAGCACCACATTGGGGATCACAGGCATACACAGTCCCCATGGCTGGATTGGACCTGGCAGTTGTGTGTACAGCATCTGTCTTAATCCAGTTAGGTATACATGCATAGAAGCAAGCAAGAAGCACTCCCTTTCTGGTGCGAGGAAGTATCTTCTAAGGTTGTTCCACTATTTTCAGAATAAATGCAGAAGAATGGGTGACCTCACAGAGTAAATATTCTTTAGTATAAGTTAAGAATGCTGAAGTCCTGGCTGAGCAGCTGGCAGTGACCTCCATCAGCAAGTTCCCCCTTTTTTGGCAGCAGTTCCTTCCTTTTGCTGCAGAAGAGCTTAAATGTTTCCTTGGATTCCTCAGTGACATGCAGGCAAATCCAGCAGCGGAGAACAGCTGCAAAACAGGCAGCAAATTCAGAAGAAGCTGAAAATTGATTTAAGGGGGAGCATTAAGGACAAAGCAAGAGCTTATCATGACTCCCCCCCCCTCCCCAATTCTTTGTTAACACATTGCTTTCTCAAAAGATAAAGCATAAAGCTGTTTTCTTCCTTTGGAGTGACCAAAAATGCAGTTAATTTTAGGACTGCGTGGGGTTTTCATTGCTGATTCTGGACATAACAGAATGGGCAGATAAGTACAATTGGTAAAGAAGTGGATCATTATAATGCTTTCTGTTTTGCATCTCAACTGAAAATGAAGACCGGTTTTCCTATTTGGAGCATCTTGCAAGGTGTTCTGAAGGTGTTCTCCATTTCTTCTTGAGGACAATAGACACTTTTACACAACCGTTTTAATTGTTTAGTACTTTTTCATAGTACCTACAGGTGTGTTTGGTGCTTTTGACAAATGATGCAATATGCCCGTTCCTGTCCACAGTAGCTTGCAAAAAGAGACGGAACAGGGATGTGGGGATAGGACAGGTGGGAGGGAAGGAACAGAGCAAATAATTATAGTTCCAAATTTAAATTTGAAATGGAAGCACAATAGTAAGTTGCAGGATATATTATTGAGTTATATGTTAAACTATAAGAAATCTCTGAGGAGTGGACGAAGAGAGAGAAGATTTAGGTGGAAAAGGGAAGCAAAAAGATGCACGTTTTTTTCTACACTTCTTAAGAGAGGAAGAATGACAAATGTGTCCAGGAAGACCATTCCAGACGTAGGGAAAAGGAAGAGATAACGGACAGCAAATCAAAGGAGAATGGTCAGGAGGAGCCAAACTGTTGAACGCCTCAAAAACTAAAACTAAAACTAAAAGCAGAATATGAAGGGGGAAATTAAAGATCCAGTTAATAAGACAAAAGAGAAAAGTAATATGATCATAATGAATTCCAGAGGGGTAGCTGTGTTAAGCTGTTGGTAGCAAATAAATAAATAAAAGCCTCACAACACTGTTTTTTATAATGTGGCATAAGCTTTTGTGGACTGAAGAGTGGGGCCATGAAATGCACAGGAAATCAGCAAGTCTGTCAGAACCCAAAGTGTGACAGAAGTTTTTCTTGCAAGGCTAATTTAGCACCTAAGGCGAGAAAAAATAGTTTCAAAGTGCTTATGTAGTGTTCTAGTCTTGACTGGAAACAAATTTGTTGATTAAATTTTAGTCCAGTGTGAAATTGCAGCACCACTGTTTGCAATACATTTCCTCTGCCCCCATGCCCCCCCCCAGTGTGTGTATAATATACCTGCCAACAGAGATGTCCACAAAAGCTTATTCCAAAATAAATATGATACAGCATAGTCCTGTGGGTGTTTGCTCAAAAGTAAGTCCCACTGAGTTAAGAGTCCGTAGGATTGTTCCCTTCATGTGTAAGGTAGAGTGTTAGTTTGATCAGAACCATTGGTGAGCTGGACCAAGGTGGCAGAATTCTGGGATGAGAACAAAGGTTTAAGGCAAGCCAACAGCTTGCCTCAAACATTGCAATATGATAAAAATGATTAAAGACTGAGCCAATATCTTTGGACTAGAAGCAGAAAGAAAAAGGTAAATAGTAGGCTTTCTGAAAGCTACGACAACCTTGTGCTGGAAAAGGTAAGAAGAAAGGAGGACGCAGAGTTTGAGAAATACATTATCTATGTTTCCCAGACACCAGGTTGTCCAGTTTCTGCATCTGCAAGTTGCTGCAAATTTGTTAAAGCGATAACGCTGAATGCGGACACACCTCCTGCCTCAACTGACACAGTTACACAGAGCTGTATGTTATCTGCTGTCCATTAAGTACCTTAGATTGCCCCACCCACTGTTGCCGTTGGTGTATTTTGAGCAATAAGGAAAGTCTACAACACCACTTGGTTTTTGGTTTTAGCAATGCAGTTTACAAAGCAGGAGTGGGAAGCTATGGCCCTCCAGATCTTGTTGGAATCCGATTCCTATCATGCCCAAGCCATTGGCCCCACTGCCTGGTGCTGATGGCAATTGCAGTTCAACACCTGGAGAGCCACAGGTTTCTCCCCACCACTGTCAACCTGCTATAAAGTGTCCCGCTGTTTTCAGTTCTTGGCTGCATGGACCAATGGCCCTGGCAGTATTAGCATTATATACTGTCAGACCATGGGTCCATCTTCTGATCTTCTGGGTTGCTGCTTCTGTCCAGCAGCAGCTCTTCCAACATAGACAGGGATCCTTCCAGCCTCTACTACCTTAGAAGGAGATGTGAGGAACTAAACCTGGAACTTGGTGCACGTAAAGCATGTCCTCTAGTGCTAAGCTGCAGGTCCTTCCCCAATAAAACAATCCCGGCCTCTCTGCTCTTCACATCCCGAATTTGCAAGGCTGGTTTCGTGTTTACAGAGCTATATGGACAAGACAAGGGAAAGAACATGAAGCTTATACACATCTCTCTTTGCAGGCTGCCTTTTATCTGCATTTGCCTACCTTAAATATCAACATTGTGACTTTGGAATTTTGTTATGAAGTTAAAAGCTTAAACGAAAAACTTGCTTCCCAGAGCAGCCAGAAATATTTGAACACTTAAAGGCTTTCTGTCTGTGATTCAGAGATTTATTTATAAGACTGCTGATTTTGGGACATCAAACGTATACATTCAAACTGCAGGAATGAGTCACATTTGTAGGAGGTAATTACTACCAGAAAGTACATTCTAACTTTTGTCGGTTCCTCTTTAAAATGTCCACTTAAGAGTGCCATGTTCTAAAAATAGCATTCTTTGTTATGTGCTCAGTAAAATCCAGCCTTACTGTATGGTGTGGTAATCTATGGAGGTTTAGCCCTGTGGTTAAGGGCATGTGGAGGCTTTACGGGAGGGCAAGTCCTGGATCATTTCTGGAGTGGTGGCCTGGTTAAAAATCACAAAAGCTAGTGCACTGATGCTGGTCTTTGTGGGCGCAGCTAACATTTGCAAACATGATACTTCTGCAGCACAAACCCTGGAAATGTTTTGCAATGCTCTTTGGCAGTTAGGGAATCCAAAAATTGTACGTGAGAAGGATTTCACAGTTGAAGGACATTCCAGGCATGCATGGTAACTTATCCTATAGCAAGGGTGGGGAACCTGTGGCCCTCCAGATTTATTATTGGACTCCATCTCTCAGGGAGCATGGCCATCTGCCAGGAACGATGGGAGGTGTGGGCCAGCAACATCTGGTGGGACACAAGTTTCCCATCCCTGACTTATGGTGCATGGCTTTGGGATCACCCTCTATTGAAGGGCTGTGGCCTTCCAGATGCTGTTGGACTCCCATCAGATGTAGCCAGCATTGCCAGTGGTCAGGGATGATGGGGGTTGTGGCCCAGCAACATCTGCTGCAGTTCTTGACACAGTACTTGGAGGATGCATTGGTTCCAGTCCCTGGCTTGAAGCTATTTTTGGCTCTTTTGTCCAGTCGTTTTCCTGCTCCAGAACTTCAGCTGTCTCAAATCCCCACCCTCCCAAGATTTATTCTTCAGCTCCCATGTGTTCAGTTGCCCTTGCAAACGCTGTCCCAAATGCCCAGTAGGACATTGCACTCCCAATGCGCTACTTTGCCCTTATCCTTTCTTAGTTCACTGGTGGCAAACCTGCCCTTCCAGCCTAGTTCTGCAGCATGAAGCCTCTTTGTTCAGTTTGTTGAAGCCCTGGCCAAGGCCCCATCCTCTGTCTGAAGTCTGTCCTGCCCAGACTGGAAAGGGGGCGATCTGTCAGCAATGCAGGATCACAATCTTCCACTGCCTTGGAGTCTTCTGAGTTACTGATGACTTCATTGGATCTTTGAAGTCTTCTTCTGGCAGATCAGGACTACCCTTCTCTCCTAGCAGCAGGAAAGGTGAGAATCGAGGAAGGTGGCTCTGTGCCGTGTCCAAAAGCACAGATCCCTGAAACCTATCATTTCCAGGGGAGAAATGATTGCAGAGAGCTGGTAGGAGAGGCGAACCGGACAGCTAGTTGTGCTAAAAGAAGACACTGGCTGGAAAGGTCCAATGAGTGTGTGCATGTGTTGTGCTCCTGCAGTTATCTGTGTGCATGCCACCTCTCTCTACAATTTCCCAATTAGCTGAGCAGCAGGAAAGAGAACTACCCTCCAAAAACACAACACGTGATGTGTAATAATGCTGATGCAAACTCCTCTTCCTTTAGAGGAGTTTGTATCAGCATTAATACACATGTGTTGTGTTTTGGTCATGTGTGGTCTGCATGTGTGCAAGGGGGAATGTGGGGTGGCCATGCCCATTTTTGCTTAGGCCACACTTGTAAGCACACCTCTGAGGGTTGGCTAACAGGGAATGCAACCCTCTGGCCAAAAAAGAAGAAAAGAAAAAAGAGGTTAGTCCCCAGACACCTGCTTTAGTTGTGCTATTGTTGCAAGAATTTCATTTACAGCACAAGCCTTGGCATCTATACTCAGAAGAATAGGCCTTACTCACTGATAAGTGGATATTGGATTGCAGCCTTAGGTAAAGGTAAAGGTCCAGTCGTTGCTGACTCTGGGGTTGCGGCACTCATCTCGCTTTACTGGCCGAGGGAGCCGGCGTACAGCTTCCGGGTCATGTAGCCAGCATGACTAAGCCGCTTCTGGCGAACCAGAGCAGCGCACGGAAACACCGTTTACCTTCCTGTCGGAGCGGTACCTATTTATCTACTTGCACTTTGATGTGCTTTCGACCTGCTAGGTGGGCAGGAGCAGGGACTGAGCAACGGGAGCTCACCCCGTCGCAAGGATTCGAACTGCTGACCTTCTGATCGGCAAGTCCTAGGCTCTGTAGTTTAACCCACAGTGCCACCCACATCCCTATGGATTGCAGCTTTAGTTTAGCACATATCATTGCTGCCTTACTAGTCAGGAGAATTCTTCCATTTGCTTCTGCGGTTGTTTGTTACAGTTATTTTGCATTTGCAAGAATGATAGCATGGTGCAGTTCTGCATAAATGAATACAGGTTATGAATCAGTGTGCAATTGAGCCCAGTGCTGTCCTCTGCCTGTCACAACCTTATAAATTAATCTCCCCATGCAGGGGATTATGCCTATTCCAAAATGCTGCCATCGTCCTTCCCACAGTAATCTCTTTCAGTATCTTCTGAGGGTGGTTGTTCCTATCGTTTGGTCCACAAACAAACTCACACGCTTCATGGCATTAGGGGCATGTAGTGTGCTGTCATACCACAACGCTATGGTTCAAAACCCCAAAACAAATAGATGCAACTGTGATCAGCAAGACAGACCAGACACGTTTTGAGTGGTTACTGCACTGTGGTTACAAATGGAATGCAGAGACTCTCCATTCAGTTCTGTGGGCTATGGAGCTATTCCAATAAGAAGTCTGATCATGCATCAGAAGATGTGTGTCCACCACATATTTTGAGCCAGTCATTTTTAGGTCACCATCCCTCCTTCAAAGAAGGTTTGATAGAACAATGGCCCATGTAGACAGTTTTCACGGAGGTCCATCAAGCTAGCTAGTAACCATACTATGTGGTATAACTGAGTCCAGGGCCTCCTCGACTGCCTTCCATGCTGCTAATCAGGATTATCATTGCTTGCAGTTTTGCTGGCAGCAGCCCCCCCCCCCCCCCATTGAGAAAGATCAGGAATGGGAAGATCTAATAAAAACCGAGCAAGTCAAACAACAAGCTGGACCCTTGAAACTGGTTCCTTTCCAGGTTTGCTATGTAACAAGCTGCAGGTTCTCATTTCTGCTTTCCCCAATAGAGATCAAAGCCAATATTCCTTCTAGTTCTGTTGCTCCAGTTCCTTCATTTCTCGACTCCCACATTATATCCAGTCAAGTGATCATGCAATATGCATAGCTATATAATGAATGCCAAGAGTTCATCACTGCTTTCACCCAGTTGTTTATAACAATGGGAATGCTGTTTGTTTAGAGATCTAACCTCTTGTCCGTGGAGTGAGAAAACCGTTTTCCATTTCCATTTATTATATTTTTATGCCGCTTTTGACTCACACGAATCACAAAGCGGCTCACAAATAATAAATAAGAAAACAGAACGGAACGTCACAAATATAACACAAATCATATAGAATAGTTAACAAATCACTAAAGCCACCACGTTCTAGAAAACACTATGACTAAAACAACTTAAAAAAAAAATAAGCTAAACAGCACAAACGCAAGCAGCATCATATAACCATTTTCCTCTGTCTGAAATGTCTTACTATATCACCTCTACCGTGGTTCATATATGGTTCCTTTCAACTAAAACTTCTGCTCCTCACATGGTATATTCCCTTGGCTCTTACAGTTTGGACTCTTGAGAATGCCTCTTTCCATGTCGTCTTATTGGAATGTGTTTAGGTGAGAGGTGGGGTTACTGTGGCCCTATTGTTGGACATACCAACTCCCCTCATCCCCAGCCAGCATGACCAACTGTGAAGCATGATGGGAGTTGTGGTCCAGCAACATCTGGAGGACCACAGGCTCCCACCACTCATTTAGATCCTGTGCAATTTTGTTACAGGATCCGAACCTGTCCTATTTCTCACCATACTCTTCTAACCACCCCCCACAGCACAGTTTTGTTGTTTCGTCTTACAAACATCACAGCTATGACTGGTTTATGAGAGTTCTACTTTTGTTCTGGTTCTTAAACCCTGATTCTTCAAAGCCATTTTTGCACAGCAGGCATGAGGTGCCTGCTTGTGGTGCCTGGGCTTGAGGTGCAAGACATCCTTCTCTCTTCCATTCTCTCCATCATCCATTCTTTCCCTCTCTGACACACACGTATGTACTTTTTCTCCCCTTCATCCATCATTCATTCATCCTCTGGTTAGTGTGTGTCAGCATCAGTCATGCACATTTCAGGAAGAATAAAACCTTCATCACACCAGGCCAGCAATGAAATGAAAGATTTAGAGAGTCAGAGGCTCAGACCACTTCCAGGTTTGGGGACACACAGCCATAATAAGAGGAAGAGTAAGAATCTTCAAAATATTGAGGAACATACTGATGGGAAGGACAAGGGTGGGGAAATCTTACTGTTGCACAACCGTGCGTTTTAATTATTGTATTGTTTATGCATGTTATGCCTTAGAATTAGCTGTGTTTGTTGTTAAATAAAATAGCTTTGCGTGTTCTCCCATATGGTTTGGATTTGCTTAGGAGGGTTCAAACCTATTTACAAGCTTAACACTCTTGGAAGTAAGAAGTGAGGTCCTCTTGTGAGAGAAGGGTTACTGGTTTGCTCTGCTTTTGTTTTTGTTCATTATGTCTTTTGTGTCTTCTTTTTGTGTTTTTATGTTGTGAACCGTCCTGTGATCTTCAGATGAAGGGCAATATACAAATCAAATAAAATAAAATGAGTCAAAACTGTGATGTGTTGACTCATTTTATATTTTAGAATAGCTAATGCTCTTCTAGGCTTCATCAACAGAAGTATAGTTTCCTGATCAAGGGAAGTAATCCTACTGCTCTATTCTGCCTTGGTCAGGCCACACCTGGAGTGCTGTGTCCAGTTCTGGGCGCCACAATTTAATAAGGGTATTGAGAAACTGAAAGGTGTGCAAAGGAAAGTGACCAAGTTGATCAGGGGTCTGGAAACCAAGCCTTATGAAGAACAGTTGACAGAAGTGGGGAATGTTTAGCCTGGAAAAGAGGCGAGTGAGAAGAGATATGATAGCCATCTTCAAATATCTAAAAGGCTGTCACATGAAAGATGGCGCAAGCTTGTTTTGTCGTAGCCCTGAATAACTTGTGCTCAGGATACCTTAAGGACTGCCTTACCTTGTCCTTCCCAAGTCAATAACTCAGATAATCTGGCAGGCACTAGTAGGGAGGCCTAAACACTGGAGGCTCAACTTCTCATTGATGTGACTCATGCTTCAGGTCCATGGAGGGCCACTAATCGTGCTCCTCCATGGAGCAGAAGCATGAGTCACGTGAATGAGATGTCAAGCCTTCAGTGTTGTGGGCCCAACTCCCTCCTACTAGATATCAGACAGGCACCATCCCTGCTGCGTTTCAGGTGCCTGGATAAAGCAGTATTATTTCAGGAGGTCTTTGCATCATGAATGCTTCTCCCGTTTTCTTTTCTTTTCTTAAAAAAACCCAATGTTCTTCCATGTCTTTAAATTTCTGCAGTTGAATTTATGTTTTAAATTTTGCATACTGTGTATTTTTATTTGTAAGCCACTTTGAGACTTTGGTGGTGAAAAGTGGGATACAATTTTTAAAAAAAAAAAAACAACCCAAATAAAATTAGATGTGAAATGGGACATATTCAAGAGAGCCACTGTATGCTCTAGCCACACACTTCAGTAAGGTCAAATAAATAAATGAGTAAATAAATAAATAAATAAATAAATAAATATTGAGAGTTTCTCCTACCTAATAAATCCTGTTGAGGCTACAGCTTGGATAGTTAAAACATCTTTTAACACATTATTTGTAGCTCTAGCACTTACATGATGTGTTTGTTGTCAGAAGTGGTCCTCTTCCTCCTCCCAAGCTTGTTCCTTTTCGAGTGAATCACCTTCGCTGTAGGGGTTCTCCCGGGAATTGGGATTGAAAGGGGATTACCAGGAGAAAACTCATCATGGCTTGCCTGTAAAAAGAAACCCTTTATTGAAACAACTTTCAGCCCAACCTTACAGTTTCCTTGCCAGGCTTTAACTCACTGAAGCTCTAAAAAATGCCCAGATATTTAAACATCAGTAATTAGTTTTAATGGAAAATATTTGGGTGTTTTTTTAAAAAACAAAACCAAATCTTGGAGGGAAAACAAACCAAGAACCCAAAGGAATAAATGAAAACTAATGTGGGAAATTCCAGTTGGATCAAAGTAATTGAGCAAACCACAGTTCTGGATGGCTAGACATGAATGTAGGATGCATGAAAGGGATTCTCTCACATCCAGTGTATTACGTGGGGATGTTGGCTGTGGAAGGAGACAATGATAAAGAAGCTTATAAATGCGGACAATTTGTTCAGAACCACTGCTCTATTTAATCATGTCTTGGTGCCAGAACTGGACTGTGCAGCAGGTCTTGCACCACCACCTATCTATGCCCAATGGAGACCAGCCTTACCAGCCAAGGATGGCTTTTGCACCAATAGGCCAGGCCATGACAGCTAAAAGACCCTGCCTGCTAGAAGAAACTCTGGATTGGGCTTGCTCATTGGCCGGAGCAGCAAGGGGAGGGGCCAGAACTCAGTGATAGACAGAGGTGGGGGAGAAAATTTGATTCAGTTCACATTTAAAGGTAAACGTCTCTAATTCACAATTTCTGAAACAATATGTGAGCTGAAAATCATCCACCCGTGGTCCTCCAGCCAAGTAGCATGTACAGAAATGCATGTGCTAGGATAAATTGTGCATAAGAATGCATGTGTTAGTGAGAAAATATACAAGAATGCGTTATAGACTTCTCTGTGCCACAGGCTCGCTGCCCCCGCTCACAAAGCCTGTTACCTATTCAGCTTCCAACATCTCCTCCTCCCAGTCTTCTACCTTTGACCACTCATTGTCATCTCACCACCAATCGCTGGCTCTGAGCCTTCTTCCCCTGGGAGTTCTCCAGCTGGTTCCTCTGATCCTTCCGACTGCATCCAACCTGTCTCTGACATTTTATATAGGTGCTCTAAAATTATATGTAAGGACAATGACATTATTAATACATGGCAATGCGTTGGAGGTTGAGAGATGAAGAGGGCAAGGGGCATTTGGGAATCTCCAGATCTACCACTTTGCAAGAGCAGTTGTAGAAATCTGCTTCCTGGTGCCCACTTTTTAAGAAGTAGCCGCATCCAGTCTTCGTTTGAAATGCTGTGTGAAGTCAGCACTGTGTCTGACTGGTTTGGTTTTCTGCAAGAACTGGTGGAAACCATGAGGGGAATACCAACTGCCAGGCCATGATCAAATTGCAGCACCAGGATAAAAAAAAAATTCCGCACAGCATCATACAAGTGATAAAACACATTTCATAGGAGGCAATGGGTAAAACATATTACTTGAAAAACTCTGGTAGCCTTTGACAATCTGCAGTTTGAATCTGATATCCGAATCGATGCCTGCTCTGTTATGGAGTTATTTGTTTGCCGTTATGGAGACAAGATGTTTTTCTCCGTAGAGACATCCCTAAACCAGCTGGCAGAAGTCAAGGAATGAGAATATAAGTCTCAGCTGACAAAGTGCAAAAAGAATGTTCACAAGCATTCTTGGAAATCTTGCTCTTAAATAAATAAATGGAGTAAAATACCACGACGAAGACAGTGGGATAGGATTAATATTTCATGACCTAGTAAATTTCAGTAGTGAATATTGCACTCGTGCCAAGTTTCTTAGACGCTTTTAGAAACTGAGCATTTTCTATCGGCTCACCCAGCAGCAAAAATGAGGGTGCTCAGACACGATGCCTTGGGATGGATCAGTCTGTCAATTTTGGTTTCTCTCAGTTTCTCATTTTTCCAGCCGTAAATTCTTTTCACCCCTCCCCTCATCAGTTTGTGAAATTTTCTTGTTAAATCTTCATATTAAAAACTGAATACATTTTCATATGCATTTCTCATACTATCCACACGTTGAATGTGATTTTGCCCAGTGCATGCATTTGCCCAAGAAAATTCCCAAAATATAATGTTATTTTGCACATTATTTTCACTAATATATGCACTTTCGTTCTTTCTTTTTGGGTTGGAGACCTGTGTCAGAGGAGGGCTTAGTCTGAAGGATACTGAACTGAACTGTTTCAGTTCGCTTATTGATTTGGGCAGGGAGAATTAAGCAGGTTTGCATGAAAATACTCCCCCATCTGTAACAGTGCCCCTATCTTTGAGGAGCTTTGGGCTTATTGAATGTGGCATAAAAAGAATGTCCAGGTGTCTCACCTCTCCATATAACTGAATATAGAACTAACAATTCCAAGTTTGCGGCAGGGGTGACGAACCTTTTTGAATCCAAGGGCTGTAGCCCCTTTTGAGTGACCTTCCAGAGGTTACATACAAGTGGTGGTGTAATTTAATGAATGTAATTTTTTACCTTTGCACAGTGGGCTAGTCTAGACACACACACTCCCACACCCCTCTCTATCCTCCATTCAGGCCAGCAAGAGCCATTATTAGACTCCAAAGACACATTCCAGGCAGGCAAAAACACTCAAGGAAGGGTGTGAAGCAAGTGAGGTCAGCATGCTGCCACATTCCTGCTCCACACATGGCCACTAGGGATGCTTAGGGAATATGATATTTGTGAATCCGATGCAAATCAACCATCAATATCTCCTGAGCTAATGCTCTGATCAGAATGTCTATTTCCTTCAGATTTCACACATCTGCACCTTTTGCAATGTGCTTTTCATTTCCAAAAATGCATCACCAGGCACTTAGGAATGCATATTTTCAGATATAGTACACTTAGAAATTGTACAGTACTTTCATAAATTCAAATATACATTTTTGTGCATTTAAAAAATGAACAAACAGTTAAATGCAGAGACAGGATGGAATGGATTTATGAAAGGCTACGTGGATTCTTAATAACCACCTATCCAGATTGTAAATGTTGCTGGACATTTTTAAAGGGGTGTTGGAAGTTCTCAGGAGCATCTCTGTTTTTGTCTTTGAAAATGCTAGGAGGATATAAAGGTGCACGAGAAGTCTGGTGAATTAGACACCATCTCCTTGCACCAACTGCACCTTCTGATCTGATGAGAGCAATGCAGGCAATTGTAGCTGGATCACTCTTAGCATTTCACAGGTGATGCCAGACAGCCAAACTGGTACTGCTGGCTCCCAGGTTGGCTGGTGCCTTCTCACAGTCTAGATAACATATCACTTTGGGCCTGACCTAGGCTGGTCACTTACACCTCATGAAAAAAAGAGGAAACACATCACCAAAAAGGATGGCCAAAAAGACACGGATTCACATTACATTTGCATAAGCATGTAGACATGCAAACTTTAAAATAATTACTGTAATTTAAACAGGAACACATCTCAGCAAGGTGAGGAAGGTGGTGGCCAAGTGCCCTGTGTGTCTGCTCAACCTGCTGTCCAGGTACTGACTGAGCCCCTATTCTTCCTTCCTAGAGTTTGCTCACTACCACCTATCTAATTATCTAGCTATCTATCTATCATCTATCTATCTATCTATCTATCTATCTATCTATCTATCATCTATCTAATCTATCTATCATCTATCTATCATCTATCTATCATCTATCTATCTATCTATCTATCATCTATCTATCTATCATCTATCTATATCTATCTATCTATCTATCTATCTATCTATCTATCTATCATCTATCTATCTATCTATCTATCTATCATCTATCTATATCATCTATCTATCTATCATCTATCTATCTATCTATCTATCTATCTATCTATCATCTATCTATCATCTATCATCTTTAAACCACACTTTCATATGGAATATTGCATGGCGGTATATGCAATACTGTATTAAGAACATAAAGAATAAGATATTTACACTGGACATGAGCTGGACCACCATTCATACAGTGGACAGCTTCAAATAGAGGATTGTCTTCTGTAAAGGAAGCCATCCTCAATCTGATAGGTTCCCAAACTGTCTTCTGTGGTCCTCCAGTGGCCCACGAACTTCATCCAAGGGGTCCATGGCATCTGTGGATCTGTGGCTGTGAAATATTCATGTTAACTCTCAATTGTGCTTTTAGTGGTTATGTCTGCAATTTGAATGGTAAGACCATGAAATGTAGTCGACAAGAAATAAAACCCGCAAGAAGAATGCAATTAAAAATAATACAGCACCTAGCACAGCACATTACAATTGCTACAGGTTGTACAATGACAATAAAGGTATTATTGTTATTACAAGAGGGAGGAAAATCAACAAGTGGTTGCAGCAATTTTCAAGCGGTCCATGGGGGGGGGGAGGCTATTTGGGAGCCACTGCTCTGGCTTCTAGGGCTAAATTGAATACATTCTGCCTCACGCAGCATTACTCATTCTGTTTGCCCTCTAACTGGTTGCTCATTTCATCCCCCCGCCTGCCATCTGCCATGGGAGGCCTCGCTCAAAATTCACTAAGATGTCCGGAGTTAATTTCGCCCAGCGTGTCTAGGGCTGATTGAAGAAATCTGCTATTGGCACAAATACAAAGCTTTTCACTATTTCCATATTTAAGTTGGATCAAGCTTGCTGGGAAGGTTGCTCTTCCAAATTAATATAACACAGCTTTATTGAAAATGTGCCGTTGCCAGAAGTGGCTCCCGATGATGAGATAGGTAAGGCACGCAGAAGGGCAGCAGCCTACCCATGTTTGAAGTCATGTAACTTTTGAGACCTCAAAACGCCAAAAGTTCCTCCCGCTTTTGTTCCTGACCTCCAGCAGTAACTCTCCCATTTGCTGAGCGGGGGAAACAGCATTTGAGTCTGTGGTAATTCGAGCCTGTAAAAACATTTTTTCCCTTTTTGAGTACTGTAGATTGCAACTATCCACAAGCTTTGGGGGGAAACAGTAGACTTTACCCTCATGATCCAATCATCCATTACTTGCAAAACCTTCAAAAACCGGGACGAGGAGAGAGAACATAATATAAATATTGCTTCAAGCCTCCTTGTCTGTGTTCTCAGGGTGGTTGTTTTTTTAGTGTCACAAAGACCCTTAATACACATTTAAAACTTTGTCTGTCAAGAGGAACCTTTTTGACGCTGCCCTCATTGTTATTTCAGGGTCTTGCAGATGAAATATAATGTTTATGGGACTCTGAGATTTGCACTTGTTCGTGTGCTATATATACATTGGGTTTATAAGAGGGAATGACCTAAACCACCTTGTTTTCAGGCAGTGATTCCCAAGGGTGGCAAAACAGTCTTAAAAACCAAGCTGGGGGAAAGGAGGCTTATAAATGTGTTAAATTGCTGGGGGTGAAGGGGTGGTTGATTCCCTATGTGAATTTCTTCGACATTTCTCATTTTGGAAAATATGTTTAGGATTAGAAATAAATTTAAAAACCAGCAGACACCTCAACCTTCAGTCACAAGTGTGTTCATATTTCATGCGCAGCTTATTCGTTTCAAGGTTTTTCTCTGTAATAACGTGCCTGTAGAACACACAAGTTCTGCAAATCATCAGCTTCAATGTGCAAATTTCTTCAGTCAAAATAGAGGGGGGATGCTTTTAAATGCCAAGGTTTCAACAAGAACTGGACTTATTTAACCTTGTTCTGTTTATTGGCCATACTAGTAGTGCTGCATCAAAAAATTTCCTTCTGTTTTTGACTACCATCCTCTGCCAAATAATGCCGAAAGAAATTGCATTTGAAAATTACCAAATAAGAGAAAACTTTCAGTTAAATCCTCATGGGCGAGATGTGGGATTTACTTTACTTTCATGGTAGCCAATGTCTGTATTCTTCAGCCATCCTGACTTCCTGCATTTCCTGGAAATCCCACAACATCATTGGCTGGGATTTCGTGGGCCCACTGCATTGGCTCTGCTGAGAGGGGCTCTGTTTCCATACAAGTGGGTCATTAGATGAACTTTGTAAATTTTAAGAACAGGTTCCTGAATTTGCTTTTTCTCCTCCCCCCTTCCCATTCCCCTTTCCTTTTGTGTCATGCCTTTTAGATTGTAAGCTTGCAGGCGCAGAATGGTGTGTACCACCCTGAGATCTACGGATGAAGGGCAGTATACAAATTTAATAAATAATAATAATCATCATTATTATTAGTTACTGGTGATTTTCTGTAAGCCACTCTGAGAACTCTTTTTGGTTCAAGAGCATGGTAAAAGTGCTATAAGTAAACAGACACGAGCCCCTGTGACAGGCAGGCAATAAAAGACCTCTGAATTGGTGAGGCTGATCCTGCCATGGCTTTTTCAACCTGCCTTGCCCCACCCTCCAGCCATAGCTGGCAGCTTTTCCCTTTTCTTGCGAGGAATCCTATTCAGAATAAGGGAATTTTCCTTTAAAAAAGGGGAAAGTTGACAGCTATGCCTCCAGCCCTAGGAACCTTCGTGAGGGAACTGTTAACCAGAGGAAGGGCTGTGAGGGGAGAGAGACTCTTGTTTGCCATCAGGGGGTGCTTGGTTTGACCTTTGCTGCTCCAGCTCAAGTCCAAGGAACCTTTAGAAGGGAGTTGCTGCCACAGGCAATATGTACAGTGGTACCTCGGGTTACATACCCTTCAGGTTACACACTCCGCTAACCCAGAAATAGTGCTTCAGGTTAAGAACTTTGCTTCAGGATGAGAACAGAAATCGTGCTCCGGCGGCAGGGCGGCAGTGGGAGGCCCCATTATCTAAAGTGGTGCTTCAGGTTAAGAACAGTTTCAGGTTAAGAACGGACCTCCGGAACGAATTAAGTACTTAACCCGAGGTACCACTGTATATGTGTATTTGAATGAGCCGACTAGAGTGAAAGATTACGACTCATGGGTTGGTGGAGTGTGTGAACTTAACAGTTCTTCGTTGATCTTTCAGTTGCTGTTTTGTTAAAGTTGTTACTACAGCTTTATAGATGAATGCCGTATTGATTTGTTAATCATATAATATGACTTTTGCTTTAATTGTGATACTTCAGCTGATTTTTTTAGTTGCTGCTTGTTAACAGCGTTTCATAGATGGCAATTGTTTCCCTGATGGCTTGTTAATCATTCTATAAGATTTATGCAGTATTTGTGATGTTCTGCTACGTTCTATCACTGTATTTATTTTTGTAAACTGCTTTGGGATTCATTTGAATGAAAAGCGGCATAGAATCATAGAATCGTGGAGTTGGAAGGGACCACGAGGGTCATCTAGTCCAACCCACCCCCTGTGACACAGGAATCTTTTTGCCCAATGTGGGCTCAAACCCACAACCCTGAGATCCTGAGATAACTAAGCTCTCCCTCTCCACAGAAATGCAATAAATCAAAATCAAGGAGACCTTTTCATTCCTACCCAACAGTTCAGTTATTCTGTGACCCTCAATTTCATGGATGGCTTTCTTCATATTCATCTTTACCACCCCAGTCAGATATTTTTAAAAAAACAACAACAACACAAACCTTTTTCCTAAAGTTGCCAGACTTGTGTGCGAAATTCGGATTAGAAAGCAGCCACTCCCAACGTTCCAAAGGCTTCATAACTTTTACTGATGTAGCAGAAGTGTTTCCTTCTGTCATGCAGTATCCGTGTTCACAACAAAAACGAGCAGGAAGTCGCCTAGGGGCACAGGAGCCAACTCCTAGGGGCCGAGGGGTCTTCACCCCACACATAAAATATTTGTGGGGCCCGCGAGTAAGGGGGTCAAGGTATGAGGTATACAAGATTAAGCACAGAGTGGGGAAAGAGAAGTTCATCTGCCTCTCTCATAATACCAGAATACTTATGAAATTCAGGAAAGACAAAAAGAAGTATTTCTTCACACATGGATTTTTATTTTTTTTTACTACCAGATGTAGGGATGGCTGCCAACCTGTTTTGAAGGGGGATTAGGCAAATGCCTGCTTAACGGACAAGACTATCAGTGGCTAGTAGTCCTAAGGACTGTATTTTACCTCCAGTATCTGTGGAAGTCTGCCTCTGAATGCCGTTTCCTGGGTACCACAAGTAGAAGAGAGCTGTTGCGTTCATGGGCTGCATGAACTTGGGGCTTCCCTCAGGCGCCTGGGCTGGATCTAGACACATCAAAAAAAATTTCAGGAAAACGTGTTGTAAAACTCATAATAGGAAATCATGTTGCTGAAAGACAGGACTCCACAGCACCATCTGTTGTCACAGGTTATAATGCACTTTTTCTTTACTAATGTAGCTGAGTCCCTGGTTGGCCACTGTGAGAACAGAGTGCTAGGCTAAAACGGGCCTTTGATCTGACCCAGTAGGGGTCTCCTTATGGCTGATGATTGGTTTCTGTAATATTTCTCAAAAAATAGGTGTTTCTTTTCCAAACAAGTTCCTTTGCAGCAGAACAGTCTGAGGGGGCAGAGCTTGTTTTCTATACCATAGTCTTACTTTGCTTGGAGGAGCTGCAAAAATGACTTATGTGTTTGTTAAAGGTTTAGTCAGAAGAGGAAAGAGTAACAAGGCACTGGCAGGGCTCGTAGATATTTTCTCCCTCTTTCCTTAAAATGACTTTTCCAGGGAAATCTAGAGCGAAAGAACAACTGTGAGCCATCCCTGATCTCTGGAAATTGATCGGTGTTCTGTTTTTATTAAACGCAGTGCCACCTTCCACCTGCCTTGTAACCAGAGAGCACCACTCCGGCACTTCTTGTTCCCGTAGATTCCTCTCTCCTCCTGGACGTGCCAGGAATTTGGCTTTCGATGGGAGCCAGCATGGGTTAGATGTGGGAAATGGAAGAACTTTTGCAGCTGCTCCTCCTGAGTCAGGGAACAAAGTTTGAAGTGAGTTGAGTCAGTTAGCTGAATTTCATTTCTGAAGAATGAAAACAGAACAAAAAGAAAAGAGGGGAAAGAAGCGGGGGGGGGGGGGATCACAAAGCAGATTTCCAGAGGCTGGTTTGTGGACAAAATTTCAGATCACAAATTGTCACTGAGTTAGATTCTTACAAAGGCCACTATATACTACAGTAAGCGAGAACTAAGCATCCCCCCTGCATTTTTGAGCCTTATTTTGTCTCACAGACAGACAAAATCCAAGGGGGCTGTACTGGAATATATGAGATCAGGCCAGAGCCAGCTTCTAACAATTGCTTGCTTTTAAATCTGAAATAATTTTACAATACTTTCACATGCCATTAGCTTAAATTGATTCCATATCTGATGAACCTGTTTCTGTGTGAGTGTGCCCACTGGGGGGCAAAATAATGATTTGTGGATACAGCATATGTCAGGAAAAACTTACTGGGTGTTTAGCAAGGGACTAAATTAAAGCAAAGTCATTTAATTTGCAGCAAGGGCTGTAATTAAGTGTGTGCCTGCTTGGAAGTTTCAAAGGGGATAGAGGTTTATCCCATGCCACACTGCATCAGGGGTCTGCATCCTTGAACATCTATTGAGATCTGAGCATCCTGGGAGAGTCCGTCAGCAAAACCTGGCATGCAGATGCAGCCATTGCTGCCTGCTCCCTCTCTCCAGGCAATGAGTGTTGTCTCTCCACACAGAAAAACACCGAATCCCTTGGGAAGATTCCTCCCTCTCATGAGACCTTCCCTGGTACCACAGATTTCAGAGGCGGTCTGGTGGGCATTTGGGACCAAATGGGCCTCTGGCCTGATCTTGCAGGGCTCTTCTGACCTCTTACCTCTTCTAATCTCAAGAGTGCTGACATGCAGAGTTCACCCTTTACATCTTCACAACAACCCTGTGAGGTAGGTTAGGCCGGCCCAAGGTTACTCAGTGAGCTTCATGGAAGAAAGGGGGACTTTAACCCAATTCAAGCCCACTTAAAATAAATAAATATTTCGCACGTATACCAATTATGCAAAGTCATATTCATTCATATAAAATAAACAGAGCAGCAACTTACAAGCACTACACTTCAAGCAGATATCCTTATACTTCCCAGTTACTTAGATAACCAGCAATACTAGTCCTTTCTCAGTCTCTCTCCTGCACTACACTGACTCTGAAAGATTGCCAAACAAAATTGTAATGACTTTTTGAGGAAGTGACTTGAGGGTTGCATCCGAAACAGACAATGACAACACAATAATTCTTCCAGGGTACAGGTACTAGGCCAGCAGCTAGATGACAGAGCACAAGAGTGTAACACCCTCCAGATATTGTCTGTATCAGAAGAAAACTATGAGCCCTGGTCTCCTCCCAGTTCCTCATTATGACTCAGCAACTACTCCACTGAGTCATCATAGTTATACTGAACCCCAAGCCAATATCTGAGGAGAAGCAGAACTCTAGGATCCGTTCCAGAATTTCATTATTTTATTATAAAATTTATTATTATCAGTCTCTGTCTCTCTTTCGCTCAGGTGTCTTCATAAGTAATGTGGATTTTCTTGATCTGAAACAAGTCTGAGATTCCCAGTTTAGAACACACACACACACTTTAACTCTTCAACAGTTTTATTCAAGCAAACATGTGAAACACTTTCAAGGCTTTGGGAAACTGGCCCTCACCAATACATTTCAGAACAATGTATTAACTCTTGACTAGTTGTAATTATACCCTTCCTGTCTGTTTACAACATTAGCAGCATACTATTATCCAGGGCAACAAAGCACATAACTAGCTTACAAAGAAATATCTATAGTAGAACTTTATGCTATACTCTAAGAGTCTCACTCTCTTCCAATAAATGCTGAGATTGAAAGACTCAGCAGTGGAGAACCTATTCTACTCTGCATACAGAAGGTCCAAGGTTCTATACACTGGAATCTCTTGGCAGGGTTGGGAAAGACTCAGAGAGAGCCATGGCCAGTCAGTATAGACCAGTGGTGGCCAAACTTGGCCCTCAAGCTGTTTTTGGACTACAACTCCCATCATCCCTAGCTAACAGGACCAGTGGTCAGGGATGATGGGAATTGTAGTCTCAAAACAGCTTGAGGGCCAAGTTTGGCCACCACTGGTATAGACAGTACAGAGATAGGTAGACCAATGGTCTGACTCCTTGTAAGGCAGCTTCCAATGTCCCTAACCTGTGAGTGACACCAGAATTATACCTGAAGTTCATTGTGGACAAGCATCTACTGGGACTATTTTGAGTATCTGCTTTCCAGGCAGAGCATTGGAGTACATAGTTTCAAAGGGCACTTCTGACCCTTAAGAAGTCACTGGGTTGGACCTGGTGGTACTTAGGTCCCCCTGAAATCACTGTGAAAAGATTGTCTAAGTCACATTGATTCAATGGGAACCAAGTGTGACTAACATAAACTAGGTTTGGCAATTACAACTGCCTGATAGCTCAGTTGGTAAAGAATGAGACTCTTCATCACGGGGTAGTGGGTTTGAGCCCCATGTTGGCCAAAGGATTCCTGCAATGCAGGAGGATGGCCCTGGTGGTCCCTTCCAACTCTTTTATTCTACGTGTATAGGATTGAGCTGTCAGAGCCTAGTGCAACAACAAATGGGCTTGACTCTGTGTTGGATTGCAATCTATGACTTCAGGCCTACCATCTTTTTAGAGAGCATTTTGCAAGAAGGTGAAATTAACGTGCATACTATCAGCCTGCGTTCCCAGGAGACTGCCAATGTCTTATTATCAAGAAATGTTTTTGTATAGTTCCTTCCAGCTAGCTCCAGCCTAGACAAAGTACCCCTGTCTTGCCATCGCTTGTGCTGAGTAGTGGCAAAATGTTTCTCCCACAGAGTACTGCAGCATTGTCAATAAAAGTGAATGGTGCTCACTCTTCATAATTTAAGAACCTACAAGCAATTTATCTCTTTTAGGCAGCCAGAGAGGGAGGGGGAATCTTTCTCTTACTCGTATTCTTACATAGAAACACAGGAAGCTGCCTTACACGGAGTCCATCTATCTCAGTATTGTCTCTACTGACTGAAGTAGCTCTCCAGAGCTTCAGGCAAGGAATCTTCCCTAGTCCTCCCTGAAGATGTTGGGAAATGAACCTGGGTCCTTCTGAATGCAAAGCAGGTGCTCTACCACTGAGTTACATTCATTCCATTAAAGAACATCTAATGGAATGAATGCTATCCAAGCGCTTTGCTAATATCTGGGTACCTTTGTGCAGATATTAGCAGTCTAAGAAACAAGTCCTCTTTTTCCACCTTGCTGGAATTTAGAGAATATGCTTCCTGGCCTTTCATCCTGTGCTACAGGAGCAGGCACAGAGAATCATATAATTATAGATTTGGAAGGGGTCCTGAGGATCATTTAGTCCAACCCCCTGCCATGCAGAAATATGCAACTGACCAAACAGGGATCGTACCTGAATCCTTGGTGCTATCAGCACAGTGTTCTAACCAACTGAGCTACCCTGCTCCATCTCACTGCAGCTACCGTGACCTCAAAGTTCCAGCTGACGTGGAACTTTTAGGGGGCCTGGCCCCTTCACTGAATTTTTTGGGGGGACCTACCCCCATTCCCCCTACCTGGCGCCCCTGTGCAGGTGGGGTAGCATGAGGAGAGGAGAGAAAGGGGGTGGAATTGCACAGCATTGGAAACAACCTTTAGTTTCATGTTGGTGTGAAAGGAGAAGTGGACATTACCAAGTCAAACTGGTGTGAATGGAGATCCAATCCCAGTCTCTCAGGCCCATGAAATATTGCTCTGTGCAGCATATTTTAGAGAGCCAACATCATTTCACCCTGTCATAGAATGAGTGGCTATTAATATGCATCGATTGATCACTTAGCAGTAATTGCATCTGCTTCATTACGTGGGGAGGTAAATGTTCCTGTTCGAAACTTTTACTTAGAACTGGCTGTTGGAGGTAAAACCTGCAAGCCAGTAGCTCAGGCAATAAAAATTTGGGTAGCTGCAGAGTCTGTAGTGGCTTTCTCAGTAGGATTCGGGAAACCATTTCTCCCCGTTGATATGGAAGAAAGATGGAAGCCAATTTGCCTCAATAGCTGAATAATAAAATCTACAGTGGTGCCTCGCAAGACGAAAAGAATCCGTTCCGCGAGCCTTTTCGTCTTGCGGTTTTTTCGTCTTGCAAAGCAAGCGCATTGACGGATTAGCGCTATTAGCGCTATTGACAATTTAAGGGCTAAAAACGGCTTTTTAAGGCTTAAGGGATTAGCGGTTTTGCTGCTAAAATGCTTTTAGCAGCTTAGCACTTCAGAAAAAGGGGTTTTGGAGTGGGAAAAAAAATTCAAAATTTTTCGTCAATTTTCGCCTTGCGAAGCAACCCCATAGGGAAATTCGTCTTGCGAAGTGCCTCTGCAAATGGAAAACCCTTTCAACTTGCGGGTTTTCCATCTTGCGAGGCATTCGTCTTGCGGGGCACCACTGTATTTCGCACAGACATTTCACCACACTGCAGTTTGTGTGGGGTGTGAATACCAGAAGCATGGTGGGTGAGGCCAGTTGCCTGGCTGTTTTCCACCTGGGTGCTGACTTCTTTCCCAGCCCAGTGAGGACCAGATGGGTAAAATCCAACCAAATGGCCCCACCACCATTGTCCTGGCACTTGAACACACACCACAGTGTTGTTGGATTTCACAACAGGGAAGAGCTTAGAAACAGGTGTGAACAAGGCTGAACTCATTCCTGCTTTACTTGATGTTCACCTGTGGTTTATTCTGCACCCCAGGGGGGTTCAGAAATGCCTCAGTTTGGTCTAATAGCTTTGGCTGTTTGAGTCAAAGCTATTCAGACCATCGGGGGGGGGGGGGTGTGGATTATGAAATTGCTCACCACGACAGGCAAATTTTTCTCCCCCTAAAGAGAAATAGATCTTGAGCTTTCCCAGAAGAATGGAACAAGGCAGTAATTTTGAAAGTAATACCAGCTTTCTCCACCCCCACCCTGCCCTACTTCCACCCATGCTCATGCCCTGCACAATATAGACTTCTTTGCATTCGTTTTTCTTCTTTCAGACACTGTTATGCTTCAACAGTCTTTGTGCACCTTTTTTTGCATGAATACCAAAAATACCGTTTCTGAAACAGGATGCTGTCTCGTACAAACCTGGACCACTGTCTGCACTGACTGGGATTTCCAGGTTTTCAGACATGTGTCTTTCCCAACACTACCTGGGGAAGCCAGCGATGGGACATGAGTTTGGGTTTGGGGGTTTTGTTTGTTTGCATGCGGTGCATGTGCTCTTCCACTGAGTCCTGATGACCCATCAGCACTTGAAGCTGATAGGGTGCAAAGTGCAAGCCATAGATGTGCAAGTCAGGTGGCTTTTAAGTTTTCACTTCTAGAGATGAACTCAAACGTTGAGCAGAGTTTGCATGAAGAGTACAAATCAGGTGTTATTACTAGAGTAATTCACCACCTCCACTGCACCCTCTCTTTGCTGCCCAGCAGAACTCTTCTGGGTGATATCTTCAGATATCTATTGAGCTAGATATCTAAAGGACTAGCCGCCTGAGAAACAGTTTCTATTCAAATGCGATTTTGGTTTTAAACGCAGTGTAAGGTAGTCTCTATGGGAGTTTATTGTATTACTTATGGGATATCAGAGTTTTTAGGGGGCTAACCAGGCTGGGATAGCTGGGATAGCAGGCTTGTTGGTTTCTGAATGTCTGGTGTAGATTTTCAGTTTCGTTGTTCTGTATGGGACAATGACAGTAAAGATTATCGCATCGTGTCGTAAAGAGCTGTCACATGCAGGATGGAGCAAGCTTGTTTTCTCCTGCTCTGGAGGTTAGGACCTATATCAATAGATTCACGTTACAAGAAAGGAGATTCCGACTAAACATCAGGAAGAACTTACTGAGAGTAAGAGCTGTTCAACAGTGGAACAGACTCTCATAAGAAGTGGTGGACTCTCCTTCCGTGGAGGTTTTTAATCAGAGGTTGGATGGTCCTCTGTTGTGTATGATCGCGTTGAGATTCCTGCAATGCAAAGGGTTGGACTAGATGATTCTAGGGCCCCTTCGAAAGCTCTACGATACTGTGATTCTATGACATAAAGCAGCTTCTGGTTCATGGAAGGCTGGCAAACTAGTTCAGAAAATAAACCCAGTTATTTCTGACTTTTCCAGAAACAGCCTGGTTTATTTCAACTCGAGGCAAGTGGGGGCAAGCTCATCCATCTCTAGCCTGAGTTCCACTGCTGTGGTGCTAATGCCTTTTTCTAAAAGGTTCAACAAGAATCTATAACATTTCTCTGCTTGTGAAATTTAATAAAGAAGGCAATTATATTGTTTGCCATCAGTAGTTGGCCCATTTATGGCCGAACTCAGCAGAAATATATCCAGCTCCCAGTGAGAGCCAAGCACCTTGCAAAGCACATAGGATACTTTTTTTACTTTAAAAGCTGAGTGTAGCTTTATGGAAATTTCTAATTAGGAAAGAGCCATTTATTGGACACACGCTGAAAAATATACTTACTTCTTTTTTTCTTTTTTTTTGAAGGGCTGAAGTGCATGATAAGTTCCCGACCCTGTCCTATACATTTCGTATTTTATCTATAACTTTCAACAAAGGCATATTTCTGTACTTTTGCTTGAGTGTGTAAATGAACACATTGGGATCAGTTTACCTGTGGGATCACCTCAACCCACTCAACCACTTTGGTGTGTGAAACCGGTGCTTTTATAGGCCACAGATAATATTCATTCCACACTTCGGGGGGGGGGGACTGATTTTTTTGGTGTGACAGACCTAAACTTTGGAACTCCCCGCCTCTTGACACCAAGCAGGTGGCCTAACTTTACTCCTTTCACTTGCTTGAAACATTTGTGTTAAGACAAGCTCTCCGGACAAATACCGTATTTTTCGCTCTATAGGACACACTTTTTCCCCTCCAGAAATTAAGGGGAAATGTGTGTGCGTCCTATAGAGTGAATGCAGGCTGCACGGCTAAGCCCAAAGCCAGAACAGGGAGACGGAGCGCTGCCCCTCTTGCCACTGCGCTGCTCCTTGACCTGGTCTTTGAGGCTGGTGGTGGAAGAAAGCAGTGCTTCCCCCCACTGCCAGCCCCACAAGCTCAGGGGGCAGCGGATCTTTGAGGCTGGCTTCCCCCCACTGCCAGCCCCAAAGAGCAGGTCAAAAGGAACCTGAAGCCTCCAGAGCCCAGAGGGAACTACCGCCGAGCTCCAGAAGCTTCGGGCTGCCTTCACTGAAGCCTGGAGAGCGAGAGGGGTCAGTGCGCACCGACCCCTCTCACTCTCCAAGCTTCCAAGGTAGCCGCTTGAAGCCTCCAGAGCACAGCGCTAACTCCTGCTGCACTCCGGAGGCTTTAGGTGAACGCACCTTGAAC
The DNA here is from genome assembly GCF_965153285.1 of Podarcis tiliguerta. Lineage (NCBI taxonomy): Eukaryota > Metazoa > Chordata > Lepidosauria > Squamata > Lacertidae > Podarcis > Podarcis tiliguerta. The sequence continues at coordinate 40,861,965 of NC_139545.1, read as the reverse complement.
GCACCTTGTTTTAGAGGGGGAGAACAAGAAAATTTTTTTTTCCTGTTCTCCCCCTCCTATGGTCCGGTGCGTCCTATAGAGTGAAAAATACGGTAGATGTTGATGTGTTTTAATCTCTTTTTAGTTCGCTGTTATTTTTATTACCTTTTAAATGCTTCTAATTACTTGTTTTTAGTGATAATTTTAATATTTCTTATGAGCCATTTAGAAGTTTTAATGCAATATGGATAAATGTTGCAAGTCTATTTTGCCGAGGCTATTCTAGAATAGCACCAAGAGCATGTTTTTCAACAATGTGACGTCTGACAACTTCTTCTTCTAGTCAACTTTTTCTTGGCATTTTTCAGGGACAACAGCTGGCGTCTTAGTCCTCCTGCCTCCTGCAAAGGGATCTGTGGCTGTAATTTCAAAAGCTTCGAAATGTGGAGGTTGGATGGCACCGTCATGACCTTTACCTTCAAAGCAGAAGACTATCCATTCTGTTTATTCTTCCTGATCCCAGAGATTTCCCTGTTCCATATGCTTATCCCTTAATAGGCCATTCATGTATAGAACTGGTCCTTGCCACATTTGTTCTTGGCCTTGATATTTTCGGCATTTTCCTTTTCTAATCCCTCACAAATCTTCTATCCTCTAATCAGTAGGCAAATGGGCATCAACAAAGTTGTACAGTAAATACATCCTTAGGCAATCATAAGCCGTTGGTTATGTAGGATGCAAAAAGAAGATGCTGGCTTGTCGTCCCCCCTTCCCCCCTGTTTTTCCTTTAATGTCTACAAATTCCTTTGAAAAGTCCTGGGCCTGCAGGAATCACAGCAGATTGCACTGTTCCAAAGCAGCCTTGATAATCAGAAGTCTTTCCAATTCTTAGAACAGTTTAGAGTTGTTGGAAGAATTAGCAAAATGTGAAAGAATCTCCGGCCTTAGAATATGTTGAATAAATACCTGCCAGGACTGTTTGAACTATAGTAGACCCGCACAATTTGTGATCTGCAAAGCCTATGAAGGATACGGTAAGTTGATACCTTCCTCATTCGCCTGTATCTTTTCTCAAAAAGTGGGGGAAAGCCCAGGGCTCAGTGGTTATGGTTTTTTTAACCGCCTTTTAACCGCCTTTTTTTTAACCGCCTTTTTCCAATTTGGATATAGATGAGTTTATACTCTTGGCAGTACTGATCCAGAGTTTTCAACTCAGCTTACCAATGGCTGTTATTTAGTGATCCAAATCAAAGTTGATAAAACCCTCACATATATTTCTTTTGAACAGCAGATTTTCTTCAAAGACAGTATTTTAAAGAGATAAGCAGCTACTACATTCCTTTGTCTCTTACAAAGGGGGCTCTTAAAAATACTTCCATACATTTCGTGTCCTTGGGATTCTCCAGATGAATACCTGGATTAACCTGATGATTTTATTATTTTTTAAAAAACTAAAGTGGAATGCTTTGATTACAGATGTTCATGTTGTGGTTTAAAAGGAAATGATTCCTAAAAAAGGAAAGCATTGTATCAGTCTTTGGTTTGCTTTTGATTATGGCATATTTTTGTGACTTCTAGGTAATTTTATTGCCCTGTTTAAGCAACTTCTGCCATTGTCAGGGTTGACCATATATATTGCACTTTCTATTGCCTACAATCATGAACAGTTTATAATTTACCATTATCCCTGAAGATGTTCTTGAAATGAGATGTTTCATCTCAGTGGTCGTACTTGAACTGCATTTTCCAAACAAATAAATTAGCAGGCCTGTGGTATTGTTTTCAGGGTTTGCAGGCCATTTGCATAGAAAGCTTTGTTTCTGGAAGAACCGCTTAAAACTTAATATTCCTGCGAGCTACAGAAATATTGTTTTGGGGTTGATGCTTGGTGGAATGTATTTTGCATTATGGTAGGAAAGAAGCCTGAATAGGTTTCAGCCTATAGCAAAATATTAATGACACCATTGCGTAGAATGACTGCAGTGTAAAATTAATCCCATTTTTACGATAAGTGACATTGTTTAAAAATCATAGGGAAGTCTTTTCTAGGAGAAGAGAGGGAAACTGTCAGGTAAAAAAGGTAAAGGTAAAGGACCTCTGACAGCAGTGGCGAAGCTGCATGCTCTGCTACCAGGGGCGGAGAGCAGGTGGGGGTGTGACAGGTCTCTGTGGGGGCGTCCGGCGTGCGTGGGGGTGTACAGCGCGCGTCGGGGGGGGGCTGCTACGATGGCACCCTACCAGAATGATGGTGCTGGGGATGGTCCGCTCCCTCCACACTCCCGTTCCTCTGCCAGTGCCTGACAGCCGCGAACGACTCTGGGGTTGCGGCGCTCATCTCGCTTTACTGGCCAAGGGAGCCAATGTTTGTCCACAGACAGTTTTTCCGGGTCATGTGGCCAGCATGACTAAGCCGCTTCTGGCGAAATCAGGGCAGCGTACGGAAATGCCATTTACCTTCCCGCCGGAGTGGTACCTATTTATCTACTTGCACTTTGACGTGCTTTCTAACTGCTAGGTTGGCAGGAGCAGGGACTGAACAACAGGAGCTCACCCCGTCATGGGGATTCGAACCACCGACCTTCTGATCAGCAAACCCAAGAGATTCAGTGGTTTACACAACAGCACCACCCAAATAATTTGCAGAAAAGGCAGAAGATCCAAAAGTATGAGGTTCTACCAATGACATTCAATTTCTCTTTAATCCAAAAAGACTCTGATTTTAATCCATACTTTCAAATGGCTTTAACTTTTTTGGGGGCAGAGGACCTTTCACGTGAACGATAACCATGATGATGAGTCAACCAGGAACAATTCTGGGCCTTTTATATATGTTGGTCTCAGTTCTGCATCTGAACTCTTCACTGAAATGTGAGCTTCATGGGAAAGCTCAAGTCAGCCATGAGGCCTTAAGTATTTCTATGCAAATTACCTGAAAACCTTGAAAAACTTGACCTGAAAAGCCAGCCTAGGAATATCCAAGGGGAAAATATGAAAAATGAAAGAACAAGCTAAAGAACCAAATGTTACTGATTAACTTTAACTTACCAACCCTCATGATGGATGCTGAATGTGGATAGCCACCACAGTGATCAGATAACCGTTGATCTGGCTATACATTGAGGAGAACTGCACAATTATTTACTTCCTAGGATTTCTGACTGGATGTAGTTGTGGGGTAGAAATTCAACTGACAACATGGGAACCCTACAAATGACCGCCGGGGTGGGTTGGGGAGCATCTAATGAGGTGGAATGTTGAAGGTTTTAGGATAGAAGAAAGGAAGTACTTTTTACACACACCATTTTGTTAAAATATGGAGTTTATTACTGTGATATGTGGTGATGGCCACCAGCTCTGATGGCCTTAAGAGGGATTGGATAAATTTGTGGAGAATAAGGCTCTCAGCTGTTACCAGTTGCAATGACTAATGCCCACTACCTGCTGTAGTAAATTGGAAACATATTATGATACAGCCATCAGAACATGAGAATAAGCTGTAGCTTTGACCCAAATTACGTGTTACAGGGAAACACATAGGGGCCAATGATCCACATTCTCCTCCATATCTCCCTGGTGACGTATCATTGAAAGAATGTCCCGTGTGATGTCACTTTGCTAGCGTTTTCCTGGCAGGAAGTGAAGAAACATAAGTGTAAATTATTATCCCTAGCTTTTTATGATATCTGCTCTTGTCGTTGGTTTACTGCCAACCAATTCTGTTCCAGTGATTTATTGTTTCACTTGTTTTCTGATTTCAACGTGTTTGTTGCTTTAAAAATCCCGTGAGCTGCCCCTGACAGCCTTTGACTGAAGGACAGGATGGAAAGAGTTTAATTAATTAATTACATTATGCCACAATGTGCCAGGGAGACGCAGAGAGAAACACAGGTTGGTGGTGGCCATACATGTCCCCAGAACGTGGAGTGTTGGCAACAGTGCCAAGTAAAGACTCAGTTGCAAACCCAAGTTTTCTGCTACATCATATAGAGCAGGGGCCCTTTTTCATATTTGGGGTCACATTTGCAAACCAGAGAAGCTGTCTTGGCCACCACACACTCCCAGCAACCAAGCACACATTACAACCTTTTCTATTGGCTATGGCAGAATCGTTCTTTCAACAGAATCTTTCAACTTCAGCAAGGGGAGGGTGTGTTTTGGGTGCTGGAGGAGATCTCTTAGTGTCTCTGAAGGTTTCTAATAATAATTCTGGCTGGGTTTTCCCACTCTAGTAGAGCAGAAGGCTCCTGGTTCAATCTCTGGCATCTCCAGGTAACCCTGTCTGAAATCCTGCAGAACCACTGCCATTCAATGTCACCAGCAATAATAACGATATGTATAATAATAACGATAATGGTGATAATTTTGCATCTCTGCAGCACGGAGCACCTCATAGAAGTTATAATAAAGAAAGAGGAATGTTTCCACCTTTGTTTAGTGCCAAGCACTCTCCAGCTCCCAGCCAGCATGACCAATGGTCAGGGATGACATGACACTAAGGAGGTTAGAGTGTTGTATTAGGGTCTGGGAGACCAGAGTTAGCCATGAAGCTCACTGGGTGACCTTGGGCTGGTTTCTCTCCCCCCCCCATCTCACTGAATTTTTGTTGAGTATAAATGATAAGGGGGAGAACCCATGTACCTTAAGCTCCTGGGATAAAAGGGCAGAGCATAAAAGCAACAAATAAATTGTAGTTCAGCAACAGTTGATATATGAAGTTCTCTCTCTCTCTCTCTCTCTCTGTGTGTGTGTGTGTGTGTGTGTGTGTTTCCCTTGCTGACTCCTTCTTTCCCCTGTCTCTCCACCTTCACGCGCCCTGTCCTTTTGAAGATGCTACATTTGGTGCTCAGCAACCAAATGCTCCATGGTGGGATTTTTGTCCTTTGTACTCTGATGCGTACTCTGGAAAGAGTTACATCTATGGATCTGCCCAGTTTTGCCTCTGGCCCCACCCACCACTGACACACGACCCCCAGAAGGCAGAAAACTGCTCTATGGAGTAGGAGATAACACACACCTGGAACAGATTCATGTCAGAGGCTGGTTTAATTGATGCAGTCCTTCATAAAAAACAGTCGGGAACAGAGATTAGCCTTCTAATCCCATTCTGAATTCTGACTCTCTGGCTCTCTTCTTTCAGAGTCCTGAAATCCCAGGATCTTGGACCATTTATTGTAGATGTCTGCTGGCTTCTGCCCGAGAATGAAAACAATTTGTTCTGACGGAGGATAATCCCTTCGGAGGGTGCACCACCAGCTGGCCGTGTCAAGGGCCAAGGTGCATCGTTCCTAGAAGCAGGATGTGGTCATGTGCCAAAGTCAGCAGAAACAAACAAATAGCCATGTCATACCCTCCATCCAAAGTCTAGTCTTCCCACCATGCCCAAACAGAAATAAAAACAGGATGCGGGAGCCACATCTAAATCAAGCGTTTAGTGCAAACATTTGCACACCTTGGAATGATCTTTGAGTTTTTCAAGGGAAGAACACCCTGGGAAGCATCTCATGGACATCTGGGGACATTTTGTGGCATCTGTTTTGCAAGCCGGGAAGAATAAATCCTACACTTAAAAGCATTGGGATTGTTTGCGCCATACGGCTGAATTTCTCTCTCACTCACTCTCTTTGATATGGTGAATCCACAGTCAAATATCTAGCAGGGTTTGTTTCAGTCGTCTTTAAGATGACCTCCCCACAGTGAGACAATATTCTCTTTCAGTGGAGGTCAGCAGGGCATGGCTTCTTGATCGTCGTACTCCTTCAGCCATTTACAAAAAAAGGAGGCCAAAAAAACAATAATAATAAGGACTTTCTGAACCAGCCTGTTTTACCCCGGTGTAGGCAAGTTAATACAGTCTGAAGGTAATTTTTAGACACCTTTGGCAGGTGTCGGCTTTGAGGAAGTTGATAGCACACTCTCAAGATCAGACGTAAGGGATTGTGTGATTACTGGTGCTTCCAGACCGCTGCTATTTTTTGGTGGGATTCAGTCACCTCACAACATAATCAGGTTGTGCAACGATAGCTGACTGGGAGGTCTTGCACAACAAACCCACTTCCCCCAAAGATTAGACGTTTTTCAATAAAGAAAGTGACAGGAAAATGCAGTGGAAAGTGTAGGATGATGCTTGCTTTGAGGTAATGTCTAAATTCCCCACAAACAAAGTAGAATACGTGCTCATTTAATAGTCGATGTTGTCTAATCTCCCTGAAAACAAATCTGAGTGAATGGTCAAGAATCAGGTCTTGGGCAACTATGTCAATTTTGGTTTCTCTCAGTTTTTCATTTTTAAATCTTAAATTCAGTTCTCCATATTTTACACATCAGTTTTAGCATTTTATTTTTTTTAAAGTCCTCATGAAAATTTATTTATTGCATTTATACCCCACCTTTTCCTCAAGATGTTCAAGGTGTCGTACATCGTTCTCCTCCTCATTTTATCCTCACAATAAGCCTGTTTACACCAACCCCCTCCCTCCAAAGATGGCCGACAGCAATGGATCATTTGGGCAAGAACATTTTTGAATCCTCAAGGTTGCTTGCAAACTTAACACCATTGCAACACATTCTTTTGTCCTTTCCAAGTAGTTGATTAGCTAAAATCAAAGTGGGGGAACCACTGTTTTGCGGCAACTAAAACTGCTTGTTTGATGTATATCTACTGTCTTCAGAAAGGGCTGTGCACAGTGACTCCCCATCCACACGCATTGCAGCATCTTTTAAAGCCTCTTAGCAGCACGGAAGAATTCACCCCTCCCAAGTTGGGAGTGTTTACCTTGAAGCTGACTGAATTCACCTTTAGCCGATCCCAGCAGATGGTTTTGCATTAAACATCTTGCTTGCTTGAGAAACTTCCCTCCCTTGCGTACTGATCCAGCAACACACCACACCTTTTCTGCAATGTGCACAACTCCAGATAAGACTTGTGAGTGGCGATTCATGAATTGCGTAAGTTCAGAGTTCAGCTTGGCCCAGCTCCCTGAGTCAGGCCAGATTTGGGGTTATTAAAGAAAACATGCCAAACCACAGCATTACCTTATTCCCACCTGCAATCATAAATATATCCCATGTTTCTTTAAAGTTTTGAGTTCACCAAAAGGTTTAGGCGGCTCAGTGAACATTTTCACTGGAGAAGTCCCATTAAAACAAATGGAATTGCAGTAAATGTCAGCTAGTCAATGGAATCATTTCTTTGTAAAATTTGGCCAGAGTTCAAAGTCAAATTCTAGTCAACTGGGTTCACGCAGTTCAGAGGTGCAATAAAGCTAAACTTGCAGTGTAGAAGTAGGACCACCCTGAATTCATTTCTGTCCAAAAGGCAGAAGAGCTCCCCAAATCTGTGTGGCTGCCCTGTGTGGTGAATGTGTGAACTGCAGTTTGCGGTCTTCTCCGTGAAGAACCTTCTGGACTGACTCCACCCACCCAACCTGAACCATTGTATCTGGGTAGGAAGGAGGAAAAAGGGCTTCTTTTCCCAGCTGAATGTTGCTTGAGCAACAAGGCCAATGTGAGTGTTGTTGGTTTCTCTCACTTGTGTCTGGGGCCCCTCCCTACTGGTTTGCTCTCTAATCTGGGCTGGTCTTCAGTTCTGACTCCCACTTCCAGTCTCCCAACTCACTCCAGACCAGTCTTTGGAATGAACCAGGCCTTTTTTTCAGTTGGAACATTCCAGAATACATTCCGGCACCTGTCAGGTGGGCGTCATTGCCATTATAAGACGACAAGGGTGGCATTCATGGTGAGTTCTGGCACCTTTTTTAATGTAGAAAAATAGCACTGGAATGAACTGATTCAGTTCAACTAATTCACCAAATTGATTAAAAAATCTCTGAATTACACCTGAAAGTAGTTCTTATAATTTCTGGGAGAACCAAACCTTTTGTGATGGAACTTTGGGAAATTTTAAATTGAATTCCGTTTTAATTTTAATTCAATAATTTATATTTATATTTATACAATAATTAATACTTCTGTGATTGTGGCCTTTGCATCTGCCATTTTCACCTTATTGAAGAACGATGTTTAAGGTTACAGATCATGATTGTTGAGAAAAATAGATTAAAAATGTGAGTGTTGTTGGTTTCTCTCACTTGTGTCTGGGGCCCCTCCCTACTGGTTTGCTCTCTAATCTGGGCTGGTCTTCAGTTCTGACTCCCACTTCCAGTCTCCCAACTCACTCCAGACCAGTCTTTGGAATGAACCAGGCCTTTTTTTCAGTTGGAACATTCCAGAATACATTCCGGCACCTGTCAGGTGGGCGTCATTGCCATTATAAGACGACAAGGGTGGCATTCATGGTGAGTTCTGGCACCTTTTTTAATGTAGAAAAATAGCACTGGAATGAACTGATTCAGTTCAACTAATTCACCAAATTGATTAAAAAATCTCTGAATTACACCTGAAAGTAGTTCTTATAATTTCTGGGAGAACCAAACCTTTTGTGATGGAACTTTGGGAAATTTTAAATTGAATTCCGTTTTAATTTTAATTCAATAATTTATATTTATATTTATACAATAATTAATACTTCTGTGATTGTGGCCTTTGCATCTGCCATTTTCACCTTATTGAAGAACGATGTTTAAGGTTACAGATCATGATTGTTGAGAAAAATAGATTAAAAAATTGTTCACATTACACTGAAGCTTTGATGCTTCCTTAGTCTTCTTAAATATATTTTATACTTTAGCAGAGCAGCTTGTAAACTTAGGAAGGTGGGTGTGTTTGTGTGAAATACCATGTAAATGAGTTGTGAATTGAGCTGGAATGGAATTAGTTCCAATTTGGAAGGGATGAACTGGAATGGATTGCTTTTTAAAATGTACTTTCCCAGCACTGCTCCATAGCCTGCCCTGATCATGCTTTTCTTTGGAAAACCTTGTGCTTGGGGTTATGTGAAGGGCTGGCCTGCAGGTTAAGACCTGTGATGCCTCAGTCCCATGTAACAGCTATCACTTGATGCTGCAGCGATCACTTGGCAAGACTGTGTGTGGGAGCCATCTCAAAGCAGTCCATAGAGATCTTGTGATCAGTTCACACATCAAAAACGAGGTGATATGCAAGGCAAGCCATTGGTATAGAGCTGCTTGTCCTATGGGTTCTGCAGTTTTTAACACACTGACCAAACAGTTCCATTTTGTGGTTTATGGATGTGAGGCAAATATGGTTTTGCCAGATCTGGGCAGCAAGTTGCTATACAGGAAAATCTGCCTTAAATAGCCAGCTCACTGCAATTGCTTTTAAGGCGGCTGCCATATGGCTATGTTTGTTTGTTTGCTTTGGAAGATTAGGCTTAGTAATTTCTTTCAGTAATTTTCTTTATATAAGTGAATTGTTTGTGATCTTATACATCTGCTGAAAATATTTGGCATGTGGCATCCCTTCCGACTCGACTTCCAACAAAAATAGAAATGGGAGCAGAAATTGCCAATGTTTGCTTATTCATCCCATGTCCAGAACAGGAATCAATCCAGTGACTATGATCAGTATTTACTGTTGTTGTTGCTGCTGCTGCTGCTGCTTTCAGTCCACAATTGATATGCAATTGTTTACACACACACACACACACATCTTTGGCATTGTGTTTCCTTTAAGTTGAAATGAATGGGGTGGAATAAAATAATGACAACATAATTTATGTGCGTAAGTGCATTACGTAAGTTACATCATTTCACCACAGTGGACAGCAAGCAGAATAATGTGAGTTTGGGCAGAAGATGAATTGCAGCGGAATGGAAACCACGCTGCATACAATGGAGTGGAAATGATGCCTTCCTACATCCCTACACTCAGGTAGAGCGGACACTTATGGATTGTCAAAGAAACGGGTGATAGATTTGCATAAAACTCATATGTGCCAATTTATATGTATAGTTGCATACTTAGATATAATTACTGCAATTTAAATAGACATATATTTCATCTCAGCATAGTGGGGAACACTGTGGTCTTGCAGACAAATGTGTGAACAGCTGTTTAACCAGGTCCTGTTGATGGGCAACTTCAAAGCCCCTGCTCTCTCTCCTTATGGTTTGCCATCTTTAAATCAGACCTGGACATTTCAAAAAGAAGGCTGCTTCACATACTTGCACTCAGGTGCTGCTTGTGGGCTTCCCACAGGCATCTGGCTGGCCACTGTGAGAACAGGATGCTGGACGAGATGTGCCTAGATGTTTTTCTGTAGAACATGTGGCTATCCTACACTCAAGAGACAATGGATTCAGACACCTGAGGTTTAGTAAATCCCATTCTAAATCTGGACATTCTTCCAAATCATACATGTACATATGGCTGGAGGAAAAATATTTGAATTACAAAATATTGCAAAGAGATGGATAGACATTATTTGAAATGGCACGAGATATAATGTATCCAATGGAGTAAATGGATAAATCTCTCACTTCATATATATATATATATATATATATATATATATATATAATTTGTCTTGGTTTGTATGCGCAATATTTATTGAAGTTAGTTGGGGCGAGAGGGCAAGTTTTACTCACAATAGAAACACTGAAGTAAGGTCCACTAATTTCAATGGGTCTGTTCTGAGTAAAGCTTATTTGAAGACTGCCAATGATTGGAGAAACCCAACAATCACAGCTTTTCCTTCAGCCCTGCTCAAAGGGATGGAACCTGCAAGAAGGAAACTATTAACTAACATGGCAGGGGACCTTGGCTGAATGAGACTGAGCACCGAGTAGATAATTACAGAAGGATCTTGGCCATCAGAAGGGCATTGCTGGATGCAAACTACTATATAAAGTGGTATGGACCACCATTCTTTGAGAGGATGGTGGAAAAGGTATGGCCCTGTAGTTCTGAAGGACCCCTGTATGGAAGCAACCTTGGTCATTAGAGAAATGCAAGAACCCTTCTAGCTGGGTGGCACACTATTATGTGCAGGTGGACAAAGATAGGAGTTATGATTTCCTTTACATTATTCCTCGGCGTTGAGTTGTTGTTGTTGTTTATTAACCACCACCTGAGTGGGACCCAGGTGGCCAGGGCCTCCCCTGCTGTCCCACAGTGTCTGGCGTTGGGGAAATGCACCAATCCTTTTCCTGGTGTGCCATCTGTTCTCCTCACCTCGCCATCCCTGCATGCAAGACATCTGCTTTGTAACCTGATACAGCTCAATAGAAACGGCATTGCTTCTGTTTCATCTTTTCCTTGAGTGCTAACCTAACAAAGGAAAGGCCACATATTTTTTTTATTTTCTGTTGCTTTTTTAAGACGGGAGAATTAAACCTTAAGGTTCATAAAACAGGAGCCCGGGTAACAAAGAAATCTCCGGGCTTCTCTTTCAGTTTTACAATTCAAGCTTAAAGTCATCCTCAGTGTGGACTTTGTGGGTCGTGAAAAGATTTTTGATGGGAGTCTCTGCGTCATGACAATAGCGATGCACTTGTTAGGATTTCACCAGCACAAATCAGGTTATTTATGCTCTGTCGATGTATGTGCTAGATATGCACGTCTACTCAGAGGTAAGCCTCAGAGAGTTCATCTGTTTCTGTATAAAACTGCTTATAGACCACCTTACGAGGGCACAGCTCACCCGAGGGGGCTTGCATCTCATAAAAACACACTGATGTTCAGAAGGCTGCCAATTTAAAAGCAGCAGTTTAACAAGCATTTTTAAAAACATAGGCTGGTTTTAAATAAATAAGCAGCAAAAAAGAAATGCAGCCCATTCAGGAACAGGCCTCTTGAGAAAAGCCAACCCTGCTTAAATATTTGAAAAGTTGGGGCTTCCTTCACCTCTACAGTGGTACCTTGGGTTAAGAACTTAGTTCGTTCCGGAGGTCCCTTCTTAACCTGAAACTGTTCTTAACCTGAAGCACCACTTTAGCTAATGGGGCCTCCCACTGCCGCTGCGTGATTTCTGTTCTCATCCTGAAGCAAAGTTCTTAGCTCAAGGTACTATTTCTGGGTTAGCGAAGTCTGTAACCTGAAGCATCTGTAACCTGAAGCATCTGTAACCAGAGGTTCCACTGTATTTCCATCATTTATATCCTGCAGCTTCAAAATAAACTTATATTTCCAGGGCAGCTAACAAAGGAGTAAGAAACAATAGAAGCGCAATTTTTTAAAATGTAGAAAATAGTGTGTATAACAGGTGTGGGGAACCTTTGGCCCTTCAGATGTTGCTGAATTACAAGTGCTGTCAGCCCCAGCAAGCATAGGCATCCTTGAACATTGTTCAGCAAAATCTGGAGGGCCAAAAAATCCCCATACCTGGTGCATGGGACTGTAGCCTTTTTTACACTTCATCTTTGCTTAGGACTAATTTACCTAAGAGGATGCTTCAGCTTGAATATTCCTGTCCAGCAACTGCACAGCTTTTCAGATAGGGCACTACTGAGAGTACCACTTGTCCCAGAGGTTCACGTTGTTGCTGGTGGTAGTGGTGATGGTGGTGGTTTGAATTCATACCCAACCCTTCTACAAGAAACTGGACTTTTAGTGTTGCAGCTCGAGCCCTCTGGAATCAATTACCAGCTGAAATTAGACATGGAGCCCCTGCAGATTGGTGTTTTATTGCAGCTGTATGAAGCAACATGTTCTAGACACGACAATAGGGCGTCAGTGGTAGGTTCCTTCTACTTCAATTTGATGTGCTATGCTTCCCCAGTACTGTCTAGAGGGGCTATAGAGCAACAAAATTGGGACAAAAATGAACCAGAACATTTGTGCTATAGAAAGTTACGGCATGCTACCAGATACGCACTGATTGGAAACAAAGCAGCGTTTTGCAGCTGCAAACAGTATTGAAATTGTAAACCTGTAAGAATGTATTGTTGTAGAGAAGGTTTTAATCGTTTTTAGAATTTACATCATTTGCATTTTAATTTTATCCTGCTGTACACCGTTTTGATGGCCTCAGGCTGCAACGTGGTTTATACATTGTGAATCATCCCTATTATCCTGGGGTCTCCGCAAGAGCGGATAAAAAGTTTGCTGTATTAATGGGCCGTATACAAAAAGCACCGTTATTCTTTTCTGATCGGCAGCTGCTAAAATAAATTCAGTTCGAGGCTGTCTGCGGTCAAAGTGACATAATTTGTGATATAATTAAATACACACAACTGTGTTTAAATAACATTAAGGGTCCAGCTCAAAGCAAACCCAAGGCCGGAAATCAAAAGTAATATTGAACTTCCACTTTTAGGTCCAGCTGATGTGAATAAAAAGTGTGTTGTGGGTGGTGTGTTGGCTACAGCTCTACAACTGCTAGATTTAAGTAGGCCTGCCAGTCCCGTTCCCCCCTTTGCGGGATTCCTGCGATTTCAGCAGGTAGATGATATTCAACAGGTGAAGCATTCTGCTACACACATCCCTGGGGAATCCTAATAATAAGCTCTTTTAGTTTTATCCTTTGCAATACGTTCATGAGTATATAGTACACAGCGGTGGGGAGCAAAATTGGCAAGAAATGCAGCATTTCTCAGTTGTCTAAGCAGAGTTCTCTCATTCTGGCCAACTAGGGCACACCATTCCATCTCTTGTTCCAGTCTCCAATCCACCATCACCATCCTCAAAAAGTCAGTATTCTGGACTGAGGGAGTAGGCTCAGTCCTTGCTGGGTTATTCTGGGTTTTTGTTTCTAAATATATTTTTGTACTTCTGTAAGCTTTCTGCAAACCCCCCCCCCCCACAAAAAAGTGCTGATGTCCCCTCCTCCCCTTCAGCTTGCATAGTGTCATTTCCACTATAAAAATATCTACATGCAGAAAATGAGCTTGGTATTAGTGTATAGGATCCTTGGTCATAGATTTAATCACCAAACTAAAGAAATTTGGGGTAAACGGTTAAAACCAAGTGTCAGGGAACTGCCATCAGTACTGGAGCGAGAGCGCAAAAGCCAGAGGGATTCCAGAGGGTGTCCAGGGATCGGGAGAAACAGCCCATCTTCTGGAAAAGAGAATCAGCGTAGCACCAGTGGAGAAGGGGGGCAGGTGGGGGAAGTGGTGAGGCGGTCCCATGACTCCTTGCCTGGGACCAGCGGGGAGACTAGGGGTCCTCCGTTGCCCATGCCCTCCCTGCGCAGAAGGCTTCCGCGCAGAGAGGGTAGGCGGAGACTAGGCGTCAAAGAACTTCTTTGCTGGAAGAAGTTTAAGAAACGCCCACTCACGGATTCTGCCAGCGATTGAGACAGCCACGAGTGAGTGGCTGTCCGGACAGAGGAGGTTCACTTTGGCAACCCAGCCAGGTGTTTGCACCCAGCCAGCAAGATAGGCACCTGCTTACGCACAAGCCACCCCCTTAGGAACCATTACACCAAGTAAATCAACTTTTTTGCTCCTAGCAGAGGAGCAATTTTAATTTCTCCAAACTAGGAAGAAGGAAATTCATCAGGTAAACCTCTTCATTCAATTGTTGCACCTAATATTTGTTAGGGAAAGCTTCATCTGCTGAATTTCTGCTTGTCATGTGGTTGTAAAAGGTACAGTAGCCCTTTAACGAAGCAGTCAATCCTGTCTCCGAGACTTAATACTGTATCCAATACCTGCCCTGCCCAGAGTCCTACTGAATCTTGAAATTCCCCAGTATAGTGGTACCTCGGGTTACAGACGCTTCAGGTTACTGACTCCGCTAACCCAGAAATAGTACCTCGGGTTAAGAACCTTGCTTCAGGATGAGAACAGAAATCGTGCGGCGGCAGCACAGCTTCAAGTTAAGAACAGTTTCAGGTTAAGAACGAATTAAGTTCTTAACCCGAGGTACCACTGTACACTAGGAGACAAGGCAGCACCAGCCTGTCCTTTTCATTAATCTCCAGTTATTATCGTTAACATGCTGCTTCTTATTTCAGTGATCTGAACTAAAAAATATGACAAATAACAAAATCAAATACAATAAAAAAAATAATCCACATTTTAGAGCAGCGCAGAACAATTAGATGAAATCTCTTCTTGAACAAGAGCAGGGAAACCATTTCCAGCCTGAGGGCCAAATTCCATCACAAGTGAGTTCCCAGGGGCCGCATGACAACAGTGGGTGGGACAGTGGATGTGACTCCCAGAGGCTGCAGTCCAAACACAAAAGCCAGAGGTTTCTACACTTACATCCAAGCAAGCAAGCAAGAGGCCCTGTTAAGAGTCCAAGGTCATATTCTAGTTAGGCAAAAGTTGTGGAGAGAGGCGTGGAGCAGGGCCAGTGAGGAGGTGGGGCCCGGGAAGGGTCTAGAGGGCTGAATGACTTGCTCTAAGTGCTCTGAGAGCCAGCGTGGTGTAGTGGTTAAGAGCGGTGGACTCGTAATCTGGTGAACTGGGTTGGCTTCCCCGCTCCTCCACATGCAGCTGCTGGGTGACCTTGGGCTAGCCACACTTCTTTGAAGTCTCTCAGCCCCACTCACCTCACAGAGTGTTTGTTGTGGGGGAGGAAGGGAAAGGAGATTGTTAGCCGCTTTCAGACTCCTTCTGGTAGTGATAAAGCGGGATATCAAATCCAAACTCTTCTTCTCTTCTTCTACATTTGGCCCTTGAATCTGAGTTTCCCCACCCTTGCTCTTGAACATTTGGCTCTTTGGTTTGCTACAAACCAAAGCAAATAGCATATGGGAACCCTCCTAAGTACTAGCAGAGCATAGAAATATGGGGGACACCCAGCCCCAAGCACCAACTACTGCAACTATGCGTGTATAGCATGCCCTATATTTCTCTAATGAAAATAGGGACATCCTGATCCATAACAAAAACAACAACAACAACATTATTTATACCCTGCCCATCTGACTGGGTCACCCAAGCCACTCTGGGCAGCTTCCAACATATATAAAAACACAAAAAAACATTAAACATTAAAAAAAAACTTCCCTATACAGGGCTGCCTTCAGAAGCGTTCTAAGGGCTGTACAGTTACTTATCTCCTTGTCTCGGGGATCGCATAACCATACCCTGCTACGTTTCTCCGATGAAGATAGGGACGTCCCAAGGAAAAGCGGGACATTCTGGGATCAAATCAGAAACCGGGATGGCTTCTGTAAATCCAGGACTGACCTTGGAAAATAAGGACAATACTCTCACTTTTGCTGGTGCCTCCCCAGCTTAATCTCACCAACACTGAATGCTCTACTTAAGTTCCTCACTTTCTTCTACCAGGTGTAGGGAAACTTTTCTCAGGCCAGGGGAGACATTCCCTTCTGAGCAACCTTCCAAATGTAAATGTAAATGTTGCCTTTGCACAGTAGGTCAGTCCAAAGCCAACGCCCCTCTCATCCTCCATCCAGGCAAGGAAGAGGCATTTTTGGAGCTCAAGGGCACATTCCAGCCAGGCAAAAACTCAAGGGGTGTGTGAAGCTGGCCTGGTGGCCTGGGGAGAGTTCTGTGGGTGGGACAGAGAGGCATGGGGGACTGCATTCAGCCCCTGGGTCGGAGGATCCTCTCCCCTGCCTCCCCCAATAGCCAGATAGCATCCTTGGGGTTCAGACAGAGAAGAAGGGCAGCGGACCAGACCAGGGAAGGAAAGGCTGAACCGTGACTTTCTTCTACAGGGAGTGCCCTGTATCACCCTCCTTTTGGTTGAAGGTGAACCTGAGTCTTCTGGGGCCTGAGAAGTATGCTGATCCAGGTGGCTAAGGTGGGAGAGGCCATAGAACAGGCTGTACCACTTCCAGTTTCAAGGGAGTGGAGCCACAGCCAAATGGTTCCCCACCTTAAAATGAGCACCACTCAAATAGGGCTGGGCTCAAGCTTTGCTCTCTGGTGTGCTAGTTTTGCACTTACATAACATTTCAGAAATTTTTTATTGCTGCACAGCAAGCTCTGGAAGAGCACTGTATACCAAATCCTTCCGATCCCTTGGAGATCATTACATAACAACCCAGTATTTTATTAGCGTATAATGGCTGCATGGTAAGCCAGCCCACGCCATCTCAAATTCCAGCTCCTTTTGACTCAGATCCTTTTCTAGTGAATCCAGAGACGGCTCGTTGGGGATACTCTGTGTGGCAATACCTCTGATTCCCAGGCCAGATGTTGGTTCTGAAGCAGAAGCAAATACAGGCAAATGAGATGCTCATCCATAGCCCAAGTCTGAATGCATAATAGTTAGGGTGGAGGGCACTCGTGATCTGGTCCCCTCTCCCCCATAGAGGAGGTAAGATTGTCAGGAACAAGCGGGAGATGTTGGCATTCAAGTCAAATTCTTTGAATACATCGCCTGGACTGTTGCCTTCTTTTTCCAGAGTTAGCTGTACTGCTAGGGATTGGGGGCGGGGCAGAGAAAAATGTTTGATTTGCATTTTTATATGAACCTCCCTAATTTGCACTTTATGGACCAATAAATGAGCAAACTCAGCTATCCTTCAGAATTCACGCTTCTCTGAATTTTGCGGCACCTGGTCTCCGGCCGCAAGAAGTCCCCGGAAATTAGTGGAAACATAGTGTGCAAAATGACATTCCATTAGGAAAATGGCTTGCAAAATTGCATATGTTTGGCAACATTTGGCATCCCTAAAATCACAGAATTGTAGAGTTGGAAGGGACCCTGAGGACCATCTAGTCCAACCCCTGCAATGCCGGAATACGCAGCTGTCCCATATGGGGATCAAACCTGTGACCTTGGTGTCGTCAGCATCTTGCTCGAACCAACTGAGCTACCTCGTATACCGATCTCCATGCAAACTTTTAGAATTAAAAATCACATACTGATTATGAAACAGGGCAAGCTGAACTTAAGGTTGGAACAACGTGAAAGGGAGAGAATCTGAAATCCACAGCTTTGTCCATTCTCACAAGCTACCTTTTGCCAGCCTGCCTATGCAGCACAGCTATTTATCAGAATCCCACCCGGACTAGCACTTCCTTCCCCACTTTGATGGACAGATCTAGAGGGCAAAACAGGCACAAAACACCCCCTCCCTGTTTTTAGATTTTGGCAAAAAAAGACAAAGAAGCTAAGAGAGGGAGAGAAACATGTTGATCATTATTCTCTTTCTTCTTTGCCCTCCTCCCTCCCCGTTTTTCACCAAAGAGAAATGTGTGGAGAGAGACCAGGCGTCTTCACTGCTCTCTGCTCACCTGCAATCTCTGTTTGCGTTGTTCTGTGGCAACATTGGTCCCCTGGTTTTCAGCAGCAACAGCATAAAAGCACTAGGAGAGCATAAACAGGAAACTTGTGTTTAGGTGGGAGTTCCCAGGAATTTTGTTCTGCTGACCACAAAGGCCATGGGAGAAAGGAAGTAGGAAAAACACTGTAAATACCTGGGTGACTAATAACTTTGTGCTGCTCAGCTGCCCTTTTTGGGACATGCATCTTTCTGTTCTTTCCATGCAGGACGAGAGGGGAGGGCACCGTCCAAGGACGAGGCACAGAGACTTCACAGGTTTCTTGTCTTGGTGGTACTTACATTCTGCCTCTCTGCAGTGCTTTGTGACTCTCCTACCAGATGCGGTGTTACAAAGTCATTTTACAGTGCCATCCCATCTACTCAAAGCCAAACAAGTCACACTGAGATGAGTGCGACACACTCCCAGTGTGTGTCTAGGATTGCAGCCTCAATCTTGCATAACACTAGCCTTATAAACTCCTGGGAGTTTCTGCACCAACAAATGTTTTAATGTAGGGTCCTTTGTAAGGAATGCTGAACTGGCCCAGCGGGAGCTGACCTAGGATATTGCCAGAGCAATGTAGTGGAAAACCTCAGCCCACTTTAAACATTTGCTAACCCATGCTGCCGATACAGGAAAACTCTTACAGCTGCTGCATGTGGGAGAATGTGATGTTTTTAAAAACCCTAACCTGCTGTGTGCAGGTAACCAGTGCATGCTGTCAGCTGCAGTGCATGTGTTGGCAGCTGTAGCCTGAGCGCATGGGCTGTGCACATGACGGTGCAGTGAATGCGGCAGGGACCGTTGGGGCATCTCTCTCCGAGGACACGTCGCTGGCGCAAGGACTGTGCCTGGGGTAAAGCAGCACTGCTTAAATCTCGGAGAACAGAAATGCATTGAGATCAAGGTAACTCCCACTGCATCTTAAGAGCCTTTCAGCCACCGACAGGCTAAAACTTACTCCTTTATGAAGCTGCTACGGTGGAATCGCTTACGAAAGATCAGTGGAAGAGCAAGATGGGCTTTGAGTTTCGCTCGACATGTGTAGGATGCTTCTGTATTGCCTGCTACAGCAGGGATGGGGGACATTTTTCCAGGGCTGCACTTCCTCATAGATAACCTTCTGGGATTGGTATTCCAGAGGTGGGTGGAGCCAGAGGGGAAAGTGGGCGGAGCAATGGATGTAGGCTACATTTCAGCCACACAAAAGCTGTAGGGTTCTGTGCTGACATCTCTCTTCATGCTGCAAGCAAGGGCCATTATCACAATTTGAGACTTTCCAGCCAAGCCAAAGTCCCCAAGGGGGCTGTGGGTGAGGGATGTTGTCTGGGAGAGTAGAGAGGCCTGGAGGTCCACATTCAGCCCTGCAGGGCCAGCTATCCCCTCCTTCCTGAGCTACAGCATCAGCATGGTCAGCACAGGATTCATTGCCATCTGTGCAAAATGACCATCCCTTTCATCCAGCAGAGGCTGTTGGCTGAGCCATGCTGACGGGGAAAGGGGGGGAAGGAGAACAGGATGTGTGGCAGAGTGGTGCTTAAGCTCTGTAAAGAGAGTTGCCAGCACTCGAGGCTACTTTGAAAGCAAGTTTATAGACCTTAAAACCTAATTGCATCATTGGAGGTGGGGAGCTTTCAAGCTAGAATATATTTAGATCCTGGATGAAATCCTTGCTCCCCTAGTAATGGTCTCTTGCCATCCCTTTGTTTCCCAAAAGGCACTTTGCCTTGGGAGCAACTGGCTGGCTGGCACATGAGACAGGATTCTGGACTAATGGGCCCTTGGCTTGCTTCAACAGGCCTCTCCTTGTCCTCCTGGAACAAGGAGGGCAGGGGAAAATATTCCGACTGCACACACAAGTACTACCTGGAATTCAAGCTACAGTCTTTCCCAGTCAGCATCCCTTTGCAATGCAATCCCCAAAGTGCCCCAAGTTTAAAAAGCACCTTGGCAGCTCGATACAAACTCTGCCAACAAGCAAACTTGCATATGCCCCCGAGAGACTTTTTCTCTCCTATTGGCAGATCTTTGACTGAGTCATCCTATTGTGCTTTACTGTTAGGGATGCTTTCAGAGCAGTTTAAGGATTCAAGGTAGATGGCTGACGATTGCAAAACCCGACACACACAGAGAGAGCATTTTAAGATGACTTAAGGCTGCATAAGAGAAGCATCAGCCTCTCTCACACTCATGGCCCAAACAGATTTCTTTCGTCCTGCTGATCAAACAGTGTCCACAGGTTTTTGGAGCGTTTACCAAAAACCTGCATAATCTTTGAACGACAAGGAGAGTAGGGTGACTGCACATGCCATGGGCAGCGGTGCTGTTGTAACCGTACCATCAAATCTCTGGGAAAAGCTTTCTCTCACCTCACTGGTACTCTGTGTGCTGTTAGACAATAAGAAGACCCTTTGGTAATTTGTTGCCTACAAGCTGCGCTCTGTCTCCCTCGCCCAAGGATGTTACACTGATTCTGAAGCAGAGCATGTTGAACAAAAGGGCGAAAACACCCCGTTGCACTCGCATTGTCTAAGAGGATTTGGATGAAAGTAGCCAAATCTTCACTCCCCTTGTTTTATACTGAAGCAGCAGCTGGAGGTGGGAGTCATGTATCTCTTTGTACGAGGTTTGCCCATTAGATCCCCAAAGGGATTTCCATTGTTACCCAGAGGGGCCCTCTGAAAGGAGAGCTTTTCTTCCTTTCTTCCCCGGCTACGAGCACAGCTTGGAAGATGTTTTGTCTTTTAAACTGACCGGCAGCAGCTTTCGCTGATCTGCATCTTGCATGTGGCAGAGATGGGGAAGGAATGGATTTCGAAGTGGGGCCATCTGTACAGAGCAAAACTGGCAAATCGGGGGTGGTTCGCGGGTCTCAGTGGTTTCCCTGCAAACACCGAGGACTGTCTGGCTAAACTGAAGACATCTGGCCAACTTAATTTAGAATGCAGGGTCTAATTTCACTGGAAGGCTCAGGCCCATTTGCCACCGAGATAAACTCCAGATTGGCAACACTGGGGCAGAAACTGTTACAGGCCTACATTTCAGTAATGAAGAAATTCACCTCCCTTGGGGGAGCAGATTAGTGCTGGAGTCACAGTACAGATCACCTTCAAGGCAGGAAGAAAAAAAAGCCAGTGGAGTCCAACCATTTTAGATACAGAGTGCAGGGGAAATGCTGTATTCCAGCTAACCAGGAAAGGGGGGATATAGGGGAGTGGGAATCCTATGGACTGGTGCTCATAACAGCTTTGACAATGGGTACTTGGTATTGGCAAATGAGTCATCTGTCTGGTTCAGTGTGGGCACAATCGGAAAACTTGCATATTGTATATATCCACACGTTTGCACAGAGATTTGGCTGGGGCTTGCTCTTTGGAGCATGTGGTGCCAATATTCTTCAGACCTTATTGGGTTCTGGTCTGTTTCCAAGCATGATTCAGAAGTGCTGGTGATCACCTGCAAAGCCCTAAGTAGTTTTGGAATAGGATATGGAAAGGGTTGTCTTCTCCTGTAAATTCCTGCCCATCCACTTAGGTCATCTATGGAGGTGCTGGTTTGTAGACGGAAAGATCTGTGTTGTGGAGATTTTGGGTGGTGTGCCAGATACAGATCCCTGCTCATGGCAATGAAAGCAGCTAACAGATCTGCCATGAGCACCAGGTAGTTGCTAGGAATACAGTTGTACCTTGGAAGTCAAACGGAATCCGTTCCGAAAGTCCGTTTGACTTCCAAAACGTTCGGAAACCAAAGCAAGGCTTCTGATTGGCTGCAGGAAGCTCCTGCAGCCAGTTGGAAGCTGCAGAAGCCCTGTCGGACATTTGACTTCCAAAAATAGTTTGCAAACTGGAACAGTCACTTACGGGTTTGCGGCTTTCAGGAGACAAAACGTTCGGGAACTAAGCTGTTCCAAAACCAAGGTATGACTGTACATACACCAAGCAGACCCCAAGATGGCCATATGAAATTGACTAGATCAGATCAGCAGCTTTTGGTTTGGCAAATTTCCCCCTTAGGAGGCACTCCTACGAGGACGGGTTCCAGAGCACTGCTATGAAGTAGACATAGCCTTGTACTGCTTTTTAAAAGGAGCACGTGTTTAGATATGCAAATCTGGGGAAGTCACCATCCTTTTCTATGCTTTTAAAATGCATTAGAAGAAGTTCCAAAGCTGTTTGGGGCTTGAAGAAGGGCACATGATGCGCACGACATTGAAACTGAATGGTACACCACTTCTTGCACTATTGCTGTAAACCACCATTGGCTCATTCATGGTGCTGCTTTGGGGGCTTCAGAATTCATCACAACCGCTTTGACAGGGTAAGATATATGCCACAAATGCAATGCCACAATGACTATTAAATGCTATTATCTGTACAGTGGTACCTCGGGTTACAAACACCTTGGGTTACAGACTCTGCTAACTCAGAAGTAGTACCTCGGCTTAAGAACTTTACCTCAGGATGAGAACAGAAATTGTGTGCCAGCAGCAGCAGGAGGCCCCATTAGCTAAAGTGGTAGCTCAGGTTAAGAATGTTTTCAGGTTAAGAACGGACCTCCGGAACGAATTAAGTACGTAACCAGAGGTATCACTGTACATAGCTTTGGTCTGGTGCCTGATTTGGAGGCCCATGATGATGCAGCAGCCGTGCTGGGTCAGTACTTAAGACACAAGACAGCCTGGGAACCTGAGGTACGATGCTTGAAGTTCCATCATGGATGAAAAGCAGAATGTACACATAATGAAATAAAATAATAGCAGCTGGGTCATTTGATTGCTCTCAGATTTCATTCCTGATATGCCTTGTCCTTTTTACTATGTGCTCTGAACTTTAGCCAAATAAAATAAATATTTAATCAACTGTTTATCCCAGTTAATTTGAACCTTCTGTTCTTAATCTGTAAACACTAATAACCGACCAACTGGGTTAAACCCAATTCCAAAGCCTTTCAGTAAGATGCGAATGGCAAATCGACTATTAATGTTCTCTGCATACTGTGGGGGGGGGGGACTATTTAGCAGCGGCGCAGCTCTGGAAAATGCCTTTGAGCTTAAACCTGAGCAGGTTTGTAAAGCTATTGCGCTGAACAGAACTTACTTCTGAGTAAACATGCACTGATTGGCTCAGGCTGCATGTATATATCTTAGCCTGTATGGGTCAACCGAAAGCATAAGCAAAAATCTCCACTTGAAAAGATAGGCGACTTGACTGCAATGGGATTTGGAACCTTATGTGTATTGAAGGACTGAGGCGTATTCATACCATATGTTTAAAGCACAGTGATACCACTTCAAGCAGTCATGGCTTCCCCCAAAGGATTATGGGAGCTGTAGTTTGTTAAGAGCACTGAGAGTTCTTAGGAGACCTTCTCTGCTCACAGAGCTACAATTCTGTGCCAACGTGGTGTCATGCTTAGAGTTTCAAACCAGGACCTGGGAGACCAGGGTTCGAATTTTCCCACTTAGCCATGAAGTTCACTAGATTACCTTGGTTCAGTCACTGCCTCCCAGCCCAACTTACCTCACAGGGTTCTTGTGGGGATTAAATGAGGAGGGGGGGAACCTTAAGAAAAAAGGTGGATTATAAATGAAGTAAAAATAAATGGATACTTCAGAGGGAACTCTGGGATGGTGTGACCATATCTAGAGGAGATTGCAGACCCCTCTGGAGAACCACCCACTAGCAAGATCTCAGTCACCTCTGGATTAAGCTTCAGTTGATTGACCGTCATTCAGTCTGCTATTGTGACCGGACATGGGGGCAGCAAACCCACGGCATCACCTGTAGAAGAAGAAGAAGAAGAAGAAGAAGAAGAAGAAGAAGAAGAAGAAGAAGAAAGGAAACAGCTGCTTGCCATCAGGCTGCTGATGGCAGCACACTCTAAAACTCTGTACGATCCCTTTCAGCAGATTCATGCAGGTATTAGATAACACAGGGGCTAAATTTACCCTCTTTGAGTGGGGTCTGGGGCTGTTTGTCCAAGTAGGAGTTGAACCATGGCAATGTCAGTTGCCCAAGAAGTAAACCATGGTAAACAGTACTAGAAGCCACTGAGAGATAAAGGAGAATCAACAGGTTCACACTCTTCCTGACTTTCTCCCAACCCAGAGCACCCTATAGGGCAACCAAAGCGGTATCTGTGACCGAACCCCAATTAAAATAGATCTAGAAGATCGGTCCCCAACAAGAGCACCTAGATCTGTCTGGCAAGTTGCTTGTTGCCATGCCTCCCTATCAACCCAGGATATTTTATTTTTCCAGTGAGCCTGTAGTCAAAGGAGGGGTGTGTTGCCTTTTGGGGGCGGGAGAAGTCAAATTCAGGCCGCCCCCTGAGCAGGCAGCCTCCTTCTCTCTGGGCTCCACAGCCTCTGTTTGCTCCCTGCCTCTTTCCCCTTTATTCACTTGCTCATTCATTCACCATCCATCCATCCTCCCTCTAAGTCTCACACATATCCATTCATTCACACACACACACACACACACAGGCACACTACAAACAAATCTCAGTATACATCAAATATAAAGATGCATTTGAACTTCCTGGCCTGCCTATTTACATGACACCCATTATGAATGGCTTTCCAGGGCCATCGCAGTTGTGTGTGTGACACAGCTAACTGTCCCCAGCTGTACAATTTCTAGCTCAGAATTCAATTTATGAGCATGTTTGATGTTAAAACGTACCCATGAGCTTGTAGTTTATATACATTTCTGACAACTGTTGTTAGGCTGTGCTATTGGTATGGCGATAGCCTGTCTGTGGTGGGAGGGGGCAGGGGGAGGGGAGCAGTCCCAACTAGGAGGCTCCATCCAATTATCTCGCTTAACAAAAGCGCTGCTGCAGACATTGAGCTGTGGAGCAGCTGAAGCAGGCCTGACAGGGGAAAGGCTTGCATATGGAAGAGGGTGGATTCCTCAGCTGCACAAACAATCCCAGGAAGACTTTACTGGGGTTACTTTATCCTTAGAGGACAACTTTAAACCTCCATCGCAGTTCAAGGGATGTGCAGAATGAGTTCCATTTCATCGTTACTTTTGTACCCATTCTTCCTTCCTAGAACCTAAATGGTCTCTCATCTAGGTGGCTATGTTCTTTAGAGCCTGGGCTGAATCAAGATTTATTTGTTTAGCTCAGTGGTTCCCAAACTTTTTCGACCACCTCTCCCTTTTTCACCATAAACTCATCCACGGTGTCTCCTACTCTATGAAACATATTGTTCAGAATAGCAATTTGCGTGAACCACGAAGGAAAATAACAACATGCTCAAATTCAAAACAGTAACTTTGCCTGAATTCGTATGTCGCATGACTCTACGACCTAGAATCATAGAATTTGTTGAGTTGGAAGGAACCACGAGGGTCCTGTAGTCCAGCCCCCTGCAATGCAGGCATCTTTTGCCCAACGTGGGGCATGAACCCACAACCCTGAGATTCCGAGTCTCAGGCTCAACTGACTGAGCTATCCAAAGGAAGGAAGAGGAAGCAGGAGGCATTTGAGTTTCCTCTCTTCTTTCCATGTTCCATAATGCTTGAAACCTCTCTCAGGTAAGGACTTTAACAGCATAATAAGAGCTCATCTACCCCAATATGCTGCCCCCTCTCTCAGAGGCCAGTTGACGGAAGCCTGCAAGCTGGATGTGCCAGTGATGCTGCCACCAAACTCAGGGAGGAGGATGAGCCGAGGCTTCTCCCAAGCCTTGATGGCTCTCCATGGCTTCCACTGCTGGCCTCTTCCCTTGGGCAGCTCATAGCGGCTGCTGGAGAGCAGGCGAGGAGGAAGAGAGGCCACCAAAGCCCAACCCTGTGTGATCCACCAGCTATGAGGGTGAGGGCAGGGCCTGCCTGCGTGGAAAGAAAGCAGGAGCAGAGTGGAGCGCAAGGAGACTTGATGGTTTTTTAAAAAATTATTTGTGCATCTACACCTCATCTTGCCCCTTTCTAAAATTTATTCATTGGTGTGTGTTTTTCTTTTTGTAAAGCTTATTGTAAATCTACTGAGGAATGGAGGTGGAGGGTATGTGTGCTGTGCCCCATTGGTGTTGTGGTGGCAACACTCTCCCTTCTTCTGATAGGAATTGTTCTGCGAGGGTGGGGGACAAAAAATGGAGGGTCATCTTTTGGGGGGGAGTGAAAAATGTCCCTATTTTCACCTGAAGAATGTTGGAGGGTATGCACCTGTGTTGTCTTTTAGGTGTCTGTTGCAGACTTTCCTCTTTCATCCATCCTTCTAAGTGGAGATCCATGCCCCTAAGCCATTATCTGCACTGGGTTTCAAATTGTTTTTATATATGTAATTGTTTTATATATGCTCAATTGTATTGTGGAATTGCTTTGAGATGCATCACAGGAAGCTTTGCATAAATAAAACTAAATAATAATAATAATAGATATGTATGGGAAATGTGCAAAAATATAAGCACCAGAAGGTAAGGAATTAAATGCAACAATGTACAACACATTTTTACCCCCTTTTCCGCTGCTTTCTTGTTTGTTTGTTTTTAGACTGCTGTTTTATTGTTGTTGTTTATTAATTAAGGCCATTGGATTGTTTCCCCATCATCTTGTTAGCCACCATAGAGATTTTTATGCAGAAAAGTGGAGTAACAAAGGGTTGGGTGTATCTTTAGAGCTGCCGTGTCACTGTTGAACTGCTGTATAACCACTTTCGTTTGGCGAAGAAGATCATCTGCCTTAAATAATATTGAGAATGCCAGCTGTACCAACCCAGCTCCCCAGAAAACACTCCACCCAGGGAGACCGAAAGAGAGAGAGAGAGTGGAAAAATTGCACATTGGGCAGAATGGTGAAATGAATCACTCACACCAAGATTTCTCAGACATTTTAGCTGACATAGCCCAAGAATTGTAAAAGGGAAAACATTCGTCTTCAGTGACACAAACACTCTGGGATACTATTAATCTTTCCTGTAGCTCTTTCCAGCCGATGCTTTGCTCTACAATCCACACTTGTTTTCACAACAACTCTGTGAGGTAGCTGAGACTGATGCCAGAGATACTTTACTTCCAGGTCCAGGTTGTGACTATTATGACTGACATGCAGGAATTTGAAGCTGGGTCTCCAAAGTTCAGAGCTGATATCTGTAACACCATACCAGCTCTTCAGCATCATGACACCACTGCTGGCTTCCATTAGGCTTTGGTCGAACTCATCAGGACTGGTGTTCCATCTGTGGCAAGAGTCACCACCTGCACATTTGGTGACCCTCTTGGCTGGTCTTTGAAATAAGAGCCCATCATTTGAACAATGAGCCTCAAGATAAACTGGCTCTCCCACCGCCCTGTCATTTTGTGCCTGCTAAGCCTGAGCCCCACTAGTATATATTCCAACAATGTTAGCAATAAGAGAGAACTTCTGGGAGTACATGCTAGGCACATTGACACTCCATGACCTCAACCTAGAAGATAGTGCTGACATCTCTTAGCTTCACTGAATGAAGGCCTTCTCAGCAGCCCATCCTCAGAGCGCTCTCTCTCTCTCTCTCTCTCTCTCTCTCTCTCTGTGTGTGTGTTTATCAGAGCAACTGCTGAGGGTGGAAGTTGTCAGATTGCAGGGGGTTGGTCCTTTCCAACTCTACAATTCTGATTCTAAGAATTTAAAATTTCTGTTTTGTTAATCACTGATATATATATACATGTATGTATACATATATGAAGAAGAAGAAGAAGAGTTTGGATTTGATATCCCATCTTTCACTCCCTTTAAGGAGTCTCAAAGCAGCTAACATTCTCCTTTCCCTTCCTCCCCCACAACAAACACTCTGTGAGGTGAGTGGGGCTGAGAGACTTCAGAGAAGTGTGACTGGCCCAAGGTCACCCAGCAGCTGCATGTGGAGGAGCGGAGACGCGAACCCAGTTCCCCAGATTACGAGTCTACTGCTCTTAACCACTACACCACACTGGCTCACCATGAATATGAATATACAGTGGTACCTCGGGTTACATACGCTTCAGGTTACATACGCTTCAGGTTACAGACTCCGCTAACCCAGAAATAGTGCTTCAGGTTAAGAACTTTGCTTCAGGATGAGAACAGAAATCATGCTCCGGCGGCGCGGCAGCAGCAGGAGACCCCATTAGCTAAAGTGGTGCTTCAGGTTAAGAACAGTTTCAGGTTAAGTACGGACCTCTGGAACAAATTAAGTACTTAACCTGAGGTCCCACTGCACAACTTTCTGACAGTAATAGCTGTTCAGCACTGGAACAGTCTCCCTTGGGAGGTTGTGGACTCTCCTTCCTTGGATGTTTTTAAGCAGAGGTTGGATGGTCATCTGTCATGGATGCTTCAGCTGAGATTCCTGCATTGCAGGGGGTTGGACTAGATGTTCCTTGGAGTCCCTTCCAACTCTACATTTCTATGTTTCGATATGTATATTCATGCCACTATCTCTTTGCCACATTCCGGTGTAACAAAAAAACCAAGAGTGTGACTATGTACAGAAGACACTGGCGTGGTCCTTGCTTGATCACTTGCCCACTAACCTTCCATTATGGAGATGGCAACTTGGATAGAGGATCCTAGGGTGGGGAAAGGAAGGGAAGCCAGCAAACTTCCATGACCCACTCTGCCCCCACCCACCAATTGCTTATCAAGGAACGTTATTCAGTTCCCAGTGGAGGAAGGGGAAAGCCAAGAATGATCACATGAAGAGAGATGGCGTGGGCCTTTGTGCCCTGCTGTAATTGTATTACACTGTATATAATACATACATGAGTGTTGGAGAGCAAGGTGGACCCATAATGGCAGACCAGTGAGGATTTTAATGCAGTGATTCCAAAAGGTACAGATGGACGTCCCAATTAAAAACTGTCAAGATGGTTATATGACCGCTCTTTTTAAACAACCAACCAACTAGATCATAGCAACCACTGAAGCTGCTGCTTTGATCATCACCTGTCAACATTTCCACTATTACTATTTTTTGGTTTATTAAAGGTTTAAAAGTTGGCTGCAGAAATTCCCCATATACTTAGAGCTTTGTGCGAAGCCCTTCCAGCTTCCAGCTGAAAGACCCAGGGCAGTGAAATTAATCACTAAGCTTTGCTGAATAATTTTGGAACGCTTCTGGCGGAGGTTGAAAGTACAAAGCGTGTGGATAGGTGTATGTGCGTGACTTTTGTTCAGCGAAAACTATGAGCTTTTCTCATGCAAGTCAATCCCCTTTTAGTATAATGGCAGAAAACCATGGATTCCTTTTTAAAAAGGAAAAAGTACTGGTGCTGGCACATAGCAGTGTTTGCTGCTCTGAACCGCCAATAAATAGTGTACGTTGATGACTTCTGCTCTTTTGCCAGTGAGGAAAAAAGCACTCTCAACATGCACAGAGGCTCTTATTGCTGTTTTGCTCCTTACAGATATGAGCCCAGCAGTTCTAGAACTGAGCTATAGCTCAGACTGGAGATTGGCAAAGGGTTGAAGCTTTGTGTGGGCATCATTTTTTGGAGGGACAAGACCAGTAGGTCGCCATACAACCTTACAGTCAAACGCTTAGTTTCTCTCTCTTCATATGACGTTATTCTTCACTTTTCTTCTCTCCTAATGGTGGCTATATTTCTATTTGTCTGTAGGAATTGTGCCTGCAGGAAAGTCTAACACTGAAGCATGAAAGCGGACACGGAGCAATGGATCCAAACTACAAGAAAGAAGATTCCACGCAAACATTAGGAAGAACTTCCTGACAGTAAGAGCTCTTCGACAGTGGAATTTGCTGCCAAGGAGTGTGGTGGAGTCTCCTTCTTTGGAGGTCTTTAAGCAGAGGCTTGACAACCATATGTCAGGAGTGCTCTGATGGTGTTTCCTGCTTGGCAGGGGGTTGGACTCGATGGCCCTTGTGGTCTCTTCCAACTATATGATTCTATGAGTTACCATGTAGCTCAGGGGTGGTGAACCATTTTTAGTCTGAGGGCTGTACTTTTCTTCTGGCCAAGGGCCACAAGTCAGAGGTGGGCAAAGGCAAAAGCAGGCAGAGCAATGAATGCCAAATTTGCCTTTTGACAGTCAGCTAGTGTCTACACACACACACACACACAGAACCCTCCAAAGTCAATATATTAAATCTGCTTTTAATGGATAGGGAACCTGTGGTCCTCCTGGTGTTATTTAACCACAACTCCCATCATCCCTGACCATTGGGCACAATGGCCGGGACTGACAGGAGTTAAGAGCCCAGCAACATCTGGATAGCCTAAGTTTCCCATCCCTCTCTGGTGTTTGCTACTTGAGCTTAGAGGGAGAATTTGGATGGGAGGCTTAACTTTTGCCCCTCGATGCTCAAAGGGCTAGTTGCCAACAGAGCCAAGCTGGACCAGCCTACCCCAGCGTATTAAGCTTTATCATACGTGGAAAGCTTTCTGAGGCTATTATAAGCAAAAGAGCATCTGATTTAACAGAACAACTTTCATGTTCAGCCGATACCTAAGGACAAGTTGTTTCCCCTTTCCCCCCTACGCAATCCAGAGAGCCCAGGCTTCTTGTTCCTGCGACCGATGTGATCAGTACCATATGTGAAGTCGGGAGGAACCGGAGCCCACGATCTTTCCAGTCCAATTGGGAGGAGGAGGCAGGCAGGATGCTTTTGATCAAGGGTCTGGCGCTGGCTCAGTTGGCTGAGAGCATCTCTCGCTTTGCAGGCCTGCGTTCCAGCAGGCCTGCCTGTTCTCACACTTTTGAGAAAGGGGATAAGCTGGGAACTAAGTCCCAACATTCATTCCTGCTTGGCAGATAAGCATATATAGCTTAAGCATAAGATTTATTTTTTAAAAACTTTTTTGCTCTTTTGCAAACAGTAACTTGTAGACACGCAGACTGAAGGATGCACCAAAAAATAACAGGAAAAGTAGTCGTACCAGTGAGCGTGCACATGCATCTCAACTTTGGGGTCTCATCATTGGGCAGAGGGTCGTTCTGTGCATAGAATCATAGAACCGTAGAGCTGGAAGGGACCCCAAAGGTCACTTAGTCCAACCCCCTACAATGCAGGGATCTTAACTAAAGCATCCATGACAAATGGCCATGCATTGCTTAAATTATTTTGGCAATGAGAAGCATAGATGTAAGGAGGTTCATATGAGGTTCATATGTAAGGAGGTTCATATGAGGTTCATACGTAAGGAGGTTCATATGAGGTTCATATGTAAGGAGGTTCATATGAGGTTCATATGTAAGGAGGTTCATTTGAACACTCCTGAAGGAGCGTCTCCACCCCAATCGTTCTGCCCAGACACTGAGGTCCAGCTCCGAGGGCCTTCTGGTGATTCCCTCATTGTGAGAAGCGAGATTACAGGAAACCAGGCAGAGGGCCTTCTCAGTAGTGGCACCCATCCTGTGGAACGCTCTCTTGTCAGATGTCAAGGAAATCAACAACTACTTGACGTGTAGAAGACATCTGAAGGCAGCCCTCTTTAGGGAAGTTTTTAATGACTGATGTTTTAATGTATTTTTAATCTTTTGTTGGAAGCCACCCAGAGTGGCTGGGGAAACCTAGCCAGATGGGTGGGGTATAAATAATATATTATTATTATTATTATTATTATTATTATTATTATTATTATTAATTGGTCTTTGGACCTAAAAGTGGCATGTAAATAACACAGTCCCTGTCACTGTATAGCAGGAGTGGGGAATCTCCTGCCCACAGGCCAAATTTGGCCCAGCATGGGTCCCAGTTTGGTCTGCAAGGCCATTTCTTGCAAGCCATGCCTATGTGGCCTACACCTGATACAATATATGACACCAGGTGTAGAGCAGCTAAAAACATGGCTGGGTTGGATCCATGACTGAGTTGCCCCTGGGATGCTCAATCATGCAGCCCCTCGTTGGATGGGCAGTGAGTTCACCCCTGCTGGATCGTCTGTTGTGAAGATTTGGGGACTTTTCTTCTCTTAGATAGCAGGAAGACTCCAAATCTGTACAAATTAGGCTTTTATTTCCTAACATAATAGCACAAGAGCACGCTGGGGCTTCCAAAATTACCTGTCTCCCCTCTGCAGCTCTGTGTGATCGGATGCCACACTGCAGGACTGCCTAAACGTTAAAGGCTGCTTTCCAGGCCTTACAGAGGCCTCCGTGTGGAAAGGGCGGGGGTGGGTGGTTTCAGAACCACCAGTGCATTGACTTAAGTCATTGCCTTTAAAACAGGCACTGTTGATGTCATTGGAACGCATTTCCAAACGAGCGGCTTGGGATTGCAACCGAGCAGCCCGTAGCAGAGGCTGCCATAGCACAAATGGTGATGAATGCAGTCCCAGCCAGCGCCGAGCAGGAAGAGATTAACTACCCCAGGGCTGTTCCGCCTGCTAAGCCAGCTTCTCGCTACTGTAAAAAGGAAGCACGTTCGTACTGATGTGAGGAACGCCAGAGTGCCCTTTCTAGCTCCCTCGCTTTCTAGGCACTGCTAGTGTTGGGCCTGGGACCGTTATCTAAGCATCGAAATGCCTGGGCCATGGGCAGCAGCTGCTTCTGTGCTTGTTCTTTTGGGGCGAACCTTTTGATGTTGGTTTCTCACGCTTGGCAATTCTTTGAAGTTTAAGTCCTCGTGAACATCCCTTAGTGAATTTCTCCTAATATTCACATTTGCATAGAAACGTGGAGTCATAGAATTGTAGCGTTGGAAGTGACCCCATCTAATCCAGCCCCCTGCGATGCAAGAACTGATGTCGTTTTGCCTTATTTTACTTCTTCAAAGCAGCGCATAGTTAAACTATGGGACTCACTCCCACAGGGGATGGCTTTAAAAGAGGATTAGACAACAGAGGGCTATTGAAAGCTGCTAGCCATATGGAAGCAAGAAGAAATACCAACGGAAGAAGAATGGCAGACAAAATTAATGGACTACACAGAATTGGATAAAATGACAGGAAGAATTCGAAACCTGCGGGACCAGAGATTTACAGAAGATTGGAAGAAATATACGAACTATTTGAAGAGCAACTGTACTCCACAAATTACGCTAGTAGGTCTACAAGAAGTTTTGTAAGGAGAAATATATGAAATATTGCAAAGAAGAGAAAGAAGAGAGATATTAGTTATGAGATTTAAATGTAATAGTGAAAGTAAGAAATGTAAATTAAGTGAAAAGATTGGAAAATTTTCAGATGTGATTGATGGAAGTCAAAAAAATTGTATAAGTTATAAAAGTATGTTCAATAATTGTTGAAAATGGTATGTTAAAAAATCTAATAAAATTATACACACACACACACACACACATATATATATATGAAAGCTGCTAGCCATGACGGGAGCTATGCTCTGCCTCCACGGTGGAGGGCAGCAGTGCTTCTGAATACGAGTCTTTGGAAACCGCAGGAGGGGAAAGTGCTCTTGCGCTCAAATCCTGGCATCTGGTTGGCCACTGTGAGAACAAGATGCTGGGCTCGATGGGCTGTTGGCCTGATCCAGCAGGCTTTCCTTAGGTTCTTAGCTTGCTTGCTTTCATCCTCTTTCGCAGGTTATCTTCCTTTTGGGCAGAGCAATCCAAATCCACAGCTAGGAGCAGCAAAGTGATGGGTCCACTGCTGCACCTGAAACCTTGCTGTTGCGCCAGCCAATGATGGAGGGAGCAGTTAGTCAAACATTTGTTTACTTCAGCATGGCTGAAGAGTCTGTGTGAAACCTGAAAGCAGGACTGAGCCCAAGAGCACTCTCCCTTCTGGTGGTTTCCAGCAGTTGGGATTCAGAAGTATCACTGTCTTGGACCTCTGAGAGCATAACCCAAATGGTTAGTAGCCACTGATAGATTTATACTCCAAGTTGGTGGCCATCAATGCCTCCTCTGGGAACATGTTCCATAGTTATGCGTTCTTTCTTTTAGCTAGGCCACATTCCTTGAGCAGGGTGTTCCAGAGGTACAGGAACTGCTACCAACAATGCTCTAGATTGGCGAGAGTGTATCTCCGATTGTGGTGTCACTCACAACGCAGCTGCTCCAATGATTTTGGCAATGAGCAGGGTAGATGTAAGGAGGTTCATATGAACCCAGCTGAAGTTGAATTCCAACCACAGCCTGATGTTACAAAGCATGGATGGTTTAATCATGTCAAAGGACTAATCCTTTTACAACTTGTGTAAGGCACACTTGGGAATGATGCAAGTGGAGTCATAGAAATCTGCTTGTTTCAGTGATACCCACTGGGCAGTAGTTAGGAACAGATGAGCATGCGTTTCATTTTTAATTGTGAAAAAGCTAAATTAGATGCTCTCACTTCACAGCGCCAAGTTCCTGCGCATAGCACATTTTTACAGTCTGGTTATAAAGCCTAGACAAACAACGTTTTATAGGAAATGTTGACACAACCTTCACTGAAGCGGTGCTAGCTGACACTTCTCTATTTCCAATTTGGGGAATTCTACTGGGAAAATATAAACGCCAAGGCAGCAATGGGAGCCAAGAATAATAACAAACCTTTAATCGTCCTGTACACCCCACAAAGATCTATTTCCAAAAGCAACCAGTTCACATGAGCCGAAGTTACTCATGTTCCCATGAGGGGCACTAAAAATTTGCTTCTTAGACGTTGCTTTCGATCATCACGACTTCCTCCAAATTTCTGCTTAATTCCTACTGACTAAGTACCTGTGCGGCTCAAATGAAGGTTCTAGATCATTTAGGTACCTCTGCCTTTAGACTATAATGCAGAAAGAGTGATCTTGAGTTTTCCATTTGAAGTCTAAGAGCACGCCTGGAGGTGATGAAGCTCTAATTGTGGTGAGTGTGACCTTTGGCATACTTATCCTAACCCATTTTGGGCCATGGGGGTATTTACAAACTGTGGGCACCATTGTTGCCGCACCCACTCAAGCACATCCCACACAGAGGCGTAAGAAGGGGGTGCGGTGGGGGCGGACCGCCTCAAGTGTCATCACTGAGGGGGGTGACATTTGGTGCGCCGCCCACCCGCAACTCCCAAGCCTACCCTGAGACGTTAGGGGAAGGAGCGAGCTGTGCCGCTTTGCCAGCAGCCTTCCCCCCTGCCCCCTTCGTTTTGGCAGCTTGGGGGAGGCTTGGGAGTCGTGGGTGCACAGCGTGCCATTGCCCCACACTCCCGGGAGGGGGGAGGGAAGAAGAGAAGCAAAAGCTCTCTCAACTCAGGACCCAAACTCTGGAACACACAGGAGGAGAGATGGGGTATGAGAACAAAATTGGGGGGGGGGGAGTTTTATGCTCACAATGTTAAGTAAATAAACCAGAAAATAACACCTGCAACTGTAAGTATCTTATTTTTCCTTCTTTTAATAATTTCAATGGGGGAGGTGCCTGACAAAAAAAATCCACACTGGGTACCACCTGGCCTTGCTACACCTCTGACCCCACAACCTTTTTTCTTGGCTATAACCGAAAGCTTTTTTTCAAGTCTTAATTTCATCAGAGGGAGGGGCAGATGAAGGGGACGTTGTGGGTGTCAGGGAAGGCCTCTGCGGGCAGATAGAATCAGAGATTTATAGAGTTTGGAAGGGACCACGAGGGTCGCCTAGTCTAGCCCCTTCAATGAAGGAACCATTTGCCCAAAGTGGGGCTCAAGCCCCCAAAACCCTGATATAAAGAGTCTCATGTTCTCCTGACTGAGCCATGTATGAAGGGTGCATAAGAAGTCTAATAGGTAAATAAATATAAATATCCATGGGTGGCTACCATGTAGATGCCCCCTAACCTAACCTGTGAACCTTCCCTTCTCTTTTTGCTAACTTTCACATCACCAATTTCCTATTTTTTTCCAGCAAAGAAGCTTTAGATTACCTTAGGTGCATGTGTGCTTGTACACACACACACACACACACACACACACACAACTCTAGATATATTTATACAACAGATTTAAACTGGCTTAACATTTACACCCCCACCCTAGTGAATGTCCAAGGAATATAGTTTTAAAAGGGGTGGAGGTGGAGGGATCTGTATCAGATAGCACTCATCCTTCATCAAACTAAAGTTGTCAGGACTCTTTGAGGGATGCCAAGACAATTATACTGATAAAAGTTTAATAAAACTTTAATACCATTTTTCTGTATGTATAAGCCCCCCCCCCCGTATAAGACAACCCCTTTTTTTTGAACCCAAAATGATTAAGAAATGAATATTTTTGGAGTTGCCAAAGTTGTTGACCGCCCCACTTAAAAATGTGTATAAGACAACCCCCATGTATAAAACGAACCCCCCATTGTTTACTCAAAAAAGTAAGGAAAAAAACCATTGCATTGAACATGGAAAAATGAGGTAAGTTTCAGTTGCAGATGCTACTTCCGTCAGGTTTTTGTCCTTTGAAGTCAAACCACAGGTCCAGTGTAACTTTTATCTTCCTTTTACAGCTATCATATTTGAAGACTCCCTTGTTTGTGTCAAATATCCAAACTCTTGCTGTATCTTTTTCACTCTTTCTAACATGACAGATACATTTTCACTTAGCAGATGTTCCCCTCCCTAGCAGTAGAAATCACAGCAGTGAATTATTCCATACACCGGGAGCAAATAACTTGTGACCCTCTGGATGTTGCTAGACTATGGCAGCCATCACCCTTGATCATTGGCTATACTGACTGGACTCAATGACAGTGTCTGAAGGGTCACAGGTTAGTTGCCCCCTCCCATACATCTTTGCAAGTAAAGATGCCCAAAATTGGGCCTTCTCTGGATGCTGGAACGTGGAACCAGGGCATATAAAGCAACAGGGGAAGCTAAGCAGGTCTAGGTCTGGTCTGTGCCTGGATGGGAGACCACCTGTGAAGGATCACCATGGGAGAAAGGCTTAACTGCTCTTGAATGATGCCAGCTCAAATGAACTTTCTGCAGCACAGCAGGAGTAAGTGGGTGGGATGGCTATGATGTTAATTGTGTGAATGCAATTAATGTGCCCTTTTTTGTTATGTATTTGGCAGGGGCCATGGGGGGTTGAGAGGGATGGTTTAACTCTTACTCTCCCTGTCATGGTCCCCACAAACGTCACCTCCATTTGCATTTCAAGGACTTCCTCAGCTTAATGGTTGTTAATCTGGGAGCCCAGCAGAGCCCTGACACTCACTCATCCAACCTTTATCTGAGCGTGCAAACCTCAGCACTGTGTAGTAGCATGCTAAACAGCAGAATATTAGAGATGATAACAATAAGCAAAATAAATAAATAAAGAGAGCATGAAGTGAAGGGGAGGGAGGAAAGCTGGGAAGGGAGAGGAGGAATGAAGGGCTGTACAGTGGCACCTCCGGTTGCGCATGGGATCCGTTCTGGAGCTCCGGTCGGATCCTGAGGTGTCCGTATCGGGAGGTGTCGTTTCTGCGAATGCCTGTGGTAAGTAGAAGTACCACTGTACTGTTCGCTTGCAATAATGTAAAACCCCATATAAACTATAGATCAAAGAGAGAGAGAAAGAAATGGAAGTTTCCATTGACCCCTTTGTAAATCGCATCTTTGGCCATTTTAATAATAAATTATTTAATAAATTATTATTATTATTATTATTATTACATCTGAAGGCAGCCCTGTTTAGGGAAGTTTTTAATATTTAATGTTGTATCGTTTTTAACACTCGATTGGGAGCTACCCAGAGTGGCTGGGGAAACTCAGCCAGATGGGCGGGGTATAAATAATAAATTATTATTATATTATTATTTTTGTGTGAAGTGGAGCAGCTGAGGGGTTTGGATCTGGCCCCTCTCAAGAGAGTAGAGCGGCTTAGATTCATGGCTAGCTCCACTCCTGCCTGCCCCCATAATGCCCTGCTTGGTGGGGTGGCATACAGGCTTTCACCAGCAGGTTCCAACTACAGCTGTTTTCATGTCTGCCCTGGGCGGTGTCTCTGTGGTGGTGGCCCCCACTCTGCATTGGTGGAGACCAGCAGGTGGCCAGCCCTGCTGCATCCAACAACATAGATTGGGAGTTTAGATTTGCTGTTAGTGTCATGTCTGAAAATGCCCCAAGGTTTTAGTTGGCTGTCTAGTCTGATGTAAGGCCATAAAGTCCACTTCGTACATTTCCTTCTTCAGCAGAGAAAATGCATTAGCAGTGAAGGAAATTGAAATGTATGAAGAGGTCCTAATGTTCCATTAATTTTGGTTAGATGCCAATTAAGAGAAAAACAGGCCTTCCCTGCTCAGACCTACAACGAATCTTTTAAGTAATTGTATTAAGACCAACGTGTTTTGAATTATTATTTTTTCTAGTTAGGTTCTTTTGGCCTTGCTGCCATCGTTTTCAGGTTGGGCTGAAAAGCATTCACAAGACATTGTAACTTCGGCCAAAAAAGAAGGAAGGGGGGGAAAAGTGGTGTGTTTTGAGGTTAATGCTAAACTTCTGCAAGACATTATTTTAAGGTTTCAAAGAAAGATAGTGAGTTTCAGCATGTACCTGTCAGTGCTAAATGATTGTTCATTTCCTGTGAATTGGCAATAAAGTAATAAAATACATCTGGGAAAGCCAGGGCATGCTGCTTATTTATTTTTTTTAACTATCCATGAGCTGTATCCTTGACCAGCTGTGACACATTACCATGTGAACTCTTGGAATAACTTTTAAGAAAAATTCAATCACAGAAGATCTCAGCAACGGATCTGGTGGTCTGATGGAGGCAAGCAACTTGTCATAGCCAGTGTGTTGTGCTGGGAAGAATAGCGGACTTGGGGTCCTGGGTTCAAATTCCCCTCACCTTGTCAATGTCTCTCAGCTTAGCTTGCCTCAAAAGTCCATTGTGGGAATAAAATGGACCAAATCCATGCAGACTATCATGGTCTCCTTAGATGGAATGGTGGTGTATAAATGTGGAAGATATTTGTGGAGACAAATAGGACAGTGAGAATTTTAACACTATAGATAAGCATTTAACTAGTCTGAACAATTAATGCATAGAACAATCCAATTGTTTAATGCTTTTACTATATCTGCAGTTAAACTTTACAACACCTTTCATGAAGGAAACACAATTATAAAAAGAAGGGGGTTACAGCTATTACCTGCTTTAACAATATCAAACAAGAAATATTTCACCTGGACTGAAACCTTTCTGCCGATGCTTCAGCTGGCATCATGAGGATCAATGACCATTATCATATACCTGACACTACAATAAGCCTTCATATCTCAAAACACTGAAAAGCCAGAATGAGGAACCAGAAGGTTTCTTTAACAATGCTTAATAAAAAGGATTGCCTGTTGTTGCCTTTTTTCTATAATTTTTAAATAATGTATCAGTCTCACCATTAGGACAATTTCCCAAACTTTTCCCATTTATTGATATATTCTTCACAGAAAGCCATGACTGATCATCCACCTTAAACATACTGATCTCCCTGCTAGCATGAGGGAGAATGAAACCATGACCCCTGGCTTAGTGTTACGTTCAAACTGGGAATCATGGTTTCTTTCATGCCAGTCAAACAATAATCTGTAGCCAAGGTTTGTTTTTGGCTTACAGATCATGGGTTTTTTTAAGCTTAAGCATTATGGGGAGGACTGGGGAACTAAGTCAGACCCTGGCCATTCCCAGCCACACCCCAGCAACACTTTTCAGACAAGGCTATGGGAATCTTTGAACCACTGCCCCAGAGGGAAACATATCTGGCCCCTGGGAAATCATTGTTTGACACCCCCCCACACGCACAAAGGCCCATGGCAACCAGCCCCATCCCACACTGTGGTTCACCATGATGTGGAAACATGGCTAATACCACAAATATAGAGGCGACTGATTGCTTAGAAGGGGAGCTTCCACTGCACTCCCTGGCTGCCGCTCCATTTCATCGAAATCTGTTGCTTTATACCTGATGTGGGATCAGACAGCAAAACAGATTTCCCCTGCCTGGTCTTTCACGAAAGTGGCAGGCAGACCTCCAGGTGTGTGAGGAGAGTGATAACTCCTGCAACTGTTGCTGTTTTACAATTGTTCGCAGTTGAAAAGTTGGTGGGCTGCGGAGACAGGAAGGGAAAAGGTCACCAGAGGACAGTGCCCCTTGCCAGCATCAGGTTTCAGACGAAGGGATCATAAGGGGGGAAATCAAGAACATTTGGACTTAATTATAGCTCTAATCTGGCAAATCAGGAACAGTTGTTTGCCAGAGATCTTCAACGATGTGGGGACGTTTCTCCGGCTCATTGAAATATCACTTTGTAGAGTTTTCTGCTACTTAGAAGAAGATAGGAAGACATTGATCCCACTCTGTTATTATGAGCCTCTCTTGAGTACGCAGCACAGCTTTTCTCAAGCAATAGCTGTCGTGTAAAAATGGGGAGAGGTGCCCTGTGACAAGGTGTGGCTTGATACAAATCCCACACATCGGCAGATCTGAGTTTCATGGAATATCTTTCCAATCCATGTGTGTGTTCAGGCATGTTTTGTTAGAATGTAGAGTACCTGAGCTACCCATGTTTCCTGATGAGTGGAACTCAGCGTTTTCATAATCTTGTGGAAGCAGGACATTGTATATATCTAATTAACTTGCATTTTGAATTCTCCTTGAGTTGTTCAAACAAACGAGGTTCTTCTGCTAAAAAACTCATGTCCAATTTAGAATCTTCTTTTGGCCAGGGTGGACAGAAGGGGTTGTAGTAAACCTCAGCAGTGTTGCCAAATGAGAACATGTGCTTTCTGATGCTCTTTGCCAATAGATCAAAAGATCCAGCAGATCTAAGCCACGCACAAGATGAAAGAAAAGGAGGTCAGCGGCTGGAGGATGCTCAGTTCACCAAACCAGGAGTGGGGTGGGGGGAGAGGAAGTGGTGAACAGGGGCATCTTGGGAAAATGAATAGGAAAAGTGGGGGAGGGGACCCACTGGGCAGGAGAAGGACACAGTGAACAAAGGAGTACAATATAAATGATAGGAAAGACAAGTAAATTAGAATTTTACAATTGCCAACTAGTTAAAATACCCAAAATGTACCTCAAATAACTCTGTCTGAAACAGCATGCCCAAATCCACATTCATTTACAGACAAAGCTGTCTTATCTAGAGGAAGTATAAAATATTGCTGGGCAAATCTAGTGGTACCCTTTATTGTCTATATCAGGTATTGCAACAGGATATCGGAAAGGGAAATCATTCCTAAGCAAGATTTAAAGAGAATTCTTTTTCAATTGAATCATAGGTGGTGTCTGATTCCTCACACTCTGAGTAAGATAACTCATATGACCAGTCCAAATTGCTGGGGTGTGTGTGTGGAGGGTTAGGTACATTTTACCATAAGTGGGGGACATGCCCAGTGAGTGATGAGTTTTGGAAGAACCTTTTTCCTGTGCTCCAATTGATTATGAAGCATTTCTTGGCACCACAGAGACAAAAATATACTTTATAAGAGTGTGTCGGCTTCCTTTTTTTGTCTTTATTATGGCCCATATGGTGGTAGCCTGAAATTGGAAATTAATAACAGCTAATTTGATGGAAGAATGGTATTCTCAGATTCGGCTGGTGGCTCAATTTGTCAATTGAGAGAAATTGAAGAGAAAAATACGTTTTGTGTGAAACTGTTTTATTAAATATGTTTCAGTCAAAGAGCATGATTGGCTTCTTCCATCAACTTTATGGAGTGATATTATAGGCTGAGTTAATTTTTCTTCTTCTCTAGTTGATTACTTCCATGATGGTTCCCTGATTGCTTCACTTCTGTGTTATAGATTGTATATTTTAGGAGTTTTTTTGTTGTCTACTTGTTTTGCTTTTATGTTTGCAGTAACCAAATATGTGGGCGTATCTGCTCTAAGTTTTTATTGTTTCT
Source organism: Podarcis tiliguerta (assembly GCF_965153285.1). Lineage (NCBI taxonomy): Eukaryota > Metazoa > Chordata > Lepidosauria > Squamata > Lacertidae > Podarcis > Podarcis tiliguerta. Next base: position 40,820,220 of record NC_139545.1, on the reverse strand, counting down.
TTACTTGTTTTTCTTTTATATGGAAAGTCATAACAAACTGTTCTTAAAAACCAAAAACAGGAAAGGAAAAGACAGGAATGAAAAAAGAGAAAAGAAATGCACACAACAACTCTGTTTAAAAAGTTAGCAGAGAAATTGACTGCTGCGAGGATCACAAAGAGGAGAAACACCATGGGACACCTGTTGTAGCAAAACTGGACACCTCCATCTGCCCCACCTATTATTATTATTATTATTATTATTATTATATTTTATTTTATTTATACCATGCCCATCTGGCTGGGTTTCCCCAGCCACTCTGGGCAGCTTCCAGCAAAAACATAATAAGATGTCAAACATTAAACAATAAAATATGTATTTCCTGTGGCTCTTCAGCCACAGCAGCTGCTGAAATTCTCCAGTGGTTTGACTTTACCCCTGAAGGCAAACTCTTCCGTTGTCTCCCAAGATAGACGGATGCCCACAACACCTTAAGCACGTTCACACAAAAGGTTAATTTCTACTTAACTTTCTTCTGTTATCAGTAGCAGGGTAGACTATTTTCCTAACCAGCTTCAAATACTGCATGCTTTTATTCTGTGCCTACTGTGTAAAATGGGCAACGTTTCCTTTTCCCAGATTCAGGGCAAATGTCGGGAGATGTGTGCATCAAGGATTCTTACGCCTGAAGATGATTAGCAGAAAACTAATCAAAATTAGTTTTCTATGGTTTTAGCCACATTTTCAAACTGTGGAAACCATTGTCTTCATTTCAGCAAAGGGAGGGGCAGAGGAAGGGGACCTTGTGGGTGCCAGGGAAGGCCTCTGTGGACATATAGAATCATAGAATTGTACAGTTGGAAGGGCCCACAAGTGTCATGTGGTCCACCCCCTGCAATGCAGGAATCTTTTGCCCAAAGTGGGGCTTGAACCCACAAACCTGAGAATAAGAGTCTCATGATGTGCCAACTGAGCTATCCCAGGTCCAGTTATGTTACATTCACATATTATACTTCACGGTCTTAAGAAATGGGTGTAAATCTGCCCCTTGTAGAATTTGTCAATCATTATTATGGTACTAAAAAGAAACAGCTCAATGACTGGCCTTGTTCCTTTCTAAAATGCTGTTATCGAGGGAAGCCATTACATTTATTTACTACTCAAAAACCCTTAATACTGTAGCTAACTCAGAGGCAGTACAAAGGCTATGTTTCTCTTTTTAGTGTGTGTGCTTGTGTGTTTTACTAAGGAGTCAATATAGAAACTTCCCTTGATCAAAGATATTTTTTAAACGTGGGAACAATTCTTGCAACTGCTTTTTGTTTTGTTTTGGTGGATTTCTTTTTCTTTACCACTGTTTTGATCCTTTGTATTTGTGGTAGCTCAACACTTCTTTAAAAAAAGAATGCTATAGCTAAATAGAAATACAACAAAACACTGTCAGCCAGTCATCTGTCTCTTTCCCAAGCCACTCTTAGAATGCTGGTGGACATCAAAGAGACCTCTGATCCTCCAGAACTTGTTGGGCTCCAACTTGCATCAGCCACCCAGCATGGCCAACAGTCATTTGCAATGGAAGCTGAGAATTCAGCAAAATCTGGACAGCTGCAGGTTTTCCCTTGCTTCTTGTATTGTGGTAGTTCAGTTTGATCCCAAATGTGTTTCATGGGAAGTAATTCCGATTGAGAGATGGGTGGCGTCTGTAGTCCCCAAATAAGGGTGTGCTCACATTTGCATCTTAAAATGCGGCAAGGTCATCCCCTCCCCTAGTGCATTTCAGTTTGCATTTGTTCACTTCAGAAAATGGGGGGGGGGGGTGTCTTCACCTGATGCACATGACCCTGACCCTGCAACACACCCCTGCCCAGAACTCCTATTCATGAAGCTGTCATCTGTACATGGTGCAATGGCTGTCTCAAATGCTTACATTACTGCTTACTCCACATCCAGTTTTCTAGTTGGATTGAAGCTGGTTGGTGAGGCAGGGAACCCTCTTCAAATATCAGTGTTGGTCAAGAAGCTGCAGGATGGATGTGGTTAATTGGAGCACACTGATGAAGAGTATGTGGCAATGCCAACATACCCTAAGAATGCACAGGTCTGCAGTTGTGATCTTTTTTAATTTTAAAAAATAGCAAATAGCAAAACTGAATAAGTATTCGGATTTAGACAGCATATGTTGAAGATTACTATTTTTTATCCTAGAAATAGTCCTATGATATGCATTTTATCATTTTCTGCTGTTAGCCACCCTGAGAACAATGCTATTGAACAGCTTTGTATAAATATATTAAATGAATACATCTGAATAAACTTTTTACATTGCTGAGCAATTGAAGTTAGTCATTCCAGTCCTATTTCCTTCAGGATTTCACCCCTGTACAACACAGTAAACCTGACTGGCACGTAATTTTATAAATGCACTTCCTGAAAGCATGCGTATCTCATGGCTTGAGGAGATGAGATGTATTGGATCAGAGTAGTGAAAACTTTTGTATAGATGTGCCCAAAAAGTTTCAGAAAAGAGTGTATTGTTTCTTACATTGAATCTGCTCTTTGGGGATCCACAATGCTTTGCAGTTTGTGGAAGAGACAGAGCAGAGAGAACAAGGGGCATCCATCCATCTCTCTCTCTCTCTCTCTCTCTCTCTCTCTCTCTCTCTCTCTCCCCTCCCCCACCCACGGCTCAATGCAGTGATAGAGACCCTGGCCTGCCTTGCCAAACTCCAGAGTTAGCAGCCGTCTGCACAGATGGCTGAGGTCACTAATGAGATAATCGTTCAAACACAGTGCATGTTCAACCACATATTTGGGTTAGGTTTCATAAAGCTTGCTTTGGTCAAGGCAGAAAATACTGAGGGCAAATGAACTACAGCAATACTGTATTCCTTGCTGGAAAGTATCCAGCAAGAGCTGATATGTTTGTTTATTTCACAGGCTCAGATAACACCCAGTAAACAAAGTACCTAGGTGGTGAGCATAACACATCCATAAAACAGTATGAACAACTTGGAATAAATTATGTTCATAAACAACATCATTTATTAATTTATTTGTTTAAGGCGTTTTAAAACCAACGCTTCAGCTGAAAAGGAGTAGCTAACAGATCCAAAAAGAAAAAGAAAAAGCAAGGTTGTTCTTGCCATCAGGTTCCAATCTAAAAGACATGACATAAAAAGAAAAAGTGATGAGAAGGGGGAGTCGAATTCAGGCTGTTCTTAAAGTTACAGTGTGGAGCCAGCGTGAGAGCCAGTGTGGTGTAGTGGTTAAGAGCGATGGACTCGTAATCTGGGGAACCAGGTTCGATTCCCCGCTCCTCCACATGCAGCTGCTGGGTGACCTTGGGCCAGTCACACATCTCTGAAGTCCCTCAGCCTCACTCACCTCACAGAGTGTTTGTTGTGGGGGAGGAAGGGAAAGGAGAATGTTAGCTGCTGTGAGACTCCTTCGGATAGTGATAAAGCGGGATATCAAATCCAAACTCTTCTTCTTCTTCTTCTACAGTTCTCAAAACAACCAGCTGGGATGGCAGCAGTTCAGATCGCCTTATGCAATGGCTGCCACCAGGTGACGGATGTGAGGGAGCCAAAGGCAGCTGGACTAATGGAGTGGCCTTGCTTCCCTTCTCTCTCTGTGTTCCAGTCTGAAGGAATGGCTGCCCCAGTGTTCCCAGAACGTGCCTTCTTGTTGTCTGTGTCATGCTCTGGGAACAGATTTTCAAAGGGCAACAGTTGCCCTTTCCTCCAAAAAGCTTTACTTTTGAGTGCTAGTCTATCCAACACACAACTCAGGTCCTGGGAATAGGAAATGCAGCAGGAGGAGATGGGCAGATGCTTCCAATTTCTTTCATTCACAATAATGATCTCCGACAAATTCTCAAAATATTCGTATGTGACCTCATGATTCAACTGCAGCCCAGACAGCTTGAGAGATTGTAAGAAGGGCTCTGTTTTTCAGAAGAATGCTGACTACTTATCCCCACCACCACTACCAATAAAGAGCCATTGAAAAGTCATAAGATGCAAGAACAGAACAGAAACACACAAAACAGCTAATCCCATTGGAATAATGCACTTATTATATAGTGTTGCCTTTCCGCTTTTTTGGAAAGCTCTTCAAACTGACTAGGCTGCTTCTCACTTCTGCATCTAAAACATTTGCAGCAAACAGTTTGCCATCTGTTAACTAGGAATAACCATGACCCACAAAATATTCCAGGCAAGTTTTGCTTGTGAGTGTGTCATTTATTGTTCAGGTTGGTGCTGTCCTAGCGTATCTGCAGATGCATCTGACCACAGTGCAATACTAAACTGTGTTGTGAATACATAGGGCATTTTCACAGTAATGTTAAAATGTTTTGGTTCTTTTTGCATTTTCTCAGACTGTAGATAACTAAAACATCAAACCTACACACCGTTTTCAAATTGCCCACTTTTGCTTTCTGCTCTATGTTCACAACATTGTAATGTGGGCACACAAACAGCATGATCAAAGGCAGCATGGGTACAGGCCTAAGTGTGCGCTGGGGGGCTGGTGAAACAATTTCCCATCTATTCCAGATTTGTTCCACTTGTCAATCTAGCTCAGTATTGTATATTCTGATGGGCAGAGCCTCTTCAGGGTCTCAGGCAGAGGAACATCACCTGCTCTCTGATCCCTTTCACCAGGGATGCTCCGGGTTGACTCTGGGACATACATTCTGCACAGAGTGTGTCCTCTACAACTGAGCTATGGCCAAGGTGACTAATCAGCATCCCTTGTAAACTGCATTCGAAGTTTAAATTTGTGCTTGGCTAAGATGGCTTTCCATGCCATGGCACAAAACAGAACATGCAAAAACTTCAGGGAAGTTTTTAATGCGTGGCATTTTAATGTATTTTTAATCTTTGTTGGAAGCCGCCCAGAGTGGCTGGGGAGACCCAGCCAGATGGGAGGGGTACAAATAATAAATTATTATTATTATTATTATTATTATTATTATTATTAGAACATGTGCAAAATTCATTTCTCCATCTATATCTAGATCTATGAAGAGGCTCATGGAGTCTTGCATCCCGCAGTATCTCTTCCTTCCTGTAGCTCCCCAGTACACAGTGATGCACAGCCTTGTTCCCTGCAGCCATCCAGACTATGGGATGCGGGCTAGATTAAAATAGTACGTACCCACTGGGGCATTCATAGCTGCAGAGTCGGGTGAAAAACCAGGGTATAAATTTTATAATGCTTAATTCCCACTTAATTCTGTGGGACTTGCTCCCAGGCAACCCTGCACAGGACTGCAGCCTCACAACAGGTGCGGTTGGTGTGTGAGGCATTAGAGGAAAAAAGAAGAGACACCCAAAATATTTGTTTGTTTGTATGTTTATTTATTACAATGACCCAGCAGGCGAGCTGAAGGAATCCCTTTTCCCGCCGAACGCTGCCTTCCACCTTCCTCTCGCTGCCGCCTTGCCCAGAGAGCCAAAGGGGAGGCGGGAGGGAGGAAAAAGGAGCGTCCTCCGCGAAGTCCTGAGAAAAACGACGCTCTCACGAGCCTGCACGCCAAAAGCCTCAGAACCGCCTGACCTCCGTGACGTCGTCCGGCGCGTGACGCAGCCGCGCAGGGGAAGAGGAGGAGGGAGGGTGAGAAGGAAGGGCTCATAAGTAATCCCCCCTCGTTCTTCGCCTTTCAAAGCCGCATCTACCACAATAAGCAGCCTTCGGCCGGGCGCGCACGCGCGGGAGGCTGACTCAGGACTAACGGTTTTCTCCTCCGAGTTCCTTCAGCCGGACCTCAAAAGCGCGCATTGGTATCTTCTGACGCAGGGCCGTGTGCGCCGCCTCGGCTCCTTCCCCCGTGTGGAGTTTCGTTGCCCTCTAGGGGAGGAGGGAGAGGATGTGGGAGAAAGAGAGCGTGGGGTTTCTTGGGCGGGCACTCTCGCGCTCCTCCCCTTTTGGGAAGGTCTTTTCGGCCGCCTCAGAAATTCGCCGTGACGTGGGAAGCCTGTGGCCTTCCAGATGTTTGGTGGGACTGCAATTCCCCTCAGCTGCGGCCAGCATTGGAGCAATGGGGGTTGTCGTACGACAAAATCCAAAGGGGTCAGAGGCAGTGCCAGGCTATTTTGAGTCCTAGGAAAGGCAAACTACTTGCAAACTCTACCCCCCCCCCCGCAAAACAGTTGCTAACTTCAATTTTCAAAAGCAGATGTAGAAAAATCCCCAACGAAAAACACAGAACTGCTAAATCTATTTTAAGTTGCAAGAATAAGTAATGCAGCAATCTTGGGCTATTTTTCCCAAATACAAAAGGAAACGTTTCAGCACACAAATCTGACCTTGTGAATCGTGATGTTAAATTTTTAAGTCTCTTAAATGTTTCCCTTTTCAGGCACATCAAAATTTCATTTTGCGTGCCTTTTCCCTGACAATTTTTTTGTTACCAATTCCTTCAGTGCTGGTGCTTCGGCACATTCAGTTGATATAGTTGCCAACACAACTGGTCTCTTTTGAAACATTGTGGAGCATGAAACAAACAAACAAACAAAAAATCCTTCCAGTAGCACCTTAGAGACCAACTAAGTTTGTTATTGGTATGAGCTTTCGTGTGCATGCACACTTCTTCAGATACCTGTATCAGATGCACACTTCTTCAGATACCAGTATCTGAAGAAGTTTGCATGCACACGAAAGCTCATACCAATAACAAACTTAGTTGGTCTCTAAGGTGCTACTGGAAGGAATTTTTTTTATTTTATTTTTTGTTTTGACTATGGCACACCAACACGGCTACCTACCTGTAACTAGAATTGTGGAGCATATGTGGGTTTTTATAAGCTTGAACTTTGGGAAACTGAGTTCACCTTTTGTGGCTGACACTGGCATAGACTTCTGAAGCCTTTTGGCTATTGCTGTTAAGTTCACAGCACAGATCTTCAGCATCAATTCCTTTGTTTCCATTGTGCATCAATGCTTTTTCCAAATTCTTCATAGAATTGTAGCGTTCGAAGGGGTCCCAAGGGTCATTTAGTCCAGCCCCCTGCATTGCAGGAATCTCAGTTAAAGCATCCATGACAGATGGCCATTCAACCTCTGCTTAAAAGCCTTCAAAAGCCTCCACCATCTCCCAAGGGATACTGTTCCACTTGCAGGCCTTAGGTACATCATCACACCTGCAGCCCACAAGGTAATTTTTGGTCAATTGCAATTGGCTTGCAGCTGAATTTAAATCAGCTTCCTTAGTTTGTAGCAGGTTGCTTCTCAGATTGACTTCAAAAAGGATGTACCATGTAACAAGGGATACAACAAACTGTGGTCTTCAAAGGTCAGTACTGCGCTCCTCTAAGGTCTGAGCCCGTAATTGACTGCCTAGTTCATGGGTAGGCAAACTACGGGTTATTTGTGGGGCCTGCCTGGTGTTTTTACATGAATAGAACGTGTGCTTTTATTTAAAATGCATCTCTGGATTATTTGTGGGGTGTAGGAATTCGTTCATTGTTTTTCATTGAAGGGGAATGCTGTATTCTGAAGAGACTACCCCCACAGCATCTCCCCTTATGGCTGTTTGCTTAATACATTTGTCTACTGTCTTTCATTCATAGTTTCCAACAAAATCATAATCAAATCATAAAACAGGCAACAGCAGGCACAACTATCCCAGGATAGAGATGCTATGATGTGAACACTGGGTGACAGAATTTCAGACTGACATGTAGGTGTGAGAGACATTGGAACCCTACTTGGAAAAAGTGGTAACCCTGTCCTCTCCAGTTTTCTGAAATTTTATCTAGTATTTGCTCTTTTAAGTCATTAATCAAAAAAGTGAACACATTCTACATCAGGAAAAGTTTCTCCTACCTTCCTTAGTTTTTGTAATACTGGGAGGATATTACGTAATCACAATATTTACCCATGCTAAGTCAAGTGTTACCATACTGCATATTAAACCATTGGCCTACGAAAAGACTTGGACATATTCATATACAGTGGTACCTCGGGTTACAGATGCTTCAGATTACAGACTCCGCTACCCCAGAAATAGTACCTTGGGCTAAGAACTTTGCTTCAGGATGAGAACAGAAATCCATGTGGCGGCTGCAGCAGCCCCATTAGCTAAAGTGGTACCTCAGGTTAAGAACAGTTTCATGTTAAGAACGGACCTCCAGAACGAATTAAGTTCTTAACCCGAGGTACCACTGTACAGTATATCCAACATTATTGTTTTGTAATGCATGTTTTGTTGATACCTAATGTATTTATTTGTGGCATTCCACCATTTATTTACTTTCCCTACATTTTGTAGCTTTTCAATGATAGTGACCATATTTCAGAAGCACTTGTAAGATCCATTTCTTTAGTAGTATGTCTTTGTCACCCAATTTGTTTATTCCTAATTCTATGTGATTTCACTGTGTATGAAAGAACTTGGAACTTCAAATTTACCGTACTTTATTTTTCATTTTACTTCCCAGATCCATTTTCTTTTTGTCTTGTAGTATTGTGACAGCCAGTCTTATACATGTTTACTTGGAACTAAGTCCTGCTGGTTCAGTGGGGCTCACACATAAGTGAATGTTTATAAATTTGCAGACATAATTTTATGGAATTAGAAATGCTGCATTCTGGAGTGTAGTCAATGGCAACGTTTCTTTGTTGGCCTCTCAATATCTTGAAGTTCTTCAGTTATTTACTATGCTGTGTTCAAAAAGATGTAACAGGCGACAGGCTAAGTAATAAATTTTGAAGTGAGGCAGTAGCACTGGATTACAGAAGTCTCTTCCTGTCCAAGACCACTTCCGGACAACCTTTTTATTGAGCATACTTTGTGAACTGTTCATGGGAGATTAGATGGCATTGCCTCGGGCAAGTGGCATGCCACACTTTCCAGGACATTTTTATATCACTTTTCTTATCGCAAAACCTGATATTTTGAAGAAAGGAGGGTTGTTGTGCAAGTCCTTCAACTGCACTTAGATTGCGCAACCTGGATTTTCCGGTATGTGATTGAATCCCACCTAAATATAGTGAAAGTCTGAAAGTGCCCCAAGTCTCTTGATACTGGATTAAATATCTCACCAGCTTGATATACCTTGGTTATTTTACCATATGAAACCATATGATAGGAAAACATATATGTATTATTTACCATCTTCTATACTTGCTTTTTGGACCTCTAATGCAGTGCATGCATCTGTGGATCTTGTAGTTATTTTCTGGAGAGGGACCTGGTTGCCCCTGATTTGCAAGTGAAAGGCCTGGGATTCATTCCTGGTTATCTCCACTTCAAAGGCTCTTGGGCCACAGGTGATGGGGAACACTTTTTTCTGAGAACCTGGAGAGCTGCTGTCAGTCTGAAGATAATCCTTGGTTAGATGGTATAAGGCAGATTTCTGTGTTTCTGTAAATTATAAAAATAATAATTTTGTGCATGGAATTAGAATGGCTGACAAACATACATAGAAAATTAATCTGTCTTTATGACCGAGAGCTGTGTGGCAACCATAAGTCAGAATGAGGTGTTCCATGTGCCTGAGTCTAAAGACTGGCAGCGAGAAAGCAAAATAAAAGAGAGATGTTGTACTATGGTAGCATTATGATTGTTATGTGCTAGGTACTGACATAGGCTGTGACTGTGAGTCCAGTGAATTTCATTATCTTTCAATGTGATAGTCCTGTCTTCTTTTGAAGTACTATTAGACTACTGAAGCCACAAACTAAATAGGCAAATCGAAATAATTTGACTCAAGTAAGTGGTTCCTTTCTTTGAGCCCAGCGGGAAGCAGAATGGTTATTTTCCCGCCATATTTATCCTTGCAAAGCTCAGTCTGTTGTAAATTGGGCTGAGGAAATGAGGCAGTACTATTTATTCTGGTCTTAGAGGGCCATTAGCTAAATTTCTGCCGAATACAGAAAAATTATGAGGGCAGTGGTGATGCTTTGGTTACCAGGTCATTTATGGTGAAATGAAATTTGTCACTGAACTCATCTTTTGTTTTACCTTGTTCCAAAATGATGATTCAATAAGTGCAACTTGTTGCAGCAAATATTGAAAGTAATCAAATATAAGTAGAATAAAAATCAAATCATGTAAACAAAGGTGGGAGCTGCTCTGTAAAATACTGTTATACACATCCCAGCTTATTTAGGTGCAGTGCTCCAGAATTCAGTTTCCGTTGGAGACATATAGCATCATTTGCTTTATTTACAAATAAGTAAGGCAGACGTTTACCTTCCCACTAGAGCAGTACCTATTTATCTACTTGCACTTTTTGGCGTGCTTTCGAACTGCTAGGTTGGCAGGAGCTGGGACCGAGCAATGGGAGCTCAACTGCCGACCTTCTGATCGGCAATCCCAAGAGGCTCAGTGGTTTAGACCACAGTGCTACCTGCGTCCTGTTTCCGTGTGCTGCTCCGGTTTCAGTGTTCCATTGTGCCAGACATGGCTTAGTCATGCTGGCCACATGACCCAGAAAAACTGCCTGTGGACAAACACTGGCTCTCTTGGCCTATAAAGCGGGATGAGCGCCGCAACCCCAGAGTTGTCTGTGACTGGACTTAACTGTCAGGGATCCTTTGCCTTTACCTTTTAAGGCAGTCATATTGGAGGTAATGACTCCTATTGCAGGGAGTACAATTGCAAATCCTGCATGAAGTTCCCCAGGGATTCGCTACTTCAGGCTTCCTCAACCTCGGCTCTCTAAATGTTTTGAGACTACAATTCCCATCATCCCTGACCACTGGTCCTGCTAGCTAGGGATCATGGGAGTTGTAGGCTGAAAAAACATCTGGAGGGCCGAGGTTGAGGAAGCCTGTACTACATCCTCAGTTTTGGTCAACTCCAGCTGAAAACATACAACTACTGTATATCCAAATTAAGATTTGCTACAAACTTTTTCTCAGTCCTTCCCATTAGTTTAGGGGTGTTTCCTCCAAAAAAACTTCAAAAGGTTAGGTACTAGGTAGCCAAAATTTAATCTGTACTGCAGGTTGCATTAGTCCACAAACAATGCATAAAGGGTTATACCATAGAATAGTTAGGTTGTTTACAATTCAGTGCCAAGATTTGCGGTGCTCGAATATATGCTTATGATGGTACTAACAATGTGCCATAAAACTGTAAAGTTCCAGTGATGTGCAGTACAAATTTAAGTCTGAGTGGATACCATTGTAATGTATTATGATATTTGACGAATGATTGTTGCAGAGACCTCAGTGGCTTTTCCCCACTTCTAACATTCTTATGAATAGTGGTTTAGACTGTTAGGCTTTTTGTTACTATTGAACAATGTGAAAAGAGTTAGTGCTCATACACTGTTTCGAATTCTGAACTTTATCCTTATAAATAACCCCTGGATAAGTGTTTTATACTGTATATAACAAATTTCAAGGTTTGTAGCAACTGAGATATAGTTGAGGCTTGTTTTCTATGCTTTAGCAAAGCATTAAGTAATTTCCATTCCAAGAAGTGGAACAGTTTTATAGTAATCTTTTTAATATATGCACTCTGAAAAACGTATCTGTGATCCTCCAATGCTGTAGCACTGAAGAAAGAAATATCCTTCTTTTTCTTCTTCTTTTCTTTTTCTTATTTGTCCCCCACTCAAATAAAATAGGAGAAAGCAGAAGTTCACCAATAGGGGAAAATATTTTCACGTGCTGAGTTCATAACTACAAAAGTACATGAATATTATAAGTGGTTAGTGGTAGAAGACTTTTGCAGAAATATATACTTTTTATACATTTCTTTGTATTTGCATCAGGGAAATCTTCTGGCCCTCATGGAATAGCAAGAGTTAAGTACAACGGTCTTGAATGAAATAATTCTAGAACTTTCTGGATAGTTGCTCATGTCATGTGTTGTCAGGAATACTTAATATGATATGATTCAGTGTCTTTCCACCATGCACAATCTTCTGCATTAAATAGTTGAAGCTAGCACATTTCAGTGCATGATCTCAGTTTATCCCTCTTGTTCCAGTCACATGCTCATGAATAGCACCTGATCATACTAGGATATCAGCTTCCTGTGAAAACCGTGATACATGAGCAATATATTTGGACTAGGAAAACTGAATGGACAAGAAAAGCAATCTGATTGAATCCAAAAGTTGGATTTAAATGATACAGAAATGTATGTCAAAAATCTGCAAATTCATTTTCTGGAAATGTGTATTTCCATGAGGATGCTGCTGGCCATAATTTGTCTTCCTTTTTCACAGCTCTTTTCCGTGTTTCATATACCCGAGTGTTAGATTTGGTGTGATTAAATTGCAAACATGTTAGGCTTGCATACAGGCATGAGGTAGTTGTCTTCAATATTTTGAATAGATGGAAGAATTGCTTAAAAACTGGTATTTACTAGTGATCCCACAACATTTCAATAGTATTGTTTTTGGTTTTCTTGGACCATTAACGTATTTTTAAAAATATATTTTCAAAAGCCCTCTTACAACATTGCCTTGTATTGGATATTATGACATTTTCTTCTTTAGTGTATAATAGAAAGAAAATCTCATAACAGCTTGCTAGATTGCCATCATTTCCAGGAGCTGAAGTGCGTAATGGGTGTAATGAAGAGCATCAACAATATAACATTCCCACCCCTGAGTTGACACTTGACAATTTTGTAACCTGATTCACCTGCACTCTCTAAGCATTCAGATTTCCTTGTAGTTGTCTGCAGAGCTGAAGCTTTTTATAATGTATTACTGGATCTTGGGAGATTCTTTGAAATAAATAAGAATGAAAGCACCATTAAAGTTCAAAAATATCAGGGTAAAAACAATAACCCTCTATTAAGTTCACAGTACAGTGGTACCTCAGGTTACATACACTTCAGGTTACAGACTCCACTAACCCCGAAATACTACCTCAGATTAAGAACTTTGCTTCAGGATGAAAACAGAAATCGTGCGGTGGCAGCAGGAGACCCCATTTGCTAAAGTTGTACCTCAGGTTAAGAACGGACCTCCGGAATGAATTAAGTACTTAACCCGAGGTACCACTATACTTGATTTTTTTGAAAGTGAATTTCCCATGCGCTGATTTTTAAAATCAAGATATTAATGTATGTGCTGGTTTTGCACTGCATGCTTGCCATCCAAAGCTGGTAGCCACTGGTAGGGCGTACCCAGAAGTTGGTTACTTTAACCTTTTGTTCTCGAATGAAGCTGCCCTTGATTTCTTAATTTTACAATATATTTACAGAACAATGCCTCGACTCCTGGACAGGAAGCTGACTCAGAAATGTCCTGTGTCATCTGTGTTTGGCCTAGGGTGCCATGTATCCTACTTTACAGAGGACAGTTCTTTCTTTTAAGGAGTCTTCCAGCTGAAGGGCTGCTCTGTGCAAGTCTACTTAATGATAAAGAAGTACATTCCTGGACTCCACATGTATACGTGAAATCATGTAAACTGGGGAGGCACTGTTGAGAGTGAGGGAAACAGCTCTCTCTTGGCAGATCCCATCCATCCCACCTGCCTTCCCCATGCATGTGCACACCCTGCCTGTTTCTGGTGACATTTTTTACAGAGGAGGTGGCAGATCAGCCCTCCAAAGAGCGTGCTGCAGCTGTTCCTGCCATCACTGTGGCACCAGTGGGCAATGCATTCCTTGGAGGCAGGATCTACTGCCCTGGTGGATCTTGAGGACCGAAGCAGTCATCTCACCTTGCCTCATGTGTGAGCTGGTCTTGCCAGCTGAACAGGAGCAAGAGGTTCAACTGTTTGTTGCTGGCACACAGAACACCCTTATGACTGATTCTTTTACAGAGTTAGGTGTGTCTAAGTCCATTGATTTTAGTTGGCATATACATACCTCAAACTCTGCATAGGATCAAGATGTTAGTTTATTTTTCCATTTCTTTTCATACCACTTCTTTCCTCCCCTTTTTGGGGGCAATTTAATCCTGAGGACCAGTCGTCCAAGCACAAACAAGAAAATGAACTCCAGCAATAAAACCACTACTTTGTTAAGAGACATTTTGATGATGATATTTTTTTTAAAAAAGCTGCAGAAATGCAGCTGACCTCAATGCCATTTTACATAGGATTTGAAATGACACATTTATTTTGCACTCTTAATTATAAAGCCCAAGACAGTGTGCTGGGTAATGTGAAAAAGTGCTGTTCTGCAAACAAAAGTCCATCGTATTATTTGTGTGTTTATAATTCATTGTTTATTTTATTTAGGATGTAAATATAGCCCTCTCTCCAGTTGGCTAGTTAGCTCTGTACTTTGGTAGAATGGTTCAGTGCTAAGGGATGTTTTGGGGGACACTAAAGGGTTACTATTCACATTTCCTGTGTAATTCCTTCTGATCTTGCTGAGCTGTAATTATTTTCTTGAGGTTAAACATTCCCAGGCTCCTATAACCTTCTAGTCTGTTTGCACTGGCCAACTTTGTCCCAGGTGATCATGTGGGCGAACCTCCTGCTTTTAAGGAAAAGAAAATCTCTTTCCTGTGTAAGATACTTTAACTGTGCCGTCCTTTGCTTTACAATCCCAGAAGAAATCCCTTTAAAAACAATAATATGGTAAGGAAATTAGTCTTTTCACGTCAGGTTTAAGAATCAAATATTCGACCGGTCCTCCGTGTGGGTTTAAAATTTGCTCAATCCTAGATAAATGGCTTTCAGTTTCACATTAAAGATGAACTTTTGCTAAACACATTTAGAAAAGAGGCTATGGTTCAAAAGGCACATTCTTGACGGCCTCACTTTTGCCAACATATCTGGCAAACCATCTAAGATTAGCGGTAGATATTATAGCAATCATGGGAATTGCTGCTAAAAACTGCAGCCTTTTGTTGAACTCCCCTCCTTGCTCTGTAACATGTAATTAATGTGTAATTAAGGAAATGCATAATGTGATTTCATCATGTCATATGTTTCGCCGGCCTCATTCCACAGGTGTGCGTGGGAAGAACAGACAGTGTGATATACAGTGGTACCTCGGGTTAAGTACTTAAGTCGTTCCGGAGGTCTGTTCTTAACCTGAAACTGTTCTTAACCTGAAGCACCATTTTAGCTAATGGGGCCTCCTGCTGCCACCGGAGCACAATTTCTGTTCTCATCCTGAAGCAAAGTTCTTAACCCAAGGTACTATTTCTGGGTTAGCAGAGTCTATAAATTGAAGCGTATAACCCGAGGTACCACTGTACTGCTTCTTTCCCTTAACAACACATTTTAGGAGGAGATGGGGAAACCAACAACCTCACCACTTCCTAGTTCTAGAATTCAAAGTAAGGGGCTCCCAAGATTGCAAAACTGTTAGTGGAATTGAACGGAGCTCGGCTTTCATTTCCAGATCTGCATAGGTTACAAAAACAGTATAAAAAGTTACCATCAGTGCCTCTGATTTGTATTTCCATATTCCTGTTCATCTGGAGCATCCTTTCAAAACTAGGTGGCCTCCAGATGTTTTGGACTGTAACTCCCAACATCCCTGATCATTGGCCATGTTGGTTGGAAGCTGTAGCCCAAACTATCTAGAGGGCACCTGATTGGGGAAGGCAGAGCAATAGGCTTGGACTGAAGTTACTGCTTATGGGGTTGACTATGGAAATAAAAAGTGAGGCCTGTTGGTTTTCCCATTAGACTTGATGTAGCTTCTGTTTTATGTAGCACTTAGGTAAAAGTAAAGGTACCCCTGCTCGTACGGGCCAGTCGTGTCCGACTCTAGGGTTGTGTGCCCATCTCACTTAAGAGGCCGGGGGCCAGTGCTGTCCGAGGACACTTCTGCGTCACGTGGCTAGCGTGACAAGCTGCATCTGGCGAGCCAGCGCAGCACACGGAAACGCCGTTTACCTTCCCGCTAGTAAGCGGTCCCTATTTATCTACTTGCACTATGGTGTGCTTTCAAACTGCTAGGTTGGCAGGCGCTGGGACCGAGCAACGGGAGCGCACCCCGCTGTGGGGATTCGAACCGCCGACCTGACAATCGGCAAGTCCTAGGCGCTGAGGTTTTACCCACAGCGCCACCCGGATAAGGTGCAACACACAGGTTGCCTTAGTAATACTGCAATAGCACTGAAATAGTTCTCTTAGAAAGGTGTTTCTTGTGGGATCAGCGTTCCTCACGCATTGCAGCATCCATACAATGCCAGCATCAAAATGCCAGCTTGCTCCCTGCCGCCCTGCCCCCCCCCATTTAATCCTGATTTGCCCTTTCTGGGCGAAACCTGTTGCCGACAACTTGTTTGAGATATTCAAGCCAACCTGTTTGCAAATTGAGCCTCTGTCTGAAAGCACCTATGGCGAGCTTTGTAGGATGCTGTTCCGGTAAAACAGATGGCAGTCAAAAGTTACGAGATAATAGCTTACCTAAGCCATTATGGCAGTTTATGGCTGGGGTGAAATTTGAATTGGGAGGCCAGCTGCATTAAAAATGATGAACTGTTGTACATCTTGGTGGCACATGGGAACAAACTCTGACAAATGGGGTCGGGCAGGTCTGTTCATGAGAATAACCCCTTTGTGATTAAAGAAAAACCCCGTTAAGTGTATGTGTCTGCTATGGTTGAGTTATATGCTTCAACTTTCATTCAAATTCTGTCCAGGGGAGAATTAAATATATTTAATTATTTCTATCCACAAGACATTCAAATGTATTGGTATAGGACAGCTTCCTAAATGAGCTCTTGTGTTAGAGGGCCATAAGCAGGCCTGCAACCTTTGGTCACCTTCTCACCTGGAATCTCCTCTCGAACTCAGTGATGAACAATTCTTCCTGTAGTTGGGGGTTAGCTTGTTTTTTGTACGTTCTTCTCTGGTGGTCTTACTAATGAGATCCTTGCTCTTTACAGTCTGGGGACAATAATCCCTTATTTCTTTTACCTACAGACAGTGGCTGCTTTTGATGAGAAGAAAGTTTCATCTTGCACAGGACTTAGCCATCTCTAATGCCACCCTAGGTTTTAGGTGCAGGAAAATAAATACACTTTAGAGAAAAAATGGGTCCAAACTATTAAAACCCAGGCATAGGCAACATTTTGTAGAATTAATTACCTCTGGACCCAGCAATCCTAAGTGCAGCATTTTTTCTGTATGCCACATCTTTATTTACAGCCTTCACCCATTTGCCAAATTAATACACAAAGAGCACCATCCAAGCCATATAAAAACACTGTGAATAATTAAAATTGGAGAGAGAATAGCTGCATTGAACCTAGAGGAAAGAAGGCACATGCTGAAGTTTTACTGCTAAACTGAAGCCCTATAAGCCGCCTGGAAGGGCAATCAGACACTCTGAGCTCACTGAAGGAAAAGTAGGGTGTAAGCTTGGTAATATTTTGTTAGTAAACTTTCCTTTAAAAAATAATGCAAGTAGTAATAACACACAGTGTTGTCTGCTGGTATGCTGAGCACCAAGCTCAGTCTTTTAAGCTTCTGTGTCAACTGAATGTGTGCTTGTCATGAATTTATCAAGGATTTTATTTAATGTAGTGGTGAGGTACTTGTGCCCCGCCCCCGATGTGGCTGGACTCCCAACTCCCATTGACTATACTGACTGGGGTTAGTGGGAGCTGCAGTCTGGCCACCAGGTGTTCTTTAGTTCTTAGTTCTCTGGTTCTTCTTTGAACCTCAGTCTTAGCGTTGGTATGGTGTTGTTGTTTTTTGTGGTGCAGTTTCTGTCTCTTTGCCAGATCTGAAAGGCCTTCCTTTTTTTGTCAATAATGTGTTCAATCTCACTCTCGTTCTCATCAAACAAGTCCTGGTGTTTCTTGGTTTGGTATCCAATGGTTTGTTCACAGGCTGAAATAATAGATATTTTTAGCTTGGTTCAGTGTTCCTTGATGTTATCAGGGAACTCCAAAAGCAGATGGTTCCCTAAGAGTCATTTGGAAGCAATCCTGCTTAATAGGATCTTGAAGGGCTTGAGTGTTCATTTTGCGCCTTGGTTTCCTTCCTTGAAGCCCGTGTTGAGGTATAATCTTGAGAGCCATCTTGGAACGTATTATTTGGTGATCTGTCCAGATGTCGTTGACACTTGTAATAGCTCAAGTAAGGAGCACATCATGGTGATCTTCAAGCTAGTGTCCTTAAGACATATGGTTTATTTTACACATATTTACAACCTGAGTTTTGATGGAGTGAATGCAAAACATTATACCCCAATAGTGTCTCTCGCTCTTCTCATAGCTTCAGCAACTTTGGGTCCAAAGCAGCAGCCAGTCATGCCCACCCCTTGCCCCCACCCCGTTCTCTCAGTGCAGCCTCTCCCAGCCAGCATGCACGGAGTTCTCACCCCTCTTTTCTCCTTCCTAAAAACCTTTGCTCAAAACCTCAGTTCAAAAGGACACCTTTCCCCCTGCAGTGACATCATGCCCTCTGTTACGCTGGCAGCCTCCCTGTCCATGCCTGCATTGTCTTCTGCCTGGCTAATGGCTCCCATTATCAAACGATCCAAGCCGTCTTCAAGAACCCACTCCCAGCAAGCTACCACCAGGCTGGCCTCATGAGGAAGCTAGTTGGTGTTATTTCCAGCCCTTGCTAAATTCATGAAATTTATGAGTTTGCTCAAATTCTGACCCTTCATTGAATGTAGCAGCATGCTTGTCATGAGTTTATCAGGAAGTTTATGTAGTGGTGGGGAATCCACGGCCCCCTTGGTGAGGAAACAGGGTAGGAGGTACTGTAGGCCTTGGGGTACAAGGAAGTATGACATGGGCGGAGCTGTTTGAGATGGGCCGTTCCTCTCTCAGTTCTGCTCTCAATCACCCAAGTAGGAATGCTTTCGTGTCTAGCACCCTATTCCAAATTCTCACCCCAGTTGCCCTCAGATTTCAATAGGGTTTAGTCTTTCTTTCAGCCATGCATTGACAAGTGAGCTGGGTCACTAACATTCCTGTATTGGCAGAAGGATGGATGGAGAGGAATATGCCATCATGCAATACTAAAACATGGATTTACGTAGATGGGTTAAAATTGATTGTTGAAAGCGATCTCAGATATAAAACCATATACTCTTCAGCTGGGATGTTGGAGGACAGACGTTGCAAGGCTTAACTGAAAGAAAATTGGAGCGAGTCTTCGAAATGTCTTAGAATTGTCAGTAAAATGCTGCTGCTTAACATTAAATACTCAGCACTTGGTTTTGTTGTTGGGGAGCAGGAAGATCAAAGGCATGGCATGCTGATCATCTCTAATTTTGTTTCTGTGTGACAATTTCTTGCATTAATACCTTTTCTGTAATCCATATTCATTTTCTTTGTGCAATCTTTATATGTAGGCTGTAGGCATTAATGATTTGTCAAACCTGGTTCAGTATATGTCCAGGCAGTCAATTAAAATTTTTTTTATACAGCCTGTGCATTACTTTTGATCAATGGTTATAGAAACATCACAAATGCCACTACAATGGCCTGTAGGAAATCCATCACTTCCAGCAGCGTATCCATGTAGTGATAATCTATAAATGTGAAACAAAAGCCCACTGGCCCTTGAACTTCATTGGGTAGCATAGGCCAGTTACTGTCTCTCCAGCACAATCTTAACCAAGTCTACTCAGAAGTAAGTCTTATTGAATGAGGCTTACACCCAGGTAACTGAGGTGACTATTGCAGCTTCAGGATTGTATACGAAGGTAAATAGGGCTACCAGGAAAACATGTTCAGTCTCCATAATTCCTTGGAAGAAAAGCAGGATAAAAACGACACAGAGGCATAAATTTTGTTTTCAAAACTTTATCTTTTTTAAAAAACAACAACAAAACACTGGGAAACTTGGAACCATTTTGGAAATGTTGATTGCTGGATACTGTGACATATAATAATTTATTTTTCATTGGATGCATTTCTAAAAATTCCTTTTTAAAAACCATATTTGCACTGGTATCAATGCAGGCTTCTGGAGACAGACGTTCAACTTCAATTAACCATCTGAATGTATTTCATAGCATCAACTCTCGCTCAGTGGGAACCCCTGCTGCCTTTCTATCATTAACATAAATGCAGGTGCAAATAGCATTTATGTATGTTGATAGGAAGCAGTTGGAGGCATTTCACTGTGGGACACAACACTTTCATATTGCATGCATCTGTTCAAATAATGTATCCATGCTCAGTGACATGAGTGCAAGGATAGAAACATCTGCCCCTGAGACCATTTGCCATACAGCAGATGCTTAGATCTTTATTTATGCAGATGGCTTGTGTGATGAGCTGGGTGATGATAAAAGCAGGAAAGTTTGACAAAGACTTCCTGTATGTTGAGCATACCAAAAAGAAAAAGGGGGAAAAGGTGTCACAAAGATTTTATTTTATTCCCTGCTACGTAACTCAAGTAGGAATGACAATCAATATAGATTTAACAGTTCTTTTAGTGAAACAGATCTATTGTGTTTGGCTTGGCACAGGGAACTACAAACAGTTATAAGACAGTTTTGGTGCGGAATGTCAACTATAGTTTAAGAAGATATTGAAAGGATTCCTGTGAATAACAGTGTTTAACAAGTGTGATTGGCGTTGCCGTGATTATTTGATTATTCACGAAAACAAACAAAGGAAAGCTTTATACCATGTTGGACTATGGCTGCATTCAGACGTCAGGTTTATTGCATTAATTATACTGATTTTAACACTATTGCTTCTGCCCTGATTTCTAACATTTCTTTTATACTGCAGGACCTGTTGTGTTATGGAGCTGTGGCATTTTTAGCAATATACCACCATTCCGTGCTAAATTTTAAATGTATGCTGGGATACCACCGCAAATTTAATCACATGAGTGGAGGTGCGTGATCATGAAAACTGCAGGAATATTACAGTGTAAAACTCCTGCAATTTTCAGAGTTAATGGGCTTGCAAATTGATTTTTTCCCAGGAAACAGTTAACACAGAGATGAGTGCTAAATTTCTACTAGATTCCACTAGATTTCTCAAAGTGACTTTTACACTGTGTGAAAGTTGATATAAAATGTGAACATTAAGAGGAAAGGAGACATTGGAAAGATGGAATAAAGTGACGTCTGAATGCCTGTTTGCCCATCTAGCCCTGTCTTTTCTGCTCTGACTGCAAATGGTTCTCCAGGTTCTCTGGGATTGAACTCAGGATCATAAATGAGCCCAACATTATATCTGTTGCACCATATGATGCCTATTCAGGCATTCACTTTCTTCGTATAAGTCAACCACATGAAGGAGAGCAGGGTGGTGGCGGCGGCAATCCCTGTCTCTTCCAGTATGCCCCATTTCCTGTCCTTAGTCCATTATTAGCCCTTACAGTCCTTTATGAGCTGAGTAGCATTCTTCTGAGACCTCCTCTACTTGGGGGAGGTTAGCTGGGCGATCTAGAATCCTGATTTTTCCAAGATTCTAAATCACACAAGGAGCCTCCATGAGTATGATCAGAAGATCAAAGAACCATGTGGTTACACTGCATGCTAGGGTTGCATCCTGTGCTTGTCATACTCAGAAGAGACCCATTTAAATCAATGGACATGGCTAAGACAACAGTCACACCATTTAAAGCACTATGATAGCACTTTAAACATCCATGGCTTCCCCCAAAGAATTCTGGGAGCTGTCATTGTTAAGGGTGCTGAAAGTTGTTAGAAGAGCCCTGTTTCCCCCACAGAATCGCTTAACAATCAACCCCTCATCACAGGGAACTCTGGGAATTGTGGTTTTGTGAAGGCAATAGGGACCCCCCCCCCCACAGCTCCCAAGGTTGTCATAATTTAAACCAGGACTCCAAAAATATGTGTATTGATTGACTTGGCTAAGATCCAGGACAAAACACCACATTTAGGTAATTCCCGCTGGACGTCAATTCCACCTTTGAAATCCTGGTAATGCCTGGGAAAATCCGGATGTATGGCAGCTCTCATTTAAATGTGTAGTGTGGCTGTGCCCTGACTTAGGTCCATTAATTTCATTCTGTCTATTCTGAGTCTAACAGCTGGATGCAACCCTTCGTGTTGAACTGGGGATACTTGACTTGAATCATCATTATCTGTGAAGATATTTTTGCCTATAATTTGTAAGCAAAGCAAGATGCATACTCCATGACTGATTCATGAGATGTCTCCACTTGACCTTTTTATTTCTGTTCCTGCTTTTTGTATCCCTGCCTTAATAATGCTTCCCTCCCCACCCGAGACCTGGTCAGAATAATTTTCTGCAGCAGCCCAGAGGAAATAGGGCATTAATTACAATTTTATATTGTGTATTATCCGCTCTCTTAATAGAGTTCAAGTTAATGCAATCATATTCATTCAGAAAGGGCATTTACCTTACAAAGGACAACCTATTGTGAAAACAGCAAGAAACACCTCCCTGTACAGAGCAGCGCAGTTTGAACCCATATTGTTTTACAGTTCACTTCATGAAAGGGGGGGGGGGGAGCAAATACTTAAGTGTTCTTGGTGTTATCAGAATGCAGTCTATCCATTTTTTAAAGACCAAGAGGAACATCAACCCCCTGCTTATAATTTCTTCTTCAAAAGAAATTTAAATCGCTGGTGTGGACAGGTGTAACAGGGTCTTCTCAGTGATGGCTCCACCTCTGTTGGATATACACCTAAAGAGTTCTGCCTAAACATGAGGATCCAGACACTCCAAGAAAGCTTTTTTTTGGGATGCTTTTATTATTTTGTTCTGCTTTCTTGAGCCGGTATATTCCAATTTTATCTTAGCCTACATGCATTATGATGAAAAGTAGGGTTATGATGGTACTATATTCTATTTACTGATGATTGTCAGCTACTTTTGGGTTTAGGAAAAATAGGGTAGAATTTATTAAACTGAAAGTAAAACTAAAAGTTCAATGTGACTTGGTCCCAGGTCTAAATGATGTAATTTGCCATGAATGGTAACCAAGTTCTAGCATCCTGGATGTATGTGCTTCAGAAAAGAAAATGATCCGAATTTGAAGAGATCTCAGCTTGGATAAGCATTGTTTCAAACAGCATTTTGATAAATTATTATTTATCTCTTTCTCATAAATCTCCAGACGTGTCACTTTTGAAAATGACTTATGTCAAGTGCTCAAATGAAAGAAAATAAACTGCAGGATGGAAATGGCTTTAAAGATGTAAAGTAGGAATCCTATTTTGAAAAGTTTTAGAGAGGATTGAGGGAAAATGTAAAGATTCTCACTTTGTGTTTGTCCGCAGACAGCTTCTGGGTCATGTGGCCAGCATGACTATGCATGACTAAGCCGCTTCTGGCGAACCAGAGCAGCACACGGAAATGCCATTTACCTTCCCGCCGGAGCGGGACCTATTTATCTACTTGCACTTTGACGTGCTTTCAAACTGCTAGGTTAGCAAGAGCAGGGACCAAGCAACGGAAGCTCACCCCGTCGCGGGGATTCGAACCGCCGACCTTCTGATCGGCAAGCCCTAGGCTCTGTGGTTTAGACCACAGCACCACCTGCATCCTCTTGGTACGAATCTTTACTGTATGGGTTTTGATTCTCAAATAGGAGAAGTATCTGAAGAAGTGTGCATGCACAAAAAAGGTTATACCCAGAACAAACTTAGTTGGTCTCTAAGGTGCTACTGGACAATTTTTTAATTTATTTCATCAGCGCTAGAATATCAGTTATCTAGTTGTGAATATTAAATGCAGAATCACATTGGCTACTGGGTGTCATGGGATTTGGGGAACATCAATATAATTCAGCACTAACATTCGTCAAGCTCAGCTGGGGTTGATCAATTATCTACTCCAGCTTCTAAAACATTAATGTTCAACATAAAATTGACTCTACTGCTGTGCCTCCAGCCTCTTAGTTCTTTTGTTAGCCTTTCCCAATTCCTTCCTAATTTTCTTTTGTCCTCCTGCTCTCCATATTTAGATAGTAAGCTTTCTGGAGCAGAGACCTTGTCGTTCAGCTTCCATTTCATGATGTATGTTAATGCTGCTTTATGGGAAAGAATAATAATATGTAGTATTAATGTTGAGAGTTTATATTATAGATCCAAAATTGAGGATGCAGTCCCATACCTATTGAACACAATGGGACTTGGCTTCTGAATAGACACACCTAGGATTGCACTGTGAATCACCGTTCAGCCTAGTGAGTGAATTGGTTAGAATTAGCCTGGTTTAATATTTTAGCCAGATACGTTTTAGTGTTGAGTCTGTCCATATCTTTCATTGTTGCAGAGCTACTCCATCATGCTTCTCCTCATCCCACTTGCTTTAGAAAAGAGAGCAAGATGGCCTCTAATGTATCTGTTTTCTTTATCTTCCATATTTATTATTACATTGCAGTGATATATCAAAGAAAGGACAAAATCAAAGTATAAATCGTATCTCTGCTGAAAAATGAGTCTCACTGCCTCGATGATTAAGTTTGTTCAGGGTTGTTAAAACTGGAAAGAGATCGCTAACATTCTGTTTTTCTTGGGTTTCATTTCTTCTTGTGAAAGTCAGGCCAAACAAGTACTTAGTTTAATTTTTCTTTTGATTTCTTCTAATTTACTGCTTTTCTGGCATAGTGCTGCAATATATTGATTGCCAACACAGCAGATTTATTTTTTCATTTCCCCCTGGAAAGTTAATATTTTATGGAAGTGTTTCTCTTGGCCTTGGGCTTGATTTATTTTTTTTCAAAAACTAATTTTGGATATATATTTTACCTAACTATATCAGCTTGAGCAAAATCAGCACTGCTGTGTCTCTATTGCAGTGCTAACCATCTGATCTGCCCTTTTTACCGAGGCTGTTTTAAATGGTCATTTTAAATTGTATCAATCTGCATATAATGTAATGGTAAAGATAGCATGCTGTATCTTTTTCATCACTTTTTGGAAGGTAGGTGGTCAGAAGTGTTCATTTATGCACACCATTATGTTCATATATACATTGCATTTAAATTTAATTTGCATTGCGTATCCTTTCTTTTTACACAAGCAGGATTATTCTGAATATTAGTGTCCAGTACTGGATTGAAATGGGACCAATGACCTGATTATACCACAACAACTAGATACAACAAGGACACTTAAAGTAGTATCCAGCTAACTTGCTCCATCAGCCCAAGAATTTAAACTTGTTCAACTGAACTTCCCCCTTCTCCTGCTCTGAAGGGTTGGAGTTAGGATAGATTTGGGGCACACAGATTTAGAAGTATATTTTACAACATGACCCCTAAGGATTTAAGATAAGATAGAATGGTGTGCCAGTTGTCTCTGGGAATCAGCAACAGTCCTCCTGGTGGATATTAAAAGGGCAGTCAAACCAACCATTCATGTTTTGCCAGATAGGCACATGAAAGGCGCTGAAGCTCATAGAGCTTTTCTGTAAGTTTGCTAGAGAGGACTCTATGAGAGACACTCCCACTACGCCCTGACTGAGGGAGGGCGTACACCCGCCCACCCAGTGGCGTAGCGTGGGGGGGTGCAGGGGGGGCCGGCCGCACCGGGCGCAACATCTGGGGGGAGGCGCGCTCACACTCGCAGCTCTCTGCCCCTACCTGGCTCACTCACTCTCTCTCACTGCAGTGCTGGCTGTGTGAATCCGATCCGAGCCGCCGGGTCGCCGCCCACTGTGGAGGGGGGGGGGGGTGCCAGGCGTGCGGTGCGGTGCAGTGCGGAGAGAGAGCGAGGGACTATCTGGGGGAGGGACAGTGCACCAGGGGGGGCGCAAATTACTTGCCTTGCCCCGGGAGCTGACAACCCACGCTACGCCACTGCACCCACCCACCCACCCACCCACTCCTACCTACCTACCTACCTACCTGCCTGGGCATATCCTCTTTTTCGTCACGGCAGCAATGTGAGAACATTTGCTCTGTCTCAGCTGCAATGCTCAGACACCGTTCCAAACCAGACTAAAGCATATCTTTGTAACTGAATTAGCATTTTAAGCCAGCCTGAACAAAGCTGCTGTATCTGTTACTCTTCAACAAGTATTCCGAGTGAGTAAATGTTATTTTTACCTTGTACAAGTCTGTGTTACAAGCACTTCCAGGTTTTTCCAAGTTCTATATAACTTCCTTTCATTAAATGAAACAAAATGGCATTGGGTTTCACTGACACCCTGGAACTCAGTTGCACTTGTCTCCAGGGAGTAAGCTTTTAAGGGGGAGAAAAGGGGGAAATACCAGGAGAATCCACTCTGCCTTAAAGCATCCTGGATTACTTAAATGAAAAGGCTAAAACTAGCCTATCTAAACTTCCTTTTAAGCTGCAAGGGGATGCACTCTGCTGAACTTACAAACCTAAGGAAGGATAATATCTAATAAATATATCATCTCCTAGCATCTATTCACATCCCTATACTATTCTCCTGTTTTTCTCCAGTCTGGTGTCCAGCATTATCAAGAAGCAGGGCTTTTTTTCAGCCAGAACTCACTGGAACTTAGTTCTGGCACCTCACAGGTGGGTTCCGGTACCTTTCATGTGGGCGCCATTGTCATTCTAAGAGGGTGAATTCTGGCACCTCTTTTCCTATAAAAATAGCAGTGTTAAGAAGTATACAGGCTCTATACATGCAGATTTCGGGGCGGTTGGCAGGGGTCAGCATGGCTGGGCCCTTGCCAAGATCCCAACCAGGGTCTGCGTTCCTGGAGCCCTCCAGCCCCTTTCCCCCTTCTTGACACTGTCTGTTCACCTGGCCTTTCTGAGCAAACAAGCAGTGGTAGGAGCCAGGAGAAGGCCTAGCAACTTCCCATCTCCCTTGAGAGAGCTGTGTTTGAAGCCAAAGGGGGAGAGAGAGTGAGAAAATGAGCAAAGCCTCAGTGGTGATGGAAGTGGTGAGACCATATAGGAGGAGGACCTCTGAGGGACCCTCCTCCATCTGCCACCAGCACTTCCAGGTTTTTCCAAGCGCTATACAACTTCATTAAATGAAACAAAATGGCATTGGGTTTTACTGACACGCTGGAACTGAATTGCACTTGTCTCCAGGGAGTAGGCTGCGCCTGGATAGGCAAAACACCTTAAGCTGATCCGAATGGGCACACCCCATTGTCCTGGCACAGTAGCAGCATGCCCAGTGAAGAGTAGGAGTCTATGGAGATCTCTCCATAGGCACAGGATAAGGATTTGTCATATTGTTATTATTAAAAAATTTGGATCCTGCTTTTCTCTAACTGCAGCAGTTTTTAAATGTTGCAACGATCACCAGTATTTGCCTTTTCTTTCTCTCCAACTCTGTCTCTCCATTAATTCTTTTACAGCGTTGCTGTTTACATCAGTTTTCCCGCATGGAAAATGGTTCTTTCTCCTCCCGCCGTAAATAATCTGACTCTGGAAGAGTTCCACCACCCTCTCTTGCCTGCACAGTCTCCTCCTCCTCTTGCTGAAGAGCTGTACTTTCTTATGGCAAATTTAACAGCCTCGCTGGCAACGAGCGCTCCACTTAATTTACGTCTTGAAATCCAGGCCTCTGCTGGTTAGCTCCACCAAAGCTGCCTGTCACATCTCATTAGATACAGATTTTATCTTCCATTCACTTGGCTTTTTGGCAGGTAGTGTCACGATGGGGATGAGCAGGAATTTGGGAGACTGGCCTATATTGCCCCTAACTTAGTCCAATGCCTCAGATGCAGACCCAGCTTATGAAAGCTTAGTAATATCATTTATTGTACTTCCTTCAAAATTCCACCTACATCTGTAGTTACTTTGGAAGGAAAACAGCCTACGTTTAGAGAACTGCATATCATCTGCTCTCAGGCTTCCCATAGGCATCTGCTTGGCCACCGTGAGAAAAGGATGCTGGACTAGATGAGCCACTGGCCTGATCCAGCAGGGCTGTTCTTCTTCTAAAACTCTTCTATAGCACAGACTCGTACTGATCACGTCTCACGTGATGCGGTTAAATGTACAAGGCTTGCATGCTGACTTCCCTTCACCATTCCTGGAGTGTGAAAATGCCTGCTCTGAAAAATGGCACGAGGCTAAAATTCCATCCTTTTGAAGCAAATGGAATGTGATCACTTGAGAAGAGTAGCAAAGGCTGTCTCTTCTCATTTTAATACCATTTTACAGCTGATTTATTCTGTTATGATTTCTTCCCCTGCAGGCAGTAGGTGTGTGTGTGTGTGTGTGTGTGTGTGTGTGTAGAGAGGTCACAATTAGGAGCATTGGAATCTGCTTTATATTGAGTCAGACCATTGATCCATCTACCTCACTGTTGTCCACACTGGCTGGCAACAGCTCTCTATACTTCCATATAGGAGACAAGCCCAGCCTTAATTAGAGATGCCAAACATTTAATTTGGGACTGTCTCCATGCAAGCAGATGCTCGACCACTGAGCTACGGCTCTTCTCCAGGAAGCTAGATACCCACACATGCATGGGAAACCTTATACCTTAAGCATTAAAATTTAAGGAGAGTTTGACGGCTTTCTACAAATTCATGGTGTGACCATGCTATGTATGATTCTGGTTACTGTGTCTCCAAAACCAAACCCAAACAAAAAAACAGCAGAGCTGGGGAAAATGCAGAAAAAGGGCAACCAAAATGATTAGGAGCAAAAGCAACTCCCACTAGGAGGAAAGGTTGCAATTTTAAGGGCTTTTTTTAGTGTAGAAAAATAAGACCAGGGGAGATGACGGAGGTAAATAAAAGTGGGTAGAGAAAACTATTTCTCCCTCTCATAATTCTAATATGTAGAGTCACCCAATGAATCTGAACAGTGGGAGATTTAGGACAAACATAACAAAGCAAATACCTCACATAAACTCTCATAAGCAAATTCCATAATTTGCTTTCACCAGGAATGGCTGCCACTAGATGGCTTTAAAATCAGATTGGACAAATTCATGGAGGGTAAAGGCTATCAGTTGGTACTACTCAAGCTGGGTATGCCACCTCCTGGACCATAGGCAGCTTGCCTCTGAATACCAGTCTCTGAGGGGATGGGACAGCAGGAGATTTGTTGCACTCGTGTCTTGCTTGCGGTCTTCCTGGTTTTCCACTGCAGGGGACAGGATGCTGGGCTAGGTGGGCCTTTGGTCTGATCCAGCAGGCCGCCCGCTTATGATCTTAAGGTCAACTGCAGAGATTTGCCTGCATATCTAAATAGCACACCAGGACACTGGTGCAAGTTTAGAAGCATCATGGAGAGGTGTACAAGGGGAAAGGTTATTACAGCCATGCTGTTCTGTTAGAGAAAAGTGGCCATTTCTCTAGGTATTTTATTGTAGGTGGGCAGTTGGGGGATATGCTTTATCCTCTTCATCCTGCCCAGCAGCCTTGTACTGAAGCTGCTTCTGGCACAATGCAAGACTTCTTGCATTGTGTGATTTCTTATTGTGTCGGTCAAGAGTCTTACTCCAACCTCTCTGCCAATCTTGCATTTGAGGCTCACCATCCACATCTAGCCAAAATCACTCTGCACCGTGGATCTTGGGTACAGACCGCTTCCACACGAGTCATGGGAATGTGTCCCACGAGGTGCCAATCTACCCAGGAATTCATCCGACATGACTTTTCTAAGCCACACTTTTGAAGTTTGGCGTGATCAAGAGATAGGAGCACAAAACTTGCTTCTTAAAAATATTGCAGTGGAAGGCCTTTGCTGCACTTGTTGCATTGCATCAGACAATGACTTGTCATAATACTGTTCAAAGACAGCAAGAATTCTCCAGTATTGGCATAAGTAATAAATCATTGTGGTGCAGAAGTAGAATACATAATCTTGGGTGAATATTTTTGACCTCAAGTCAAGTGCTGTGTCTGCAGCTTCCATGGCAGTCTAGTTCTTTCCCAATTCAGGGGTGTTTCTTTTTTTCCAGACTGAAGTAAATTGGGCTTGCCATAATGTGCTATTCAAATAAATCCTTTTTGTGCTTCTTAGCCAATCAGGCAACAGTTGGTGCCTGAATCCCATCCAACTACTTTTTGCTAACTGCCAGAATGTTACTTGTCGTAAGTGCAAAGCGGACATGGTTGCCAGTAAATCTGCCTTCATGCCCTTAAGTCATCTGGTCACCTGCTATATGTTCTGCCAAGCTAATCAGTGCTTGAGAGAAGATACTTTTGAATACAGACAGACTCCAGAAGTCTGTTGCTGTTAGGCATATTAAAGAAGATAAATGGCACATCTGCAAAACTCTGAGGCAGATAAACTGTAGTCTGTTTTCCCTATGCCGGCATGTATAATGAGGCAAGAATGGAAAAAAAGAATTTCAAGGTAACTTTGGAGAATTTATTTATTTTTTTGCTTATATGCCTATCATGATAATGCAAATGATTTCTCTTGCCTCTCTTCTGAGGGTGTTGAACCCAAGTTGTGTGATATGAATAATACTCCTTCCATTTCATGATCATTTTGTATTTTACCTGGTCCAGCACCTAGCCTTGATGAATGGTTGAATCTTTTTTTCCTATTCCCAAATAGATTAATTGCAGTAATTGAAAACCACTGCATATGGTACAGGCAGGATCCTAAAAATTGTTGTGGTGACATAAGGGGCTTGCTTTAGCCCCATGGAATATTTAAGCTTTCTGATTTAGAACAGCAGATTTCCAGCTGTTGATTGAGATTAATAGAACGTAATATTTTGCACATGCACTTAAGAGTAAGTCCAGTTAAACCCAATGAGACATTTCTGGGTAAACATACATGAAATTGTGCTGTGAATGTTCCTTTGTCACATACAATGGATTGCACAGTTCTTTGGATCCTGGCCTATAACTAGAAGATACCAATCGTAAAGGAACATCCCAGTTCCTTTAATGTTCAAGCCAAATGAATGCAAAAAAAAAAGCATTTAAAGTTAGAGTATTCTCACCTTCCAGCTACTATTTCTTGTTCAATTCGGGTAATATAATGCTACAACAATGAAATATATAATTTATTATCTGGGAATTTGGATGGAGTTTGGACTTTTAACCAAAGATCAATTGATGCTGCCATTTTTGCCTCTAACAGCAGCCAGCCAGACCCCTCTGGGAAACCATCCCCATTGATTCAACCCAAGATCTAGTAATCAAATTTATAATACCACTGAATCCGTAGATTCCATTTTTAACTGTTGTGATTAATAGTTATTGATCAACTGACCTTCCCTGAATTTGCCTTCCATATATCTAATGGCCATTGTAACATTCTGTGGCATTACAGTTCGTAAGTTAATTATAACTGTGGTTGTCCAGAGCCTCATAACCTAGTTTGGAGAGATCCTTTCTCAGCCTGATGATACAATCCAGAATAACTAGATGCCATTTGCAAATCTGGCTGTCTCACAATTCAGTGCTTGCAGCAGATTGATGTGGTTTTGTCATGAGATGGTTTTTTAATGTTTCTGTTTTGGTTTTAATATTTTTCATAAGGCTACTTGCCTGGGGAGCATGGGGTGGGGGGAAATAAGTAAAATTGAAACTAGTTAGGGGTGAGACAGTTTTTGGCAGTCTTGACAACTGTTGCCAGGGCGATCAGATGATTGGGAAAGTGACAGGGCAGTTAGGCTGGAAAGTGGGGAGAGAGGGGGGAAGAGAAGGAACGATGAGCTAGTGAGGAAGACAAAAGCTGGCAAAGTACATCTAGTGAGGAGAGATGTTGATCAAGTTCTGGGAGTAACGCAGAACAAAACAGCAGGGGACAGGACAGCTGTGCGGTGCGGGGGGACCCGGCGGCAGCCGACAGCACCAAGGAGCACCACAAGTTTGTTATTTCACAGGAATACCTGGCCAGCATAAAGGACTTGACTGGGGTGTGTGTGTAAAGCTGCAGTGTTGGTTCAGTTTACCAGAAAGCTTCGCCTGGTGTCTTACAGATAACTTGCCCCCTCCTAGTGGTGCTGCATAAAAAATGCTGGGACATTTGCAAAGCTAAGCAGGGTCCGGTATGGTTTCAGTTGGATGGGGAACCATATGTTGAGATTCTTGCATTGCAGGGGGTTGGGCTAGATGACCCTCGGATCCCTTCCAACTCCACAATTCTATGATTCTGTGATCTATGAATGGAACTGATACAGAGAAATGGAAACCATTTGTTGTTGAAACTCTTTCATGCAAGCCTTTCTTAGCTCTAACTGAAGAGTAGAGAATGCCTTTAGAATATGTCTCTATTTTACCACTTCATTTCAGCCATGGACTTTGCTTCCTGCTTTCATTCTACAAAGGCAGGATAGTGTAAATTCCTTGGCTTATGCTCCTCTGGCTTCTTAGGAAAACTGGTTCTTAAGTGCATCAAATTGTTTGCATCACTGGTACCCTTATGTGGCTTGCCATTGACACTGTAATTACATCTAGGTTTCCATTGTATGAATAGACATGCATTATGATGCACACTTTTCTCCTCTGTGTTTTCCTTTTAGAGCATATTAGGCACAGATATGTGCCCCTGGATGCCCCAGTGAAATGAAAGGGATTTTCATTGTGCTCGGTGGGTTGTGCTTAGTGTATGAAAATTGAATTGTCTAAGCAGAACTTGTTTTATTGGAGGACATGCACACAGGCTGGTTTCCTTTGTGCTTAGCTCATACCTATCACTTGCCCTCTGGAATGAATGTGAATGACATCAGTGTAATTATGCCCATGCACACACAGAGTTTTCATTCTTGACTGCTGTATGGTATAGTGGTTAGAGTGCCTCTCAGCCTAACCCACCTCATAGGGTTGTGCAGGTTAAAGGAGGAGGGGGAAGAACCACTTAGAGCTCCTTAGAGAAAAGGGTATATAAAGGTAAATGTAAAGGGATCCCTGGCCATTAGGTCCAGTCGTGACCAACTCTGGGTTTGCGGCGCTCATCTCGCTTTATTTGCCCAGGGAGCCGGCGTACAGCTTCCGGGTCATGTGGCCAGCATGACTAAGCCGCTTCTGGCGAACTGGAGCAGCGCACGGAAATGCCGTTTACCTTCCCGCTGGAGCGGTACCTATTTATCTACTTGCACTTTGACGTGCTTTTGAACTGCTAGGTTGGCAGGAGCAGGGACCGAGCAACGGGAGCTCACCCGGTTGCAGGGATTCGAACCGCCAACCCTCTGATCGGCAAGCCCTAGGCTCTGCAGTTTAACTCACAGCGCCACCCACATGCAATCAAATCAATCAATCATCAATCAGTCTTTTCTTTAAAAATAGTGGAAGACAGGCAGGCAGGGGGGGGAAAGCCAGTGGTTGGCTGGGGCAGGTGGTCTGGATTGATTGGTGGCCCTTGCAATGAGTTACCTAGACTGAAAGAGAAATGCAGTTTTTTGTGGGGGAATAGATATTGCATCAGGCAGTGGCCTGATTTCCCATTGTGAACTGATTCTCAAGACTTGGGAGGATTCTTGGTTGTGCATCTGCTGTTCATGCAGAAAGCCTTAAGTTAAATCCCAGCATCTCCAGGTAGGACTGGGACAGACCCTTGACTGAATCTCTGGAGAGCTGCTGCCAGCCAGTGTAGACAACATGGCGCTAGATGTGGTGTAGTGGTTAAGAGCGGTAGTCACGTAATCTGGGTAACCGGGTTCGCGTCTCCGCTCCTCCACATGCAGCTGCTGGGTGACCTTGGGCCAGTCACAGTCTCTCAGCCCCACTCACCTCACAGAGTGTTTGTTGTGGGGGAGGAAGGGAAAGGAGAATGTTAGCTGCTTTGAGACTCCTTAAAGGGAGTGAAAGGCGGGATATCAAATCCAAACTCTTCTTCTTCTTCTAGATGGACCCAATGGTCTGACTTGGTAGAAGATAGCTTCTTACATTCTCATGGGAAATGGGCATCCCTATACAAAGAAACAGCCACTGTGATCCCACCACAAGGTACTTTTTAGAAATGAAAAAGCTGCATCTTTAATTTGCAGCATCTCTGATTAAAATGTTCCCTCGTTGATTAAAATGGACTCCCATCAATTTAATCAACTTGAGCTCTAGTCAGTTAATCAGCATGTTAAAGCATGCATTAGCCCTGCTAATAATGTTGGCAACATCTCTGAGTCATTTTGTACAAATAACTAGTCCTGAAAAATATTTCTTATGTTTTAGCACTATACAAATATTCACAGCAGGCTGCATTATATATATATATATATATATATATATATATATAAAATCATAAAATGTTTTTGGAGTTTATTTGATTAAGCTCCATAAACGCTAAGAGCATTTCCTGCAGACTTAAACAACAACAACCCTGAGCTCAAAGTAATGTAGTCAGAAGAACCAATTACTCTCATCTTTGTTCCTTCTGCAGCATTTAGATGGCCTGCCTTTTTCGAGCATTGTTCATGTCAAGTGTTTCATAGAATGCTAGAAATGTGGAGTTGGGACTCTGAGGGTAATCTAGTCCAACCCCCTGCAATGCAGGAATTTCAACTAAAGCGGATGGCCACCCAACCTCTCCAAGAAAGAGCAGTCCACCACTTTCCGAGGGAGTCCCTTCCAATGTTGGGCAACCATCCTTTGAAATTTGAATTTTTCTACAATGCAGTTCTCTAATCAGGTTATGTATGCAAAGATGCATATATTAAAGTGTGCAAAAAATGCATATATTGGTGAGAATAATGTACAGAAATGGATTATATTAGGGAAAATGGATTCCACAAATATGCATATTAGACAAAATAACAAAGGTGTAATTTAGGACAAATTCTTCCTAAAATGCTGATGAATTTTGAAAAAAATTATAATTCACAAGTGGAGAACTGAATTTAAGATTATAAAATTAGAATTTGAGAGAAGCAAAAATGGACAGATTTCCTTGTCTCTATTCACCAGTGGGAATGGTTTTGTCTTACTAAGGGTAGTCCAGTCCAATATTGCACAGTAAACTCCGCCTGCTCACACATTTTAACTCACAAAACTCTTGTTAGCATCAAATTTTTTGGACAGTCCATTTCAGAAGGTTGTAAGGGTTGATTGGCCAGTTCCTCAGTCACTACCCACTCGAATGGTCCGTCTACCCATTCTGTGGCCACGTATCTCACTTTCTCCACATCTCTCAGTTTGCCTCTTGGAAACAGAAGCTACACTAAAGCGGGCACCAGCCAATGTCTCATAATTAAAGGTTATTAATATTAAATGTTTCTGTTCCTGACAGCTTTATTCTAAACATAAAGGGACATTGAATTATTTTTCTTTCAGTGTTGGTACTGGTGGCAAAAGATATTGCTACAGCTTTACAGAGTGGTGGATGCATAAGCAGCACTTCATAACAAACTTTCCTCATGCTTTCAGTAAAGATTTTTTCCCCTGTCCACAGAATGCTCCATCACTTCCTTTTAACTAGACTTCCAGGATTTGACAGCTGGAATGTTGAATGGGTACATCACAAAAACCTAGCCTTAGTCTCCTGTGTATAATTAGTAAACCTCTCCAGTGAGGATGGTCTTCTGAGCTGGCTGTGAAATATTAATCGATAATTTTGTGTGGAGGAGACAAGGGATTATAGAAGTTAAACCACAAATTATTTGGAAAAAGTTTCACACACCCCTCTCAAATGGAGCTAATGAAACACACAAGATTAACATGATCAGTATTTCACCAACACCACTGCAGGATACAATTGATATGTCCTTGAGCTTCAGAGCTTCCCCTGTTTGCGACCAGGATACCTGAAGGATCACTGGTTCATATATGTGCCTGCCCATGCAGTAAGATCCTAAATTACACAGCCTTCTCTGGGTTCTCTAGCTGTCTGTCAAATACCTACTGGGCTATGTTCAAGGTACTGCCAGCCTTCGTCAACAGTACTGAACTAAATGGGCAATAATCTGACTTGGATTAAGACAACAGCCTATGTTCCTGCGCTTATATTCTGTTTACTTCCATGTTTATTTAGAAGTAAGTTCTCTCACTTATGCTGGAAATTATTTTAAGCTAAATACTTTTAGGGTCTTAGCTTTAAGCAGGTTTTATTCTGATTGGTGGAGAATCGAACTTCATGAACTTGAAATTGTAATTTATTCTGAAAATAGAATTTGTTTTTCTGTCTCACTTAAGGAGATTATTGCTTTGTTTTGCAAAGCAGATGCTAGAATTTCATTTCTGTTAAGTCTACACAGCAACAGAATCTCTAGTTTACAGCTGACATGGGATATCACGCATACACACAAATCTTTTAAAGGTGTCTGCTGTTCAGAATATCAAGGTTAGATTTAATACTCCGGTATCTGTTCTTTTCAGCTCTCTGCACTTCCTCTTCTGAATCTTCAATAGGCCAAATAATCACCTTCAAGTCTTAATAAACCTTCAAAGGCCTCCAAGGACTTCCATATATCTTTCAAAAAAGGATAAACAAATGCATTCAGCATGTAAATTATGTGTTGCCCAGTTTATATTTAGGTTTTAAGCTTACAAAAAGGGCACAGTCTGTTTAAATCTAATGGAGTTGGGTTCAACTGTTCGCTTTTAAAAGATCGATAATGACCTACAATATTACATATCCAGGGAACAGGCCATCTAGCCAGCATACAGCTGGTATTGGAACCCTTGATTGTTTTAATGACTGAAGTCTTCAGACTTCTTTCCTTGTAAGGGATCACATTGTGGAATATTCCTTTTTCAGAACTGGATACGTTTGATCTGCAAAATCTAAGCTCCACTACAAAACATTTTCCCTGGCTCTATATGTAGAGAGAAAGAGAGGGAGAGAGAATATATATTCCCACTCTGTCAACACCCCCTGGTGTGGACACAAACAGAAACAAATCTGACACTAATGAATAAGTTGATGTGAACAGTTTGGGGAGAAATAATTGTGAAATGCACCAGGAAAACCCCAACAACTTCACTATATTCTGAGACAGAAATGTGAGCATACCTAAAGTTACTGACTGAATAGGCATTCCTACCCCAGGCACCCCCAGACTCGGCCCTCCAGATATTTTGGAACTACAACTCCCATCATCCCTAGCTAACAGGAACAGTGGTCAGGGATGATGGGAATTGTTGTCCGAAAACATCTGGAGGGCCGAGTTTGGGGATGCCTGGCTTACCCATTCACTTAAATGGAGTCCTGCTCCTCATACACAAGGTCATGTTTCACTTTGTGGAGAATTTTCCCCTCAGTTGGAGCAAATGGGTAGATTCTGACAGGTGCACAGTGGAGTGGAACCATGCATACATTTTTGTGGGACACAAATGCCCCCCAAATGTACGTATGTACATGCTATTCACCCCAGCTTTATGATAAATAGCTCCTAAAACATAATTGGCAGATGCAAAAATTTGAAATAAGATTTGCAAGATCCAGGAGGATGCAATCAATAAATTCAATCAGCTAAGATCTTGCAGCTGTCTGCCACAACATTTTACCAAAAGTGATCAATAGTTTACAAAAGTGGGAGGGAAATAAAAATAATCTGAATTCTGTAACAGAAAACCAGAAGCTTTTCGGCTGCTATCTATATAATGATGAAAAACAATTCACTATAAAATAGTTAGCTTAGAACCCTAGTTTTAACATGCATAAGCAATATAACACCTGGGACCAGATATTTGACATGACAGCACAGTTTCTGCAAGGTGTGTGGCTAAGGCATAAAGCAGTGTTGAAGGCTTATGAGCCCAGCGACACAGCATAAACACATCATGAAGAGTTATGAGGTGAGCTATTCAGGATACCAGGCCTCAGAGAGGTTAGGCTGTCCTCAACTAGAGCCAGAGCTTTCTCGGCTGTGGCACCAATCTGGTGGAACGCTCTGTCACAAGAGACTAGGGCCCTGCGGGACTTGACATCTTTCCGCAGGGCCTGTAAGACAGAGCTGTTCCACCAGGCCTTTGGTCAGGGCGCAGCCTGACCCCCTCCTCTGGCAATCTGCACAGGGTCCTGCTTGCTGGTTGCCATCAATTTGTTTCTGATTGATTTTATGGTGAAAAGTTTTTAGAATGTTGGCTTGTTTTTATTGTTGTTAGCCGCCCTGAGCCCGGCTTTGGCTGGGGAGGGCGGGGTATAAATAAAATTTATTATTATTATTATTATTATACCAACTGTATGCTGTGCTGGATATTTACTGCTAGATCAGACAGGATGGGACATAATGGCTCTAGTTCTAGAACCAGTGGGGACTGATGCATCAGGTCTACTGGAGCTTAGCCCTGCCAAGGAGAATTGCAAATAAAAAGGTAGAAGTTTCCTCTGACAACTCAAAGCCACCCTCTTTCCTGTGCACCATTCATATCCTTCCATTTGAACTTAGAGAGACTCCTGGAGGCCTTTCAGTCAATCTCCTGTCCTCTGGTAAATCAGTTTGTTTGTTTGTTTGTTTGTTTCTTACGGAGTTCAGTCAACCTAATTGTCTAAATCAGTAGTATGTCACCTATGGTAGCTGTCCATGGTACCCGTGTTTCCCCCTTCTCCATTTCCAGTTTAATTCTGTAGTGGCAGTTATACTGGGCAGACACATCATGGAAAAAACAGTCATGCATTTCCTGTCAAAGGTTGTGATCTCAGGGCCGAACTAGATGTGGCCTTAATTGCGTAAAGGCCATTAATTTGCAGATTTTTTTAATGCTATATGAATAGCAGCTGTGGGGAAGCCTAGAGAGGCCTCAGGACCATGGGAAACAGAAATGCAGGTTTAACTTTCTCTCCCTATCACAGTTCCAACAAAAACAACAACACATCTCTCTGAAGCTGCATCAAAGCAAGCTTTGCTTGAAATGCAAATAGCAGCTTTAGAGGGGCAATTTTTGTTAGGGCCATGACAGGAAAAGAGTTAAATTCCCCCACTTCTAAGATTACAAGGCTTCTCTGTAATTACAGTTTACATATCAACCAATTAATTTCCTTCATGCAAATTGATACTGCATTTTGTTTGACCCTCATATAGCCTGCTGTACTATGTTGAGGAAATAGGTTGAGTAGGTGAACATTTAACTGCTTATCAATTCAAATTAATTTGAATTAATTTGAATTTGATATTTTTTTTCAATTTGAACATTTAACAGCTTACTAACACTGTGATATAATTCCCCATTGCAGTTTACTTCATGTATAGCACATAAGTGGCGTGAAACCTACATTATCCTTGGTGCTGTTAAGATAACAAAGGCAATACAGGTAAATGCGTTTTCGACTGAGCGGCCTTATCTGTCCTGATTGTGCTGGGTTTTCTGCTAAGTGTGACTGTGAACGATAATTGCTATCATGTGTTACCTGAGATTACAGGGTTGCTTTCCAACTAATGACACTAGAAGAACCAGGCCGTTGTTAATATTTAATCAAACTCCTGGCTTAACAATTGGATAAATGAGGTGTGTAATTACATAATTATAAAGAGACACATTCCAGATAAGAACTCTGCTGTTCTTAACACTGAAGGTGAAAACTGGACTAGCGGCCCTTTCTCATATCACTAAAAAAACCATCATGTGGTCAGGATTTCTCTTATTGTGGGACCTGGATTTGCATGGTATAAATAATGCTGTTTCCTTAAAAAACAACAACTCTGGAAAGGGTGGGTGGGGGATCAGAGCAGGTGTTTTGTTGATGCAGCATGTTGTGGTCCATTTCAATATCTAGTTGGAAATGTGTTTTTCTCCAATATTCATGTTTTATGTTATCAGTGCAGTTAAAGATCATCTGTACTCCTTTGGTTTTCCAGCTGCAGATACCCAGGCTAATGAAGGACTGCATTTTCCTGCCTGTATGTTTAAATTAAACATATGCCATTATAGATAGATAGATTATAGATAGATTAGATAGATAGATAGATAGATAGATAGATAGACATTGTCAGGAACAGTGTTGGTTGATGGGTTGGGTGAAGGCAATACAGGAGTCAGAGATACTATCTATAATAACATCATTATTTCGTTCTTTAGCCATCTAGGCACTGCGTTCCTTTGCAAATTGCTGGGTCCTGGAAAGACCAGGACATGGCATTGCTTAATGTTCTACCATGCGTGGAGAACATCGCATTAAAGAGAACCAACTTAGCAAGTTGAGCATCAAAATTACTGGCCCTGGGGAATCTCCGTTCAGTGGTGTGAACCTTAAATCATTTGTTTTAATAGAAGTTGAAGTATAGTCTCATAGCTCAGAAGTAAGCGGTGGCCCAATATTAGGGTAAGAAAAAGCAACCTAGGAAATAAGGAGGGCCAGTGGCTTAGTGGTAGAGTGCATGCTTTGGATGAAGGAAGGCCTCCCAGGTTCTCTCACCAGCTTTTCCAGTGAAAGACCCAGTGAATGGGCCTTATTTGATGATTTATTTATTTAATCACTCTTTTTTACAATCAGTTTTTCTAAAGGGGCTGGCAAGGCAGAGGAGAGGGGATTCAGAGTAAGAAGGCAGCATAAAAACAATAGAAACCCACCTGGTGATATAAGTGGGCATAGTTAGCAATAGCAATAGAAACTTTATTCGCCTCAGCCGATGGATATGGGGGCTTTTGGGCCCCACCAGGACTGGGTCAATAATCTTTCTGCTTGAGGGACTAGGCTAGAGGTCCCCAACCTTGTGGGGCCCAGGAACACATCTAAGAAACTGTCACCACAAAATACCCATTGCTCAGAATTTCCCCATCCAAACACAAACAACAGGCAGAACACCTACACACACCCCTCCTAAAAACACAGGCCAAAGGAGAAAAAACAGGCAACAACAACAAAATGGGAGGGCAGATGGCCTTGGCAGACACCAAGCAAGGATTTAAGGACCCCTAAACAAGGATTTAAGCATTATTTTAGTGCTTCTCAGAGATGTGGATGTGATGGTAACATCAGCCATGTGGGTTGGGCGCCCTTTGTGCATTTTGGTGTCTGTTACTCAAATTTTATTTCTTTTGTTCTGAAAACAAAAAAGGAAGGGGGGGGGGCTTGTGTCTGAATTGCACAAGTTGAATCCCTTTCCCCTATCCTTCTTTGGTAGGTGTCTGCTCTGTACTTCTGCCTCACCTGACCACAGAATATTTATGGCACGAGTGCATAAAATATGCTTTTAATTTAAAAGTGCTGTTTCCCCCACTGAAGATGCAACAGTGTGTGTTCCAACAGGTCAGAGTCCACATGCTGCTTCATTAATCCCCATCCAGGGTTGCACATTATTTGTAGCAATTTAGTCAGCGGAGGTCAATTAGAACTTATGCCTTATAGAAAACCTTGCATAATTTATACCACCCGTGAGAAACAGGCTGCTTTCTTGTGGAAAAATGCACAAATGTGGAAGATGCAAAGCTTCCTGCAGTGTTTCAGGCTGAAGCTGAATCCTGACTAAGCAAAGGTGCTTTGGATTAATGGGCCTCTGAATCAGGGAGGCAGCCTGAATGCAGTTGCAGCCCCCCTGAAGAACTAGATCTTAATCTGGGGGGACTCCTAGGTTTTCCCATATCACTGGAGGCTCAAGTTGCTCCAGTAGCACAGAAAGCCCATTTCCAGATCTTGCTAGTTGCGGCTAGGGATAGCTAGGCACAGTGATCCATACTATGGTTTAGACTACTTCATTGGGCTCTAGGTAGGGCCGCCCTTGAAGACAGTTTGGAGATTTCAGCTGGTGGAAAATGGAGTTGCTTTTGCTCGATCTGACAGCGAGAGACCCTATATTACCTGTATGCAAAGATCTGTATCAACTCTGAGCCTGAGTCATGGTTTTGGTTCTGACTTATGAAGCCCTGAACATCTTAAGGCCCCATTACCTGAAGGAGTGCCTCTCCCCATACCATACCATCTTGCTGTGATGTGAGACCTTCCGATGCTTCATCATTGAGTGAAACGCAGAGGCCTGTGACCCACTAAAAGGCCATTTCAGCAATAGCACCCCTATTATGGAATTCACTCCCTCCCCACCAGAGGTCCAGGTGCATAGTCTTGGGCACTAGCTAAATACTTGTCTTTTTCAGCAGGGCTTTGAATCCTGAGCTCTGGCCTGTATAGTAATATGTGCCCAAATAGATGAAGCTTATTTACTGTGTTGAATTGCTTGATTTTGTTTTGTTTTTGTTTTTACTTATTTTTCATTGCTGTAAACTGCCCTTGGGCCTTTTGACAAAGGGGGCAGGATATAAGTTTTAAAAAGAAAACAAAAGAAAAATATAGCACAAAGATGACCCAAAAAAAAAGACAATAAAATAATTTGATTTAGTCCAAAGGAACAGTAAAGGATTTATAGCATGCTAGAACATTGAGAGAGACAGATTAAAATCCCTTTTTACTCTCCCAGCCTGCTGGGTGGTCTATCGCTCAGCCTAACCTTCCTCGTACAGGTGGGGCCAGGCAGGGATCTCAAAGCACTTTGGAATGTACTTTAGAAATTATTCATAATAATTTTAAAATGCATCCTAGCCATCCATGCTTATTATGCTCTTTGCTTGCCATGTTCATTATAAATACAGGTGATTAGAGTGTCTGCTGAGGATAAATAAGTTGTCAGTTTTGCTTAAAGAAAAATAGGTGCTTTCCTGGAGATGTCCTGGCTGAGGTTTGAAATATGAAATTGACCTGAGTGATGAACACAAATGAACTTAGGTGCCCCTCACTCACGAAACCAGGGGTGGGGAACCTCTGGCTCAGGGCTCACATGTGACCCCCAGGCCTTTCTGTTTGCCCCTTAGGTCTTCATCCTGGCTTTTGACACTTGAGATGTATGTTTTTAGGGCATGATTGCAAGTTGTTTTATACTGTTTCTTGCATTGTGTTCTAGTTGTTGAGACTTTAGGATGAAGGACATAATAAATTCTTCCTCCAGTTGCTCCTGTGATGGCCATTGCTGGACTAGACCATGCATCCATTCACTAAGATGGTTGGGCAATTGCTCCTTCAGACATTGCATTTTGAATGCATTCCCATTAAATGTTTAATACGTGCATTCAACTAACACATGTTTCCAGTCACAAAAGGTGTGTGGTCCAGAAAGCTATGATTGGCTATGGCTTCCTGTTTTGTGTAGGAGCATGTAATGTATGCAACGCCCCTAAGTGGTTTAGGATTGCAATCTTCTAATCTCCCTCTCTGTGTTCCTTCCCAAGTGCAGACCTGTGCTTGCCTCACTTGGCAGCACAGAGGCAAATGTTTGCCAGACATCTGTTGCACATTCAACTGCAGTCGGATTTCTAATCTACAAGTTAGTTCTTCCAGGTCCCTTTTGTCATAAATTATATACCTCATCCCCTCTTCAATTTAGTAAGTCCTCAAAGAAGGATCACATCTGAATAAACTTCACTTCAAAGCTAATGATTTAGCCCTGCTTATTAAAATGTAGATCTGTTAAGAGGATGTTCCTAATCAGGTGGAGTAATGAAGGAGTCTTTTATAGGCTTGATGGCATTGAAGTCTGGATTTTTGCAATGTTCCATTTTCTGGTCAACAAAAATGACAGGCAATTAAAGCCAAAGAACTTGTATGCCTGAAGAGTGAGCGAAAATGAGAGATGAACTGGTGTCTGGCCAGAGATTAAAATGAAAAGCAGGACTTTATTTAACTATAAACTGACAGGTGAAACAGCCCAGGAGGAAGCGCTAGGAGTGATTTGGGGACACAGTTCTTGAATTGCAAATTTTAATTTCCCTCCGTGCTAGAATGGGAATGGGAGTTACGCAATAGTCCCTTAATATCCCTCCCAGCTGTGGAGAACAATCATATCTGGCAGAGAACATCGCAGTGGAATTATATTACGGCTGCACGGTTACTAAATGCTAAACTGCAAATATATGTTCAACTAACTTAACTGGAGAAGAGGAATAGATCTAATGTGTCATGTGGAAATGAACTAGCTGGAGAGGAGAATGAGGGAGGAAAAGAGTCAATTACTGAGATAAAAGAGAGAGAACTTTTACAATTTTCTTGCCTTAAGAGCCTCAACTTACTTGAAGCGAACAGAGTTAAAGTTAATATCCATGGATTGCTGCTGCATCATTAGATATGGGGAAGGACTGTAGCTCAATGGCGGAGTGCTTGCTTTGCATGCAGAAGGTACAAACTTCAATCACCCATGCCTCTGCACAGGGCTGGTCAAAGACTCCTTGTCTGAAACCTGGGAGAGCCAGTTGATAAG
Organism: Podarcis tiliguerta; assembly: GCF_965153285.1. NCBI lineage: Eukaryota > Metazoa > Chordata > Lepidosauria > Squamata > Lacertidae > Podarcis > Podarcis tiliguerta. Next base: position 40,776,454 of record NC_139545.1, on the reverse strand, counting down.
TGATGCTGTTTCCAACAGTAGTCAACCAAAGCCTCTGCTAAACCAGTAAGCCAGGAGTGAAGATAGCAGCACTCTCCCATTATTTATACCCCACATTTAATATTTATTGAGGTTGAATCCTGACAAGACAGAAGTACTGTTTTGGGGGGACAGGGGCTGGGCGGGTATGGGGGACTCCCTGGTCCTGAATGGGGTAACTGTGCCCCTGAAGGACCAGGTGCGCAGCCTGGGAGTCATTTTGGACTCACACCTGTCCATGGAGGCACAGGTCAATTCTGTGTCCAGGGCAGCTGTCTACCAGCTCCATCTGGTACACAGGCTGAGACCCTACCCGCCTGTGGATTGTCTTGCCAGAGTGGTGCATGCTCTGGTTATCTCCCGCTTGGACTACTGCAATGCGCTCTACGTGGGGCTACCTTTGAAGGTGACCCAGAAACTACAACTAATCCAGAATGTGGCAGCTAGACTGGTGACTGGGAGTGGCCGCCGAGACCACATAACACCGGTCTTGAAAGGCCTACATTGGCTCCCAGTACATTTCCGAGCACAATTCAAAGGGTTGGTGCTGACCTTTAAAGCCCTAAATGGCCTTGGCCCAGTATACCTGAAGGAGCGTCTCCATCCCCATCGTTCAACCCGGACACTGAGGTCCAGCGCCGAGGGCCTTCTGGCGGTTCCCTCACTGCAAGAAGTGAGGTTACAGGGAACCAGGCAGAGGGCCTTCTCAGCAGTGGTGCCCGCCTTGTGGAATGGCCTCCCATCAGATGTCAAAGAATTAAACAACTACCTCATGTTCAGAAGACATCTGAAGGCAGCCCTGTTTAGGGAAGTTTTTAATGACTGATGTTTTAATGTATTTTTTATATTTTGTTGGAAGCTGCCCAGAGTGGCTGGGGATTTATAAATAATAAATTATCATCATTATCATCATTATTTATAAATATACTGCTCTTGAGCATGGGGTTTCATTAAGCTATCATGGCTCACATGAGCCATGAGTGTGGAGAGACAAAGTCTCCATGACTGGCTGTCATCCAGTTTAACAGCCATCTCAGCCAGTGACTTTCACAGCTTGTGGCAGCAAATTTCATGTTAGTAACCTGGGAAGTTTTGGAGGCCCATGGCTTTTTTTCAGAAGACATACTATATGTTTGGAACAAAGCATTAAAGTCAGTAAATGGTTGTGGCATACTGCCCTGGTTTCTTCTCATTTTGAGAGCGAGACCTAGTGTGAGTCAGTTGACAGTAGTGAGTAATAGGCCACAGCTGGGAGATTTCAAGACAGTTGTGCTAGCCAGTTTGAAGGTAACAATTTTTAAAGCTGGAAAATAAGACTCTTGGGGAGCACGCCAAGAGAAGGCTGGTCATGTGAGCTTGGCGAGGCCCTGGGAACACTCACGAGGAACCAGAAGTTGGACAAAACTTTCCTCAGTCGGTCTTCTAGGGATGGATGTTAAGAAATAGGTTGATGAATTGTCTTGAAATGACTGACGTGATCGTTCTAGCTGTGACTTCAGCTTAACAAAAACTCTGCTACCTTCAAACTCTTCCTTAAAATAATAATAATATACTAATGATTATTTGAAAAGTGTCAAAAGAAGGCCACATACAGGATGCATTAAACAACAACAGCTTTAATACAAAATGGTTTATGGAGAGAACACCATGCAGCAGGTTGCTGCTTGCAAAAGAGGCCACATCTGCACTATATATTTAAAGCAGTATTAAATCATGGCTTCCCCCAAAGGATCATGGGAGCTGTAGTTTCTCAAGGGTGCTGAGAGTTATTAGGACACCTTTATTCTCCTCACAGAGCTACAATTTCTAGAGTGGTTTAAGAATCAACCCCTCTTTCCAGGTGAATGGAGAAGAAAGTGTTTGTGGTTTTGTTTAAAAAAGCTCAACAATTTTGGGGTGCCCTGGTTTTTAGTTTTCGATAGATCTCCATTGCCAGTGCCTCCCACATCTATTTTCAAATGCACAAACTGCAGGGTTACACAGAATCAATATACAATGAGTTTTTATTTTTGGAATGAAGCCACTCTCTCAAGAAGTACATCTCAGGGACAAGCAATATGCAGAGATGAAGATTGTGTGTGCACTATGTAGAAAATGCAAGTGGCCAAACTCCATTGGTTCTGGAATAAAATATGTAAAGCGGGTCTGTTACTACTCACTTCCTTGGCACAGACAAAGTTTGTGTACAGAAAGTGAAGAAAGAGGAAAAGGTGTACATTGGCAAGGGACTCATCGGTGTTAAATTCCATTGCCAGTTATGTGATTCAAAAAAGACTGTAAGCAACATATGGACAGTTACATAAAATGCAAAGCCTACTGAGAAAAGAGAGGCTGCAGTTCTGACAATGGCCTTTTCTAAACTGCATATTCTGAAACAAAGCTGCTATTTCATGGTATTTCAGACTGAGGAGTTAATCGTGCCAGAGTTCAGGCAGCCAGAAATCTGTCAGACTCAATCCCAGTGCAACCCAACATTCTTTCCAATCCCCTTACTTTGTATTGTTCCGGAATTTTCCAGCAAAGCACAAGTCAACTAGCTGGGTCTTAAAACGGAGCAGTTCATCTTAACTGCAGCTGACATTTGCATTCTGAAGAGGAATCCTGCTTTCACGCTCTGTTATCCTCCATTTGGTTGAAAGGGCCTGCACTGTGCTCTTCCAAAATAAATTCTAAAAGTTACCGAATCAAGTGCAATAAATGTAAAATGAACATATGGAAACACTTAAGGTATATTGACATGAGGAGAAAAGCGTTGAGTCGTTTCTCTGGGTTCAGCTTCAGATGGCCGCGTGGTGAGAGGAGGATACGTTTTTATCAGCTTTAGACTGGTGGCCCCCTTTAGAACTGTGAACTGTTGTAACATTTCTTATCAATCAATCCAGAAAACATTTCCTTCTGGCTTGGGGGTGGGTGGGGGTGGGGCTTGGTGGGATGGTAGGAAAATCACTTCTGATTCCTTTAAAAACAGCAACAGTGGAGCAATCTCATTTTGACAGAACCTTGTCATTCAGACAACTCAGCAATTTCACTCTGAAAGCAGTTATCTGAGATACCTCGGGTCAGGCATGAGTAACTGGTGGCAAGACAGATCCTGGAGCTCCAATGGGTCTTTTATTGATCGCCAACCCAGCGGAGGTGTGGATAAACAGAATATTAGGGCACTGTTCTGAAATTGCTGGGAACTATGGGCGGAGTGTGCGCTCTTGTGCTTGGGTCCTGCTCGTGGTTTTCCCGCAGGCATCTGGGTGACCGCTGTGAGAACAGGATGCTGGCCTAGATGGGTCACTGGCCTGATCCAGCAGGCTCTTCTTGTGTCCTTATTTAAAGCAGGGCTGGTGACCCTCTGACCCTCCAGAGGTTTTTGGACTACATCACTGACCATACTCACTGGGGCGGATGCGAGTTGAAGTTCAACAACACCTCCAGGCTCACCAGCCCTAATTTAAAAGAAAAATGTACTTCTATTCATAGCATTTAAGCGCTTTCCTGGCTGAGGATCCTGCAAGAATGAATCTTAAGTTCGGAGTCGTTTTATTTCACGCATCTTCTGTATCTCAGCAATTTCAAACTTCCTGCTTTCTTGTAGTACAAAATTGTGAGAAGTGCTTTAAGAAACCCACTTTCTCCCCCCCCCCAGAGGAAATACTTTGGGGAGACTAATGTTGCTTATTTGATTGTTTTACATTATAGCTCCCTCCATGCACCTTAAAAAATGAATTTTGATGTGTTTTCTGTGTTTAGACCTTTGTTACAACAACAACAACCCCCAGAAAAGGTTGCGGGTAATTAAGTTCCAGTCTACAAATTCAACCTCTAGGTGGGACCAGCTCAGTTTGTATCATAATCCACAAATGCTGGATTCCACAAGTGTCCATAGCCTGTGGTTTATAGAATCATAGAGTTGGAAGGTTCAGCACTAAACTGCAATAGTTTGCTCACTGGAGCTCCGAAACACAACATCTAATTGGAACGCATGACTATCTGTGTGACAGCTGTTTCTTAGTGGGGTTCGGAAGGGGCTCCTGGCTGTTGTGTCTTATGATCCTTATCCCAATGGTTTTTCTACTTCAAAACAGTGTAGGAGGGAAACGGAAACCTGGTGGGAAACAGAGCAGGTTGAGCTATGCTGAAAGCTCAGTAAAACCCCTTGTTTGAAGCGATTAATTTGGTGACCTCTGGCCATAAGGCAGACCTCCAATTTGCAAAGCAGAGGACTGAATGAAGGGGGGTGGGGAAAGGATGGAAGCAATCTATTCATGAGAGAATGGTTGAATAGAAAATGTTTTGCTCTCGTCTCTCCACCCATACTGTTTGCTTGTAGAATAAACAGGATTATTACTTGCATTCATAGCTGAAATCAAGCATTTGCTTACGGTCCAATAAAAATAGACATAGGCCTTAGCACTGTCCCATCTCCACCCCTCCTCTGCTGCTACTTTATCTATTAGAAAGGTACTTGACAAAGCATTGTAAAGATAATACTGAAATCAGACAGTGGCATTTCCTTATGGGTACTGGGCTCAGAAGTTGAAATATGCCTGTGATGTGAAATAGATAGAAGGGTGCTCAGGGCTTGCAGCATCCTCTGCTTGAATTGCCCTATAAAAATCTCTTTGCAAATGATAATCTACCATCTATAGTTATAAGCCTTTAAGCTGCTTATTCTGTTTTTGTGGGTTGGTGTTGTTTTCTTTAGCCTAAATATGCAACCAACTGGCAACAAATTCGCACCAAGGAGTCGTGTAATAAAATCTCAAATTAACTCCACAGGAATAAATCTTAAAAGGCCACAGAGGATCCTGACATTTGTTTCAGATAGTAAAACCATAAAGCTTGTTCGCTTGCAAACTAACAGTCTTGTTTTCAGCAAAGCCTTTGGCGTCTTTAAACTGGCAACATAAGAAATGGCTTCAAAACTATGTTTGGCTATTGATGAAAATGATGAGAATGACATTTTCACATTTTGCTTTTCATTGTTGCATTATTATAGTTCATAACTATATGTATTTATATATGGCATTTCTGTGCCACCCCATAACATAAAGTTCTCTGGCTGGCTTACAATAAATAAGTTTTTTTAAAAAAAGAAAAGAAATGCAAACTAAAGCATAAAACCAATTAAGAAAAAAGGGACGTGGGTGGCACTGTGGGTTAGGAGGTTTGAATCCCCGCGATGGGGTGAGCTCCCATTGCTCGGTCCCTGCTCCTGCCAACCTAGCAGTTCAAAAGCACATCAAAGTGCAAGTAGATAAATAGGTACCATTCCTGCGGGAAGGTAAACTGCGTTTCTGTGCGCTGCTCTGGTTCACCAGAAGGTGCTTCGTCATGCTGGCCACATGACCCGGAATCTGTATGCTGGCTCCCTCGGCCAATAAAGCGAGATGAGCACTGCAACCCCAGAGTCGGTCACGACTGGACGTATTGGTCAGGGGTCCCTTTACCTTTAATTAAGAAAAAGGGGGGTGACATGAATGCAACAAGTGGCCCAGATTTCCTAAGTTGTTCACAAGCCTGGGTGAACACAGAAGTCTTCACCTGGCATTGTAAAGCCTACACGGGTGGCACTAGGCGAGATTCCCCCACTTCATAACTTAGGTGCCACTACTGAAAAGGTGAGGGGATCCAGAGCAGGATCTCAAAAGCGGCTCTTAAGGTCGGAGTAATGGGGGGAGTCAGTCTTTCAGGTAATCTGGCCAAAGCTATTTAAGGCTTTAAGGTTTAACCCAGAAATGGACTGGGGTCACTTGATGACCTGTTGACTGAGTGTGCATACTGAATTGTTTGCAGAAGGTTTGTAAGGAGGTTTTATAATGCTGGATAGTTGCTTCTTGCTTGTGTTGGACAGAGAGAGATGTGTGAGCAAATTTGTTCATTCCACATACTTCCTTTTTCTGACACCACCCAGTACTGCTGTGTAGTTTCTGCAGAAGGCAGAGAAAGATTCCCCACCCCTGTTATAAATACATAAGATGCACAAACCAAGGGGTAAGGAGCAGCAATAGATAGTGTCATTTCAACAACATTATAAAAGTAAATCATAATTGGTGAGACATGCCAGTAAATGTACCATTCAGATCTCATACTTGGCAAAGAGAGCATTGGATTTAATGTGTCTTGTTCCCAGTTAAGGGAGCATACCACTGTAACCTTAATATTTTGTAATTTTGTAAACATTAGGAGAGAAATAAGATTTGAACTCATGTAGATATAAACATGTCTACCTTGGGTTATTGATCGTAAAACTTCCTCTTCTAGTTAATCTGAAATTAGTGTGGGATAAACATATAGCTTTATAAATGGGAGGACTGTTTTTATAGGCTTACGTTTATATAGTGGAGCTGAAATTCACCTGGACACAGTTCAGCTAGAGCCAAACCCTTTTTCACGCTCCGTTGAATTCAGCAGGAGGCATTTAGTGCATGCTTAATTTTCCATTAAAATCAAAAAGATTTACTGTGCAACTTTACCCAGAAGTAAGCCCATTTAATGTTCTTGCTCTCAGGTAAATGTGCCTAGGCTTGCAGCTGTTAAGTGTGCTTAGCTTTGCTGGGTCATGCTTATTATTAATTTTAAAAAAACCCATTGCATGATTTGTGAAAGTAGCAAATGGAGACTAAAGAGATGGAGCCCTGGAGTCACATGACACCCCACCATCCACATATGGCAAGTGCAGATTAAAGCTGAGACAGACAGCTCCAAGTGGGAATTAAGTGCAGTGCTAACACAGACTCTGTAACAGGTTCTTAGCAGCAGGAAAGACTTATGTCAAACCTCTAATGTACAAGGATGTTAATGGAAACAAAACACTGTAACAATGTTGATTTATTGGGTCAGGCACATCAAGACTTTAATAAGCGAATCTTTGACACAATCCCGTATAATGGCTATCTGGGCCTCTTCCAATGTATCATGTCACTCTGGTTTGGCCTGCTTTCACAGTTATTGTGGCTGCGATCCAGTGCTTGATGCTTGGTTTTCAAAACAAAGATGTGGGGTGTACGTGTGTGCGTGCGCGCGCCTGCTAGTGTTCATTTCTTCACGTTGAACTCGGTGATCTGGTGGACTGGCTGCTGAATTTTCAATTCAAGTTTTCCAGCAATGTGTGGGGCTTTAGCAGCAGAGTTGTCTTCCAAAATACTCCTATGGGAAAGCAGTGCTTTGAAAGGATTCAGGAGTAGTAGTGGTAGTAATTGTGCCCCACCCATCTGACTGGGTTGCCCCAGCCTCCTACTCTGTAAATACATGCATACAAGTCATAAACGAAAAGTAAAAAAAATGTTGCCTCCGTAGGTGATGTTCTTACATAAACCAAAACACCTTTTAAAGCCCATTGTTTGATATCGTGGTGGGAGGGACATATTGGTGATCACCAGGCCCCTCATAAATAACAGCATAGTTTTCTAGTATCCTATTTAATGAAATTTATTTTTTTAGCTTTCTTGGAAGCAAAGTCCTCAATCAAATCACTGTAATCCAAACCTCTCCCAATTTTATGTTCATCTGAAATCGGTGCTAATCCTACTAAGCGTTCTTGCAACATAGAAGAGGACAGGGTTTTTTTTTGTTTTTTGTTTATCAGGTTCAGCTTTGAAAATGACCTCTCCCCAGATGCAACAGTTATAGGTACAGTGGGAATAATGTCATGTACTACACATAAATTGGGGGGTAAATATCTTGAATTTTACACATGAATAAACTGAAGGGCTGGCAAAGCTCTGCATTGATTATATAAGCTAAACAAGAAACAAAAAAAGATTGATCTCGCTTTTTTTGTTGCAGTTTCATTTTTATGACCCCCCCCCCCCGTTCCTTGTACAGCTAAATTTATCTAAAAATTGCTTTAAAAAAAGAACTGCAACAAGGGTAAAAGTATCATAATACATTCATTATTATCAGTCTGCAAGTGAGGCAGTGGATGTGCTGGACCATTGTCTTGCCTTGGTAATGGATGGGATGAGAGCCAACAAACTGAAGCTCAATCCAGATACGACTGTTAGTGGGCGGTTCCCTAGACCGGATGGATGAGAGGTTGCCTGCTCTTGATGGGGTTATGCTCCCTCTGAAGAAGCAGGTACATAGCTTGGGGGCATTTCTGCATCCTTTGCTGTCACTTGAGGCTCATGTGACCTCAGTGGCACGGAATGCCTTCCATCTGCTTTGGCTGGTGGCCCAGCTGTGCCCCTATCTGGACAGGGATAGTCAAGGCTAGATTACTGCAAGATATTATACATGGGGCTGCCTATGAAGACAGTTCAGAACATTCAGCTGGTACAGAATTTGGTGGCCAGGTTGCTCACCAGACCAAGACGGTTTGAACATATTGCACCAATCCTAGCCTGACTGCACTGGCTGCCAGTTAGCTTCCGGGCCCAATTCAAAGTGCTGGTTTTGACCTATAAAGCCTTAAATGGCTCAGGATTGCAATACCTCAAGGTCCATCTCTTTCCATATGAACCTTCCGAGACTCTGAGATCATCATCTGAGGCCCTTCTTCACATGCCTGTATGAGAGTTCTGGAGGGCAGCAACACACGAATGGGCCTTTTCTGCTGTGACTCCCTGCCTGTGGAATGCTCTCCCCAGGGAGGTTTGACTGGTGCCTTCATTATACATCTTTAGGCACCAGGAGAAAAGTGAGGAGGAATTAAAGAACCTTTTAATGAGGGTGAAAGAGGAGAGCGCGAAACATGGTCTGAAGCTCAACATAAAAAAAAACTAAAATCATGGCCACTGGTCCCATCACCTCCTGGCAAATAGAAAGGGAATAAATTTTTTTCAGAAGCTTCTACTGCTTTTTGAAACCCATGGTCTCAATACTCAGTTCATATAATCATGAATACCTTTCAACAGTGTCAATGCAACATCTTGCTACGTATCTCAATTTTGCATCACCTTGCTTACTCACTTGTGACAGGATGCCATACCAGATAACTGTACTAAGAAGACATGTGAAAGATTGAAGCTCAGACAAAAGACCGTTGGCTTCAGCACAAGTTACCCTGTCAAGGGCAGGGGCTTTCAATAATTTAATAATGGCTTTATAAATTTGAGAAGCCTTGAAGCAAACAACTTCTACACCAGTAATGCAACTCTCCCAATGAGTTTCAGGTGGCATTTTCAAAGCACATCTTAGAAATGATGTCAGTATTTTCCATCTTTTGTTGAGGATGCAAAGAGACGATAAATTCTGTGTAAATTTAAAAAAGAAAAGAGCTGAAGCTATATTGCTTCACATAGAACTAGGTTTGAGCTGTGACATCCACGGGGAATGTAAATAGTGTTAGGGTTGAGACATAACATTCTCCTATGTATTCTAATATATTTTCATTTCATATTGGCACCATTATCATATCCTTGACCTTTGCAGTTACCTAAGCTTCTCAAGAAGTGACTCTGTCAACCCAGCTCCACTAGAGAATTTGCATTTATGTATCCTACGAATCTTCTGATGCAGGTTCACTCTTTCCAACATTAGCAACTCTTAAAAATGTGATTTGTTCCTGATGACATATACCTGGGGTACAATCAAGGATGATAGAATAGTATTTTGATACTTTAAGTTTCAGATGTTCTTCAATATATGATTTGAGATCAGTTCAATTAATTTGCTTTGTATGTTTTTTTTCTTAGAGGGCAGGCATTTCCTTACATTTGGTTCTATCTGGCCATAACACCCACTTGTCCTAAAAAGAATTACTGTTCTGGCATCACCGAGGTCATTTTTAAAAAATGACCGCCAGTTCCTTGTTGAACTAAATTTCTCTCGGCTAAGAACTGGAAGCAGGCAATGAAGTATTTTTTTATCCAGTAGTCAATTTGCAGCTACAACTGACACTGCTGTAATGCATCAATAGGCGTTTTTGAAATCAACCTTCCTTTCAGCTCATACCACTTCTTCATGCAACACATATGACCATCTGAAACCTCATGATTTTTAAGATGATAATTTAAGTGCTTACAGATAAGCAATCCACCAGCAAATAGCTGCCTTATCTTCTGACTAAACAGTTTGTAGTAGAAGGAATAAACAGCATCACTAATCTTTGAATATACAGACAATTTCAATCCTTTGTCCATTCCTTAGAACTTTGAAGAAGTTAGATGGTGTAAACCTCCTGCCGTTGTTCACTGGATACTTGTCATTGTGAAAATAGTTGTCTCTTCATGAACTAGCTTGAATCAAGCAACCTCTGTCCGTGTTGCGGAGTCTGCAGTTTACAAGGTCCTGACAGAATTATTGTCATGTGTGCCACCATGGGACTGTCGGCATGGGGGGCAACAGGCATGATCCCACTTCCCCAGTCTCCATAGTTGTTATGCCTGGTTCCCGCATCTGAACAGGGGTAATGAAGCTCACTGGTTATCCATGGATCAGGTCCTGTCTCTTCATGTAATCTGCCTTCTGTGCTTGCTAGGATCAGTAAATTGGGATAACCTTGTGTACAAGGCTCTGATCTCCTTGGGAGAAGGATGTGATTAAAATGCGACAGAGACAGGTAACCAAAAAACAGAAATGTGATGCCTGAAAGTCATAGAAGGCTCCAGAATTGAAATCCATACTCTCTCAGCTCTATCTCCTGAGCCAGTGTGGTGTAGTGGTTAAGAGCGGTAATCTTGTAGTCTGGTGAACTGAGTTCGCATCTCCGCTCCTCCACATACAGCTGATGGGTGACCTTGGGCTAGTCATACTTATTCCAAGTCTCTCAGCCCCACACACCTCACAGAGTGTTTGTTGTGGGGGAGGAAGGGAAAGGAGAATGTTAGCCACTTTGAGACTCCTTAAAGGTAAAGGGGTAAAGGGACCCCTGACCATTAGGTCTAATCGTGACCGACTCGGGGGTTTTGGTGCTCATCTCACTTTATTGGCCGAGGGAGCCTGCGTACAGCTTCTGAGTCATGTGGCCAGCATGACTAAGCCACTTCTGGCGAACCAGAGCAGCACACGGAAATGCTGTTTATCTTCCCGCCGGAGCAGTACCTATTTATCTACTTGCACTTTGATGTGCTTTTGAACTGCTAGGTTGGCAGGAGCAGAGACCGAACAATGGGAGCTCAACCCGTCACGGGGATTCGAACCACTGACCTTCTGATCGGCAAGTCCTAGGCTCTGTGGTTTAACCCACAGCGCCACCCACGTCCCTTTGAGGCTCCTTAGGGTAGTGATATCAAATCCAAACTCTGCTTCTGCTGTACTAAATATTTCTCACACTCCTATATACTTAGAAATAGAGAGGTTTTTTCCAGTTAACTCGCCAGAAATGCATCCTCTAGAGAATACGTAAGAATCTACGCCAGTGCATCTTAGCAATTGAAGCAAATGGAATTCCTTTTGATCAGTGATGTTTATGGAACACTTTCAGCACAGGGACACACCCTCAGGAACTACTAGCATGCGTAAAGCAGCACACTTCCTAAGCCAATCATTGTGCTATTTCGTTTGTACCGCTACAGGCTGGTTTATTTTTCTTCTTCTTCTGAATCTCTCCGTGTTAACGCAACGAGGAATTTGAGCTAAAATCGCTACCATCTGCATAAAGAGAGTAGCGAAACATAGTTATAACAAATGTCTGATTTGGACAGCAAAGTACAGGGCGGCTAATGGTAACCTTTCTGTCATTAACATGAAAGATTAAAGGCTATAATGTACAAAAAATGTATTAGACAGTTTATCATTATTTTTAATGATGTTTCCAAAGCTACAGTGGGCAAGATCTCTAGAAAGGAGGAAAAATACCTCTAATTTTATTTGCATTCTTGGGAGTCTGCCCAGTCATGATTGTTACCTTTAAAATACCAGCTTTTTCCATACTCTCGGCCTAGTTAACACTCGGCAAAGGCTTTCATATAACCGCTCACTTAAATGCTCTTTTTCAAAGTAGCCTATGTTGACCTTTTACCTATAGAGTTCTGGTTCAAATCTCACTTACGCTTGGTGGAAATTTGAAATAGCGACTATATGTAATGTACTGGCTGTGAGTTATGTAAAATGAACTGGTGGTTTCATTCCAGGTCCCTAAGGATTTTTTAAGAATCCTTCCAGCATCACAAATTGATAATATCTAACACTTCATTTGGAATCATACAGGTGTGAAGGATATCCAGACCAGTTGTTATGGATATGATATATACCTTAAATTTCATAGAATTGTAGAGCTGGAATGGACCCTGAGGGTCATCTAGTCCAACCCCCTGCAATGCAGGAATCTCAACTAAAGCATCCAAGACAGAAGGCCGTCTAATCTCTGCTTAAAAACCTCCAATGAAGGAGAGTCCATCACATCTCATGGCAGTCTGTTCCACTGTTGAACAGCTCTTACTGTCAAGAAGTTATTCCTGGTATTTTGTTGGAATCTCATTTCTTGTGACTTGAAGCCATTTAGGTCCTACCTTCCAGAGCAAGAGAAAACAAGCTTTCTCCGTCTTCCATGCAACAGCCTTTTAAATATTTGAGGATGGCTATCATATCTCCTCCCAGTCTTCTCTTCTCCAGGCTAAACATACCCAATGCCTTCAACTGTTCCTCATAAGACTTGGTTCCCAGACCCTTGATCATCTTGGTTGCCGTCCTCTGCACACATTCTGGCTTGTCAATATCTGTTTTAAATTGTGTTGCCTAGAACTGGACACAGTACTCCAGGTGTGGTCTGACCAAAGCAGAATAGAGCAGGACTTCCATTGATCAGGACACTCTGTTTCTCTTGATGCAGCCTAGAAAAGCATTAGCTTCCCTGCCCCCCTGCTGCATCACACTGTCGACTCATGTGAAGCTTGTGGTCTACTAAGACCCCTAGATCCTTTTCACATGTACTCCCGTCAAGCCAAGGTGTCCCCCATCTTATATTTGTGTAGCTGCTTTTTCCTGCCTAAGGGTAGAACCTTACATTTATCCCTATTGAAATTCATTTTGTTAGTTTTGGTCCAGTTCTCCAATCTGCATGTGTGGTTTTGATGCCAGGCAAAGACATCTTTCAATTTCCCCAGGCTTAAACCTTTTATGATGCATTTATGCTGCTCTGATATCTCCCGTTTTATTCCTGTATTATTTAAGTTTGTCATTTGAACTTTCCGAATTGTATTGTTTTATTGCAGGGGTGGGGGGAGACTGTGTCCTCCAGAAATTGCTGGTTTGCAACTCCCCATTAGCTCCAGCTGGCAACATCTGGAGAGCCACAGGTTCCCCACCACTCTTCTTATGACATTGATTGCATCTTAACTGTTAGCCACCCTGGAAATATTTGTACTGAAGGTGGGAACATAAATTTGCAAAACATATATTCCATGTGTATGTCATACCTTGGAAGTCGATCGGAATCTGTTCCGGAAGTCCATTTGACTTCCAAAACATTCAAAAACTAAGGTGCGGCTTCCGATTGGCAGCAAGAAGCTCCTGCAGCCAGTCGGAAGCTGTGGGATCTGCGTCGGACGTTCGGGTTCCAAAGAATGTTTGCAAACCGGAACCAAAACATTGGGAGCCAAAACATTTGACTTGCAAGGCGTTCAGGAGCCAAGGTCCGACTGTATATATCTAATTCAGGGGCTGCCAGAGATGCCCATCAACAGGTCCTTTGTCCTCCTTTTGGTGATTAGTAAGTGGCCACTCTGATGTCTGTGGACATTTTAACATTATGGGTTGCATCCAACTAACTTCCACTCCAAGGAGAGCCATTGAAATGAATGGGCCCAAGTTAGTCATGCCCACCCATTTTGATGGATCTAACCCTATGTAATGAGAACGTGCCACTGGTGTGCCATTTTTTTATCATCCTGTGGTGTATGTAATGTGTAGCCCCTCAGCACTCCCTCCCTCTCCCTCCCTCCCCTCTCTAGATTGTCATTTCCTTTAGGTTCTTTTTGATTACGCAGACTTTATTATACCAAGCTAAGTACCGAGATCTGCACTATGGATTTTCCCCCATGTAAGTTGTTAGAGCAGGTTCAGTCAGCACATTCAAGTTAGTCCCTTGTGTCCCATAAATGTAATACAACACTCAGCCCACTTTGATTATTTTTAGGATACACTTATGGATATTTGTTGGGGTGGAAGAAGGCCAGAGGGAAAGGAGCAGCAGAAAGCGGGATACAGCTGACCGTGAGTGTGTGAAAGGAGTGTTAAAATGGTGACAGGTTAAGCTCCTGACAAAGACTCTGATCAAAAGCAGAACCCACATTTGAATGCTTATTCTGATTTACTTAGGGGGTGTTAGTTTAAGGGCCAAATAGCATGTTTGATGCAGGAGTTCTGCGATCTGATCTCCTATCATTTTTGTTTTTACTTAAAAACTGGCATGGAAGGTCTGAATTGGATCTGAGCAGCAGTACTGGGGAAGGTAGGCTTTAACCCTCTCCTCCCCATGCCACTGGCTTGCATCCTTCCCAAGTTGCTGATGGCGCTGCGGTCATGAAGAGGGCAGCCACTCCACAGTAGCCTGGAAAGAGCAAGCAAGAACAGCCATTTTTGGTATCTTGAAGTTTCAGAACAGCTGACCTAGAGATATCCTAGAAATGTTGTCCTGGGGATTTTAGAGGCTCTGCCTCGCTGTTCACCAGAATGGAACTTATGCGCAAGTTTGGGGAATAAATAATTTCCACCTTTCTAGCCCAGAAATTGCCCTTCAGTTTATCAATGAAGCAGGATCATCTACTGATTAACACAAATTGTGCTCAGGCAGAAGCACGGTAGCACTCAGTGAGCTGCCAAGAAGAAAAGGGCTTATTTTGTTATTGCTAGAATACCTGTGGCCTTCTTTGGAGCAGTATTTGAAAAATGTTGTGTTGTGCTGCCAAAAACGGCTGTATTCTAGTTTTATTTTAGTCATGAGAGTTGATTTGACTTTTTTTGTCCCTGGCCAAAGGACCAAGACGTGTTGGAACGTTGACTCTCCTTCCCTGCAAAGATTGTAGAATTGTAGCGTTGGAAGGGACCACAAGGGTCATCTACTCCAGCCCCCTGCATTGCAAGAAACTTTTGCCCAACGTAGAGCTTGAACCCACAACCTTGAGAGTAAGAGTCTCATGCTCTACCAACTGAGCTATCTCAGGTGTGCATCAGCACTGGCAACTGATCTGTGGTTGGGGTGAGAATCATGGAACATTTTCCTTCCTAGATTTATAGGCCACTTTTCTACTGAAGCTCTCATGGTACTTTGCAGTTTAAAATATTGACACACTGTCCAAGATGCAGGACAGGAAAGGTTGTGGGGGAGGAAGAAAAAGAGGGAAAATAAGAAAATCCAGGTACCAACTTTTTCTTACCATTCCATTGGCCTGATGACATAATGAGGTTGCATAATGTGGGTGCAACGAATGGTCACTGCAGCAAATCCACTTTTTAAGAAACGCCTTTTTTGCAGTTTGTGAAGTAACAAGAAAATGCATCGAAAAGTTTGGGAGGGATGAGTGAAAACATATACACACCTTGGAAGCAAATCACAATGAATGCTCAAGAAACAGGTGTTTTGGAAGACCCCTTAATGAACATGGCCCCAAGATCAGCACATGAACACCACAGGTTCCCTTGCTCAGCTCAGCCTTAAAGGTGCACCCTGCACTAACAACAGCCATAACCTCTTACAAATGCCCCTGGGAACCCGTGTCTGTATGCTGCTGTCCACAGGTGATTACTTTAATGACTGACAGGTATGCAGGAGACCCTCCAAGAGAATGTAACCAGCCTGAAACCTTGTGGTAAAAATACCTCATCTGGGAATTTATGCTGGAGCTGTCTTTTCCCCCACAATGGGTTTCATTTCCTGTAATTTAGAGCTGGATGTCTTCATGGAATATCACATGGTTTCAGTTTACACAGGAAATCAGCCACAGTTGCAAGAAAATTCTTCATCTCGATCTCCCCCACCCACCCAACGAAAGTTTGCAACATTCTGGTTTCACCTCTGCTTAGAAGTCTGTGTTCTGCAATGTGATCTCTGGCTACGCCCAGAACAGCAGATTTATTTCTGGCCCTTGATAATCCCTTTATATGAATAAAGCAATGGTGTGCCCCACCCCCGGCCACCCGCTTTCCCTTTACAGCAATTATATTAATCCCAGTTGCAAGAGGGAAGGGGTGGGGGGAGGCTGTTTGGCAAGTCGAGGGTGAAAATCACATTCTGAAACAGGAAGCGTGCCCAGTAAAACGGGGTTTTAAAAAGTCTAGGAGATAAAAGAAAATCAAATTAGAATGGGAAGAACCTTTTTCCTTTTTTTTTTAAATGAGAACAGGATTAATCAGCATGGTTAGAAGTGCTGCCCTGTATGGGATAGTTCAAGAGGGTAGGTGCTGGTTATATACGGACTTCAAATGTTTTTGTGAAGCCATGCCAATAAAAGCAAACATAACTCTACTTCCTGCGTTATTTTTATTTTGGTCCCTGTATTTTACAAGGATCCAAATCATACTGCCAGCACTACAAATGCCAGTTGCTGGGAATTGCAGGTGGGGTGAGTGCTGTTGCCTGCAGGTCCAGCTTGCATTCTTTCCCCAGGCAGTGGCGTAGCGTGGGTTGTCAGCACCCGGGGCAAGGCAAGTAATTTGCGCCCCCCCCCCGCTGCACTGTCCCTCCCCCAGATAGTCCCTCGCTTTCTCTCCGCACCGCACCGCACGCCTGGCACCCTCCCCTCCACTGTGGGCGGCGACCCGGCGGCTCGGATCGGATTCGCACAACCAGCACTGCAGTGAGAGAGAGTGAGTGAGCCAGGTAGGGGCAGAGAGCTGCGAGTGCGAGCGCCCCCCCCCAGTTGTTGCGCCCGGTGCGGCCGGCCCCCCCTGCACCCCCCACGCTATGCCACTGTCCCCAGGCATCTGGTGGGCCTCTGTGAAGACAACATCCTGGATTCGGTGGGCCACTGGCCTGATCCAGCAGCAGCTTCTTGTGCTGTTGCAACTTTTATTTTAGATCCTGGAGAGCCATTGCCAGCCAGTGTAGACAGCACTGAGCTATATGGACCAATGGCTGGCTCAGTATAAGCATCAGTGTTTGGTATAACCTCCTCCTCCTATAGATTTTCATTTGTGAGATTTGGATGTAGGAAAGGACCACTTTCATTTGGTGTTTCTCTCTCTCTCTCTCTCTCTCTCTCTCTCTCACACACACACACACACACGACTCCGTTCTAAGACGGTGATGGCTACAGTGCTTACAGGTGTCAGCCAAAAGTAAAGAAAGTGTTCTTTTTTAAAAAAAAACTACTATAGTTTTATGTAATTAATGCAGAATCAATTAATTGATAAACAAATTAAAATTCATATGATTAATCAAGCTTATGGCGATTAAGATAACTTCAGTCTAGTGACAACCTATGAATTACTCACTTGAAGGAGCCTCTTGGTTGTAACCAGCATGACAGCAGAACATCCTTGCCTGTACATATCAGGGTAGCAAGAGGCAAATGGACCAGCACTCCTTCCCCTGAATGTGTATGCAAGAACTCTTAAGGCAGAAAAAGAGCTCCCGGCCTCTTTCTGCTCGCTTCTCTGCTGTTGCTGGTGTCTTCTCCTTCTCCAGTTTGGAAGTGCTCTTCGTTAATGGGCAAGGAGGGGCCTGACCCACTAGCCAGATTATCACAGGGGGGAGCAGAATGGTGAAGAGGTTAGAGTGAAGCTCAGTGAGTGACCTTGGGCCAGGCCTTAGCTCTCAGCCTAACTTCCCTCACAGGGATGGAGGGATGGAGAGCCACGTGTACTCACGGCCCTGGAAGAAATGGCCTTCGAGAAAGGATGGCTTGTGAGTGCTATAGATTCTGATTTACACAACACCTTTCTTTGCTACTCTCTGCCGGAAGCCTTTCAGCATTTAAGTCTGGGCAACTGACTTTCTCATCTCATTGGCATCACCAATGTGGACTAAGGGGGAACTAGGCCAACCTTGCCAATCATTTGACAACAGGAATATTCAGCTTGGAGGAGGCAGGGGGTGCCATGATTCTTCAGGGGCAATGAGAATATGCATGAGGAGGAGCCCTTGCCTTTTCAGTATAGAGGATCTAGGATAGGAGAGGTGGAAATGACCTCTGGTTGCCAACGTGGCCTAGACAGGGACATCAGTCAATGGCACCCAGCGAGCTTTGTGGGTGAGTGGAGGTTTTTGACCGGGGTCGCTGTGCTCCAAGTGCTCTGGAAGACTCACTTATTTTGGCAAACATTCCCCTGAGCTTGGAACTTTTCAATTTAATCATTCCTTTTAACTGTTTCAATGGTTATGTTAGCTGGCTTGTTTTGTGGCATTTTTTAAAACTGTCAATGTTTTTAATGCTTTGATGGAATCAATTTGTTTGTGTATTTTAATAAGGTATGGGTTTTACAATTGATCTTATACTTGTAGACCACCTGGAAGCCATTTTGCCACGTAAGTGGCATACATATATATTGACAGCGATGGTAGTTGTTCTCTGTGTAAGGCAGGCTCATAGGAGCTTCAGTATTGATAAAGGGGTTGTATCCTCTCTCATTTTAGCCTCACAACAATCTTGTGAGGTAGGTCAGTCCAAGAGATGGCAACGACTGGCCTACAGTCACCCTGTGAGCTTTATGGCACCTGGGGCTTCCTGCTCCAAATCCAACAAGTTGACCTCTGTACCACATGGACAAAGGTTTACATTCCCCCCTTCAAGTTCACTCAGGGATGATGCATAGCTCAGTCCTTTGCCTCCAATCTGCAATAAACTGCAAGGTGGATTACAATTGAGGATTACTCCATAATCATCATATGACCTTGTGTGGATCAGATACTGTTGAACACACAGTAATTTTGGACACAGTTAAATCACTGCAAGGTGACCTCCCTCTGTGTTTGTCCCAGGGTAAAGCTTCAGGCAACGAGATTCCTAGGTTTTAAGGAGGCGGAAAGACTGTGATGGTGTGTGTCAGCTACAGAAGGTTTTTAACGTTGTGTTTTAATTGTTGTAACCTGCCCTGGGACCTTAGGGTGAAGGTGGGGAATAATAATGATAATGATAATGATGATAATGATAATGATAATAATAATGAATAATAAATTAATAATAATAGATTTCCATTTTCTTGTCTATAGAGTAGCTCATGCAAATGAAAAGCTCTGTTCACACTCCATTGTTTAAAAGAGTCTTCCTTTTGTATATCTTGCGTGTTTGCCCAGCTGAACAAACTTCCTAGCAGATGTCTGGTGTAGGATAACTAGATTCAGGCAGGGAATGTCTCCTGTCTGGATGTCCTGCAGTGTGAACTTAAGATCCCTTATTATGTCCTTCCTGGCTTAACAAGGAAGTGGTCTTAATGTGTAGGATAAGGATATGAATATATAGATATATATATCGCACTTGAGTTTGCATTTTTATTAAACAGCCAGCATAAGGTGTCCTTCCATTCTTCTCCAGATCCCAGGCAAAGTAAACCAAGCAGCTGAAGAGGAAGCTTGCAAGAGTGACCCATTTCCTTGGGGAGCTTGCCTCTCCCTACTTCATACCTGCCCTTTCTGAGTCAATATATCAAGCATATCGTGCAGTCAGTTTGACCAGTGGAACTATTAGGAGTCATCCATGGGCTGCCCATTTTGGGTTGTTACTGAATGACCTGCAGGAGTTAGGAAGCTTCCCCAAACTCAAGGAGACCATGAACCTGCAGTAATGGAAAATATGGATAGTTGGGAATGACAGAACAGAAATGGACGAGCAGATCTCCTGGCCAATGTTATTTCTGAATATGCTGCCTTGTGCTTGTTTTGTCTAGTATTTGCAAAATTGAAAATAGAAGTCCGGCCCAAAGTTGTAATACTACGCCTCGCAATGTGAGGGCGCGCTTGAAAAAAGAAGGCTCATCTTCAAACTTGACTGTGTCAAAAATGTTGGGAGAATCTGCAGTGGAAGGAGCAGCCTTGAGACAGAAGCCGGTGAGTTTTCTGTGCCGTCAAAGCAGAGGGGTGCTAGCTGATATACAAATGTCAAATGGAAGGGGTGGGATCCAGGATAGCCCCATCTGAGCATCGTAATGGCATCTTGTTGTGAACTGGGTAAGCAAAATCACACAGCATATGTTTTTCAGAATCATAGAATCACAGAATTGTGGGATTTGAAGGGACCCAAGGGCCATCTAGTCCAGCCCGCTGCAATGCAGGAATCTCAACTTAAGCACCTATGACAGATGGCCATCCAACCTCTGCTTAAAACAACCTGCAAGGAAGGAGATTCCACAACCTCCCAACAGAGTCTATTCCAGCGGACTAGATAAGTTGTTGTTGTTGTTGTTTAGTCATGTCCGACTCTTCATGACCCCGTGGACCAGAGCACGCCAGGCACTCCTGTCTTCCATTGCCTCTCGCAGTTTGGTCAAACTCTTGTTAGTAGCTTCGAGAACACTGTCCAACCATCTTGTCCTCTGTCATCCCCTTCTCCTTGTGCCCTCAATCTTTCCCAACATCAGGGTCTTTTCCAGGGCGTCTTCTCTTCTCATGAGGTATTGGAGCCTCAGCTTCAGGATCTGTCCTTCCAGTGAGCACTCAGGGCTGACTTCCTTAAGCATGGATAGGTTTGATCTTCTTGCAGTCCATGGGACTCTCAAGAGTCTCCTCCAGCACCATAATTCAAAAGCATCCATTCTTCAGCGATCAGCCCTCTTTATACCAGATAAATAGCGCTAGATATTTAGCTGGGCTCTCCCTGGTGTTGTTAACACCTTTAGTTCTCAGAATACAACACCCATATTAACATGCTGCTAGATGGAGTGAGATGCTGTCTCTTCCTCCCCCCCCCCCCCGGGAAAAAGACATCTGACACAGTGGAGCCTTTTCCGTTCTGGAATTAGCATGACTTGACAAAGGTTGGCAGTGTAGTGGATACACAGAAACAGTAACTTCCTTGGCAACCCAGCACAAACGCTCCTTGTTAGAGCGAGGAAACCAGCTAAGTACAGCATGACTGCCTTATCTGTTAGATAGCATGGGGATGTTTGTGTATATCCAGTGTCTGAGAATTAACCTCTTTGAAATGGCCAGAGAGACTTCTGGTTCCTTTAATATATATCCTGTCCAAGATGCTGACTATTTTGCTGGGTGGGAAGAGATGCTGCAGGAAACCCAAAAAGAAACAATCTCTAATCTGGACCCAGATGGTAGCAAAGAGCAGGAAACATTAGGTAATACAGCAAATACGATGCACAATTTTTAAAAATTTTTATTTTTGCTGTTAAACTATGACATAATCAGTGAGGTGGAAACCAAAGTCAGCAGGCCCCATGAGATCGTTAAGACTTTGTGTCATTAGAGGAGTCGGGAGTCGTGGCTTGGGTCTGGATCAGACACGACACGTTGTGGCAGTTAAGCGTCCTAGCATCCGCACAGTCTCTGAGACAGTCAAACAAGCCTAAAACCAAGACTAGAGTGTGGATACGCTCAATGGGGGAAACGTCGTTAGACACGTTTTGGGAAGGTTCTTCTTCAGTGGCCTTTGTCATAAACATTCCATGTACACATTTGCAAGGCAAATGCGTAATGATCCCACAATTTGTCATCTTATAACTGATCAATTTCTAAACTAACTCCCAGCAGTCCTTTGGGGGGAAAGTCATGTTCTATAGACATGCTTCAAATGCCTCCCCCACCCTCAATAGATACTGTAGAGTTTGAAAACGGCAACCAAACTGATCATGTGGGTGGAGTAACTCTCATACAGTGGTACCTTGGGTTACAGACGCTTCAGGTTACAGACGCTTCAGGTTACAGACTCCGCTAACCCAGAAATAGTACCTCGGGTTAAGAACTTTGCTTCAGGATGAGAACAGAAATCGTGCTGCGGCGGTTGCGGGAGGCCCCATTAGCTAATGTGGTACCTCAGGTTAAGAACAGTTTCAGGTTAAGAATGGACCTCCGGAACGAATTAAGTTCTTAACCCGAGGGACCACTGTATGTGGAAAAGTTACAGCATTTGGGACTTTTTTAGCTTAGCAAAGAAGTAAGTTGTGACATAGCAGAAATTTATAAAAATTATGCATGGCAGGGAGAAAGAAGACAGAGAAACGTTTTTCTGCCTCTCTCAAAACACTAGAACTTGTGAGTGTCCAATGGACCTGGATGCTGGCAGATTCTGGGCAGATATAAGAAAGCAGCTCTTCACAGAGCGCATAGTTAAACTGGGGAACTCACTGCCACAGGAGGCAGTGATGGCCACCAACTTGGATGGCTTCAAGTCAGAATGAGGCAAATTCACAGGGGGGCAAGGCTCTCCATGGCTATCACCAGCCAGGTTGACTGTGTTCCACTACCATAGTTAGAAGCATTATGCCTCTGAATACCTGTTGTTGGGTATCTTTCACAGGTGGGCAAGAGGGCTGTTGCACTCGTATCCTGCTTGGGGGCTTGGCATTGTCTGTTGTGAGAGGAAGATGCTGGGCCAGATGGCCACTGGCCTGTTTCAGTTCTATGGCGTGCATGCAGCCCCAGTGCCCACAGAGAAAGCATCAGTGCCATGCAGCGCAGGAAGACAGACGGAAGTGTAAACCTGATTCTGTGTCATCTCATCCATGCGTGCAGGGCCCTTCTGTTCTCTCTCCAGGTCTGCTGCGCAGATGCCCACTTCCTGGGCCACCTGTGGCACCGCTCCTGCCGTTCCTCCTGAGGCTGCCCTGGTGCCCATCCTTAAGGACTGCTCTGTGCCAGCATCCCCTTGCTGGAACACTGCAGATCCAGGCAGATGCATTACCACCCCGTGCTAGATCTTTAAATATGCTGACAACATTACTGCTTATTTATTCCGGTCGCATTTTGAACGAGAGAAGCAAAAGCCTGCTGGTATTGTGCCAGAAATGCGATATATATAATGATGTTGTTTAGCAGCAACTGTCTCACTTGGTGCTGTTGACAGCAAAATAAATTAGCATGATAAACATAATTTCTCAAAAACAGCTAAGTCAAAACAGATGGTTTAAAATATTTTGGCAGGGCCCATTAGCCCAGGTTTACATGTATGTGGAGACATTAGTTCTGCTGATGACATATGGTGCCTATTTACTATTTTTGCAGCGAAATGCTCTCGTCTACAGCTTTATCACGGAGAAGGAGGTTGAAGGGTTGTTTAGCTTTAGTTAACAGAGATCTATTACTTGCTAATTTACGGAAGAAGAAATGGGGAGGGATGGGGAGAGGGGGGAGTGTAGCCATAGTAATAATTCAAGGAGCAGCGGAGGAAAGTGGAGGATAATGACACATTTGTACACTGACACAATAGAGTATTATTGAATGCTAATAGCTACTTGTATAACAAAATGATGGGTTGCTTACTTTGCTCACTGTGTAGAAGTTATCTTCCTCCCCATCAGCTCATGCCATCCACAGCATGAGATATTCCCCAATAATAGTGACACTTCCCAGTAGCACCAGCTTTTATTGCGAGTATTCAAAGCCCTTTGAAAAAACACTAGTTTAGTGATCCTCAAAAGTTGTCTAGTAAGGTCACGCAGTCCTAGTATTCCCTGTACAGGAGATGGGTTGTGTATGTGCAGGTGCTGAGAGGCAGTAGCCCCGCTAAGGTTATCAAGATGAAAAGGAGCTAAGGGTCAGGCTAGGCAATCAACTTGGCACTTGGTGGATATGGCTGGAAAGTGACTCTGATGCTGTGCAGTGACTGGGCACAGATCTGTGATTGGTCTGGAATGTCTCTGGGCATGAGGTGAGGGCTGCCACCTTGCAGGTCTGGTCAGTATCTGCATGGGAGACAACCTGGGAACCTCACAAATGCCACCTTTCAAGTGCCACGATGGCATCAGGGCAGGGAATACATGCACAAAATAAATGCACAAATGTGTGAACGAATGGCCGCATGGTTCCTCCAGCATCCAGCTAACCTACAACTTGACAGTTATTCTTGATTTAGAGCTCTTTGCTAGTAGAACAGACAGTGGGCTCTCCTTTATTGAAGGCATTAAAGCATGGTGTCTCCCCTGCCAGGTAAGAAGGAGGACAGCAGCTGTCTGGGATGCTGTAGCTGTAGATCATGGGTAGGCAAACTAAGGCCCCGGGGCCGGATCCAGCCCAATCGCCTTCAAAATCCAGCCCATGGACGGTCCAGGAATCAGTGTGTTTTTACATGAGTAGAATGTGCCCTTTTATTTAAAATGCATCTCTGGGTTACTTGTGGGCCATAGGAAAGCATGGACAGGAAGCTAGCATTGCTCAAACACAGGGAGGGCAAGGCCACTCCATTGGTTTTTGCAATGGGCCTCTTAGCTGCAGGTTTGGGTGTGATTCCCCCCCACCTCTCTCTTTTCAAGGTGCTTCAGTGCTCCCTTGCCTACCATGTCTCTGCCTGACTTCCTATAGGGCAGTTTGGTCTATGCTGTCTTGTCACTCTGTATTTAGTACAGCTTGTCTAAATACAGGTGGGTGGGTGGGCCTCCTTGAAGTTCAGGGGCTGAAAGTTTGGGTGGGTGGACATTTGCTGGAGTGGTCCAAGGGTGCGGTGCCCCATCTTTTAAAAACCATTTCTTAACACAGCCTCACACACCTATAAGCTTTCAGCCACACAACCCTCCCACCTGCTTTCTGAAGGGCCATTCCAGGTACCATTTCTACAGGTGAGTGGTGGCTGAGACCCAGGTGTCAATTTTATTGGTCCTAATTTTTTAAGGGAAGAGCCCCTTAGCAGCTTTCCCTGTGGTTAAGTGAGGTGGAGCCACAGAACACCCTCCTGCAGTTCTCTGCCGTCAGGATTGTTTGTAAGGAACAGCTGTCAGCGATTCTCCTAGGAGAAAAATTTGAGCAGAATCAATACATTTGATAGTGAAAGCAGTAAGAACTTTTACGATGTCTTGACTTAAATAAAGCAGCCAGCAAATCTTTCCCCCTCCTCGCAGTTCAGTTAAAAAGACTGTAATAAAGTATTAGTAAAACATAGTTTAATTGATGTTTAATGACTTCCAATATATTTCAAATGACCATCCACAAGTTATTTTTTGACATTTATTAAGAGCCATTAGATAACAATTTCATTGTGATTTTTATGACATAAATCTGATGGGTAAAATCTGATGGATTGATAGATAAATTAAAATGTAATGGGGTTTTAGGTGTGAGGGAATTAGGCTATCTTGCAGGTCTGTTTTTGATGTCATAAATGAAAGGAATATTGTTTGAAAAGATTTGTTTATACCTCTTGGCTTTCACAATGTGCTGTAAAAATAGGTGTGCGGCAAGCTCTTATCACAGATTAAAAAGTAGGATGTGGGGCAAACAAATGTTAAGGGAATGGTGTCATCCCCTGAGCCTAAGTTGCACATAAATGAACAAGCAAGATTGTGATTTTAACTCACACAGGAAAGTTTTACTCTGCATTTTGTTGACACTTCCATTTATTATCTCCTTAAGGGGTCTTCCAAAACACCTGTTTGTTGAGCATTCATTGTGATTTGCTTCCAAGGTGTGTATATGTTTTTACTCATCCCTCCCAAACTTTTCGATGCATTTTCTTGTCACTTCAGTAACTCCAAAAAAAGACTTTTCTTAAACAGTGGATTTGCTGCAGTGACCATTTATTGCACCCACATTATGCAACCTCATTATGTCATCAGGCCAATGGAATGGTAAGAAAAAGTTGGTACCTGGATTTTCTTATTTTCCCTCTTTTTCTTCTTCCCCCACAACCCTCCAGTTCCCACAATGTTTCCTTTCCTGCATCTTGGACAGTGTGTCCATATTTTAAACTGCAAAGTACCATGAGAGCTTCAGTAGAAAAGTGGCCTATAAATCTAGGAAGGAAAATGTTCCATGATTCTCACCCCAACCACAGATCAGTTGCCAGTGCTGATGCACACCTGAGATAGCTCAGTTGGTAGAGCATGAGACTCTTACTCTCGAGGTTGTGGGTTCAAGCTCTACGTTGGGCAAAAGTTTCTTGCAATGCAGGGGGCTGGACTAGATGACCCTTGTGGTCCCTTCCAACTCTACAATTCTATGATTCTGTGTGAAAGCATGCAAAAAGTCTCGAGTTCAGTCTCCTGGTAGAAGTGGGAGAGACTGCTGCCTGATACTCAGGAGAGATGCTACCAGTCGGGGTTGACAGTATTGGGCGAGGTGGATCTATGGTCTGACATATAAGTCATTTCCCTTTGTATCCCTTCAGAAGCAGTGTGAAGATGTGGCTTTTCCAGAAAGCTTTTGAGATTTGCTGAGGCAGTTTTGAGGGCATTGTTGTACATTTGCATAGCTGTTTTAATGTCTGCTCTGCTGCTATATCCTGTGTGTGTTTGTGATCTGCAATTACCAATATGTTTAATTTGGTTTAGTCACAAAGAAATGCAGGGTATACCATTTTGAAATAGGCAAGCAAACAGCGAATCTACAAAAAGTCACACACAACTTATGCACCTCCCTTCGGAGGCTAGACTGTCTATCACTGGCACTTTTGTCCCAGGGAGTCGGGAACGAAGCATTTGTTGGGGGTACTTGTAGCCACTGAGCATGTTGGCTTCCCTAGGCAGAGAAGTCAAAATAGGCACTGATTTCTATGTTTGAGAGAGAAAAAACTCTGAAGTTCCCTTAACAGAACTCATTACGTTACCCGGCAGCTACGTGTTTCTCCAGTTGAACAAGGCGAAAAAGTTTTGACATTTCCCCCACCCCACCCCCTGGCTGCAGCGCAATCAAAATGGACAATAAAACTTGCCAATTTATGAACAGCTGAAATATAGGTCTATGGGGAGGTGTGTCAACCTCATTCAGATTGATGGCCATGGGGAGTCCCTCTGTTGGAGAAACAAGATAACTTTGAAACGAGGCGAGGAGGAGGCCAAGCGTGCGTAAGACTTGGCCGAGGAGCAAAGCCCAGATTTTTCGTTGGGTAAGTTTTTCCTAAATGCCTTCTATAGAAACTTCAAACATTTTTTCCAAGCAGCGCTCCAGGTAAAGTCCCTTGACTTGCGTATCTAAAGAAAAGCACTTTAGCGGCAAACCTCAGGAGCAGATGTCAGCATTTCTGGGACTCATTTGACGTCACTGAAACCAGCGCAGGTGGCCCTGCTGGCAGGGGCCTGCTGGGCCATGCCAGGCAGTGGTTGCAAAACACTGCAGCATCTTGCCGTAGTTTCCCGGAAAAACCAAACCAAATCAATTCCAGCAGCTAATAAAGAGAGCCAAGGGGAGATAGCTTAGGAGTGTGGAACTCTGCGGTGGGCATTGAAGAGGAGCTGTAAAATCCAGATTCAAAACTTTCTTAAAAGACAAACAAACCCAATTGCATTTAAATAGCAAAAGTCGGTGTTATTTATGATCAGAATCTCCCAAGATTTGTTCATGTTTATCATATTTCTTCACACAATTAATACAATTTGGAAATTAAGTACAGTGGTACCTCAGGTTAAGTACTTAATTCGTTCCAGAGGTCCGTTCTTAACCTGAAACTGTTCTTAACCTGAAGCACCATTTTAGCTAATGGGGCCTCCTGCTGCCGCCGCGCCGCCAGAGCACGATTTCTGTTCTCATCCTGAAGCAAAGTTTTTAACCTGAAGCACTATTTCTGGGTTAGCGGAGTCTGTAACCTGAAGCGTATGTAACCTGAAGCGTATGTAACCTGAAGCGTATGTAACCTGAGGTACCACTGTAGTTGGTGCATGTTTATATTTATTTGATTTATTTCAAACTTTTATATACTGCTTAACATGCTCCTGTACCACTAGTGCAAGTGCAGCCCCCCGCAGCCCCCTCCACTCACTCAAATGGGCAAACCTTTCTGGACGGATATTCTCGCTGTGAGGAGAAGACAGAAGGCTTGAGTCTCTGGAACTTGAAAGACTACCTTCTTCCGCATGAACCTGCCTCAGAACTAGTATCTTCGTTGCCTCAGTGGTGCCCTGTCTTCAGTGGCGAGTAACCGGGGAAAGGGCCTTCTTAGTGGTGGCACCTGACTTATGAAAATGGAGTCTCACTTTTAAGTTTCAGGCACCAGATCAAGCTGACGTCTTCATTTTTATTCATCCAGGCATTTTAGTCAGTTTTCTTGCCAAGAGAATGCCCTGATGATTTAATGCCGAATGATTTTATTCCTATGGTACCGTATTTTTCGCCCTATAGGACGCACCATCCCATAAGGTGCACCTAATTTTTGGGGGGGAGGGGGGAATAAAGGGGAAAAAATTTATTTTCCCCCCAGGCGCAGGGCTGGGGTGGGGGAAGCCCGAGCTTCCCCCGACCACAGAACAGGCAACTCTCCGCAAGCCGTGGGAGCCTGGCGCTGGGCTCCCACAGCTTGCGGAGAGCTGTGCGAAGCTCGAAGCTCAGCGCGCCCAGGCTTCAGCATGCAGGCATCATTCCGCAAGCCGCGGGAGCCCAGCGCCGGGCTCCCGCGCCTTGTGGAGAACTGCGCGAAGCCTGGAGAGCGAGAGGGGTTGGTGCACACCGACCCCTCTCGGTCTCCAGGCTTCAGTGAAAGCCTGCATTCACCCCATAGGACGCACACACATTTCCCCTTCATTTTTGGAGGGGAAAAAGTGCGTCCTATAGGGTGAAAAATACAGTATTTCACCCTGGTTCTGCAATTCATATCTTGCCTCTGTTTTCATCTTGCTGTTTGTAATTATTATTATTATTATTATTATTATTATTATTATTACTGAGCCCTTACTATTATTTATTGTTGTGCATTCTATTTAATTTATTATACATCCTTTTGTATGCTTTATCTTTTAAATCATCCTGACACCTGCTTTGGAAGCTTGCTTTCAAACTGAAAACCAGGCAACTGATAAAACAAAACAAAACCAATAGCTGTTCCAATCAAGGCATTCTCCAGCTCCAGGTACAAAGCCCAGTCGCTGGACTTGGGTGATGAATGCTCACCCTGAGGCTACAGAGAGCAATGGAGGGGAGAGTGGTTAAAAATCTTCTTTGACGTGATGGTGAACCACAATACCCAGGAAGCAGGAAGAGATATTTCAGCCCCCTCCACCTCATTTGCCTGTTGTGCCTTGGGAAAGGAAACAGGCCCCGCTTGCAAGAGAGCAGCCAAGGTGAAGGCCGACACAAACAGAGGCGCTATTTAATTCCTTTTCGCTCCTTGAAGTTCACAGCCGAGCGGGATTGTACTTCACAGTGAAAGAAGAAGTCCTGGGAAAGGGTGCAAAGGATTGTGCCTCGTCCCGTGAGAAACCCTTCCTTTAATTAGGAAAAAAAGAGACCTCTGTGGGGGTTGGGTCTCCTCCCCTCTGTGTTCCTCACAGGCACTTTCGATGTGTTTTACCAGTTTGGCAGCAAATCCCTCTTCTTCACATATTATTGCTGAGGGGGTTGTGGTTTGCAGAGCACAGGCTTTCCTCGTGGACAGTTCTGGGTTCAGTTACTTGCATCTCCAGTTACAAAGAAACAGGAAGTGGCTGATGGAAGAGCCCTTTCTTGACCTGAGAGACCTGGACAGCTGCTGCCAGTCTGAGCAGGAAACACTGGGTTAGATGGCCTGACCCTCTATTTAATTCTTATTCTGTCAGCCAAGCCCACTTCCTGTTGAACTTCCACAGGACCTTTTTAAAAAAGAATTCATAAGGCATGTTTTCTTACTTGCGATTTCTTAATTTTAATCTTGGGTCATTGTGCAAACTGGCATTCCTATCTATTAGCCACACATAGTGAGTGCCTATGGACTGAGCCCAGGGAGGTTAGAAGAGCAATGGCTTAAAGACTAAGGGAGAGGGGCGCGATGGCAGCCTTCCTCCCGAACTGGGAACCATAAGGAACAGGGATGAAGGAAATTAACAGGAATCCCAGGGAAGGAATGAGAGTTTGAAATGTCAGTGCAAGGCCTTGATTCCACAAATCCAGAAAAAGCCTCAAGCCCATTAAAGCTAACAGCCACCACAAGGCAAAATGGGATGATAGAGGAGCATTTGCTGATGCTTTCTCTGACTCATGGCCTAGCTCTGTGTTACTGCAGCAGAGCTGCAACTCGTCAGGTGATCTGGCATAAGGGCCTCGGATTGGCACAAAGGGGTGCCAATCGTGGCACTAGGTGGGTGCCGTCCATCCTTTGGGAGGGTGGCTTCCTTCTCAGCCTCTTCTGCATCAAGATTGGGAGTGGTCACTTTTTTCACCCAAGGGCCACTTTACCTTCTGGGCAATCTTCTGGAGGCCACATGCCAGTGGTGGGAGGGGCTACCAGGAAAAGTTGGTGGAGCAATGTACAATAGCCTGGTTTTCTACACATGCTACTCCCACATCCCTCTCTGTCCTCCATCCAGACAAGCAAGAAGCATTACTGGGGTTCAAGGACATGCAAAATACTCAGGGGGTGAGGGGTGTGTCCTGGGGAGAGTTCTGAGGGCCAGAGAGAGGGGCCTGGAGGGCCACAGAAAGCTGGCTTATACCGTTGGCCCCTCTTAGCTCAGTATTGCTTATACTGACTGGCAGCTGCTCTCCAGGGTTTCAGGCAAAATACTTTCCCAGCCCTATCTGGGATTGAACTCGGGACTTTTTTGCATGTAAAGCAGATGCTCTCCCTCTGAGCTATGGAGAGGTTCCCCACCACTGGCCAAGAACCTCTAGCCACTCTGCTGGAGGTGAGAACAATAATTACTTCTGCTCCAAATATTTTCTTTCCAAAACCAAAGCCAGGAGGAGTAAAAAAAGAATGCACGATAAACTCCCCAATGAAAATTAGAGAAGCACCCACCCCATATTTCTGGACACTACCTAATAAAGTGCAGTTGGGCTCACGGGGGGCACCTGAAACCTGAATGCTAAATAGAGCCTGCCTTTTCATGTGTGCAGATTTCCTTATGGGCCTACCTTGAGAGCAATCCAAAACCAGAATGGCCTTTTGTGCATTACACCGCTGCTCTTGTTGCCAGAAATTATTGCAATGATGTAAGAAAGGGTTTTGCCCTCCATGGGGTTGCTGCTGCAGCTCCTACCTGCCCCAGCCAGTGCATGCCCTCGAGGGCACCACGTTGAGGAAGGCTGCTCCTCTCAAATAGCACCAACCCTTATTGTTGCTGGCGTTATGAGATTCTCAGCAAGGGTACCTGAGGGTCTTCCTTCCTTTTTCATGGTAACAATCCTCCCCCCCTCCCCCAACCAGTATCTTAGAGATCGCTGTTCTCTCTCCTCTCAAATTTGACTTCAACAATTTGGGTCAAAAGCTGGCTCAGGGATGTGAATCCTGGATCTCAGCCAACAAACTTGCCTCTGTCAGCAGAGAAAGAGTGAGGTGGCCACAGAGCGGTATGAGAATTAGGCTTCTGGAAACAAACCTGAAAGCAGAATCCAACATTGCTGTCCAGATTTTGTTTGTTTGTTTTGTTCAGTTTACAAGGTTGTGTTCCATCCTTGCCTGGGTCTTCCACAAATACAACAGGAGATCTGAGAGGCCGTTCCTTCAAAGCGAATTGTTTGTGCAGTTTACCCAGGCAATTAAGAACAAGACTCATCAGTGTGAGTCACACTGAACCTTTATTAAAGACTCCACTCTGGCTCCAGAGTTTATTCTGCGAATCTCTGTCTCAAGGGACTGGCAAACTTGTGTTTGGAACCGGCAAAAAAGAAAGCATCTTATTAGCATCATAGAATGGCGATGCTCAAAGGAAAGGACTCAAAGGTGCTGCTACCGCCGCCCCCTCCTTGCACGAGGGCCTCAGTCACTTGCCTTGAGAGATGGGGAGGAGGCAGACGGTACGTAGGGACAAAGGAAGCTTCCCTGTACTGAATCAGACCACTGGTCCATCTAGCACAGCACTGTCTACACTGATGGGCAGCAACTCTTCAAGCTTCCAAGGAGGGGACAGTCCAAGCCCAGGGTGGAGATGCCAGAAATTGAACCTGGAGCCTCCTGAACGCAAAGCGGGTTCTCTACCACTGAGCTAGGACCTTCCTAGCAGACCTTCCCCCGGCAATGACTCAGCCCCATTTGGGGCAAGCAACAGGATGCTCACCCACCCCTAAATATGCCTTTGACATTTGCAAAGAAAGATGGTCCGTAGCAAAATGCATGGTGGGGAACCTAGTGTGTTGTGGTGGTTAGAGTGTCAGACTAGGACCTGGGAGACCCAGGTTAAAATTCTCATCGTGAGTCCTTGGGCTAGTCACTGTCTCTCAGCCTAACCTACCTCGCAAGGTTGTTGTGAAGATAAAATGGAGAAGGGGGAGATGTTTGTGTACACAGCCTTGAGCTCCTTGGAGGAAAGGGGTATAGAAATGCAATATCAATCAATCAATGCTGTGAGCTACTATTCAGGTCAAAACCTAAGAGAGGTTTGGCTTCAAGACAGCAAAAAGATGCTTTGAAATCATGGTTTGATTGTCACACTCAAGTACATCTGCAGCAACCTAAGCATTAGAAGCCCAGCCTGCAGATCAGGTACAAGTTGGGAAACATGTTTTTTTTTTTTAATTTCTGGATTCTCAGTCCAAGTCTATGGGGAGTGGTAGAAATATCTTTTCTCTCTCTCCCCCCCCCCCCCGACATGCATATCATGAGCGATTAAATGCATGTCTCAGCTCTGATACATTCTTATATAAGCATAAGAAGTAGTGGTTGTCATACAGTCCCTTGTTTGAGAGGATTTTGTCTAGTAACATCTGTGGGGAAGGTATGACGCAAACTGTTCTGTATTTTTCACTTTAATTCTTCTCTTGACCAAAAGTACAGCCAACTTTTTTGTAGCGTCAGGTCTGCTAGAGACAAAGGTTAAGGTTTCAGCAGGCCGGACCTGGCTGCCTTTTGCGCTGTCCACATATGTACTGTGTACGGTTCACATCTATTCCATTCTGCTTGTTTGGCAAACATTGCCTCCAGCAACTACTTACAATCTGTTAATCAACACGGCTTTAGAATCTTTTGATGAAGGGCAGCTCAGAAATATTTTACATAAAATAAACAAACCCTCAGTCAAAAAAACATTCCATTTCTCCTCAGAGAAGAGCCTGAGCTCATGCTTTTAACTGAAGGATGCGCTGTTACCCTGAGTGGTGGGGCGGAGATTTGAACTGCCATTGTCCCAGCTACAGCACATGCTGCCAAGGGGACAGGTAGAGCTTTCAGGGAGATTTATTAAGGACAGCAACATTTTATTTATTGCATTTCTATCCCACCTTTTCTCCAAGGACCTCAAGGTGGCATACATAATTCTCCTCCTCCCCATTTTATCCTCACAACAACCCCGTGAGGGAGTTTAGGTTGAGAGTGAGCGACCAGCCCAAGGTCACCTGATTTGAACCCTGGTGTGGCGTTTGTCCTCCTAGGGGTGTGACATCATACTGGGTTCATAAGGAAAGGGTTAACTAATTGTAAAATGACTAACCAATGGGAACCCAAGGAGTGAAGTTAATTGTGTATAAGGTTTAAGCACAGAGGGTTTTTTTTGAGAGGAGAGTTAGGAGTTAGAGTTGTTGAGAAGACAGTCTGGAGTTAGATAGGAAAAGTCTGTGGGTTGGGCTAGTCTGATGTGAGAGAGTGAGAGAATTTGTTAAGAGGAGTCAGTCAAACAGTTGAGATAATCAGACAGAAGGTATTAGGAAGGTATAGACTGGTAAAGAAACTAAAGTTAAGATACTGATAGGAATATTATCTGAGAAACCATAAACTTGTTAATGTTTGTAAAATAATCTTGGTTTTTTTGGTTCACTTTTAACGACTGTCTGGACTCAGTGTTTTACCTGAGAGTAATGGGTTGGTGGTAGCGGGGAAGCGAGCACAGGGATTGAAAGACTGTTAAACGTGTGATCGCCACACCAGGTCTCTCAGGTCTTAGTGCAACACAACCACCACACTACACCGACTCCGGGAAATCCTTGCCCTTTAGGAAATTCCCTGTCCCACAGTCCTTCTGTGGGCGAGGATGCCCTCCAGTTGTGGAAACCAAAGCCTATGTGGGTGACTCAGGAAAGGGAGGAGGACGTTGGGGAATGTGGCAAGAATATGGTGGCAGCGGTTCTGCTCAGCGTCCGATATGGATGGATGGAGACCTGTCCCACAACATCTGAAGACTCGACAGGAAAGAAGGAGCAGCCACCCCCTCCACGACAGCTGTGAGCCAGAGCTCTGGAGCAGATGCATTCCAGATGATCACCACTGTTGATTCATGTGCAGGGCGTGACCATGGCTTGCATTTCAGAGCAAGGCAGCTGACATGGACTCATCGACGTGAACCACCTAGATGCAGGATGCTGGCTGTTTTCTTTCCTTCTCTCTCTTTCTCTTTGCTCCCCTCCAACCTTCTCCCAGGCACCTCTTAAGGGATCCCTTGCTTCCCTTCTGAGTCATAATCTGAAAGCCTAAATCTGTTTTCTTGGAAGGACATCTTATTGACTCCAGTCCATCATTTCCAAGTAAGTGTGCTAGGACAGAACCCTCGAGGCATTTTATGCCATATCAGGGGGCCCTGTTTTAAAATATTAGGAACATAAGAAGCAGCCTTATACCCAATCAGACCAGAGGTCTATCTAGTACAGTATTGTCTACACTGACTGGCAGCAGTTATCCAGGATTTCAGGCAGCCCCACCTGAAGACTGAACCTGGGACTTTCTGTGGGCTCCCTCCCTGTGCCGTGGGGCCCTTCCCCACATGAAGCCACTTCCCCCACTCTGGAATCTCAGCTTCCCCATTCTGCTTGCAACAGACTGGGCAAAATGGTTGCAACTGGATTCCTTTTCTCTTTTGTACACCGCTGCTCACCAAGGGGTTGGGTGGAAGAGGTTTCTACCTCCCCAGGAACGGCCCACCTCACCTATAGCTTGAAGATTCCTCGGTGTAGCTGTCTCTCGTGCCTTTTACCCATGTGGGGACAGACTGAGATTTAACAGGAAACCTGCCCATGGACGAATTTCTGACTATTGTGCAGCTGTAAAAAGAAGCCCAACAGGAAAAACAACAATATAGGAAGCCAGGATTCAGAAGCTGCCCTAGATAAACTCAGATCCTTCGCTCACCTTGCTCAGAGACAGGTGTTTCCTTTCAATACTGGGCAGTATGTTTCAGGCTCTTTGTAAATAATAAGCAACATAGTTGTTATGATTTTAGGGAAGGAAAAGGGAACAGCAGGGCTCTCCATGCCTTCGCACAGGATAGCCTTGCCCAACCTGGTGCCCTCCAGATGTTGTTGGACTACAAGTCCCATCATCCCTGACTTTTGGCCCTGCTGAGCAGGGCTGATGGGAGTTGGAGTCCAGCCACACCTGGAGGGCCACACACACTTCCCATCCCTAATCTAGCTCAATATTGTCAGCCTTGACCGCCAGTGGCTCTCCACCAGGGACTGAGTGTGGGATCTTCTGCATTGAAAGCAAGTGTTCTTCCACTGAGCTACCCTGAAAACATTGCTGGGGGTCTTTGGAAGATGTTTAAATAATTATACAACCTTCCGTACGCATCTGGAGGCAACTCTGTATCGGGAAACTTTTAATCTGTGATGTTCTGTTGTGTTTTTGTATATTCTGTTGGAAGCTGCCAATAATAATAATAATAATAATAATAATAATAATAATAATACCACCATGTTAAAACACTGGTCCCAGGTATGGGGAACCTATGGCCAACAAGAAGCTGAACTATAACTCCCATAATCCCTGGCCATTGGCCATCCTTGCTGAGGCTGATGGGAGTTGTAGTTCAGCAACATCTGGAGAGCTAAAGGTTCCCCGCACCTGGTCTATGCTGCCGGCCTGTTAGTGGTTCTCCAGGGTTTCAGGCCTGGAGATACTAGGGTTGCATCTTCCAAATGCAAAACAGATACCCTAGCACTGAGCTACAATCCTTCCCCATATATCCAGGATGAGGAACCTGCGGCCCTCCAAATGTTGCTGGATAACAAACCACACCCACCCAAAATAGTAGCAGCAGAAGCAAGAAGATAAAATAGCAAATAGCCAGCTGTGCCAAAATAAAACCGTGCACTCAAAGCAGCTTTGACCAGTCACAAAAGCTTTCTGGGGGAAAAAACAAGGTTTCACATGGCAACCGGAGGTATACATAACAAATTGCCTTGGCAAAATACCCAGTTTATCTGACCTAGTACTGTTGACACTGGCTGGCAACAGCTCAGAGAGGGGTCTCTTCCAGACGTACCTAAGAAATGCATGCAGTCTGCATGCAAAGCCTGTGTTCTGCTGCTGGGGCCAAATCTGTGTACTTTAAAACTGCTGTCCAAGAATAAGGAACACAAGGGAGATGAATGGCAGGAAATTACCTTTTGCTGCAAGCCACACCCGAGGTATCCCTTCTGCAGGAACTCTTCCCTAGGCTGTTGAGACTGGCACCCCAGGCCTCTGAGAAGGGAAATACCTGCTCCCTCCACCCAGTTCCTGTCCAATTGTGTAATGCTGTGACATGAGGAGAAAAGGAAATTCCTACCCAGTGGCGTTGGCTGTGGGCTCTCAAGTATGAGATATACTATACTCAAGTGGTATAGCATCGG
Organism: Podarcis tiliguerta; assembly: GCF_965153285.1. Lineage (NCBI taxonomy): Eukaryota > Metazoa > Chordata > Lepidosauria > Squamata > Lacertidae > Podarcis > Podarcis tiliguerta. The sequence goes on along the minus strand of NC_139545.1, from coordinate 40,740,090 downwards.
GCAACAGCACCTTTCCTGCAGATGACTTTGCATGGCCAATCAGCCCTGGGATAGCTCATTGGGTAGAGCACAAGGCTCTTAATCCCAGGGTTGTGGGTTCGAGTCCCAGGTTGGGCAAAAAGATCCCTGCGTTGCAGGGGGTTGAACTAGATGACACTATGCTACAATTCTGTGATTCTATGCATGCGTTCCTCTACTCTAGTGTAAAGTATATGTGTGATGCTCATCACCACCTAATCAAGCCATTACTGCTTCTGGCTTGCCAGCAAGCAAAGCCTTGCTTTGCCAAGTCCCATCCATTCCCAAATAGTGACCTGCCTTCCAGCCTTGAATTATACATTCGTGAGGGCAAACGCTAATTGTGAGAAAGGCAGGAGAGTCCCAGTTCTAATTTCAATGACAGCAATGAACTCAGAGGGTGGGCTTGCCCTGAATCCAGTCTCTCTCTCTCTCCCCCATCTGCACTATGGGGGCAAGAAGGTGATCCACCTCCCAGGGTTGTTGTAAGGACTGAGATTGTACAAGGGAAGTGCTCTGAACCGTCTAAAGCACTATATAAATAAATGCTAACAATGCAAGCCTATGCATATCTAGGCGGAGGCGAGTCCCGTTTAGTTAAATGAGATTTACCCCCAGCAAAGTGTACATAGTATTGCAGCTGCCGCCTTCTTATTTTCTTTCCTCACAAAAGTGACCTGAAACAACTACCAAAAATAGTATAAACACTGTAACCAATTATGACAAACACAGCCAATAACAGCCTTTTGGAATATTCGTGACTAGTTTGCTCCCAGGTGGGTGGACCATCTATGGACAAGGTGGGATTTTATTTTTTTAAACTGATTATTTTATAATCAGCCAGTATAAGAAGCTTCTGTTCATCCGTAGCCACAGAATGCTTGCCTGGAGATAACAAGGGCTCATCACTTCCAGGAAATACTGGAGATCAGGTTTGATTTGATTTGATTTCTGGAGGGATGAAGTTCCACAGCTGGAGAGTCCTGAATGCAGGTGCCAGGTTAAGATGCTGCTATTTTTGCGGGCATTTTAACAGTAGTGTTGGGAGGCTGCTGCTATATTCTAAACCACAGGAATCCATACTACTGGGAGGGGAGAGTGCTCCTGCTTTTGGGCTTCAATGCAGGCATCTGGTTGACCTCTGCGAAAGAGCAGAATGCCACACTAGATGGGACTTAGGCCTGATGCAGCAGGCTCTTCTTAAATCCTTAATAAATATCATCTCTTCCACCTTCCCCACTGCTTTTTACTCTGTTTCCTAGCTCCTTTCCGGGGTTCCCGTTGCATCCAGGAGATCCAGACCTACCTTCTGCCCACAGTCCCAGCGTGAGCTCCGTGCCCAAGGGATTCACCTTGGTGAGCAGGTAAGCTCTCAGCAGCCCATCTCACTGGGCAGGACTCGGAATGCAAAGCCATTCGTTGAGATGCTTGACAGACGCGAAGCCAGGTGCGGAGGCCGTTTGGGTTGACGTCAGCTGGCTGAGCCTGGCAGTGATTTGGAAAGAGGCATTCGGAGAAAGGATTGGGGCGCTGAATTATTGATGTGCATCAATATCCCGAGTAATAGACTCCCCTCTCTCCCCAGCGCTCAGGTTTCATGGGCACCGCGGGATGCGATTTCCCTAGACTACAGTGCTCTAAAGCTTCAGATCTGGGGTTTTAAGCCACACATGAAAAACCTTTCTCTTAGGGCTCTTTGACTGGCGCAACAGCTAAAAATGCACCAAGGGCAAGCATATCTGCTTGCATGCCATCTATGAACCATGCCACCTTCTCACAGGTGCTTGGAAGGTTGCTATAAGCAGGACTTGGAATCAAATGGTGGGGGGGGGGGGACTGCCCCAGTGAGGCCTGCAGCCCACTCTGCTAGGAGGATGAAGTCAGTGTCAAAGCTGCCAGCATCCTTATGGCTTCCTGAAGTTAATGAGCCCTGCTTCGCTTTCTATTGCTGGTTCCCAAATTCCCTTTAACAACACACAGAGGTGGACGTGGAATCAATTGAGTGCTGGAAAAAGGCCTCTCGTAATGCAGAGTTTCAGTTCAGGGCTAGTTTACAGAAATTTGCACAACAGTTTTGCCAGCCAAGCTTCTCACCCAAATTGCAAGAAAAGAAATTGGGAGGTGGAGAAGGGGGTCTTGAGCTGCAGATTTTGACAGCTGTGAGAGGAAGGCTCCTTCCCCGCCCACCCCCCACTTGCAGCATAGATGGGCGGAGTACAACTAATGAAAATATTACAAAATTATTATTATTATTATTATTATTATTATTATTATTATTATTATTATTATTATTATTGCTGCCTGGAGAGGAGAGAATCTGTCAGTTGTGGTTCCTTTCAGTTTCCCAAGCTTCAGTTGAGCTTCCCATATTTCCGCCTGAGTTTGTGATCTTTTAGATAAAGATCCCATGGCAATCCCATTTCTCTTAATAGGCACATTTTTGTACATTTTTTCTCTCACTCACCAATTTGTTTACAAGTTTCTCCCTCCAATACAATGCATTGTTGTGTGTTCTGCATTTTGGTGCATGCTCTCCCTTAATTTGTACCCAGGGGCAAAAGTGGGTGGAGCAATGAATGTAATTTTTACTTTTGTACCGTGGGCTAGTTTTGTTCACACAACCCTCTCTGTCGGGCAGGCAAGAGGTGTTCGCAGAAGAAGGCGGCATTTGTCTCCCGGACCCTTAGGGACTTCCACTGTTGACACTTCTCTCCACCACACGGTGCCCTGTATCTCCCAGGGATTCTTTAGCTGTGACACGCGTATTAGTAGGGGTTGTACTAGCTGATCCTCAAGATCCCTTCCAACTCTCTGATTCTATGAAGGATCTTGCAGCAATCAGGGTCAGCCTCTGCGGACCCCAGCAGGGCTCTCACACCTTGCAAAATGGCTCGAGCGCCGGCTGCCTTACGAAGCAGCCATTCATTATCTGGCCACCAGGGTCCGCTTTCGCAGTTCTGCTTTAGCTCTTGAAAAGCCTAGCAGGGAACAGCAGGGAGGGCTTGTGGGTTGCAGTGCCAGTTGTGGTGGGTTTGTTCTAGTGTCTCGACTCGTGCGCACCAGGCGCGGTCCCGATCGCGTGCCCCAAGCACTGCAGTCGTGCAAAAACAGCCCGAGGCGCGGAGCCCCTCGCTGCCCCTTGGAGACACTGGCTCGTAGGCGATGAGCCGCGGTGCCAACTGGGTCACAAGCGGCGGGGCCGGCAGCTCCCTGAGCGATGCCCACCAGCGAGCACACGGGCTGGATCCGGCCTGCGTGCTCAGCCTCGGCGTGCTCCACGTGGCTTCCTTCCTGGTTCAACAAGATCCCTTTCATGTTGCTCAATGCGCTGCGAGTTTGACTCCCGCCACGCGCACCGCTTGCGCATTCTTTTCCTAGGGAGGAAACGCCAGGGGTTGCGTGAGATCAGCCTCCTCCTCCTCGCTGGCGTCTCACCAGCGAGCCCGGGCTCTGCTTCCAAAAGGGGCCGGGCTGGCAGTCGCAGATCCGGCCGAGAAGGTCGAGGCCGGGCCCTTAATTGGCCTGAGGCGCCCTCTGCTGGACATCGCTCGGACGCTCAGCCACGCAGCTCATTTCCGCAAGCGGCCGGCCAGCTGGTGACTCTTCCCCAGGCGAGAACCGGGAAAACAACGCGCGTGGCCTGAGGCCTCTTCTGCAGGTACTTTTTATATTTGTATCGCATACAGTTCCACATATGTGTGTGTGAGAGAGAGAGGGGGGGGGGGACAGAACGTGCTTAGGCAAAGAAAAGTGATGGAAAAAACTTGGTCATTAGAAATATATTTCTTGATACATTTCTTTCCCACAGTTTATATACCAATTAACGCCTTAGTTTCTAAGTGGCATGCAGCAGAGTTAGTCAGATACAGTAAAGATAAGAGCTAACCCTAAAAGCAGAAAATTTATTTTAAGTGCATTGCTGGAAATAGTACATGGGTAGGCAAACTAAGGCCTGGGGGCCGAATCCGGCCCAATCGCCTTCTAAATCTGGCCCACTTATGGTCTGGGAATCAGCATGTTTTTACATGAGTAGAATGTGCCCTTTTATTTAAAATGCATCTCTGGGCTATTTGTGGGGCATGGGAATTCGTTCATTCCCCCCCCCCCAAAAAAAATATAGTCCAGCCCCCCACAAGGTCTGAGGGACAGTGGACCGGTCCCCTGGTGAAAAAGTTTGCTGACCCCTGGTAATAGTAAAATATGTAGCCGGGAAGAGGCTGCTGCATATACTTTGTGGTTCTTAATTACCAGGGACAACAGTCCTGTTTTTTTGCGTTCCCATCCTCAAGTAAACCACTTGCTTTATTTTGTCCTGAATTGTGCCTTTAGGGCAATACATCATCAAAATGCCGCGAGTGCAAGTTGTCCGCCATTGCCATTCTCTGGCAGAATTCACCTTCCTCCCCAGGGCCTCCAGAGGGACAATCTCTGGATTCGAAGGATGGATCTTTGGAACATAGGAGGCAAATAGAAAGGCCAAGTCAGGAGAACTTTCTGCGTGAGCAATCTGAGCTGGCCATTTATTCATTCAGTTGCATTCCTATCCCGCCTTTTTCTCCAAGGAACTGAAAGTGGTGAACGTGGTTCCTCCATTCTTCATTTAAACCCCACAAAACCCTGTGAGGTAGTTCAGGCTGAGAGGCAGCGACTGGCCCAAGGTCGCCCAGTGAGCTTCATGGCTGAGTTGGGATTTGAACCCTGGTTTCCCAGGTCCTAGTTTGACACTTGGACCACTACACCACTCTGGTACCACCTTCTTTGCTGGAAAACCTCTGGTAAAACAACTCTTTGCATGTTGCGAATGTATATCAACCCCCTTTGGCCCGAACATGGAAGAAGGAGAAGGTTAAAGTTGTTTCTTCGAATGCCTTCATTGTCCCCCCAAATCAGAAAGGCCAGAATATTACTAAGCCAAATGTGGCATTGCACCAACATGAAGCAAGCCGCTAGGGGAGTCTTCTCCAACATGGTGCCCCTCAGATTACAGTTCTCATCAACCCCAGCCTCATGGCCAATGTGTGCAAACGTGGCATGCAGGAAACCCCAAATTCAATCCTTGCTATCCTCAGGTAGGGCAAGTAATTTCCCCCTTCATTTTATTGTATTATCTTTTGGAAATCTGCTTTGAGGTTTTTGGGTTTTTTTTGCAATTAAGTGGCATGTAAATTTTATGAAACAAATAAAAATAAAATGACCCTAATCCTAAGGAGCCACTGACAATATAGCCACTGATATGTAGACAATATTGAACTAGGCTGCAGGTGCCCTCCTGATATTGCTAGACTCCAACTCTCATCAGCCACAGCCAGCATGGCCAAAAATCAAGGATGATGGGAATTGTAGTCCAGCAACATCTGGAGGGCACCAGGTGGGTGAAGGCAGTGTGAGGACATGGGGAGCCTGCCTTCCATTTTCCCTCTTCCCCCAGCCTTTTTCCTAAGATAACAATGGGGACCCATCAGATGTTGTTGGACTAAAACTCCTATCATCCATGACCATTGGCGTGTCCCTGGAGCTGATGGGCGTCGGATTCCAGCAGGTTTCCCATCCCTGCTGTATAATCATTACCATAAATGTAACGTTTATGGTTTACAAAGAGCCTCAGACATTCTGCGCAGTAATTATATCAGGCTCACAGTCTGAGAAGACAACACTGTGAGGAAAGGAGGAGGAGGAGGACAAGGAGGCAACGGGGAAGAAAAAAGATTATAGCAATTCATCATCTCAACATAAAAAAGGAGAAGGCGAGAAACCAGACTGCTGGCTCTGTCAGCTCTGCTTCTCTTGACTGGATTCCCATTGATGAAGTTGTCTGTACTGGGCAGGAGCAGAAGGGTCAAGCACCTGTGTGCTTCACCCATTTGGGGGTGAGATTGTTCACATTCTGAGCCAGTCAGAAACATTCGTAGCCAGCAGCATCTCTTGGGTTCCAGATTTCACTGGGAGAGGAAGTGTATCACTGAATTTGTTAATATGTGATTGCGACCACATTGCAGTGCTCCACTGACCCACAGGTGTTTAACTGGATTCCTGGTATCCATACTCTCCATTGTAAACAGATCACCACCACCGTCAAATTCTGTTTATTCCAGAATGGGTTTCTGATTGAACACCTGACTAAGCAAGGTGGGTGCACCTGGTGCCATGGCGGTCCTTATCACATCACAAGAGGGTTGGGGGCCTGTGGGTCTCTAAACGCAGCTGGACTCCAACCCCCATGAGTCCCAGCAGCCAGTATGGCCAATGGTCAGGGGTGGTGATCGGAGCTGTTGTCCAGCAACATCTAGCAGGGTCCAGATCTCCCAGCCCTGCACCACAAGGATCATAAACTAACCCTCCAAGAATCATAGAATTGTAGAGTTGGAAGGGGCCACAAGGGTCCCCTGCAATGGATGCAGGTTTAAAGCATCCATGACAGATGGCCATCCAACCTCTGCTTAAAATCCCCCAAGGAATAAGAGTCCACAACCTCCAGAGGGAGTCTGTTCCACTGTCAAACAGCTCTCACTGTCAGAAAGTTCTTCTGGACTCCTTTCTTGTAACTTGAAGCCATTGGTTCAGGTCCCAACCTCTGGAGAAACGAGCTTGTTCCCTCTTCCTTGGGACAGCCCTTTAGATATTTGAAGATGGCTATCTTATCTCCTCTCAGTGTCCTCTTTTCCAGACTAAACATGCCCAGCTCCTTCAACTGCTCCTCAAAGGGCTTGGTTTCCTCTTCCTTCTTAGCGCTTCTGATGACCTTTCGTTACATTTGGTATCCCATGATGCACTTGGGACCCAAGCAGCAGCCTTCTTAGATACTCAAAAGCAGTGAAGGGTTTTCCAGCAGGTGTTTTAAGCTGACCCTTCAATGCCCAGTTTAGCAGCCAGGATCTAGACTGGGCCAGGAAAAGAGTAACGCAGAAAAGGGAGATTTAGTCCAGATATTACTGGAGCAAAACCTCATTTCTTGAATGAATTGCAGAGGGCAGGCCTGACAAAAGACATCTGAGTTAGGAGGTGAAATATCACACAAGCACCCGGTAAATAAAATCAGCCGGATTAATTTCTTCTCTTCTCTTCTCCTGCCCCGGCCCGGCTCTCCCAACATGATGCTCAATTCATCATCAAGCGTACAGCGCACAACGATTTTCCACAGGAATTGAAGCACTTATGATAAAATGTTGCCAGCTCCAGCTACATTATTATAAAAACAACATCTAATTTATGGCATTGGAGTGCCAATGCATTTCTTCACTGTAAGTCACCCCTGCCTAGGATGGGCTATAAAACCGTGAGGCACAATGGCTTTCCTCGCCGCTTGCGATATCGCAGTAATCAACCAGAAATATTTCCCACTGTGGAAATTAGCGCTGATTAAATTCCATAGCCCGATCTAATCACAGCAAAAGGTATTTTGACAAAACAGCACATTTTCGAGGTAGGAATTCAACAGTAGGCTCAACATTTAGGCAACAGAAAAATTTAGGCGGCCTTATATCATCAGTACTTAGGCATTTGCTTTGTCCTGCTGAAACGTGCCAGGAGTTTGAAAATGTATGTGACATTAAATGGCAGCTTTTTACTGTCTGTCAGGGTTCAACCCACTTTTCCAAGTTCCATCACTTAGACTGGAGGGTCTCCCATTCCAGCATACTATTGACACTTTTTATTGAGGCCCAGTAAATTGACGACCCAAAGCCAGACTTTTGCCTCTTAACAGTCATGTTGTCATAGTAGGAGGATGCCGTAATGGTCACTATAATCATGGAGACTAGATTCTCCATATCTACGTAATTTTGATTCCATTAGGAGAAATGTCCCAATGGTAAAAAGGGCCATTTGACACTGGGGCAGGCTGTCTTGCCTTCACAGAGCCTGAATGCCCCCCTATCAGCAGTGCTGTGGATTCCAGCACTGAAGGTTGGGACAGATGACTGCCAAAGACCCTTCCAACTCTAAAATCCAGTGATTCTGTCTCGTGGGTCTGTTTATTTTAATTAGTTTCAATTAAAAATGTTCTTCTGTTACAAAACAGACAAATAAGTGGATAAAAGTGCAGCGGGGGGAGAGATGGGGAGGTGTTGTTGTTTCATTCTGTTGCATAGTGTTAGTGTAGGGTTTGTATCAGCATCGTGTGGATTGGTCCTTTGTTTATGCTGGTTGCAGAAGTATGGCTTCTTTGCATGTGTATTTGAGGGGTTGGGTTGGTTGTTGGGTCAGATTAGCCCATACAGTCATACCTTGGGTTGAAGTAGCTTCAGGATGAATATTTTGGGGTTGCGCTCCACGGTGACCCGGAGTGCAACCCAAAACAATGGGGCGTGTTACTTCCGGGTTTTGTTGCTCGCGCTCAAAATGACGTCACGCGCATGCGCGGAAGCGGTGAAACGCGACCCACGCATGCGCAGACGAGCAGCCGCGTGTTATGTTCGCTTCAGGATGTGAACGGGGCTCCATGCTAATTTGTTTGTTGGTTAACTTTTCTAGTATGGCAAGTTTCCCATACATTTTGGTACCACTGGTCTACCGCATGTTCACTCCTGATATCGCGGGCCTGTTTTGAGGACATTATGGGATAAACCCCCTCCGTACTCCCCTGAGCTTTTTGAGATCATAATGCAATTGATAATAATGAGGGAATCAGATCCTGTGACTTTTCTCTCAGGTGGTCTCAGCCTAGAGAAGGACACCCAAAAGAGCAAGGGCTCGTTAAAGAGACCCAAAAGAAACCAGTCGCAGCACTGATATCTGCATCCCAATTCCACCCGGCTGCATTTTAAGAGGGAAGGAGAGAAAGAAAAATGTTTTGGATCCAATTCCCAGCTCCGTTGGCAGGTTGGGGGTGACACGTCGAGTACTTTTACCATTTTATGGCCAGGTTTTGGCAGGAAAGGAGCAGCTAAATTATACCCTTAGGGAAAACAGACAGATTTAACAGCCCATGGTTTCCTGGCGCCCGGCCCAGAGTGCCTTCCCTTAGCTCAGAGGGCATTGCTCTGTCTGCACCACGGCACCAGGCAAAGTAACAGGAGAGCTGGCAATGTCAGCCTGCAAGGTTTGACAGAAGAGACAATAGCACGTCGCTCATGCAGCAGCTCAGATAAGGCTCTGACAAGCCAGGAATATGGGTGTAATTTAGATCAGTGTTCCTGGAAACTGAGTGGTGCTGAAAAATAGTTTTGACATTTCCAAAGAGAGTTGAGCAGACATAAGCACATCACTTAATAGATGAGAGTGTGAAAGGGCCAGAATAGCAGGTGGGAACGGGATATAGCAAAAGGCAATTTAGCAAGGACCTCTCTCCAATATTCTGGTTTGCTGCAAGCCAGCTTTTAATGTGGGGGAATAGGCAAGAATACAACACCCCTCCCCTCCTCATACACAGCCTGAAGTGGTGCACAGCTCTTGAGTTCACCCACTTCAGTCTATTATTTCATTCTGTGTATGCTGGGAAGTGGAATCTGTGCCCGTCCCATGTGTTTTTGGATTTCAGTGCCCATTATCCCTGACCCTTGGCCATGTTAGCCAGGGCTGATGGGAATTGAGAGTGCAACATCACCTGGAGGAACAGCAGTTCCTCACCCAAAGTGTGAAGTATTGAAATGATTGTAGCAACACCAACATTGCCCTAGCCAACTCTTAGGTTGGTTGACTGGTGTTGCTAAACCAGCTCTAAGAAAAACTAGATGAGATGGTGAGTCTATACCACAGATCTGCCCCTTTCTTCCTCTGCAAAAGAGACTTCCATTTTTCTGCCTCATTTTCAGAACGCTTTAGAATTTGTTTAGACTTTTGATAGCTTACCTTGCAGAAGTGCTAAGAATGGCACCTTTCCCTTTCCTCTCTGCAGCCTCCCTAGCTGCCCACATTTCCTGATCTGAAAAGCAGCCTCAAAGGAGGAGATGCTGCACAATGTCTTTCCTTGACCTTTAATGGAAGCACAAGGCACCCAGGAGGGCTGCAGAGTGCAGAGAGATGATTTGTAGAATGAAAGGGACCCTCACAAATGCTACTCGGACACCTTGAAAGTAACCATGACAAAAACCTTGCAACCCACGATGGGAATTTCACAAGAAAATGATCTACCTTTGACCATTTTCAATTGCAGTTTCTTTTCTCATTCATTGATAAATAATGGTGTGTGGGGGTGTGTGCAGGGGGAGAACAGGAGTAACTTTTTGAACTGCACTAATCCAGACTTCTAACTTCAGGTGGTGGTGGGAGCCTCACATGATTGGATGCCCCACTGTGTGTCCACACACACAAACACTGATGGGATCCTGCAGTCATTTGACTGGATTTTGCATTTGAGTTTTGCAAAATACTGTGCCCCCTCCCTGCTAATTCCTGCATGGCCTTTGTAAAACTAAACTAAAAAATCCAATAGTTTTTCTTTTCTTGGGTCAGAGTATATACTGCATGCCCTATGCACATATGTGATCACTTTTAGTTTATTGGTTTTCAATGAGTCACAACATTCTCTGCCACAGACAAATAGCTCACGTCACAGAAACCTGGACTTCCTGAAATTGAAGATGTGTGAAAAGTGTACCCATTTTGTAGAACATTTTAGAGAATTGCAATGTGTTGTGTTGTAGATCTGCCTTTGAAAACAAACTGCAGCCGGTCCTGAAGGGGGGGGGGGCAAAAACATTAACTGGGACTGGTATAAGACCATCTTTACACCTCTCCTTTGCAGGCTGCACTGGCTCGCTGCATTTGGATCCAATTTAAAGTGCTGGTTTCAGTCTTGAAAGCCTGAAGTGGCTTGTGATCAAGTTACCCAACGGAGCGTCTTCTCCTGTGTGCACCTGCCCAAACCTAAAGATCTTTGGTGGCTCTTTTCTGAGTGGCTCTGCCAAATAAATAGGTTAGGCAGGGCCTTTCTGGTAGTGGCACCCCTGCTAGGGAATGGTTTTTCCAGGGAGGTTTGCTTGCCATCATTTTCACGATCTCTTCTTGTTCTATATAGCACTCCCACGAGAAAAGAACATGAACAAGCCCAAAACTACAGGGGGATGCACAGGTAAGTAATAACAGCATAAATAAGATTCTTTACAAAAAGCACCAGCATGGTGTCCAGATTTAATGCAGTGGTAAAAGGTAGACAGTTCTATGCATTATTTGTAATAGTATATGTAATAAAACAACAATGAATTGCATAAATGTGTTCTGGGTTTTCCAATCCACTGGAGACTTTCAGATTGTGAATCCCCCCCCCCCCCATTGCCGCATTCCCTACATTCTTACTTTATTACCTTTTGGCACCAGGTGGAAGACCATTGAATTCATCCAGGCTTTTTAAAGAACTTAATGTTTCACAGCCTGGCTCTTTGTGTTTTAAATTCGGTTTTGATTATGTTCATTTTTAGAATCAACCCATTACAGTGTCCATTATTTTATACTTTAGTGTTGTTCTTATAATCTGAACAGTTTAGAAACTTCTGCTATGGGTATCAATATAAATGAAATAAATAAAGAAATCATGAGCCAGTCCTCTCATAGCAAGCTATTACCAGTTTTCATCTAGCATAGGCAGGTCCCCACATAAAGCGGGCTTGCATACAGGACTTGGAACTCAAACTGATGCTCACATATGTAATGGAAGTACAGCATATAATTTGCAGTTGCTTCCTTTTTTAAAGCTGTGTTTGTTGACATCTCTGGACACTACTTATGCAGAAGTATTAAGGACCTTTGGTTTTGTGGGCTAAGTCACACTTCAGGTTGCAACAAGGCCACTCAATTCAGTCTGTTCAATGTGCTTGATTGCATTTGATTTGGTCAGGTTAAGAACAGCATCTCAAGAGATCATCATGTCACTTAGCAACAATGGCTTGAAGATTTTCCTCCTGTAAAGGTAATTTTGAACTGTTAAGTCTACTGAAATGCTTTCCCCGGGTTTATAGGCAGGGAAAACATTGTACTGCATCTCTTTGAAAGACACATAAAAGGGAGGAAATCTTTTGAATATGTTGTGGTAATTCAAAGTGAATAGATAGCTACCTAAAACAGTAACCAGATATGGCTTTGCATCCTTTGCTGAAATCAGAATTTAATTCCGTGCCAGGAAAAAAAACACACCACATGATTTCTGAGCAAAAGCCTTGAAACTTACTATATTTTAGCAGGTCTGATATAAACCAGAGATTACGAAGTCAGCTAAATTCTAGAGCAGTGATCCATGAGCCAGATTATTTTATCTGGCCATCATTTGTCTTTCTACAGTTTAATCAAGGTATGATAATTTTTGTTCTGTTTCACTCATAGGGAAAAGAAGCAACGAGGCTGCATTTCTCAGCAATGCTTGCTATTGTAGGCGAATTCAGGAAAGGTGCTGCTGCCAATCTGCATCTTGAAGGTATATTTCAGTAAGTGTATCCATTTCTTCTGTTGCCTCTTTCCTACAAATAGCAACTGTTTATCACCTGGTCCCGTACTGATGGACCCATTAGCATGAGTGGTTGAAGACCTCAGACTTAATGTCTGGTAATACAGAAAAATGACAATCTCTTTATCCTGAGGCTCTGATTATGCAGCACCATTATTTCATGAGCAGGGAACGCAGTGGAGAACCTTGGTTGCTTGTACTCAACATTTTATAGGACATTAGATCACAGGCACCAGTTCTCTCTTTATCATGAAATACTAATTTTCTGAATCAGAAAATTTCTGTTCTTTGTTCACAACACAATGCGAATATTTTCTGTGTGTTTTACTGAAATGAGGTAATTTCCGACAGAATCAGTTACGTGGGAGAAGAAGAACAAGTCTGTGTGCATTGCTAAGAGTTTATTCTGAAGCTTTGCTTTGAGTCTTTGTCATAAAAGACAGTTTATCTTTACAACAAGTTATTACAAACTGAGATGTTTTTTTATTTCTACTATTATAAAAGTAGAGCATAGGAGACTTTTCAGAGCCATCTTCAAAAAGCAGACCGATCTTTTTTGTATATAAACTGTACACAGAAAAAAAACAAGGCACTATACATTTTTGGGATAACAAAGTAATATCAAAGTTGGATTTGGTGAGTTTCTGAAGAAACTCGTGTGATGACGCTTTGTTCAGTTTAGCACCTGAAGCAGCATTGAGACCAATTCGTCGCCTATTAAAAAGAGAAACCATTCAGAGATAGAGGGTGGGAAGACACAGAGAGAGAGTAAAAACATAATTGGTAGTTTAACTAATTCAGACCAAGCAACTGCACCGCCAAGCTACTTTTCTGATAGTCCTTCTTGACTGAAGTCTCGAAACAAGTGAATAATACACATTGCATTGTTAAACACATCCTTGTCCTATGTGTTTTATATAAATATAAATTCTTTTTGAAAATCCACAGCTTTAAACAAAATAACACTTTACAAAGAGAACGCCTTCAAAACCCAAATGGCAAGTAGTGTAACGCAGCTAAAAAGATCCGCCATTGCTGTTGCAGCAGCAGCCTGAGAAACTGCTGCTAAAGTACAAGGGAGAACACAATTCATTCAGCTGTCAAATTGCCTTACCTTCCCAAACAAAAGAGCCTGCAAAAGAGTTCTCTCACACATTTACAATATGACGTGACTTAAGAAGAGGCAGTAATCTACAGCCTTCCGGCAGTATCTTGTTGGCTTGGTGAAGGGGGGGGGGGTGAGCGCAAGTTGGCCACGCTGCTGCTTTGTCCACGAGGTGCTGAAAATGACACAAGATCCCACTCCAGCTTTAGCCCTTAACTGCAACATGGCCAGGTTACTTAGAAGAGTCCTTTTGCCTTTTTGAGGTTCACCTGTTTCCAGGAAGGCAGTGTGTTATATTCCTCTCTTGTCATCTGCAATCCAGCCTGCATTAAAAGGATTGTTGAAGGGTAAGATTAAGAAGTGTAAAAAAGAATAGCAATGCAAAGAGTAATTATAGAGACATCTGTGAGATGTGTATTCCCATTTACCGTATTTTTCGCCCTATAAGACGCACTTTCCCCCCCCCAAAAAATGAAGGGGAAATGTGTGTGCGTCTTATGGGGCGAATGCAGGCTCCTTGGCTTCAGCGATAGCAACGCGAAGCCTCCAAAGCCTGTGCTCTGGAGGCTTTGCGTTGCTTCCGCTGAAGCCAGGAGAATCTGCTCTTTGAGGCTGGCGGTGGGGGAAAGCAGCGCTTCCCCCATCGCCAGCCCCAGAGGATGGGGGGCCGCGGGAAGGCGTCGCGACGCCTTCCCCCTACTCTCCAACCCTCCTGTGGGCTTTTGCCCACAAAAGCAGGCAAAAGCCGTGCGCTCTTTAAAGGGGCTCCGTGGCTTCTGCTGGCTTTTCTAGGAGGTGGGGGAATTCCCCCACCTCGTAGAAAAGCCCGCAGGAGCCGCGCACCCTTTGAAGAGCGCGCCCCTCTTGGGGGCTTTTCCCCGAGGAGGGAGAAGCGACTGACTGGCCTTTCAGTCCCTTTTCCCTCCTGGTCGAAAAGCCCGTAGGAGTCGCGCACGGCTCCTGTGGGCTTTTGCGGGAGGTGGGGGAATTCCGCCACCTCCCGCAAAAGCAGGGAGAAGGTCTTGGAGTAGCGCACAGGCTGTGTGCAGCCTGTCCGCTGCTCCCAGAGCTGCGGGGGGGGGGGGGATCATATTTTTTTCATTGATTCCCCCCCCTGAAAACTAGGTGCGTCCTATGGGCCGATGCGTTCAATAGGGTGAAAAATACGGTACCTCAAAATCTTCATCTGAAAGGTAGATTTCAAGATTTAGTGGATCCACACCCTCTGGGAGGGGCCTTGCTAAAAGTTCGGCCAATGGGTACAGCTTCTTGCATAGTTTGGCCAGCACATCTTCCACAAGGATTATCTGGTTAGAAGCTTCAGCGTCCTAGAGGGGAGGAAAAGTTTTAGAAATTTCAAGTGGTTCAGAAAGAGATAAGCAGCCAAATATTCTCTATGGAGAAGTCAGGTGATAAACAAATTCCCCCCTTCTTCAATCTGAAAGGAATTATGTTTGTATATACTTACAATAACAACCACATTTGCTATGGCTTAGCATTAAATGAAGAAACCAGGGCAAGCTTTGGGCTTGCATACAGTCTCCCTCCCTCCTTGCCTTCCATGATGGCTGGAAGTCAGGTGGCCAAGACACTTTTTGATTCCTTTTTCAATTAACTACTGTATTTACTTGAGCCTAATGCGCCATCAAAACTAATGTGCACCTCAATTTTTCAGAACCTTGAAACAAATAAAAAAAGTATTTGCTGGCAAATGTAAATGTGCCATGGAATCTAATGCACACCTTAAATCCCACAACATAATTTGACCAAAAAAGGTGAGCATTAGATTCGAGTAAATATGGTAGTTTAGCAATATTGTTTATATTTTTCATGCCATGGCCAGTGGATGGGTGGTGCCAGAAGCAGAAGTGGGAAGAGAAACAAGTGTTAGTTTACTCGCACTTTGCAATCACAACAGAGCCACTGTTTCATCTGAAAAAGCAGGTCTGTGAAATGTACCGTATTTTTTGCTCTATAGGACGCACTTTTTCCCCTCCAAAAATGAAGGGGAAATGTGTGTGCGTCCTATGGAGTGAATGCAGGCTCCTTGGCTCCGCGGCGACACGCCGGTCCTGGAAGCCGGAGGAGGAACAGAAGGGTCTCCTTCTGTTCCTTCTCCAGCTTCGCTGAAGGGCGCTTCGCCTTCTCCCTCTCTGTGCAGCGCCTCTCCTGTGAAGGAGAGGCGCTGCGCAGAGAGAGACAAGGCGTAGCGCCCCTTGAGCAACGCGCCTGTCATGCAAAGCGGGAGGAGGAACAGAAGGGACTCCTTCTGTTCCTCCTCCCGCTTCGCAGCAACGCGCCTGTCCAGCAAAGCCCGAGGAGGAACAGAAGGGTCTCCTTCTGTTCCTTCTCCAGCTTCGCTGAAGGGCGCTGCGCCTTCTCTCTCTCTGCGCAGCGTCTCTCCTGTGAAGGAGAGGCGCTGCGCAGAGAGAGAGAAGGCGCAGTCCCCCTTCAGCGATGCGTCTGTCCTGGCTTCTGCTTTAGCCCTGCGCAGCCTCTTTGGGCAGGGGGAGCCTTCATCCCGCTGCCCTGAAGAGGCTTGGCGCGGTTACCCCAGAAGCCAGAACAGCCACACGGTATCCCAGAAGCCAGAACAGCCACACGGTATCCCAGAAGCCAGATCCCTCTTGCTGTTCTGGCTTCTGGGCTTTAGAATAATTTTTTCTTGTTTTCCGCCTCCCAAAACTAGGTGCCCCCTATGGTCCGGTGCGCCCTATGGTGCGAAAAATACGGTACATTTTACCCAAGGAGCTTTGTTTAGTTATTTTACAGATATGGCAGCCGATTTAGAAGGAACCAGCCAAAAGAGGTGGCTCTCTCGAGGGAAGGTTCTTAATTACCAAGAAAGTCCCCACATTGCCACTTCAAGTTTTGTGTGAGGCTTTGCATTTCTGACGAAAATGATGTGCTCTGTTTGGAAAAGGAAGCTCCAACCGTTGCAAGCCTTGGCAGGTTTTCTGAGAGAGATAAGGGATAGCCAGGCCTCTGTTACTCAATCAGCTCAACAAAAACAAATATTTTAGCCAGACCTCTCCGTTCTTTGGACATAAAACATCTCCTTGCATCCTGGAAGCTTTATGAGTAGATGATAAAATCTCAGTCGAAATCCACCCACGCTGGTTATTCTCCCCCCTCAAATGTTTGAAGCTGTCTCTCCATGGTAATCCCCTGGCTTTCGCTGCTTCCCAGAACACCAGCACAGCCACATCGCCAGCAGTGCAGTGGAAAATGGAGAAAGATAATGAGAAAGGTTGCTTTACCATTTCTGTGATCTCTGCAATGTCCTCTCTGTGTTCCCAGCTTGGAAACATATTGGTGAAGGTCAGAGGTTCGAGACCAGCGTGAATTAGGTAAGATTTGGGAGGTTTCTTCACATTTTTTCCTATACATAAAAAGAAATCAAAATAAATATGGAATACCTTGCCACCTTCCTCTAGACTTTTGTGAATTTTTCACTTATCTGAAAAAAAGCTTTCTGTTGTAAACTTTTCAAACAAAGTGTCCAGATTACCCAGGACCATGTTTTAAGGTTCTCCTTGGCTCATAGGAACCTGTCTCAGCCTTAATAGCAGCCTGTCTTTCATGGATATTCCTTTTGTGGGCCTTAGTGATCAATTGCAGAATTCCATCCTTAGGTGTAAAGATGGTGCGGCAGAAAACCTGCGCATTCCAGAAGGTTGTTGGCCTGCAACTCCCATCACAGGATCCCACCCCTACACTTGGGAGATCCTTCTCACTGCTTTTAGATGGGTTCTGAAAACCTTTTTATTGCACAGGGTGGTGTGTTTTTTGGTCTTTGATATATTCTGTTTTAATGAAAAGTGCATTTATTCTGGTCTTAGCAGAGTGTGAATTTCACCTGCTATATTACCACTAATCATTTATATGTGTGTGCAGATGTGTTTATACACACCCACACAATGAATGTTGCAATTTTTTAAAGTTAATTGAATTAAGTTGCTTTGTTGAAAAACAGAACATAAACAAACTGAAATGAATCAATAAAAGCAGTTGCCTTTTATAACAAGACAGAACACTGGTTCTGTATTTCCTACTTGGAATGGTTGAGGCCTTTTCTAACCTTGCTAAGAGAGGCTTAACCATAGTCTGCTTCAGACAACTTGGTCTGAAAGCATATGATGCAGTAGGCTTGCTGGAGCTACACAGGCCTGGGTCTACTTGTGCCCAGAACTGAGACCTCTTGCATTCTACCTTCAGGTGCTTGAGGAAGGAAAATGGATGTTACTGCCAATACAAATGGTTTTTCCCCAACTACCGTATTTTTCGCACCAAAGGAAGCACCGGACAATAGGACGCACCTTGTTTTAGAGGGGGGAGAACAAGAAAAAAAAAATTCTCCCCCTCTCTGCCCAGCGCCCCTTCAGCGAAGCGGCAGGAGGCGCTGCGCAGAGAGAGGGAGAATTTTCCCCCTCTTGTTTTCCCGCTCTAAAACAAGGTGCCGTTTAAGGTACGCTGGAAGCCTGGAGAGCGAGAGGGGTCAGTGCGCACCAACCCCTCTCGCTCTCCAGGCTTCAGGTTCCTTTCAACCTGCTCTTTGGGGCTGGCGGGGGGAAGCCCACCACCAGCCCCAAAGAGCAGGTCAGAGAGAAGAGGAAAGGCGCAGCAGAGAGGCTGCTGCCATAGTCGCACGTCACTTCTTCAGCCGGGAGAGGGTCGCGGGGCTATGGCTTCTTTAGCCCTGTGCGCGCTCTCCCAGCTGAAGAGGTGACGCGCGGCTAAAGAGGTTCCTGCCATAGCTGCGCGTCACCTCTCCAGCCGGGAGAGGGTCGCAGGGGGCTGCTTTAGCCCCGCGCGCGCTCTCCCGGCTGGAGAGGTGACGGGCGGCTATAGAGGTTCCTGCTATAGCCGCCTGTCACCTCTGCAGCCAGGAGAGGGTCGCGGGGGGGCTGTTTTAGCCCGGCGCGCGCTCTCCCGGCTGGAGAGGTGACGGGCGGCTATAGAGGATCCTGCTATAGCCGCCCATCACCTCTGCAGCCGGGAGAGGGTTGCTGGGGGCTGCTTTAGCCCCGCGCGCGCGCTCCCGGCTGGAGAGGTGACGGGCGGCCATAGAGGTTCCTGCTATAGCCGCCCGTCACCTCTCCTCGCGGGGGGCTGCTTTAGCCCCGTGCGCGCTCTCCCGGCTGGAGAGGTGACGGGCGGCTATAGAGGTTCCTGCATGTCACCTCTCCAGCCGGGAGAGGGTTGCGGGGCTATGGCGTCTTCGCTCCATAGGACGCACACACATTTCCCCTTCATTTTTGAAGGGGAAAAAGTGCGTCCTATGGAGCGAAAAATACGGTAAGTTCTGTTAACTAGACCTTTTGAAATTAATGGATCTCACAGTTACCCATACCCATTAATTCTAATGAGTCTAACACTGGGTACAGCCCAATGATTTTTATCCATTGCATATAGCTGCAGATATTAGCTACAAATATTCAGTGTAGATGCCTGACCTCAAGACAGCATAGGAAAAGCTATCTCCAGAAACTAGTGTCAACAATATCACTTAAACTGACTATGGTCCATGTATTATCACAGCCTCTCTTCTACAAATTTCCCAACACAGAAGCATCAGACCCGCATGCTGAAGCTAGAAAATGATTAGTGTAACAGTTCTCCAAGTGCCTTTTTGAAAATATGGCAGTGCTTACCTTTGTGTAAGCAGCAGCTCATATTTACAATGCAGTTTAATCTGCACATGTGCAATTAAAAGTCTTCTGCTCTTCTAACTACAACAGTGGAAGCTGCTTGAATTTGGCAGTTTCATAGCAACTGTTTGACAAAAACCCAGACTCTGCAAATATGCCAGTCTGGATAGAGTGCTTCCCTGTATCTCTCCCTGGCCTAGGCTCTTACAGTCTTCCTTAGGGTGTGTATCAGTCTGCTAAGCGACTGTGCTGCAGAACGACAGTGGCAGTGGTGCCTCTACAAGCCCCTGAGTCAAGCCTGCTGCCATCTGCCTGACTCCATCCCTTCACCTTTTAAATCTGATCTTGGGTGTTGTTTCTTTATGATGGTATATGATGGAAAGTTTTGGAAAAAGTTTAAACAGACAAGTTCAGCCATCACCTAATCTGGTTTAGCTCTCATTATTAATGTATATATTATATGGTTGCCATCTGTCTGTCTCGAGCCAATGGAGTACATATGAAAATCATTCCAAATGGAACAGTACAGTATATATTCAATACATTTCTATTGTGAGATTCACACCAAACTGGAAAGGTAATCATATTGGGGGTTTTTTTTATAGCACTTTGAAGACAAAGCAACTTAATCACAGCATAATATTTTTATAGACAGGAGCCTAACTGCATCAAATACATAAAGCGAACTAGATAGATGGTTAGGTACAGATGCACATGGGCTCAGGAACAGTGGAAGGAAAGCCAACTCAACAAGGCAAGACTTGTTAACAAAAGGGCAATAACACACCCTGGCAGCAATAATACAAGATGTAATCTAGTCTTATATCTGCATCTGCTGAAACAAAGCATGAATTCTCAATGGCAGCTGTTAGCACCAACTGGGTTTCCCCACCCCCCAGGAGAGAATCACCCATAATCCTTATTTAAACCAGGAGAGATATAGTGTCATCTTCGTTAGTGGAATCTAATCCTGCATTTCCTCATTAAGTGTCTATCAAAATACATCAGGCACAGGACATCCAGAGAGATTAAGAAGCAGAACATTTTCATTTCCTTGAACATTCTGATTCTGACTTTATAGGTCACTATATTTAAACAGAAAAGGTTGAGGTGACTCTTAGAAACAGTTAAACACAATTAGGTTCGCTGTAGCTATCGCAAGGTTTGCAGAAAGTCTGCTCGTTAACTGCAGCAAGCTGCTTGTAAAGTAATATTTTATTAATGAATTAAAATAACTGATTTAAATAATGATTACCTAGGCAAGCTTTTTTTTTTAGTGATGGGAATGCATGATCGGGCAGCTCAATTCTCCTTATAACAGATGAGAGCCATGGAAATGTTGGGGAACTTTGCCTTAGAGCAATGATAGGCAGGGGGAGGGAGAAAAACACTCCCCCAGGGGCTAACTGCCCCCACCTTCCACTTTAGGCAAGCCACACATATTCAGCCTCTAGTCGCAAATCCTTGGTGTTCTGCCTTAAAAAGGAGAGTTGTGGGAGTGCAAGAATGATGCAGGGCATGTAGCACCTTCATTCAGGAGCTATAGCTATCAATGTGTACAATGCAGTAGCTACACAGGGCAGACAGCCAACAGCATCTGCTACCAGGCCAGGTAGCACTGAACAACTTGGTTCCCGGATACCTTAAAGGGCCATCTGAGCCCTTTTATCCCAGCTCAGTCACTGAGAGGAGGGCTGCTAGTTGCCCCCTGTGCTGCATAATCCTGGCTACCTTCAACTAGGCATTTAGTGTGGAGTAAATACTCTTCTGGTGAAGATTTAGAAGGCATCTTCACTACCAAGTTCCATATGTCTCTTGAAGAACTTATGCCAGCTGCTTAAATTTTTTCAAGATGAGCCCATCATTTTAATGACTATTTTCGTTTCTCAAACAGTGTTTTATGCTTTATTGTACTAATAAATTTTGTTGTATAGCAGCCTGGTATTCTATCTGAAAGGGAGTGGGGGAGTCTATAAACATTTAACATATAAATAAATGTCATCTTGCCCTAGGATCAAACTTGGTATAGTCAAGCTCCAAGAGACCCAAGTCATACTTGGGCCCAAGCCAACGTCTGGGATACACTAGCTGGAAGTGTGCTGTGAACTCAGTGTTAGAGGAAACATGGTGCTTCAGCCAAAAACAACAAACCTGTGTTTGTCCTCCACCCCCACAACCATAACATGCGTTTCAACCTACCCCGTGCCATTCTGACATGTGTTTTCCTCCTGTCCATGCACCACATCACTGGCTGCTGGAGAAGAGGACAGGGAAAGCCACAGCAGAATGAGGGATGGGGGATCTCAGCACTCCTCTCATCCACACTCTTTCTGGGATGAAACAGGGTCCTCCTCTGCCAGCAAGCCTTGACTTTGTATGAGATGCACATCCCAACACAAACACTCCTGTTATTACCTTTGCAGTACTGGAGGACGGTCTCCATGGCACATTTCCTGTCTGAGGCCCAGCGGATTCGAGCTGATCCGGCTATTTTATTTTCCACAGGCCACCAGCCTTGCCAGAGGTACACTTCATGGTGATTGTCAACAAGGAAGAGGGCTGCACAGGTTAAATAAAAGACAAAGGTTCTAAACGCTACACGCTTGTGTGTGTGGGTGTACCGTATCTTCAGCACACCCATTTCATACATAATAAAGAGTCTGGTGTGGTACTAGAAGCTGACACACTGGATTTGGGTCGAGTTCCTACTTCTGCAGCAAACAAATTATGCCACTCTCTGAGTTTTCCATATAAAAATGGCACTAAAATCAACATCTCACAGTGCTTTTCATGAGACAAACAAGATGAAAATGGCAAAACACTTTGCATTCTTACTGCAGGGAGGCTACTGCTGCTTATATACTACTTCTAATTTGCACCATGTGTTGCTAGAGTGCATTATCTTAGTTTTAGTGATTCAGAGTGCTAGAGTGTATTAATTTATAAGGCTTTCAGCAGCTTGGAACCAGGATGCCTCAGGGGCCATCTGATCCCTTATATCCCTGCTTGAGCATGGTCTCCCGTGGCTTGTATGCACAGCTCATCTCCATCGGGAGTCATATGTTCAGTACTGTGGGCCCAATTTTGTCGAAATCCCAGTTGAGGTCACCTCTAGTGCTTACCAAGGACTTTTTTGTTACAGCAGGTTTACAGCCGAAATCTGGTTTTTATAGTTTTAACTCATTCTTAGTCTTACTGCACTGGGTCTTCTGTACATCACTTAAGAGATGACTGTGATTAAGCATTATATGAATTACTGAAATATAAGAGTCATCATCACCCCTCTTCTGTGTTTTGGGGTTTTTTTTGCAACTTTTGGGAGGAAGAACATAATCAAGTAACTGAAATCTGGCATGTTCAGGGTTAGCAGTATTCCTGAGCAAAGGCATCTTCCTAGAGCCCGAAAACTTCCTTAGACAGCAGACAAGTGAAGCTTCAGACTAGGGTCCATATTGCCCCCTGCCACATTCACTTGCCTGGCTGGGGAGCTGTGTAGAGGTCTTCCTGGAGGAATGGCATAGAATTCACCACAGTGGGGTCTCTTGCAGGATAGATGTATTCAGTGGCTGAGAATTCTCCAGACGAACTACCAAGGATGAACAAGCGGGGCGTGAAGTTGAACTTCCCAGGATCTTTTTTGAAAAAGCAATGAAAAGACATATAATTAATATTTCAGAAGCCATTTTACTCATTTTAGGGTTGTTGTTTTATATGAGTCTTGTGACTTATTAGTTTTATCATCCAATTTATCAGCTACCCCATCAGGCCCCAAGGTGGGTTTCAACAATCTAAAATTTAATATTAAAAACTTTTTTAAATATTACAGCCGTAGGGTGGGTCCTGAAAACACATCTGAGGTGTCAATAACCAGCGTAAAGAAGTATTACTTCAGTATATGATGGAAACTATATAATGAAGGTGCCAGATGGGGAGGGAATTCCGGAACCACAGAGAATCCCCTCTCCCAGGTCATAGCCAGCACCCCTGAACATTTCCTGGCATTGTATTGCCATGGAGTTCATGTTCACCAGAGATGACCCCACAGCTTTACACCAGGGGTGGGGAACCAGCCCCAGTCAGCATGGCCAATGGTAAGGGAGGGCCACAGATTTCTCACTCCTCCTGTTTTAGACAAGCGTTTTTCTCTTGTCTGTATTTGTGAGTCCTGGGGTATCTTATCAAAGCGCCACAGGAAAACCAAGCATTCCATACCTTGCAACATGCAATCATAGGCTTTCCGGTCTCTCCTCCCTAAGGCATCCCAGAATCCCAATGGCTCTGACCCTTCGTCGCATTCGTGTATCGTCACCTTGCTACTGCTGTGCAGCCCTGCTTCCAGAGGGCACCTGAAATGCAATATTAATCCATCAGAACCACTGTTAGTGTTGTGAATTTGTGCTGCAGCATGATTCTTACCAAGTCAGACATGCTCATAGACACTTTGCCAAAAAGAAGAAGAAGCGGAGAACAATGCCAGGTAACAGGCACTTGCCAAGCCTCATCACCTCTTGTTTCCTCTGACTCAACTGTTCTCATAACCCGACATCCTTGGCACTGGCTGACTCAAGCATCCTGAAAGTGTTTTCCCAACTTGAGAAGAGCTCTGCTGAATCAGTCCAAAGGGGCCCCTCATTCAACCTCCTGGTTCTCTCAGAAGCCAATCAGGTGCCTCCAGGAAGCCCAGACAATAGTTCTCCTCTTGCAGCTGCCCTCCAGCAGCTGGAATTAAGCACACTCTGCCTCTGAACGCAGAGGCTCAGCACAGCCATCATGGCTACTTGCCACTGACACCCATTTATCTAAAGCCACCCTAGTCAGTGGCAGCAAATTTTTAAAAAAATTAAATTTATGTGTCATGTTAAGATGTGATGTGCCGTTTTCCATCTCTCTGGAATGTGCTACCGATCCATTTCACTGGATGACCCCGAGTTCTAGTAGAAGAAGAAGAAGAGGAGTTTGGATTTGATATCCCGCCTTTCACTCCCTTTAAGGAGTCTCAAAGCGGCTAACAATCTCCTTTCCCTTCCTCCCCCACAACAAACGCTCTGAGGTGAGTGGGGCTGAGAGACTTCAAAGAAGTGTGACTAGCCCAAGGTCACCCAGCAGCTGCATGTGGAGGAGCGGAGACGCGAACCCAGTTCCCCAGATTACAAGGCTACCGCTCTTAACCACTACACCACACTGGCTCTCACAGTACTGAGGGAAGAGGGCAAAAGCTTCACTTTAGCCACCTTCTCTATACAATGCCCAATGTGCACGTTATAAAGCCCATGTGGCTTAGTCGCTAGAGTGCTGGATTAGGAAGATCCAGGTTCAAATCCTCACTCCCCCATGAAAGTCACCGGGTGAACTTTTTTTTTTTTTTATAAATAATTTTTATTCACTTTCCAATAAACATTTTTTCCAAATTTAACATTTGTTTTGACATAAACATCTTTTTTGACTTCCATCAGCCTATCTGAGAATTCTCCATACTCTCACTACGTCTCACATTTCTTACATTTATATTGCACATTATATCTCTTAATCTTAACCTTTCTTTTTAAACAACATTTCTATCAGTCTTTTTCACAAAGCCTCCTGAAAGCCAACAAGCGTTAGTTGCTCCTCATATTCAGTTTTGATATATTCTGTAAATTTACTCCAGTCCTCGGAAAATCTCTGATCACGTTGGTTCCGAAAGTCACCGGGTGAACTTGGGGTAGTCACCACTGCCCAGCCTAACCTACCTTGCAGAGGTGTTGTGAGATGAAAACGCGAGAACCATGTATGCCACCTTGAGCTACTGGAAGGGTGGGTGGAATATGTGTGCAAAAAAATGAAATAAAAGTAATAAACCTCAATTTTGTCACCCCCCCTTAAGTCATTTCTCGCCCATTTTCAGGGGTCTCCCGCACAAACTTTGTACAGACAATGTGGATATGTATTCAAAAGGATAGTTTGGTTACTTACTGTTCTTTTATTTTATTGGCTGCTGTTCTTCCAACTTCTTTGGTGTGTGGCTGGGCTTTGCAGCCGTGCCACAAGTAAATGAGGGCTTTGTTGATATTTAGAACAAGCATTGACGTCCTGGACCTCAGGCTGCTACAGTGGCAGGCTACTTCAAGCAGGTTTCCTTCGAGGGAAAGCTCCCCTCGTACACAGTACAATCGCCAATCACCTGCAATGGGCATGGATAACACAACTTTATTATACAACTGCTAAGGCTACTTCCAAGTTAAGCTATGCATTGGCACAGGCAACTGAAAAGCCTTGAGGTGCTTGAAGACCAAGGCTTGGGTGAGTGACAGATGTGCTGAGCCAGTGCTGCTCACACCTGCAGTCAACACCTGGAATGTGCCTGTGTTGATCTCCACTGTCAAATCACTCGCAAAGTCTGAACAAACTATCAGGATCAGAAAAGATGGTCACTTAAAACACTTCACTAAAACTCAGTTTTTCGTCCTATTTATGATGGTTTTTACTTCATTTCACTCCCTCTTTATTATGAATGTTGCTGGAGGAAGCAAATACATAATGCTAAGTGATGGTTTGCTGAACCTGACTGTGGTTTGCTGGTATGTGGCAAACCCAGCCCAGCAACGTAGCCGTGATTTGTTTTCTGTCAGCAAGCCATGATGTGAAAAATCATGATTAGTTGTTCTAACTTTGGTTGGAAGACATGCCTGAACCCAGTGGCCTTCTTTAATCATGGTTTATTTGGCCATCCCACCCCAGACCTATGCCAAGACTCAAAAGCATGAGCAGCTGGAAAAACAACAAAAAAAAGCTTTGGAGAAAATAAGGGCTTGTCTGCTCAGCTCTGAGTTGAGAAGCCACTGTTAAAACAAACCATGTCCAAGTGTTATGTGTGAACGTAGCCACTGTTGGCCCACACCGGTGAAACACAGTGCGGCTTGAGTTAGTATAGTGAGAAAAGAATGGATGCCAACTTTTCTATCAGTAGTCTTTCCACTTGACTCTATTTGAGGAAGAGGTGAGACAGCAAGGCCCACTTCATTAGCCTGGATTTGATTCCTTCCTTCCTTCCTTCCTTCCTTCCTTCCTTCCTTCCTTTAACTACCTCAATCAACAGCCATTCCACCTGATCATTTAGAAAGATGGGACCTGATTTATTTTCCTCTCCCTTTCCCCCCCTTCTGTATCATGCCTTTTATACGTGTCTTGCAAACTATAAACTGCTTCAAAAGCTTTGGCAGAAAGACAGTATATCAATGTATTAAATCTATTGTTTTTATCTTCTATGTGTGATGTGGTGCTTCGTTTCCAAAGAGAGGAGACATGGTTTATCCTGCTTGGCAAATGGCTGTCTCAGATCTGGAACCCCCATGCATAATCCCAGTTATGTGGGGCCAGCTGTGATTTCTTGGCTGTAGAGAAAGGAAACTTTGCACATGCTTAAATGTACTTGCCTTCACTTTTACTAGTTTGCTTCCCTGGCATTCAAGACAAATGCTGGTAAAATTAAATGCTACTGTGCTGCCTTAGATGAACAACAGAGTGAACTGAGGTAAAAGCATTCACACAGTTCAATTCTCCCTTCTGTCACAGCAGAAAAATTGGTATCAGGAGGCTATTTACTCTGTGTGTTTTCTTCTTCCTCTTCCCTTCTGCCCGTGTGAACGATCATTCCACCTTGAAAACACTGAAGAAAACATGGCGGCTCTTTTCCTTGAAGAACTTGAACCTGAAAAGGGAACATGATCCTAGCATTACAACAGGTTAAGTTTCATTCAGGGCAATGCGAAATATTATATAATTAATTTGATAAATGGCTGGGGTCAAAAGTTATGCCAGGTGTCCTACGAACCTCCCTATGTCCTTAGGACAAAGGTGGAGAACATATGGCTCTCCACTTATTGTCGGACCACAACTCCTGCTATACATGCTGCCTGAGGCCAACAGAAGTGCAACAACACCTGGAGGGCTTCAGGTTCCCCAGCCATGCTTTTGATCATCTCACAGGACCGGAGGCATGGAAGGAGGTTACAAAAAGCAGAGCCTTTTCAATTGCATTAATTTGGCAGAATCTACTGGGAAACCTTTCTCATCCCAAGCACTGCATTACCCTCTGGGCAGCCTTCCAACCAAGGACCACATGCCAGTGGCGTAGCGTAGGTTGTCAGCACCCGGGGCAAGGCAAGTAATTTGCGCCCCCTAACCCGTGGATTTGCGCCCCCTAACCCGTGGATTTGCGCCCCTTAACCCTAACCCCCAGAGGTTGCGCCCGGTGCGGCCGGCCCCCCCTGCACCCCCCACGCTACACCACTGCCACATGCCTGTGATGGATAGAGGCAGAGGAAAAAGCAGGCAGAGCAACTGATGTAAATTTCACGTCTGTAGAGAAGACCTCTCCATCCAGAAAAGCAACAGGGACTATCAGAATACAAGGTTACACCAGCCAGGCAAAAACACAGTGTGAAGCAGAGCCAGCCAGGGGAGTGGCCTTAGGAGAGATCCAAGGGCCAGACAGAGAGACCTGGAGGGCCGCGTTGGGCCCTGACTCTGAGTTACCCCACCTCTGATCTACATCGTGCTGAAAGCAAAAGAACTTGACAGCCCCATGCTTTGCTTACCTGAGCACCTCTCTCTTCATCCAGCTCCACGGTCATCAATGCAGATGTTCCTTTCTCACTGACGGTGGAGTGCCTCCCTTGCCAGAAGAAGTACACACATTTCTCTTTGCCAACAACCCTGGTTTGTAGGTCCCCCTTCTGTCTGCTCCCAACTGCAAAGCAAAGTCAAAAGAGGCTATAACCTGAGGAGTACGTGCCCAACGCATAACTCAATTTTACGTCTCACAAACATTAGGACGAAAGCATAGCAAAGTGTTCCTGCAAAGAACTGCTGGGGAAAATTGATCTGGCAGACAAAAATACATGCAGGAAAACTGCAGATTGGCCAGCAGTTTTATACTTCTCAAAGCACCATAAGAAAAAGTAAACGGCATTACTGGGCAAAAATGAAGACAACTGCAGTATGTGTGTGATATTCTGCAACCTCATCATGTTACCACCTTAAAATAAGTGTTCTATGCCATTTCCCATACTTTAACAGTCTTTGACAGCTATATATTTCGTGGGGGTGGGGGTGAGCGTTCAGTATTATTGAGCAGCATTGGAATTCTGTGCAGGTAAAATATGCACAGAGTGCAATTCACTTGAGTAAAACTTATTTTTAAAAAGGTAATATTCAAAGGGCTCCTCCCATAGTGCAGAGGTATGTAGAGAAAATTAAATTGTTGATACTGTATATCCTTTTTCATAAATGATATGTGGCTTCTTGTATGAATGAAGAGCTCACTCAGGAGGTGTAGCAAACAACCAATAACTATGTTTTAGCTATTCTGCTGTATAATTAAGCATCATTCAGAAACGGTGTAAAAACTAGTCAAATGTAAAAGGGTGATAGTTACCTCCTGAAATAAAAAATAAAGATCACAAAAAGATACATAAAGGACATTGTTTACATCCTGCCCTCCTCCTCAACAGCAAGATCATTTTTAGCAATTCATATACGGAAAAACAAAACTAGTTGGTTATGTGCTTGAATAGTTAAGTGCCTCACAGGCAACACAGATCAACTTTACCCAATTAAAAAAAAATAATCAATACTTCATTAGAGGCTTTTTCACTAACCTGAAGTGCTCACAAGGTACTTCCATTTGACCACATACGTGTCGCCTTCATGAAACTGCCCGATGCTTTGCTTAGGGAGCCTGCTATAATCAAATTCCAATATATGCCAGACATCCACAGAGACAGTGATGATTTCGAATTGCCTGCCGTCATCTCCCTCAATGAATCCATAGCCGCGGCCGATGTTCATCCCATCCAAGACCGTGCCAACCGTTGTCTCGGGCACAGGGACCATTCGCATGACATCGTATGGTTTAACGTCAGACCTGGTTTCCTCCTGCAACAAGACACAAAGCATATTTCCCCTTAGACAGCAATTTCAGAAAGCCCATTATGACATTATGATAACAAACGAGCCAGATGTCAAGCACTTATCATCATACTAAAGAAGCCTACAGGGGTTCATCAGCAATTCACTTTGGTTGTCAATCACAAAATTAACCTTCAGAAGACATGGAATAAAAGACTACATGAATAGAAATAACGCTTATAATGGTGAAATCTAGCCTCACACCTGACAATCTCAGTTTCTTTTACTTCATAAGGGACCACAAGAAATGTTATAATCATCATGTCATCTTAGTACAGAGGACAAGTGCATCGCAGTAGCTATGGTGAAATCCCCAGGTACAATTATGGGTTTCAGCCCCACATTGGACAAAAGATTCCTTCACTGCAGGGGGTTGGATTAGATGGCCCTTGTGGTCCCTTTCTAGAATTCTATGATTCTATGAATTCATTGGGTAAGCCCCTGGGCAAATCCATCTCTTAGAGCTTAGTATTTCCATTTGTAAAATGGACACAATACAATCTCTCATACAGGTTCGCTTTGTGGAACAATATAAAGTTTGTTTCATGCCCTGATTGGCAATGCATAATTTACACAAATAAAACTACTATAAATAAGTATATAATTCTGACACCTTCTGAGGGGATTCGCCAGAGTTCTTCTCAACTGGTTTCTTCAGTTCGGTCCAATCGAGAAACTTTTCTTTAAATAATATTGTCTCATTGTGTTCTGTGAGCCTGCCGAAAATAGCCCAGTCTGGACGTCCCTGTCCTTTTCTGCATTACAGAAAAGATAGATATAGATATATATAAACACAGAAAACACTCCAACGTCAATCAACGTTTCACACTATAAAATAAAAGCTGCAACAGCTTAAAAATAGTACTAGATGTCTTGCTTAATTCAACTTTGAAAGCTCTATTTTTTTGTTGAGAATTACAAGAACACAAGATTGTGTAGGTAAAAACACTCTTCACAGTTCTGATGCAGGGTTGTTTAAAAATGTGAATGAGGAGCTGTAGAGCAGTGAGATACACACCCTGTTTGGATATACTGAGAAGGAAGTCTGCAATATTTATTTTTCCAAACGTGTTTCCTGTCTGGTACTGGCACAAGCATTGCATGTTCTTTAACAATGGCTGGGGTGAATGCAGAAGCCATCATTTTCTTCCCACAAACGCACAAGAATTAGCAAAAGTTAGAGGAGACCCTCTAAGCCAGGCTGCCTCAACCTTGGCCCTCCAGATGTTTTTGGCCTACAACTCCCATGATCCCTAGGTAGCAGGACCAGTGGTCAGGGATTATGGGAATTGTAGTCTCAAAACATCTGGAGGGCTGAGGTTGAGGAAGCCTGCTCTAAGCTGCAAGCAGTTCAGATCCTTAGCTCATGGCAATGTTTGTTATGGAGGTATCAAAAGAGGGAGCAAATTCAGCATTATGAATCATAGTGTTGGGGTTGATACCTTGGAATAAGGGGGTTGCATTCACCAGGATCCAGAGGATTGATGTCACAGTTTGCATAGTCAAAGGTGCCATTCCACAAGTGTTTGGCCAGCTGGAATGCCACTTTTCTTTGTGCTAGCGTGACCTCCTTCCCATGCCAAACATACACTTCACTACCAAAATCAAACACCAAGACCTGAAGGAGGGGAGAGAAGGGAGGGGGGAGGAGGAGGAGGAGAGAGAACGAACAATGAAGTCATTCATTTAGCCAAAAAAGAAGAAATGCTGAGTAAAAACTGAGCAGTGCAGCTAAACAATGCTGACAATAACACCACAAAAATAATGGTATGCATGTTTACTGGGAAGAAATGGATCAGCAGCACCCACTCATTTCCCCATAATGAGTAGTTCAGGCTTCATTTCTGAGCAATAATTGATTTGCTGCTGGGGTCTGCTACACAAATGGCTTCTTGTCTTGCCTCCCTCCACCCACCCCAATTTACAGTTTTGTATATTTACAGCTGCATAACGAAAAACTACAACATCTGCATCATTCAAGGCAAGCACTAAGGTTTGTACTTATCCCACTTGTAGCTCTGTGAAAAGTGCCTGTTTGTATGCCTTGTAAATATGTTTTATTTCCTTGGCTTAGAAGAGTGAGCCATGAATGCTACTTCCTACAATATCACCTGGTTCTCACAGTTCCTATCTTCTGACATGGGCACTCTTAGATTTAATTTGTGATTTGGGGGTCAAGGGTGCTTGTTCAGTTATCAGGAGAAGGCAGTGTGCAATCACTCAAGGGCTGGTCTGGGCCTACTTCAGAATCAGCAGAGTCCTAAGGGGGAAATATCCTAGGAAATCGTACTAAAAGGCAATGCTTGTTTGCGCCCCAAAAGGAGCGCCAGAGCTGCCACCGAACTTCAAAGCACCACTTACTATACCTCTTTTGAATTCAACAGCGTACACTTTGGCATCTTTCCCCAGTAGTCATCATCAGGAATAAGTTTATCATCCACTAGTCGGTAAATGCAATTTGTTTCTATTATTGCAGCTTCATACATTTCATCTTCTTCCGGGTTTCCAGCAGCTTGAAATGAGCAGGCAAGACAAAACGTCACGTCAGTTTAACTTGGAAGAAGCAATTCTTGGATATTCTTACCAAAAAAAAAGCCAGCACTGAGATGGAGAAAACAAAAAAAAAGAGCCTTACACTGGTAGCTTGTCTGGCCACCGAGCAGTTTCCAGAAGTCTTTGGCCGCATGAGTGTGCGTATTGATTCCTTCCTCTATGGTCTGCACATAAGGAGCCCGGCAGCCAAGTTCTCGCTTTGTCTGAATTAAAGTTGCAAGTTCTGAAGCCTAAGAAATTTGAACACGATTAGCTGAATAGGCTTGTCTCAGCTGGTGGGATAATAGCTCAGTTCAGAGGAGAGAAAGAGGATGGGAGCTTTCTGCTGTTTTTATTAGACAAACGATACTGAACATAAAAACTATGTCAGATGCATATAGGCTCTCTTGTTTGTATTTCAATGAGGACTTCATCCCATTTAACCCAGAAGCCAAAGAGAACATCTTCAAAGCATTCCCTCTCCCATTTGAATACAAGCAGAATTCTTGTATTCCTTCTCCTCCACACATAGAATTATTTCATCTGCTCAGTTGTAAGGTTTAACAAGTTACAAACCATTAACACCAGCTTCGACTCCCACTGTCTCTTCTATCCCCTCAATTTCTTTGTGGTTTTTAAATGTGGTTTTATTGATTTAAATGATGCCTCTGGATTTTTGTAAGTAACATAGGAACTTGATATATTATACTGCTTAAAAACCATTCTGGCATGTAAGCAGTGTATAAATTCATAAATAATAAATAATAGTAATGCTTGCTTTGTTTAAAAAAACAGGAAAACTGCAATGCAATTTTTAATATATATAAAAATCAACCCACACCATCATTTTTTTGGGCAGGGACTGGAGGCACAAAATGACAGCAAGGAGGAGGAAGAGAACTGCCCCATCAGTTACACCCACATTTCACATGTTACAAACAGCTATTCTATATCTTGCCCACAGAAGAAACTCCCCAGGAACTAAGGGCTTTGTTATCTCAATGCTTATAAGCACCAACCTTTGCTTTCTCGATGACATTTGCAAACTCCCCTACCCACAGGAAGCAGAAATGAGGAGTAAGTAACAGGAAACAGTCGCCACTGTTAAGCGATGAAGCCCTTGGCTCGACTAATCTTGTTTGAACATGTCTTCTTCCTACATTGAAAGGGAGAAAAAAACAACCCAGACTAGTTGCATTCCTATAAATAAGTACAGTCATACCTTGGATCCTGAACGCCTTGGTACTCGGACGTTTTGACTCCCGAACGCCACAAACCTGGAAGTGAGTATTCCGGTTTGCGAACGTTCTTTGGAACCCAAATGTCCGGTTGGACTTCCGCAGCCCAGGAACTTCCTGCAGCCAATCAGAAGCCGTGCTTTGGTTTCTGAATGTTTAAGAAGTTGAATGGAATGTTTTGGAAGTCGAAGGTACGACTGTACTAAAGCCATCTTCCGGGCTTGATTACACTGAGGTGGTTGGGGGAGGAACAAATAACTAATACTTCATTTCCACAATGTTGCTTTATGCAAGAGTAGCTTATGGAGTAGAGGATTCCTGTGCATAAAGAAGAACGCAACTTGATCACCAAAATAACCCAGCAGCTGCAATCTGTGAGCCAAGGTTTCAATACCTGGGGTTATATCCAATGATAGCCATACTCAAGAGCAGATCCATTTAAATGAATGGGCATGACTAACTTAATTGCATTCATTTCAATGAGTCTAGTCTGTGTGGAACTTCATTGGATACAACCCTTGGGACCTTTTAGTTTAGGGGAAAAATGTGTCAGAGGCAGTATGCTTCTGAACATCATTTGCTGGATACTGCAAGAGGGAAGGATGCTGTTGAGCTCTGCTGTTTCCCATAGGGATCTGTCTGGCCACTGCAAGAATAGGCCACTGGCCTAATGCAGCTGGCTCTCCTTATGTAAGAGGCAACATGATACGTTTTTTTCAAAAACAAAACAAAAAAAAAAACCAGTACCCCATCTTCACCTGTTGTGAAGGTGGAGGGAAAATTTCTGAATATTGCAACACCTTTGGAACAGGGGGTCCTTACTATTAGGTGAATTTGATGCTGAGCCAAGCTGTTCCAAGAAGAAGCCTGCCTGCCAAGTGCTTTGAACACACAGGCACTACAACAATGATACTTGTTGGGCCAATTCCTAGGGTGGCTTAAGATGACCACTCATTTATCTACATTTGCCGCAGCCCCCAACCACAGTATATGGATGCTGTTCCTCCTCAGTTCCCCATATAACTCCTTAAAGTCTGCATTTCAGATAAACTTTAGAAAATAATAGCTCTTTCACATACCTTTGATTTGCAAGAGCATCAGCTGCTTATATGGCACAGCGCTGTTGTTTGAGTTCTGTTCTGTTAGATTGACACTACGCAGACTAACATTGCTGAAGTTCTCCTTACTCGCTAAGCCAGCAAGTGCTACTTCTGAGAAATTTGAGTTTGCAGACACTTAAAACAGTAGAAGTAAAAAAACAACAGACAAGACAGAAAAAAGCAAGGGGGAAAGAAAAAGAAAGAAAGCCACACACACAAAACAACAAAGAAACCACATTATGTTTCGTTTCCAAATTTTATTTAGGTTTTTTTCATGCATGGCTCATTTCCAGCATTTTTTGTTGTTGCTGCTGAAAGAGACAACAAAAAAACAGGTTGAGCTCAAGTTATTCACTAATCTGAAGAACCTGACATTTCCAGGAGGAAATTTTCTAGATAATGGTGAAAAATGGAAGCATTTAGGTCTTAAAATTCCTATACAGTGGTACCTCGGTCTACAAACAGTCCTGTTAACTAACTATTCGGGCAACAAACTCCGCAAAACCGGAAGTAGGTGTTCTGGCTAGTGAACTTTGCCTCGGAAGCTGAATGGTGGAGGGCACTGGCGGCGGGAGGCCTCAGTAGGGAAAGCGCCCCTCGGTTTAAGAACGCTTTGGTTTAAGAACGGATTTCCAGAATGAATTCAGTTTGTAGACTGAGGTACCACTGTATATTTATATAGGACAAGTCTATAAGGAAAATTGCATCATCATTATTTTTTGCATAATAGTTACTTAGTCAATGAATGGGATTCAGGTGTGTTTGAAGTTCTTTTCCAGGACATATAGGCACACACCCCTGGCAATGACTGACAACCTCTTCTCCCTGCCTGCACTATTCATTTAAAATTATTGAGGCACTGCCTATTTTAAGGTAAAGTAATCTGTAAATACTCAGACCTCTAGTATATTCCCAGGTTGTTATTAGCTGCTTGTTACCCAAAGGTCTCCAAGTAACTTACAAGTATTGTATTGTAGCAGTAGTAGTAGTAGTAGTAGTAGTAGTAGTAGTAGTAGTAGTAATGTAAGGGTCTCATGCCAAAAAACTATGGTTCATCAGCCTGAAAAGTATCTTTATGTCCACATGCTCCCATCTTGTTCCTCCCCTCTTCACATGCATCTGATTTTGGTATGGATATTGTGTATTGTTTAAAAACGTATTTATTGGCCCAAGGTCATAGTGCTCTTTCTACAGCAATACTACTACGCTTCAAAGCCAAACCATAAATTCTGAGAACACTGCATCTGTAGCACACGAAAGGAGCACCTGGGATACCAAACTTACTTTTTTCAACTTTCATCCGCTTTGATTCCATAAAAGCCACATTTAGCCTTTGCTCTGTGTATTCATGAAGAATGTCCTCTCTTGCGGCTAACATCTTTAAAGGGTTCCTGGAAGCCTGGACTCTGCGCACGGGCCTCACTGCACGTTTGTGCTCTGCTACCAAAGAAGTCAACCTGAGAAAACAAAGAGACCCATGCTTAACCCAAACTTTATCCGCCTTCCATGAAACGCTGGGAGCTTCCAAAACACAGCAGTGTATTGTGTACTCAATGCTGCTCATGCATGTCAGTTTTGCACAGTGTGCACAAGAATCTATCCTCATCAAAATGCTACCTCCTATTCCTGTTGGTACTTTTCAGTGGGAGACAGCCCTCTCCCGGCACCGGTCCGGAACGCATAGCACAGTATTCACCCCTCCGGACGTCCAAGCACGACATGCATCCAAAAATGCATGCACGTAGTAAACATCAGAGTCCTAGCAGAAGCTGAGATTGCAGACACGTGGCATCTGAGTTTAGGTATTTATTTACAGGATCAAAATAAAGAGCAATCATGGTGTGTCTCTCTTCTCCAACGAGAGAGAACAAGAGTCAGAACAAAGAACAAAGAGAGTGGAAGTGGTACACAGTGTCTTCCGTTCTCATGCTTTGAAAGTATAGAATGTAAACACACAGAGCATGTGATCTAATAGTCACACACTCAGCAACGGGAGAGAATGAAAATACTGACAATTCCATCCCACCCCCCATTTAATCCAGATTTGCTATTTTTGTATTGTTCTTTTCAATATCTGATTTTCCATAGAAATGCTAAATCCTGATTAAATAAGAAAACAGGAGATGGCATTTTGCTGAGGAGCGTGTGTGGGATGCCGCACAAAATGTGCATGCTTAGTAGCACCAATAAAATGCCATGCGTGCCTGTTGAAAGAAGCAGAGACATCATGCAGCCTTTTCTGAAGGCATGCATTGCAGCCTCTGCATCTAGATGTCTAAACAGCCCTTTGGCCTTTTAAAAGCGGGTGGGGTGTTTCTAATGTTCCCCCCTCCTTTGGATTTAATTTATCCATTTGGACTTTTTGTTTCTTTGAAAATCACTTTGGGTTCCCTTGGGCAATATAAAGCGAGTAACAAATTTAATAAATAATAATAATAATAATAATAATAATAACAACAACAACAATAAGAAAGGACTGTTACCTGCCAGCATTTGCCTTTTCAATTCTATGGCTTCCTTAGCATTAATTACAATGGCAATGTAGAGAATGAGACTCTTAATCTCAGGGACATGGGTTCGAGTGGCGGCAGCGAGGGCCAGGTGAAGAGCAGCCTCCGTGCGCCACCCCCACCCAGTGCATGAGCGCCCACCTGGTGGTGGCGTGGGCTGGGGAGATGCACTCTGCACCTGCCCCGGGCACTGGCAAACAGCGCTACGGCCCTGATACAAAGCTGGATTCAGATCCCTAGAAGCTCAATAGATGTGGTCTTGCTCAATGAACAATCTCTTGATGCACTGCCCCTCCCAAGCTCCTTGAAAGAAAGATGAGATGTAAGTGAAATATACATGCACACAGGCTCTGTCACCACAGTCAAATGCTGCTGGTGCATAAGTCCTAATACACTGGTCATGCAAACCACAATGATCCCAGGAGGACTAAGGTGAAATCAACACCTTCACTGATATTTTAGTCTTTAAACTGAAGAATTTTATATCCTAGCATTCCCTTTTCAAGCAATGATGAACTGGTACTGCCTTCTCTAACACCACCACTCCTAGCTCTACAAAGGAAGAGAGAGGAAGACTAATAATAATAATAATAATAATAATAATAATAATAATAATAGAGTGCCTGGGGCTTTCACTGCAGGTGTGGAAGAGATAGCAGTACAAGAGCTCATAGCAGCCTAACTGTTTCCAGTAGGAGTCGTTTAGCACTGCATAAAGCAAACGGAAGGGGCGAAGGAGAACTCTGGCAGTGGCAGGAGCATCTCTCTCCCCAGGTGTGTGGAAAAAAAGTGCTCACTTTGGTGCATCAGGATCAAATATGGCATCAAAGTCTTCATCCAGGTCCAAAGGCAAAGAGGCAGTGGGGTAATCCATGCAACGGTAAAACTTGGAAAATGTTTCTTCATCATCCAGCTTCATCACTTCCTTCACAGATTTCCCCGTGACTGTCAGCAACGTTTCTTGCATTCCACCGACTACAGAAAAAATGAAACGCAATATCTTTCCATTGCTTTATTTTGTTTTTAAAAACCCACCCTTAGTATTGGTGCAAGATACCAAGGGACACACAACATCCATTCCCTGCGTAAATGCAGACAAAGAAGACAACAAGGAACACTTAAATGGCTAAAGTAGCTTTATAAATGGATGAGAGAAAGTCAGGAAGGATTAGCCTAGCAATGGTACTAGTCATTATAGCTCTATGGAGCCTCCTAGTTCAGAGGGAGAAAGTCAGTGAATTCCAGCTGCTGGAGAGCAACAATGGGAGAGCGCTACTGCCTCTGTGTCCTGCTTGTGGACTTCCTGGAGGCATCTGGTTAACCACTGTGTGAAACAGAACGTTGAATTAGATCAGAGATGGGAACCTGTGTTCCTTCGTATGTTGCTGGACTCCAGTTACCATCATCCCTGGCCAGTGGCCATGCTGACCAGGGTTAATGGAAACTGGAATCCAACATCTGGAGGGCCACAGGTTCCCCCATCTGCAGACTGGATGGATGACTGACTGGCGCCATCCAACAGGAGTTCCCTTATATTCTCAAGACACAGAACAAAATAAGCAACAATAGCTTCCAATTATTGCACTCCTGGCAGTTCCTCTTGGTCATAGTAGCAATGGGAAGTCTGCTTAAGTGTGCAGAGGAACAACATCACTGCCATTTCAAATTTCTTCAAAGAAGGACCTGCCATTTAAGAAGGGGATGAGAATTTTTTGTGGACTTCAACTGGGGTAATACAAGCAATGCTTGAAAACTGAAAAGCTTAGCTAGAATTGAAAGCACAGATTATAGTGAAGTCATGAGTGCAGTGTCAGAACTAATTATAATTGTGCCCAGTGCAAGCCATATATTGTGTGGCCCGACCCCCAAATAGCTATTTGTATAAACAATAAACAATCAAACAAAAATGAAATTTGCAGGACATTTTCTTATGAGTTACAATATTCATGATCTCTTAAAATAAATATATTGCATGGCAAATAATCTTGAATGCAAATGATGCAGCGAGTTTCCTGAAGCCAAGTAGGTATGGTGTCTGGATCACTGCCTGGATGGAAAACTGCCTGGGAACCCGCTGAGTACAGCACAGAAAAAAAAGGCAGAACAACAAACAAAGGTGGTAAGTGTGCTTTTTATACTGGGGAGCCATGGTGTTCCACCAGTGTCCTGAACTAAGCACAGCTTTGCTAGTGGATGTTGTAGACATGTGACTCACAAGCCACTGCTGCAGTGAAGAAAATACTTAGCAGAACTACTAAATCAGCAGAAGTAAGGAAGGTGAGCTAAAACACAAAATGCCTTAAACTGTTACAGACCTTTGTTGTTCAGCCTCCCCAAGAAAGTCTCCAGTTTATCCAACTTCATGTCCGATTCTAACTGCATATCTGGCCTAGCTTCAATTTCTAAGCAAAATAAAAATGGAAACAGTTGCTGAGATTAATGAGAATCAAAACTACTCTCATTAGACATCATACTCTTCATTTTTTTTAATGACCCACCTTCCAGGGGTTTTGAGATGGGTGTTGTTGACTTCAGTCTGTTGCAGAAAGGGGATGCGGCAGGTGTTATGGCAGTAGGAGATGCTAAGCCTGTGGAATAAGCAGATGCTCAGTTTTGCATTACATAACAGATGCTTCAGTTTTTAGCGAATTAGCATGCCTAAACATTTCACCCAGGAAGCTCTCCCCATAATCACTATTATGCAGATATAGGTTATGGTCTCCTTTGGGACCATGCATATCCATATTTTAAGCATTCACAAAAGCCTGGGGTAAGGGCCATTTTTTTGCAGGAAGATGTGGTGATGAGAAAAGATAATGGCAATTCCCAAAAGCAAGTAGGGAACTCCTTGGTTAAGTATCCTAACACGATGTGATCAGATGTTGATTGCTTAGATCTTATTTACAGCATCCTGAGGTCTAGTTACAGGGTGTTCAAGTTGCATATAAAGGGAAACTCAACATACAATCAGCTTCAGAATGCAAATATTTTGCCGTTTCATCATCCTACTGTGCTTTTAATATAATTGAAATGACTCTACAAATAATGTAGGGGGAAATTGAAACGAGCGGCTTCCAGAGATTATGAGGAACTGAATGTTCCTTGGCATATCTGCCTCTGCTTGCTTCTCACTTCTATCACTGAAAACATTCCCAGTTAGAAAGGATGAATAAATTCACTGACCTTTTTTGACCATTCTGCCAGCCACAGTGAACTGTGTCGAGTCATTGGCTGCTCCTTTCCCTCTCGCTTTCCAAGCCTCTTCCTGAACACTTATCAATTGCTTTCTTTCTTCAATTGTCATTTGACTTTCACAGGTATCCGACATCCTCTGGTTTTCAAAGAGAAAGAGGAGATGAATTTTGAGGCACAAGAAAGAAAACAAAACAAAACAAAAAAACCCTGGCCCTTTAAATGTGTTCTATCTTACAATGTCTCCATACATTATTTTTTTTAACGTAATTTCCATGTTATTTTTAGATGGCATTTTCATGCATGAATCTTTGGCCTAAACTTATTTGATTCACTGGCAGAATTCATCTTGTACAATAATTTGTGTATTGTTGTTTTTGTAAGAAATATTGACAAGATGGCACTATGGGTAATTTTGTTGTTGTTCCTAATCTGGTTATTTTTTCAATAAGCATCCAAAATGCACATGTTCACCTCTGATATGCAGAAGGAAGCTAGTTCTTTGGATTGTTATTATTATTATTATTTGCTCAGTTTGACTCTAGACAAACTTTCAGAGCATAGATCACATTCAAGCCATACATTTAAAGCCATAAGATACCACTTTGAACAATCATGGCTTCCCCCAAAGAATTCTGGGAGCTGGTCCCTTCCACCTCAAGCAACCCCAGGACTGCTTGCTCACAGCTCTTGACAGTTTCACCTAACTTAATAAGGCTATAACAGACATCAGCCTTAGTTCAGGTGCATATGTGCAAGAATGAATACACAAGAAAAACAGGTAAAAGCTGGTACGTTAATTTTAGCCCTCTCATGAGATAAACACAACCACGTTGCCATGTGCATTCACAATCTTCTGCTGAGCTGGTTTCTAGTAGTGTTTCCATAATTGTAATGATTTGAGCAACAACTCCCTCCAATGCCTCTCCATTTTACCCTGGTTGCAAGGTGGCATGGCATAATTCTTCTTGTAACACAAGCAAATGCCCCAGATTACCAAGTTCCTGCCAAGAAACCACTCAGTATGACGCTGGTGTTTCTACAAGAGCACCAACCACAGTTTGAAGAAGGCACTACAACAAAATAGATTTGTTCTGCTTTGTTGGCCTTTGAAATCATGTTCTGACCCAACTAAGTTAACCTATGCATTTAGCCAGTACTAACCATTGGATTGCTCTTGGCTGCTCTGGGGATATCAGAAAGTACGGTATTTATCTCTCAAGGTATTTTGAAAGGCTAAATGGATAGATTTTCTGAACTGACTGTGAAGATCTAACCCTTATACAATATGGTGTTGTCAGGGAACTGCCATCAGTGCCGGAGGGAGAGAGCAAGATCCAGAGGGATTCCAGAGAGCGTCCCGGGATTGGGAGAGGCAGCCCATCTTCTGGGGAAGAGAATCAGCATAGGACCAGTGGAGAAGGGGGGCAGATGGGGGAAACGGCGAGGTGGTCCCATGACTCCTTGCCAGGGACCAGCGGGGAGAGTAGGGGTCCTCCGCTGCCTACGCCCTCCTTGCGCAGAAGGCTTTCGGTCAGAGAGAGTAGGTGGAGACTAGGCGTCAAAGAGCTTCTTTGCTGGAAGAAGTTTAAGAAACGCCCACTGACGGATTCTGCCAGCGATTGAGACAGCCACGGGTGAGTGGCTGTCCGGACAGAAAAGGTTCACTCAGGCAACCCAGCCAGGTGTTTGCACCGGCTTATGCACGAGCAACCCCTAGAACCATTACAGGTGTCTTTCTTTATCATGAGGTTAGCTTCTCTAACTGGGGAATCTGTGCACCCCCACCCCAATGTTGAAGAACAACTCTTATCAGCAGAATGGCGAATGGTCAGGGATGATGCAGTCTTGGAACACCTGAAGGGTTGCAGGTTCCCCAGACTTGACCTAAGAGAAGCAAATCAGCTCAGAACAGCTTTGCATTTAAGCAAAACTGTCAATTTTAAGATACCTGGAAAGGGTCTTATGCTTTTACTCCATCCCTTTCTTTGTACATGTATACAACTGCTATGTACTCAGCTCTCCATTTGGATACAAGGCAATGCAAAAAAAGAAGGAAGGAAGACTATAAACTGCACTCTGGACCACTACAAGGAGCTGAAGTGGCTTAATCTGCAAAGTTCTAAAACTCCAATAACTTTTTATTGCCTGGTAAGAATTGATGGGATCCACACAGAAATATTTGTGCAACCATAAAACACTTATGAAACCCAGAGAAAAGGCAGTGCCAAGGGCATACATGGTCGTCGCAGTGACAAAAGGAAGTGTTCAAGAAAAATGCAAAAATATCTAACACACACTGCTTGTAACTAGCTTGTAACTAGGTCTCTTTAAACCTGAAGGAGGGTCTCCACCCCCATTGTTCTGGCTGGACACTGAGGTCCATTGCCAAGGGCCTTCTGGCAGTTCCCTCACTGAGAGAAGCAAAGTTACAGAGAACCAGGCAGAGGGCCTTCTCGGTAGCAGCACCCACTCTGTGGAATGCCCTCCCACCAGATGTCAAATAAAAAACAACAACTGTCTGACTTTTAGAAGACATCTGAAGGCAGCCCTCTTTAGGGAAGCTTTTAATATTGGATGAATCATTGTATTTTAATCTCCTGTTGGAAGCCACCCAGAGTGGCTGGGGAAACCCAGCCAGATGGGCAGGGTATAAATAATAAATTATTATTATTATTATTAGTCTAGACCATTAATTCAGACAAAAATGCCTGAAGTATTTCTGCTAGGATCCCAAAGGACTTCAAAACAGAAAGGGTTCATTTTCTCCGCAACTGAACGCAACACATGCCAAAAATAATCTAAACCAAATTACCCAAACTAAACTTGTTGTGATTCCTGCACTGCAGGAGGTTGGATTAGACGACTCTACAAATGGTTTAGCATGATTCTATGAAAAGCAAGATAATCTGTACAATAAAAAAAACTCAGTGCCAGGAATGGCAACCTGTGGCTGCTCAGGTGTTACTGAACTCCTATCAGCCTCAGACAGCATGACCAATGGGGTCAGGGATGATGGAGGCTACTGTCCAACAACATGGGGGGGGGCACAGGTTTCTCAACCTTGTTTGAACCCATAATATGAATAACATTAGTCATTCTCATCACTAATGAAGCGAAGAGCACTGAGCCCTATTGCTTTGTTTCAAAAGTTGCAATCATACTCAAACATCATTAAAAGAGGCAGCTTTGAAACCCAGTTCTGAGTTAAACCCAAGGGAGGGAAAACCTTTATACATTGCTATGCTCACTGGATCTGACATATCACTTTTTTTGGTGCTTAGCATGACCAACTTAGCTTCTGAACATATGAACACATTGCACAGCAGAACACACGAAGATCAAGAGAGATCTTGTAGATGGTGGCCTAGTGGATGAAACTTAACTGAAAGATACAGGACAGAAGGAGAAAAGAAATGCTTTCATGTGTATATTAAATCTGCTTCCAAGGTTCCTTTCAGAATACATGGATTGTTGCAATGCACTCTATGTGCAAAAACCCTGCAGCTGGACTGTCGATGGAGACATGGTATCACCAGCACATAAGCTGCTAAAAAGCTTGCACTTGAAGTATACATTATTCGGCCAGGTTCAAGGTTTTTGGATTGATTAACAAGGCCCTTAACAATTGGGTCCAGGGTATCTCAAAGACTGCCTATTCCCTTACATCCCTGCCCAATCACCAAGGTCTTCAGGGGAGTTACTGTTAGTGCCCCCCAAGTGGCTAAGATGTATGGTTCATATCCACTAGAGGAGCCAGGCATTCAGAATTGTGTGCTCAGTTCTGTGAAACGCCTTTCCAGGTGAGGTCAAATAGGCACCCTCCTTGTTGGACTTCTGGCACCTACTGAAGAGACTTTAATTCCAGTCCACATACATTACATGTTCACATGCATTTAGAGAGTAACTTTTTTTTTCTTTCAAAAATGACCCCTTATCAGAAATCTAGAATCCATTCAGCCAAATAATACATTCTGTTTGCTGACAATTCTCCCAAAGACTGTCACCACAAAACTGAGTTTCATATTGTTTTGGTTCTAAGCTAAAGAATCAGACAGAACAGGCAATATTTCACCTTCCATCTCCAGGGGTGACGTTCAAAGGCCAGGGGGCTTGGATCTTTCAAACTAGCACTACTGACCTTAAGGAAAAAGAAAATGGAAGTATGAGAAGGAGAGGGAAAGCAAAGAAGCAGAAACAG
The DNA here is from genome assembly GCF_965153285.1 of Podarcis tiliguerta. Taxonomy (NCBI): domain Eukaryota; kingdom Metazoa; phylum Chordata; class Lepidosauria; order Squamata; family Lacertidae; genus Podarcis; species Podarcis tiliguerta. The sequence goes on along the minus strand of NC_139545.1, from coordinate 40,696,222 downwards.
AACAGAAGCAATAAGCCTCCAACCCCTTTTTCTGAGTTATGGAAGCTCAAACCTAGAACCTCCCAACAATGGCTTGGTTGTGTGCAATAGCTATCCTGGATCACCACTACTTCCCAAACTATAGAAATAATCTGCCTCCAAGGCGGTGCAAAACAAATCCCTGAAATCTAACCACTGACTCAGATGTTTGCTTCAGAATTTGGGCCATCCATATATTAAATCTGTAACCTGCCTTGGCTAGAAGTGTAAGACATCTTGGATTTAGAGAAAGGCAGGCACACAATATATATAAAAAATATGATAATATGCTGATGATGAGTAAGATAATGTTTACATTGGAGCAGCTGATAATTTCACCAGGCTCTGGCAGGAGGAAAGATGAGAGACAGGGCAGATTAATCAGCTCTGCTGAGACCACTGGACTTCACCTTTCCCTGAACTGTTTTCATTAAAATCTGCTGCTATAGGAACTTAGTAACTTTTAGAATGGTGCCTCAGTTTGTTTGTTTTCCTCTTGCATTGTGTATTTTTCTGTCTTGTTTATAATTGTTCTCATGTAAGCCCCTCTGGGTGCCTTTTCAGCTGAGGACCGGGACAAAAATCATTTTTACAAACACACAGGTACACATCACCATTTCTGGTTTCTGTCCTTGCCTCCAGTTTCATAAAGGGGTGGGAAAAAAGAGAATGAAGCCAAACAAACTGGAGCACAACAACCATCCCACAATTTCTCCACCTTCCCCCTTTTCCAAGTAGAGAGGAAAAACCCAGATTGTGCAGCAATGTTACTTTAGTTTTTATTATACATTAGACCTATAGGAGGGAAGGAAACAAGCAAAAAGGCCCTACACCGTGCTCAACAATATGTAAACAATAGAGTGAATTATAAACACTTTAATGACACTAATAGTGCCTTTTTTGACCACCTTCAGAGTAAGAAACAAACATTTGGCTAATGCACCAAGTTACAAGGAATCAGCCATCTGGAAACGGGGTTAGTTAAGTTGAACAAATCCAGTCTTATCCTGCCCCAGTGAATGGGGGTGGAGGTGTCATGATAATTGTGGGTAGCCGACCACCATCTTTGGAATCTGGGTTCCCTCCTGGGAAGAGTGGGGGCCCATGGCTTCACAGACACTAGAGAACAGTGGATGTGTGAATTTCAAAAACAAGGCATTAAACGTCTGAATGCACCGAAGACAGGTTCATATCATTCCAAGGTTCAGAATTTAAGTCGAATGCCACTCTTGAAAGCAACCCAAAAGATTAGATGTTAAAAATGATTAGGTTGTATGCTGCTATGTGTTCTGTTCTATAAGGTGGAGAGTACATAATGGCTGGCCACAATTCAGTACTACGGATTTCCAGACATATATACGTAAGTGTGCGTGTGGAGAGAGAGAGAGAGAGAGAGAGAGAGAGAGAAGGGATGAAAGAGAAAGAGAAAGGAAGGGACAAGGGAACTATGGGTTGTATCTAATGCTAGTCATACTCTGCATAGACCCATTGAAATGAATGAAGATGGCTAACTTGGGTCCATTCATTTCAATGGGTCTGAGTGTAACTTAGACACAATCCTATACCCCCTCCACATGGACAAGCACTTGACAAATCATTGCAATGTCTGAGTCTGCAAGATTTGCTCACCTGATTAATAGGTACAAAGGGATGAAGTTTATGGGCAGCAGCTATAGCAGGAGAATAAGTAGAAGCATAGACAGGTTCCTATGAACAGGGGGCAGAAGCAATATGAGAGAATTAAAAAGGTATGAAGAAGATGTGCAAGACGGTAAGGGTCAAAGGAGTGATTACTTCCTGCTAAACCGTTTGTAGCAGTTTGCATCCTTATCTGTCAGATTTCTCCCACACCAGATAATATTCTGCAATAGTAAATAAAAACCACACACACACACACTTTCCTGAAGCCACTCACATGCAATAATTAATAGATTTAGTGGTATCAGAAAGAAGCATGCCAAAATAGGGCTGCCATATATCTGGAGTTTCCTGGATCTTAAGCAAGTCAATTGCATGAGAAAGCTTATGTACAGCACACCATTAACCACAACAGCAATGCTTTCAGACTGCAATGCATTTAGCTCTTCCTGAAACAAAGAACTGTCCATTATTTTGATGCACCACTTCCAGAAAGGGAACCATTGGCTGAAGGGAATACAGAATTGCACCCAAAGAAGAACCACAGCGAGCCTAGAATAACCCCTATGCATTAGAGTCAGGCTTACCCAAAGCAGCTTAGACATGGCATTATAATCTGTAACTCCTCCTCGTTCCTACAGGTTAAAACAAACAGGAAACATTGCAGAGCAGGAGAGAGGTATAGCTGCAGGAGGAAGCTTGCATTCCTAGTGCCACTGCTCCTAGTCGGATTAAAACTCACAGTGGGTCCGCTGAACATAACGATAGCTGCAGTTCCAAAAGAAAAGCAAGCTGCCGTCTAGTGGCTAGACCCACTACATTTGCCATTGATATTTTGGGAATCAACACTTGATGTAAGAATAGCTCTAAAGCAGGATGTCAGCCTGAAAAGGTCGCTTTTAGGTCTCAGTAGGAGATTAAAAAGCATCATTTTTGCAGGAGCACTTTGTTGGAATGAAATGCATTTCAAACCCCCTTTGCTGATTTAATATTCCACTCACATGACTTGGAGCTCACTGCATAATCTGGAACTCTAAGCCGACTAGGGTGTGCTTTTCAATAAAGAGACAACCTAACAGAGATGATTCGAACGTTTCCCTCGTGCGATTATGAAACCGTGACGGGAAAGGGAACAAGCCAAGAAGGCAAGGTCAGATATGAAAACAGATAAGCTTTAGGAGACTTCAGTATACTGAACCAAATACAATTTTAGCTACTAAAGCTGAATGTTGGAACATTCAGACAGACAAAGCAAAATACTTTTTCAAACAGCACATCCGGAATTTGCTGTCCTAAGATATAATGATGGCATCAAAAACCTGAATGGCTTTAGAAGAGGAACAGACAAATTCATGGAAGATAAGGCTGCCAATGGCCACTGGCCACAATGGCTATGTGCAGCTTCCAATGTTGGAGGCAGCAGGCCTCTAAATACCAGTCGCTGGGCAGCAGAAGTGGGGAGAGAGGTGATGCATTAATGTTCTGCTTATGGGCTTTCCCTAGGCATCTGGTTGGCCACTGTGAGAACAGGATGCTGGACTAGATGGGCTTTGGCCTGATCCAGCAGGGCTCTTCTCATATTATGTACAATACGTGCAATAGATTTGAATGTTAAACACACGGGGTCATTCCAGGAGGCAACATGGAAACAACCTATTGCTATTAAAATATGAAGCATGTTCTAATTCAAAGAAAGGCTGCCACAAATATCATGTCTCTTATAACATCACAGGTTGGCAAAAAATAATAATATGATAAATAAGGTCCAATTATGGCAGCCCATGTAAACAAAAATCTGCTTGCCCAATGAGATTTCTGGTTTCTCTCTTCTCCTCTACACCCCACATGTTCCAAAAATCTGCTCCAGAGTGTTCCCCAACTATGTGGAGCAGATTTTGGGGGTTTCTGGAAGACTGTATGGCAGAGAAAAAAAGAAGCCCTGTTGCACAAATGCTCATACTATATTGGATCTCGCCTAATCTCTGTATGCCTACCAACAGCTATTTCTGGAACCAAGAAAGTTGGCATGTACAATAAAAAGGTATAAAGTTTCACTCCAAAGTATGCAAATGCTTTTATAGTGAAAATGTTTTCCTCTATGCATAAAAAAGCATTACAAACCATCAGCACTCAGGATACCAGTTTGCATAGTAGATCTCAATTATATGTAAAACATGTTAATTTAGAAGAGCACCCCAATATTAAGGCCATCAATTTATTTTGATTCCTCATTCTCTAAATGACTATTGTTTTATGGAACACCGTGGAGTGGGGAGGTAAAAAGGCTTGATATTTTATGTATTCACTTGAAATAGTTTAGTGTGCCTAAACATTTCAGAGGTGCGCTTAATTCCTGGAAAAATAATGGACGTTCTTCTCTAGATGAAAAAGAGCCTTAAGCTCACTTAAGCATTTGATGCCACACTTTTGCCGAAAACCATTACATGTCTATTCCACTTGATGGCTGTGCCATCTTACAAGTGCGGCATTTATGCTTAGAAGAGTTACAGGTTGCTGCTGCAAGCTACATCCAGAAGTATATGCAAGACGTACCAAGCAAAGTCAGCCACAGGCTTCAATACATAACATCATGCACCAGGAGCCAATTAACAGTTTACACAATTTTCAAGAAAGCAAAAAATCATTTCTAGTATCGTTTTTCTAAACAATTCCTACTATAAATGGATGGTATCAGAGATTCAGATTTGATCAGCCAGTGTAACTTTCATCAGCACTAGAAATAATGCAGTCCTTCATAAAATATCAGAAAGATGCCCAACTGCATATACGCAATATATACAAGGGCCTTTGAGGAACTGAATGCTGCTGTCTTAAAATGAAGCCATGACTCTTCCCCATACTGGATATTTGAAAAGTAAGACAGGTTTGGAGTGGTAGTAAAATTGCAGTGAGATGACATTCCATAACTTGCATTTTAAAGGCCATTAAATGCCTTTCTGAAACTTCCAAGCTGCTTCCAGCATTTGACCTTTCGCGCCCTAGTCCTACACTTTGAAATCTTTCCAGCGAACGAGGCTTAAAAGCAAAATATGTGTATCGTCCAGCTTTTCTGAGATTGATGTGTTTAAATGTCTGGACTAGTAAGGATACATTCTGGAGGCATCTTCTTCCAGGATCAGATTTAATAGCGTATTTGGTAACTGTTGGGAGATAAACTGCTAGTATGAATCTGATGATTATTTCCTGCTGGCCATTTGGCTGGCTCTCTTGAAGACAACATTTTATTATACTGTAGAACAGTGGTTTTCACCCTGGAGTGCCTTAAATGATGGTCAGGGGTGCCGGGGGCAACACTGGCCTCCATCCCTCTTTCCTTCCACTGATGCCCTCTCGCGTCTCTGCCTCCCAAACACCTGCACAGCTGTTTGATGCAGTAGCCCTGACTAGAAGCTCCCCAGGTCAATGGGGCTGGCCAAGGGGAGCTGGTTGCCAGGAGCTGAGGCAGCCTCAGAGTAAGCAAGCAAGTGGGCGAGGGAGCCCAGCCAGGCAGTCCATCAACCCTTGCTGTCGGGAATGGACAGACAAATGGGAGGCCACGCAGGTGCTTCACTGGCCTTTCCCATGCTCCCTGTCTAGGAGCTGAGTGCCCAGTGCTGAAGGGGAGCCTTTCCTCCATGCAGGCCCGGCAGTGCCTGCTGCTGCCACTGCTGCCTCCCAAGGTAAGCTGCTGGCCTCACATTCACCATTGACTGGTCTCCATTGGGATACTAAGGCTGGGGACATCCTCTTCCCAGGCCACTGTAGGACAGTATGAGGGGCAGAGGGGCAGCTCAGAGACCAGGGGTGGAGGCAGCAGCTGCCCAGAGGACTTCCAAGGAGAGAGCAGAGGAGTGGAGAGGAGAGGAGGGAATACTCCACAAGGGAGGGTGTTCAAGAAAGGGTGAGAGGCTGCCGGCTCTGCAGGCAAAGGGTGACATAACTGGGCTCCTGACCCCCACATGGGTGTCACAGAAAGAATGTAGTTGGTCAAGGGAGCCGTGGACCCAAGAGAGGTTGAAAACCTCTGTCGTAGAAAGTTCTACCTCACCCCTCCAGTCAGTTTCCAGGGCTGTTCTAATCTGGACATAGTCATCTCTTTGGTCTGATCTGGCAAATGCAATCCATTTGAAATCTTAAATGGAATTATTCAATAAAGGTGGATGGTGAGAAGAGACACTTTGGTTTGCCATAAAAAGATGATGACTGCAATTCTACTCCACTGCACACCGTGGGGCTTACTTCTGAGTAGACATGCCTAGGAATGTTCTGTAAACCACCTGTTCTGGCTGAGGCACTTTGAGTAGCTAGCTCAGTCAGATAAAAGCCATACTTGAAATTGCGTACCTTTTTATCTCCTTCATCTAAGATGAATGAATTCAAAATCAAACAATTAAAATAACAAAAAAGGGAGAATTTATTTCAGCAGCAGAATTTAGAAGAACCTGCTAAGTTGAAGATTATAATTTTTAAAAAGGAGGCTGAGAGGCAGTTGTTTTCATAGCAGATCAAGTGATCAAAGAATTTTAGCTGATTAATCATGTGCCCTTCAACTGTTCCAGTTACTTAATTAAATTTAAAATAACTTCCATATCATCAAAGCTTTGGTATAATATAAATACTCTTTGGAGATATTGAAGGAATTGAATTAAAGCTTCCTTAACAAAAGCTACCATTCTTGGTTTGAAGAAAAAAGACATAATGATAATATTGTTATGCTCTATAATTAGACTGACTAGCCTGAGCCAAAGAATGTTTTTGTTTTTGCTTTAAAACAGTGTCCTTAATGCTGAGCCGAAAATCGATCGGCAAATGCTTTAGTTGATTAATCAATCCTTTCAGTATTACTTTACACCATACAATTATAAAGAGAAGAGATAAAATGGGATGATTCAGGTTAAAAGAGCACTGTAAGTTCCACGAATGAATTGCTGTTAGTGACCTCAATAAAATATAGATTCTTTAAGATTTCACATCTCATACTCCAGGAAATAGAGCTACAGAGCTACACAATACAGAGAGGTGAAATCCTAACAATATTTAGAACAGCAATGAGGAACCTGTGCCTCTCAAGATGTTGGCAAGGATGGTCAAGGATGAAGAGAGTTGTAACTCCAATATCATCTGAAGGACCACAGGCTTCCCTTGCCTGACTTCAAAAAATTCTCTCTTCTACTGCGGTTGTGGAACGCTAGGCATCTATTTGCTATGGACTCACTTCTCACCTATGATTCTTACCAAAGAATAACTTGTTACGCAGAAACCATAAAACACAAGAGAGCTGTGCCACATGTTATTGCAGAATAAGCTTCTGCAAACAAGTCCCCTAAAACTTACATCTCATTTAAACTTTATTTCTTTAAAGTGAGACCAAGAGACTTTCTGCTAAAATGTACCAACATGGCTATCCTTCAGGGTCAAAATACAAATGCACTACTTTAAAATGCAAATGGCTATATGGTACACTTTGAGGAGCTGTTGGGAAAGGACTTTCAAAGAGCCCGGTGCTGTGCTGCAAAGTCCCAAAGCGAAGCATCACAGGACATCACTTTTATGTTAAGAAATTCACAGGTGTGCAGCCCTGTCCACTCATCAAATTTGGCCCACCAAGGTAGGGATATTAATTTCTGTCCCTCGGGGCAGATAAGGGCCCCCCACCCTGCCTTTACATCAGATCTGCCTTCCCCAACCTGGTGCCCTCCAAATGTTTTGGACTACAACTCCCATGATTGCTGGCCAGTATTGCTAATGGATGGTAGGAGTTGTACTCCAAAAGAACTGGAGGACACCAGAATGAGAAAGGTTGCAATAGAGGAATACTGCTTTGACTCTGAGTCAAGATGCTCCTAACATAATTGCATTCCTAAATTATTTTGCAAAGCATATGTTTAACGTTCTTCCATTCAGACATAAACCTCGTGTCAAGACACCGAGGGTGGGGGTGGGGAATCATTTGTTCAGCAAAGAAAGCATCTCAGATAACTGTCCTTGGTGCATAAGAGAGATAGATTGGTTGTGCTGCAAGTTCAAACCCGGCTGATGATGAATTGCCATGCTACAAGCAACAGCTGTTACCTCCAGACAGGCATGCTTGCCTAGCTTGATGCATCTGGAGTGCCGAAGTGCTTTCAAGTGAAATACCTTCCCCATACATGGGCAACTTTACCTTCTTTGCAAACAGCGGCTCCATCTCTGGCAGCTGGGGGCCACGCTCAGTGACAGATAACCGGCCAAACTCCTGCTTTTTGTTCAGCCTGTTTTTCCAGTCTTCTTCACCACTCTTCTTCAGGAGTGCCAGCCTGAAAGTGAGAAAGCCAAAAGACACCGCGCTGAACTATACTGACCATTCCTCACCAGTCTTCTGTATCCCTTTCACAGGGCTGTTGCACACATTACACAGTAACACAACTGGGATTGGGGGTGGGTCACGACTCTGCGGTGGTGCACATGCCTTGCTGGCAAAAGGTTGCCGATTCAACCCCTGCCATCTCTAAGCAGGGCTGGGGGAAACTTTGTATGCGGCTCTGGAAAGCGGCTGCCAGTAGACAGTGGACCAATACAAGGCTCAAAGTAGCTTCCTACATCCTACAGCACATCTATCCTCACATCTTGTTGTCACAAGTGACCACCCAGATACCCCAGTGGGAAACCCACAAGCAAGACCTGAGCCCAAAGGCATTCTCCCCTTCTATGGTTTCCAGCAGCTGGTATTCAGAAGCATTACTGCCTCCAACCATGAAATCAGAGTATTATAGGTTTTGCAAACTTGCCTTAAATGTTTGTGTTTTTAACTGTTTATAAATGTTTTCAACAGCTTTAAACTGTTTTAAAATGTGGTTTTATTTCTAGTTGTATTTTTTTTTAATAACCCCCCCCCCCCGACATGTTTCCTGCCCTAAGCTGCTTTGGGAGGAAGGGAGGGATATAAATTGAACAGCAACAATAATAATAATAATAATAATAACAACAAAAACCATTCAGTTAACAATTCATAAATATATGGGGGGGGGGACAACAAAATAATTATAAAACCACACCCATATTTTAGTCAAAACTATACACAATCCGCCTCTCCAGCAGCCAATATACTGAACAATGTTAAGTTACAAAACCATTTTCTCTCAGAATTTAGATTGCATGCAGCTTGGGGCAGGGATCTGTCTTTTTGTGGAGAGTGTGTTATGTTACTCTGTAAAATGCCATGCACAGATTCAGGGTAGGGTGGGGGCAAGGATGTAGCCAGGCGTGCTGGTGACGGGAGTGTAAAATTGGCTAAAAATATGTCCATAAATATAAATATAAATTATTGCCTCATAATAAATGGTTTTAAATAGAGGGTGAATTGAATATGTGGAAGCAGGGGTTGGGGGGTTGGAGGAGAGGCGGAAAGAGGAACTAATTTGTCCATGGCTATGGGGCACAATCTGGACAGTTCAGGGGCGCAAGTTTACCTAGCTACGGCTCTGGGTGGGGGAGACAGCTACCACTTCTCTACCTCAAAAGAGTGAGCTCTGACCCCTGGCCTTAATTTTCCCTGGGGAAATATCTAAGCGATATGTACCAAGCAGTGTTCGAAACTCCCATTTTTCTTGGCGCATTTTGCGACAATGAATTTCATTAGCGTGAGCAGTTTCTGAGCTCTGGATGCAGTATTGCGCCTAAGATTTCAGATTAAAACTACAGAGTGGAAGGAAAGGAGGACCTTTGTTTGCCTTCCCACTTCCAGCTGCTCTCTGAAGACTGGAGATGAGACCCTCTTAAGAATATCAGGGAGGTGGGCAGGGGAAGGACTAGACCATGTGAAAAATGAACAAAATATTTTAGCTGCAGTTATTTTCAGCTTTGCGTTCTTGTTATTAAAAAAGCAGGCCTAGACATTCTGTTGTTGTGCCCATAACCCAGGTTTAAGGTGCCGTTTAGCTTCTAGCTTTCATATCCCAGTTTCCAACACTGGTACCAAGTAATCCTTCATCCTTGTGCGTAAAGCTGAAAGACAGGAAAAGCCACACCAGAGGAAACCCCACTCCTGCTGCCTCTTGCCCAGGAGGAGTCTGCTTTGTTCTCTTTGATGTGTTTTGATGTGCTTATTCAACACCCTCTGGGGACAACCAGAGGTTCTGTGGCAATTTGACATTGGAGCAGGGGTTGAAAGTTCCCCGTCTTCCTTGCTTCGTCTTTTTCCCCTCTCCCAGATCCTTCCTCAAACAAGTGGGCTGTGTATCACTCCTTAAAGGAGCTTTTGTGTTTAGTACATGCAACATGGCCATTTCTTTTGTACAGTATTTTGAAAATAACTACGCAGCACTTCTCTATCATCAAATGCATGGAAGTGGTAAAAAAGAAAAGAAAAAGTATTGGCGAGTAGTCCTAAACTCAGCACACAAATATCGCCAGCATGTTCACTGCTTTGTTGCTGGACTACAATTCCCATCATCGTTATCACTGACCATGCTAGCTGGAGCTTATGGGCGCTGGAGTCCAGCAGCCTCTGGAGGGCTACTGGTTTACTAACCCTGCTGTAAACTCATGGGCAATGCTGGAACCAGGCCACTGATTTGATGCCAAACTATGACCTGGAATACACTTAATATGCCTTGGAGAGGGGGAAAACAGCTATAGCTGCGTGAGGAGATCATCCAAAAGACCCTACAGGGGCTGTGTACAGTCGTACCTTGGTTTTCAAACAGCTTAGTTCTCGAACGTTTTGGCTCCCGAACGCCGCAAACCCGGAAGTGACTGTTCCGGTTTGCGAACTATTTTTGGAAGCCAAACATCCGACAGGGCTTCCACGGCTTCTGAGTGAGTGCAGGAAGCTCCTGCAGCCAATCAGAAGCCGTGCCTTGGTTTCCAAACGTTTTCGTGAGTTGAACGGATTTCATTCGAGAACCAAGGTATGACTGTATATTGCATGCCAGGGCAACTCAAATTATAAGGTGGGAGAAGCTTAATTGTTACTTATAATGTATGCACATCTGTTTACTATGCATGGCAGGGGGAAAAATGTCTAGCTCAACCAGGAATTATCCACATACTTTCATGTCCGTTTCCAGAGCCATTAAGGACACTTCCATGTTGAAAAAATAGGGTGGAACTCAAAATGCTGAATATTACATTCTGATCATGGACTACCCACAGCCATTCTTGCAAAAAGCCATTGTTTGATTAGCTGGAGTCTAACAATTTGGTTCAGCTATTTAACGGAAGATGGAGAAATTAATTTGAGACTTTCACCTCACTGTATTCAGGAAGGGCCGTAGTAGTAGTAGTAGTAGTAGTAGTAGTAGTAGTAGTAATTTATTTTTTATATGGCGCCCATCTGACTAGGTTGCCCCAGCCACTATGGACGGCTTCCAACAAATTATAAAACCACAGTGAAGTATCAAACATTTAAAAACTTCCCTATACAGGGCTGCCTTCAGAAGTCTTCTAAGAGTCAGGTAGATTATTTCCTTGGCATCTGATGGGAGGGCGTTACACAGGGTGGGGGCCACTACCAAGAAGGCCCTCTGCCTGGTTCCCTGTAGCTTCACTTCTCAAAATGAGGAAACCACCAGAAGGCCCTCGGAGATGGATCTCAGTGTCCAGGCTCAATGATGGGGGTGGAGACGCTCCTTCAGTGGACCATCTCCCTTGCACACAGAAAGTCCCAGGTTAAATCCCTGCCGTCTCCTGGGAATGCCCCCTTCTGAAAACATGGACAGCCTCTGCCAGTCAGTGCATACACTACTGAGCTAGACAGACCATTGGTCTGACTTGGTATAAGGCAGCTTCCTATGTTCCTAAGCTTTACTACTGATTTACCCAGATTTCAAGGATGCTTTCCCTTTATAGTTTCACTTTCAACACTAAACTTTTTTCTTTTTAATTGCCACTTAGGTTTAGACTTTATGATTTTAATACACAGATTAAGAAATTCCCCAGTGGATGTTCTTGCACATCACCACACTAAATACTTCTACTCTAAAAGAAGAGAGAAAACAAGATACTTCAAAAGAAGAAGAGTTTGTTTACCTTTCTTTAATTGACATAGTTTTGTTGGACGCGTCAAGGGTGTCCTCCATAATTTCGGCTTTGCTCTCCCTGGAGTCTAGTTTTCCCTCTAACAGCTCAGAGGTTTCCTGCTGTCTACAGGATCCCACAGCCGCAGACTGAGAATAGCTCTTTGTTGCTGCTGTTCCCACAAGTTCTGAAATTGGCTCATCATGCTCTGGGGGGTGGGGAGCTCAGAATTAGTGCTTAATTGCAAAAAAGCAAAAACCTGCAAAACACATCACTCAAACTGACAGGTAACTTCTTTGTTTCGTATAATGAATTATACAAGCCCAGGTTACAAATTAGGTGCTTTCCACCACAATGATGGATTTTTCTCATGCTTTACAAAATTACAGTGTCACTAGCATTCTGTGGCTAGAAGAACTAACCAAGAGTCAGTGATTCAGAAGAAAGGAATTGTAGAATCACAGAACTGTAGACTTGGAAGTTTGGGGAGTTGGAAGGGCTGAAGGCTTAGCAGAAGAGGACCTGCTTTTCATGCAAAAGGTCCAATATTCAGTCCCCGTCAACTTTGGATAGAGCTGGGACAGATCCATGTCTAAAATCCCGGAGAGGTTCTACCAGACCGTGTAGACAATACTGAGCTTGAGGAACCAATGGTCTGGCTCTTTATAAGGCAGCTTCCTTGAGTCCCTGTGAGTTCTCATAACTCTCCAGTGTAATGAAAATAGATGGTGAGTTTCTTGCATCGTTTGCAAGATGCCAGAAATCTGACATCATACACATGTGCATGTGAGCGCGCATGCACACACAGGCCCAGGTGGCTTGGGGGAAATGGTACTTCTGGCTACTCATACTAAGAGATTTCATTGAGTCCCAATGTAGCATGCTAGTGTATCAGTCCTAAATGATGGAGTATACAATGCTAATGTGTTTCTTCCATTGAATGCCAGCGCTGGGGAAGAGCAAGATGGAGAAAGAGGCAATTCTCAAGTTTCCCAAGGAACACGTTTCCAGAGACTATGCTGTCCTCAGGCTCAGGTAAAGGACTCAAGTGAGAATGCTCAGGCAAAAGCCCCTGCCTTTGTTGCATCTTAAAGACATGTCACACCACAGTTCTGGTCTCTGTCTTGTATAATCCGACAAAAGCCACAACAATGATGTCCAAGTCATCATGGAGATGAGTGATTTTGTACACTCAATTACCATTGCTAATCTGTCAGAACAGGCCTCCAAAGGCTACAATACCCCATGCGTCAAGTCAGACATCCGCTTCCACAAAGAGCATCAGTTGGGTGGTTATTTGAGACTGCAATGAAGGGCAAAAAAGTATGCCTTCACCACCACACAATAGACATGGTCATCTTCACACTTTATGGTTTATGTGTGGGTGCGTTGTTTACAATCAAGTGGTGCAAATATATAATAAATACATATGCTCCAGCCATCATGTGGTCTGTTTCGTTGCCCACAACTGTCCAAGGTACCAATCACCAGCATTAACAATGGCACTCAAGAGGTGGTTGTGGAAAATGGCCTGTTGCATCTCACCGTTCCAAAGTGAAGTTGTGGTCTGAACAGAATTGCCTTTTCTGTACCGCAGAAAATATCCAAAAGCATTCAGGAATCCACTGGATTCAATAAGCCACCAGGGTATACCATTTTAATCAGTCTTTCACCCCAGGAGAGGGGGGCAGTGCAGAGTTCTCTCTCGCTGAAATAAACGACCACTAGGAAGTGGTCCGACTATGACAACAGGGTTACTTCAGTGTCTCTTCCAACCATGACAATATGAGACAGCCCCATCTGTGTCATGGAGGCTATGAAGCTGGCCCAAGAGTGGTCACAATGTGAAAGCTGAAATCTCCTACAACTAACAACCTGTGGTTTTCCACCCCACGGTAATTATTTTTAATACAAGCATTTACAAAAAAAAACCAACCCACAACCCTTAGCGAGCGACAGATGAGGCATTCCCCCCTCCCCCCTCACAGAGGACAGAATGCCTCTTAAGCTAAAGCTTGTTAGGGACACCTGTATAAACAATGGTCCCCGCCCCCTCTTCATAACTGCTTCAATCTTATACAAATTTATGCCATCCAAACCTTTTAATTAATTGCTTTTAAGAACTCAAAACAACAAACAGGCTAAGATTTCTTTAAATGGGGTGGCAGCCCACACTGAGGCATTTACCTCTCTGCAGGGTTGATCTTGCCACAATTCCTTCATACTCCATCGTTTCCTCAGAGGACTGGCCTTTGACTTCCCGTTTATTCTTCAGAGTGTCGCTGGCGAATTCCTTTTGTTCAGCAGGCTGACAAAGAGGCTGTGGGCTAAACAATTCCATGCTGCTTTTTCTTGGGAATGCATATTTCATCTCTTTGTTGTAGTCCTCCGTTTTATCAGGAACAGGAAGCGGTGGCTCTTCCTCAAAAGAGCTTCGCTTTCTCATAGCATTCTCTTCACGTTTTATGAATCCCCTGGGCTCTGTCTCTTCAGGCTCCCTCGACTGCCAGTTGCTCTCTCTCAATTCCACCGAAGGCTGCCACAATTCTGTTTTCAGGATGTTTTTTAATGAAGTATCTGCGTTTTCCGCTGGAGAGTGGTATCTGGAATCAGGTTTCCCAATCTCATTCACTACCTCGTCTTCTGCTGGCTTCACATGCAGATCCTTACTATACACCGGCGACAATGCAGACACCATGGTTGACACTGACGTTACAATAGTAGGGGACAAAGGGGCAATTTTCCCACTGTCACTTTGCACCTGTGGAGCAATATAAAGAGACTTAAAAATTAATAATTCACAGCTCACAGGTTTGGTAGCCTGCAATTTAGCTGCCACACCCCTTCAGATACAGAATGAGGGTTGGCTAACACAAACAAAGGTTCACGTTTCATATGGCCAGCGAAAATGAAACAGAAGTGATCCCTCTTCCCCTAGCTTTCCATATTTTGAAAAGCTGCTTTTCATTTCCACAAACAGCTCTTCCTCATTAACCTACCACAAAATATCAGCTAGTATGTTAAGAGCCCAGTGGTATAGTGGTTAGAGGGCTGGAGTAAGTATCAAGGAAATGCAGACTGAAATCTCCACTCAGCCATGAAGCTCCCTGGGTGTCTTGAGCTAAACTCTCCTCAGTGTAACTACCTTACAGGGTTGTTGTGAGAGAAAACTGGGAGGGTGGGGGAAAACAACCACCATCTATACTGCACTGAAAAATTTGGAAGCAGAGTGCGATAAAAGTGCAATTTGTAACAAAATAGTTTTTGATAACTCATTTTTCCAAAAAATATTTTACAAATGCTTTTGCAGTGTACATATGTATTTTACTCAGGGGGCATTTCCTCCACATTCCAATTCTACAGTTCACCTATGGGCATTACTTATTGCTTTGTTCTCAGCCTCTTAAGATACAATTTATGGAACCTACGCATTCCCCTCCCAATTCTTGCTGAGAGAGTGAACTTGCTTAAAGTAAAACACATTACAGTTACCCTCACAGGTATAAGGAACTTAATCCAACTAAAGTTATGCCGTCATGAAGCAACAGCATATCACCCTCTGGAGAAATATTACGGCATCAAATACAAAAGAAAAATAGACCTGCCACTCATACTGTTTTCAACACTGCAGACTAGTATAATAAAATTGAACACAGGTGGGTGAAAATCTATATACATGCAACTCTTAAATACAAAACAGCACCTCAAACAGTATTAGCATCAAAGCTTTGAACAACATCACAGCTAATATCTCCCCTTACTTGTAATGCTATTTCCCCCCCAGGCAGCAGATGGGATTCGTTGCTTAAACTTGCATTATGGAAAGAATCTGCTGTACACTGGTGCCTAAAACCCAATGGGGAAAGTTCACTAGCCAGTAAACAACTTTGTAATTAAAGAGCAGGTGTGTAGCTTGGGGAGTTCAAGACCCAGTGTTACTCCTGGATAGAGAAGTGGCAGCTGTGGCCACAAGTGTTTTTGGCTAGCTTAGACTACAGTCCTGGAGAAGGCAAATCTTGCCACAGTTACACATACCTTGTTTACATCCATATAATATTACTGTAACGTGCTCTACTTGGGGCTGGCTTCAAAGTGCTTTGGAAACTTCAGCTGGTGGAGAATGAATCAGCTAGGTTGCTGACGGGAGCCCAGTTTTAGGATCAGTGGTGCAACAATAAAACTGCTAGCACATTTCCAAAGCTAAGAAGAGTCTTGTATGGTTGCAAATTGGATGGGGGACCACGTGTTGAGATTCCTGCATTGCGGGGGGTGGACTAGAGGGCCCTGGGCATCCCTTCCAAATCTATAATTCTATGATTCTGTGATGAATGTATCTTTGCTGGCTTATGGCATGTTTCACAAGGCCCAATTCAAAGAGCTGGTTTAAAGCCCTCAATGGTTTGGAAGAAGAACATCAAGAGGACTGCCTTCTTCAAGATTCAGGTAGGTAGCCATGTTGGTCTGACGCAGTCAAAATAAAAAAAATTAAAAAAAAATTGTCCAGTAGCATCTTATAGACCAACTTAGAACAAACTTAGTTGTTATAGAACAAACTTAGTTGGTCTATAAGGTGCTACTGGACAATTTTTTATTTATTTTGCCTTCTTCAAGATAAGACTATCCACATGCTGTGACTGACAGGGGGCCAGGCTCTGCATCCCACACTCCAAAAAGAGGTGACATAGTTGGGCTCATGGGAGAAAGCCTTACCAGTGGTGGCACCTGAGCTCTGAACACACCCTTGCCCTGGGAACCTCTGTCCCTGTTTTCTATAGGAAAATGACAACAGCTCTTTTCCAATGACCCTTTTGGTAAGATGCTGTTTTAAGCATGCTCTTCAATGAATTTTGCAACTGCTGGGTTTTCATATGCTGCATATATTGTTCATTTCACTGCATATAGTATTGCTTTTATTGTTAGTTGTTTTACTGTGATCATTTACTGCCTTGCAGGTCCCATTTCTGGGACAGAAAAAGAGGGAACATATATTCAGTAATTTTCTGAGCTTTTTATTTTATGGTGTAAAAGTGTTGCAGAGTTGAAAATGGTGAAAAATCAAGTTAAGCTAACATAGTCTTCAACAAATGTAGCATTCCAAATTCAGATTAAAGAACTGAACCTAGGATAGCCCAATCACTTGTGCATTTCACAATTTGGGGAGTAGTGGTGTTTACCAGTCACATCCTATCGGCAGTAGGATTTCTATTAAGAGACTACTTATTACCGAAACTGGGGAAAAAACCCTATGTCTTTAAATGATTACTCAAAGCAGAAACCAAAAATCATCACGAGTGCAATGATATAAGGGCTTGGACTTGGCATTCAAATATGAAGAGTAATGGCAACTGCAGTTTAGGTTTTACTCTCAGGTAAACACAAACAGATGCCTTCCAAATTGTGGCATTAGAAAGATGTATCATGTCTGCTTCTTGGCAAGCCATTGCCTGTACATGCTGTGTCAGCAGTCACACGGCTGCATTAATAGCAAGGAACATGGTGCATCATTTGATGACGACTTGCACCAACATCCTATGGAGACTTCGCTTGGGGTGGCTAAGGCTCCTTGAACTCATGACACATAACAACTGCTGAGTAAATATGCCCCAAAATCAGCTGCTAGAAGAAAATATCCTGTATATACCTACCTGCTCAACTTCTCCAAGTGTGACAGGCTGTGTCTGATAACGAGCTTTCGACCTCCTTTGCCTGATATCCCCTCTGCTCCTTGTAGAGACTGCCTTTGTTATGGGTTGAGATAATTTGTTAAATAAGGCCATCTTTTCTGCCAAGCTCAGGGTGGAAGAGTCTGGTTCCCCAGACTGATCTTGCTCAAGGGCTTCTCTGGCTTCTTTGATTTCTTCTTTAGCCGATGTCTTTTGGTTCGCAGATGCCTGCAGCCTTAAAAGTGGAACTGAGAATCAGTACTGAGAGTTGCTAAGCAGTTAGCAGTCTTGTAGTTTTAGATGTAGAGAGCAAAGTATGGGGTGGGGTGGGGTAATCAGGAAAGCTAGCAAACAAAATGTGTTGGCAATTTGACTAAGCTATGAAATCAGCTTCATCAATTCTGACTGAAGAACTGCTAACATAAAATAGCATTTTGCGATTCGTTTATAAACACTCCCCTAATGGCACTGCTTGCAGAGTGACGAACTGCCCTAAAAGAGTCGTCCTAGTGGCAAAAAGATGCAGTTGAACAGATGCAGTGAAATAGACACACAGTTCACACTGCTGGGGTCTTAAGTGTTCTGAACTCTCTTATTCACTGCTTCTGGTCCTCACATAGGCATCTGTGCATAGATTCCATATTAATATGCACAGTGGGTCTTAAAGGAGTCACACTACACATGTGGGAGAAGGACGTCCAAACATCTACATCTACAGTGGGTACCCCTCTTTGTAGGGGTACCCACCTTTTTATCTTATTTTTTCCCCATAAATTTTATATAACTGCTTGATTGTTAAAACAAAACAAAAACCCAAACCTCAAAGTGGTTTACAAAAAGATTAATAAATAAATACATCTTGACTTCCCTTCTCTAGTCCATGGGGATGAAGGTCCTTGAATGTGGAGTGAATTTACCTCCTGCATTAGTATTGCATTGTCTAACTTTCGCTAATCATAAAAGGGAAACGGGGGGGGGGGGGGAATCACCTCAATACAGCAACACCAATCCACACAGCAAGTAGCAGAAGTGGTGAAGCCAACAGTTCCGTAAAGGGTCAACCAAGCCCTGCATGCATTAGCTTGTTCATAGAGAAAGCACACAGCAATGGCACCCTTACACTGTCCTCTCACTCTCTCCTCTTCTACAAGTCTATATTCACTGTGTTAGTTCTAGGCTGAAGGTATGTACATAGGGGCCACACAGGGAAGAATTGATGTGGAGCTGCTCACACACTGAGGAAGGGTCATAACTCATTGGTAGAGCACATGCTGTGCATGGAGAAAGCTCCAGGTTCAGTACAGTCATTGTAGACAATTAATAAGAGAGATGGGACCAATGACAGCTTCCTATAGAACTACATCTCCTATGTTCCATGTGCCCAGATGGCCAAAACCAAGAGCTGGGAGATATTCCTAAAGACATATTCACAGTAACTTTGGCCAAACCCTGTTTAGAAGACAAAAGTTACATTGTAAGGTGCTTGCAAGAGGCGACAGGGAGGATTAGAACGATACCATGGCAATATTGCTCTATCATCAACCTGTGCTCTCTCTTGCTTGGCTTCACACATCTGTTACGTCTTTCCTCTTTGGCTATAATGACATAGACCCTTGTTAGTTCCCAAGAGAGGAAAGAGGCTAGGAAATATACCGAGAGATTGTGGACCAGACTAGAGGAACAGAAAGGAGGAAGACAACTCATCTACATCCTGAAAGCCAGAAAGACATGTGGATGTCCAATAGAAAAAGGCTATATAGCCTGAAAGGTCTGGGGTATTTAAGTGTTCAAGATTTAAAGATCCAGAAGGATAAGCCATGTTGGCCTGTTGTAACAAAAAGCTAACAAAAACAAAGTAGTATAAGTGAGTGTCTTGTGTTAGTATACAAGATCCATATCTGACTTTGGGGCCACAATAAAACAGCTACCCTTTGAGAAATCACAAGTCTTCTATGGTTTTTCTACAGTGTTGTTCCCCAATGCTTTCTTTTGCATCTCTTAACTTTAAAATCACAACATGCAACAGAAACAAGCAAAGAAATTTGTGCTTACACCTATAGGTGGTGCAATTTCTCATCCTTCCATTAATTCAGTAAGTTGTTAGAAGTGGAGAGAAACAGAGGTGGGTGCAAGTTGCGGTATCAGAAAACACCTGGTTTTTTCACTTTTATTTGAGACACAACAAATGTCTTTGCTCAGCTTTTTAACATGCAACGTTCTTCTGCATTGGAGAAATGCACCTTCTAAAACGAGGCAGTGTGCTTAATTGGAAAGCTCCTGAATCAAACACTCAACAGGCAAAGAAGTCTATTGTTCTATCAGTCAAACACAGAAAGAGGACAAGAACAAACGACAGTTCTTAAAAGTTCCACTAAATTGCTTGGAACACTTAAGACACTTGGGTTTTATGGATGCATTTGCTAGCAATGACCCTTGTGCTCCCTGTAACATGCAAGTCGTCTCCCCCAGTACCTGGTAGGATGTACAGTGCTCTTAACTACAGTGGGATTAGGTATTCTTGCCACTATAGAATGGGTATTCACAGTACGTAAGGCAGGGATAGGTTCACTTTAAAAAAATAGCCAAGGGAAGGAAAATGCACAAGAAGAGAGAGAGAAGAGAATAGCATTAAGAAAAAACATACAATTTGAACCACGTAAACAAACCGATAGTAATTCCCCCCATTTAAAAAAATTGGACATTTTAAAAAATAAAACTGCATTGTTGATCCAAAATATATTTGAAAGAAGATGGTCAAGGACATCCTGATTTTCTATAAAACTGAATCATTTTCATATGCATTTTACTTTAAAAAAAATAAAAAATAAAAATCTTGGCTGCAGGGCAGCAACACTGGTGCTCTGAAAGAAAGTTACAAGGTATACAAAAGCACTGGATATTATTAATTAATGTGATGATGCACAGGTCTAGAAGTCTTCTAGATTTCTAGTAAGATTCAGCAGCTTAATTGTGCAGGGCTCAAGGCAAGAAATCTGTTTCACTTGGCTTATAAGCCAGAACTGCAATTAACTCCTCCCTTACCATCTTTCATCTATTGCTTCATAAGCTTATATTGCTCATGCATTTTGCGTTGCTCCATTATCCCTTGCCTCCAAAAGCAGCTAGAAAGACATTCCCTCTGGCATACATTTCTCAAGGAAGCTATTCCTTAGCAACAAGCCTTTTTCCTTATTACCAAGCCATAGGCACTTAATGAATGGGAATTTAGAGCTCCGTTAAAAAACACACAACCCAGTGGAATAGCAGACCTAACACATTTCCAAGACTTACGTAGCTGCAATGACCACTTCTTCGGTGGTAATGGGCTGCGTGCGTGACCTATCCTGCATTCGCCTTAGCCTTCTTTCCACCGCAGAATTCCTTGAATGTGGCTTCGGAAAACTCTTCCCGTCAAACGACTTTTCCATTTCCTAGAACCAGATGCACACCAGAACTAACAGGTTAACAGAAAGGAAGACTCCCAAATCAAGTGGGTGATAGGGTTGTCGCTCAGTTCAGAAGAGGGTTGTACCGTGGAACAAAGGAAGCTGCCGTATATTGAGTCTGCCGTTTGGCCCATCTGCCATTGGGTCCAACTAGCTCAGGATAATCAGTGCTGAATGGCAGCAACTCTCTAAGGTTTCAGACAGAGGTCTCTCCCAGTCCTCCCTGGAGATGCAATGGATTGCATTTGGGACCTTCTGAACACAAAGCAGATGCTCTACCACCTTCTGTGGCACCTATGCGCCAACTCCCAATGGCCACACTGGCTGGGGAATTGATGGGGGTTGAGCAATGCCTGGATGGCCATAGCTTCCCCATCCCAGCCCACTCGCTCATTTGCCTCCTACACACTTGTAGCCCAACTCCTTATAGTGCAACACATGAAGCTGCTTTACACTGCCCTCAAGCCAGTGTGGGCATCTAGCTCCATATTGTCCACATTGACTAGCAGTGGCTGTTCAGGGGTCTCTGCCAGCCCTGCCTGAAGACTGAACCTGGGACACTCTGCACGCAAAGCTCTGACACTGAGGTGTGTCCCTTCTGCAGACTTAACTGGTGAGGGAAGACAAGGAGGACACTTACCCTGAATAGCAACCTCTTTGCCGCAACACTCAGCTTGGCTCGCTCGTCCACTTTCTCCTCATCTACAGATAATAAAGAAGATTACATGACATGACATATCTTTAGATAAATCCAAGAGATTCTCAATTTTTTTTAAAGAAACACACACACATGTAAATAACACAGGAACACAACTGGCAAAAAGGTACATCAAGAAAGTGAAGGCCTGTTTGGTTCTGGGCAAGACAGTAACATCGCTTTTTAATGAGCATCTGAGCTGCAGAATGTTATATAGTTCAATTTTAAGATAGTCAGAGAATTGCTCTTTCCTGGCAGTTGTAAGGTAACACACCAGGGTGAAGAGGGTTGAAGGACATCATATCCACAATTTTCAGTCAAAAGAGGTTATATTCTGGTATTTGTTTGTCATTTATGCTGAAGATCATGTAACTACTTGCTTCCTAGCCAGAAGATCTGAAGACCTCCCTTGTGACCCAGCAAACCTGCTTATTTATCCACTCCCTTGTAACACTGCCTTCATTTATTCTCCCTTCTCATTGCCTCTTTTTGTGCTGTTATCTAGATTGTAAGCCCCTCTGGGCAGGGACTCATTTCACTTCTGAGGCTGAGGGGAAGTCAAATTTGGTCAAGGTGTAACTAGCCTGCCACTAAAGGCTGATAGGTAAAACATGAAAATTTACCCATAAAAGAGCATGGCGAGAAAAAAATCTTACCTTCAGGAGCTGGCATTTCTGGACTGAATACAGACCTATGGGTTTTACAAAAGAAAATATAAGTATGAGTTGGAAATAAAAATTGTAGAAAAAAATCCCTAAGCCTAATCTTGTTCAAGAGGGACAGCAAATAGGTTGCAAATGGGGAAAAAGGGTTTTTCAAGTTACAATAGTGTTTCCTTTACAATGACCCTTAAAAAGCAAGAAGGCAAGCAATGCCAGCCAGGTGTAAGTTGCATGAAGGAGAAAGATGTCAACTAAAATAAAAATAAAAACAGACAGAACTTCAAATATTCTGCCAATTGTTACACACAGCACTGACCCTTTCACCTTAAAACATATAAGTAAATGTATTTCTGCTCAGAGTTGTGTGATAAACAGCCTTTAGAGTAAATATTGAATTTTTATTTCAAAAATTAAAAATAGCCACCTTGAACTACATTGCCACCTTATCTGAATTAATATTTGTGTTGAGTTGCATTTTTTCCAAACACTACTTTTATTACTGCCAGCTGTCATTCTAAATAACGCTGCTCCAGTGCGCTGTGCCATACAAATGCCTACCTATCTGTTTCCTTTCGCTCTGCTGAAGTTATAGGTTGAGTCCTAAATCTCTCGGAAGTCTTTCTACTTTCCCCAGGAGAAAAATAGCGCCTTGGCCTCCGTGACCCTCTTTCGTGTTCAGCACTGGCAGACAAATCAGTACCTGATGTTGGCATCTCAAACTGAGATTCACTTTTTTTTTTAACCACATCAGAAAGTGCAAAGAAAGGAAACAAAGAATTAGGATGGGGAAAGAGGGAAGGGAGAAAGAGAAAGAGAGGTGAAGGACAAATATAAAGCATCCCACCAAATCAGTCCATTATCAATCACTCTGCATGCTCCTGGAAAACCATGCATAGAAAAGTACAAAGTCATTCCATTCCAGCTGCCCCAACATCAGAACTTGCACTAAGCAAGCAGAAGCACAAACGAACAAGAGAAGTCAGGACAACTCCACCTCCAAGACACACTAGATGGGAATTGACTCGTGTGTTTGAAGTGCTGCAGAACGCAACTGATGTTGAGTTTGGGGGTGCCATTTTATGCCAAGGACGTGCAAGTGTCACACCAAGTTAAAAAAATATATACACATATATATTCAGAAACGTCACCTACAGTTCAGGTTTCTTGCAGGCATTGGCAGTTTCCAAAAAGGCATTACGGAGTTGGGCAACAGAGACTTTTGTGTCAACCATGGCAATCTCACCATTGGGGATCTTGGCTTCAGTGCTCTGAAACTCCATTGCATTCTTTGCAACATGCTCCTTACTTTTAAAAACTTCTAATTTAGGCGAACCGCTATAATCAGAAAATGAGCGAGTAAGGAGCTTATGCTTCACTGGAGTCTCTTCCCGAGCCTGAACTTTCCCTTTAGCACTCTGTAGGTACACAACTCTTTCGCTCCTCTCAACGTTCTCCTGAGTCTTCTTCGCCTGAGGTCCAGGCATCCATTGCATACATCGCTCCAGCTCTTTCTCAGGTTCCACGTTCCTTGGCTGGCCAATTGCCAGTTTCTCAAATTCATCTCCTCTGCTCAATCTACGATTCTCTGAAGTCAGAGTTGGCTGCCTTTCCTTCTCTGCCTCCAAACTGGAGTAAGTGAGCTTCGATGACGATCCATGATTCTGAGGCAAGTCACTTCTTTCATCATCCATCTTCGCATCTTCTGGGAATCTGGTTATGAACGCTACATTTGCCGGCCCAGGAAGGTTATGAACGGGGCTGCTTTCTGGTTCTTCGGCTGCCACCTGTTTAGCTATATGAGCGATTCCAGCAGGCTGAACATAGCCATGTGTTGGTTGGCAGGCCAAGCCAAGAGGCTGATTGGCAACCCTATGGAAAGCAGACGTTTCTGACTGAAGAGGCACGAAATTAGCAGGCACTGGGCGAAACTTTCTTTGAGTCATAGTGTCTGCTGGAAGTTCAGGGCTTGAACGGGCACTTTCCTCTTTCACCAGTTTCTCTCTAACTTTTACTCTTTAAGAAAGAAAAATGGATTAAAAAAATGTGGGACAGTTGTAACTAAGCCAGAGAGGAGGGGGGGAAACACATGCACCTAGTTTGGGGAAATCCAGCAACATCAAGTTTTAAGCATCAAATTAAACTAGACTAAACTAGTGTGGGAAATCTGAGAACCTTCCTAACAAGTGCCCTTTGCCCAATCTGATGTCAGAGGGGATCAAGACATGGATTTCAGCAAAGTCATTTTTCTGTCCACTTCTATTTTCGTGCGTTGTGCTGAACAATTTAGTCAGCTGTGTTCAATCTGCTGATGAGGAAATGTAATTAAGTATGCCCAAATGGAGAATAAATAGAATTTGGGTTTTCGTCTAACTACTTATATCACTAAAAAATATTCCAAAAAATAACAACACTGGCACTTGTCCACCTTTACAGGGGAAAAAGAAAAAAAATGGGTGGCTCCCTTAACATGTTTCTTTTGTTAAAAAAAAAAAAAATCAGCTGAGAACACATTATAAGAAAAACATGTAGAAAAAAGAAAAATACTCCATTTGAATTATAACCAGTGAGAAAATGTTCTAAACAGAGATGGAGAGCAGAGGCAACTGAATCTTGGCACGTAACCTGAGAGCCAATACTTTTAGATATTTGTTTTATTTGTGAAAGACTCATGCCTCTACCTTTGCAAAATGCACAAGAAGTGTGAAACAGAAAAAGGGAGGCTCCTGCTTATGTATGTTTTGCTGAAATATGCAGCAATTTGAAAGTGTGCGCACCATGAAGGGGGGAGACTATATTTTATACTCTGCAACCTATACCTTAGAACAAAATATATCCTAAGCAGAGGATCTGAGAAAGAAATTCAAGTGTAAAACAAGCCGTGATCACCTGTCCAGGAACCACACATTTGCTCATTCACAGTAAGTTAAGTTTTGGTTTAGTGTTGTGTGCAAACAAGGTATATATGTTAGAGAAAAAGAAGTGGAGCGTACAACTGATACCAAACTCCTTGTTGGATAGGGCCTCTCAATCATAGCTGAGCCTATTCTATATAACATTTATCACATTACCTTTTTAAAGGAACTGTGACTAATAGCAAGTGTTCATACACCACATTATTAGCAAACCAAGTTCTCGTTTAAAGTATGTTGCACAGCACTAAACAATCAGGATTTTGCTATAGCCTGTTTTTAACCACCGGATTTAGGAATACTTCCTTGTCTGCTCACTTGAGACCCACTTTTTGGAAGGACAACTCATCCCTTTATGAGAACTACTTTATGTGAACATGCAAGCTGCTCACAGCTCCAAAGACAAGCTAATGTATTAACTATACACTTTTTTGTATCTTCACATTCAGGGAAACCACTCAGTAAGGGACAAAAGTTTCTGCATTCAGTGCTTGCAACATTTCACAGGCTAGTATTCTGTTGCACTTCAGATTGCAAGGCAGGAGAAACATGTTAATGACAGGCCAAAAGGCAAGACCTGAGTTTAGCCAGTGCCACCATGTTTACACCTGTGGAGCAAACATTAAGGGCATTTTGAGTGCTTCCTACCAGAACATCAATTAGTTGTAAGTGACAAAAAGGAAGACGCAGAAATTGTCCGGGGGGTGGGGAGGTGGGAGAGAGGGCAGGGGCAGAAGGAAAGTTTCATTAGAGCAGAAATTAAAAACAGAAATTGAATATATATTTTTTAATCCACTGCCATTAAAGGGTGCCAACGACATTTGTTAAAATGATAGTGGGGGAAGGAAAAGGAGAAAGGAAGTTAACAGTCCAAATTATTATTATTTAAGCCACACAGCTGCATGGTAGGATACCTGGAGGGCCAGCTGATAAGTGAAGGTGTATCCCCATCCGAATCTTTCTGAAGAAACCAATCAGGTTTTGTTTTCCCTGCACTACTATAGAAAATAGAGCTTCAGAATTTTTTTCTGGCAATACGTCAATGCATGCACACACAATCCTCCTGTTTCCCCCCAATTCCTTAAACAATTTCTTCATTATTCACTGAAGGTATTTGGCTTATAAATGTAAGAGGCAGGCTTGTAGCTTTAGAATAGCTGCGTGTGAATGCAATTAGGAACATATCCACAATATGCACAGAAAAAGCTAAACCTCTCTTGAGACAAATATGCTCTCAATATAGACTGCTACTACACCCAGATGTGGGTTTTTTTTTTGGGTTTTTGTAGCTACACATTCAAATCATTTTTCTTCTGGTTCGATACTTAATGCAAGAAAATATTCCTAAGAAACGAAAGTGTAACATGGTCAAATTAACAAATGATGCATTGTCATAATAAAATTAGTTTAGACCTGCTTTTTGTTTGTTTAAAGAGAAGTTTGTCCTGAATTTTCATTTTAAATGTAGGGTGAGAAGTTATATTGAGATAAAAGGGAAAGTTATAAAGAGATTAAAAAAGAAGTCAAATAAACCTTTTAAAAAGGAATTTCATTGAAACATCTATTCTGATGCCTCACCCCATCTTATAACGTCTCTCGGTTCAATGTTTTTTATTTGTATTTTTTCAAAATAAATGAACTTGTTCATAGGCTTTGAAGAACCTGGACCTGGTAAGCCAGATTCAGAAGCCACTTACCACAGTTCCTGTTTTAGATGTAACAGGAAGCTATTCTGAACTGGCTTCCTAGTCTGTTTGCTCATGTGAAAGGAAAAAGCAAAGTGACTGCAGGTTCAAGCAGTTTGGGCAAATCCTGGTTTATAAAGCCAGGATTTGATTGCATGAACAATGCCTTAGTCCTTCATCACTTAAATGAAAGCGGTGAGAGAAGTACAATAAATCAATATTTAGTGGTAATGATTGAAAACTGCAAGATTTTATTAAAATGCACACATTAAAACCCTAGCATCACCTTGAAAATTTGCTACTTCAGACCAGGCTCTTGGAATAAATACTCGTTTCTGACACTGGTGAAAGGCAGGTTGAGTCAATATTCAAAGTCAGCCACAAACTGCACCAAAAAACTAGGGGGGGAAAGGGGGGAAGCAATGACATTGGCACCTTTCCCCAAAATCAGCATTCCTAGCCCAAGAAGCTGCCAGGATCTAGATAGGTATGGAAGCTAGAGAGTTTGATGCCAGAGTGAACTAGCTTAATCTTTATCACAGAGGAGCTTTAGCTAGAGTCAGAGTGACCTGACATGTAGCCCAAAATGGAAAGAATGAGGAAGCTGGCAGCATTAATCCCAATGAGAGAGACCTGGTCCAGATCTGCTTAATGTACTCTGCTATTTTGATCTATGCTAAAGCTCCAGAATATAAAAGCATACTTTAACTTGAAATAGTGAGTACAGTTTCTATGTATGCATATGCACACGTGTGGACATGCATATGCATGCACACACATGTACACTTTTTAGAAGAATGTGTGCAAAAGAAGCAGGTGCAATGCAAAGATCTAAAGATAAGGAAATACTGGGAGTGAGTTTAACACACATATTCTCTGGGCCCAAAAGGCAAAAATGAAATGGTATTTCAATAAGACTAAGTAAGTTCCATCTCTAACTACATTTCATTACTCTTATCTGTACCTGGAGTGATAGGATGGCTACCTCTTCCATGGTTTTCCCCTGCATTGTTCCCAACAATATGTTCACCTGTTTTGATTTTCAGGTCAACAGCAGGGAAAAGGGAAACATTGTTTTCCTCAAAGTCCAATTAAAGGTCCAAACATCTGCCTTTCTTTGGAAGGCATTTGCTGCCATTGTTGGCCCTATCTGCTGCTGTGCCCAATTAAAGGCCTTTTATGCTCAGTGATCGCAGTCAATCAGCGATCACATAGTAAAAATGAGGCTCATAATGCTATAGAACCAATCACGTTTGGTTCATGCTGATGTAGCCATGCTTCTTGAATAAGCAATCACTTTCCTCTGTTTTAACATAAGAGCAGCTCTCCAGAATTGGACCAAAGCCCAGTATAATCCAGCACCCCATTTCTCACATTGGCCAGGTGACACCCATGGGAAGGTCACATGCAAGGTACAAGAGCAACCGTTCATTAAAAAAGAAACCTGCAAGAAGAATTTTGGCGTATCCTTAATAAAAATCTCTACCCATATACAGAAGCTTGAACTGTTGGCTGAAATCCCTTGGAAGAACGCCCTTTACCCTGGATACTGATACTTTTAGTGTGGAAAAATAAGAAAGACAAGTTTATCAAAGGAAATACATGTTGGATAGGAAAGATCTTAGTTCTGTCTAAGATGGAGATGCAAAGAGCCATGATTGCTCTTTGAACTTTGCAGGAGAGAAACAAAGGAAAGATGCCTCCTCTCTCAAGGTGAGACTGAGAGGAGGGGGAAGTAGGATTTTAGGTCAGCAACCCTGGAGAATGCCAGTCTAGCGTCTCAACAGTTTAGGTCAAAAAGACAATCTGGGAAGCTTGGAGATTCCTCTATCTACTTTCTCCCCATGCAAATCCCATCAGCTTTAATGCAAGTTGAGTTGCTTCCAAAGGCTTCCAACAATACTTGAGTAGCTACATTACTGCATAATTGCATAAAATGTAAGTGACTCCATGGAAGCAACATTGGAGGAGGTGGTTAGTTAGCCCTGTCACCCCAGATACACACAAAGGGACCCTAAAACCCTGAAAAACCACCACAGACATACCGTATTTTTCGCTCTATAAGACGCACCAGACTACAAGACACACCTAGTTTTTGGAGGAGGAAAACAAGAAAAAAATATTCTGAATCTCAGAAGCCAGAACAGCAAGAGGGATCGCTGCACAGTGAAAGCAGCAATCCCTATTGCTGTTCTGGCTTCTGGGATAGCTGCGCAGCCTGCATTCGCTCTATAAGACGCACACACATTTCCCCTTATTTTTTAGGAGGAAAAAAGTGAGTCTTATAGAGCAAAAAATACGGTAATTACTTTCTCTTGGTACTTCACTGGTACAGAAATTTAGATAAATTGCATTGCAAGCAGAATAGGCAAAACAATGACCAATTAAGAGCCATCACTTTTACCTCATTTCTGAATACACAATAAAAATTAAATTCAAATAGGAAATGAATATTGGGCAACTGCAGAACAAGTTGGGAACTTAAAAGATTGCATTTGCCTGCCGCCAGTTTTAGGTCCCCATTGAACATGATGGGGCAAACACACAGCATTGAACAACTGGGCAAACACACAGCAATTCTTTCGCCGATGGCAAAGGTGGTATTTATAAAGCAACGTTTAAAAAAAAAATCTATAGAATTGGGAAGATTGCAGAACTCAACTATGAAACTATTTTTTATTCATGCAGCCATAATCTTCCCTTGTCTTTAAAAAGCTTCCCAAGGGGGCTTTCATTTAGTGGGCTGAGACAGGTTTCATTTGAATCTAGGACAGGAACATATATTGGAGGTTGGGTTGAGAGACAGACCTTATTATAATCTCTACAATGTAGAATTTGTTACAGCTTCCTTCCAATAAGTCTATGTATTTGAATGTGTGACACTGCGAGCTACTTTGGTCGTTCCCTTCTCAATTTTCAGTTTGGATTGATCTTTTTCTCATTGGTTTACAGTGTAACAAGGGCACCATTTGTGGTAGTTGGTCCTGATCAGCCAAGTTTGTTAATACACATGTAAAGCAATCAGCAGCTGCCTTCAAGCAACCTGTCTCTGCTTCAGCAGCAGCCTTTATCATCCAGTGTGGCTCAGCAGAGAGGCTTTGGCAACTGTGCTCACCTGCTGCCAGTCACAGGCCTTCTCCTTCTCTTTTTCCATCAAAGTCTGTCTTTGGGTTTAAAGTGCTCAGCAATCTTCTTCTCATTCATTCATTCATTCATTCTCTCTCTCTCTCATCACCATCAGTCAACATATTTGCCATGACAGATAGCTGTGGGGTTTTTATTGTGGTCTCTGTCCCATAATCTCTCTGAACGCTTCTTGAATATTGAGAGGGCTCGGACCCCTAAAAAAAGACATTGGGGGGGCGGACTTCTTTGGCTCCTAGGAGTTGTCGTGCCTGCATTCAGACATCCCAAACACCCCCACAAGCAGCCAGTTACGTGGGGCAGAGATACACACACACCTGCAACACCAGAACACAGTTTAGCTGTCCTTGATGTTACTGGGAGTGAGAAGGGAGAAAGGAGGACTTGGCTGCCATTTTTTTGGAGTTGGCCATGTACTTAATAAGGCATCATGTGCTATTGACGGTATATTGTTTGCAGACGGAAAAATGCAACTTGAAATCCTCACATTCACTCACTTCGAATTGATATGCGGATTGTCTGAAATTTACATTGGGTTTTATCTGTGGTAACTGGAGGGTCTGCAGAATATTTGTTCTCTCAAAATGTGTAAGTTCGTTTGTAAAGGTATTTGCCTTTTTAAAGACTCAAATGCTTTTCAGAATTCTTTCACTCAATCTGTCCCCTATTTCTGCACGGACCTCAAAGTTTTTGCAACTCAATCTGTACACCAGTACAACACCACCTGCTTTTCCTGGTTGATTTCAACCATTCTTTCAAAGGCTGTTCCAAACATACAATCTAATGCCATAAATTTTCCCTTCCCAAAATCCTGTATCCAATCTTATTCCTGCAACACTAGAAGTGCACTATATGTGTCACTGTACTAACTCACGCCTCTTGATGGGTAAACCTTGTGCTGCTTGCTTCCTACCCAGTTTTCCCCTTATTGCCAGTGTCACCTTCTAATATTAAGACAATGCGAAGTCCTTGGAGCAGGTACCATATATACCAACAGTTGCTGACACTCTACAAAACAGGAACAGCGCACTTACCCTAATCTGCTGTCGCTGAGGGAATGACTTGGTGAAGCTAGCTGCTTTGGTGAAGAAAGGGAAACCCTGTGAGTTTGCTTTGGCGAACTTGGCACTTCACTTAGGGAGGAGTCATGGCCGATATATGAGAAGGATGTGGAATTCTCTGATGCAGAGGGTAGATCGTGTCTGTTGCAACTAGGCTCTGGGGCTTCTCTCTCATTGTCCTCATTCATATGCAGTTTTTCCCTTTCTGGAGAACTTGCCCTCTCAAGCACATAATTTTCCTTTGACTCCAAAGAAGCATTCCTCATCTCCTTAGTCTCTGTTCTCACTGAGTACAGAGAACTATAATCTTTACTTTCATCCTCATTTTTCTCACTCTTTGGTACTCTCTTCTCAGCCACTTCTTGATCTTTCCTTGCCCTGGTGTATTTGGATAAATATTCCGAGTCCACATCCGAATCTATTGAAAGTCCGTATTTCTCAGCCAGCTGGCGCCGCCTCTCTGCCTTGTACCTAGCTATCCTTTCTGCTTTGGACTCGGGTCCCTGGGAATCCATGACTGAAGGGCTGTAAGAAGGTGGCTTTGTTTTTCCTCCACTGGATTCTGCTTGGTATCTTGATCTAGGCTGATTCTCTACTGATGAATCTGAAGTTTCTTCTTCATTTGATCTTCCTATAACAACACAGAATAATTATAACAGGAAGAAAGTTTCCCAGTTTCTCTCTTTTAAAGAAGTCCTACAAAGTTGTAAGTATTATCCTGACACTCATCCACTTCCCTATGACTTCCTTCCAGATGTCTTAGTATTCAACACAAGTTACAATTTTGAAGCAGACATTAAGGAATCTATGGGCAAGTCTTTGGGCTTTCTATTCCATTTCACTGTTTGCTAAAGAGAAAATGAAAAAATAGGCTAGGGTGATGGCTTGCAGAGCCTGTAAATAGCCTTTGCCTCTGTTCATGGTGTTTTGGGTTAGGGAGCTCCCCACAGTTTGGTTAAAAAATGTCCTGGGTAGGACTGTGCATATTTGTGCCCCTGTCCCAAGGTTCAGAAGCATTCCTAGGCTGGCCCATCAGTCCCTTGAGCCTTAAAAATTCCCCTTAGGGGCATCCCCTGGATGGCTCAGTTGGTTAGAGAATGGTAACACCATTCTGATAACACCAAGGTTGCTTGGGACAGATTCCTGCACTGCAAGAAGTTAGACTAGATCAGGCATCCCCAAACCTGGCCCTCCAGCTGTTCTGGGACTACAATTCCCATCACTCCTGACCACTGGTCCTGTTAGCTAGGGATGATGGGAGTTGTAGTCCTAAAACAGCTGGAGGGCCAAGTTTGGGGTGCCTGGACTAGATGGTCCTCAGGGTCCCTTCCAACTTTCAATATTTTGCTTATCTCTTTGTAAACAGCAGTTGGTGTCCAGGACTTGGGGCTAAAAACAGAGGAAGTTTAAGTCCAGTTCAGTTAAACAACCTTAATAGAGAGCAATGAAAATTAGGAGTAACTTTAAAACTTGCAACTACTGCCTGTTTCTTGAGTGTTTAACACAAATATTTGAAGTTACTCTTCAATTTCCAAACCAAGCTGTGGGGACTTCTCCCATTATTATACATCCTATCAAAATACAGTAGAATTGGTTATAAGCTGTGTCTTTTATTTCAATCATATTACTTTTTAAGTAGACTGCCCTGGGCTGATAAAATCCTAGATACATAGTGCAGCTGAGCATCCTCACTATTCATCGATTCTACAGATCCTTATGGTTAGCTATTTCTAAGCATCAGCTGCATTTAAAAACAAAAACAAAAAACCTAGTACAGAAGAACCTAATAGTCGATTGGGCAAAAATTTGACTAAGCCCCTCTTAAAGCCACCTACTTTTCTATGTGCTAGCACATAGTCCCATAGAATAAAGACCCTAAAAATGTTTAAGGTATTTTATACCAGTTGCCCTTTAAAACATAAAGGAAATACAAGGATTCTATAGCCAGGCAGAGCTCCTACTAGCCCAAATCTGCTACAATACTTGGTTAAGAACAGCACATATTACAAATATGTTTCTTACTGAAGTGAGGACTATATGGATCTGTTGCACGCATATATCTTGGTGTATCTTCTTCTAGCAAACGATGGGTAACCAATCCTGGACAGTTTTGCAAAAGGACGGGCTGAGTGTCATTTTCAATTCCCTCTAAACGCCTAGCTATCCTTTCTTTTCTGGGGAAGATGAAAGCAAGAGGTTATGCCAGAAATACCCCCAAAGAACTGGAAATCTATCCTAAGGAGAAATATAAAGGAAGATCTAGAATTTACCTTTTCATTTCCAAGGTATCCTGCCTGTTCGGTTCAAAGAGTTTTCTTAATTCGGAAACTGAAGCAAAACAAAACCCCATAAAATACTTATTAGAAATCTGAAACTATGCACTTTGTTAATGGAGTGGTTTGCAGTT
Source organism: Podarcis tiliguerta (assembly GCF_965153285.1). Classification (NCBI taxonomy): domain Eukaryota; kingdom Metazoa; phylum Chordata; class Lepidosauria; order Squamata; family Lacertidae; genus Podarcis; species Podarcis tiliguerta. The sequence goes on along the minus strand of NC_139545.1, from coordinate 40,662,896 downwards.
GTATTCTAGGTTAGTCATAAGCGTAGACCCATTGAAATTAATGCACAAGACTACTTGTAATATTACCCATTAATATTAATGGGCCTACTCTGAGAAGTCAGATACAACCTTTCGATTTTTACAATACGGTTATTAGCAAACAGAGGATTAAGAAAAATATTATGTAAAACTTTGGAAACCAGTAGAATACCAACATTATTCTCATTCCTGTTCAGGATGTTTCTCAACCATGCATAATCATAAAACAACTTTTGGTAGAGGTGAGCCAGCTCATGCTATGCAGCTACTTCCCTGATCTTAAGAGCTTCTCTTTTGAAGTTACTAGAATTCTGTGTTCCTTCAAGCAGCAGACACTCATATGTATTTTTTTGAAATTCATACTTCATGCTCAGTGGAGAAGCCATTATAAAGAAGGAGGCAGGAGCTCTTGCTTCAAAGGTACATTAATTCTACAAGCCACAACGGTTTTGCAGTCTGCTAGCAAGCAGCAGCACTCCACAATCAAGGTGCCACCACTGAAAAGTCAGTGTTTCAGTCACAACCCATCTCACATCTGCAAAAGGGGGGATCAGGAGCAGGGCATATAAGCCAAATGTAGGCAGTGGTGGAGCTTTATGCTCTGGCACTGGGGGTGGAGAGCAGGCAGGGGTGTGGCGCCCACAAGGAAGTAGAGCACATCCTGGGGGTGTGGTGCATCGCCTGTGGGAGCGTGGCGCCCAGCGCGTGGGGGGGGGGGTGCAGCTGCGATTGCACCTCACCAGGATCGGGGGGGGGGGTGATGCGCTCCCCCACCCCCCTCTTCCTCCGCCAGTGAATGTGGGCCAATGAACTTAAGGTAATAGTTGTTGTTGTTGTTATCATCTAGTTTTTAGTCATTTTGCAACAGTGTAAATAAAAACAACAAAATAAAAACACCCCAAGAGGAAATAAAAGTTTGCATACAAAGTGGCAGCTGCTTTTGACATCATGGTTTGCACAGCTATGTTCATTCAGGCTCTATCCAAAATCGGCAGGATCAGAGCAAAATCAGAAGCTGGTAAGTCGGGAGGAACACTGGGTCCAGAGCTTGGGGAGGGGGAATCTTGTGGGTCATGAGTGGCGCAAACTGCATGGCTTTCGCTCGCTTTTCACTCCCCAGCCCTGGTTAATTGACAGAACAATTTTACTGCTTGAACCACTAATGCACTGTATGTTTGGCAACTCTAAAGCTGACTACAGCACAGCTTTTTAAGGGGGCCTTTGGAGAGTTATGCAGTCATTTCCCTTCAGGCCACAATTTTTAGGTACGTGTTTAAGAGCCGAGGACCTAAGCCACATAAATAACACCTACGCATAGCCAACTCTTATTTAGGTGCAGGCCTAAGAGCATAAACTTCTTTTTATTGCCATCAATGGACCGTCACCGTGGTTAACATATGAACTGCAAGTCGCCACTTTGCTGAAGCAAAACCCTGAAGAGTTTATTTGCAAGTGAGACCTGCAGCAAAATGCCTCCACACTCCGTAAGAAATGTTCCTGTTCAGGCCCCCAGGCAGCTTGGAACAGGAGATTTGTACCGTAGTCCCATTTAAGCCTTGCAGGGGAGGGAAGGTGAAGGAAACCAAATAGGATTCTCTCCTTTCCCACAGTGCAGTGCTGGATGGTCCGTATCCCAGGTTAATAGCCAGCTGAGAGGTTAAAACCCTGCAATCTCAACTCTGCAATTGATGCAATGGTCTTCCTCAGGTGTCAGCAGCATCCTGGGTTGTGCTGCTGTTTTGCAGGCCTAAGTGAAAGCTATGGGCTTGTGGAGTATCTCCCCAACACCTTCTCAAGCTAGACCCGAGATAAAAATAGCACAGACCTAGCCTGTGCAGCATCACACTTTTTCCACACTTGAGATTCCAGACAGTTATATCAATTACATAGGTTAACACATGACTGGAGGCTCTCCTGAGGCAACTTCGTCCCCATCCCCCTTTAAAGTGACCTGACAGGTAGCCCTGCTAACATGAAGTTCCTCTAGATCAGGAGTGGGGGAACCTGGGGCCATGCAGATGTTGATGGTCTACCACTCCCTACAATCCCTGACCTTTGACCGGGAAATTGCAGAATGCACAAAAAGTAAACATTTCCTACAAAAGGGACACAAATCTGGGAGGGGCGGGTGCTGAAGTGTCCAACAATATCTGGAGGGCCACAGGTTCGCTTCCACCCCATCCTATATGCTGTATAGAAGTAAAATTCACATTCACCTAGGTTTAAAAGTATTTTTCCCCCACAGATACTAGTAAATCCCTGGGGGCGGGGGGAAATGGTCAGTTAAATTTTGCTTTTCCTATACGTCCTGTAATGCATGTATCATCAGTGCAAGACACCTGCATGCTCACTCTTTTCATGATCCCATTGAGAGGTATACAATTTCACACAGACGTGCTGGGCCAGTCTGAACGTCAGCATAAACTTTTGACCATTGAAGGATACAGCTGGGCTGTTCAAGCTATCTCAGCACAGCTGAGAGGTACAGAACAGGTAGAGAAAGCAGCGTTTTAAAGATGAGTGATCCGACATGCATTTGCAACCAGCTTTGCTTTAAGTCACTTAGTCCCAAGGATTTTATACAGATCATGTAAGTGACAACCCTTCTCCCATAAGAGGAATCACAGACTTTAGAATCTATTTTTAAATGTTGCACAGGGCACTTAAAACTGGGTTATTTTGCAATAGATTGCATTATAAATCTTAATTTTGAAAGCTATATATGGTGGGGGGAGGTGTTTTTACACAAGGCAACAGTTACATTTTAGCAGGTTAAATATGCATCTGCCAAGAGTGTCTTAAGATATACTCCAATGGCAATTTAAAAACAAGCAAAGGAAGAAATATCTTTGTCTCTCCAATTATATTTGTGTGTGTCAAACAGCTTTAAATTTCAGGAAGGAACAGTCTTCCCTATCACACTAACAAATGTCCCACATTATGGCAAAAACTCTCTCAGGCAAGATAAAGGATCCAGTTAGATACTAGCCATGTGACAGTAATGCACAGTCTATTTTAAGAGCAAAATTGAAAGCCTTTTGCAGTTTCTATCACAAGGGGAAGACACAGGCATGTCCAAATCAAGACTTTGAGAATTTTGCATCGCCATTTTAAAAATAAAAAAAAATACCTAATTCCCAGATCAATTTCATGTAAGCAAAGGTACTTATTTCTTTCTGCACCACTCTGGAACTATTTCATGATGCTAGGGCGGTGTTCTTCCAGTTTGGGTCCCCAGAAGTTGTTTGACTACAACTCCCATCATTTCCAGCTATCTTAGCCAATGGTCAGGGATGGTGGGAGTTGTAGACTAACAACATGTGGAGACCCAAGGTTGAAGAACACTGCGCACGGGGATGATATTGGAAATAACATAGGATTGGAAGGGAGTGGGGAAGTTTTGTGATAGAATGGCTGAGCTCGAGGCAAGGACAATGGGGTCAGAAAAGAGACTTAAACAGAAAAGACTTAAACAGAGAGCCTTGGAGAATGGTCTCTGCCTTCTTCTGCAGTATGCAGCTCATTTAGAGTTATCTGGAGTTACTCCTCTGCAAGAGCTCTCCTAGTGCAGCTGCTCTGTGCTTGCCACCCTCTGTTCAGTCTAAAATGAGCAGTTTTTCTTTGGAGATCTAAGTCTTCCATTAGGAAGATTCCATTAGTTGATTCTAGGTAAAGGCAGTTAGGGATGGAGGCCTGAACTAACCATTCACATAATGCTCTGTGTTTTTGAGGGGTCCACAATGGGAGGGAGGCTTGCTAAGGGCATCTTGCCCCAGGACCCTACAAGATCTGGAGATGGCACTGAACTTTATGTTCCCGGTTCCTTTTTGAGGGAAGAGGGAGGTGAATGACCATTGCTGGGAGATTTCGCACACCATGATAAAAGTTGAAGGTTCATTGTTGGCATGTCAGAATTTTGCAAGGAGTAGAACTATTATCCCAGAACAAACCCTCTGCTTTCAGCATGCCTCTTTCAGGAACGGGGGGAAAAGTTGTTTACAAAGAAAGCTTGTCTATGGCAATCTTTCAAAGCAACGTTCTAAAAGGCCACTATACAAGAAAACACAATTCTGTACCTACCTTTTGGCAGCACTGCTAAAAGGTTGGCATCGATATCCTTAGTGCTGTTTGCAAGCTCTTCTTTATCCTCAAATGAAAACTCTTTCTGAAAACTGTAGCATCGACAACGTTACGTTTAACAAAGGTGTGGAAGACTTCGCTATTAATCAAGTTATGCTACGGCATATAGGCAGTTTTCCCCCCTTACTGGAAGCATGAGTGCCTTAGCTAAAGAGTACTTGGACAGCCCATGGCATCGGTCTATCATCCTCGATGATAATACTACATATTATGCCATATCCTCATTGGTTCTTCTGGTCCTTTGTTTATTAGTGTGGGAGTTCATGCCTGTGCTGTGGAAAATATACTAATCTCACAAACTCTCTTTTGTTCTTCTGGCTACAGTTTATTACTATTGTTATTCTCAGTCTAGACCAGCCTTCCCCTGATGTGCACTCCAGATGTTGTTAGTATCCAACAGCCCCATGCTGCATGCCCAGTGTTCAGCAATGGTAAGTGTTGTAACTCAGAAACATCTAGAGGGCACCAGGTTGTGGAAGGTTGGTCTATGTCTTGACTCCTACCCCGACTATTGCCCTCCATAATCCGAAATTCTCTAGTCATTCACTAATCGTAGAGATTACAAATGCAGCATCTATCCATATTTTCTTGGTTTCGATCTACAACTCCTGGGTGCGCTGCAAGCTCATGCCATTTACAGGAATATCTTCATGCTATTTTTGCACAACACACACACACTTCCCTTCGAAGCTACTGATGCCTACAAGAGCTCATATCTGCTCCTGCACACCAGGTGCTTAGAATGTGTGCTGTGATACTCCTCCAATTCTGAAACATCACTGTTTTCTCATTTGTTTTTAGGTGTATTACCTTTAACGATCTACTTATATTTTTTCTGTCAATATATCTTTTTCTGCAACTGAATTTAAGGGAGGAAAGCTTTCTAGTTGTTGTCATTGCCATATAATTGGGAGTCATAAACTCTTGTTGCTCTACTGAAAATCACCCAAAGATCTACCAGTACATCCCAAACAACTTTCTACCCACTCCTATTCTAGCCAATATGACTTGTAAAGCTCACATTGTACTAGTGGTAGGATAGGCTAGATTTCTGACTTAATAATCTATGGCAGGCCTGAAGAGCTACATTTCTTCATTTTTCTTGAATTTCCTCTCTCTCCTGGCACGAATTAGAGAGGTGGCCTTTGCCCACTTTTATCCCCTGTCAATCTGTTGCAAGAGATCCAGATACTTTACAGAAGACAGGCAATATCCATTTCCTGCTTCTTCAACTTCAAAATATCTTGTGAACATAGCTCATTAAAATGATCATGATAATAAAGTACCACAGCTTACAGTTCCTAACTTTTCCTTTAAAAGAAGAAGAAAAAGACTGCAAATGTTTCCATGGTTGTTTGGGATTTGAAAGATACTCATAAAAAGCACAGCTCAAAGAACTAGGCTTTCTAATCTTCCAATTATTTAGAGTTTTAAAACTAGGTAATGTTAAACAAACTGCTAAGCTATCTGACTGAGCTCCTGTTACATGGGCTGAGAATAATTTTGGGCAAAGAGGGCATGTTTTAAGATGAAAAGGATAAGAAGGACTGCTCTCTGCTTCCGTGACATACAGTCTTTGAATATCTGTCCTATTAACCTAATTACCATTCCCAACAATCAGCAACACCATTAACTCAAACCCCAAGGAAAATGGCATTTAGTCATTATGGCTCATTATACTGCACACCCAAAGATGCCATAACCTTGAACTCCTTCATGGAAAAGGCAGCAAAACATAACCATTCCTTTTAAAACACAGACTAGCATACATACGTCAGCTCTCTTAATTTCAGTTCCTCTATTGCTCTTTATATATAGAGGGACCACAGCTCAGTAGGTGGGAGACATAACTCAGCAGCAGAACATGGAGTTTGCAAGGAAAAGGTTTCAGGTTCAGTCCCTGGTATATCCAATTGAAAGGGCTGGGAGATGGGATCACTATCTGAGATTCTTGAGAGCCACACCTGTGGTGTGACTTGGCATAAGGCAGCTAAGTGGGCCTGGGCAGAGCAGAAGCTTTCATAGCAACCAAGGGAGGACCACCCAGTATTTGCATGTACTGTACATACATGTCATGACAGTAGTAACCGCAAAAGATAGGTACTTGGTTTCTTTCCTGCCTCTCCTGCTTTTGGCTGGAGTTCCGTTTATTGCTCAAGAAGGCTCCTTCAAGACCCAAGCCTGCTCTATTCCAAAAAAAAAGCATGATATGGACCTTTTTTTTTTTTTTTTAGGACAAAGACTAAAAGATTGGTTTATACAACCACTTTCTTAATTTCTAGGGTGAATCTGTATGGATGATTAGTGCAGCGCACATAGATTTAAATACGCAGTCACTTCTGATATCTCCAAATGTATGTTCAGAGGGGTGAAAGGTTAAAAAAAAAAAAAGGTAAAGGACCCCTTGATAGTTAAGTTCAGTTAAAGGCGGCTATGGGGTTGTGGCGCTCATCTCATTTTCAAGCCGAGGGAGCCAGTGTTTGTCCACAGACAGCTTTCCGGGTCATGTGGCCAGCATGACTAAACCGCTTCTGGCGCAATGGAACACCGTGACGGAAACCAGAGTGCATAGAAATGCTGTTTACCTTCCCACCACAGCAGCACCTATTTATCCACGTGTACTAGTGTGCTTTCAAACTGCTAGGTTGGCAGGAGTTGGGGCAGAGCAACGGGAGCTCACTCCATCACAGGGATTCGAACTGCCAACCTTCTGATCAGCAAGCCCAAGAGGCTCAGTGGTTTAGACCACAGTGCCACCTGCTTTGTTTGTGGCACCTTAAAGATGAACAGTTTTATTGTGACATATGTTTTCATGGGTTAGCAACCTTCTTTTAGGTGCATGAAATGTTACCTTCAGTTGTGAGGCACACGCTCATGCGTGCGCACACACACACACACAGATATACAGGAGGTGTCAACAGTGGAGTCACAAGACCATGAATTACCAAGTACAGGAGGGCTGTGACATTTCAATTTGAACTTTGAACAGAAACCTCACAGACCTCCTTGTTCCTCTTACATTTCATAGCTTTTGGCTCCACTCTTAGTTTCCCCCCCTGCCAGCTGAGAATAACATTTCAAGCATCTGACAGAGTGGGCCCTGCCCCATAAAATACTATGGGCTGGTTTGCATAGCCAGTAAGCCATGGTTTATGGCTTACCATGAAATAGCAGCATGTTAGTTCTTGCTGCTGAATTGCTCTGCCTGACCTGGAGCCAGGAACAACAAACCACAAACCTTGCCTTGACATTACATCCTTGCCAACACTTGCACTCTGTTTTCTCCAAAGAAACTACAGGCAGAAGCCAAGGTTTGTTCTTGACTTGCTGCTAATGGAAGAGAAACTGATCATGAGTGATGGTTCACACACAACAGTAATCACAGATAGTTTGTTCCTCCTGGCTCCAGGCAGTGTGGAGCAAACAGAGGTGATTCAACAATATCCAGACTAAACTATAAACCAGGGTTAACTAGGCATGAACTAGCCCAAAATACCTGCTAGTGTCCAAGGTGTCAAAGGACTCTTTGTTGTTCTGCTATATAAATACTACAATGATGAAGATTAAGCCAAGTGTTGTTCTTTGCTTTCACCAGAGACTAGTCAGTTACACCTAAGAACTGTTAAGAGAGTTTTATTTGTTTGTTTGTTTACCTTAGTGTCCTCCTCCTTTGGAGTAATCTTGGAGTCTTATACCTGACCAAATTTTCTTTGTCAAAATCTGGAACAAAGAAAGGAAATTATATCACATCAGCAAAAGGTTTAATGGGAGAGGGGAAAAACACCAGTGCTTTAATAGTCTAACCTTCCACTTTGAGCCAAACAAATCAATTATGGTGAAAGCAAACAATGCTGGGGAGAGAGAATAATAACAGAACACTATGACTTAGAACTATGAGCAGAGGACAGGGCCAGTAGCTTTCACGTTAGCACTCTGGGTAAATTTGTTATACTGTAGTTAACATAAGTTCCACAGTGGCCCACATCATGGTGAACCAAACTGCCACTTGACATGAATAAGCATGCTGCTCACATCATTCCCGCCATGTAGTTTCTGCATTAAACATGGAAAACATTACACACAGGGTTTTTAGCTAAATATACATTTTGGTGATCTCTGATCCAGACTTACAAGGCATGTTCACATTAAAAACAGGTTTACCATTCATACTTCACATTTGCAGCATAAAATACAAAATAATGGTGCAATTACAGTAGTTGTTTCTACTGTTTAAAGATTGGATTAGCCTGAGTGGGAAGTGCAGGAACCACCGCACAAAAGTAGGATGCAGGAATTTTGTGGTGAGAACCTGCTCTGGACTCCCCCTCCTCCCATGCAAGAAAATTGCAGAGGGATTTGGCAACAGTACCATCTTTGGAGTCTGCTCCATATCTTGACTCGAAGAAGAAGAAGAAGAAGAAGAAGAAGAAGAGGAGGAGGAGGAGGAGTTGGAATTTGATATCCCGCTTTATCACTACCCAAAGGAGTCTCAAAGCAGCTAACATTCTCCTTTCCCTTCCTCCCCCACAACAAACACTCTGTGAGGTGAGTGGGGCTGAGAGACTTCAGAGAAGTGTGACTAGCCCAAGGTCACCCAGCAGCTGCACGTGGAGGAGCGGAGACGCAAACCTGGGTTACCAGATTACGAGTCCACCACTCTTAACCACTACACCACACTGGCTCCAACATTCTCCCATCATGCCTTGTGGAACAGCTGGAACAAGTGGAGCTGCTGCAGAATGTATTAGATCAGTGAATCTAAGTTCCCCAATGCCATGCAGAGATACACTTGAAAAGTAAGATATAAAGGAAGGTAATGGCAGGGCTGCCATGTTTCAAACAGTGTAAATCTGGACAGAAAAGTATGGCAACCCTAGATGAGGCTACTTTGCAACTACTGCCTGCATCCATGGCCCTCACAGGAAGTAAATCAAATGGCTTTGGGCTGTATCCAACAAACTTCCACTCACACAAAGCCATCTCCGGTTCCTGGGGAGATGACGTTGTGGGCTGGTCACAAGCCTGACCCTTGCGCTCAGGGCGGTATAGCCCCTGTGCCATTGGGAGCCCTCAGCCGTGTCATCCCTTGGGCCGACCAATCCGGTCGGTCAGGGGACATGGCTTGGGCTATTTAAACTGCCCGTGGTAGAGGGCTTGCCCCTTTTCTACTTCCTGCTTGCTCAGTTCTCCCTCCCTCCCTCCCTAAGGTTAGGCTCTTTATCTCTTCACCTTGCTATGGACCTCGCCTGTTGGTTGCCTGTTGAAGGGGCTGGTAGGATTTTTTTTCACTTGGCAAATTGGCACCAGCCATTTGGTTTTTCGCCTGCCTCGTAGCAAATCATCACAACTTTGTAAGGTTAGGCGGTTAGGCATTGGAGTATTCGGTTGAAGGTGAGGGGAGGTAGTGGCCATCACCTACACCTCCTAATTCAAGGGTATTCCATTAAAGGAATCCAATGGGTGTGGTCTCTGTCCGAAGTCCAGACCAGTGGCGTAGCGTGGGTTGTCAGCACCCGGGGCAAGGCAAGTAATTTGCACCCCCTAACCCATGGATTTGCGCCCCCTAACCCGTGGATTTGTGCCCCTAACCCTAACCCCCAGATGTTGTGCCTGGTGCGGCCGCCCCCCCTGCACCCCCCACACTACGCCACTGGTCCAGACGGGAGCTAAGGCTATGGCACGACCCCGAGCAGCGACCCTGGGGGAGTTCCTAGTTGATGCGCAGCAGGAGGGCTCCCCCTATTGGTGATTAACCCTTCCGAGACTTCCTGCAGATGGGCAGGAGTCAGATAAGAGTCAGTTCGTTTCCAATGCCTAAGCCAGGCATAGGCAAACTCGGCCCTCCAGATATTTTGGGACTACAACTCCCATCACCCCTAGCTAACAGGCCCAGTGGTCAGGGATGATGGGAGTTGTGGTCCCAAAACATCTGGAGGGCCAAGTTTGCCTATGCCTGGCCTAAGCCAATACCACTCTCATTCTGTAACCAATAAAGTTGTGGCCTTTTTAGCCCATTAACCTAAAATACTGGTTTCATGTGTCTTTGTTCCAACATCTCGGGAGGGCTTGGGACCTTGCCACACATTTGGACTTCCCCTTCCTCTCCTCCTGTCGGCCCCCAACTCTTTGGATCCCCTAATTTTTTGGAACAGAATTTGAGGTTGCACAGGGAAGAGAAAAGGGTATGGGATGCACACTAAGGAAAGCAAGGCTAAGTTCTGTTGCCTGAGCAAGTAATGTTCCATTCATTGCCAGCCTTGGATACAATCAATTTGTTTGTTCAAATGGAAACATGGTCTAGAATAAGTTTTAAATAAAGCTAAGTAACAGTATGCTCTCCCATCTTCTCTCCCTCCTCCACACTGAAATGACTTGGCTTTTGAAAGAGAAGCGTAGAAAGTTTGGAAAAAATTAAGTAGTCAATAAAATATTGTTTTAAGTTAACTGGAATAGACAGTAACAATTTAGTGTTTCTGAAGCCTTGTCAGCAAACATCGTTTTCAAACTTGGCATCTGCTTTTTCCTATGATGATATCCAGTTTATTTTGTTCCCCAAAGTAACAATATGGATAAAGCTTACCCTAAAAAGCAACTCAAAAACAAAGAATCACACACAATAGTCAAGGCAAGCATTAGCAGTGATTTACCATTATTACCCTGTTTGAAACTCTGCGTCTTAATGAAAAAGAATGACCTTTACGAATAATAGATTTGTATTATTGGAAAGAGCAGCTGTTAATAATTCTCTAACAGTATATGAGTTTGGTTAAATGAAAGCCAGGCATGCGTAAAAATTTATAGCAATTCTAAATGGTGTATAACCCAACACAGCTTTTGGCATGGATACCTCTCTCAACCATGAAAGCCTCCAGAAGGCCACAGAGAAAATTCCTCTCCATCCCCAGCCAAAACAGGAGAAGCTTTCAACTTAAGGGATGTGGAGGAAGAAGGGAAGCTAGCCAAAGAAGAAAAAGCCTGCGTGATATTATGATTTGACTCTCCATTAACCATGAAGCACCAAACCCACATTTTGAATAACTGCAATGCACAGAGCAGCTTAAAATATTGGTACACTGTTTGTGGGAATGTGATGGGGGCAGGGAGGGTACCTTTTCAATCTACAGCAAATTCCAAAATGCTACGATACCTTGCCTCAAAAAGTTCCGTAAATGAAGTTTCTCTTAGTGGACGGTACATGTTTTTGACATTATGTGTTAAAAGTTTCAAGGGGTGGGGGGGAAAGAAACCTATTGCTCAAATAGCATGCATTCAGCCCTTAAATTACATAAAGATGTTTAACAGACGTAAAAGCATTTCTGTTTTCTAGGCTCTCTCAAGAGGGTTGGCTGATATTTTGGTGGTTAGTCTGACAATCATGTCCAGTATTCTCTCCAGAATACTAAGGAGTCACTGCAAACGTATCAATACTTTGTTCCCTGGGCAGTCACAGGATTATGACAATTGTATTCACAAAACTCTTCACTGGAAAGCAATTAATATATGCATGCACTGTTTTATTTGTTTATTTTCTGAAGGCAATAAAATTATTTATTGCTTCAAAGTTTAAATTGATCACTGCACTACCGATAAAAACAATTTTAAAAAGCTGAACAAGCAAGCCTCTTCTTAACATATGCACAATACAGACATCACCTTTAAAAAATAATAATCCTCAAAAGATATTACCATTAATGGTTACTCAGTATATCTACAAGGCCTTAATTCAACTGCTAGCTAAGCTAATTAGAAGATTCATCTAATCGGATTTTTTAAAAGAGCGTCCTTTGGGAAAACAATAAGACTAGATGCCAAACTAAACGCTGATTACCAAAGTGGTAAATATTTTTTTCATGGCGGGAGGGAGGGGAAGGGAAGAAACCTGGAAGAAAACTGTTTGAATTTAGATTACAATAAATTACATTCAGTTGCATTATTTCCGATGGACTTGGCACTCTTACCTTGGTCTTCGGAGTAGCTGACATTTCGCAAATAGCTGGATATCCAAGGATTTCGAAACATGGTTGCAGAAAACAAAGGGACCAGGCAAAAGGAGAAAACTACAATAGCAGCTAATTCTCAGTCAGCCACAGCCCTAGGCCCGTCTTAGCAATATTGTGTAGAGATTTTTTCATAGCTCAGGACTGGAGCTGTCAGGCTATCGCGTCCCAGGGAGTACAGTAAATGCATAGCAATAGGCTGCAAAGTGGAGCAGCTCAAGGCAGTAATCAGATTACAAACAGAAATTAGGCACATGAATGCTAAAACAGATTGGACAATGGTGACTGGGAGATTCATAATATTACCACTTGAAACCGTTAGCTGAATGACTATTTATATTCTAGCAATTAAATAGCCCGCCTTTATTTTGACTAGGGAATAGAAATGAAAAATAAATAAATCCTCATTTGCCATAAAGGAAAGGCAAATATGATACCTGTAATCAGAATATACTGCAGTGATAGTTTAAACAGAAAGCAGAGACAGCCAACCAGTTTGGTTTCTACAGAAGGATCGATGCTGGTAATCATATCCATTATGCTAAACACTTGTCCTAATACTGGCAGACTAATAGCAAAATATTGAAACTGCTGAGAATTCTGAACAGCATATGAGCAAAACAGTGTTTGGTTCACAGTTGAGGGGGAGGAAAGATGGGTAACTAAGTTCTTGGGAACAGACATCAGTCTCAGAAGAACTTCAAAATTTAAAGAAGCAAGGTGTTAAAAGTATGGTTGTAAAAATTGGTAGGACACAATTCACCTAACAACAGCATTCATTTTTAATTCGATGAACTTTCAAATGAAGAGACTTCAAAGTTAAGTAGGGTTAAAATCATATCACCCCCTTTCTTTTTTTTTTAACCAAACCAACCAAAAGGGATGGAAGCATGGTTTCTCCAGTGAGGGGAGAGTAGATTATCCAGGTGTCTCATTTAAAGGAGTAAGTTCTTATTCTAGTCTTCACAGACTCATGAAAAGTAACTGATGCCCTTTGCCCACATAGGCATTCCGCAAACACCCTCACTCCAGTTTGGTAGTTCAGGAGATAATCTCTCAAAACCTCCAGAATACTCCTTAAATTCAAGAGTTCTAAAGGGACTAGGCACAACTGTTCAAAAGGGAAAATGGTGGCAGGAATGCATTGATGGCACTTCCACTGTGAATAGCTTTTCACATCTAGCTTCCAAACGGACTTTGAACATGGGAAGTTTAAATAGTGGTTTGGAGCTGAATGTTTTAACTATGGGTATTTTTTTAAAAAATGCTGCATATATGGAATTTGTGAACTTGTCCCTCTGGCCTATATTTCCACAGTTCACATGTTCAAAAAATACATAGATAACAACATTCCAAAAGCCTTCCATCCCCTTAAAGTTTGCTCCGATGCTAACCTTATTTGACAAAAAACAGGAACACCTGATTTTGCATGCAAAAGGTCCTGTGTTCCATCCCTGGCAGATCCAGGTAGGCTTTGCCAAAGAGAGGAATTTGCAACCCTGGAAAACTGTTGCTGGTCAGTGCAGCTTCCTATGAATTTGTTGTTTTAAAGCTAGCAGCCCTAGGAAAGGCATGTATTTATAATACAAGCCTAACTGTATTTTGATGTGTACCAATAGCTCAAGAGAGGCATTAAAATCGCATGTGAATTAAGCATGTTACTGCCCAATAATCTCATCTCCGGCAATTTGTCCCACTGAATGGTCACAGGAAGATTCTGCAATGGCTGGCCTTTGCCCAGCGCTGATATCAACATAAGGTACTATTCTTTAGAGTGATCTGCTGAGAGTGAAATACACAAGAGGGATATTAAAGGGAAGGGGGCAAAGAGATCATTTTAAGCTTCCTAGCTCATCATGTGCTTAAGACTCAAATCCACTCCCTTCTCAAGTGTCAGGATTAAGTAGCTGAAATGAAGATTTTCCTGCGAATTTTTTGCAAAGAAGCACAACACAGGGATATTCCAGCATACAGCCATCTAGTGATTATCTCATGCAAGTAAAAGATCTCTTGGAAGTTATTGATATTTTGTCTAACGTCAAAAGGTGGCTGAGGTCTATTATGCCACACAACCAGACTTATTTCACGCACACAGATTTTTCTGTCTCAGGGTAGGGGGCTGGGAAATGCTCTTGTCTGGAGAGCTACTACCCATCAGAGAAGATAATGCTGAGCTAGATGGTTGCTTCCTATCTTCCTGAAAGGCTACACTGAAAAAGCAGCAGCAATTCTCATTCTTTCTCTCTCCCTCTCCTGCCACTGTGTGCAGAAATGCTATTCTGGGTAATGGTGGGGGCAGCCTTGGTGAACACACACTGAAATGTCAAGAAACCATATTGCTTTTCTGCCCTCCTTAAGTAGCTTACATTGTTCAGTTCCACTTGGAGTTTTATTATCAAGTCAGAATCTAAGGTCCCTGATTTGTGAGGATTTCTTAGAGGTATCACCAAGTCTTGGATGACCAAAGCACACCAGAGGCCCAACAAATTGTGGCACTTCCTTCCCCTGGAAGGGCACCTAAAAACCCACTTGATTTTGCTTTGCTTTGATTTTAGCAGATATTTAATGTATTTAATTGTTAGCTGACCAAGCTTTTAGACGATGGGGGCAGGCTTCCAAATATTGCAAGGACTTTCCAAACAGCATAAATGTGAATAATTATTTTTATTTTTAAAAAATGTATTCATACAAGTTCCAACCAGCCCCTTGGATGTGAAAGTCAACTCAAGGTCTCTGAACAGCAGCCAATTCCACCAGGGAACACAAGCCTTAATATGGTACAGACAGTGGTGTGGGTTCCTCTCCTCACACAGGTCTGTGAGGTCAAAAATTCAGCAGGGGACAAAGCATCTTTACACAATGACACATGAGCATGAATGCAGATGAAGTTTGACAGATCTAATGCGCCACAAAACATCCACATTAAGACTGTCCTCCCAAGAGGACTCTCAGCCTTCAACAGGGCTCTAAGAAAATGCAACTAATATCGTAGACTTAACTTGATGAGAGGAAGGGCAATGGGACTATGAGAACTAAAGTAAGCAGAGACAACAGACAGAGTCCTATGTGCAAGGGACCCAGAAATTTCAGCTATATGTGCGTCCCCTCCCAAAGGGTGTTGCAGAGCTGGAAATGGTCAAGACAAGGGAAACCAAAATGTTCAAGGAGAAACTTGCTGATCAAGAACAGTTGCAGCATTTTCTCATTTAGAGAAAAAGCAGATCAGAGGAGTACAAATTTATGCATGGAGTGGAGGAAGTGGATAGAGAAATGTTTTCTCTCTCTTTCTATCATAACATTAGAACAATAAAATGGATGTTGGGCAATTCAGGACAGATAATAATAATAATAATAATAATAATAATAATAATAATAATTTATTTATACCAACACCCATCTGGCTGGGCTTCCAACAAAATATTAAAATACAGTAATGCATCAAACATTAAAAACTTCCCTAAACAGGGCTGCTTCGTCACACAGCACATAGTTAAACTATGGAACCTGCCCTACAAGTAGTAGCAACTGCCACCCGCATGGATGGTTTTAGAACAGGAGTTCATATAGGGGTAAAGCTGTCAGTGGCTACAAGCCACAACAGCTATGTCCTTCCTCCACCATCAGAGGCAGTAGACCTCCGAAGACCAGTTGCTGGGAATCACAAGTGAGCAGAGAACTGTAGTGCTCAGCTCCTGCTCTTGGGCTTCCCACTGTGAGAACTGGATGCTGGAGCAGATAGGTCACTGGCCTCATTCAGCAGGGCTCTTCTTAAGTTCCTACATCTGTCATCAGTGGGTGAAGGGGAAAGTAAGCAAGCCCGATTAAAGGAAAGTAAGGCAAGTATGGTCTTGCCCATTTGATGCAAAAAGAGTAGATCAATATAATTATTGCCAAACATTCCAAAAATAAGATCAATGACAAACTAAAAACACTCAGCTGTGGTGTTCATATCTAGGTAGGCTGGTCTAAACAAAGAGGTTTTTAGCAGGTGCAAAAAAAATAAATACTGTGAAATGCACCTGCCTGGTGTCAGCAGGTACGGAGCAGGGGCTAGGCTGGTGCAGATCAGCCCCATCCCTGCTGAGTCTTCTGTAAGTCTCCTCCCCAGATTTGTGCCATAGGCCTGTGCCCCAAGTCCTTTAAGTATGTAGCAATGACATACTGCCATACAAACCCCATACAATTTCTGGTGCCAGGTTGCAACTCAGAATGGGATGCATATTTTCCAGCAACGACTATACACTGAGTGGTGGTGGGTCATGCTTTAATCCGATACACGGAATTACTGGGGAGGTGAAGGTGATACACTGACTTGTAAACATAAAACATGGGTGGATCTCAGAGAGCTTCCCGCTGCTCTTCCCCCTCCCAAGAAGATTTGCAAGTGTTACTCTGTTCGCTTAGTGGATGTTATTTATATGAGCTTCCAACTGGGTATAAAATTTCCTGACATGAGATCATCCCTCTAGCGAGGAAAATGTTTAATCCATTTCACTTTCCTTCAGTCACATCTATTGTTATACAATGATGCAAGACGGTGTTGCAGAGTATGGAAAGTTTGGACACATCCCTGTAGAAGCAGAATTTTGTACTGCACTGCAGAAACAGTTTCAAAGAGGCCATAGGTGAAAGTATTTGTCCAAGAACAGAAACATGTAGCACGTTTACAGAACAATTGCAAATTGTTGATGCCAGATGTGTTGAAAGCACACAGCCTCTCTACTTTGACTTATACATATGCATCTTCCTTTGGAAAAAAACCCCCGATACTCATTCCCCAAATCCTTGTCAGTCTTCAGCAGTATATTTACTTCCAAGGAGCATTCTTCTCTGCCAAACAAAAACAAATTGCCCTCCATCCAGTTCCAAACACAACCCCCCAGTGTAGAGGGGCAGAAATTCATCCTGCAAATATGTGTGCATGAGAGGGACTCCCAAATCTTTCATCTCCAAAATAAAGCCATATCTTGCTGAGTGTTAAGTCACTTCTAAGACTGCAGTTCCTTTTAAAAGGAGAGACAAAGACAGGTACAACACCTGGCAAAGGTAATTCAACTAAGACATTCTGGACATTTTTAGGAGGGGTCTTTTAGATAAGAAAACATCCTGATTACAACTACTCTGGTCATTACACAACATGGAACAACCAACCATGGTGTTGATGTAACATGATCGCTGGCAGTATGACTGGAAAATAATGAATGCATTTCCTCTAGTTGAGTCAACAAGAGTGAATTGAAGACATGGGGTCGGCTTGGATACTCTCCCCGCCAAAGCGCCACATCCTGTGCACAAGCACTGCTATTATGTACTACGCAAGCAATCGACTGGCTTTTTGTGGTTGTTGTTGCTGCCTATAAACAGAGCATAAAGGACACACAGCTCCTCTATGCTTCAGATCTGATTTTGGTTTTGTGTCATTTATTTTCTGAGTATTGATATCCTAATATTCTATCCAAAGACCATTCCAGATCCATTATGAAACTGTAAAATAAATAATAATAATGGTGCTAAACTCTGTTCCGATCAGTCCACAAAACATTGTGGCTAGTCTACTTTATATGCTCAAACCATTTTTAGGGCTAGCTTTTCTTAAAACCAAGGGCAAAAACTGCTGTATGGGCAGTCACCCACATTTTTTAAGTTAATACCAATGGACACTGCTTCACAAATGCAAGGAAATGCATCCAGTTAGAATGAACTGATTGCACTAATTAACACCACCCACCATCTGACTCAGGGTTTGAATGATGCACTTCAATGGTCTTGAACTGTTGCACAAATGCAACTCTTTCAATGTGCTTTACACCTGATCCTATCTGCTTTATCAGACCAAGTTATCAGGTCATTAGTCAACGTTAGCCACACAAAAGCCTGCTTTCCATGCTCTCCTCCCCGAAATTCCCCTGAAGTCTGTGGCAAACTAAAGGGGGAAAAGACGAATATGAATATTTGCAATAGTTTCGTTCTTTCTTATAAATATGTCAATACAACCAAGAATTAACAAAAACCAACAATGGAAAAATGCATACACTGATAGCAATATTACTATACAGTATTGTATAGTATTGACCTTGTTGTTCTATATACAATGGAAGAAGAGCAATATATTTCTAATTTATGAGCTATTAAGATGGATCTGTTAACCCCATGTTCTGGTGCCTGCAAAATGAATTTCCACACTTAATGAAAATGCAAGTGAAGAGTGATTTCAGTCCAGTGAATGTCTATTGGGCCACATCTACTGGGAGGTTGGGCTGTGTATCTCTCTCTCTCTCTCGTTCTCTCTCTCTCTCCCCCAGGCGGATGCTCAGTTTGCCATCCAGCAAATTCTGTCCCCAGACTCCATTTCCAGCTACTTACCTAATAAGGCAATGTGCAAGTTGACTGGCTGGCTTATAGGTCATGTAGTGTTTACCTTTCAAGCAACTGACAGCCTACCTTTTGGCAGACAGAGGGTGCTCAGCTATCCTCTCCCAATTGCTGCAGAAAGTTTTCTATCCAGTCATAGGAAATCTTTAGATCAACAACATACGGTGGGGGTGAGGGAAGAAAAGGATGCACTGTCAAAAAATATCATGGAGCAATATGAACTAGGCAAGACGATGGATCACATTTGTAAACACCAGATCACATTGTATGTCATATTAAAAGATACAATAAAATGCTTTCCTACATGTCAAAGTATTTCCAGTTTTTAAAACTCCATTAAAAGTGAATTAGATGGGTGCATCTATGGACTTTATAAAGTAAATTGTTAATTCAAAGTGCATGAGGTAAAAAGCAATCAGAAGCAACAATTACCGGTACATAGAATAGCAGTGTTAAATCTTTTCTAAAGATTTTATTTCCTTACATTTATATCCTGCCTATCTTCCACCATGGAGCCAATAATGGCATGTATGTGGCTCCCAGGTGGTCTCCCATCTGGCAGACCAGCCCCTGTTTAGCTTCAACAAGGTGGTGGCCTCATGTAGTTTCAGACCATTCCAGTTTTCCCATTTCTGGGGACCTATTCTACATTTCTAGTTTCTATTTAAAGCAGCTCATAGGATATAGGTAGGGAACATGCAAAACACATTCAAAGATGTATGAACATTCTGCAGTCACCAGAAACCCACCAGTAGGACTACTAGACTTTTTGCAGTCCAAGATGGCAAGAGGGGCTTTTGCCCACTTGAGGCAGAAATCGACTGATAGTCATGTATGCTTGGCTCTACTGCTTTACTTAGTCATCAGGGAAGACTGTCCTTTCAGGGCAAACAACATACAATAGGATTACAGCAAGCCCCACATTGAAGTACAATGCTACTGAATTAAGAACTTAACAATATGGGTTGGTGTCACTGTGCCATTTTAATGGTTTAGATTCTCTGTGGCTACAGATTCAGTCCTCAGGTCACCCAGAATCTGACTGCTCCCAAAGTCATTTTAAATTTGCTAGCTGCTGTCATCCCCAGGATTACTAATGAAGCATCTATGCAAGATCAGCAGTGAGAACACTCATTATATTTAGGATAGAGTAATGGCAAAAACAGTTCACCCTCCTCTGCCAGACTTGTGACTGAGGTAGCTTACTATATTGGTCAGGAGCCTGTCCAAGCTCTCGTTGTTAAGAAACAGGCCCACACTTCTTCTTCACCCACCTTCCCCATAATCAGCTTCTCTCCTTTCCTTTAGGGAGCAACTGATCCCCCTCGTGCTGTTGCTACCATGTTTCAGTAGTCCTCAGCACGTCATTTTGTTCTTAATTAAGGTACTAATAGGTATGGGGTAGGAAACACACCCTGGCTCCTTGGCAAGTCACAGGATGACAAACTCTGTCCCTTCTACGGGAGATCAAGCAAAGCTGTTGATTCATATGCCCACAAAATATTCCTAACAGACCTGGCACATCATCTGATGGCCAGGAGAAGCTTTGCCTGGGCCAACAAGAACCTCATGAACTCTTCTTATCTCTCTTGAAGAGGCTAGGCTGCAGCTCAAGAAAAGCGACACAAGAGCAGCAGAATCACATGGACCAGCTCTTGCTAAACTGTTCCACTTCAGAAGGTATGTGGCCAAAACATGTTTACATGCTCACCTTCCATGTACCATATATTCAATGGGTAGGGGAAGATGCAGGCTAACTTCGTTGCACTTTGGTCCCATTGAAGTCAATGCGAATAGGCTAGGCATGTGATCAGCCCCAATGATTTCAATAGGGGGTGAAAGAGAGTAGGATAATGCCAGATGTTCCCTATTTCAAAAGAGCTGCTTCAAATTTCAGTTGCTTTGGCTTAACCAGAGTCTGCAAGTTGGGCAAAAATGTCATCCCGCAATCATAGCCATCGGGTTTACCATTTGACTTTTCCTTGGTAGCAAGTCTTAAATCTCTAAATTAGTCTTGTTTAGACTTAAGCTTTGAAATAATGCCCCTTTTGTAGAGATTTGAAAATGCACTCAGCAAACTGCAACAGAAGCTGCATAATATAACGTGACTGCATGTGCTTTGCTTCTAATGAAGTTCATGCTCATCCAATCACTGTTAGGGCTGGGTGGCTTATGAATAGAATGTGCTGTTGAGAAAAGGGTCTGTAAACCTCCCTCTTATCATTTACTCTCAACATTATTCCAAGAGTTCAGTGCTGATATTTCAAACCTACTAAGAAGGGTTAAGAATGCCCAATCCACTTGCAATTACATGAGCTGTTGCATTCTGCTTAATCGTGTGCTCTTGACTGGTAGCAACTCTCCAGAATGACAGGCAAAGGTCCTTTTCATTTCCACTGACACAGTATCTTTTAAGTTTAACTGAGTAGGTCAGAGGCTGAATGTGGAACCTCATAAATGCAATTCCTTGCATTAAAGGAGAGGGCCTTCTCCATCACCCTCACCCTCAGCCCTCTGACTGTCCCTGGTGTCTCAAATGTGACTAAAATGCAACGTTTTAAATAGCAAGCTCCTAAGAGCAAAGGTCCATCTTTCATTTTTGATGTTAATAGAAGCAACCTAATAACCACATTTAATTGTATTTTTTAATGCTAGTCTTTAGGAGTCTGGTTTTTGAGCAGGACATACAGTCATGGGAAAAAGAAAGTACACCCTCTTTTAATTCTGTGGTTTTACATAATAACAATCTGTTCCTTAGTAGGTTTTAAAATTAGGTAAATACAACCTCTGATGAATAACAACACATGTCATATTATACTCCACCATGATTTATTTAACAAAAATAAAGGCAAAAGGTAATGTGTGAAAAGCTAAGTACACCCTTATGTTTCCATTGGAATTAAGAGGCTAATTAGCAGATAAAGGTAAAGGGTAAGGGGACCCTGACCATTAGGTCCAGTCGTGACCGACTCTGGGGTTGCGGCACTCATCTCGTTTTATTGGCTGAGGGAGCCGGCGTACAGCTTCCGGGTCATGTGGCCAGCATGACTAAGCCGCTTCTGCCGAACCAGAGCAGTGCACGGAAACACCGTTTACCTTCCCTTTTTGTTTTTTGTTTTTCCCAAGTGAATTTTTATTGTTTTATCTGGTGGCACTTTGACATGCTTTTGAACTGCTAGGTTGGCAGGAGCAGGGACCGAGCAATGGGAGCTCACCCCGTCGCGGGGATTCGAACCGCCGACCTTCTAATCAGCAAGTCCTAGGCAAGACCCACAACTGCTAATCAAATACCCTTGCTTAATTGATCATCAGCAATTGTGCCCACCTCTATAAAAGTGAAGTTTTAGCACTTTCCTGGTCTGGGGCATTCAGGTTTTTTTTAATACAAAACCAAGGATGCAAATGAAAAAAAGGAAATTCACAAACATATTAACCAGAAGGTTGGTGGTTTGGTTCCACCCAGAGATGGCTGTGGGTAGGATTCTTGCACTGCAGAATAAACCTCAGGGCCCCTTCCAGCTATACAGTTCTATGATTCTATGTATAAATATCACACACAACTGCAAAATGCACACAGAATGGGAAAATGGGCACCCATTCATCCTCAACCTGGTTTAAGGCATATTTATTCAAATCTGTGTCCCCTTGTACAAGGCTATGAACAAGGCTATGTCCCCACATATATAGCCAGTCTCCAAGGCCCATCCTTTACTTGACTCTACAATGCTTAATTGGGCTTTGTACAATATATTTGGCTTGAACAAAGAAACAAGCTCTTCCCATTAGCTGAAGTAATTTGAAACAGACTTTCCTGTTGTGTAAATGCAAATATTCACACAACGAGACAGTTTGAGCCAATTAATTTAGGAATACAGATCAAAAGGAGATTTGTAAGCATCCTTGCTTTTCAAACATGTTGGTCTTTAGAATCTCTTTTTGGGCCAAAAATAGCAGAACTCTGAGCACAGCACATGACACACAGCCACGAAAACTCATTCATGTCAAGAGTCTACGCTGGCATAGTGCAATCAACTAGCAGCCAGGCATATCCTAAGAAGAGGAACAAAGAAAACAAAGTTGAACAAACAAAGATTTTAGAGGAAAAGGGAAGGGTGAGGAACCATAGAAGTTTTTTTGTTTGTGTTCAGTGATACCAAGGAGGTTTCTAAAGGGTGGGCTGTATAAATTCATAATATATTATCAGGGGACGAACCACAATTCAGTAACAGAACCCATATTTTGCATGAAGAAGAATCCCAGTCCAATCCCTGGCTTCCCTGTCTAAAAAGATTGGGTAGTAGATGATGGGAGCAGATTCCTACCCAAGGACCTCTGACAGCCAGGGCAAGCCAGAGTAGATCATGCTGGGCTACATGGGGAAATGCCCTGACCTACCTGAAGGCAGCTTCCTATGTTATTTAGAAAAAAGCCACTGCCAGGAAACCCATATGCAGGTTATAAAAATCAATGCATATCATAGAATTAAAAAATAGCTGCAAAGCTACAGATCCAAAATTTGGCGTAGCCTCCCTAACAAACAAACACACAAACACCAAATTAACCAAATAAAGTCTAAGAGGAAATGCACATTACACACTTTATTCAGGAGACCTAGGTGAGTTCTATTAATCACACATGACAATGACATCATTCCTAACCGCAGGATATTTTTTGAGTAACTCTTAAAACTGACTGAAGTGTGCCTGAGTTGGGGAAAACCCCATTTAATGTTCTGGGCTCAAGTACCATTAGCAGCATGTGGATTATTATGGAGAACCTATTTCTTCTGCTCTTGAAAGTGACTTTCATGACTGAACTCTTATTGGACGGAGCTTGTGAAAGCTCGTGATGCAGCAACCTTGAAGGATGAAGTATGGTCTCTGTGAGGATTGGAGAATGCCTGGGAACTCCAGTTACATAGCCTTGAGTACCATGGAAGAAGGAGAGGGTGGAAATGAAACTAATGACACCCCCTTGGGGCACTTCTTCATTGCAGCTAAGCTCCTGTCCTGGGATACTGCACTCATTAATCCCTAGATCATATTCTGAAAAGTCAACGGTCCATTACAATTAGGACTGTGCTCCAAAGAACCCAAAGAATTTCTGCGGAAAGGGAGCTTCTGCGTTTTTTATATATATAATTAGATCCAGAAAAACTGAGGTGGATGATTGAAGAGGAATGATCTCACTCAAATAATTTTATTGGACAGATGCTTCCATTTCATTCTCATCTTTGGACAATAAAGCCATATTTAAGTGATTTACCATGTGTGCAAATAATCCCTTTTGGATTTGGCTTTTCTGCCAAGGCCTATTTCAATTAGTTGTAACTTATCAAGAGGAATGCAATAATAAACTCCATGGGACTCTTTGAGTAGGTGACATGCCAAGACTTTCATGTAGCATATGGCTGCCCCAACAGCCTAAAATCCTCATCATTCCAGGGTCAGAAATGGAGCACTAACAGAGTCCCTAAGATCCCGAAGTTCACAGGCTCTAACTTCACTGCACAATGGGGGCGGGGGGGGGGCGGTAAACGTATTCACAGCCCATTTATGTACTTCTTTTGCTCCAGACAATTATTCAAAAAGAAACAGAGCAGTCAAATTTAAGGGTCTCAAATATTTTTGCTTCCAAAGCTCCAATATTAAAGAAGCTTCTTATTCAGCAAGTTGCTCATTTAAGCAAGATATTTACCAATTTACTCCCATGATACATGTACGTACTTAAAGTGTAGTATGACCTGATTTGTAAGCCAAAATTCAAGGGGGCAGATGCTCCTGAACACCAGCATCTTGCTTCTTCCCTCTCAAACTTCCCTTCTTGGACGGCCTCCAAATTCCCCCGACCCCAAACTCCCCTGTGTTCAAATAGCAGTTTGGAGATCTGACAAAAGTCGTTTTAAATAGGGTAATTGTGGGAGGGGAAACAGAGCTATTTTCACCAAAATCTTTGCCAAAATCCCTATGCCGCTTTTTAAACTCTAGAAAGTGTATGTTTACTCATCTGAATGTTAGCCAGAAGTTTATAGTTTTAAATCCCTTGCTTTCTGAGCTCTCTTAATGTTCAATACAATTAGTTATGCTTGTAAACTTTTGAGAGAGAGAGAGGCTGTACTTGTTTACATATCAGAAAATGTCAACAGCAAAGCGTGCTTTTGCACAACTTCTGTTATAAACAGGAGGCAGCATTTTACCCACTTCAAAACCCATTAAAGAAATGAGTGACGGTGTTGCATCACAGTCATTTTAACCCCCCACCACAGTTGAACACATGAATCTGAATTATGCTAAGTCATCTCCTTGATCTACCTAGCCAGCTACGGTCTACAACACCAACCATAAGAAGTTCTCCAAAGTCTCAGACTAATTGCTACACAATTTTTGAAGATTAGGTGCAGAAATGTATTAAGACACCTTATTATAGCCATCTGTACTAGTATAGTTGACACAGTGGCCTCTACAGTTGTTTTTACACAAGTCCAGGTTTGTCCAAAAAACAAACAAGGCTGCTATCAGATCTTTGAATCTACTAGAGTGTAGATGTTCTAGCCTGCTGATGGCTGCAATGGGTCCCCTTCAAATAAATGTTCTGCCCCAGGTATAGTGGTACCTCTGGATGCGAACGGGAGCTGTTCCGGAGCCCCGTTCGCATCCTGAAGCAAACGCAACCCGAGACAGCGCATCACAATTCGCCACTTCCACGCATGATGTCATTTTGAGCGTCTGCGCATGCACGAGCGGCAAAACCTAGGTCACCGTGGAGTGCAACCCAAAAATGCTTAACCTGAAGCTACTTCAATCCGAGGTATGACTGTACTCTGACCAGCACCAGGCAGCTGGACCTAGCCACACTTTTTAATTTCTCACAATTCTAGTGGAATCACTGTCACATTCTGGGAAACAGAAAAGGTGGCTACATTCAGCTACCAGGTCACTTCTCCAGAGCCCACTAGCAGCTGAAGCAATCTATCAAAGGATGCACCCCCCAAAAAAAAATCTTGGAGGCAGCCCTGGGGTTGAGGGTGGGGGGTTAAAAATCTTTTCAGGAAGCATAGTTTATCCTGGCAGATACCCTTGTGGGACTAGGCATGCAGGCAGTGGGCAGACAGGTAGCATAATATAAAGGAGGTTGAATCTCTCTCAGGAAGCTTCTAAGTGCAAAAAACGAAACAGCCTGAAAAAAGCCTGAAAAGACTGAAACAAACAAAACACAAACTTTGTTGCTTGAATCAGGAACTATGGCTTCTCTCTCACACATGCAACAGATGACGTAAATCTCACTTGTACCACTTTAGGCTGCAGAGGTAAACTCATATAACACACTGTGTGTGTACACACTGCACGTACACACCACAAAACACAGTGTCATCTGAGCTTGCATCTGCAACCCAAAGAGGTTCAACTTAGATTTACGTCATTATCTCTTGAATGTGTGAGAACGAAGCTACAGTTCTTTGTGGTTTCAGCAGCAAAGTTTTTGTTTTGTCTGTCTGTTTTAGTCTTTTGAGGTTTCTCAGGCTAAACGACTAAACAACAGCAACAGGCTGTTTTATCTTTGCATTTAGGAGCTTCATGAGAGATATCTGACCTCCATTATATTATGCTAGCCTTCCTACACACACACACCCTGCACCTAGAAAGCTACCATTGGAAAGACGCACTTAGAAAACTAGCACATCAAGGAAAAGTTTGTTTGTGAAAAGGAGCAATATACCATGCTCATGGGGTATCATGTATTTGAATAAACCCCAACATTAAAATTTCCCTGCACATGCAAATCTAGCGCATTGTTCAGTCCTCAGTATAATCTGTACCAAACTTAGGCAGCTTGGACACATCCAAGATAAAAATGAAAATGGGCCTACACATAGGCTGTTCATTCATTTCTTAAAACGAATGCCCTCTGCCAATTTCAGTCAAAGATACAAAAGGCACAATGCATGCCAGCTTTCTTGCTTAGGAGCCAAGCCTTTCTTATCACTAGAGAAGCTCTAGAATGTGAACGTTCTCTTCAACATTCAGCACTTAAAATGCCATTTCAAAGAATTCAATTTCAGTGTTGTAGCAAGGACTACAAAAATGAGCTCTGCAACTATATATAGAAGACTGAAACCTTCAAAATTTCTTGGTTTTGTAAATTACATAACAACCACCACCGAGCTTGCAACCGGAAAATCATCTCCATTCAGCCCACAAATTGAGGTCCTTTCCCTGCGCAACTCCTTGCATTCCAGACGGTTAACGGAACTCTTTTTAGCTGTGCCTTTATTTGGAAACAAGTAAGAGCCATCTGTGCGCCTAGCTGTTTTCATAAATGAGTACTGGCCACATGCAAGCGGGCAATGGCTTGGCAAAATGAATGAAATCTTCAGTTGGCGCCAAGAGCACAGCCATGTGCTTCTGCTTCCCATAATACACAAAACGGACATGTTTTGCTTTAAATATAAGCGCCTTATCCTCCAAGGTTGTAGAAAAGAGAGCAGAGAAAAACAAGTCTCTGCACTTATCATAAAAACGGCTTGATCTGGGAAACATGGCGGCTTGCCCATTGCAATGTTCCAAGCGGCCAAGAAGAAGAAAAATAATCATCCAGTGGTCAGGCTGAATTAAGAGTTTAATTAAGATACGGTTATTCAGCTGGCTGCCCTTGCTTACCCTCTGAAATCCCTCTCAATCAAGGAATTATTTTTTCCCCACCAAGGCTTTTGGGGAGCACCTCAGGGACCTTTCCAGACCAGCCCCACCCCATTTATGTGGCAGTTACTTTGTTGTTGTGTGGGATGCTCATGTCTCGCCTCCTCATGCTAGCATGGGACCAAAGTGCTTTGCACAATTCAGATAGATTTAAAGACGAAAATAACAGAAATACAATATGTTTTAAAACAATGTGTAAGCAACAGAAAATCAGCCTTAAGCCTTAGGGAACTCATTTCTTCATAAATACTTGTTATTCTTTGGAAAATAGGAAGCTGGCTTATTCTCAACACTGGCTGGCTGCTGCTCTCCCAGGCCTCTCCTAGCCCTTCCTGGAGATCCCAGGGATTGAACCTTCAGCACGCAAAGCAGCAGCTCTATCACTGAGCTATGGCACTTCCTCTACATGTCTATGCCTGACGCTGGGGATATGTCTACAATCTCTTTGCAAAGTCAGGCTAAGCTACCCAAATGAAAGACAACGTGGAACAATTTGTCAGAGATGCAGTCCAGGAAATGGAACAGGTAGTAAGATTGGTGCGGTGGACAAATCAGAAAAGGCTTGCAGAGATAAGAAAGTAAATGGGAATAGGCAGAGGCAGCAAAGCAAGGAATGGAACTCATGAGAAGGGAGACAAGGAATAAAACAGTTCCTTTCTGCAATTGTTTTGCAAATCTGACCCCTGCCCTTTTAAACTCCAGTTGGAGATCTAGATTGTAGAGTTTAGGTGACGGGGTTCTGCGCATAAACAATTTCCTTAAAAAACATTAACATTTGTGATCCCCACACACAATTTTGATGTCTCCCTTGATGTGAACAGGAAGTTAGAAAAAGGCTATAGTCCAAAGAAGTTTAGCCAGGAACACAAAACAACTCACCACTGAAAACCTTGGGGGCAAGGAAGGTCTTTAGCAGTGGCTTGCACTTTGCCCTCCAGCAAGCAATTTGCCCTCCAGCAAGCACTTTCATGATGGTGCCTCTTCCATCTCCCCACTCATCTGCACCATTTTACAAACAAAGAAGGCAAACCTATTGCAGACTTAATGTGGATATTGACTAGCATGCTTTTAGACTCATGGATCCTGTGTACAAAAAAAATAAATGCACTATTAAAAGCACCAATTTTTAAATGACATTTCATGCTTTATGCCTTGGTGGTCCTCTTACAAGCTAACATTTGACAAAGGCCAATCCAAACAAAATTTGTCTCAACAATGGATGTTTGAAGACTGTTCTTTATAACAGCAAATGCAGATGTCTGCACAGATGTTTTGTTCAACCAAACGCCATTCTGGCCAACTTTACTTCTGGGATGGTTTTCTTTGTGAGAGGTTCTCTTGGGCAAGTTAGAGTACAGTACATACCCCCACAAGTGTCCCAGAAAAAAACAGGACATCCCTTTTTTCCCACCAGAGCAAGGTGGTCATTTTGGGCACTGTGATTTTGCGCCAAAACCTCACCCTGGAGAAAGCACATCTTTGGGGCTCCGTGATTTTGCACAAGTCACATGACTTCCGTGGAAGCACAGCTGGAAAGACACTGAACCTAGTTTTGGGACTCAACATGTTGGAGGGTAAGAGAGTGTAAAATAAGCAGTAAATCATGTTTGGCTTGGGACTCAGGCCTTGCCTCTTCTCTGACAGACAATCTAACATCTGCTATGTGTCCTAGTCATGCAGAGACACTGATCAGCTGCTCCCAGCTAGATTTTAAATGGATAACAATAGCAGAAACCATTATTTTGTAAGTGTGACAAATGCTGTATTTGCTTAATTAATCAGAGGGAAATTTGAATTTTTGTGTCCATGTCTCAGTGCCCTCTACACACAGCAGTTAAAACTTTAACTACTTGGAATGTTAAAACTAAACACAACCTTAGGATCTCAAGTCTAAAGAAACATTTTGGATTGCTTTAAAAATTTGTATGGCTTACCTCTCCAAACCACAATGTCACTTTTCCCCTACTTTCTCGTTTAACTGCAGAGACTACTCAGGCAACTTAATCTGTGTTTATAATGTGTCTTAAATTACTCACTCTGAAGAAGAAAATGGGACAGTCGGGTGCTCAGATTCCTTCCAATCTCAGAGCCAATGACTGCTTCAGTTTGCTTCAAAAGGTAATTTACGCCACATGTAAAATAAGCTTTCTGAGTATCAGTCAGCATTCAGTTTTGTTCTCTTTTGAATCTCGAACAGAAGCCAACCTTTCCTTTCCCACTAACTGTTTTAATTCACTTAAACCGGGAGATGCAACGAACTTCTACCAAACTTCGTTTTTCAAAGAGAAAAACGACTACCAGACTTTTAGAAGACATCTGAAGGCAGCCCTGTTTAGGGAAGCTTTTAATGTTTAATAGACTATTGTATTTTAATATTCTGTTGGAAGCTGCCCAGAGTGGCTGGGGAAACCCAGCCAGATGGGCGGGGTATAAATAATAAATTATTATTATTATTATTATTATTATTAAACTCAAGCTTGAGTTTCCTCTCAAATGAGAGACAATCACGACAACATTTCATACTGCCAAGAGCTGGAAGTGCAAATGATCAATCACAGTGGAAAAGGTGACTTGCCAGACACAGATCCACCAGCCATGACATGTATGTGGCAATTCTCTCTTTTTTAACATTCCAGGCAGGTGGCAAAACCCAGGGTGTTTACTGAGACCCTAGTACAGTGGTGCCTCGCAAGACGAAATTAATTCATTCTGCGAATTTTTTCGTCTTGTGAATTTTTCGTCTTGCGAAGCACGGTTTCCCATAGGAAATGCATTGACTGTTTCCCATAGGAATGCACTGAAAAAGGCACAAGACGTTTTCGTCTTGCGAAGCAAGCCCATAGGGAAATTCGTCTTGCGAAGCAACTCAAAAAACAAAAAACTCTTTCGTCTTGCGAGTTTTTCGTCTTGCGAGGCATTCGTCTTGGGAGGTACCACTGTACAATAGCCTGCTTTACATGGCTGGAGGACAGAGTTCAACTGGGCTGGTGAGAAGCAGAGCAGCCCTGCTCCAGCATTTATAAAAGGAAAGCTCCTCATGAACACTCCTATCAATATAATGTGATGAATATTATATGAAATGTTCCTTAACAGATCAGCTTTTTACTCCCCCTATATACCCTACCCCCCCAAAAAAAAGGGTGCACACAAGCTGAGCTAGCAGGAAGATAAATCAGATACACTTTTGCTAAAGGTAATAAAACACTGCAAAATTCTCAAGATTTATAGAGTGGTGATCTTCCCATCTCGGTTGGGTTGAAGATCGAAATACAGGAAGTTTTCTTTCCCTGTTGATAACACCATTATGTATTTTGTTTGTCTGCCTGACAATACAGCGCTACATCCTCCTACACTGCAAGATGGTTCATTAATTACATAATGATGCAAACAGGGCAAGTTGCGTTGCTTCCTGCCCACTTCTGCTGTAATACTCTAATGTGCAAAATCTCATGAAACAGATGCTGCAGATGCTACAAACCAGCCCACAACCTGCCAGCTACTGCAACTACCTGCCACTGGACCCAAATACACTCTTGATTGACTTCATGAGTGAACTGGAAGGATAGTCAGTTAATGCCTTATTATTTGAAGTACTGACAGCCTAGATGGGTAGAGATGGATCATTGGATTTCATGCACTTACTACCACTGTACACAAGTTATGTGTGACCCAGCTGTTTGATCTTAGCCATTTGTACTTGTCACCCAATTTCTATCTCCCCACTTCCAAAAGGAATCAAGAAAAATGAGAAACACAGTGGTCACATGCATATTTATACATATAAAAGTCTAGTGCCCATTTTTCTTTGTGCAATTATCAGGCACATTCGTTCCTGAGACTGGTTGCTGCACTCCGTGTAGGCTGTCACTCTGTGGACAAACATCTAACCCAACCTTGAGCTTCCCAGCAACATTAAGATACAACAATAATCATGTTTGACTGTGTAATGTTTTTCCTTGTTCACAACTTCTCTAGTCCCTCAGCATTTAAAATGTTCTATAAGTATCTGGTAACAGTCTGCTGGTACTATAACAATTCCAGAATCTGTTAAATGGCAAACACATTTTTCCCTTCTCATTGATATGGGCAGATCCTCCGATAAATGTACAATGCAGATTTAATCTAACATTATCAATCTTTCACTACTCTGCACCTGATCTTTCCATCTGGGTCACTTGCACAAATTTAACATCAGCAGCTGAAATAAGAGCTCTATATAATGTGCCTCTTAATCCCCCTGCTGGAAGTCAGGATACTTAGCATGCTAATAGGACTAGTGTAACCCCCTCCTCCAAGCACTTTGCTTATCTACTCCTGTTTCACCCTCTTCCACGTTTTCCGGGTTATATCAACAGCAGCATTCTCAAGACTAGTCCTTGGAAGCCTTGGCCTTTTTTCCAATACTTTGCAGTCTTAAGCTTCTCTCTCCATCAATTGTTTTGACATATCCAGGCTGCTCCTCCACATACTCAAAAGCCAGGAGCCAGCACAACTGCAGCGTCTATATAAAGTCTGTGACACGTTATTCTGTGAAGTTCAATATCACAAGCCGTTTTAGTAACACCGTGAATGAGTTTTGCGTTTCCATCTGGAATCAAAAGATACAAACTGAATAATTCATGCAGCAGCCATATCATTTATATTTCCAGAAAACAGCATTAATCCACTGACTGCTCTACTTTCTCAAACAGCAAATAGTATGGAATAATCTGCATTGTGTTATTTTATGCTCCATCGTGGAGGACATCATAGGAGATCTCCCCAACATAGCAAACACTATTGTACAGACCTGGAAACACTTAAGATCCACACTTTTAAGAAAGCAGACTGTTTGAAGCTATAGTATGATCCACAAATGCCGCCTAGCTGTATCAAACTTCCACCAAACTTCTGTATAATGAATATACAACACATATAAAATGCTTTTTCTTTACCCACCTAGCTGAATCCCAAATGTTGATGTCTTCCAACCCTCATCATCCCTGGCCATTAGCCATGCGGGTTAAGGCCAGTCAGAGTAGAACTGCAACACAACAGCTGGAGGGTCACAGGTCCCACACCCCTTGGCCTTACAGGTTGTGAAACCACCAGCTCTCATTTGTAGCTGGTGAGACACAAAACGTTTACAGCAAAATAAAATAAAAAATCTACAGGCTTGCTGCCTGAATCACTCTTGGTTATGGCACAGCTTCCGATGAGCAGTCTCCAGATCTCCAGTAGGAATTGTGATTAGTGGCACCCAGAGCAGCTGATTCATAGCCAAGGTTTGTATCAACATCTTTGCCTCCTGGCCATGAACAGGTAAAGGTTTTTCATTTTGTGGGGCCC
The DNA here is from genome assembly GCF_965153285.1 of Podarcis tiliguerta. Classification (NCBI taxonomy): domain Eukaryota; kingdom Metazoa; phylum Chordata; class Lepidosauria; order Squamata; family Lacertidae; genus Podarcis; species Podarcis tiliguerta. Next base: position 40,630,345 of record NC_139545.1, on the reverse strand, counting down.
TTATCTTTTGTTGAATTCATACTGTTCTATTTGGAATGGTTTTATTTCACAGTTGTGATAATTAATTGCTTTTATAATTTTATATTGTGATGCACTGTGTATTATATTACATTTGTATTGTTTTAATCCTCCCTTGGACTTTATGGTAAAGGATGTGTTAAGAAATCTCATAAATAAAGAATATTTGCACCAAGATTCTATCCTCTTCATTTTAGTCTCAAGCTGCATGACTATTTAACAGAGTAAATACAACATTCAAGTAGGAAAGTGAGCCCTGCAAACTTTTGTTTCAGTAATGATTTAAGATCGCTAATTCTCCATGTTCTATTTTAATTTTTTCTAATATAAAGCTGGGTTGCATTCTTATTTGCTCACAGCAAATTTCAGTTGGAATACATTCTCCGCACTGAAGTTATGAATGAAAACAAAATCTCTCCATCTAACAGCTTTCAAGCACAGCCATGCAATTGTTTCATTTCTTGAAATAGTGTTTTTAAGAAAGCGCTTACCTACTACTTCTGTTAGAGGAAGAAATTATGCCTTTCGGTCTGACAAGAGGGTGGAATCTTTCTCAGGAAGGAAATGTAGAAGCTTAAAGAAAGGTTTCTTCATCAGCAGCAATGCTTCTGGAAGATGAGCAGTCAGAGAGATCCTACTACACTGGCACACTCCCAAAGCTGCATCTCATCAATAATTATAATTAACATCAACTATTAGCAGTTTGTACATATAAGGTTGGCAAATGAGGCAAACAACAATGAAAATCGAATGGAAGAAATTCAATCAGCAAAACGGGATAGCAAATAGCAAAACCAGTAGATTAGAAAGATCACTCTATGCAGGATCTTAAATGTGTTGACTTCTTTTAAAGCTTTGGTCCTCCTTATGACTATGGGAATAACTGCTACACACAAGTTTTCCATGTTTGCAGTCCAAAGGTCTTCACAATCAAGCTGTTTCAATAGTAAAAGGAATTTTGTTGTGCTTTAATGGCCATGCATCCTGCTCAAGGCAGGGGGAGCCAATGAAATGCCCTCCGGAAGCTGGCTGGATCTGATGGGAGTTGGACTCCAGCAACATTGAGAAGGCACTACGTGGGTAGCCCCCCACTCCCACCCATCCCTGTTTAGGATACAATTTACGGAACACATTCTCTAACGCCTATTCTCTATGTAGTCATTCCTCACAGTAGAGTCCCTTCTGGTATTACTCCTATGCACATAAACACAAGGCAGTGCTGAGGTGGGTTATTGCAGGGGGTGGGGCCGTGCTTGACAAATTGCTTTTATTTTTCCATGTTTTATGAAGGCAGATTAAATAACTGCCATTTCCTGCTTTGAATAACTCTTTCGCAGGAGGAAGGATTTCATAACTGCTCTCCGCTACCTAAAATGGGCCGTCCACACCTTTAAGTCCTGGGAGCTCAACACTAACTTAAAGCATTTGGCCTATCGGCACCTATATCTTGAATAAGAGCGCTGGGTTGTGTTTTGGGAGACACAGGAAGGCAGTGATGAACAGAAGGGGTTTAAATCACGTGCAGCCAAATGGTGCCTCCCAGCTCTACAATTCCCATCACCCCTGACCTTAAGGCCATGCTGGTGGGGGCTAAAGGGAGTCCAGTATCATCTGGAAGGCCACAGGCTCCCCAATGCTGCATTAAGGGTCTTCGTGCTCTTATCTGGGACCTTTCACCAGCTGAAATCTAATGGAGAAGTTACCCAGGACAAGGGTCCTTTCAACAATGGAACCCAGACCCTGAACTCCACTCTCAGAGAAATGTTTGTGCTGTCCCTTCTCTGCCAGCATTTTGCCCACTGTTGGTTTTTTTGTAAGTGGTTAGTTTACAGACTGTGTTATTTCTTTTATAGTGATTGCATGTGCATTTGTGTTTTGACTTTTAGCCATATTACCGAGCCTTTGTTGGGGTGGGTGGTGGTGCAGGGATATAAATGTTTCAGTTAAGTAAAAAATAAATCAGCTAAGCAGCAGCACTTTAGCTTTAAGACCAAGACAAAATGAGGGCACATGTTTAAACAGTAGGAGATAAAATCAGGAGTCGGCAACTTGATGCCTTCCAAGTGCAATTCCACTGCATCTCCCATCATCCCTGATCGCTGGCCATGCTGGCTGGGGTTGATAGGAGGTGAAGTCCAACAACACCTGGGAGGACACTCAGTTGGCTACGCTTGCCTGGCACTGGTCAACTTGAGAACAATGGGGCTAAAGAAGAGGGCACAGGTGTTCTCAAAGGTGTCTGGATTTTTGTGAAGCTTCTCCTCTTGCAAATTAAGTATGGGACTGGAAGACAGGATCTCTACAACAAAACAACCAAGATTCTTTGTCATCTCTTCCTCAGTTTTCCCACCTTTTCAATATTGTTTCTGTTCAAGAATGCTCTTTTCTAACTTACAAGGATATGGACAGGCTTTTCAATTAAACAAGGAGAAGCAGCTATATGGGTGACTGCTTTCATTTCCCACACAGGTAATTTTAAAGGCTGACCTTAATTTGTGAGGAATGACAAATTGCACGCAATGAATAATACTTAGCATTAGTATAGCACAGTTTAAAGTGTTTTCGGATACAACAAAAGGTGGGCAAAGTGGCAAGAGCCCCACTGAAGAGGAGATGGTTGCCTAAGGCAATCTGGTGACCTTGTGGCTGAAGTAACCTTTGAACTGAGGACGACCTGGGTCACAGTTTGTTCTTAGCATATGCCAAGAAATACAGCATTTAAGTCAAGGATGGGTGAGATATGGCCCTCCAGAAGTTGTTGGGACCGCAGCTCCCATCAGGCCCAGTAAGACTGGCCAGTGGCCAGGACTCTCAACTCTTTTCAGCTGTAGCAACATTTGGAGGGCCAAAGGCTGTCCACTCCTGAGAAGTGAACACACACACACACACACACACACACACACACACACACTCTAGCCAAAAGGGGCACTTATGCTAGCTTTGTAGAATAATGGTTAGGAAACCATGAAATCATCTAGCCCAACCCTCTCAAAATATTTGTATTTGGCTAGCAAGCTACATTTTATTTGGGATGTTATTCCATAGAAAAATTAATAGGACTTGCTGTCCAAAGTTATTACTCATCTTCCCCACCTCCTCCTCTTTCCCAAAAGATGATTACTGGTTTTGTGAAAACCAGTGCTAGTGCAACCCAGTTGTCAATTCAAGAACAACACACACACACACAGAGAGAGAGAGAGAGAGAGTTCAGCACAGTCAGAGCCTGAGACGTGGCCTAGCATTAAACTAGCTGGCAGTGGGTTAGCGAGGAACATATTTCAGTTTTAACGAAGTATTTCATACTTTTCAATAAAGAGCATATAAAATTTCCATTGTTCAGACTGTGTTATCTATGGTGTTTGCAATCTGCTGTAACACAGAGATATTAAAGGTCAACACATTCTTTTTAATTGTCACACACTTCACGCAAAGAAGGCATTAAGTGTCAAACTTTCCATCCATTGTGAGAATTAAATCACCCCATAGGCAAAAGAAGAAAAGAGAGATGCAAAATGCCTCGAATGACTGACATGCACAGGCTCTGGGGGAAAGAAATCCTCAGTCACAATTCAACCTGACAAAGCAGTCAAACATTTGCAAGCAACTGGCTTCGAAAACTTTTGGCGTCAAGCACTGAAGGAAGAGAGAAGTTACTTACTTCAAAATCCTGTGCGTTTGGGTTTGTATATTTTAAATCCTAGCCTGGGTATTAAAAAGCAAAACAAAAACCCTTGCAGAAAGAAAATTCACAAAAGAAAAATATATATGCCCTAGTAAAATGTCTTTTTATCCAACAGCAAAAACTAGGCTTCATTTCAGAAGTGGCTCCTCGGCTGAGCTACAATTTCTCTCCGAAACAACATACATTCAGGTACTAAGAAAACAGAGTGACACATCACACAAGTCAGTAGCATGCAGGCTTCACAGGCGCAACTGTGGCCAAGATGATTCAGAGCCAGATGAATTTAGAACAGGGCTTTCCAGTGGCGTATGTGCACCAAGCAGAGCACATGTGCAAAAGCTATATTCCAAGGAATGAAAGGCTGGACGAAAATGTTACTGGCAAAAACCTCTCTTTAAATGTCCTCAGACACCTGAAATCCTCAACAGAGCAATCCCGCAGTTCAGCATTTCCATCCATCATTGGGATTCTTACACAGACAACTACAGGCTCTCAAACTTAAGAGGACTAAGCCAAATGCAGTGTGGTAACTTCACACAGGACCAACCTTTTATGGGCTGAACAGTGGAGCTTTGATACCAGCTAATCGACCATAAATAGCTCTTGAAATGCAGAAGGATCATATCAGCTGTTACAACAGGCCTGGCCTGCAGCTACTTCCAAGTCCTTCCCCACTGTCAGAAAGTTTCAGTCCTAGCTTTCATTTCCAGTTTTCAGCACCTCCCCCCCAAAAAAACACCTCCAAAAAAATATGCAAAAGGGAAAAGAAACAAAGAAATCAAGTCATTCAGAAAAGAAAAGCCTGGGAAGGACAGGATGAAAGGAAAGAAGATACTTCCAAGCAAAGAAAAAAGATGTACTGTATGCATTGTTTTACCAAGTAAATTGTCCATTGCCTGAGTCACAATACAGGCTGTACTTGCCACACTTAAAAAATTAAAAGATCTCTTCTAAAAGGTACAGGTGGGGTTTTTTATTTTTAAAAAAGTCACTAGGCTTTCTTAATTACTAAGTGGATGTTATTGGAAGGTGAGAAACAGAACAATAAACAACAATGAACTTGGATTTTTATATGGGGAAACAGTCTAAACATGATCCTGTGCTGCAAAGAATATAGCAAACTACTCAAAAATAAGGAAGATACTAGCATTAAAGCTTTTCATGTGATCAGTGGAACCCAAAACTCCATGGGATTTTATCACACATAAAGCTCTCTGGGCAGGAAGTTCTTACTTCAGTGTTGGGTAACTCTTCATAAGTGTATTAGAACCATACAGGATGTTTCTCAAGTTTCTAACTTCTTTCACATATACCCTTGGAAAAATAAAGCTCTGGTATCTTTAGTCACCCCAGGAAGGGGAAGTGCATTATGCATGGAACTGGGATTCACTGTATTTATTTAAAATAAATTCATTTATTTATTTAAAATATTCATTTATTTATTTAAAATGTTTTTTTTAGCATACGAATACATATCTATAAAGCCAATTAAAGTTCTAAATCCAGGTTGAGAAATTTGGGGCCTTTCAGAAGTTTTTGGACTACAATTCCCAGAATCCTCACGACTGGATCTGTTGACTACAGCTGATGAGAGTTGGATCCCAACAGCATCTGGATGGCAGGAGTTGAAGTCCTAGCAAGATGTGCGGAGCCACAGGTTGCCCATCCCTGTTTTAAAGCAGCTTAGGAACAGCCAAGTCTAGGGGTGCTATGTGCCTAGGGAAAGATCAACAGGCACAGGGGCATTTGCCCACTGATTTTTGGGCTGGCAATTAGCCGAGGGCATAGAAGAGTGAAGCTCTGTATTACTTGCAGAGGGGAATATAAAGGGGCAGGGAAGCCTGGAGCTCTTCGAAGCTTCAAGATTGTATCCCCTTCCAATCTTATGTTATTAGACAGTTACAATGAATGTCTTCATCACAGACATCAAATGACAATAGAGTGAATTCTTGTAAGGTCCAGATACATCATCTGGCAATGTTATCAAGAGGCTTCACCTCTGTTCTCTTTCTACAACAGAAGGCCACAGAGAGCAATATCTAAGTATGCATTTTCTGACACAGCACCCCCACTACCATCTGGTTTGTGCTTCCTCCATCTGACTTAACAGCTTTAATGACATGGGCCAAATGCAACGATCCCTTTGGATAGGAGGTCACATGAACTCTACAAACTAAGCAGCAACAAGCATTCTCTTGGACTGAAACCAACGAATGAACGGCAGGAGAGCAGTAGCAACAATTCACATGTGTGTGGGTTTTTTTTTAAGGCAGCCGTTATCTGTATATATTGAATACTACATACTAGGAATGGATGAAAATCTTGTTTCTAAAATATTGCTTAGGAAAAGCAGAGCACAGCTTCGAGTAATGAGGTCCTACTTCAATTAAGCCTGTGTTTTCACAGTACAAGGGACTTATTTACAGCTAATGGGCACCTTCAAATTCTGCCTAAATGGCAGGGGCGACTAAGAGATTATACAAATGCTAGAGCTGCCCTCTTGCATTGGGTACATATGCTTAGGATGCCGGGATGCCCTTATAACTGCATTGTTTCCAAAAGCACAGTTGTTAGGACCAGTATTGAAAGGGCTGGATGGGCTGGACAACCCTTTGTGGGCAATAGAAAAAGGCACCAAAGTGTCCAGTTCCAATTGTGGCTACAAAGGGAGAACCAGAGGTGTACTCTAAGTGCACTCTCAGTTCAGTTCATGCCTTTGGAATTTGATGTTTTACCAAGTCCATGTCCTGCACCTGACATTACACAACGTAAAGCTGACAGCCAACCTATGTCCTCTTGTCTAACTGGCCTTGTGAGCCAAATGGGGAGCACTGGCAGGCCCAATTAAGCCCATGAGCCAGAGGTTCACCACTGCTGATGTAAGACATATCTCCACTAAGTGCAAATACCTACCTCACAGGGTTGCTGTGGGGATAAAATGGGAAGGGGGAGAACTATGTACACCACACCTTGAGCTCCTCAGGAAGAAAGGTACGGTGCAAACATACAAAATAAACATTTTATGCCTATTTAATAGCAATCGCTCCTCGAAAGAATGGCAAGTTGAGGAGGCTGCTGAGAATTGTGCCAAAGAACACTGCCCCTCCCCCAAAAAAGGCTACGGTTCCCAGGGTTCCTTGTGGGCAGGGAGTAAAATAAGCATGTCCACTCAAAACAAAGTCTCTTGGAGCTGAATGGCTCTTACTTCCTGGTTAGTATACTTAGGATTATAGGCTCAGGTTGCAATTCTATGCCCATTTACCTGGGAGCGACATCCATTGAACATAGTGCAAATTACTTCTGAGCAGAAATGCATAGATTTGTGCTACAAGTATGAAATAAGCATGGAAAAACAAAATATACTGTTAACTGCTCTGCAATGCTCAGATGAAGGGCAGTATAAAAATTTGATACTAAAAAGAATAATGAACATGCACATTAGAACTCAGCAGTGTGCTTAGGCTGAAAGCACCACATTAAAAAAAAATAGCCACTACTGATACAATCACACACACAACAAAATCTATTTGTCCAGAGGCAGAGTGCAGGCGTCACTTGTTAGATGAATGCAACATATCCATTTTAACAAAACAACCTGTACCAGGACTGCACATGGACTTATGCACAGCTTGTATTACTAACGTTCTGCAACCTATCTGCAATGTTTCAGCCAACCCAATTCCAGCGTATAAATTGCCTCCTTTTCTCTTGCTCCTGAAAGTGAGAAATTTACAAAGCACAAAAGAGATTTTGTTTCTTTCCCCTTATGGTAAAATTAGACAGCGAATGACACTGTAAAACAAAACAAAAGCCCAGAAGGCTGCACTTCACATACTGAAGCTTTGCTCATTGGCACAGGGCTCCTCCCTTAATACTTGATACTTCTCAATACTAAGGGCACACTGCTCTCCGCGTTATGGCTTGCCATTAAATGAAAGACTGCCCCCTTCTCATTCCCTAACAACTCCGGTGTTTATCACGCCTCCAGCTTTTGGCACCAACATAACAAATGTATCGCAAGCGTCCCTGAACCCATTCAAGGAGCTCTTATAAAATAACTTATTTTGCCCATAGTGTGCTCTCTGCTCCAGAGGGAATTAGAGCCCATTGAAAAGTTCACACGGCACAAGGCACACATCAAATAAGAACTCAAAAACAAGGAAGGGACTATACTCCTTTAAACAATAGAATAATTTAAAACAGGCACCTAATATTTTATTCTTTCCCCTCTAGGAAATAAAAAACACTTACCAGGTTCCATTGTTAGAATCATGGCTCCAACGTCTCTTTCTCTGGACCAAGCCTCACTTATCCAGTGGATGTGAACAATTCAGGGACACAGCCTGGCTTTGTTTTGAGCTTATATCTTCTGGGCTCACCCACCCCTCCTCCCACTTGTGGGAAAAAGACATTGCCTGTACCCTGCCTGCCTAACCATCTCTATTGGCTCATTCACAAACAATTCTACTTAGCATATTCAAGTTTCCCTGAGAGCTTGAAATGACCCAGAGGGACATTTTTGGCTTCCCTAGTTTGTGACTCTGCTCCAGTAGAAGTTAAAGTTCAAGCTTTCATTGCTGACAGCTAGGCTATCTTTAAAGCCTGTTTCTTCCCAGTGGGCCAAATCCTTTCCTTAACACAAAGTGCCTGAGAAATTGAGCTCCTCCTCACTACAAAGAGGAAATAAAATTCATGTAGATACTCCTTAGTATGCACAGAGGACTGCCGCTGTCTGTTTATACAACCCGTGGTTTAATATTAGGACTAGACCACAGGAAGGGCTTTAAAATGGCACCTAAGGGCACTCACAAGATCTAATTTTGAGTTTGGGCTCAGATCCAGATCAGTTTTCAATGCTAGAACTCAGCCTTGGAACACATGAAGCTGTGTGGTTTACAGACCATTACGAATCGTTTGCATTTGTTTGTTTCTTGCTTTATTTTTGTATTATTAATAACATTTATATATCACCTTTTTCTTTATACACACGTCTCTCCATTTTAGGCTCACAATAACCCTGTGAGGCAGGTTAGGCAGAGAGACAGTTAGTGGTCCCAGGGCACCCAGTGGGCTTCATGGCTGAGTGGCAATTTGAATCCTGGTCTCCCAGATCCAAGTCCAGTACTCTAACCAATAAACCACTCTGGTGCCTCCTGTTAGAATTCCACCCCTGCAGTGCTGGAGGAAGGGGGTGCGGTGGGGGCGGACTGCCCCGGGTGTCATCCCTGAGGGGGTGGTGACATTTGGCACGCTGCCCGCCCATGACTCCCAAGCCTACCCGGAGCCATTGGGGAAAAGAGGGAGCTGTACCACTTTGCCAGTGGCATTCCTCCTCCCCCCTTCATTTTGACAGCTGGGGGAGGCTTGGGAGTCGTGGGCGTGTGGCGCACTGAATGTCTGCCATCGGCAGCTTGCTCCACCCCCGGCTGCAAGGTACGCGTGCTGCTCCGTACACCCAAGAGGCTATCCCGTGCCTGGGAGGGCACCCTCCACATGCTGCCCCCCTCGGGAGCATGTCCCACCCCCCTCAAGAGTGCCCCCACCCTGGGCAGCGTGGTCATATGCTGCGCCACTGCCCCACGCACTCTCTCTCTTATTAATATTAATACTAATGTTATACATTGCCGAGAGGCTTACTGCTTGAGACCACTGATATAAATAGCATGCATGGTGCCAGGCTACAGCCAGGAAGACCCAGGTTAAAATTCCTGCTCATCTATGAAGTGTGTGAATGAACTTGGTCCAGCCACTCTTCCTCTCAGCCTAACATACTTGATGTGGTTGTTAAGCAGAGAAAACTAACAACCATATTCATGTCCATTGGCTTGAGTTCCTTGTAGTATAGATGGGATAAACATAGGAGTAAGAAAAAAATAAAAGGGAACTGTGCAGGCAGACGGGGTCTATTCATAAGGTCCCAGAAGAAGAATTTGTAGGTGTGAGCAGGGGACGGAGGGGGACCTGTGGCCCTCCAGATGTTACTGAATTCCAACTTCCATGAACCATACCCAATACAGCTAATGGTTAGTAATGATTAAAGCAGGAGTCCTGCAATGTCCGGAGAATTTGCAGGTTTCCTATTCCTGGGCAAGACTGTTTCGCATTACCTCTTTTCCAGTGCCATGGAGATCTGAATTTTACCTGTGCTTTTAAAGCATTCTGATCCTTATTCACAAAGAGGAATGACCCACCCACTGGGAAGTGAAACAAGCAAGGTCACTAAAAGATGCTATACATATATTATTTATGTATTTCTTACCAACCACTCCGTAAGGTAGAGCTTTCCAAACTTTTCATGTTGGTGACACACTTTTTAGACATGCATCATTTCGCAACACAGTAATTCAGTTTTACCAGCAAACTGGAGGTTAAACTAACCCATTTCCAACCCTGGGAGGAGGACAGGGAGTGTTCGCATGACACACTAATGTATCACGACACACAGTTTGGAAAGTTTTGTCGTAAGACATTGTATTCATTAGACCCACATTGTGGCTAGGTTTTGAGGCTGAGACACTGTGGCTTGCCAAAGTTTATGGGAGATGAGATATGAAGTGTGGTCTTTCTGAATCATAGCTCAGTCTCTTGACCACTACACTGTACCAGATCTCCAGCAGAGATGGCCCAGTAACTGTACTTATGGTCACACCTGAGGCTATTTCTATGGAAGGAAGAAAGGTATTTTTAAAAGCTCCAGTCAATTCTCCCTCACGTGATATCAAATGATTAGGAAGCATCCCACAGCTTCTTCATTAGGAAGCTTTTGTATAGAGTATTGGAAACTCTTGAATCTCAACACTAGCATTCCTACTCGATAATGAAGTTAGGAAAAGAAAATTCCTTATAATATGCTGAGATTCTACATTCATAATAAGTGAAATGAAAAAGGGTGAGATGGTTTGCAACAGTTCACATGCAACTCAGATTTCTAATTCAAAGTAGAGTGTCTTATTAGCTCAAATAGTTAGCAGTTCATGCCTATTTTTGGAAGTTCTGTAGAGGGGGGAACAAAACACTGCCTTTATCTGTCCTGGTGACAAGACCAACTGCACATCATTCTAAATAGAGTGGAAGAGGGAGAGCTACTGCTCAACACATTTGCTATGATTACTTGCACAGGGAGCCAAGTACTTCTCTGCCAGAAGTCACAAATGGAAGGCAGAAGAGTATTAGTTCCATCTGTCATAGTGAGTAGGATGTCCTTCTCACCAGCTCTCCTGCATAAGCTGATGATCTTTTCTAAATAAAAAAATTATGTATGCATCTATGTATGTATCTATGCATGCAAGTGGAGCTTCACTGAGTAACATAACCAAAACAAACCCCTCAAAACAGATCCCTACCCCATAGTGATTACCATTCAATGATACGGGAGACAACATGAGGGAAGTAAAGATAAGAGCCAGGCTATCAAGAGATGAATTTATAGAAGGTTGTCCAAGACTACTGGAAGCCAGAAAGTTAAGTAGCATTACTAAATTACAATACATTTGTCGTGGATTTATTCAGTTGTTCACTAGTTTAAAAGATGAAACAGCACAGTGGAGTCAGAAGGGACTATGAGGGTCATCTAGTCCAACCCAGCAATGCAGGAATCTTTTCCCCACATAGGGCTTGAACCCATGACCCTGAGATTAAGTGTCTCATGCTCTACCAATTGAGCTATCAAACTGAAGGTTGTCCAATTCTGGCACCCTAGTTTGCAAAACTATAATTTTGTAATTTCAGATGCTGTATACTGCTTTGTTGTTGTTTTTATGAAAACGTGGGCTATAAATATGTCAATAAATAAAAGATGCAACATGTTGCTTTAAGCTTTTGTGGCCGGGTGCTTAGGCCAGCAAACGCTGAACGAACATGGATTCTGTGCCGGGTGGGAGAGAATAGCAGAGCCCCTCTTTCACTTTTTACCACAATGTACAATACCTTCTGTGTTAGATCCCTGGTTGCCCAAGTGGCGGGCAAACTTTCCTAAGAGTTGCTGTAAAACAGGACTCGGGAACTTGTGACCCGTGAAGCTGAATGCAACCCACCAGCCTTATATGCTGGGGATCAGTAAAATTGGCACAGTGGTACAGCTCAGTGGCTGCTCAGCTTGGGATCTTCTTGGCAGCCACTCTGCCTGTTGAGGAAATCCTGTTCTCCAGCTGGTACTAGGGAATACAAACATTGGTCCCATCAAGGCAAAGACTCCAACCACTTTTAGCCTTGCTTATAACAAAGGATGCCTACAACTGGTATGAAATTATGGGAGTTGGCTCCTTTCTTTTGCTTCTCTGAGCTGCTCTTAAGCTAAACAGCAATAATAATTCCTCGAGCTCTCTGAAGCATTCTGGAATCCTGTTCAGCATTACTCTGAACAAGCATTTATAATGCTTCAGAGAGCATGAAACCCCAGGTAAAAATATCAGAGGGAAACAATCTGTGTTAAAAATGCCAATGGGTTTCCTTTCCACCCACCCCTGTCCCAACAGTGGATGAATCGGAAACCTTTGCTTTCTTTCTGCTGCTGCACAGAAGTGACTGACTCTTTTGTGTAAAGCCCCGAAAAGCTCCTGACAGGGATACTAACATGAAGCTGACAACTTAAGTGGTCTGCTAGCCAAATTCAGACTGTTGAATTAGGATCTCTTTCGACATTAGAGAGAGAGAGAGAGAGAGAGAGAGAGGGAGAGAGAGAGGGAGAAAGGAAGCTTGCATAATTTCAGCTCACACCACGCTTTGCATAATCACAGAACCAACACTACGCAAAGCAGGGCAATAATTAATCCTTCCCTAGATTATAGTATTGTGGGGAGCTCTTGCATTCTCTCAGGTCTGGGCTGGGCTGCGTGCCTTTGCAAAGGCTGAGTGGCGATCACAGACTCGGCTGCTGAACAAGGTACATCAGGCTATACTCCAGAGGCAGCAAAAAGCAAAAGGAGCTCCAGGGACATTTAAAAAGGTAGTATATCACCTTGATGTGCACATGCCTCTTCTGAGGACCAGGAACCCCACTTCCTACATTGCTATTACTACAACTACTGTTAACTGTGCTAATAAGAACGTGGGGTGTTGGGGGGTGGGGTTTATGGTAGTAATTAGTAATAGTAAATACTGCCTACAAGGACCCCCCCAAGCTAATATATGATCATTAAAAAACAATAATACAGGTAAAAGCACCAATTAATAAACACACCAAATAAAAATAAAATGAAATAATTAATTTAAAAAGAGCCCAGAATTTAAATCCTATCAAAAGTCAGCTTAAACTTGGTCTAGAACTGGTGTTATACAGACTGTAAAATTTGCAACAGGCAATAGTCTGGCTGCTACATTTTGCCTCCTGTCCTGGTGGTTGTACTGTGTGTGGGGGGGGGGGAATGGCATAGATCCAGAACCTTTGGAACAAAGATGTGAAGCATGAAGTGCATACGGACATGCCCATTTCCTACCCTCAAATGTTTAATGTCTGAGTATCGGAGCACATGTGGCTGGAAACTGTCTCTCTTTAGTAGTCAATCTCTGCTCAAGGGTGCCATTGTGGAAAAAAGCTCGTCGGTTTTTCCGAAATAGATGTACATATAACAACTAAGTTTTAGTTTTCAGTTGTTGTTTTCAAAGGGAATACCGGTAAAAACAATGCTTACCTTAATGGCTGTCCATGATTTCACAGCTAGACAGCCTTCTGAATCCCAATGCTCAACAGAGAACTTCAATCTGAAGGCACTTTTATCTACATAGAAACAAAACAAAACAGGCATTATTTAAATGCGAAGCAGCACCCAACAAGACTGAATGCCACCCCCCCACCCCCCCCCGCCAGTGATGTCAGTTGATTGATGGGTGGACATGGTTTCAGATAAATGACCTTACAGGCCTGCAGGATAGAGCTTCCACACCCCTGCTGCAACAGTTGCATCTGGTGAGAATTCATTTTCAAAACTGAAATTGAATGAACAGGTTTGTCACCAATTCACCATATGTCCTTCCTACCATGATATCAAACAATACGCTTTGAGGGGAATGTTCGGTTTTGCTCTTTCTGTTTATATAAGAGTATCACATATGGAGGGGACCCGTTTGTGACTTGTATTCTTGTACTTACAAGTGTAGTGTTGATATAAGATACTTATATTCTTTGCTCAGGTTGTAATAAACATTAACCACACTGAATGTATTACGATACATTTTTCCACTATAGCTTCATGTGCAGAATTAAACAAACACTTACACCTGACTTGCTTCCATCCCTTTAAGGAGTTCCAAATGACTCTCTTATCCAGACTCCCACCCCTCAAAAGAACCATGGATGAGGCCCACACTTAGGCCTGTCCGCCTCCCTCATCCCTTGATCATTTCTGCCTGCCTGCCAGCCTCGGGGCATTTTAGGGCATCTTCTATGGGGCAGGGTTGTCCCACAAGAGGTGACGGTGGCCCACAGCCATTGGGGAAGATGTGAGGGGTCTCTAGCGGAGGGGAGGGGAGGGGTCACTACAGAGGCATTTGTTCCCTGGGTAGCGATTAATCCTCATTAACCTTCTAGTGCAATGTGCAGGCAAAACCATGGGAGAACCAATAAAGCCCATTCCTTTCTTCCCAGTAGAAGAGGCTACAATGTTTGGGGCTTTTGATTGGGAGAGAGGAGGACACAATTAAATGTGAGTGACTGTCCTGATCAAGGTCCAAACGATTGTGCCTGGTGTGAAGGAAGCTAGCACCTCTTCCTACAACTGACTCCACTCTCTTTTGACTCCAGCACCTGGATGGGTTTCCCCATAGGTCAGCTGGGTGGGAGTGGGGGGAGGCCCTGATCCAACCCATTATACTATATAGCAGGAAATCTGCTGTCATTATACAAAAGGGGACAAATAAAAATCCATTTATTCAAAGCAGTTTACTTTTCAGCCAAAAAAAGGCTTACAAATCATTATTATTATTATTATTATTAATTAAGGCAGTCCCTGCCCTCAGGATTGCAACCCAAAAGACGTGACACAAAAGGAAAAGGGGAGGGGGAGGGAGGAGGAAAAAAGAAAACTCTGTAACCAGTTCGTGAAGTTGCACATCTATTAATGGACAACTGGGCTGGAAAGAGTTCAGGTAGCCTGATGGAATAGCTACTGATAGAAAGGCAACTGTTGAACAACAAAGGCAGCTGGTTTCTCAGCAGAGCTGCCAGAATAACCCTGCTTCCCTTTTCTGCATATGACCAATGTGTTAACAGCTGTTGCCAGCTTACATCATCAAAGTGGAAATTAGGTAAGAAAATACTGAGGGGGACTATTGGCTACTGGGTGCCAATAGTACATGAGTGCAGAGTGAGACGATCCAACATTTCTGTGGTTTATTCTTACTCCAGTGAAAATTCTGTACAGTCAGAAAGACCCTCCAAAAGTAACTTGCAAGGCCTGACTTTCTGCCTTCCCAAACAACTGGTATAGTTGACCCACAAACCCAGGCTCGCTCTCGTGCAGGCAAGAAGGACCCTCGTTTAGTGGATCTCAGCTTAATTGCGGGTGGGAAGAGAGTAGAACATTGACATGTGGGTGGAAAACTTAGCATGAAATTGCAGATTCCCAGAAAGGACTGAAGCTGCTGTGCTCCTCCTCCGACCCTGCTGGTGGTAATTAATTAATTAATTAATTAATTATACCCTGCCCATCTGGCTGGGTTTCCCCAGCGACTCTGGGCGGCTTCCAACAAAAGATTAAAAATACACACAACCCTAAGCTAAGCCATCATCTGCCTTAGCGCATTCTCCAAACCTGGGTTCATGGTTTGTCTCACTCCAGATAAACTTTAAGCTCCAACTAAGGTTCATTCTTCATTTACAGTTTGTGGTTTGTCTAGAGTTAGTCAAACTAAGAAAACATGCTAGGCTAGTTGTGCCGAAGCTTTTGGCCCTCCATATGTTTTTGAACTACAACTCCCATCATCCCTGTCCATTGACCATGCTTGCTGGAGCAGAAGGGAGTCGTAGTTCAGCAACATAGGGAGGGCCAAAGGTTCCCAACACCTATGCTAACCCAAGCCACCGGTTAGCTCATAGCAGCATGGCAGAAGGAGGACTGGGCGAGAAGCAAGGCAACCACCATCTCCTTTCTGAGAACTTGCATGCTAAAGTTTGGCTTGGCGTTACATGCAAACTGAGCCAGAATTACTGAAGCACTTGGGAGAGACATATTCTGCATTCATTCTCCATCTCTGTGAGCAGACCTCATGGTTATAGCATCAAATCCAACATTTGTACATTAAAAACAACAACAACAACCCTGGCTTTGTGTTAACATTGATGGCAACCAGCCACAATGACTGTGTTCTACTTCTACAGTCAGAGGCATTATGCCTCTAAATACCAGATGATGGGAACCGCAGGAGAGGCGAGCTGCTGTTGTGCTCACGTCTCACTTGCAGGCTTCCCACTGACATCTGGTCAGCCACTGTGAGAAAGAAGATGCTGTCCTAGATGTTCCATTGCCTCACCATGTGTTCTTCTCTTGCCTAATGAAGAGTTCTGGAGAACTCAAAAACTTGCCACACTTCTGCTGGTTCTAATAAAGATGTTGCCCAACTGCAGGTTTCCACATTTTCTATTATGGACCAACACGGGTATCTGCTTAGTATAAACAAACAATGTTCATAATGCCATTACTAACATTTGCGCAATGCCTTAGTCTGCTACCTGTTTTTAGATGCAGCCTCAAATTCTTCTTAATGCTGCGGCTTTGTTGTATATTTTAGTGTTATGTCGTTCACTGCCCTGGCCAGTAATTAGACTTTTGGATAGAAGGTGGTATGCAAAAGTTTTAAACAAGCCAAATATAAAACCAGTTGGTTCTTCACAGAATATCCACCAGTATCCATTACTTCACATAATGCTTCCTTTTCTTTTCTTTTAAGTTTGACTTCCTTTCCCTTTCATGATTCATTAAAGGGAGCCCTGCTGTATCAAATGTCCAACTAGTTCAGCTTTGAGGCCAGCCCTACCATTGGACAAAAGCAGACACCTCAAGTAGCAGGTGCTGGGAGCCATTCCCCTAGGCTAGCCTGATGCCGTCAGTGGTCAAGTCAGAGCCATCAGCCTGTCAGGTCATGTTATGTACATAGAAGAGAGGGGACCATATTGTCCTCAGGCAGCAAAGTCTTTTGAGCTAGCCCTGCATCCCAGAGTGGCCAGCCAGTTGTCTCCAAGCAGCCCACAAGCATGATTTGAAGACAATAGCCCCCCACCATTGCTGCCCTGCTCAGCAACAGGTTTTCAGCATATTCAGATTTTGAACATGGGAGATCCACAGAGCTATCATGTTTAACAGCTACTGATACACTATCCTCCATTAACTTGTCAAATCTCCTTTTAAAGCTATCTCAGGTAGCGGCCATCCAACATCCTGTGGCAATGAATTCAACCGATATTTTTCCAGTATAAAAACCCTCTCCCCAAAAAAAGAACCAAGTGTCTCCGATAGCACCTTACAGACACTTCAGGTTACATACGCTTCAGGTTACCGACTCCGCTAACCCATAAATAGTACCTCAGGTTAAGAACTTTGCTTCAGGATGAGAACAGAAATTGCACGGTGGCAGCGGCATGGCGGCAGTGGGAGGCCCCATTAGGTAAAGTGGTACCTCAGGTTAAGAACAGTTTCAGGTTAAGAACGGACCTCCAGAACAAATTAAGTACTTAACCCAAGGTACCACTGTACCTGAACAAAGAATGCACGGCACTGCTGTCCTCATAGCTCAGGGGTGAAGTCTGATCTTAAAAGGTTAGCAGTATGATGCTGGGAGAATTATTTGGGGTCCGTGCTAATAATAGTGACATGAATGTGCAACCCTTTCCAAATTATCCAGGGTTATAGAGCACAAACACAGAGGATGACTCCTGTAAATAGCACTGAGCATATTCATGTATTGGGTCACGTAACATGAAAGTTTGGCAAACATGCTGCAGAATTTACTATGCTTCTCATGCGGAGCGGCTAGTAGCAGAACAGGCCTGCCCACATTCCCAGTAAGTAGAGGATTCAACTGCAGGAAGTTTTAAGATCTTTTGCTGGGAGATATATTAAGGGACACAAGGGGGGGGGGGATAGGATAGCGAGTATCTGCTGCAGAGCAAGAGTACTTATATGACTGCTGTTTGAGATTTGCTTCAAGTGGGAAATCTGCAACGAAACTCTACACTATCTTTACAGGAGTTCCCATCATCACACACTGACCTCTAGTGTACTAAGAAAGAATCAAGCTTACCAGGGAGCTTGGGAAAACATTTAGGGAGAAGAGGGGCAAGGAGACTGAGGCTGCATTCAGACACCACTTTATTCCTTACCTATTAATTTTCACATTTTGTGTGATCTTTCACATGACTTAAAAGCCACTTTTGAAAACCTGGTGAAATCTAGTAGACATTCAACTCTCATTTCCATGCTAGTTGTTTCCAGGGAAAGTAAAAAAACCCACTATTTGCAGTCCCATTAACTCAGAAAATCATGGGAGTTTTGAATTTTTATTTTCCTGCAGTTTTCAGGATCATGCCGCTGCTGCTAACATGATGAAATATAGGGTGTTATCATGGCATACAGTTCTTTTCTGCCTTTTTAAAATTTAATGCAATACAGAGGTATATCCATTAGAAAGCCAGAGTTCTATAATAATAATAATAATAATAATAATAATAATAATAATAATTTATTTATACCCCGCCCATCTGTTTGGGTTTCCCCAGTCACTCTGGGCGACTTCCAACAGGAGATTAAAATACAACGATTCATCCAATATTAAAAGCTTCCCTAAACAGGACTGCCTTCAGATGTCTTCTAAAAGTCTGATAGTTGTTTATTTCTTTGACATCTGATGGGAGGGCATTCCACAGGGTGGGCGCCACTACTGAGAAGGCCCTGCTTGGTTCCCTGTAACATCACTTCTTGCGGTGAGGGAACCACCAGAAGGCCCTCGGAGCTGGAACTCAGTGTCCGGGTTGAACAATGGGGGTGGAGATGCTCCTTCAAGTATACTGGGCTGAGACCATTTCGGATTTTAAAGGTCAGCACCAACACTTTGAATTGTGCTCAGAAACGTACTGGGAGCCAATGTAGGTCTTTCAAGACCGGTGTTACGTGGTCTCGGCGGCCACTCCCAGTCACCAGTCTAGCTGCCGCATTCTGGATTAGTTGTAGTTTCTGGGTCACCTTCAAAAGTAGCCCCACATAGAGCGCATAGTCCAAGCGGGAGATAGCCAGAGCATACACCACGCTGACAAGACAGACCACGGGCAGGTACGGTCTCAGCCTGCGTACCAGATGGAGCTGGTAGACAGCTGCCCTGGACACAGAACTGACCTGGGCCTCCATGGACAGCTGCACACCTGCTCCTTCAGAGGCACAGTTGCCCCATTCAGGACCAGGGAGTCCCCCAACCCATCCACCCCGTCCCCCAAAAGCAGTATTTCTGTCTTGTCAGGATTCAGCCTGAATCTGTTAGCCACCATCCATCCTCCAACCACCTCCAGACACTCACACAGGACCTTCACCGCCTTCACTGGTTCCGATTTAAAAGAGAGGTAGAGCAACAGGTACTGCAGTGTAAAAGGAATGTTGGAAACTGGGACAGAAGCACTAGTACTATAAGCACTATAAAACTTGCACAATAAACCCAATGTCTAACTGCAACCTTAGTGTCTCTTTACAGTGGTCTAGCTCTCCTGGCCCCTGTTAGCACTACAGTGGTACCTCTGGATGCGAACGGGATCTGTTCCAGAGCCCCGTTCGCATCCCGAAGCTAACGCGACCCGTGTGCGCAGGTCACGATTAGCCGCTTCCGCACATGACATCATTTTGAGCGTCTATGCATGTGCGAGCGGCGAAAACGGCGCTGCACAGTGCAACCCGAAAAGGCTTAACCCGAGGTATGACTGTACAGTGGTACCTCGGGTTAAGTACTTAATTCGTTCTGGAGGTCCGTTCTTAACCTGAAACTGTTCTTAACCTGAAGCACCACTTTAGCTAATGGGGCCTCCTACTTCCGCCGTGCCGCGCTGCATGATTTCTGTTCTCATCCTGAAGCAAAATTCTTAACCTGAGGTAATATTTCTGGGTTAGCGGAGTCTGTAACCTGAAGCGTATGTAACCTGAAGTGTATGCAACCCGAGGTACCACTGTACAGTTATTGAAGGGATCACTGAATTGGCTCCCTAATATATTACTTTTGCACTTACACTACAAAACATATTTAAGGGGGTAGGAGACCAAAATGAAACTACTCGTAAAAGGGTGCTAATATCTATCGAGACAAATGGTATTGGGGGGAAAGAGAAACAATTACAGAGAAATTTAAATACTCTAGTATTTATAGAAATGCATTAATACTTCAACATTTGCACACTAATCATTTCCCTACACCCCAGCCTGTGGTGGTGCGTGCAGAAACTGCCTTCTTGAGTGTGGGACTCCACTATGCATTTTGTCGGCTCAATCCGCCAAAACATGTGTTCACATGCAGGGAAGTCCCTAACTCACTCCTACCGCCACAAGAAATTGCGGCAGCAGCATAACTTTCCAGCTTGCTTCAAGGCAAATGGGTCTTGGACAGGGTAAAAACAACAACAACAGGCCAAGCTTCCATCTACTTCCACCCCCAAATTAAGGCTGTGTTTCTCAGCTGAGCCAACATAAAGATAGCTGCAAAGTAGCCTCACTGACCCTGTTACTTAATTTAAAGGGGTGGCAGCAAGAGCAGCTCCTCTCTAGTCCCATTATCTTGGGGGCAGGGAATAGAAGGAGGAAAACTCTGGTCCTAAACTTCCACTGCCTTGCAGGATATCTTTGGGAGAAGAAAAGGCTAAGGAGTAAGCCCTACACAAAACAGCTGGATTGCACCTTGACAGCTGGATTGCACCTTGTACACCTCCTTCAGGCAACTTGTGCAGCAAGCTAGTTTGCATTGCTCTGCTTTCCTTCGGACCACACCAGTGAGGCTGAGAAGGGGGGGCTCAGCCCAGGACCTCCATATGCACTGCCCGGACTTGTTTTGCCCCAGGGTCCTTTGGTCCTGCTAAGTCTGACATCATCCCTGGAGTCATACTCCATTGTCTCTCAAAACAGACAGGTGCCAACAAAAACATTGTGGTGGTGTGGTAAGGATTACACATAATTACTGCAGAGTTTTCAACCTAGAAGGCTTCTCATAACACTGGGAAACAATGGTTTGTTATTGTCTAAATCTATACATATTGTTCGCACAACAGAACAACTATTGCAATTGTATACGGATTGCTCAGCAGATTGAAACCAATGTTTGGGTTAGGGCTGGTTCATACATCACATGAGGACACATGTGCGGAATGGGCCAACGAAAATAAAACTATTGCAGCTAACACTTTGAAGCTGCCTCAAATGCAAATGTTTTCAATGGAGGCGATTCACAAACTACTCACACGTAGACAAACGTGCACCCTGCATCTCAAAGAATTGGCATGGTGTTTTAGTGAGGACACTTGCACATGCTACATCCAGTTTTACGGCTGACTTTTAGCTCCTATTAAGACTTCAGCAATACCAGACAACATTGGACAACCTAGCAGAGTTAACCCGAGGGAGCATAGACGCAGGCAAAGAAGAAAATGTGAATTATGAACCTGAACTGACAAGGCATCAAGTCAAATGCAACAAGAAGCTGCTTAAAAATGCAAATTGAAATGTTAAAACCCTTTTATCAGCTCCATTAGAAAGTTACTTCAAGGGAACTGGATCCCTTTTCTCCCCACTCTGACCCCAATTAGAAGTTAAAAATGTCTCCCTAAGCAGTATAATGTAGAATTTGATTGTGTCAGAGAAATATTTAAAACGGGGAAGGAGAAGAGATCTAGATGGACAGCCTGTAATTGAAGCACCAAGTCCAATTAAACCATTTCTCCTCATTGCCCCACAGAACAGGACTTATTCATTATTTCTTTAAGTACAAGGATCAGACCCACACATGGGCTTCCTTAGCATTCAATTTGTGTTTCTGAGCCTCAAAAATGAACGGGAAACAATGCACCTTCCAGTCTGCACCAGCATATGAACAAACTGGAACATTTACATTAATTAAACCAGGACAAGGTTTAATAGTCCAGACATTGTGGACTATTGCTCAGATAATTATGGCTGCTGGACCTTCTTGGGAGTTGCAGTCCACATCCTATACCTACTCTTGAAGGTTTAATAGTCCAGACATTGTGGACTATTGCTCAGATAAGTATGGCTGCTGGACCTTCTTGGGAGTTGTAGTCCACATCCTATCACCTACTCTTGAAGGATTGTGAATAGCCTCACATACTGATGGTGGGAGATCTGCCCAGTGATGGGCAGATGTGCACCATGGGATGCTCAGGTGGCTTACTTAAAACTGGGGCGGGGGGTGGGGAATCCAAGCTTCAGGCAGAGTAAAACATGCATATACCATTTCCAAAGTTATAGAAATTTTTCATGCATAATTGGAAGAGCAGAATTTACGGCAGAGCCAACTCATAAAAGGATTACAAAACCGAGTGCAAAAAAAATCTATTCACCCTTCCTCGGTAGAGCAAAGATTGCCTGTTCTTCCATAAAAAGTTGTACAAGGACACATTCTATTTTGCTCTGTGTACAGTTCTGGTTGTTGCACTTCAAATCTGTGGAGGACAAGGCTATTAAAAGCTACTGGCCATGGTGGCTTTCCAGTGTTGGACGGAATACGGCTCTGAATATCAGTTGCGAAGAATCGCAAGCAGGGAGAGAGTACTGTTGAGCTCAGGTCCTGGATGTGGTCTTCCATAGTCAGCCATGCTGAGAAAAAGGAGTAAGACTAGACTGGCCTTTGGTCTGAACAAACAGGGCTCATCTCATGTCCTTCTTATGTCGATGAAATAAAATAAAAGAATGCTTTACCATTTGTAACAGCTCAGATCTGCAAAATTCAATGAATGCCTTCCTTGAACCATGCTGGTCCAGTCCATAAGCCAGTTCCTTTAGAAGCCTTTGTAGATGCTACTGTGCTATTAGCTGCATCCATTAAAGATGACAAGCCTGGCAAGTGCAGGCTTCTTAAGCAAAGTGCCACATGCCCATTGCATATTTCTGATTGCAAAGCAGCTATTTGGCAACCATATGGATCTCTTTAAACATATCCATCTGGGTACATCTTGAACATACTAATAGTAGCAATGCTTCAAAGAGAAGTCTGAAATATAACCAGGGAAACCTAAGCTGACCAAATCAGATGTCAAAAGAGAATGACTTGCAGGAAATGCTCCTGCAAACTTTGCAATCTATCTCCCCCCCCCCCGCGTGTTTTTTTTTAATTGATCCACAATTTACTATTTTATTCATCCTTTTCTACATAATTATACAGAAGTTTGTGCAATTCTCTAAACCAGCCTTCCTCAACCTGGTGCCATCCAAATGCTTTGAACTACCATTCCCCTCGGACACGGGTGGCGCTGTGGGTTAAAGCCTCAGCACCTAGGGCTTGCCGATCGAAAGGTCGGCAGTTCGAATCCCCGTGGCGGGGTGCGCTCCCGTTGTTCGGTCCCAGCGCCTGCCAACCTAGCAGTTCGAAAGCACTCTCGGGTGCAAGTAGATAAATAGGGACCGCTTACTAGCGGGAAGGTAAACGGCGTTTCCGTGTGCGGCTCTGGCTCGCCAGAGCAGCGATGTCACGCTGGCCACGTGACCCGGAAGTGTCTCCGGACAGCGCTGGCTCCCGGCCTCTAGAGTGAGATGGGCGCACAACCCTAGAGTCTGTCAAGACTGGCCCGTACGGGCAGGGGTACCTTTACCTTTACCATTCCCCTCATCCCTGACTATTGGCCTTGCTAGCTGGAGAGCACCAAGCTGGGGAAAGCTGATGGCAAGAATAGGAGCCCAGACAATACCTGCAAGTCTACTGAGGTCTTCAGACAGGTAGAAGGCTTTCTGCAGGAAGAACAGGCCTAGACCATGTATTTTTATAAACTCAAATGATGTAGAAATTGTTGGCCATCAAAACATACACTCATCTCCAGTAGATAATTGTGAATATGTGGCAGCAAGAACTTGGGAACATTTGTTTAGACTCAGATGCAGAAATCTGTATACGTGCAAGTTAACCAGAAACATTCAGGAACAACACTACGGTGACATAAATATATTTTTTGTTGCTGCGTTGTGACAAAAATGGAATGAGGCTTTCTGCATCATTATGAATCGGGGGCTTCACTTCTGAATAAACATGTGCAGAACTGTGCTTCATGGCTTGTAATATCCTGCGCAATGAGAGGAGAGGGAGGGCGGTTTGGAGAGGAGGAAGAACTGGAGAGGGCACAAGTGGAAGTTCCTGGTGGTAAAGGGAATAATTGCAATGCTGCAGAGGAACTAGAGGGGGCACTGGGAGGAATTAGAGAGGGAGGAAAGTTCTGGAGTGGGGTCATACTGTGGTAAATGGTTGAGGGAGGTTTAAAAACAGGTCCAAGGAAGAGAAGCTCTGTGTGGGAAGTTAATTATTATAACTGTTTTACTTTATTATACTGGGCTCCTTGAAGAAGAGGAGAAGACATGGAGTTGGGGGCAAATGTGGAAATGGTAGCTGCAGAATAGGATGGTGTATCTTCTCAATTTGGAGAAAGGTGTGGGAGGAAGAAGACCTAGGTTACCATGAGGGGTGGAGGTGAAAATAAGGGGACTTTGTAGTTGCACTGGGTGGGAAGGGAAAGTTCTAGGGGGTTACCATGGGGGAGTGATGGTGGGGCATCAGTGAGCAGAGTTTCCCCTAGGGATAAACAACAACATTCAGATTCCTGCATTGCAGGGGGTTGGACTAGATGACCCTTCGGTTCCTTCCAACTCTAAGATTCTATGAAAACAAAAGAACTCTGCCAGCAGAGCATTATAGCACAAGTTCTGTCGATAACCAGTTAGACAAGTCCTGCAGCTGCATGGTACGGCACACTGTAACAAATGCTTAGCTGAAAAGGTTCATGCAAATCACCAGCTATGCAAAGATAGGAAACCAACCCAGAGTCAACTGAAAGTGATTTTCTGTTGTTTCAAAGGCAACTGAATAGCACCTATAAAATAAAAATGGCAACCAGACATTTAAACACAAAGGGAGAGGATTCAGTTTGCAAAAATAAATAATAAAAATCAGTTATCTTCCCTTTTCACCTCTTAAGATTTTAATGCATGCTTGCAACACACCTGGCAAATTAGGGGCCGCGCATTCTCCTGTAGCAGCAGGCTATTTCCTACACATGACATTGAATTTTCCCTCTTCCTGAACCAAGTAATCTGTCATTCACAGTAGAGGAACATGATAACCCTTCCTTCCAAGGGTGCGTCTGAGCTATTAAGATTTTTTTAACTCTCTAAATTCTGGTGAATTGACGGGCCAACCAAAAGCAATTTGGAAGCATGGAAAAGAAGAAGAAATGGCATGTAGGCTGTTAAGGAGGATTTTGGAGCAGCTCAGCTCCTTTGCCTGTAGCTGCTGATCATGAAGAGATAGTAGGAATCTACACAGTGCATGAATCTGAACTTCATACCCATGGATGCACCAGATAAGTGCAATGTATTTGATTACTTCCTTTCATAATGAAGTCTCACAGTTCTCTCCATGACCGCAGACAGAAAGAGAAAGTAGTGTCAATTTCATCCTAGTTCTGGCTGAATCAGAGATCAGTTTGAAGCAGCAGGCAGTCTGACTCAGCACTTGGGTGTTGGGTGTTAGGAGTGTACCATTGAAAGGCTACTCATTGATCCCGCTTTGCACCACAACTGGCCGGACAGTGCTTCTTGCTTGTCTTGATGGAAGACTGTAATGGTTGTGGGCGTGCACATAGAAAGTAGCCTACTGCACAGGAGTAAAATTTGCATTCACTGCTTTGCCTGCTTTTGCCTCTAGCCTTGCCCAGTGCTGCCATGTGGCCCCCAGAATGTTGCCCAAAAGGAAATGTGGATCTCTCTCTCTCTCTCTCTCTCTCTCTCTCCATACAGTAGTACCTCAGGTTACATACGCTTCAGGTTACATACGCTTCAGGTTACAGACTCCGCTAACCCAGAAATAGTGCTTCAGGTTAAGAACTTTGCTTCAGGATGAGAACAGACATCATGCTCCGGCGGTGCGGCGGCAGCAGGAGGCCCCATTAGCTAAAGTGGTGCTTCAGGTTAAAAACAGTTTCAGGTTAAGAACGGACCTCCGGAACGAATTAAGTACTTAACCTGAGGTACCACTATATTTACGCAGAGGTAGTCAAATCTTTAAAAAGCTACTAATGCCTCAAGTGACAGGACATATATGGTAGATGACATTTACTACTTTCATATCCCACCTTTCTTGCCTGATGGGATTCAACACAGTGTGCATAGGGTTCCCATTTAGGGCACAGACCAAGCACAGATCTGCTTAGCTTCACCAAGGTTGTTGCACAGCATCGTATACCTGCAAGAGGCAGGCACATCTGCAAGGATTACTGTTTAACAGTTAGGCAATATTACAGTCGTAAGGCAACAAAAGATCAAATGTCTGTTCTGAAAGCTTGCCTACCCGATAAGCTCAATTGGGAGCAAAGCTGGAGTCCTAAGAGTCCCATCACGGAATGGGCAGTGGTAGTCTAAGCCTTTGCCCTCCCCTTCCAACAATATGAGAGCTTCTGAAAGACATTAGAACTCATTGTCCGCAGCAGCCAATGCCTCAATTGCCTGAACACAGCAAGAGCTGAAGAGTTTTTTCCCGTTTTTGTTTCCATATTTATTCCCCAAGTCTGTATTACTGTAGCAATCAGAACCAGATTTTCTTTTATGAACATCAGTCTAACTTCCAGATGTGTACGATTCTGATTTATAGCCATTAGCAGTCCAAGTTCTTTGTGCATGTGCTGTCTTGTTTGCCGGAGGCTTAATCCTCCTCAACCACGCATTCAACTTTAAGAACCGTGCGCACGCACACACACAAATATTTTTTACAAAGCTGAACTCCAGGGCACAATTATAGCTTGCTACATCTGTGCTAAATGCAAAGGCCTCAAGAAAAACACTGCCTTTTAAAACGGAACTGTCAAAATGAAGTGCCAAGGTGTCTCTGTCTTGCAGCCAAGCTCCAGGGCATCAGAGGAGGAAGCAAGAGATTTTTGCTTTTACACACAAATACTGCAAAGGGTATTAAATCACATCAGAATTACTCCTTATATTGAGAGGATTAGGACATGGGGCAGGGTAAATTACATGGTGGCGGGGCGGGGTGTGTGTGTGTGGCAACTCTCCTCTAGCAATCTCAATTAAGTAATTGCATGTAACACGTGAACTGAAATAATTGCACATTATTTACTTGCTCCCACTTCCTTTGTTGTCCGCCATGTAGAGGATGGTCGCCAACAGTTTAAAGGTCAACCCAAAAGTAACAATTTCTGATAGCCCTGGTTAGATATAGACCTACCAGCTTTTGCTGCAAAGGTTTGTCTGCGCACACAAAAGCCAACAGAGGAGTGTCAGGGAAAGGAATATCACTGAAACCCAGCATTCAAGGTTCAGTAAATTGTAGTCCTTTAGGCATGCAAATAGGAGTCTTTGTGTACAGATTTCATATTCCGCTGCTGAAAGGATGTCACGGTGTACTTAAATTACACTACAATCAACTTGTTAGAGCAGCTCAGAAAATCAGCTACACCTAGATGCAATTTATCCAATTTCATTTGCGATCTTGTAATTCAGTAACTCAGCTGACCTGCACAAAAGAACATTTTAAAGAAGCTGACAGTGAGCCGTGATGAGAGCGTGAATGGCAGTTATCCCAGAAAATGCACTATTATAAACCTTAGGTAGCATCAGTTAACTCAAAACATAACTGCTATAGGAGTAAAAGCTTGTTTACTATGCATATGGAACTCTGGGCTAAAGCATACCGTAGAAAGCATTACTGGATTTTAGAGTTACAGTGGATATAAATGATAGCATTTTGCAGGGGGGTGGTAGCCAACCAGACACCCCCAGGCACTGTGGTGCCTTCCAAGCCCCCCTGTGAGGCAACTGGGGGGGGGAGAGGGGGGATTATGTATGCATGTGTAGTTAACCATAATTTGTCCAACGGACAATCACACAAATTATGTCTTGTCTCTCCAAAGCTTTCTTTCCCTTTCCAGCTAATCTTGCTTCATGCCTTCGTAGCTTGGTGACGGTGGAATGGTTAAAAAAAAAAAAAAAGATTAATGAAAGCTTCCATGTTCAAGCACAGTACTGAGCCATAGGTTAGAACAAACCAAGGTTCATTAGCCAACAACAAACCATGGCTTCATAACATGTTTTATTGACAGTAAACAAACTCTGATTAAGCTCTTGAGCAGAGCTGAACAAACCATAATTTAATAATCCACTGCTTCACATTAGCGGTACATATGAACCAGTAGACATTTCTCTCTACTACACAGAGAGCAGAACAAATATGATGTGTCTCTTTCCCTTGTGTCCTTTACCATGCAGAGTGTGTGTGTTTACAAGCATAATACCACTTCTCTTATGCTAGCGATTATATGAACAAGGGATGCATGTTCAGAGCTATGCTAGCTCCAGGCAAGTGTCCAAACAAACTCATGCCAAGTATCTAATGGAGGTTGAACTTCAGGCTAAAGAGGCAAGTCAAGGTGATTTAAGTTTAGATGCTGAAGACAGGAGCAACTCTTTTTAAAAACACATTTTTTCCCTGGTTCTTTTGGCCTATGTTCAAACACACAACAAATTCATCCTTCGCATCAATACAGTTTACAAGGTAGGAATTAACTCAAACAACATAACCAGAAAGCATACAGGATGAAAATTCACACAGTTGCTCTTGGAAAACTTTCCTTACAACTGCTGCTCTCCACTGGAAACCCTTCCTGCAAAATCTGATGGCACAAATGTATTACACATGCTGATAAACAGTGCTGTGCATTTAAAAATATATCCTCTATTCCTACTGTGGCTGCATACAAAAAAAGGGGGGGGCATGTTAACTGTTTGCCCAAGAAGCAGGCATTAAGGGCAACATCTTCCACATAATTTCTGCATGCATTTTGCAATGCCTACAGTACAGCCTCTCTTCAAGGGTGTACTATAAAGAAAATTCTGCCACTGACAGACATGAGATTCAGCTACAATTCTGCACACATTTTGTCTGGTTAGCAGAAGCCACAGGTGACGGGCACATTAAAAGCTGCTGTATGATTACTGTGTATCACATCTCTATATGTTAAAAGGCGGCAGCGGGAGGAGTTCACTTACTCATGCGATATCTACAAAGAGCCCCCTGTGCAAGGCCATCTAAGTTGGTACAGATATAATAGACATTCTGGAAATTATAAACAGCAAAAAGTGGCTGAGAAGGATTTGGGGCAAAACACTGCTTCACTTAGCACGGAACATACTCATTAGGTTGGGAAAGATAGCCAACATGCTGGAAAGAGAGCATTTCAGTTCTTTGATATTACAAACAGCCTGTCAGCTGACCACAAAGTTTCTGGCAAGACTGAAGTACACTGGATTAAAAGTATTGGTTTTCAGCATACGGCATCAAGAGCATGCAAACATGTCTGTTGCAGAGACAGCAACGTTTAGTCATACAGCTGGCCTGCAAATGGACATTTGGAGGATTTGGAACCAGCAAAATAATTCTCCATTTTTTATCACAAGGAATAATTGTAGTCTGGTACACCACGTAAGTCGTCTTAATATGGGATTAATGAGCAATGGCATACAAAAACTGGTTGAAACATCCTAGTAACCTGGACCAAATGAGGGCCCAGTTATGCAAAAACAAGTTGTGAGGATTGCCTCTAAAGTGACATCCTTGCCAAAAAAACAAACAAACAAAAAAAGGAACGAAAAGAAAAGAAAAGAAATCAAAATGGCTCACTAAAATGTGTCTTGGAGAAGTTTGGTGCAGTTTTCAAAAGAACTTGTTTCAAACCTTCAGCCTGTTACTTCAGTACACTGGGCTGGCTCGGACACAAGACTAAGACTATGGTTTAGCATTACATGAATAAACCTGCACAAGAATTTGCCTACCAAAGCCTTGAGTTCACACACTTCCCCCTTCCCTTTTGGTGCATCTGCTTTTGCTATATAACTAACCATAGCTCATTGTTATATATGAACTCCGAAAAGCTATAGGCATTGAACAAGACATGGTCATAAACCTAGGAATAAGATTATTCTGACCTCAACATTTCAGTTGACACTGGTTTTGTTTACCCTGTGTTTTAAGCAGAGGCAAGCGCAAATCCAGGACCAGTATGCCTACGCCTTCAGCAAGATGAAATATATACCTGAATGTTTAGAATCAAGGGGATATAAAAGCGAAGTGGGGGGCAGGGAGCAGAAGAGAAGCAGTACTGTTGAAGGCCTGGAACAAATGGCCGGAAGATTCTGCAGAGGTTCCAAGAGGATGAATAAGCAGAGGAAATAGGAGAAGCCTTAGTCTTTGCCCCATTGGAAAGGTGATATCTCTGTAAGGTTATATCAGGTTCTTTCATTCTAGCTAAAATTAAGACCACTGCGTATGTTAAAAAGGGGGAAGGAAATATTGGTGGGGGTGGAAAAAATACATTCAAAAGCCTTTACATTTCTCAAAAACATTAACAAAAGACTTCCCTGTTAGGATAGCCTTTTCCTAAATCTTTATTCCTCCTGTTTTGCAAAACAGGTTCTTCTCCTGTTTCATCCATTTGCTCAAGGTCATGTACATAAGTGAATTTTGTAATGCATTTGCCACTATTAGAGGTACCCAACAGATGTTTTAGACTATGACTCCTATCAGTCACAGCCAGTGGTGTTCTTCAAATGTTTTGAACAACTGTGCTGGCTGGGACTGAAGTGATCTATAATCCAAAACATCTGGAGGTACCACTGTACTGATTTTTAATTGTATTGTTATTAGTTTACTTTCTTATTCTGCATTTTATTGTATCACAATTTGAATTCTATGGAATTATAATGGCTACAACAGCCAGAAAAATGAAGTGATCAGTCAAAACCCTCAGCAATTTTCAAGTGGTCATAGAGGGGGAAAGCTTGGGAACTACTGGACTAAACACACGAGCACATTTTGCATGTTGAAGATATTTATTTATAGCAAGGACATGCGTTAGCTCAGAAATGTTAATTTATTACTGCAATGCCACCAGAACCCTGTTCCTAGAAGGCATGCCATGTTAAAACGATTGCAAAAACCAGTAATCAAATTTGTCCCGGCCCCAAAAGAACACAGCTGAAAGACACCATAGACATAATTAAGGGGAAGGGAAAAGGAGAGGACTAAGAATTTTCCTACCAAAACCTTAGGTCATATATCTATCTAACTTTAAAACTAATTGAGTCTTTGCTCTTAAAAGTTAACATCTTGCCAAGAATTACCATGACTGGAAGACCAAAGCAGGGATTTTTTTTTTAAAAGAAAAAGAAAAGAAAGAACCTGGGTGGGTTTTCTTAAATTTGTTTACTCAGCTGTCAAACATTCTCTGTAGAGAGTCAGTTTTCTTTTGTATTGTGGGAAATCTTTCTCCTGAACTTTATCCAACCGCTTAAATCTTCATTACTGCTGAACCTAAACCTTGCATGTGTTCCTTCAGCTCTAGACTGTATCCTATCAAGCTTAACCAGTTAAGAAGGATCTGAAAACTGTTTCTAAGAAGCGATAGGTGTTTTTCAAAATCTATCAAGTAGATGAACCCCTTTCCCCAAAGAAGCTTTGCACTGAGGTTTCTTTCACAAGTCAGAAGAAGGAGTAATTATGAACAGACAGGGGCCAGAAATTATCAGCCTTCAAAGCCTTTCAGAGTTGCGCATAATATAACAAGGAGAAGAGGGGGCCGGAAGTGAGGGAACAGATTCAGAAACGTATTCAAAGGGTTTGCTGCAATATGATTGCAACTAAGAAATAATAATAATAATAATAGTGTGTGTGGTCAGCAATGAAAAACTGTTGAGAGACTAAACTAGCTTTTGAAGTGCAGAAAATTGTTCCAATGTTAGACAGGGCCATCCTAAGGCACTCTACTGTCTGAGAAGAAAGGTAAGATGGCGTTCCTCTCCTTACCAGGTACAGAAGCAGGCAGCTGAATTTTACTTTAACACTGGTAATGGCACAGCATCTTCCACTGCACCAGAGGGATGGAAAATGGCTTACAAGGATCAGGGCAGGTCATGTGGAATATAGAGCTCTGTCGTTTGACGGAGGGGGTTGGCCAAAGGGGATTCATGAGGAATGGCTGGTGGGATGCCCCTAAAGCCCCCATCATAAGCCTCCCAAGGCAACCAACTCTGGTCTTCCAGATGTTGCTGAACAACAACTCCCACCAACCCCAGCAATGGCCAGCAATGATGGGAGTTGTAGTTCAAAGGTTCCCCATACCTGCCTTAAATGTACTGTAAACATAGATAATGGCCTTTGGTGGCAGAGATATACACTAGCTCCGGTAGGAATGTTTATAAATGAGTCTCCTTAAGAAAGGGCTGCACCACCTTGATTTCACAGGGAGGGGCAGCTTCTTCTGGAATTTCCATCAAAATATTACACCATAGGCAATACTTTAAAAGACAGCATTTTCTAGCAAACACCTTGGCATGTTAAACTAAACTGATACAACATCTGCATGAGGGCTCTACTCACAACAGGAATAAACATACTGCAGTGAGTTCTAGACCATCTAGCTTTAACGACTGCATTATGAAGACAGTATGATTAGACTTCCCTGCCTTGAAACTGGCATCAGAATCTAAGGAGTTGCTCCAGTACATTCAATGCAGCCTTCTACCCCCTTGGGTCCTTAAATCACACATTCCTTCATCCCTGACCAGTGGACAAGCTGGCTGGAAATGATGGGAGTTGGACTCCAAGAACAAAGTTGGGGAAAGCTGATGTAGTGAGTACTGCTAGACGATGCAGAAGAGTCTGTGCAGAACTCACCTCTGCAAACCAATGCTCAAGATACTACAACATGCAGTCTGGCTCTCAACACTAAATCCTCAGGCTAAGTAAAGTCCAATATTATGCAAGATAACTTTAGAAGCCAGGCAGCTTAGATTTCACGAGCTTTAGTCCCAATTTAACACATACTGAACAGTAGGACACATTTTCCATATTAAGAATTATGTGATTTCCATAAAGACAATATGCCTGGCCTGCTAGAAGCGAACCAAATTCTTGGGGTGCATTCAGATGTGGGGTTTGTTGCATTTGTTTTCCTGGTTATAATGCTAGCACTTCTGTCTTGGCTTCTAATATTCTTTTTATACTGCATTACCTTTTAGATTCTGGAATTGTGGCTTTTTGATCAATATACTGCACACCCAAAAGGTGAGGTTTGAAATTGGATACAAAATAGTCTGCCATAAATGGTTGTTCTTATATAAAAATTGTAACAAAATGAACATCTCATTCAAACTACATTTGTCTATTTTATGGAGCTTTATTAGCACTAAGGTAAAAGGCAAACGACCCCTGGACAGTTAAGTCCAGTCAAAGGTGACTCTGGGGTTGTGGCGCTCATCTGGGTTTCAGGCAGAGGGAGTTTGTCCGCAGACAGCTTTCCAGGTCTTGTGGCATAGCATGACTAAACTGCTTCTGGTGCAACGGAACACTGTGACGGAAGACACTGAGCTGGGGACAGAGCAACGGGAGCTCACACTGTTGTGCTGATTCAAACCGCCGACCTTCCGATAAGCAAGCCCAAGAGGCTCAAACCCAGATTCTCTCTGAATCAGGTTGCACTTCACCACTTGCACTTTATAATAGGATTATTATTATTATTATTATTATTTGCATACATCATGTAACCTGCAACGACTTCTTCCAGGTCTAAACAGTTACCATTCAAAGCACAATCAATACCTAGCGGCAACAAAAATGTTGAATATAGCAGCAAGTCCAGAGAAGTTATTTTTGCTTGTTGAAGCACATCGCAAGCTCAGCTCATGGGTGTAACTCAACACTTGATACCTCTGAACTAATTTGTTTGTGCTTAATGTTTTGTTTTGCTCTGATCAGTACATGTATTGTATTGATAAATTGTGTGGCTGGGACCCACACACATGCTTGGTAGGATGGGATGTTTGACTAATAGCAGGTCTTTGGTCAAAGAAAATTTGGGAACTGGGGTTGGAGAGGGTAGAGAGAGAACAGAGAGAATAAAAACTGAAAAACTGCAAGCATGTTTTCAAATACCTGCCAACAAAATCTCTAATTGCAACTGGTGGCATTACAGGTTGAAAGGGTGGTTTCCCAAGACCTTAATTTACCACAAGGTCACTTTGGTCAGACACTGTCACGATCCTTTACACAGTGTTTTCTTATGTCATTATTGATCAGGCCATAGCTCAGTAGTAAGATAACATGGTTTGCATCCTGAGTTCAATCTCTGGTACCTCCTGGTGTGGCAGAGAAAGACTCCAGTCTGAAATCCCACAGAGCTGTTCCCAGTTAGTGTAAACCAAGATAAATAACTTGTGGACATCCAGGTGTTGTTGGCTACTTTCTATCATCTCTGACTATGGGCCATGCTGGCTAGGGCTGATGGCAGCTGGACTCCCAACAACATCTGATGGTCACTTAGATGTTTTCATACACCTAACTACAGTATATTAAGACTGCAGTAACATGGCAATAAGGACCGGTGGCAATGGGATCTTTCTACAGTCTATAAAATGGCAGCAACTTATTTCTTAGCATAGTCTCCAAACAAGTATAAGCAAACAGCAGGGAAACATTAATAACAGGGATGGAAAGTTTTACATATGACCATGTTTTTTTCTAACAACAACAACAGCCATAATCAAGCAACAAGATCAGATACACTCACCCTCTTTTCACAGCCATTGCTTAATCTACATAGCAGATATTTGATCTCAAATTCTGAGGCCAAAGTGGTTGCGAAATCAGAAACATTAAACCCCCTTTAAGGAAGGCTTTGTGAAAAACTGCAGGTCACCCTGTGTTCATTTGAGTTAGTTTTAAAAAGGCAAAGAAGTGCAGAAAGATAGACTCACTCAAGACGCAGGTAAATACACTAGCAAAGACAGGTCAAGAACAAGAAAAGGCAAGCACCAGAAAAGAGTGAAGAAAGCTGTTGTAAACAGCTCAAAGCACAGAATTAACAAAGCACACCTTTATGTTACAAGAAAGAATAGACACGGCAGCAAGATGAAGTGGTAGATGCATAATGGTGAAGATGAAGTGGGAAAGAGTGGGTGGGGGGAATCCTCAGAAAGGAAGATTGCTGCTGGAGGCAAGTTCAGATGCATTCATTTTGTGCAAACACATGAAGCTGCTTTATCTCCAGTCATATCAGAACACTGGTCCATTTTGCTCAGTACTGTCTACTCTGACTGGCAGCAGTTCTCCAAAGTCTCAGGCAAAGGCCTCCTCCAAGTCCACCTGGAACCCTCTTAAACTGGAGGCCCTGGGGATTGACTGTGGGACCTTCTGCATGCAAAACAGATGAGCAGGGGCAGAAGTGGCATTCATCATTCATTAAGTAAATGCAATCCCTTCTCTCCAAGGACGACGATGAAGCATCTACCTCTGCTAGTAAAAAGGAATGCTCAGTTATTCCTTAAGCTGTGTTTGCAATGTTCAGGACACAGTTGGAAGGAGGTTTGTTGACATATTTGTTCCTTGTAGCTATGGTGCTGTTGTACCATCTGACAGAAGGTGTCATGAACTGTCACTGAAACATCTTTGAGTGTTGCCCACACATGCCAAATATGAGAGCCACGTTCAGGGTCTACATCAGTCACACAAAAAACAAGGCATCCAAAGACAGATAATATGAAAGCGGCTGGCGCTTTTCACTCTCACGCCCTTAAAACAACCATGTTTTCAAGCTTGTGCACACACAAATGTCTGCTCCACCTGCTATCACCCTTGCATCCCCCCCTTTAACATAGCACTCTTATTGTTTCTCCCCTCCATTAATAAGGAATGACAAATTGTCCTTTTCCAGGAAATATGAACACCATTGGGGCAAGGGTGAATTTAATATAAAAACACACACCACTGAATCAGATATTAGGGCAAGGTTTTTATATCACACA
This sequence comes from Podarcis tiliguerta, assembly GCF_965153285.1. Taxonomy (NCBI): domain Eukaryota; kingdom Metazoa; phylum Chordata; class Lepidosauria; order Squamata; family Lacertidae; genus Podarcis; species Podarcis tiliguerta. Next base: position 40,594,612 of record NC_139545.1, on the reverse strand, counting down.
AAGCACACACAAAAGCACAAACTGCAGCAAATTCAAGACAACTGGATGTTCTGAGGCAAAAGCTGGGATATTTTCTTTCTATATCTATTGTTACTTCGAGTCCACACACACGATCATCTTCAGCACAGCAGCCAACTCCTAGGGCCGTGGGGGCTTTAGCCCCCACAATAAAATATCTGCCCCCTCCCAAGTTGATGGGCATTGCCATTCAAATGGTGTGCATGCACCATTTGATTATGTGGGGCTGGGCTTACCGGGGCCCCCACAATATTTTATTCAAGTTAGCACCCCTTATCTTTAAGAGGCAGGTAGGAAAGTGACCAAATGAAGGTACACCAGTCACTTCCTGCCAATCATTTTTTAGAAAATTGGGAGCCACCCTTAATCATGGTTTAAAGTTATATCTGCAAAGATGTTAACCATAGTTCATGCTGCCCATGGTTCATCTCTTAACTAGAGGCTGAAAGTGAAGCCTGTGCACGGTTTGCAAAGAGATGTTGTTTTGGTAGAACAGCCATCATCTTGTTGCTGCTGCAGAAGGCAGTCATCAACCAAAACATTTTGGACAAGTGATTGTTTCACAAGGACTAGTACAATGGATAAAGATTTATATTTCAGGATTGTTTTGAGGATTTGCCTCTTCTTTTGTTTCCTCAGTCACACCTTTCCCCAATAAACCATCAAGAAAAGCTTGACACTGCAGGTTTCAAAGCTCACCAATATTGCCGTGAATTTTTTACTTCCAAAGTATTTAGATGACCACTTAACATCCACAGTTTTTGAGAATGAGGTTAATGGTTAAAAAAGAAAGGGGAAATAGAAAAAGAAACAAAACCCATCCATGCCCCCCTCAGTTTTTTACTGCTACAATTTAATTGTGGTGAGCAACATTTACAGAAGATATTCCGTAACTATTAGTTCAACCTATTATTTTAGAAAACATCAGAAGGTACATTACAAATGAATGAATAAACTTTATTTGCATAGCCAACAGGCCATAGCATCAAAGGACAAACAACAGAAGTACATTACAAATATAATTAAAATCTTGTGACCGATTAAAACCCTAGGTAAATTAATAATCTCAGTACTTAAAACTTGGCAGAAGTAATAAAATAATAGTAATAAAACATAATGATAATAATCATAAAAACCCAGGCGAGGAATCCGGGTGACCACGCTGATATCATTCAGATACCAGCTCTCAATCTCATTGCTCTCTCGATAAAATTGGCAACCTTCTCTGTTGCCAAGGTTTGAACATTAAATGTCAGAAACAGATAAAGTTAGGAGTGAGTTGGCCCAGAAACAAAACCCTTTCATTGGATCAACATTATTGGGGGGCAAGGGTAGAAGCTTTTGGGTTATACAGAACTGTCTTGCAACCTGATGCTGAGCTTTCCCCCAGCAATTTGAGACTAACCATATAAGGAAAGGATAAGATTTCCAGCCAGATTGTCACCCAGTTCCAGACACAGGATTGAATTTCTGCTGGGCGGGTCAAGCCAAAACTGATAGGAATCTACCAGGGTCAAGGAAATGGTCAATGGGTTTGTCACTTGACAGTGCTATGGTTGCCATCTTGATCTCAGCAGTCAGCACAAATTGCTATAGGAACCATTGCTACTCTTCCCTCCGTACACCAGCTATGCTGCAGTCCAAGAGAGAGAGATTAGTATGTTCTGCTCAATGTCTCTTTCCTGGTGTTTGGCAACTTCCTGTTGATGAATCTGCAAGAGCCACTGTGCCAAGAAGTTATCATGTTGCTTCACTAACACAACCATATGAGACACATACATCCAAATGTACTAGTAGTAGCAGCTGGTCAGTTTCTAAATAGTTCTATATACTTAATTCAATCCTTTCTGCACTCAATATTTTCATCTAAATAGGGCATTGCTTTTGTTTTATATTGTGCAGTTAAAAAAAACCACCCCTCATGAAGTGTTGGAGCAAATTAATCACTATTAATATTTTATCGTTTATGACCACTGAATTGACGTGTCAAATGCCCTCCATTTTGAATGCACATATTCAAAGGGCTGGCCAGCAGGTCATACGTACATATATTGTACATATATACATATATAGGTAAGGGTAAAGGACCCCTGGACGACTAAGTCCAGTCAAAGGCAACTATGTGGTGTAGGGCTCATCTTGCTTCAGGCCGATGAAGCCAGTGTTTGTCCACAGACAGCTTTCCAGGTCATGTGGCCAGCATGACTAAACTGCTTCTGGCACAAGAGAACACTGTGACAGAAATGCTGTTTACCTTCCTGCCTCAGTGGTACCTATTTATTTACTTGCACTGAAATGCTTTCAAACTGCTATGTGGGCAGGAGCTGGGATAGAGCAACAGGAGCTCACCCTGTTGCGGGGATTCAAACCACCAACCTTCTGACTGGCAAGTCCAAGAGGCTCTGCGGTTTAGACCACAGCGCCACCTGCATCTCTATACATATGTATATACATACACAAAAGCCTGGCCACCAGAACTAGTAAACACAGAAAATCAGAAGATCCAACATATTATCTACACTCGCCTGGGCAAAAGCAGCTGGCAGGGCCAGGCAGAGAAAAATTGTGAAACAGCTGGGAAATGCAAGGCACTTTTGAGCACGCTGCAATGTAATCCAGAATAATGCTACACGCTTGCAGGCACACACACCATGAAGCAGGAGCTGGAAGCAGCCAAACACAAGCCTGGCGCATGGACTGCAGCTGCCCTTTATTTCAGACCTAAACACAAGTGGATACAAGTGGGGCTTGCAAAACTAAGTTGACTTCATCTGAATTCCTTATGAATTCCGTCTTCCTGAATACCAGTAAATTTTTATTTACCTAGAATAACTAGAAGTATCTGAGAGGTGGCAGAGCTTAGGGTGTGTGGGTGTGAAAGGCATGCTTCGCATTGTTTTAAGGTTCCAAATGAAAAGACTGGTATGTCCAGTTGAAACTGTCAGCTATATACCAATAACCACGATGACTTGAGACAGACAAACCCAAGTTCAACTCTTCAATTTCTATCTCTTAGCCCATGAGCTGCCGAAGGAAGGTGGGATAAGATGCAATCAATCAAATAAACAGTGCAAGGTATCGGCACTAGGGAAGCCTTGGAAATGGTCAGCATGTGTTGCATAAGAACATAGGGAGCTGTTTTATACCAAATCGCACAACGGGTCCACCAACACTGACTGGCAGCTGCTCTCCAGGTATATAGACAAGGAGAATCCCCAGGCCTACATGGAGATGGTGGGGATTAAACCAAGGACCACCTGTGTGCAAGGCTCTGCCACTGAACTACTGAGCTGCAGCCCTTCCCTTTGTAAACTACGGGTACTATAGATGAATCCTGAACTGAAGAAGGCCATCTCCGATAGATTTAGGGCTTGTCCAAGCCAAGCAGGACATCTCTGAAGTGCCCCCAGCTGAAGAAGGGACTTCCAAAGCACTTTGAGGTTTGTTTGTTTTTCAAGAATAAAAATAAACAATCCTGGTGTTTGCAAAACTTGAAAAAATAATAATAATCCCCATGCTTGCCACATTAGGAAAACATTAGGTTGGTGGGGAAAGGAGGTGACTGACAAAATCTAGTTTCTAACCAGTGGGATTGATTTTACCAGGGGTCTCAAATCTTCGTGCTTTGGGGAAGGGATGTTGAACTAATGCATCACCCTGGTCTGATCTGGTCTGTGCTCTTTGCTAGGTCTGTTAGCAGTGCTTGCTTGGAAAATACTGGGCATTCAAGCTCTCCTGCATCTCTGTCACATGTCCACATATCCACTCCTGCCAAATGAGCTTTGCACCTAGTTTCTGTAAGTCTGGTGTCTTTTACTGTGTCAACTGAGTAGGAACACTGAAGCTGTTTTTTCATACAGCATAACTCCATAGTTCAGGCATCCATCCTTCTGAAAATGTGAAGATAAATTCCCAAGGGGCAACTTTGCAAGGTATTTTTCTTTTTCTTTCTTTTCTTTTTTGCCAGAAAACCACAAGGAGAGAAGTGAAGGCCTTTTTCATTCCCACCCTCAAATATCAATTTAAGAATGATCAGTACAAAAACCCCTAGATCCATTTGTCTGCAATTTGGCAGGTTTCTTACTCAGTCTTACCTCTACAATGTAGCCATTCTTATACCATTTGCCCATGAAACAATAGGGATTAAATGAATCATTTTTAACTGTCCCCCAACTCTAAATGCTACCCTTTTGAAAAACAATTAAAGCTACCCTTCTGAAGTTTTTCAGGATTCATCTCCTCAGAAGGGGCTGCTACATCTTAAAATTTAATCTAATTATGGGAAGAAAGAAAGAAAGAAAGAAAGTTTTAAAAAACAAAAAAAACCCACTACAATTATGAATGGGGAATGCAAAAAGCTTATTCTTACCAATTAGGATTCAGCTTTGACCCAAAGTGAAATTAGACACCCACCAAATCAGTTCAGCACAAATGTGGTGTTTTCTAAAGTACCAAATCAGGCTCAAAACCAAATCTTGCTGTCGCTGCACATCCCTAGTTGTAACATGTAAGGAGGGTTACTGAAAAATGGCATTAATATCAAAATAGCTGATGGTTAATAAGATAAACCCCACAGTTGGGCAATAACGTTTTGCGGGGTCAACCAAGGCATCACAAATGTGATCCAGATACAAATAAAAAAATGACACTCATCCACATTTATATTTGAATTTGAAATGTACATGTTTCACTTGATTCCTTGTAGTTTCTGGACAACAATGAAAATTAATTCACCTTTCCTTGGTGCAATTAATTGTACAGCATCTTTGTAGTCCTTCTTCCCTCCCTAAGGATGAGGTCTCAACTTTCATTCCATTCCCCTCTTATCAAGGCCTTTTCTAATTTAGAAGCAGATATGATTTTACTGCACTAATATACTGTACTACATTTCAGCTTAAATCCACACAGAGGTGCTATAGCTGATATGGCACTCTTAAGAAATGCAGAGGAACAATCCACAATATCTAAGAACTTATCCTATCCCAGCACACCAAAAGCCAAACAATTTACAATGTTGCCTTTGTGCCTTAAAGGCTTGGGGAGAAAGAGATAACTGCTACCCCTTTTAAAACAAACAAAAAAGAACAGCGTGTACATACTTTTAAAAATTAAATTCTTATGAAATGCGCTTTCCTGCTAAATAATATAAAAACAATCAGACAGACCCCTCTCAATCCACATCACATGTGAACGATAATGTTTTCTTATTAAGATTTGGAAGGTTTAAAAACAGCTTCCAGCGAAACATCTGTTGCACAATAATTGCGATAAGAGGGAGCAGAAATATCCAGGGAGATTAGGACGAAGGCCACCTTTTCGTTTGGAAAAACGTGTTCAGTTTGAGTTGCAACCCTGCTGGAGTAACACCACCTTCTACACAAAAGATTTCAGCAGAGTGTTTTGTGCTGCTTATTCTATCACAGCTGCCCCCCAGCAAAATAATAATAATAATAATAATAATAATAATAATAATAATAAATATATTAGCATGATCTAGAAGGGGGGCACCTTTCCCTCTAATGATATTACTCCGGGAGCAGACACTCACATGGTTCAGAAGGAAGAGGATTTGCATTACAAAAGCTACATTAAGCACTAGGAAGCCCTTGAAATACTGGTTGCCACACCTCTAGAAATGATAATATGCAGCCAGAAAATGTACAGAAAATGGACTAGAGGAACTCCCCTATGTGAAAATCTTATCATGTTTGGGCTCTTTAGTTTTTAGGGGGGAAGGTGAGTAGGAAGGTACATGATATAGGTTTACAAGATTACGCATAGCATGGATAAAGAGAAGTTTTCTCCCCTTTCTTATAATACTGGGTTCAAGGAGTTGGGTAGTAAGAGATTCAGGAAATACTTCTTTTCACAGTACATAGTTAAACTATGGAATTTGTCACCCCAAGGTGTAGTGATGGATGGCTGTAACAATGGGATGAGACAAATTCATATGTGGCTTCTAGTCATGATGGATACACGTTGCCACCAGAATGCAAGTGGGAGAGAATTACAGTGGTACCTCAGGTTACATACACTTCAGGTTACATACGCTTCAGGTTACAGACTCCGCTAACCCAGAAATAGTGCTTCAGGTTAAGAGCTGTGCTTCAGGATGAGAACAGAAAACGTGCTGCGGTGGTGCGGCGCCAGCAGGAGGCCCCATTAGCTAAAGTGGTGCTTCAGGTTAAGAACAGTTTCAGGTTAAGAATGGACCTCTGGAACGAATTAAGTACTTAACCCGAGGTACCACTGTATTGCAGTCAAGTCCTGCTTGTGGGCCTCCCATAGGATTCTGGTTGGCCACCATGCAAACAGAAAACTAGACAAAATGTGCCCTTGGTCTGATGCAGCAGACACAGCCCTCCTTTAAGGCCACTTTTTAAAAATAAAAAAAAAGTAAAACGTCATCTTACAGATCGCTTGAAAGATGAAATCGTTTCTGCATCCCTTTTGAATTGCTTCACCGGATCGTACCATTGCAGCTATCTAACTTAGTATCCTGTTTCCAACATTGGCTTGTCAGTTTCTAGAAGCCCAGAAGCACAACGTGAAACCAATGGCCTTCCCTTATTTGTCTCCAACCTTTATTCCTCAACATTGTACTGCCTCTGAACATGTCACATCTGAGATTACCTCTCAGGTGCCAGCTCAGAAAAAGTTGTATTTTAAGTCCTGGAGGCATGGTTTACCAACTGTAATTAAACAAATGTAATTAAAAGTATATTTCCGTATATAGACTCCTGGATCATTAAGGAAACCTTCAGCACAAGCAAGTTGTAATAACTCCAGGGTAAAGAAATTATGAATATTTTAAAGCGGGAGGAAAACTAGGGTGGGGATAGAGAAAAAGGGAACAGTTTAAGAAAAATAACGACACCTGCATTTGCATGGAAAGATGTTGCTTGTTAAGTTAGGAACAAAAAGCCTGTGACACTCCAGATGTTGTTGAACTCTAACCTTCATCAGCTACAGCCAGCATGGGTCAAGGATGATGAGAGCCAAAGTCCAACAACATCTGGAGGGTCAAAGCTTGATGCTCAGTTTCTAAAAGTCTGCAATCCTATGTACAGTACACTTACTTTGGAGTAAGTCCCACTGAAGTCAGTGTGACTCACTTCTAACTAGATATTCATAGGTTTGAGCTGTAAATGATTTTGAACAATTCAATCTTCACCTGGGTCTAAACTTAGCACTACAGAATTGTAAAAGTTCGAACTTCCTATTGCAAAGAGAACTGAGGAATTAAAAACAAACAGGATGTTAACAAGGGAGAGAACAGTAACCCAACGCCCAGTTCAGCTCCATCCCCAGCTAAATTCTAGCACCAATGTGCGAAATGAAGTAATCAGGAAGTGTCCACACAGCCTCCAGAGACGAAATATGAAACAACTGAAATTTGCACAAGATGCAAATCAATTTCACAAGTTGTAGCAATGAGTACAAAAGGTATTTAGAAAGGCTCCTGTGTTCCTGAATTTCATTTTCCATCATCCTGCTTTCAGGCAACTGATTATACCCTTGTTACTATCAAAACAGTAATCAACATTAACAAAATGTCAAGTTACAAACAACTTATAGAGGAGCACACAAATGTGCCTATCTAGCCAAGTGTCTTATTTTAGGAAATGTTTGCTAGCACTGCAAGCCTTAATTGATTAATCGGTGCAACCAATTTTCATAAAAGTTGTAACCTGAGACCACACTGTAGGTTTCTCCCAATCACAGCCTTCCCTCCAGTTTCCAGGAAGGAGGTGCTGGCATGGGAAGGAGCTGTAAGGTGAACTGTTTCCCATAAAGCCATGGGCTCTCAGTGATGACCAGAGAAATGACAAGGAGCCAAACTGCAGTTGCTCTTATACCACTGAAAGCAAGGTGAGGGGAAAGCTGCAACTGCAACCCAACCTCTGACAGGTCCCCACTGAAGTCGCCAAGATCTCGCAAGGGTTTATTCCTGATTGTACCATCCATGTGCCAGATTCAAACAACTGGGGCATGCAGAAGAAGAGGAGGAGGAGTTTGGATTTGATATCCCGCTTTATCACTACCCTAAGGAGTCTCAAAGCGGCTAACAATCTCCTTTTTCCCTTCCTCCCCCACAAAAAAACACTCTGTGAGGTGAGTGAGGCTGAGAGACTTCAGAGAAGTGTGACTAGCCCAAGGTCACCCAGCAGCTGCATGTGGAGGAGCGGGGAATTGAACCCGGTTCACCAGATTACGAGTCCACCGCTCTTAACCACTACACCAAGCTGGCTCTCAGGAAGCCAATGCAGAGTATGAGTGGGGAACACCTGTGGCCCTCATCTTAATTTCACACAGGTGAGAGGAGGCCCAAAAGAAAAAGAGAAGAGGGAGGGAGAAATGGAAACAGGAGCCAAAACAAATATTGTCAATGGTGGCAGAAAGCCCTCTGCATGCAATGAGCTCAGACCTTAGGGAAGAACTCTCTTGTCCTTCCCTTGGTACCCAGCTGGGCAGGAAGGAAGGAGGAAAGAGCTCTGACCCCACAAGCATGCAGTGCCCCAAATTAGGCCCAAGGGAATGCTACCCAGAAAACATTCCCCAGCCCTGATATAGAGTAAGCATTATAAGATAAGAGGTGTCATCTGCATCCTGCAAAGAGCAGACCCTGGCAGGGATGCAACAGATGGTTGTCTTAGTGGCTGCACCCAGGTTCTGGAAGTCTCTGCCAAGGGAAGCCATCTTGCCTTCTTCCTGCTGGCCTTTCAGCAGCAGATGAAAACATTGTTTAGACAGGTATTTGACCTGGTGAAGTGGTTACAGTGGTACCTCGGGTTAAGAACTGAATTCGTTCTGAAGGCCCGTTCTTAACCTGAAACTGTTCTTAACCTGAAGCAGCACTTTAGCTAATGGGGCCTCCCACTGCCACCACTGAGCGATTTCTGTTCTCATCCTGAAGCAAAGTTCTTAACCTGAGGTACTATTTCTGGGATAGCGGAGACTGTAACCTGAAGCGTCTGTAACCTAAGGTACCACTGTATTATTAAACTGCCCGATGATCCGATCAGATGAAATTTAATTAATAATAATAAATTGTTTTATTCTCTTCTGCAATATATAATAAACAATTATTGTTTAAAACGTATTGACTATCTTTGCATTTTTCACCCATAAGAGCCTAGTGAGGTTATGATGAACTCCTAGTGTTTGTTCAACTAGCTGCTGTTTTTATATATGTTGATAGTTTTGTTATTATTGAATTTTGTTTGGAATTGGATGCTGTATTGCTGCTAGCCACTTTGGAAAAGCAAGGCATGAAATGTAAACAGAATACATACAGATGGCTTTGCTTTGGGGAGTAAGGGTTTGCCTGCAGAACTTGGGGGGAGGGGCTTTCAATGAAATCTGTACACATTTTATGTAATTTCCTGCTCTGAGCTGTTCAGGTTTAGGCAGGCCACATATCAACAAAACAAACAAGTGGGCAAGCAGGGTCTCTGGGCCTTGGATCTCTTGAAGAACCTGCTGCAAGTCAAGTTGTACATATCGGTCACCTCCCTACAAACACCAGTAGTGATGAAAAGATTCCAAAGAAGTGAGCCTTCTCTTTTATCAAAAGTTATTTCATTTTCTTCCGGAGTGAAGTGACAGACCTTCCAGATGTTACTGGACTCCAATTCCCGTAAACACGAACCTACATGATGGATGGCAGGAAGAGATCATGGGATGAGGTGAAGAGATACATCTCTTTCATCTTCCAGAGGAATATGAATTATATTCCAGAATAAAACATTTGGTTGTCAATACTGCTGTTCTGTTGTTATGCTGTTTTATTTGATTGCTGTATTTCAGAGTTGTATTGTGTTTTCAGCTATTTGTTTGCAGTTTTGTTAGTATGAGCCACCTTGATTATTAGGAAAGCAGGTTGAAAAATAAACATTTAAAATAAAGTTTTGGTCAAGGGAATGAACTCCAGGTCAGTAGGAGCAACACTGGGAAAGTTTTCATCATCCTTTGACTGGTGTAGAAGTTCCTCACCAGGGCAAGACGGTTTGAGCATACAATACCAACCCTTGCTGCCAGTTAGTTTCCGGACCCAATTCAAAGTGCTGGTTTTGACCTATAAAGCCTTAAATGGCTTGGGTACACAATACCTCAAGGACTGCCTCTCCCCATATGAACCAACCGGACCCTGTGACCATCATCTGAAGCCATTTCATGCGCCTCCTCCATGAGAGGCCTGGAGAGTGGCAACGCAAGAATACACTTTTTCTGTGGTGGCTCCCCACTTGTGGAATTCTATTCCCATGGAGGCTCTCCTGGCACCTTCATTGCATTTTTATGTGCCAGGCAACAACATTCTTCTTTTCCTGGGACTTTGCCTAATTAATCTACGGCATTTCGAACTGTTATGAGTTTTTGTGGTTTTGTATTGTAAACCACCCTGTGACCCTCAGATGAAGGGTGGTATAGAAATTTAATAAAAATAAAAAATAAGTAAAACAGGGATGGGAAATCTGTGGCCTTGCAAAGGACATTGGACTACAACTCCCATCAGCTCCAGCCAGCATGGGTGATAGTCAGAGATGATGACTGCTGAAATACAACAACTTCTGGAGAGTATCAGATCCCCACCCCCGCTTCACATAAAGTGGGGGCTGCCATGTTTTGGGGGGCCTGTGGGCACAACTACAAACCACAGACTCCGTCATGGGCACCGCACACCCTCTGTAGCTGAACACACACCAAAACCTGTTCTATTGGCTACAAGAGAAATGCTTAAAGGTAAAGGTAAAGGGAGCCCTGACCATTAGGTCCAGTCGTGACCAACTCTGGGGTTGTGGCACTCATCTCACTTTACTGGCCGAGGGAGCCGGCGTACAGCTTCCGGGTCAAGTGGCCAGCATGACTAAGCCGCTTCTGGCAAACCAGAGCAGCGCACGGAAACACCGTTTACCTTCCCGCCGGAGAGGTACCTATTTATCTACTTGCACTGGTGTGCTTTCAAACTGCTAGATTGGCAGGAGTAGGGACTGAGCAACGGGAGCTCACCCCGTCGCGGGGATTCGAACCGCCGACCTTCTGAATGGCAAGTCCTAGGCTCTGTGGTTTAGACCACAGCGCCACCCGTGTCCCTTATTTCAAACCTAATTTCAGTGAGGGAAGGACAGTGGAGTGGACCCTACAAGCACCAGGGAAGGCCCCTGTGGGAACATATACTTTATATTATAAGGCATTTGCCATGAATTTTATTGAGTACCCCAACATTCTGCACAATAATCATGTGGAGCCCAGTTTACAAATTATGCAAAATGAGAAGCAAGTGTTTTTCATGGTCTGCCCTCTTCCCAAGAGCTACCTGGGTATTTTCAAATCCTGCTATTTTAAAATACCCATCTCCAGCCACACAAGGCTAGAAGATCATGAAAAATTTCAACCTAGTCTTCTTCCAAAGTTATTTTTTATAATCTGCAGAGAGGGTTGGTTTTTTTCCTTCCCTCCCTGGTTTCAGCTATGCAATCCCAGTACCGGCAGCCTGAAAGGATACAGTCCAAAAAAAGCTTTACTGCTTGGTTCATTCTAAATGTATATAAATTAGCCAATTAGAGTGAAGCTCATGTTCCAATAGGAGATGCCTCGCCATATTTGAGTGCCCTTTAACCATTATAGAAGCGGAGGGAGAAAAATACCAAACTGAGGGATGAACTTTGTGGTTAGGGGGTGAAGACATCAATCAGGAAAGTTGGCTTGAAGCAAGACTGAAATCTAGGAGACAGTGCAAGCCTACACATGTTCAGAAGCAAGTCTCACTGACCTCAATAGGGCTGATTCCCAGGTAAGTCGATCAGGGATTGCAGCCTAAATGAGCAGAACTCCCTATCCTTTGCCCTGCCAATAGTGAAGGAAAACTAATGCAAAACTAAGCAAAGGATTGTTTACCACAGAAAAACTAGTTCCATCAATTGAAGTAGTCTTCCCAAGTTCCCCCTCCCTCTACTGCTCAATTCTCTGCATGAAAGTAAAAAAAAAATCGCCAGCTAGAGGCGAACTCTAGAAAACAGTAACTTTGACAAGCACTGTGACAAATTGGCTTCAGAAAAGAAACATTTCAGATCTAGAACCCACCCACCTTTCACAATCGGCCACAACTCCTTTCACAGCTGCTACGGCCTGCAGAAGGTCTTGAGAGAAGCAATTAGTCCTGAACTAAGACAAGATATTCAAAGACAGCCGGAAAGTAATTGAGCAATTCAACAGAGTCATGCAGGAGGTGACTCTGGACCTGCTCTGCAGATCCCCTTCCAGAAAGGGGAGACTTACTCAGCTTAGAGATTCGCGGAAGCAAGAAAAGCCTTTGTAACCCTCGCGAAGCCCCAAGTGGAAATATAAGCAGATCCTTTAAATGCCTTTCTGAGCCACACTCGCCAGGTAGCGGAAGGACTCTGCTCACTTGCAGCGAAAAGCTCTGAAGCTCTCCTATCCAGAACAGAAGTGGGCGTCGGGAGTTTCCCTCGAAGCAACTCGGCGTCCAGAAGAAAGACTTTGTTTGCACACCCAGCTGTCAGCTATAAGGAGGCGCTGCTGTTACTCGGGTTTACGGGGGCGGGGGGAGCCCGCCGCGAAAGCAATTACGCAGCTGCTTCATGAGGACTAGCGTCTTAGGAAGCCACGTTTACTCCAGAGCTGTTTCTCTCGCAGGGCTCCCGCCGCCTCGGAAGCCGAGCCGGCTGCTTGGGAGAGAGCAGCTTCTCCTCCAGCCCAGGGTCTCCCCCAGCCCGAGGGCTCTCGGCGGCAGCTGGCGAGGTTACACAACGAGGCACAGCCTGAAGCCTCCGCCGCCGCCCCCACCCCCGGCCCCGCTTCGGCGCTGCCTTCTCAATGGACGTTTGTAGCCGAGCAGCTTCTGAGGCGAGCCGCTCCTCGTCCTCGCCGAGAGCGCCTGCCGGCTGGTTGGCTGTGTTGTTGCGAAGGGAAAGGCCAAGAGTCGTGACCTTTCGCTCCTCTTTCCCCCCACCCAACCCTCCCTCGCTCCCTCTTGTCCCCTCAGAAGGGCTCGTCCCCAACCTGCCCCCCCCACTTGTCTCTCCCCCCGCCTCCACAGAGTCCCCGTTTCGCTCCTGGCGTCGCCGGTGGCAGCCAAACGCGCGTCGGGGGTCGCTCGCAGCCCGCCTTTCTTACCTCGGGGCTTGCGGGGCGCCGCCGCCGAGGCGCCCGCCACCTGCCTCTCCTCAGCTCCCGGGAGCGCCTGGCCGAGGGGAAGGCAAGAGCGCAGAAGTTCCCAACAAAGGAGAGAAAGTTCGCCGCCTTCTGCTGCTGCTGCTGCTGCTGCCGCTAAGCGGGCGAGGAGAGCGAGCAGCTGGCGGGGGGCGGGGAGGGCGCGCGGGCGCCCAATGAGAAAGTTCGGCTCGTGCGAGAGCCGCCGCCGCCGCCGCTGCTGCCGGCCGGGCCTGGCTTGGCTCGAGGGGGAGGTTGCTGCTGCTGCTGCTGCTGCTGCTTCGGCGTCCGCCAGCGAGAGCAAACCCCACGTCTGTCTGAGGGCGCCTGCACGGGAAGGCGCGCGCTGGAATGGCTCCTGGCTGGGACGGAAGGGGAGGGCTGTGGGTGGGGGAGCCGCCCTCCGCGCCGCCGGCGACACAAGTCGGGGTGTGGGGGGCGAGCGCCCAGGCCGAATCTCTCCCTCGCGGCGGGGGCGAGCTGCGCGGCTCGCCCGGCGGAGGCGGAAGGGGGAAGCTCCCAGGTGTGGCCAGGCTTCGGGCTGATTATTCGGCTTAGGCAGAGCTCAGCCCCTTGGCCGAGTTTTGGTTCTAAACAGTGACGAGAGCGCGTTAGAGCATACACGGAGTGCCTTTCCCTCAGGCACCATGCGCGCAATTGCCAGGGCTGGGCATTGTTTGGTTTCGATTTAATTTCCATGCTGGCTTCAGAACTCTGCAGCGGTTTGCCTTTCGTCATTTAGGGAGAGCCCCAGTTCCTGCCGCCTCAGGGCCTGGGGAGAGGAAGCTTTCCTGCAGAAACCTCGTTGCTGTTCAGCTCAGAAAGGCCAACGAGGAAAAGACTATGCCATGCAAACCACGATTTCTGTCTTCCTTTTATTTTGGTTCAGAATGCAGCTGCTTGGGTACTGGCAGGAGTGAAGCAGAAGATGCTTGTGACACTCCTTTCACATCAGTCCAGTTGGTTGTAGCAGTTTGTTTCCAGGCTCAGCTGAACATTGCTGGTACTGACCTTTAAAAGCTCAGTATGGGACCAGCTTGTCTACAGGACGTCCTGTACCACCCACACAAACCCAGCAGGAGGCTTCAAGATGGCACTGGAGGCCCTGCTCTCAGGCGGCTATTCTTGGATTGGCAACAGGGCCTTCTCTGTGGTAGCCAGATGGATGTGGAACAGGGGGTCAGCAAACTTTTTCAGCAGGGGTACACTACAAAGGTACACTGTCCCTTTACCTTTGGGGGGGGCAGACTATATTTTGGAAAGAAGAAAAAAAAGAACGAATTCCTGTGCCCCACAAATAACCCAGAGATGCATTTTAAATAAAAGCACACATTCTACTCATGTAAAAACACACTGATTCCTGAACTGTCCATAGGCTGGATTTAGAAGACAATTGGGCTAGATCCAGCCCCGGGGCCTTAGTTTGCCTACCCATGATGTGGAACTTCGTTCCCCAGGGAGACCTGACAAGTTCATTCCTGGCTTTAGGTGTGTCCGGAAGACTTTCTCGTGCAGAAGGATATTTGAAAAAAAAAATTACTTTTGTTTTTAATAGACTCCTGTCTTGGGTTGCTGTGTTCTATTCAATCTTTATTGTTTTAAACTGTGCTGGTAGCTGCTTTCTGAAGTGTTTGCCCTGAAAGTAAATATTTTACATGACATCTAAATATTCTATAGAGGTGAAGTGCAATATATTTATTGAGAGCTAGTTTCACATAGTGGCTAAGAGAGTGAGGGTGAGCCCTCAGTGTCCCAACTTGCCCCCCAAATGGGTCTGAAACCGGCATAGTATCTTCCGTGAAGTCAATCTTCAATGGGATGAAGAAACAGTTTAAGTGTCCTCCACACCTTCTCCCTAACTGGAGCGAGCCAGCAGGGCTTAGGGACTTTTTTCCTCTGCGCCAGAATCTCTCATCACTAGGGATTGCTGAACTTCACACACTATTTCTGACTAAACGTGCACAGTTACAGGTAGGTCTGCCGTAGTCGAAACAAAATAAAAAAAATGCTTCCAGTAGCACCTTAGAGACAAACTAAGTTTGTTATTCGTATGAGCTTTTGTGTGCATGCACACTTCTTCAGATACCTTCAAACGTGCACAGGTTTGTGCTGCTAGCAGAACGGAAGGCAAATGGTGTATCGAATTCTGGCTTCTTAAAGGATGCAGCTGAAATCTGAAAGACCAAAGTCTGCCCCTGCTACTGAATATGTTTATTACCAGGAGGATTTCAAAATAATAATATAAATAGAGTACTTGGAAGGTTGTCTGCTGCCATACAAGTATTTAGTGTGATTCAGTCATTAGTAAGCTGGGCTCTGACCACCAAGATCCAGCTTCAGATCCCTGATCAGTCAGAAAACACTATGGACCTGGTGGTCCTCTCACAGCCTAAGCTACCTCATATTGTGGTACTTAATAAAGTGGGATCTTATGGTTTGGCTTGGCTCATTGGATTCATGCTGCTGTGCATCTGTTTATGTTGCTTCACTGTTGGCTCTTATAATTGTATTGTATTTTAATCACGGGAGATTGTGCTAAAGGGCAGCTTATCAATTCTATAAATAAACCCAGGCCACTTTCACTCTCGCTGTTTCACGGGTATGATTGAACCGTATACCAGCAAATTAAGGCAGCACAATTAAAGTGGATTTGGTGCTGTTGCACAAAAAACAAACCCTGCATCTCTCCTTACCCAATCTCCCCACAAAATCCCCACCCCATACTTTTTGCCATTGAAAAGTGATGGGAAAGTGGAATAATGATGGCATTGGGTTATATAACCCTTATACCCTCCATGCAAACAAATAAGGAAGAATGTTCCGTAAAGGTCATCTGGGAGATCTTTCAGCCATGTATGCAACCCTGAATTCAATGCGGGAGGGATGGGATACAAATATAAGCAAAAGAATCATAAATGCTTAGAGACAATGCTTGGAGTTTTGTGGTTCTAAAAAGTAAGGTATTGATCCTATGGTTTCTAGTGGTAATATCACAGCAGGTCTTGGAAGTCTTTGTGTAGAGAAATATAATAATATGTAGATTTGGTTTTTATATTATTTTAATGTGCAAAGGACCTTACACTGATTTAAGTTTAAATATTATTCCATTTATTCTATTTACACCCACCCACTTTCTGCCATCTTGGAACTGAAGGAAGCACACATGAGGTTCTGGGCATGTGTGTCTCCCATTCCAGAAATGACCCACCCTTTTTAATTTTGGGGAGGCAACTGCATTGTGTATCCTCGCATCGTGTGCTGCAAATACATGTAGCAGATGGCCCCAATAATATTTCTTCAGGTGTTAGTGAAGACTGCAGTCTTACTTGGAAATAAAGTTTAATTGGAATCAATGAAACTTGGGATTTTCAAGTAAATGGATGCAGTGGAATATATGGCCTAAAGTGGCAGTCCCACATTGTCAGCTGAATTGCGATTCCTGAGCTGAAGGTGCTGATAGCTTCACAGGTTTCCTAATTGGGTGTCATGGAGATCTCTGGCTGGGCTTTTAATACAAGTCTGCATCAGGGTTTGACCTCCTAGGCCAAAGGACAAGAGGAATGGGGGAGTGTTGAGGCTAGGTTGTACTTAAGGGGAATTAGGGTTGCCAGATGTCCTCTTTTTCCAGGACATGTCCTCTCTTTCATGCGTTTGTAAAATGAGAGTCGTCACAGCAATCCATAGTTAAAAGTAGAAGTTGGCAAATGTGTCTTCTTTTTTGCTCTTCAAAATATGGCAACCCTAAATTAGCTCTGCCACGATACAACACTTCATGCATTCACTTGGGTGTAAGACCTAATGAGCATGCGTTCTGAAACATGCTGCACAGGTTGTAATTGAGTTTCTTCAGAATTGTCAAGCCACACTTCAGGATCTGATAGGAGGAGCGGTGCTGAGTTGCTGGAACTGAAAAGCCCTTGGAGAACAGAGTTTCTACTGTAACAATTCTATGACTCAGCTTCCTCTGGATTTAAAGAGCTGGAGGAAACAGGCTTGCCTAATTATCATTATTTGTATTAACATGCCATAGATTTTCTTCGAAAAAGTTGCTGTGCAATCAGATTGCCATTAATGAGAGGAGAATTATGAGCACTGCTGTGCCTTCCTTTATTAACTGGACCAGCAGATAAATATGCCAACATGGTGAAGAAGAAGCAGATCTTCAAGATAACAACAACAACAACAACAACATCAACAACAACAACTGCGGGAGGCAGTGGAAGACAGGAGTGCCTGGCGTGCTCTGGTCCATGGGGTCACGAAGAGTCGGACACGACTAAATGACTAAACTACAACAACAACAACAAAATAAAAAACAACCATATGAGTCCCACATATTATTTCTGATTGGTCACAGGCCTGCAGCCCAAATCTCCCCTCTTCCCTTCCTTAAAATATATATGCCACTATTAGCTCTGGAATGAATTACATGCATAAAGTTTAATGAAATCCAAATCTTATGGGGATGATCATCTTACCAGGTGGGTACCACTTGTGGCTGCAATCTGTATTCCAGCCAACAAAAACATTTCAAAGGCATTGAGTATCAAAAAGCCAAGCTGCAAACATAGCATCAAATAAGGGCCAATTTAAATGCAACAGCAACCGTTATGGAGGCTGCCAAAAGGCATTTGCCCATGTAGGCACCACCCATAGCCAGTGCAACATTTTAAAGGCTCTTAAACTATTCACCAGACTGTATGTGCCATATGTTTCTATGCCAGCACTGTATGGACCAGGCAGAGGCTGCACTGGAACGAGGCACAGCATATAGGTCAGCATGTGGACTAACCTTTCCTGACCACCATATGGGACACTGACATACATTAAGTACTGATACTACTTGCTCATTTCTCTCCTAAGCCCTGAGCAGTTAAACAATTAAAAAGGGTTTTGTTTTTGTTTTTTGTTTCCTCTGGATGAGAGGACACTGGGACATTCTTTGTGATATTTGCTTTGTTTATAAAGAAATACAAGCATGTCAGCGGAACCAAATGCACACATATATAAGCAGTCCTCACAGATGCATCTCTGCATTGCAGCCTCAGAGGGTTGCTTTATTTATTTATTGTGTTTAATTATATCTTGACTTTCCTCCAAGGATCTGGAAAGCTGTGCATATGGTTCCCCTCTCTCCCATTTTTATCCTCGGAAAAAGTCTGTGGCATAGGCGAGGCTGAGAGACGGCGGCTGCCCCAAGGTCACCCAGTAAACCTCATGCCTGAAGGAGAATTCGAACACAGATCCACCCCAAGTGCCAACCCCACATTCTAACACACTACCTCAAAGGATTGTTGATCTCTCTGGCCAGAGTTATGCTTGTAGCTCGCCCACCTAAACACCATTTGCACCAATCACCCTTTCGGTACCATCTCACTAGGGGATGCTGCTTGTAATTTGTGTACTGCTGCTGGAGATTTCCGACATTAGTCTAGATAGATAACCAGTTATGCTATACTTGCCTCATGTCCACTTGCCTGCCTCCTCAAAATTATTATTAATAATAATAATAATAATAATAATAATAATTTATTATTTGTACCCCAGCCACTCTGGGCGGCTTCCAACAAAGATTAAAAATACATTAAAATGTCACACATTAAAAACTTCCCTGAACAGGGCTGCCTTCAGATGTCTTCTGAATGTAAGGTAGTTGTTTATCTCTTTGACATCTGATGGGAGAGCGTTCCACAGGGTGGGCGCCACTACCAAGAAGGCCCTCTGTCTGGTTCCCTGTAGCTTTGCTTCTGACAATGAGGGAACCGCCAGAAGGTCCTCGGTGCTGGACCTCAGCGTCTGGGCAGAACGATGGGGTGGATGCGCTCTTTCAGGTATACTGGGCCGAGGCAGTTTAGGGCTTTAAAGGTCAACTTTGAATTGTACTCGAATCATATAAGAATGATGACTATTCCCTGTGTAGTTTGGTGCTTTGACTCCTTGTGATGCAATGGGTCAGGGGCCAGGTCATCTGGTGTTAACCAGAAGGTCAGTGGTTCAAGTCCACCCAGGGATGTCTGTGGGCAGGATTCCTGCACTGAGGGGTTGAACAAGATTACCCTTGGGGGTTCATTCCAACTCTACAATTCTATGATCACCCCCCCCAATCTTTTCCTCCCCACCCATCGCATATCCCAATCTGAATGAACCAGGGCAATGATAAGCAGCACCCACAGCAACAGGGGAAGACGGAAAGGACTTTGTGTGCTGCAAAGATGCTTTTGGCTCAAGAAGACTAGAAAGCACAGTGACCTCCTCCACTTGTATGCATTCAAATTATTTAATCATATTTCTCCCTATCCACCACCCCCTCCCTCAGCACAAAAAGTCAGAGAATCTAGGACTGCTATGGGATTTCAGAAAACGGCTGGAGATGCCATTCACCATCGGAGTAGTGGAAATGGAAGGAGAGCTAAAATTCTAAGCAACCGCTAATTAATTTATGAGTACCTGGAGTCGTTCCAGGTATGGAACCAAACACCAGAGTCACATGACATGGGGGGGGGGGAGAGAAGCCTAAAGGAAAACTATATTAAAAAAAGCTGGCAGTCAGCATCAGTTTTGCTAATGGAAAAAAGAGAAGATTGGTTAGGAGCAACTCCCCATTGGTTATGGGCTGAAGAGGATTCTGGTTGTTTCTATTGCCTTATTTATTGTTTATTGTTTGTTTGTTTGTTTTAAAAACCAATGTATATAATTCACATAGTTTTATTTCATTTTGAAGTGAACAAAAGAGAACTCAAAACCACCTAGCCTTGTGCTGAACAGTTAGATCATTTAGATCAGCTGGGGAAATTCTACTCAGGCATTGCACCCAACAGAATATCATAGGGTGGTGACCCGGAAAGGGGCCTTGTCTGCTGTTGCCCCTGCACCGTATCATGCTCTTCCTTCTGCCATATGTGAAGCAGCAACCAATAGTTACTTTAGATGTCTTACAAAGACATATCACTTTGCCCAGGCTTTTCCTGACTCATAAGACTGGACCTTGTTCTACATGTTGAAATCCTCTGAGTTTCTGTTTTATTCAGTTTATATGCTTATATGTTGCTGTGTTAGATTGTGATTTCGTTTTCATGGTATTTTGTTTGTTTACCGTTTCTAATCTGCTTGCAGTGGCTACGGCCCCAAACAGGGACACAAACAGGAAGTCCCTGCAAGTAGCCATGTAGACTCTCCGTCCTACTCCAACAAGTGGGGTAGGCAACCTAAGGTCCATGGGTCACAAGCGTCCCATGGGGGTCATTTTACTGGTCCACGAGCTGCCCCCAAACCAAGCTGTCCGCTCAGTGAGTCCCCACGCGCTGCGCTAAACTGGCACAGCGCGGCATGGGGACTTGCTTCCATGGTGCCGGAAATTGCGTCTGCACATGCACAGATGCCGAAAATCACATCTGTGCAGACACAGATGCTGGAAATTGTGGGTGTGCATGCTCATGTGCGCCCGTGATCCACCCCACAGAGGGGGCTCCGTGGCAGTGAACTGGCCCAGGCAAGGTAAGCCTTGCCAACCCCTGAAAGCAGTACAGCCAGCAAAATGGGGAGGGAGGGACTGAACAGAAGAAAAGGAACACAGCAAAGCTAGTGGAAGAGCCACCATTCTGCATAGATCCAGTCTGGAAATAACACCAAACTATGATCCATTGAACTCAGTGGGACTTCCTTTTGAGTTGACGTGTATAGCATTGCACTGTAAACCTTCAACTGAGATTGGGGACTCAGCTATACAGCTGCAAATAAAGTGAATGTGTGGTAAAGCTGACACTAGATGGTGACTGTGCGCTACGGCAAATTCAATGTATTTTTCAAAACTTTTTTTTCTCTAAATGCATTTTCAGGTTTTTTTATATGTGTGTAGATTCCACCTTGAATACAGTTTACTGGAATTTGTTGGTTGTTTTTAGTTCCTGGCAGAACCTCCAACATGCCATAGATGAAAACAGGGACACACGAGTAACAGCAATATTCTCCTACCTCACACCACTGCCCACACATAATAATGCTTAAACTCTAGTAGCCTATCCACTGATTTAAAAGTCAGAAAGTGGTTTGCTCTTTAGGTTAAGCACAATAATCAACTGGGAATATGAAATAATCTTACAATGTATTACCAACAGCTCAAAATAAGCCTCACCAGCTGCAGTATTTAAAATGGCAAGCAACACACTGGACAGAACTCTAGAGTTGGAAGGGATCTCAAAGGTTCTCTAGTCTAACCCAGTGCTGATGCAGGAAGCTCACTATTACAGCATCCCTGATACGTCGCCATCCAGTCCCTACTTAAAACCCTTAAAGAAAGAAAGCCTACCACTTTGTTTCACTGTTTCGCTGTTCAATAACTCATACCGTCAGGAAGCTCTTCCTAACAGTGAGTCAAAATCCAAGTCGCTAGTTTGGGTGCTACCTTCAGAAGAACAAATTTGCTCCATCATCAATGTCAGAGCCCTTCAAACTATATCACCTCTCAATAGTCTGTTCTTGAGATGAAACATACCAAACTCTTTCAACCTTTCCTCATAGGACTTGCTCTCCACTCTCCACCGGACACAGTCCTTCTTTCACGATGCTGCACTGAATGTGCTTCTTCAATGTTCATTTGCAAACTAATGCCATGCATTTGCTCTAGGGACAAGATGCATCTACACCCTGCTCTGAGTTTTAATTTCTAGAGAGCTTGGAGAGGGAGTGGAACTCTGAAGAATGGCAACTCAAGCAACTCACTGGCAACATTTTAATAAGGCATCTCCAAAGGACAAAAATAGAGACAAACTGATTTACCAGGTCACTGAAAATAGGCCCTGTCCCTGGTAAATAGAGACAGTTGGAGCATATATTATTCTTTCCAAAGATCTGACATGTGGAAACGAAATATGAAAATTTCCAATATCAAATAACAGAAGCTCAGAATTGTTTTTATTACATTACAGTTGAGCTATGAAGATACTATAAATGTGATACAAGTTACCCAAGAACAAGGCTGTAAACACTGTGCTGCCTCTACTCCTGCCTGGTATTTTTGGCACCTCTGGGCGTACACACTGTACTCCTAGATTCACAGAAGACTTGATCCCCTTCTGCTCCGTACAAGGCCTGCGTTACAGGAAATCCTACACAATGATAGGAATGGGAAGTGTAGTCTTTCTGGAAAGAAGTGGGGGGGGCAGTGAGGTGGAGCAATGACCTATGACACAGGAAAGGGCATCAAAAATATTGGATCACATCCCTTACAAAGGAAATTCCTAAAGTGTTTGTTAATTTCATACATTATATGCTGCTTAATACCAAACTAGTCTTTAGCTTTGAGAAGGGACGAGCAATATTTTCTATGCCTCGTTCAAAATTTATACTTGGTCACTCTGCAGGCTCAATCCTATGCATTCATTTATTTCCCCGCAATGCATTCTCTGCATGGCTCTGCCCGGCTCACAGAAACAAAGATTAAGATAAATGACTTAAATGCAACAACATAAACAGTGACATGCAACACAAAAACTTTCCACAAACAAACAAACAAAACCAATTGGCAACACAGGTATGCAATAAGTCACAGATCAATAATTGAGAACCCAGTTCATCCTTCCCCGAAAACACATAATTTAAAGGAACTGGATGAAAGAAAAGGTCATTTATAGCTGAAAATGCTGCAAAGTGGGGGTGTCACCACTCTCCTCAGCATATTGCTCTGGGCACTTAGCAGTACAGAGTAAGTATGATTCATGAAAGTGGTAGCAGAGGATTTGCTGGCAAGGCACCCCCTCCCCCAAAGTTCAGACATGGGGGAAGAGTATTGGCAAGGCACGAGCGTCTCACAAGCTGTGGGGTTTCCCTTGCAAGTCTATCTGTGTGTTGTACTGAGGCATAGGGTGTCATGGCCCCAGCATCAAGTGATAACCAGGGGTCAGAGATGGAGGAGGAGGAGCTGGTTTTGAGTTTTGAGCTGCTGTACAGCTGGATGAGAAGCAGAAGCAGGTTCCTGTTTCCGAGGCTGGTGGTTGTGAGCCTGCAGACCCTGAACTAGGCGCCTCAAAGACGCCTTTCACCAAGAAGAAGCCAAACGCCTCCCACTCCACAATGCCTGCTCAACAGTGCACCAGGTGACAACCCACACAGAAGAATAAAAGCAGTCACCTTCAGGCCAGGGTGAGGTCCACACCCCAGGTTGAGAGAGAGGCAATCTGGACAAAAAGACTTGTAAGTCTTCAGTCAACCTCTAGTGCTGTTGTGGTCCAGGGTCATGGGGTGGAGATGGTTGTCGAAGACCACTTATTCATCCGGGTCCCTGTCTCCAGTGTCCTACAACTGCCCAATCAGGGGAGATTCTTAGCCCCATTATTCTTCAATGCTAGGCATTTAGGAAAATGAAAAGCACAAGGTGCTTCAGTTATGAGAATGGTGTGCAAATTCTGTTATGTACAATGGAACATCATGAAAAACACAACTTGCCTGAAAGCAGATATTGGCTCACTTGGAAGCATTTGCCAATGCATGTGCACATAAAATAGTAGATCTAGCTGAAAGGCAATACATGGAGACCTGCATTCATTGTTGCAATACATCTCTTAATTATTTTTAAACTGTATAACTATAAGATTACTGTATAACCTTAGAACAGACCTTTCCAAACTGTGTGTTGCGGCATGTTAATGTGTTGGCTGTAGTGTGTAGGTGTGTCACATGAATACTCCCCGCACTCCTCCTGGAAAGGGAATGGGCAGCTCACCAATTTGCTAGTAAAACTGAATTAAAAAGGTAAAGGGACCCCTGACCATTAGGTCCAGTCGCGGACAACTCTGGGGTTGTGGCGCTCATCTTGCTTTATTGGCCGAGGGAGCCGGCGTACAGCTTCCAGGTCATGTGGCCAGCATGACCAAGCCGCTTCTGCATGTCTAAAAAGTGTGTCACCGACAAGAAAAGCTTGGAAAGCTCTGCTTTGGAAGGTTGTATAATCTTAGGAAGGGTGTGGCTGTGAGCATCATGAAGGCAGCCTGCACTTCTGAATTCGCCACTACACTAAGCAAGCAGTGCACTTGGAGCTATCCGAGGTGCTGAGATGCCTGCTGGGGATGGGCCGAACATACTGGTTGTGTTCACACAACCAGATCTCAGCTTAATAAACTGGAACATGCACAAGCTTCATTCAGTTCTATGCAGTCCCTTTGCTCCTGCTTCAATCCTCCCTTAACTCAAGCCAAGAAGCAAAGCAGGAAGCAGCCTGTCACAGCTTCCCGTTGCTTCCAAACCAGGACATTGTAGCTAGTGGTTTCCTAGTGAGTCAGAATACAAAGCCATGGTTGAAAGTTGGCTTTCAGATCTTGACATGTTTGAAAGCCATTATTCATAGTTCCCAGTTTGACTGCAGTAGGAAGCTCTGGTGAAACGAGAGCTAGAGTGGTGTAGTGGTTAGAGTTTTGGAGTAGGACCTGGGAGACCAGGGTTCACGGCAATGAAGCTCACTGGGTCACCTTGGGCCAGAAACTCCAGGCTTATGAAGTAGAGTGATTTGGGGGCATTCTTGGAGCATGAAAATGCTACCCAGCATCCTGGCGAGAAAGGAGGAATGCCATTGAATTTTGAGCTCCCTTGCCTTGGACATTCACCCCATGTGCCTCCTTAATAGTCAGAATCCCCCACTTTTGCAGCCTTTGAGTGTGGCTGAGGAAAAGCAGGCATTGTCACTCAGCTCTGTTAGGGAGCTGAATATAATAACCCTGTTCAATAAAACTTTTGAATTACTTGCACTTTCACAGTCTGAACGAGTAATCAAGGTTTGACCCACAGCACATGCACCCTTCATCTGCAGGTTGGAAACACAAAGTTCTCATCCCAGGGGTAGGGAACCTATGGCCCTCCAAATGTTGCTGGACTACAACTCCCATCATCCCTGAGCATTGGCCATGCTGTCTGGGGCTGACGGGAGTTGGAGTCTTACAACATCTGGAGGGCCGTAGCTCCCTCACCTATGAGCTAAGTGAACCCTAAACTAGTTGACAGACGCTTGTGGGAGGCCTGAACTGAAGAGGAAAGCAAGAACCATTGCTGTAATTATATTTGGCCATCCCAAGTTTAACTCCCCTGCTAGGTTTCCCAAGACGAGGGTCAAGAAACACACAATTCAACAAACAATTTCAGAGAATATGTACAGATTTCCAAACTAGCATCTTGGCTTAAAAACACCAGTAATCCCTCAAAACTGGAGCAGCCAGATTGTAAAGTAGCGATAGAATTAATTGTCCTAATACCAAAGCAAATGTGTGGGCTTTAAGCTGACCTCAAACAACAAAACAGCACAGTCGGATCATACGCAATCAAAATAAAAGCACTACTGTGTCCTACTGTGAGACAAAAAGGAGTTCCCTCCCCATGGCAGAAACTATTTGGAGTTTGTCACAATATGGAGGGAAACAGGATACACCCACATACACACTCGAAGGGTATCTCCTGCTACAGCCCTCTTTTTGTCTGGAGAAGGAAAACCATCTGGTTCACAGAGATGTCCCTCCAGCCAAAGCTGCAATGGGAGAGCTCTCTGCCCAGCTGCTTTAAAAGTATCTCCACGGAAGGGGAGATGGCAGGAAGTGCACTCTGGAAAGGCTCCAGGGGTCTCAAAGCAGTTCCTCGCCCTTGAAGAGATAATAATCCATCTCCCAAGGAGTTTCCTCCGAAGGATCTATGCAGCTAAGGCAGCATACACACGATACACGTAAAGCATCATTTAAGTCCATCGCCATCACTAAGAATCCTGGGAACTGCAGTTTGCTAAGGGTGCTGGGAATGGTAGCTCTGTTTGGGGCAAACTACAATTCCCAGAATGATTTGGGGATGGGTGGGATGTACTTTAAATGTATGGTGTGTACGTAGCTTAAGGCATTATTGATCTAAGGAAGGGTGTACCACTTAATTTTACATTTGTTCATTCATAAGCATACAGTCAAACCTTGGTTGTTGAACGTAATCCATTCCGGAAGAC
The DNA here is from genome assembly GCF_965153285.1 of Podarcis tiliguerta. NCBI lineage: Eukaryota > Metazoa > Chordata > Lepidosauria > Squamata > Lacertidae > Podarcis > Podarcis tiliguerta. The sequence continues at coordinate 40,568,457 of NC_139545.1, read as the reverse complement.
CGTTCAACCTCCAAAACGTTTGACAACCAGAAACTGAAAGCAGAAGCCTCAGTACAATAGGGAAACTCAAAACGGAAGCTGCGTAGCATGTTCGGCTTCCAAAAACCATTCGAAAACCGGAGCAGTTACTTCCGGGTTTTCAGCATTCAGGAGCCAAAGTGTTCCAAAATGGAGGTGTTTGGGAACTGATTTTAGAGTGTATTAAGGCCTGCTTCTGCATTCAGTATGTCTGTCTGTCTGTCTGCTTGAAAATCTGAAAATAAGTGCATCTTTAGATATGCATTTGTAAAATGCATTTGGGTGTGTTTATGAGCCAAGAGCTGTATTGCAAAATTCAGAGACGTACAAAATCTGAAGCAAAGGCACTTTCCAATCCACGCATCATTCCTGGAGGTGCAGATCAGGTCAGAATGCATCAGAATTCAAAAAGTTAGAATTCCTCAAGCATGAAGCATCCTGATTCTATTCAACTCCATCAGCTCAGATCACTGATTTGGGGGCAATCAGCTAGAGCCAGGAAATGCCAATCCCCTTCCTGATCCAAGTGCCTGTAATTTATTCTCCCATCTGAGTGCAACCCCCCCCCCCATTTCAAGTAAACCCAATTCAAATGCTTTCCCATCTGATTCAAATCCTCTTTCAGAAGATTAAAAGACGGGACATCCAAAGAGGATACAATGCCCTCCACCTTAATGAGATTGATCTTCTCCAAGGAACCCCTGGGTAATTCATGCCATCCGACCAAATCACTTTTAATTTCAGAGAGCGCCTTCACCACCTTCCAAGCATTTCTGCCTTGCGAAATGAAGGGGGGGGGGTGGAACTGTAGCCAATGCAATTGCTTAATTTTGAATAAGTTCAAGCCATGGATTATCTTTCCTGAGCCTGAATGCAAGAAGGGACCAATTAATTTTAAAATTAATTTTCAAAATTAAACAAGCTACAGTATACATTCCGATTGTTCCTATTTGCTGGAGATAGTCCCTATTTCCCAGTACTTGTTCGTGGTAAATCACTGCTCCCCCTATTTTACCCCTCCCCGCCTTTTGGCAGCAGGGTTGGTGGGTATGCACTTTGTTAATATGTTGTTTGTGTGAGTTACTAATGTTATCCAGCTTTCTCTGGCTGCTGTTGAATGCTGACAGGGTGGTGTAGTGGTTAAGAGCGGTGGACGTGTAATCTGGTGAACCGGGTTCGCTTCCCCACTCCTCCACATGCAGCTGCTGGGTGACCTTGGGCTAGTCACACTTCTCTGAAGTCTCTCAGTCTCACTCACCTCACAGAGTGTTTGTTGTGGGGGAGGAAGGGAAAGGAGATTGTTAGCCGCTTTGAGACTCCTTAGGGTAGTGATGAAGCAGGATATCAAATCTAAACTCCTCTTCTTCTTCTTATAGGGGTCACAGAAGAAGAAGAAGAAGAAGAAGAGGAGGAGGAGGAGGAGTTTGGATTTGATATCCCGCCTTTCACTCCCTTTAAGGAGTCTCAAAGCGGCTAACATTCTCCTTTCCCTTCCTCCCCCACAACAAACACTCTGTGAGGTGAGTGGGGCTGAGAGACTTCAAAGAAGTGTGACTGGCCCAAGGTCACCCAGCAGCTGCATGTGGAGGAGTGGAGACTCGAACCCGGCTCCCCAGATTACGAGACTACTGCTCTTAACCACTACACCACACTGGCTCTCACCACAGGTGGGAGCTGCATACAGGGTGGGGACCGAAGGTGGACAAACTATCCCTGAAGGAGCATAATACATCCCCCACCAGAATTACTACCCTACCTTAAAACCCCATACAGTTTCCACAAGCTTTTATACTGTTACCTGAATGGGTAAAATCACAGCACGAGGGCCTCCTTGAAATCATTCTCATGCAGTAGGTTCTGATTCACTAAATAGAAACCCTAATAGGAGGAACTCTGCTGAATTGGGAGTTTGGTATGCATGTTTTCCAGTACCATGAAGTGTTACGAAAGACAGGACACAAACAGCAACAAAATATGTTATACAGTGCATGGGCTTCATTGGGCAGCTGATGGTAGCCTTGAAAGGTCAAGAAGGTAGTTAATCTTTAGGCTATCCTCTAACAGCTTTCTGAATCAATGAGGGATAAACTTCTGCAATCTCTGTCCTAACAACCACTTTTCATTTGCTCTTTGCCTTCGTGTTAATATTTCAGAGTTCCATCTCTTTCAAGTGTTCAGGCTCCGAGACTGGGCAGTGATTAAAATCTGTAAAATCGACACTCCATTTTTCCATAACTTGATCAACCCAAGAAAAAAAAAAGCATCTTTAGTGGCTTCAAAAATACAACCAGCTTTTCATCAGGATGGTGGAATGGCAGATTGCTCCATGAAAGGGGCCAAGTTTAAGATGGAAATGAACCAAAATTTAGCAGTGGTATCAAAAGCAGGCATGATTGCTTCAACTCATACTCTATTCAAATGCAAGCCAGGGGGGATATCAAAACCAAAGTTAAAAAGACACAATGCGAATGAACAAAAATTGCTTGCCCTAAATGTTTTTCAGAACCCTTCACTAGGGGAAGTCCCCCCCCCCCCCCGGCTAATATTTGAATCTTATGTCTTTCCACTTTGTTTCACTAGACCTAGTTATACAAGTGAAAATAACAGTGAAAAATATGAACACCCCTAAAATATTTTTTGTTGGTATTAATACATGGGTGAGAGAAGGAAGAGCCATGGCAAGTTAAACATAAATAATTGGTTGATCGTCACATTTTCAAAACCAGAAATAGTTATTTTATTTTGAACACTGTTGATATTGTTTTCAAAGTGTTCAAGAAAATTAGCTTTACGTGAGGATGAAGATCCATTGCTACAAACTTTATAGTAAGAGACTTTCAAAAGCCCCTTGAAATGAAAGCTTCCTGCATATCATTGCCCCTCATGCGCATAAAAAGAAAACACCTCACCCGAAAAGAGAGCAAAAGAAGGCACAGATTTGCATAAGATCATATGCCAACTTATATGTATCAATGCAAATTATCAATGCAAATTATAACACATCTCACAAATACAGTACATCTGACCATTGTGAAGCCTGTGTCACCCTGAGAGATTAGAGATTATATTTGTTAAAATGAGGGTGAATTTGAATTTATTAATTTCGGTCACAGCTCACATACAATATCAGGGAAATCATAAAACATGACAGGGATACGTTTGAATTTGCAATTGGCTATAACAGGGACAATACAGGTATAGCAGCAGTTATATAAGTTAAATCTTAATCACTAAAATATAACCTAAAATAGTGATTTAAGGCCTTAGTCATTATGGTAGCACAGCTTGTTCCCTAAGTTTTCAAATGAGCATGCTTAAATCAGGTTTTTGAAACATGTGTAACCACTGCCCTACCTCTTTTCCTTGTCAACAACAACAAAAATAAGCAACTAAAGCAGTCTCCCAAATGCTTAGAACAGACTGGTTCCTAAATTTCAGAAGTGAACACAGAGAACAATGCATTAGGAAACAAGGCTTTGCTAAGGCCTACTGCTGTGGAGCTGATGCAAGATCAGCTACAGCCAATTCCCTTGTACAGAAAAGGATGCCTTGGGTGCAAGTTGAATTGAGTGCTGATGCATATAAGTGCCGTAACCTTCACAAAAAAGCATAAGGGTGCCACGATGCAGCACAGAAGCATGCTGGTTTGGAGAAGGGCAAAATCCATAGCTACAGCTTGTCCACTTCTGAAATATTTGCGGTTGGAAATCCTGCAAACTGGACACTGATGCTGTAACCCCGTAGCACAACTTATCGCATACTTATCTCTCTTGCAATCCTCTTATTCATGCCCCTGGGCTCAAGAGATAACATTAAGTCAGACATAATTTTAAAAGGCTTACTAATACTTTTGTGCAATTGCACAGCCTTGGGGGTTTAGTCTCACCATAGAAACTGCAAACAATCCTTAATGACATGCAGGCATAAAGTAACTGCCATGCAGGAAGGTTCCTCTGTGCAATTCATGAGGAAGCAAGAGAAAGGAAAGATTCAGGAGGATGACAACAGGCCCTCACCTCAGAAACCCATTCTGGCCCTGAGGAGCAAGGACAGCAGCTGAAGAATATGCCAAGATGGCTGTGGACAGTACGGTGTAGAGAACAATTTGTGCCACTCCCCAGAGGAGGAAGAGATGTGTGGTTGTTGTCGTCGGTGTCTTCCTACTGAGTGTGGGGAGGTAACAGAACCTCTGACCACAACCCCTTCCTTCTGATTCATGTGGGTACAAATGCCGGACACAGCCTTCAACATATAGCAAGGGACTATGAGACCCTTTGTGGGAAGCTGAAGGGCCTTGGGGCACAGGTGGCTTTTTCATCACTCCTTCCTGTTGAACCTCATGGACCAGACAGAGAGAGGAAAATACTGGAGGTAAACCACTGGCCGCACAGGTAGTGTCGTCAGGAAAGGTGTGGCTTCTTGGAGCATGGGCTTCACTTCCTTGAGGAAACACTTCTGATGAAGTGGAAGTACTGGAAATCTTGGAAGGAAGTAATCATGTCCTCTTGTGTTTCATGATACAGAGTCAAGAGAAAGCTGAGTGTAGTTGGAAATGCTCTGATTTCAAAGGAGCTACTGGGTGAGATCCCGGAGTAGTGGTGTAGTGGTTAAGAGTGGTAGTCTCGTAATCTGGGGAACCGGGTTCGCGTCTCCGCTCCTCCACATGCAGCTGCTGGGTGACCTTGGGCCAGTCACACTTCTCTGAAGTCTCTCAGCCCCACTCACCTCACAGAGTGTTTGTTGTGGGGGAGGAAGCGAAAGGAGAATGTGAGCCGCTTTGAGACTCCTTAAGGGGAGTGAAAGGTGGGGTATCAAGTCCAAACTCCTCTTCTTCTTCTTCTTCAAAGAGAAGGAGGCCCAAAGGATGGGAGTTTCTTAAAGGTGAAATATTGAAGGCACAAAGGCAGACAATTCCCAACAAGAAAGGAAAGTGGGAGGCATCTAAAGATGGACAAACATTCAAATATGCCCAATGGGTGGGACGGGAGACTGAAGCTTATGTAATACTCCTTTATTTAGCAGATATCTCAGGTTGAAGATGTGTCTCCCCAGAGGGGTGTGTGTGTGTGTGTGTGTGTGTGTGTGTGTAAAATCTCTCCGGTGTAAGATCTCATCTTTTTGTCTGACTCAACTTCCAGTTTACTGGAAAAGTCCTTCCCTGGAAGCCACTGAAAGGATATTCTCCTTGGCTTACGTGTCCTTGGTCAAGTAGCACTTTGAAATGACAATGGCCGCAGCGTTCCTGTCCAAAAGAGGTTTCCTGTATGTGCTCTAGGCTGAGGGCCAGGCAAGATGTGACTTGTTAAACGTATCTTTTGCACTTAACAAGCAAGGATTATTGTTGTTCCTGCTGCTGCTGCTACTATTAATGAAAATCACATGGTAGATTTCATCCCATTGCCAGAGGACACCTTCAGAGGGAGGGATTCCTGCAACAGGGGAGGAAAGACTACGTCTCCCCTTCTACGTCTGTGGAGATCCTGGTAGTTTTCAGCCGCATCCCCAATTAAAACTATTTGCATTTAAAAACAACAACAGCCCTGCATGTTCAATGCAAAAGACACATTTCCCTTACATCTAAGATGAAGTCACCAAAATTACATGTGGTTAAGCATAACCTCACTTCCTACTGTGGCATTGGCACATAACACCTGCTACGGATTTGTAAGAACTTGATTGTTTAGTGTGGCAGAGCCTACACTCTGGAACCCCCTGCCTATTGAGATCAAGCAGGTGCCTTCACTGTACTCCTTTTGGCGCCAGCTAAAAACATTTCTGTTTAGACAAGCCTACCCGGAGGCTCAGAAAGTGGAGGCAATCTGTTTCAGTGTTTTAATTTTTGTATAGATTAAAGTATCATTCTGAATTCTTCTTGTTTTTGCTATTTTATCTTTTGTAAAGCGCTTTGAGTGTTATTGTTGTTTTTTTAAAAAAATCTAGCGGTGTATAATTTTTATGAAATATATAAATAGGCACAAGGCAAAAATAAAAATGCATTTAACAGCTTAGCACTTGTTCCCCTCTATCACACTTTCCCACAGACCTCTAACTGTGGCCACAAGGTTCTGCTCCCCTTCCTTCATACACAGGGGAAAGGAGACAGGAGGCCGTGTGCTCCCAAAGTCTGCATACACAATTCTAAAGCAGGGGTGGGTGGTTACATCCTGTCCCCCCCCCCCAAGGGCCACATTACCTTGGGAGCAATCTGTTGGGAGCAGGGCCGGATTTAGGTTTGATGAGGCCCTAAGCTACTAAAGGTAATGGGGCCCTTTGTATGTCCGGCTGTCCTTTGTCAACAACAAATTGTCACTGTTTTTTGTGTTAAATATATGCTATATACTAATTTATGGACCTAATAGGTATCTGAAGCCATTTGCACATAACAAAATATGTACATCACAGGAGCCTACACAACACAAAATGCTGTTGTTGTATGTAGGTTTTATTTTACTTTTTTTTATCTTATACAGTGATAGCTTGGTTTACAACCATAATCCGTTCCGGAGGTCCGGTTGTAAACCAAATCAGGTTGTAAACCAAGGCACGCTTTCGCCAATGGGGCCTCCAAAAATAAAAATTAAAAAAAATTGGTTGTAATCCCCCCCAAAATGGGTTGTACAGTAATCCAAAAAAAGGGACACACACTTCAGGATTTGATGTGGTTGTAATCCAAAATGGTTGCAAACCAAGGTATCACTGTATTTTGGAAATGTACATCCAGTTTTTCTCTCTTTAATTTTTTTGGGGGGCCCCAAGAGAGTGGGGCCCTAAGCTATAGCGTATTTAGCTTATACATAAATGGTTGGGAGCTGTATCCTGGTGGCAAGAACATATGAAGAGCCCCACTGGATGTAAAAGGCCCATTTAGTCATTATCGTGTTCTCACAGTGGCCAACCAGATGCCAATAGGACCTGAATGTAACACTACTCCTGCAGTCTATTGGACAGAACTAGAACCAAAAGGGTATGGTGCCAGCCATTCCCTCTCTCTCTCTCTCTCTCTCTCTCTCTCTCTCTCTCTCAACTTCTTTTCTGTTTCTCTATTTTTGACACACTATTCTTTCTCCCCACCTGCTCCCGCCTAGCAGTCTGCTAGTATGAGCAGCAGAAGAGATTGTTTCTGCCAGATGTTTGAACTTCCAAAGGGCTGTTGAAATCAGGCCAGCGTCCACAGGTTGCCCTCAACCCCTGCTCCAAAGCATGGCTTAGCAACATGTCCAGACTCCTCCAGCGTGTTGATAAAATGTCTTGTTTCCCATGGTATAATCTATATGATTTAATATACACAGGATCTCCTTTTTTAAAAAAAGAACATCTTATTAGCATGTTTGGATTCTCTTATTCAGACAAACACCACTTTCCCTGCTTCTGCTACTACGATGTCTTCCCCTTCCTGTTAACACACAGCTGATTTTTCTCCAGCTGCTGCTGCTTCCAGAAACAAAGTCTCGCTTCTTCCAGTAATTCTGGGGCCTTTTGCTCTGCTATCTGTTATCTTAAGCCTGCACACCTTCTGCCTTTGAAGTATTGCCAGCATTGACTTTTGTCTGGTGCACTTTTTGCTCACACATTTGTCAAAGGCTGAGAACAGAGTGACAGAGCGGAGTCAAACAGGCAGCCGCGCGAGAGACCCAGCGGAAGTGGGGGGGAAGCCGTTCTGTTTCAAGCCTGCTATGTGGCTAAAATGCAACGAAACCTCAAAGCAGAGAGCATGTGGCAGGGAGAGATGAGAAGAGGATCAAATGAACCAAAGCAGTAGCATCTTTCAATCATGTATGCCATGGAATAAGTGGAGGCACGCTTTGACTTCCAAAATAAAAATATTTATATCTAGAATCTCAGCCTGCGGTAGCCTCCGTCAGTCATACAAGAGGGAGGGCAATGCTCTGTAGAACAGTCATGCGCCACCTTTTAAGGCTTCCAGCAATTTTACTTCTGGACTTGGCTGTGGAAAATGGTCAAAGCAACTTTCCTTCAGTTGTTTTTTCAGATCTCGGAGCCAAGAGGAAACTGTAGGTGGAAACTGTACCACAGCATATCCTGCCCTCAACTTACTGCTTCTGGGATCACTGCAAGTATTAGTGTGTTGCCTAGCATTATTATAGCTAGATTTTCTATCAAAACAGATCAGTCAGCCCCCCTATTTTTCCCTCCTCCCACTGCCAGCATGAAATAAGACCAAAGGGCCACAGGTTGCTCACACTTGCCCCAACACATGACTTCAGCCTAGAACTGGATCATATCATAGTGCTTTAAAAGTGTGAATATGGCCTGACACTACTCAGCTGTGGAAATAAGGGAGGAGAGCTCTAAGACCATAGAACTACATGCAGGGCTGTCCCAAGACATTTTGCTGCCTGAGGCAAAGGATAAGATGGTGCCCTCCCACGCCACCCCCCAAAAAATATTGCATGCACCAGAAGCCAACTGGACTGGCATTTGACCCTTACTGGCTATAAGACAGTGCCTCCCCCCATTGTACCAAACTTGCCTAGGGGGTGCAGGGCAGTTCACATGACACAAAAAGCTCTGCCCACTCCATGCCACCCATGGTGGGCATCTCACTCAGCTTATGGTAGGACCAGCCCTGAGTACATCTATTCACTTTATGCTGAGAGCAAGACAGAAGAGAGATAACAATTCTTGTTTCAGTTTTTATGGTCTGACTTGTACTCCTCCGCTGACAGAATAAAAGGATCTCTCATTCCAGGGCACTCATGTTACAAAGATGTCTGCGAGCGAGACATGAAGGCTGGCAATGTCAACTCCTCCATGTGGGAATCCCTTGCAGACTACTGCAGTGCCTGGAAACAGTCTGGTCATGTATCCACAGCAGTGACCACAGGAGAAGAAGAAGAAGAAGAATTTGGATTTGATATCCCGCTTTACCACTACCCGAAGGAGTCTCAAAGCAGCTAACATTCTCCTTTCCCTTCCTCCTCCACAACAAGCACTCTGTGAGGTGAGTGGGGCTGAGAGACTTCAAAGAAGTGTGACTAGCCCAAGGTCACCCATCAGCTGCATGTGGAGGAGCGGAGATGTGAACCCGGTTCACCAGATTACGAGTCTACCGCTCTTAACCACTATACCACACGGGAATGACTGCTGGGAAGAGCGCAGAGAGAAGGAACGCCATCGTGTATCTGCAGCAGCACAACCAAAGACGCTTTCATCTGCCCCAGCTGCAGCAAAACATGTCTCTCCTGCATCGGTCTCTACAACCACAGCAGGCACTGCAAGCTTCCAATCCCCAAAGGTGTACTCCTCCATTGTCTCCCGAGACAGACAGATGCCAACTACTTGTCGAAATCTGCATTCAAAATCACCTTGGAATCCGTTCCTTTCCCACAATGACAGTGGAGCCCACAACCACTGATGTTGTGCCCTGGGATTGCCGGCTGCACTGGGTGTAAGGGCTTGAAGTTATTTCTGCAGTCAACTTCCTTTCATCTGGGGGTGGGGGGACTGGTGATTGAAAAGGCTTCTGAGAAAAGCTAATAAAAAATAATGACAGCAAATAGAACTTCTTCACCCTTTGGGGAAGGATCTTTATGTGATAACGCATCTGCTTTGCATACCGAAGTTCCTAGGTTCAATTCCCAAACTCTCTGGGTGGGGCTGGGAACAGACACGGCCTGAACCCTGGAGAACAGTCAGTATAGATATTTCTGAGCTTGATGGGCCAATGGTCTGATTCAGTATCAGGCAGCTTCCTATGTTTCTATTTCCTCATCAATCCACAGAAAAACTCTACGAGGTAGGTCCAGTCATTATTAGTCCCTGTCAACAGGTGGGGGTGGATGTCTAGGGGAGCTCAAGCCAATGAATATCAACTTACTCAAGGCCACCCATCCAGGCCTAACCTGAGCCAAGACTTGAGTAAGCTCATTCTCCTCTTCCTCTATCCAAAGCACACTCCACAGGAGGAGACCACACAGACTGTCAACCCACCAAAGACCGGTCTGAAATTTCTTTGCTGCCAACGTCTCTTATGATTGCTAAATTTTTCAGCGGCGTAACCATTTTAGACTGCGGCAGGAAAACCAACAACAAGTCTTGGAGCACCTTACATGCGAAAAGATTTATTGCGGCATAAGCTTTTGTGGACTAAGGTCCACTTCATCAAACACATGAAGTGCTGTTCCCAGGTACTAGTCTGAACCCAGGAATTATCTGCTGCAGGAGAAACCTAAAGGACAGAATGATACCCAAGAGAAGACAAAAGACTTTTCATGTATGCAACAATGGCAGTGAGGATGCTACTAGCCCAGAGATGGAAGGAAGGAGAAGTACCAACAAAGAAGAATGGCAGATGAAACTGATGGGGTATGTGGAGATGGCGAAACTGACGGGGAAGAGCCGAAACCAGGAAGATCAAGTATTTTCTAAAAACTGGAGTAAATTTGTAATTTATTAAAAAGACCACTGTAAACAGTTAAAATCTTTGGAAGGGATGTAATGACATTGTAATGTGGAATTATTTATGATAATTATGGTTATATAATGGATAATGGTAAAAGATGCAGTAAATTTAATCTTAAACATGGAATCCATGGAGGGACGGAAGGGGGTCCAAAGGTTCAAAAGAACCTTGTATTTTAATGTTTGAAATGGTTATGTTAAATATGTATAAAATTATTTAAAAACCAATAAAAAATTATATATATATAAAAGACAGAATGATACAACACCACTTGTCACTTATTGCTCCCCGCTAAAACTCCTACATCCTATCTTAAACAATGGCAGTTCCCTCTCATAGGCCTTGAAGGGTAGCAGATCTGTATTTACTTACAGACAAAGGGCTTCAAGCAGAGGCTGGACAACCACTTATTTAGGGTATTTTAGCTCTGCATTTCCAACATTGAGCAGATGGGCTGACTGCAAGGCTCCCCTCCAGATTCATGATCCTAAGAACTGGCAGGTTAATTCACCTCAAGCTCCATCCAGTCCAGCATTCTGTTTCTAGTACTTCACAGACAAATGTATTAGGAAAGCTCACAAACAGGACATGATGCAGTCACCTCTTTGAGGTAACTCTGAGGTGCAAGATTCTGGCTTTGGTATAAGACATAGATTGGAACATAGAAAACTGCTTTATACTAAGTTAGACTCTTGGTCTGCCTAGCTCAGTGTTGTCTGCACCTTTGGTCTTCAGCTAGCGGGTCACAGCCTGATTCAAGGTGGGTCACAACGGGAAAACTACCACTATACAAATATATGGTAAAATATTTTTTAAAAATGGGTCCTTAAGTGCATGTTTGAGTAAAAAGTGGGTCCTGGGTCCTAAAAGTTTGAAGATACCTGGTTTGCACTAAGTGGCAGAGGTTCTCCAGGATTTCAGACACAAGTCTCTCCCAACCCTACCTGGAGACGACAGGAATCTTCTCCACCACCTAGACATTCTGCAAGATTCAGTCATTCTCATTTGGGTGTTATGTCATTGGAGGCTGTTATTCTGAAGTACAGATCTTAGCCATGGCCACTGGGAAGCTGGTCTGGAAAGCTGACAAGTCTATCTTCCTTTCCCCACATCTCCCCCTGACAAATATTTTTAAGTCCGAAGCATCTGAGAGACCTTCAGAGATGTATCAGATGAAGGTGGATTCCAAGACTACTAGAATAAGCTAGCTAGATCCTAGCCCCACAGAAGTTTGCTACTCATTATTAATAAAATCATCGCGGGCCCAAAATGTTCTTTCAAGATTCTGTTGTTCCAATTGTTTTTGCTTCTTGAAATCATTATTCTCTGAAATCCTACTTTAGGAGTATGACACAATTTATTTTTCTAAAGGCCTGCTTTCCAGACAAACAACTCTTAAGTGCTGATGAAATCCTGAGCACATGGCAGCTCCAGCCTTCCTTCCTTCCCTAATAAGGCTGTCCACACGAGTCAAAGCTGCATAACTGAAGTCATGGCTTCGGTGGACGGAATGCAGCACAAGAAGATACACATCTATATTTATAAATTTCAGAGATAACTGTGTTTACCCAACACTTAATCATTTGCACCAGATCTTACTAATAAACAAAGCTATTGGCTATTATCCTGATCTGTGTGGTTTCAGTCAAGACCAAGAGCAATAAACCCACAAACAAAATAAATCTTGTGCAAGTCAGAAGGTATGTGTGTGCATGTACTTAAATGGATCTCTGCTTACCTTTGACAATGAACCTGGCTTTTTGGCATTCCTCATCCTTGGTTTACTGCTCCAGAACTCAACCTCTGCCTGGACCAAAATACTTCTGGCCCACTTGGAGGGACAACCAGCTCCCCAACTCCTTGAAACTGGTGGCCTGGAGACTGGCCTTGGCTCTCCAGCTCCCATAACAGAATCCTCATTGACTTCCAGTATTTTCTGCCTTCCATTTCTAGATGTTTTAGAATAAGAGTGTAAAATGAATGAGGCAGGGAACTCTGGAAGTAAGCAACACGAAGAAAGAGCTTCTAACTTCTCAGCCTTCAGAGCAGCCAAGTACATCCTGTCAGCATCTCATCCAAAGAGCCTGTCTTCCAGCCTGGACTGGAGAACTTGCTTCTTAGACCTCCAAAATAAGAGATCTTCCAGGCAAGTTGCATCCTCTCCCCTGCCAAACTAGAGGTTCACGACTAGAATGCTTAGCATCTGTTCCACCAAGAAGCAACTATGGAGGTTCCTGATTAAGATCAAGGCCATGCATCAGGGGAGGGCTAATGCTTCCCCCCCCCCCCACATGCCACAGTCCTGATCTGATTGCCTCCCTGCAGCTGCCAATAGGAGGGGAAATTATATGGGCACCATTTTTGTGATTGCCTTCCCAGCTTTGAGCTGACCACCTTGACCAATCTGGCCTTTCCCAGATGGTTTGGGTTACAGCTCCAGCCAGCCCCAGCCAGCCTAGCCAAACATGTGGGGCCAATGGGAGTTGTAGTCCAAAACATTTGGAGGGTACCAGGTTGGCGAAAGCTAAGTTAAGACCAGTTGACACGGACAACAGAATGGGCTACCTTGAATTCCACTTAGATTTTCATGCTCTCAAAAAGCAGACGTGCATGTGTGAAAAGCTGGCTGATTTTTTTTTTACAGATCAAGTATTTATATTCATTCAAGTCTCTCAGATAGTTCTTAAAATGCACATTGGCTCTTTCTTTCTGGCCCTTTCCTACAACTGAGCAACCAGAAGAGATGTGGCTGTTTTAGTATATTTTCCTTTTTGGTTGAAGCGCAAATTATATTCCTGCAGCTGTGTCCTGGCCTGGTTTCAATTATTATATTTTCCATAATGTTCTCAACTCCTTCCCTGCTCATTTGAAGGAATCATAGGCTCCTCATAGGGTTGCCATATTTCAAAAAGTGAAAATCAGGACTGAAAACTTGTTGAGCTTTTTTCAGTTTTGGCCAAAGCTGTTGAACTTTTTTTGAAGAATCACAAAGAAATTGGATGTTTTGGAGCTATTTCTGAGGAAAACTGGCAAATACAACAAAATATAACACGGCTGACATACACCTGAATTCTCTCAGACATTTAGCCGATTTCCGCCTGTACACTGCTTGTGGCTGCAGCATTCCGTATATGTCCGTGAAATTCCGGACATATGGCAACCCTAGCGTATTAAATCACTCCAATGTTACAGTACAGTAACTAGATGCACTTAATATTACTCTACATTTTGTGATTTGCCTACTGCCATAGCCACAGTCCCAGCATTTTTACTGCATATGCCCCTTCTGCAGACCCAAACCATTTACCAAGAAAAATCACCCCACTGGTTGTTTAAGGCCTCTTTCACATGGGTCCTGGTGATCAAAGCAAAGTCCGGAAGGAGCAAGCCTATGTCATTCTATTTGCAGACATTATGTTTTCCACATGGTAAAGCAAGCTTCCAAAAACAAAGAACGCTGGTCTCAAATACATTGTCACTGCAATCATGTGACTGCGGCTGAAACACTGCTCTAGCCCCATGTGGTTGGGGCTAGAGTGGTAACATGTGCAAATGCTACCCATGTGGGTGGGCTTGGCTGTGTGGTTACTTCCTCAACTGGTGCTTCGTCTCCACTGTATAAAATGCATATGATCTCAAATAGTCAAGTAGCTGGTGGGGAAAGTTCTTACCTCGGGTTAAGAACTTAATTCATTCTGGAGGTCCATTCTTAACCTGCAACTGTTCTTAACCTGAGGTACCACTTTAGCTAATGGGCCTCCTGCTGCCACCTGGCTGTCAGAGCACAATTTCTGTTCTCATCCTGAAGCAAAGTTCTTAACCTGAGGTACTGTTTTTGGGTTAGCGGAATCTGTAACTTGAAGCGTCTGTAACCTGAAGCATCTGTAACCAGAGGTACCACTGTACCATGTAGCCACAAAGAGCTGGTATGCAAGAGGACATAAGGAGAGCCCTGCTGGACTAGGGCAGGGGCCCATCTAGTCCAGCCTCCTGTTCTCACAGGGGCCAACCAGATGCCCCCAAAAAGAAGCCTTCAAGCAGGCCTGAGCACAAGAGCACTCTCCCCTCCTGTGGAATCCAGCAAGTGTTATTCAGAAGCATTACTGCATCTGACCGTGGAGGCAGAACATAGCCATCATCACCAGTAGCCATGTATAGTGTTGTCCTCTTTGCTTTTGTTTTCCAATCTTCTTTTAAAACCATCTGAGTTTGGGTTTGGTCATCACTGTCTCCCATGGGAGCAGTTCCCATACCTTAACTGTGTGCTATGTGAAGAGGTTATATTGTTGAAAACACACATTTGTACATCTTGTTTTCTTTCTCTTTTTTTGGTAAGAAAACCCCAGTCTACCTGCCTGCCTGCCTGCCTGCCTGCTTCCTGAGGTATAAGCCAAATGGGATGTGCTGGATAGATGCTGAACCCTGTATCATAGCAAGTAAGATCATCTAGCTCTGCATCCTCCACACTGATTAGCATCAGTGGTGTGTCCATGCATGAGGAATCTGGCTGCCTGCCTGCACAGGCATACTCCTTTCCTGACGGTCTACTTGCTTGACAGTGCCATATAATATGCTCTAGAGGTCTGGACCACGAGTTGCTCATCCTGAGATGGAGCTGCAGCAGACTCCGCTAACCCAGAAATAGTACCTCGGGTTAAGAACTTTGCTTCAGGATGAGAACAGAAATTGTGCAGTGGCAGTGTGGTGGCAGCAGGAGGCCCCATTAGCTAAAGTGGTGCTTCAAGTTAAGAACAGCTTCAGGTTAAGAACGGACCTCCGGAATGAATTAAGTTCTTAACCCAAGGTACCACTGTATGCAGGTGGATTTACCTGGGAGATCTTCACCAGTCTTGTTCATTAACAAGGCACCACCCAAAAGCTGGAAGCATCTTTAATTCTTCTAACAATACTGCTCTCGTTTAAGATTTACTGCTCGGGATATCCTTTATACGTTTTTATTGTTTTTATTGCATTTATGTGTTAGTTCTTTGTGTGCCCTTCTAGTAATTTGTTTGAAGGGTGGGGCTGAAATCCCATAGATATATACATGTTAAAAATGCATTACTTTGAGACCAGATTCCTGTACACCCTTCTCATTCCCACTGCACACAGCAGACATGTCTAGGATTGAACTATAAATGCTAAGTAATTGCATTATTCACTGCAATGACAGAGTGTTGTTACTTCCATGATTAGAACGCAGCATCTCCCTGCTTGCTTTTTTTATCCTCCTCCCACTCAAGGGAATGCCCTTAAGACAAGAAAATACTTGTATCTTTGCATGGAAACATCTGTTAGAGTTCCAAATGTGGCCAAGTTTTTCCTTTGTCCAATCCAGCTCCAAAAGCTATCCAGTATGCTTGCAACGCATGTTTTAAGCTGTGGAAATATTATTCAAACAGAACTCATAAGGGAGGAAATCGCTTCCATGGAGCTTGAAATACAGTGTCAGCAAAAAGAAAACATCCTCTGTCCACCAGCAGCACACAATGGTAAACATATACGATACATTTAAGCTATTTTATGATGTGGGCATGTTTGTAATATTTCACATTTGTATTGCTTGGCCGTAAAAAGATAAAACTATGCAAACAGACACACACACATGTTTTTATTTATAGAAAAGAACTGGATGCTGTGCTCCGTGAATGTGCATTAAAGCACACAACTTGAACAGTCCCCAAAAAATTAAACACCATGTGACCCTCCAGATGATATTGGGCTCCATCAGCTCTAGCTAGCAGTGCCAGATGTCAGGGAAAATGGGTGTTGTAGGCCCAGCAACATCTGAAAGGCCACAGGCTCCTCATCTCTGCTTTAATACCAGTTCATACAGTCCCCGTGTGCCTGACTAACCTCTTTCTTATTGCTAACTAGCAGCCACATGCCCACTGTTGTTGAGGGATTAAAAGAAAGCAAAAAAATCCGTGTAGCTTTGAAATCAGTAGTTAAAATCAGTGCAGTCTTGATAGGCTTACTCCACCATCTTGATTCAAAATGGTGTCCAATTGTATTCAAACACAGACAAAAGTCTGCTTTTTAACCTCAGGGACCATCATGCAAAATTTAGATTGAATCAGTGCAGTTGCTCGGTCCCAGCTCCTGCCAACCTAGCAGTTTCAAAGCACATCAAAGTGCAAGTAGATAAATAGGTACCACTCCGGTGGGAAGGTTTCTGTGTGCTGCTCTGGTTTGCCAGAAGCGGCTTAGTCATGCTGGCCACATGACCCAGAAGCTGTACACCGACTCCCTTTGCCAATAAAGTGAGATGAGCACCGCAACCCCAGAGTCGGTCATGACTGGACCTAATGGTCAGGGGTCCCTTTACCTTTACCTTTTTAGTGCAGTTTGAAAGGTTTGATCAACTATTTCACTTAAAAGTAGTTTTTTTTTAAGTTTTCCTTTATTACTCACAAGTATATCTTTACACCACAACTTTACATCTTGCAATTATGCATATTCTTGCTTTCAAAGTAAGTTCATGATTGTAATTATCATTGTTTGGCAAACATTGCTGTACACAAAGAAGAAGAAAAAAAGAAAAAAGGGGAGAAAAGGGATAATTATACTGATAATATTCTTCATAAATAAGTGACTTCCCATCTCTTCCATTTTGTACCAATAAACATACTGCCTATATTCATCAATTGTCTTTTTATTTATAATATTTTCTTATATATCAATTTTCCTTTTGCAATTGTTATCCACAGAAACTACTCAAAAGCCGTCATTGTTTTTAGATTGCAGCAGTTACTCTTCACTGGCAGATTACAATTACATGACTGGCAGAGGTTTATTGTGACCATTTCAAAATAAAAGTAGAATCGAATTGTATCTAAATCTAGATAAAGACGGGGAATGCCCCCTACCTGAAACCCTGGAGGGCCACTATCTATCAGCACACAGGGATCAGCAAACTTTTCAGCAGGGGGCCGGTCCACTGTCCCTTGGACCTTGTGGGAGGCCGGACTATATATTTTTTTTTTTGGGGGGGGGGGGGAATGAACGAATTCCTATGCCCCACAAATAACCCAGAGATGCATTTTAAATAAAAGCACACATTCTGCTCATGTAAAAACACCAGGCAGGCCCCACAAATAACCCAGAGATGGATTTTAAGACATATACAACTCATGTAAAAACACGCTGATTCCCGGACCATCCGCGGGCTGGATTTAGAAGGCAATTGGGCCTGATCTGGCCCCCAGGCCTTAGTTTGCCTACCCACGGCATAGACAATACTGAGCTAGATGGACCTAGGGTGTGATGTTGTATCAGGCAGCTTATGTTGCAATAAGGAAAGGCTGTAGTTCAGTGACAGAACACCTGCTTGGCATGCAGAAGGTCCTGGGTTCAATCCCTAGCATCTCCAGGTACGTCTAGGAAAGACTGAAACCCTGGATAGCCGCTGCTGGTCAGTGTAGACAATAATGAGCTAGATCGCCCTTTCTCAGCCTTGGGACTACAACTCCCATCATCCCTAGCTAGCAGGACCAATGGTCAGGGATGATGGGAGTTGTAGTCCAACAACATCTGGGAACCTGAGGTTGAGAAAGGCTGAGCTAGATGGACCAGTGATCTGACTCTCTAGAGAAGGCAGTCCCCTACATACATTCCCTCGGTCTTGCTTTCACCCCCTTTCTTCCTGCTCCCCTCTCCTTGCCACCCACATGAAATTAGGCCAGGGAGACTTCAGGCGGCTCATGCCTCTGTTATGACATATGCTTCTGTGAGCTCACTAGCCCACTTCAATAGCTATCCAACTAATGAGCAAGAAAATGATTCCACTGACACATGGCAGATCTCAGAGATCATTATTTTGTTATTAAAACGTATTTCACAGTTTGGCATTCCTGTGCCCTACCTTCTCCAGAGAGCTTTGCCGCAAAATGATTTGGCTCTCAGCAGGCAGTTTCCCCAAGAGGAATAATATGCTGCTATGTGAAAAGTATGATAAACTTGCTGGCTAGAATACTGTTTTCGGGGAAATGGGATGTGGTTGGTGAGGTCTGAGCTCCTTTACAGTACTTCACAACACTGAGCCTTAATGTACCTGCATGCTCAGCCTTATGCTCTCTACAAAGAGCAATGGCAAGGCTGAGAAGCCTGCATTTCTGGCTGTCACACACTCTCAACCACCTCAAACAATCCTGATTCCTGCGCTCTTCCAAATCCCAGTGTGATGGTCTGGGATTCAGACTCAGAGGCTGAACCTGAGGGATCCCAGCCTGCACAGGAGTCCCCGCCTCCAGAACCAGCTGAGCCGGGGCTGGGGCCTGAGCCTGAAGGGTCCTCATCTGCGCTGGATCCTCAGGTGCAGGCACCAGCTGAGTCTTCTCTGGCTCCTGAGGTGATGGAGGACCCATTGCCTGCAGGTGCTCCACTCTCAGCCCCGTCAGGGGAAGAGGAGGTTGCCTCTGGGTCCCATAACCCTCCAGCCTCTCCTGAGCTGCAGAGGCTCAGGGCAGAGAGGCGGAGGGAACTAAGTTCCTGCAGGAGGAGTGCTTGCCTCCAGGCCAGGAGAGGCGAGTCACCAGTGGACCGGGGCTGCCCTATGCCTCGGGGCAGATATAAGCCAGTCAGCCCCAGTCCCAGGTTGCGGGAGTAATGTTGCTGCTAGCATGTTCCTGCCTGCATCCTCTCCTGCTCTTCTGTCAGAGTTCCTGACTCCTCCCAACTCCCCGCCTTGGACCCAGCTACAGCTTTGACGGCCAGCCGCCTCCACACCGCACCATCAACCTCGGACTGGACTCAGACCTCACCTCTCGGTTAGCCCCCGGGATCAGCACACCCAGCCAAGAGGTTTAATAATAAGGCCTCCCGGAGAGATTGGCAAGGGCTCCAGGAGCCCAACCCTGCAAGGACTTGTGGGGAAGATGCTCCTACCAGGCCAGGATCAGACTGTACATCCAGACCCAAAGAAAAGCCCCACAGAAACGCACCCCAAATGAGAGGGTATCACTATCGCAGAGAAGTCAAAGTACATTCCCATTGGAGATAGCATTGGCCCTGAGTCACTGTATTCTGCAGTTTAATACTTTGCTCTAGATAACAACACACAATGGCTAACCTGCTGCAATCAGATCTGACTGTGTGCTTCAGCTCAGGGTTGGCTCCTCTTTTGTAAACAGTATGGTGTGCTGTGTAGCTTGAGTCACTGCCATTGGAATAACAGGGGTGGCTATTTTTACATGGGTGCTCCTCATTCTGGGTTTGGTCAGTGGTTTCCACAGCTGCGGAACCATAAATGGTTCGCATTTATGAACACTTACTTTCCAGCGTTGTTTAGTTTAGCTCAGCAAGATTTGTGTGTGCACGCAACAAAACATAACCCAGACTTGTTTTATCCCATGCAGCTGGGAGGGAAATAGGAAGCAATGGGGGGAAGATTTTAAGACTTGAGAAGGAATGACATTAAGATTCCCACCCCCTCTTCCCATAAGCATTCTTTTGAATGGATACATTTTTAACAGCATATTTCTTTCAAACGATGTGTTTGGGCATGTTGTAAAAAAAAAAAAGACATATAATTGGCATTTGTAGGGGCTGCATGAGTTACTGCCTTGTTGCTGTAATTTTACACCTGTCCTGGGCTATAAATTTGGAAAGAGTGAAATGAGCAGATCTGAAATTTGTTTCCCCCCTCCAGTCCACTTACTCTGTTCAGGGAGGACTCATCCAGTTTAGAACAAAACCCTTCTGCTGGGCGATACCTAGAGAGGCATAAAAAGGAAGTCCAGACATTACAGTATCCATATGGCTTTGATTTCAGAACATGTGGGTGTTGCACTGTGGAAAAAGTCCCTCCGCACAGATGGATACTTAAATCACAAGGAGTTGCCCCCAAGGTCACTTGATTTACAAGGCTCCTTCCTCACACCATGTGTTCCTTTGCCGTTGTTGCCTGAGAGCAATGTTCCGCCTGCATTTTGTGCCTCCCATCGTGAGCGCCTTGGCTCAAAAGGTTACATTTTATCTGGAGAGGTTGGGTAGCTGACCTGCGTCTCTCCAGAGGCCATTGGCTTACAGTTCCCATCATTCTTTACCATTTGCTGAGAATGATGGAAGCTGGAGTCCAACAAAATCCAAAGGGCCACAGGTTTACCATTCCTAAAACAGAATTTCAGAAGCTGCCCATCTAGCCTGGCACTGTCCACTCTCATTGGCAGAAGCCCTCCTGGCCCCCAGGGAAAGGCCATTCAGATCACCTGCTACTTCAGATTCCTTTTTAGAGATACCGTAGTTTGGACTAGAGACTTTTTGCATGCAAAGCATGTGCTCTGTAACTGAGTTTCTGTGCCGAAATGTATTTATTGTTCCCTACTTAGTAAAAGTGGGAAGTGGGAAACCTGCTTTCCCCATTTATGTCCAGCAGTAGTGAAGAGAATGCTCCCTTCCTTAATGGATAGTGGAGAATTCTCCATCATAGAATCATAAAATTGTAGAGCTGGTCATCGATTCCAACCCCTTGCAATGCAGGAATCTTTTGTCCAACGTGGGGCTCAAACCTGCAGCCCTGAGATTACGAGTCTACTGACTCTGTTCTGATGAAACAGAAAAAGAAGTGGGAGTTGTAGTCCACAAGCCTGCTTGTGGTCAGCAGTGGAAATCAGTCGAATGAATACGATCAGTACAGTGATATCTCGGGTTACATACGCTTCAGGTTACAGACACTTCAGGTTACAGACTCTGCTAACCCAGAAATAGTGCTTCAGGTTAAGAACTTTGCTTCAGGATGAGAACAGAAATCGTGTTCCGGCTGTGCAGCAGCAGCAGGAGGCCCCATTAGCTAAAGTGGTGCTTCAGGTTAAGAACAGTTTCAGGTTAAGTAAGGACTTCCAGAACGAATTAAGTACGTAACCCGAGGTACCACTGTATTCGTTCATATCATTGTCTACAAACAACAGATAATTAACAACCTTTTTAAAACATCAGCCCTGCAGGGCACCAGGCTGAGAAAGGCTGGCATATACAAATACAGATCTACATCTCAGAGTGGACAGGAGTCCTGATCAAAGACAATCAATTGTTACTCATATTTTACAAGAGAGGCTGAGAGAGAAGCAATTAGCACCAGGCCAGTCACCAGGCAGAAACTTTCAGCATTGTGGTTGATAAAATTTTGTAGTCAACAGTCCTCACCAACCTCCTGAACTCATCCAGATCTACTGGTAGATTCTGATCTACCTACTACTGCCTGCTCCTGGTACAAAGCAGGTGGCAGGGCAGCTCCCTCTGCAGGGCAAATGGGGCAGGGACCAGCAGATGGGCCTATCCAAAGAGATTTGTAGATATGTCACAGCATGGATAGGCAAAGTAAGACCC
Source organism: Podarcis tiliguerta (assembly GCF_965153285.1). Taxonomy (NCBI): domain Eukaryota; kingdom Metazoa; phylum Chordata; class Lepidosauria; order Squamata; family Lacertidae; genus Podarcis; species Podarcis tiliguerta. The sequence goes on along the minus strand of NC_139545.1, from coordinate 40,546,691 downwards.
GGGGGCTGGATCCGGCCCAATCGCCTTCTAAATCCAGCCCGCAGGTGGTCCAGGAATCAGTGTGTTTTTACACGAGTAGAATGTGTGCTTTTATTTAAAATGCATTTCTGGGTTATTTGTGGGGCATAGGAATTTGTTCATTTTTTCCTCCAAAATATAGTCCGCCGCCCCCCCCCCAACAAGGTCTGAGGGACAGTGGACCGGCCCCCTGCTCAAAAAGTTTGCTGACTGCTGTATTACAGCATCATATGTGGCATTATTGCAAAGAACACAGATATGCAAATGACTCCCATGCCTGCAAAACCTGGTAAGGGGGATTTTGAACCTGAAAGAACCAGTTTCCGTTTGGGAGACAAGCATAATATGTAAGAATCAATGGTTAGTAAGTTAGTTTAATGCAAATATGAGCTTGCCTCATGTGGAAAACATGGCTGAACCTGTTTTAGGCTGAGGGCTGCATTCCTTCTGGGGGGCCAAATGCAAGTGATGGGCACGACAGAGAGGTCACTTTGGTGCTGCTAACGTAGCAAAAACAATGTGAGAGGCAGCAGTTACGAGTTACCGGTCTCTGCAGCCACAGCAGGCGCTGCGATTCTCCAGTGGTTTGACTCCCCCCCCCCCGAGGCACACACCATTGTCTCTCAAGACAGGTGGACGCCAACAGCAGTAAGCTAGCTTCTACAAACACAAAAAGAGCGCTCTTCTATTCTCAGTCCAGACAAGAATCATTATCAGAGTTCAAGGACATATTCCAGACAGGCAAATACAGTCAAGGCAGGGCTGGTAAGTGGCCAAGGAAGAGGATGTTTCACAGGGGAGGATCCCAAGGGCCAGACAGAGACACCTGGAGGGCCACATTTGGCCCTCAGGCTTGAGGTGCCCCAATCCCTGTATACTAGTTCTAATGACTGGCACCTGCAAGGGAGGAAGACGTATACATTTATTTATTATACACTTTTGTATACTATTTAATCCTAAAGCATCTAAGCAGTGAACATCATAAAACTCTCATAAAACAGCATAAATTAATAAAACTGTTCCATCAATAATATACAAATCGCACGAGGTGAGGTCACACTAGAGAAAATCTGCTATATAGACCTCTCTTAGGCTGAAGCAGAGATACTGAAAGAGAAAGTCGTTTTACAAGGGAGGAATGTAGAAGCTAAGAGAAAAGCTGGAAGAGGTTCTGAGCAAAAGCATCCAAGCAGGAGTTCAGCAGGAAGCAATTATTATCCCAGCAGGCTGATTTCTCCATGGCCAGCCCCATCCCCTTTCACATCACTTGCTTGGTGGATTCACTCACCATTGGATTTACTCTGACGTCTCCCTCCTTTCGAGCGGAGCCATTCTCCCAAGCAGACCCCTGGCAAGAAAGCTTCCTGGCAGCCAAATGGCTGCTCTTACACTGACCTTGGGCTTCCAACTGGGTCCACCTGCCCCATACCTGGCATGGTATGTAAGCTCCCAATCGTTCATTTATAAGCAAGACTCACTGTCAGTGCCAATCAGCTGTTTTGTTACAGACAGTGAGCCCCACCAGAATTGGCTGCCCTGAGTTCCCATCAGAGTCAGAGACAATACATCTGTCAGACCAAGTACTATAGACCACCTTAGGACTATAACAGGTTCTTGCTGGTCCCCAGTTGTACTAGGGCTCTCAGTGGGGTCCCACCTTCTTTCTCCTAGGAGGTCTCCCCTGGCTGAGCAGGATCTTGACATAAGACATATCTTATAGAAGCCAGCTAGAGCTTACCTCTTTTAGCTTATTCGAGAGCTAAGGTGGCTCAGTTTCATCTATGGCCAAGAAAAGATCCCCCCTCCCCACGGTCCAGTGATAAGATCTGACCCTAAAAGCCAATCACAGCAATATATTGTAAGCAAAGCTGCTTTGCTTGCAAACTCTGTTAAACTTTATACCCTGTGATCTAAATGGAGTCATCCTACTACGGCAGAGAAATTCCACTAACGGTTGGTGGCCATTGATGTTGGCATGACTCAAGAGCTAAGCCTTTAGCAGCCCCAAGAGAAGTCAAAGAAGATTAGAGTTTGCGTGTCTCTTTCCTAATGATTTCCTGTAATTTATGGCACTATTTGTAAGTATCCCTGCAGAATTATTATTTTCTTAGCCCCCCTGTCCTCGTTCTGCAAAGGGCAGGACACCCTGCAGAGTGAGGCAAGAGGCCCAGTGGGGGAAATGATAGCATTTTGGCATAAAGGCCAAGTATGTAAGTACAGAAAGAAAGAAAGAAAGAAAGAAAGAAAGAAAGAAAGAAAGAAAGAAAGCACTGATTTGCAACGGGCAATCTGAACCTCACCAGCACCCTCTCCCCACCCCTAGGCAATTGGGTTTGTTGGTCTTCTATACACTCGGAGCACAAGGTCAAAAAATGAGCTAAGAGATGACAGCCGCTCCCCAACCCTTTAATAAAGGCTGCAATTGCTGTAATGCAAATCTGCAAGAAATTTTACATCAGATGCATGCATAGCAGGGGCAACTGGCCTATGCAATTGACAAGTTGTGCTTTGCATATGCATGGAATTGGAAATCTGTCCCAAATTTGCCTCACTTCATCCTGCATGCCTGGTCTGTCTCCTTAAGGGATTGCTTTGTGTAGACCCTGTTTTGCTTTCAGAATCAAGGGCCATCAGGATGGGCATGGCGCCACCTGCCTTTGGAAGTGCTACAACAGAGATCATTCAGTTTGCAACTTGAGGGTTAATTCTGGTCTCAGTGTTAGCCAGCTTCCTAAGAGCGGGTTGGAGGTGTTGCATAGTGACCACGGAAGGTGGCATGATCTTTACTGAAGTAGCACATGCTAATAGGCTGTCAAGAAGGCAAACCCTCCCTTCACCTTTCTGCTTAGCAACGCACACGCCCCTCACCTCCACCACTTTGTTCACTCAACATTTACCAGGATGTTTCTCTCCAGACTCCATCTGCTTTGCCCAAGTGCCTCTACTAATACATGCCACATCTTGACTTGCACACAAGCCGTGGGTAACTCTCAGAAGACGGTTGGAAGGGGAACCAGATCCTTGCCGTGATTATTTCACTAATAGTTTAGGCTTGGCCATTGCATAGAGGGAAGTTTTATGAACTTCTATAACTTTATATTGTCAATTATTTCTTCTTTTCCTTCAAAGCCATAGATCTTTCCCCTAAAAGGTGCACACATCTGGTATCAGCCCAAGCATGCCATAAATGGGCTATATATACAACCTTGCCTCCCCATTTGTTTACTTTATACATGACTTCACCATTCCTAAGTATCGCCTTTATCCAGCATTTCCAACTTTTATTGCATTCACAATCCAATTTGTGAGCAGAGAGCATACAAGACCGTGAGCAACAAGATACACTTAAGCTTCTCATGCACTCCTTAAGCTGGCCCAGAATTCTTTTGATTTGCAGGGTGTAATCACAGCTGAAGAAAACTATAATAATATGATCGCAAGTTGCACATTTGCTTAGAATCACAGATTTTCCAGCTACCCCAGGTGTGCCTGCCGTTTCCCCCTTCTCCCCATTAATGAATTCTGACACTTCGGCAGATGTTATCTTGCAGATTTTCCTCCTATTCTTTTCCATTCCCCAGCAATGCTCGCTGCTGATTTTGATTCCTTTGGCCAGAGAGGTGGGGAGTCTCAGAAACGCTGACACTTCTGTCATCTCTTTCATCTTCATTCCTCTCTTGGAGTTTGCCAAGTCAACACAAAATCTGTTTTGCATCAAGAAAATGATTTAGGAACAACAGCTTTCACCGTCTCCTTTGAAAGCAATTGGAAAGCCCTTGTTTCAGCAAAGAATTTCCATTGGCACCAATACTGCGGGGAGCTACAGTAACAATGTTATGAAAATGGAACCTGGTCCATTAGAGCCCCGGGGAATAGGAAATCTCTCTTAAGTTTAGGCACACAGGAAGCTGCCTTATGCTGAATCAGACCAGTTAGTCCAGCGGTTCTCAAACTCCTTTCTCTGGGCCACACGTTCAGAATAAAAATCTGCACCGAATTTTGTATTGACAAGAAATACACCAGAGAACAAAAAGAAAACAACTCCTAGCAGTGCTTGATTTATAACATAGAAGAACACAACTACTTTATAATATGATCATATTATGAGGCACCCAGAAAGTACAAAGCCATGCAGCTACGAAAGAACATGAATCATTCCTAAAATATAATACAGGTGACTACCATTTTGTGTGGGAGTTCTTTTCCCTGCACATCCTGCCATGTTATGTCCTGTTCTGCCCCCATTTCACCCTGCCTCTGTTCCACACACATCCCATTCTGCCCCTGATCTAAAAGGACCTGTGCATTGGTGATCACATGTCAATTGGAAGCGCCCAAAATGGTTGCCTCTGATTGTCCTTGAATCTTCTGACCATGCTTGCCATCCTCTCCTGCCACACCAGGGTGGCACACCACCACTAAGAACCCCTGAGTTAGTCAATCCAGCTCAGTATTATCTACATTGACTGGCAGAGGGGGTTTTTTTTCTGACAGGGGTCTCTGCTAATCCACTCTGGAGATTCCAGGGCTTGAACTTGGGACCATATCCATGCAAAGCAGATGCCCTACCACTGAGCTACTGAGATACTAGGTGCTCACTGACCTCAAGAAAGGATGTTGTAGAGTTGGCAAAGGTTCAGAAAGTGACAACTAAAATGATCAAAGGAATAGAGTAACTCTTCAACAGGTTGCAGCATTTGGGAAATTTTTGTTTAGAAAAAAAAAGATGAGTAAGAGTTGACTTGATAGAACCTTATCAAATCATGCATAGCATAGAAAAAGTGGATAGAGAAAAGTTTTTTCTCCCTCTGTCATAATGGAAAAACTCATGGACATCCAAAGAAGGTGAACGTTGAAAGATTCAGGACATATCAAAGAAAGTATATCTTCACGCGGTGCTTAGTTGAACTATGGAAATCATTCCCACAGGAGGCAGTGATGGCCACCAACCTAAAGGTAAAGGTAAAGGGACCCCTGACCGTTAGGTCCAGTCGCAGACGACTCAGGGCTTGTGGTGCTCATCTCGCTTAATTGGCCGAGGGAGCTGGTGTACAGCTTCCGGGTCATGTGGCCAGCATGACTAAGCCGCTTCTGACGAACCAGAGCAGCGCACGGAAATGCCATTTACCTTCCCGCCGGAGCGGTACCTATTTATCTACTTGCACTTTGACGTGCTTTCGAACTGCTAGGTTGGCAGGAGCAGGGACCAAACAACGGGAGCTCACCCCGTCACAGGGATTCAAACCGCCAACCTTCTGATCGGCAAGCCCTAGGCTCTGTGGTTTAACCCACAGCGCCGCCCGCATTCCATGGCCACCGACCTAGATGGCTTTAAAAGAGGTTTCAACCATTTCATGGAGGAAGTTTTATCAATGGCCAATATGACTATGGTTGGAGGCAGTAATGCTTCTAAATACCAATTGCTGGAAACCACAGGAGGGGAGAGTGCTCTTGTGCTCGGGTCTTGCATGTCAGTTTCCCATAGGCATCTGGATGGCCACTGTGAGAACAGGATGCTGGACTAGATGGGCCATTGCTCTGATCCAGCTGCCTATTCTTAATCTCATTGTTTCGGTGCCAGACAAATACATTTTTGTTTTTCCAGGCATATGTGCAGTACCAATGACTTAATGTTTATGTATTTTTATTACTGTATTTTAGTTTGCTGTAAATGGAATGGGGGTTTCCGATTGTGAGAAACAGTCATAAATGCCATTAACCTAACATAGTGTAGATTCTAATGCATTGGCCTATCAAGGTCCCGAGCTCCTTCCCAGTTTTCAGATTACCTGGAATTTTGCCTGCCTTGGACTGAATGGCCCTGAGCCAGAATATCTGATGGGCGCTTCCTCTCCCTCTGCATTTTCTTTCTGCACCAACAAGTACTGGAAAAGCTGCCCTTTTGTTAACTGTCTTGGTACAGCCACTGGCTTGGCTACCCTTTGCAGCTGCAGATTAAATCTGACTGAGCTTGAGTGCACATCACATTGAATTTGATGTCACACGGTCGTTTGCCAGAGTAGGTATAATTAGCAGACTGGAAAGAAAAACAATAGATGCAAGTAGCCTAAAGGAAAACAGAGGACAGAGTGTGGTGACCAATAATGATTCCAAGTCTGTTCAATACATGAGAGCCCAAAGTGGGAGTTTTCAGGGAGATGATCATTTTCACCTGCCTAAAGAAAGTTAAGCAGTGCTTTGAAACTAAACTCTGCACAAAGTTATTGCTGTTTTTTCTGGTTACTGTCACACATATCTTTCTGTCTCCATTTTCTGAAGTGAGGAACTCCCATACTGAATATTGGGAATGATGTGGGCAATTGTCTCAAGAAGGGTGCAAATCCATAACCAAGATCTGCCTCTGGGCAAATTAAGATGACAGGGGCAGGGTTCCTCGTTGCCTGCAGAACCTTTGGGCCTCCAGATGTGGCTGAGCGACAACTCCCACCATCCCTAGCCATTGGCCATGCTTGGTGGGACTGATGAGAGCTATAGGTCAGCCACATCTGAAGGACCAAAGGTTGAAGAGGAAAAGTGAAGAGGGAGAGACACCGAGGAGAAAGCACAAGGATCAAAGACTGGCAGTGGTGTCTGCCACTGGGCTGCTGCCCTCAGCTGGTGCCCAGTGATGCCAGTTTTGATTATCCATGAATTCTGAGCACCTGAAAAAGGATTTACACCAATGTTTCATGGACAGAACAAACTCAAGTGGTCAGTTTGGTGGATTAACAGATGGAAGTTTGTTTCAACTGGCATCAAAGCGGCACCACTGTGTATGCGTATGAATCCAACAAGCTGCATCTATGAGAGCTGAGAAATGTTTCAAGACAACGCAGATGACAACGAGGGAGGCAAGTGGAACATGTTAGTCATCTGCAGTGATTGGATTAGACCATAAGGAAGTCTTCCTAGCCAACAACCTGAGATTCCGATGAGAATAGCCTTTGCCAACAATGTATCTTTTGCTTATGATTATGATTACTCTCTGCTGTACATGTCTGGGTGAAGAAGCTCCAAACCTAATCCACAGGCAGTGTAAATCATCCATCTGCCTCCACTCAAGTCAGTTTGATAACACACATGAGGAATAAACTTCAGGAACAAAGAAAATGCTTTAAATAGGACACAGGCCTAGGACACATTGTATATATGGCTTTATGTGGTGGCACAGCTGACCACTTAAACATTCCAAAGTACTCAGATATCAAGGGGGTTTAAAATGGTGATATGGATTCAGGGTAAGCGTATGAACAAAGTACAGAATACAGTCTGCATTAATAATGATGTATATGGAACTACGGGGTGATAGTTCTGGTTTAATTAGCAAATAATACAAGGCCAAGGAAATGGAGTCATCAGATGTTTCACACAAGACTCACTTCTTCAGGACAAGACACACATACTTTTGTGCTGTAGGGAAACAAATGGAGGAAGAGAGTCCCTGAAGACTGATTTACACCAATGTGATTGATACAGTAGCACCCACATAGGGTGGGGGAGAAATCAACTTTCCCTTAGTGCCTTCAGGGGTGTTGAACTGGCCTTGTGAATGATCTGATGTATTCCAAGAAGCACCACATGAAACATTCTCCAGATTATGACGACTCTGGAATTCATAAGTCCTGTTCAATGCAACAAAACTCATCAGCAGTGAAAAGCAAACTCACGTTTATCTCATTGAGTCAAATAAGGTCATATGATTTGGTTTCAGTATTAGAAAGTATAAATATCTGGGATTTAAAAATTTTGTATTGTTGTTATGAATCCCTCCTCGACGCTATAATTTTGTGAACCAGAATTATTTCTTTCAGCCGCAGAAAGACAGAGCAAGTTGTTCTGTTTCGAGCAGTGATGGCCTTAGGTTAGATATGGTTTCAGTGGCACCCTGGACAGCTCCTTGCAGGACTCAGGCTGGAGGTTCCAAAGGAGCAAAGTGCAAATGTTGTTTCAGCAGCAGTCATCGTCAGACTGAACCTTAAAGAGGAGTTGCAGCTCTATCTGAGAATCTCAGTAGTTTTCCACAAAAGCAGCCTCTTCATTTGAAGGGTCCCAGCCTCCTTTAGCCGTTGTCGACTCCAGCAGAGGAAGACTAAGGTTTCTGAGCTGGATACCTAGGAATCCGAGCAGGGCAACATAGCCTCCTCAGGCCAGAGGCACTGGCACAACCAACTCCCCATGTCTAATATGACATCAGGTATAGGATAGGTGGCATTTCTTGGCCAAAAGGCCCAGTGGGCCAAATGGGATGACTCAGCAGGCTTAATTAGGTTCTTCTGCACTGCCCTGTGACCCAAGACAGCAAATCACTGCACAACACTATATGCTAAGAAGAAAACTGGTCCACTAATTTTCTGGACAGTTTTGCTTGAGGTTATTGACAACACAGATTCCTTCATATGCACTTAAAAGAGCCCTACAGCTTATAATATTTTCTGATGAAAGATGCATAACAATGATATTTTGCTGTTCTCGGCTATGGAAGACAATAATTTATTTACTGACCCATAAATCTGGTATGTGACACCATAGAACCCAACAACCATTGAGATTATTCATTTTTCCCATCAGTGGAAGGCCACAGGTTCTACACTTTCCCCAAGGAACCCAACAGAAGCCCAGAAATGAATTAGGATCCAAGTGAATTGCTGAGCTCCCCAGCATCTTGGGGCCCAGTGCTTTCCTTTCCCCTTCTCCTTTCTGCTCTGATCATGCGGGCTGCGATCAGGCCGAGTCAGCACTTTGACTGTGAATGATTAAATGAGGGCTGCAGAGCATTTGAGAAGGCTGCCAGAGCAACTCATGATTAATCAAAAAAACTTTCAAAAATGCAGGGAATCCATGCACTGTAGAATCTCACTCTGCTTTTGATCTCGCAGGGAGCTGAACAAATGACCGGACTTTGACATCAGGATTTATGAAGCTGAAAGACAAGCTCCAACTTTGGGAACAGCCTAGCCATTTCTAAAACTTGCACCCCTTTAGGCTGGTAGGTTTTTGTTGTTTTATTGGTGGGTATAATCTGTGGCATACATGCGTGCACGTGCGCGCGCGCACACACACACACACATTGTTGTTGTTGTTTAGTCGTTTAGTCGTGTCCGACTCTTCGTGACCCCATGGACCAGAGCACACCAGGCACTCCTGTCTTCCACTGCCTCCCGCAGTTTGGTCAGTCTCATGCTGGTAGCTTTGAGCACACTATCCAACCATCTCGTCCTCTGTCGTCCCCTTCTCCTTGTGCCCTCCATCTTTCCCAACATTAGGGTCTTTTCCAGGGAGTCTTCTCTTCTCATGAGGTGGCCAAAGTATTAGAGTCTCAGCTTCAGGATCTGTCCTTCCAGTGAGCAGTCAGGGCTGATTTCCTTAAGAATGGAGTCCATGGGACTCTCAAGAGTCTCCCTCCAGCACCATAATTCAAAAGCATCAATTCTTTGGCGATCAGCATTCTTTACTCACACATACATACATACATACATACATATGTTTATAGCACACTTGTTTCTCTAAGGAGCTCAAGAGGGTTTATATGGTTTTCTCGTCTCCTAATTTAATCCCCATACAACCCTGTGAGGTAGGTTAGGCTGACTGGCTCAAGATCACATATCACTGACACAGTGCATTAGTGGTGGATTTATACTATATGGGTCCACATTTAGTTCTTCTGTTATGCTTCCACAATGTTACCATGTTACTGTCACCTAGAGGAGCATACTTACGTTACACCGCAACAAAGTGGAGTATCTTGTGGACTAAGTACAAACAAACACAGGAATATAGGAAGCTGCGTTAAAACCAGTCAGACCATTGGTCCATCTGGTTCAGCATTGTTTATACTCTGTGGACTCCCACTTAGTGGCTCTGCGAGTATCGGGCAAGTGTCTTTCGTAGCTCTACCTGGAGATGCTGGGGGCTGAACCTAGGACCTTCAGCCTGCAAAAGAGATGTTGTACCACTAAGCCCAGTGACATGACTAGATGTGATGGAGGCTAGATGGGCATTCCGTGTTTTCAATGGCGGATGCACAGTTAGCATCACACCTAGTTTTTGTGGCACAATGAGTTTCCATTTACTGTGCTTCTAGGTTTGATGGTAGCATAACTCTCCATTTTACCTATTAGCTCAGAATTCAGAAGGTGTTAAAAATAAAGTAGAACTAGCAGAACCAACATGGTGTGTATCAAGGATATTGGAACCTCTTGGTTATCTGAATTCCCTCACACCTAGAGCTCTGTATGCATATTAGAGCAATGGCAGTTTTGCATGTAAACAACGTTCCCACCCTATTTTGGATAGCCCCAGGACAATTCAGTTAAATGAAGCTATAGTTTTTATTTTCTCACAAAATCTCATCCTTTCTTGTGGCCTGAACGAGGATTTCTGAACATCTGGAACTGGAGATATTAGGAGTCCTCGAAGCAGCTGGGAAAACAGTCCAAATTCCAGCTGTCAGTGAGGGCAAAGGATGTTCCTGAAGCTCAAAGGTCCTTCGCAGCCCATTCCTGCTCGCGGCTTAACTCAGTATCCTCTGATGGGCCAAGGACCTCTAAGGCATGCTGCCTATTCCCCCTGCCTAGCCAGATCTGTTAAGCCATCCCCAGGGGAAAAGCCCATTCTTTCCTTGTCCTGTAAAATGATGGATGGGTGTGTGTTGCTCTTGCCACTTAAATTCAACTTTGAAGAAGTATCACTTTCCGGGAAAGATGGCTATGCTTAGAGTTTGCTCACCAATATTAAGATTCCATTCCTCATTTACTTTGCACGAATGGTGGTATAAGGCAGCAGTTCCCAAACTTTTTGGTATGGCAACCTATAAGTCCACATTTATTTGGTATTGTAGCCCATCAGTTTACATGAATTTTGGATGTTGTGCCTTCTCAGTCACTAGAAGCCAGAGAGTGGTTCCTAAGTGTTAAAATTCTGTTACAAGTGTTAACACATGGCAGCAAAACAAAAAAGTTGTAAGCGGTGTTCATCACATCAGTTAAGGATTGCAAGCATTGATTATCTGGGGTTTACTTATAAAGCCAGAGACACATTTGCAGAGGCTTTGTGCAAGGCCACTTCCAGGTCACAACCCAAACAGTAGTGGTAGGGTGTGGTGTGTCCTGGCAGGAGCCAGAGATTGGCTCTGCAGCAGTGCGCCCCGTGGCACCAAGCTCCCTGCACTTCACTGCTCCCTCTTGGTAAGTGCCAGCCACTGTCTGTGCTGGGAAGCCAGGAGAACAATGGTGCCCCACCCACGCTGGCTCATGGGCCACCACTGAAACCACAGGTTGGGAAACCCGTGTCTAAGAGATGGTCTTCAGCATTAGCTGAGAAACCAAAAGTGTATAACCTAGTTCTTCAGGGATCAAGGGCAAAGGATACCTGGAACCCCCTCACTGTATATGTTTCAAGGTAAAAAGGGTTCGTACTGCTGGATAACCAGCCACAGAAAAGATTGAAAGTTTCTGTTTCAGTCTTTAGGCTAATTGATGATTCATCCTGGAAACCTGAGCTCCACAATGATGAACAAGCAAGTTGCTAGGGATCTCTCTCTCTCTCTCTCTCTCTCTCTCTCTGGGAGCAGAGAGAGAAAAGTTTGTTGAGCTGTATTAAGGACTAAAAAGAAAATGGGACCACATTGCTAGTTTGTTAAAGAGCAATGTGTTACTTTGTGTTGTTGTTTTTTTGCCAACATTTGTTTTGTAACTAGTTTAAGTCTGTTTGCAGTAAAGCACTGAAACTCATTCTTGTGGTGGACAGCACTCGTGTCTGCGCAAGGTCCAGATAAGGGATTTTGTTGCAACAACTCTTAACATCCAGCTCAAGTGACTGTTTCCCTTAATGTAGTGGTGGCAGCATCGGTGAGCCTGAACCAGGATGATTAGGAACAATGATGTGGGAGAGAGGGGAGGGAAAGGAAGCCTGGCATGGCAACTGAGCACATGCAGCAGTGGTGCAGGAGGTGCCCAGCAAGTGAGCACTCCAGTTGGCTTGCAAGGGTCTACTTTGCCAGACCCTCATAAGGTACACACTGGTGAAGCAGCACCCAGCAGGACTGAACCCTCCTGCTCTCAGCATTATGGTTGGGAGGGGAGTAAGGAGACGCAGTGTCTCTTTTCCCTGCTCCACTACTGACTGTACAGGCCTGAAGAGAAACCTAATTAAACAGAGTGTGGATCCCTGCATTGTACCAACTCTACAATTCTATGATTAGCCCTGACACCTGAATTGATTAAGGGCTGGATCCAGATTGGCTGTTTCCTGGGTCAGCCCTAGGGATCAATTCAGAGTAGGGAAGGGATGCACAGTCCTGGAAAATCTTAATTTTTTGTTTGGGGGGGAGGTTCTTAATTCCCAAGCAACACTTTAGTAAATAAATATTTCCAAAAAGAGAAAGTAATAGCAAAAAAAGGAAATAAGCTCCGGGTAAATTATTTCCGAAAAAATGTACCCCCAAGCAACATGATAGCTTGACTTGGTCTCAACTTAAAAAGTGCTGTATGGATCAGGGAGGAACTGGGGGTTGGGCTGATTTGGTTCTTACTGGCATTGTTAAGATTCTTTGTGGGGAGGGGACGGGGGGAGCTTTCTAGCACACTGTTTCAATTATTGCTTCTCTCACCAGGCTGCATTTCCTTTTCAAAGCCATGCAGAGAACTAGAAAAATTAAATGGTGCTAAATGAAATCTGTTCAACCTTTTGCCGAAGCCTTTCTAATATTCAGGGGGAGCTCGGCAGGAAATGTGAGCACTGGTGCTAACTGACATCTCAAAGAATGTAAACGCTTATTTCCTCCACAGCTGGTCAGAAGCTCAGTCTTCATGACAACCACCATGGGAAATCTGGCATTGTTGAAGAGTTGGGCGCTACATCTGCGGCCATTTGATGCAACCTTTAAGGGCACAACTTCTTGCTCACTTTGCACACTCATGAAGGAAGCCTCGTAAGCGGGATGCTCTTATCTAGGGAAGGCCAATCTCTGGCACAGCATCAGGAATTGCATGGGAAGCAAGCAATGTGGTGCACCTAGGCAGGAGCCAGAGGACTTGGCTAAAGCTAGAATATTCTGTCAGTTTTGGTTCTTCCAGGCTACATTCACACCTTATATTTAAAGCACCATGATACCCACTTTAAACAGTCATGGGTTCCTCCTAAGAAAGATGCTAAACATAGTTAGGAGACCCCCACCCCCAAGAGCTACAATTCTCATAGTGGTTTAACAAACAAACCCTCTTTCCAGAGAACAGACAGTGTAGACAATCTGGAGCTAGATGAATGTCACGGACTGGCTGGACACAGAGGAGGTACCAGCTGAGCTACCCCCAAGGGACAAAGGCTGGGGACTGGTGGGGAGAAGATGGTGACTGGTCATGGGAAAGAAGAGGGAGAAACCTGGGAGGAGGTTGTGTTGGAAGCTGATGAGATAACAGGGGATAGTGAGCAGGAAGATGCTGTGGCAGAGGGAAGTCCAGGATCAGAGGTAGAAGCTGATGCAGGAGAGTGGGATGAGAGAGGCTCAGAGGTGGGAGTGAGTCTGGTGGGTGAAGAAGCCAAAGCTCCTCTCCCCTCTGGTCTCCCAGGACCAGGAGAAGCATGAAGCGGGAGGAGCAAAGACAGGCATGCCATTGTAATCTCAGATTTCTTGAGAAAGACCCAGGAGAGAAGACCTAGGCAGCTGTGGGAAGGCAGGGACCTTCAGTCTTCACAACTGCCTCCTTGGGGCAAGAGGCAAAATCTGGGGCTTCCGATAGATGCACTTTTATGTGTTGCTCACCAGAGCTGTTTGATAGACTTAAGCTTTGCATTCAGAAAGCCACAGGTTCAGGCATCTCCCTTGGGGGGGGGGGGAGGCATCAAGTTGTAAGGACAGGAAAGACCTCTGAGACCTGGGGCAGATGCTGCCATTGGAACAGCCTAAAAAGAGGGTGACAGAGGGCACAGATTTGCATCACATTTACATTTGGTAATTTACAGGTGATGCAAACATCCATATCGTTACTACAAGTTGAATAGAAACACCGTGCATTGCACCATATTGGGGAAGACCCTGACCAGGTGACCTGTCTGCCTCTGCTCAGATGCTAACTGTGGATGGACAACTTCAAGGCCCCTCCTTTTCTGTTGGCTCTTTCTCTTTATACTGGGTTTGAAACATAGCCCTTCAAACAGAGAACTCCATAAACTTGAGTATATGACCACCCAAGCTAATAGAATACTGACTCAGTATATGGACACTTCTCCAGTCAGTTCAGTGTATACTGGATCCCAGGGGAAAGTGTTTGAAAACTCCAGCCTATGCAAGATTGCTGCATGCATCCACTGCCATGCCATAGATTCAGCATCTGGCATGCCACTGCAAATGCTCAAAAAGTATCAGGCTAAATGCTAAATCCTGCATACAGCACACCCTGATTTTCTAGCGTGGTATAAAGCCTGGCCTGGATTAGCAATTCCGCAGGATAATCTGGCGAATTGGTGAGGCTCATGGAATGGATCCATTCCTAAGCGCTGCAGCCTTAGTAAGTCCTGCTTGGCATACAAGCAGGTCAAACACAATGGCATTCTGCTAACCAGTGCATTGCATTGGGTGTGCCCATCTGCAAAATGCCAAACACAAAGGTTTATGTAAACTGTTCATTGCACAAGTGGTATTATATCTTCATTCAAATATGTTGGCTCTCTGAACTTCCTTTTCATTATAGAGCCACAGCTGAAAACTCATACAATGTTCTGAACAGAATCCAAAAAGACCTCTGCTCCAATGGCAAATATGCCCAAGATAGCTTCCTCATCACAATCTCACATTGTTGAATCCAAACTGTAATGGAAAGATCACATGCTGGAAAACTCTGAATCTGTTTCCAAAGATGCAGAAGACCATCCAGCTAAAGCTAGGCACTTTCTAAGTCCCACTAAAGCAACTGCAGAACGATCCAGTCAAAACCATTGTGGAAAGTATGGTACCCCCCTACTACGGATTAGCTAGGGTGAGATAGATTTGATTCAAGTATTTTTAATATAATAATACTTAACATTTCAAGTGGTTTGCATGTATTACCTAGCTGTAATCCTTACAAATGTTAAGTTAATAACCCTGTAAGGTAAATGAGTATTGTTATACAGATGGGGTAACAGAGGCAGAGAGAGAGAGAGCAACTTGCCTAAAGCCACCTAGTAGTTTCAAGGTGCCATCCAGCCACCTTAGGGACTCCACTCTGGATTTGTGTAAGGTTTACTCCTTCACCTTTTCTTCTCCCAAAGATGTCCCACAAGCCAGCGGGTATGTATTTTTCCTTGGGGCTTACAGTGGTACCTTGGGTTACAAACACCTCGGGTTACAAACACTTTGGGTTACAGACTCCACTAACCCAGAAGTAGTACCTTCAGGATAAGAACAGAAATCATGCGCTGGCAGCGTGGTGGCAGCAGGAGGCCCCATTAGCTAAAGTGGTACCTCAGGTTAGGAATGGTTTCAGGTTAAGAATGGACCTCCAGAACGAATTAAGTTTCTAACCAGAGGTACCACTGTATTGGTCTTGCCTGCTCAATCTGCCGCAGCCTGTCTTCATATGCAGAGTAGCTAACTCATGAGGGTTTGAGACCCATTGGCTACCCTCACCTGGTTTGCTGGCCAGTCAAAGCTGTTCCCAGGCTGTGGCCACAATCACATGCTGACAGCTTCTTGGAGCCACAGTTGAGAGCTGAGTGCAGGTTGAGGACCAAAGATGAGCAAACTAACTCAGTAGGAGCATGATGTGTACCTCACCAGAGGTACTACCTCTCCCCTAACACCCCATACCCTGCAAATCCCATTAAAACAACACAGCAATTAAAACTGGGAGCGATCAAAGTAATGCCTTTGTCTTCAAGAATCCCAGAACAGTATCCCAACCCAGATGTGTCACCTGAAGCTGTAACTATCATAGAACGGAGGCAGGAGCATTTGATCAAACAATACACATCCAATTCTTCAGCAACTGAAAAAGGCTGCCTATTTGTTTCCGAGGACCATCAAACACCTATCTCTAAAGCTGTAAAACACAGCCTGGGCAATGGGGGGGGGGCATTTTTGACGCTCAAAGAGCAAATTCCCACCCCACACTGAACTGAAGCAGTGTAGCAGGTTGCTTAGATTGCTAAAGGTGCTTGAAACTCAGCACAGTTCTCCCTCCCACCCCTCTGGCTGAATATAGCTCCCAGTGTTGACTGCTGTAACCAATAACAAATATCCCTTGTTGTTTTCCAGGCCCAGGTTTTTTAAAGTCAGGCATTTGAGCAGGGCCAGCTAAGCAGCTAGCAACACCAAGTGCCTACAAGCACATTGGCTAATGCCTCGACCTCTGTCCCCCCCCCCCCATCCCGAGGGAGGCCTGTCACTCAGTCTGCGGCAGGTGCTCCAAGGCACCAGAATCTAGGCCAAGGCTGGCCAGAGAACAAAGTAAACCTGTCAGGAGCCATGATATAAATTGCCCCCCTGGGAAGTTTTAATACTAGATTCTAGCATAGATGGCCTACGCTGAGCTTAATCGCAGAGGAAAATATTTTTATATAAAAGGAATGGTGTTGGCAGCTGGTACAAGTCCTTTCTCACTTGGGCAGAGAGAGATTGACCAGTCCACTAGTCTCATGGGGTGAAATTTGCAGTTGCACAGGGAAGGGACAAGGCCCACGCTGCTTATGGAGCAAAAGGAAGGCCATGTTGACTTCTGGGTCTAATATCAAATAGGCTTTGCTGTTTGGCATCAATCAGTTATCCAGGGTGAAAATCCAAGGTGCAACTAGTTGGAAAATATGTATTGCCTGAGTGGAGAAACCCTCTTTATCTCGACAGCCGCATTGCCTTCTAGGACGACCTTCCAGAAAACATATGGCAGTGGTGGGCAGAGCACCTTCAAGTGTCTTGATTTCCCCAGGACAGCCCGGAATTACAGAAGACTTCCTGATTTGATCCTAAAATGTCCTGTTTCCTCCCTCCAGCACCACCACCAAACCCTTGCAGTGGTGCTGCGCTCTTGCACGAGTCAGCTAGCTCCTGCGAGAGCACAGCACCAAACATGTGTACCTTGATTTTCATCAGATAAATGCTGGAGGGTATGCAAATGAAAATTTTGCCTTCATACAGTCTTGCTGGACCAGGCCAATGGCCCATCCAGTCCAGCGCCCTGTACTCACACAGGGTGACCAGATGTCTTTGGGAAGCCTGCAGGCTGCCACTTGCTTCCATGTCTCTGCCTAGCTTCCAAGCAGGCAAGCAAGGACAAACGAAGGATGCCTGTCCAGGCAAAAGAAGGATGAAAAGGCAATGAGGGGGTGTCAGCGGGAGAGAAAAGGTGTGGCTGAGGATGATGTGTAGCCGGAGGAGAATTGTGAGGGTGAAACTGAGAGGCCTGGAGGCCTACTTTTGGCACCAGGGGCCTGAGGTTCCCAACCCTGCTCTCCATGAAGGGCTGTCCAGGCCAAGCCTGGCTGAAAGATGAACAGCCATCACAAGGGAGAGCAGGAGCTTGAACACTGCCTAGCTCACAGCTTTCCCCACTATGGATCCTGAAAACTACAGGCCAGATAGCTTAATCTCTGTTCAGGGTAAATCGGCAGAAAGCATCGTCAAATATAAAATTGCCAAGGATATAGAAGAACAAGTCTTGCTGCAGTGGAACCAGCATGGCTTCTGCAAGGGCAAGTCCTGTCTCACCAACCTATTCTTGAGAAGGTCAAGAAGCATATTCTCGGTACCATAGTTTAGCTATGCACTGTGTGAAGAAGTCGTTTCTTTGATCTGTACTGCATCATTCAACATTCAGCTTCATTGTTCATAAGTTCTGGTGTTATGAGAGGAGAGAGACTCTCCTCCACCTGATTTCTCCATGCCAAGCATACTTTTATGAACTTCTACTATGTCACCTCTTCCTCATCTTTTCTCTAAACTAAGAAAGTCCCCAAAGCTGCGACCATTCTTCATAGGGGAGTTGCTCCATGTCGTTCATGCCGTTGATCATTTGGGTTGTCCTTTTCTGAACCTTGGCTTAGCTGCTGCCCCTCTCTGAGCTAAGAGCAAAGCAGGGAAGTCATGTGGTGCCATTAAGGCATACTTTGGCTTATTGGGCCACGTGAATGAGACCGAGTGAAACAGAAACCAATTGATGGCAGCACACTGCTCAGACTGAAGAGAAAATAGACTACCACCTGGACCTTAACAAAAGCAGCTTCCCCTTTCTCCTGGAGCAATGCAGTCTCTTTAAAGTGCAGCGCAAATACAAAGGCAAAAGGAGAATGGGAGGACAGGCTGAGGAAAACTTTGCAGGAGAGAGTCGCCACCAAGAAATCGAGCAGATTCCGCAATGTCTGAACAGAAGCAAATGGATTGGCCCGAGAGCCAGAGTGTAGCTCATGACAACACCTTCGCAAACATCTCAAACATTTGTTTCTCTCGTTGTAGCCTCACATGGCCCCAGCTAAGCACCAACACACACACAAGGTCTCTATTATTTAAGCAGAGCCATATGAGGGAATATTGGAACAACTGTGGGCTGGAGCCCAACCCTGGAATGAGAATGAAAAATGGCTTTGGAGCAGAGACGGAGACAGTGAGGAACGCAGGGCAGACTGGCAGGACTATCGGGCTGAGTTTTCAGGAGCTTTAAAATAAAATTTAAAAGATAGTGTGACCTCTGGGAGATGATTTTCTGCCAGAGCTAGTGGGAAAATTGTGAAAGCACATAGGCATGGGCATAGCTGGGGGGTTGGGACAGGAAGGGCCAGCTAAATGAAGAAAAATCAATAAAAATACATAGCTAACTGAGGTTCTGCCCCCCCACTGAAAAAAGGCCTGCTCTTCCAACAAAAATCCTGGCTTTGCCCATGCACCCATGTAGGATGGGATCACAGTTACCTGTAGTTTAAAATCTATTTTTTCAACAACAAAAAGACAATTGTGTACCCTCTATTACTTCACAGATGCTTGTAACCTGCCCAGCCCCTCATAGAAGCAATACTGTGGCCACATTTGCACCATACATTGAAAGCACTATGCTGTCACTTTAACCAGTCCCCCAAAGAATCCTGGGAGCTGTAGTTTGTTAAGGGTGCTGAAAGCTAATAGGAGACTCCCTATTCCCCTCAGAGAGTTACCATTCCCAGAGTTCCCTGGGAAGAGGGATTGATTGTTGTACTACTCAGGATAATTGTAGCTCTGTGTGGAGAAGAGGGGATCTCCGAACTATTCTCAGCATCCTTAACAAACTACAGTTCCCAGAGTTCTTTATGCTGATTTCCCTCTATGTCTTTGATGTTTAGAATGGTAACTCTTAGGTTGCATCCAGTTTACAATCCACTTCACATTCTTTCTCTGGGTGTCAAGGCAAGAGGTCATCTTGGATCTCTCTTTTGCAAACAAAGGGGCAAGCATAGCCTCTTTGTTTCACCAATTAGATAACTGGCTAGGACTATATAGACAGAAGACCTGGGATAGCACAGTCGGTAGAGTATGAGACCCTTAATCTCAGGGTCGTGGGTTCAAACCTCACGTTGGGGGGGGGGATTCTTGCATTGCAGGGGGTTGTACTTTGATTACCCTTCTGGTCCCTTCCAACTCTATGATACTAAGAATGGACTTCCTGTAATAAACACAAGCTTTCTCATTTTACACCAAGTCTCTGTCTGAATACCTTTCAGCTAAAGGTGTCCTCCAAGCAAGGATTCACCTCACTAAAGGTAACTTCTTCTGGTGCACATAATAATCTTTATATGCTAACATACTCACCACCCTCTTGCAATGAGTGAGTGCCTGACATATACTGGCTTTTGTGGATGGTTGAAGCACATTGCATACTTAGGGGAATCAGACAAGATCTGGCTTTTTCAAAAACTCAACAGTATGGAATGCATTTGTATTAATTTTTTTGTTCTCTGTTAACATGTGCTTCCAATTTTCATTTCCAAGTGCACTTATGGAATATTTTGTTGTTCACAAATAACCATGTGACCTATTACTTTCTGCACGTTATGTCCAAACACATGTTCAACAAAGAGAGGAACAATGATTGGTAATGTTCCCCCCCCCCCAACTTCCAGATAAATAACAGCAAACAGCAACAAGCCATTATGCTGCCATTTGGTCTATATTCAAGCGGATGGAAACAATAAACTAGATCATTGAACCGGATTCATTTTTGCCAATGAGAGCTTCTTGGGATCAAGCCAGACTGGGAGTCATGCTTTCTCCTTGGGACTAATCCCAGGCTAGGACTAGGCTAGTGAAGAGATGCTTTCTTTGGTGTCCATGCATTGGGCAGGACCACACATGGCTGACCTCCCTCTGCCCTCTAGACCACCTCATTCCCATTCCCAATCTTATCCCATCCTTCTTTAAACTGTTCTTTCTCTCTCCCCATCCTCTTTTTAAAATTTCCAATGAGCTAAATGTTTACTTGCCTTATCAGCATTGGCTTTTAGCAGCTCAGGGGATTGGGGAGGCCTGAGTGAGAAAAAATTCATACTTCTCAGTCCATTTTAAAATAGATGTCCAAAAAAGGACCACTGGGCTCTTTGAAGCATCCAGTGTCACTGATAGGTTGCCCCTTGAACATTTTGAATAGAAAACTCCCAGCCTGGGTGGGAAACAATCTATGCAACCCCAAGCCTCATTTTGCATGGCCCTTGGTGGCATCTGAAACTGCCCTGTTCCTTCATTCCATGAGAATTCTCTCTTTCTCCTTCATTTTCTCCTTCATTTTTACTGGCTTTTAAAAGTGTTTTCCCCATTTTTGGAAGGGAACGCATTTTATTTTATAAAAATAAGTGTTTTTTTAACAACCCCCCCCCCCCGGTTTTATGGCTTGAAGTTGGTAAGCTTTTGTCCTATCTATCCATCATCTATCTATCTATCATCTATCTATCTATCTATCTATCTATCTATCTATCTATCTATCTATCATCTATCATCTATCTCTTTCTCTTGACTCTATTTTGATTCTATTACTATATGTACCAATTAATTCCCCCTGAGTCCAATAGCTTTCTTGTCCTTCTGTGGCTATGCCTTGTGGAAATCCAATCTTTCCCACTGAACTGAAACTTGGTTAAGCAAAAACTCTCATTAAGCAAAATCTCTTCCACACATCTGATAAGATCCAATTTGGCGGGTAAGAACGGATTTTTGCAAGGCACAGCCACAAAACCAAAGGAAAAGCTTTTGGATCTGGGGGAATTAATAAGTACACAATATGATCAAGGAAACAGGAAGAATTTTATCAGTTCATACCAGTGCTATTTTTCTAGAAAAAGAGGAGCCAGAACTCACCACGAACGCCTCTCTTGTTCTTTTATAATGGCAATGGCCCCCACCTGAGAGGTGCCAGAACTGAGTCCCGAAAAGTTTTGCTGTTTGGGTAGACGAGGCGTGAGGTAGGCCTCCTTAAGGAGCTGGGATGAAGTGCTAGAATTACCATACTGCTAGGCTTCCATTCCTTTGGGTTTTCTATACCACTTTGCTTCTATGTATTCTCATCAATATCTGTTACTTATCTTGTACCTCTAAGTATGTTATATACTAAGTTGCAGTCTTGTGTATGGTACTCATAAACCACTACAGTCAAATTATAATAGGCTGGTTTTGCAGATATTCTTTCAGCTGATAAGAGGTGGGGAGGAGGGACACCCTGGTTTGAGGGTGAATACATGTGTGCGGTTCGTACCAATCTGGTGGGGCTATTAGCTCCGGCAAACATCGGCAGAGAGAAGAAAATGTAAATCTCTTTAAGTAATTTTTAATGAAAAAAAATATTGAGTTACTCCGAGTGCTATCATTTCTGGGTGGCTGGTTTTTAACTTTGGCAACCAGTACTTAAAGGAAAATTTTACAGCCTTAATGCTCTCCAGATGTGCACCTAGTCCTAGATGAAAGTTTTAGCATTGGTTACTGGGCATATATGTCAGCGATGGACTTTGCAATACCCCATTGGATACACAATTGTTGTAAGTCACAGGAGAGATCTTTCAGGGGGCAGAAACAACAAGCCCTTAAAGCAAAGGTCATTCATTGGGTATTCTGTCTCATGTCATTTATCTAATAATCATTACAGGGCATGAGCATATTTTTTTTTTAGCATGCACGGATTGACTTCAAGATACATGGGCAACAACAACAAGAAGAGTTTGGATTTGATATCCCGCCTTTCACTCCCCTTCAGGAGTCTCAAAGTGGCTAACATTCTCCTTTCCCTTCCTCCCCCACAACAAACACTCTGTGAGGTGAGTGGGGCTGAGAGACTTCACAGAAGTGTGACTGGCCCAAGGTCACCCAGCAGCTGCATGTGGAGGAGCGGAGGCGCGAACCCGGTTCCCCAGACTTACGAGACTGACCCCAATGGGCATCCACCTCTACTGAGTTTAACACCAACAAATTGATGGTTAAGCCTAACCCCTGATAGCACAGAGAGGCAGCCAGCAGATGCTCTACCTGTAAATGGGAGGGAAGCTGCCAGTGTGAATCCTTTGATCTGGATACTTTTGTAAAGTCTTAAAATGCTCTTGGGGGCATATCAAAGAATCAGAGTTGGAAGAGACCCTGAGAGTCATCTAGTCCAAACCCCTGCAATACAGGAATCCTGCAAACAGCCATCCCTGGATGGGCTCGAACCACCAACCTTCTGGTTGAGAGCTAGACGCATTGACCCATTGTGCCACTGGGGGATCCTTGGTACCTCTTCTTTTTTCCAGCATCTTGATGGTAAAGCACTTCCAAAGATTTATAGCCTAGCAATAAAAATTGGCTTGCGTTGAAGTAAGCAGTGAGTAGGACAGTTTTTAAAGTGTTAAGTGAGAAGCCAACAGCACAATAACGTTGCTTACCTCTAAAACCCTGTGTCGCTGTACTTAGTAAAAACAACCCTGCTGCAGTATTAAGGAAATGAAACATCGCTGTCCACAAGCTGCCTTCATTCAACTAAGTACTTCAGTCATTTCCCTCCCTGCTCTTTTAAAAATTACAATTTATATTGGCATCTGATATGTTTTCTTAAGTTATTTCCATCCAAACCTTGGACTGAATTATACATGATGGTAAATGTTTAGATTTGGGGTGGAGTGAAATGAGGTTTAACTTATTGGGTCTTCCATTTATAAGCCTGTTGGCAATGCATTGATTCGACTGAACACAGAATGTAATTTGACCTAAACACTCAATTCTTATGTTTCTGATTCAGATGCCAACTCAACCCCTACAGCTATTTTCAAACCAGAGAGCAAAATGAATGATTTAACAAAACGCAGCATCTCCCCTGGAGACTGAAACACCAGAATGAAAATTGGTACACACATTCACAGCACAATTCTATGTTCTGAGTATGAATTTAGATGCTGCGCGGGAAGCTGCCTTCAGTCCATAACATCCAGTGCAGTGGTACCTCAGGTTACATATGCTTCAGGCTACAGACGCTTCAGGTTACAGACTCTGCTAACCCAGAAATAGTACCTCGGGTTAAGAACTTTGCTTTAGGATGAGAACAGAAATTGCACACGGCAGCAGGAGGCCCCATTAGCCAAAGTGGTACCTCAGGTTAAGAACAGTTTCAGGTTAAGAACGGACCTCCAGAACGAACTAAGTTCTTAACCCGAGGTACCACTGTATTGAACATCTACTTCAGCTGGAAGCAGCTCTGTGACTGAGCTCATTCACATCATCTGCTACTAACCTAACCCTTTTAACTGAAGAGATGAGGGACTGAATCCTGTGTGGGGTGGATGTATGTATGGAGGAACAACAGCAAGACCACACATTCTGGTCACACCTTGACTTCCATGTGCCCATGTGGCCCTTTGCATGGAACCCACATGTACAAGGTATCCATGAGTAGATTCTATGGGAAAGAGGAGCCAGGGCCAAGAAGCTACACATCCACAGGTACCACCAGGGCAGCAGACACTGAGTTAGCAGACAGATCTCCTGCCCTGGTCTTCTACATTGTCAGTTTCAGTTACAGGAATTATGTAAATACGTGAATCTATAATTAAAATTAGCATATGCAAATGTCATGCAAACCCATGTCTTCTGTTTTTTGCTGGTGTATAAAAAGGACCCCATCCCTTCATCTCTGCTTGGGTTGGGGACTCTGGGATACCGTAATATAATTGGAGAAGGAACTAAGCAATCTCCAGTGCAAGACTAATTTCCTCTGAAACTGAGTAATAAGGTGGGATAGGGACTTTCATGTGACTGCTTTCGTACATAATTACAGTACTAAAAAGATATGCCTCGGTCAAGTTCCACAACTGTTTTTCTGAGTTGTGCGCTCATTTTACTAAGACGCCGTATTAACTCTCGATACTTATGGTCTTATGTTTTCATCTATTCCTGATCCTTTTTGGATCCTCATAAGCTCATATGTTGATTAGTTTTCCTAGAAATTCCTTTCCTTTCCTTAAACAGAACAATAAACTCTACCTCCCTTAGTTTTAAATGCTTGCTAAACAGAAAACCATGTGAGGGTGTTTTTGAAAGATTTCCTGCTTTCCTAGCATTTTTAAAAAATGCCTCATCACAAGCAAAAATATTTGGCTCTGAAGTGAGACCTGAGGTCTAAGCACATACACTGTTTGGAAGTTCATGTATTGAGGGATCTTGGCTTTGAACGTCATTGTCTGATGGTGGGATCTAACCTAGAGGGCTATCCAGAATTATGTGTGTCCAGGTCCCCAGAGCTTCTTTGAGCAGAGGAAGGAAAATATGACACTGATTTATGTGATTGGACCTTGGCATCCTGCAATTGCAACAGAGCCAACATTCTTTCTCCTGTGCTGCAGGTCTTGTTCTTCACATACATGCCCATCTATGGCCTAGGCCTTGACATGAGGTCAAGTCCCACCTCCCTTCTTAACTGAGAATAATAATAATAATAATAATAATAATAATTTCTTATTTATGCCCCACCCATCTGGCTGGACTTCCCCAGCCACTCTGGGCGGCTTCCAACAAAATATTAAAATACCGTAATACATCAAACATTAAAAGCTTCCCTAAACAGAACTGCCTTCAGAGGTCTTCTAAAAGTCAGGTAGTTGTTGTTCTCTTTGACATCTGGTGGGAGGGAGTTCCACAGGGCAGGCACCACTACCGAGAAGGCCCTGTGCCTGGTTCCCTGTAACTTCACTTCTTGAAGTAAGGGAACCGCCAGAAGGCCCTTGGCACTGGACCTCAGTGTCCAGGTAGAATGATGGGGGTGGAGACGCTCCTTCAGGTATACTGGACTGAGCTGTTTAGGGCTTTAAAGGTCAGCACCAACACATGATGAGAAGAGCTTGGATCCAGGCACTGTGCTTAGGGTATTGCTTCGGCTGTGCATGATTCAGCTATCAATTTCCCTGGACAAACTACATTTTCTAGTATCTCTTCCTAATAAAAATGCCTTTGGCAGAAGTAGAGTTGCAAGTTCACCTGAGAGCCAGGACAAACAGGCCAGTGGGGAGGACTAGCAGGTTCATCCTCCCTTGCATGCCACTGCATCAGATGAGGGGCAGGGGAAATATTGTCCAAACTGACCGCAATTAAATCTCAAGAGAACACTGCATGCAAATACATCCACACATGTGGACACAAAACGTTATCGCAGTGCTTCCCTTCCATAGTAAAGGATGCCAAGCGCATCTGAGGTGCAGCTAAGTACATCCAAATCCATTCAATGTCCTTTGAAACATGTTAAGTGGTTTGCTGCTGCTATTTAGTTAAGGAAATTGGTTATGGTAGACTTAACATACACCAGGCCTTTGAGCAATCACGAGGGGTTCCTCGATGTCAGAATCGGTCTGTTATAAGAACTCTGTTTTCATTTGTGAATTGTTGGAGGGTATGTTGCTGACTTAGCCAAGAGCTCTGCTTTGGTCGGAGGAGTTGAAACTTGCAGGTTTAGGATGAGATCTCCTGAGACCCTCTCTGCAAATTGCTGGAGCAGACCAGCCCATTTCTACATAGATGCAAGTGTCAGAAGTCCATTACTTTTAACAGCTTGTGTTACAATATAAAAGCTGATTTATTGTCAGAGCAGTTTCCCAACGTCTTAAAGGGAATCATCAGGGATTGCTTGTTTTTTTTGGTTACCGCTACATAAATAACCTCATGGGCGGATGGATATTTGTGTTCATTTACTTAAACATTACTATTTGTTATATTAAACTGTCTTAACATGCAGTCACGCAAAGAAGAGGGTGACTCGGTGTGCTGAGCAGCGCCTGCCCTGAAGGCACTGAACAATCTATAACGTAACCAAAACACCAAAGAACAATCGAACCCCCAGTGCGATTATAGAGTTACTATCAAAATAGAACCAGCTTGAACACAGAAAGGGAGGAGTACCGGTATTTATAACAGTTTACATTTGCCCAGAATGGGATAGTAGTCTCTCCTGGATTCCATGTTTATGCAGAAAGGGAGGCCTTTGGACATCTTGTTCCTGGTGGGTGATTCCAAAGCTTATATCCTAATTAAAATTAATCAAAGCATTGTGACTTTATGGAAGCCCCTCAATAAGTAGATATACAGAGCACTTCAGGGCATCACTTGCCTCAGTACAAATTTTGAATCCAGCCAAAAAAATGCTGGACTGGCTCAGTAGAGACGTATGAGATGAAGGTCTTGTAAAACTCTTTAAACCTTCCCTGCATCTTTCTAGTTGATGAAAAGTTACATTGATTAATCTTAACAATTCATCAATTAAAACACTGTAGTCATACTGAAAGAAAAGCAATGACAAACCTAGACAGCATCTTAAAAAGTAGAGCCATCACCTTGCCAACAAAGGTCTGTATAGTTAAAGCTATGGTTTTCCCAGTAGTGATGTATGGAAGTGAGAGCTGGACCCTAAAGAAGGCTGATCGCCAAAGAATTGATGCTTTTGAATTATGGTGCTGGAGGAGACTCTTGAGAGTCCCATGGGCTGCAAGAAGATCAAACCTCTCCATTCTGAAGGAAATCTGCCCTGAGTGCTCACAGGAAGGGCAGATCCTGAAGCTGAGGCTCCAATACTTTGGCCACCTCATGAAAAGAGAAGACTCCCTGGAAAAGACCCTGATGTTGGGAAGGATTGAGGGCACAAGGAGAAGGGGACGACAGAGGATGAGATGGTTAGACAGTGTTCTCGAAGCTACAAACATGAATCTGACCAAACTGCGGGAGGCAGTGGAAGACAGGAGTGCCTGGCGTGCTCTGGTCCAAAGGGTCACGAAGAGTCAGACACGACATAATGACTAAACAACAAGTCATACTGCAAAGCCCATGATGCTGTAAGCTACCAAGCAAATCACATGTCCAAGAAGACTTAACGTATATGGAAACTTGAATTAGAGTGAATATTTCAAAGGAGAGCATCCCACAAGTTACTAGCCGAACCTTGATTTGGCCAACAGATTTTCTTTGGAAATCTGGTGCCAGCATGGAAATGGAGTGCCTCCAGGAGAAATTAACATATCCTTAGTCTGGAACTTTTAATCACTCCCAATGAATCCAATCTTTCGCTGATGGTAACAGGGCACAATCTGGGTGCTGACATTTAATGTTTGTCAACATCTCATTTTGTTGTCGTTGGCTGCCTAAGGCAGAAACCAGAGGACATTTGGAAACAAGTGATGTGGAATTGCATTGCTGGTGACCTTTTGGATCCTCTGCTGGGCCGTGAGATAGAGAAACTATTAGCAGCACACTCTGAGCAGAATGTCCACCTCAGCCATGAAAGGTCTGCAGTGTATTAGTCTGACCTTCTCATCTGATGATGGAAAGGGCTCCGGTCAAGTTCTCAAGAAATAAAGGACTAGATCAAACATAGTCAGCTTCATTGAAGTCATGCTACTGGCAACACACTCCTGCTTACTCAGAATACTTTTCTAATTAAGGCCATAAAATGTGACAAGGGATACTGGAAGTCATCCAGTCAGTCAGTTTGTTGTTTGTAGCCAAAGGCTATTGCATTGAAAGGGCTGTTAAAGACAGCCTTCATACATTTCAGATTGACATACTAATTCAAGGGTCTACCTGGGCTAAATTTCCTTTGCTAAGTGGTGTATGTTGTTTTATGTAAGAAGAGCAAACATCTCAAGCAAGGTAGCGAGCCAGCCATTTCTACAGGCTCTGATAAAGGCTATCTTGCAGGTATATTTAATAAATCCCATTGGTTCCATGCTGAAATCAATGGGCAGTATCCAATTAAGTCACATTCATAGGAGGCCCATTGAAATGGATGGACTTAGCCATGACTAGGGAATTAGGGGAGGGGTTGTATCTCTGGTGGTTGGAGCATGCGGGTGGTGCTGTGGTCTAAACCACTGAGCCTCTTGGGCTTGCTGATCAGAAGGTTGGTGGTTCAAATCCCTACAACAGGGTGAGCTCCCGTTGCTCTGTCCCAGCTCCTGCCTACCTAGCAGTAAGCACACCAGTGCAAGTAGATAAATAGGTACTGCTGCAGCGGGAAGGTAAATGGCATTTCCATGCACTCTGATTTCTGTCACGGTGTTCTGTTGTGCCAGAAGCAGTTTAGTCATGTTGGCCACATGACCTGAAAAGCTGTCTGCGGACAAATGCCAGCTCCCTCAGCCTGAAAGCGAAATAAGCACCACACCTCATAGTTGCCTTTGACTGGACTTAACCATCCAGGGATCCTTTACCTTTTTAGTATCTCCGATGGGGTACATGTTTTGCTCCTACTGGGGTAGTTTGTCCATGTTTGGTCCCCATCCTTCATTCAGCTCTCACCTGTGGCTCTTAGAAGCTGTCAACATGTGGTAGCAGACACACACCCTGGGAAATGGCTTCAACTGGCCAGCTAAAACAAGTGAGGATAACTGATGAGTCTCAAACCTTTGGTGAGTTAGGGACTCCGGAGAAGTCTGGAGGATTGAGCAGACAAGACCAAGAATGGGTCCCACAGTCAAGAAGGTGGTTTCTGCACATGCTGTAGAGAAAAGTGAGGCTCAAAAGCTGGGGCTCATTGACCTGGGAAGGTAGCCCATCTGGCAAAAGGAAAACTCTGATCCCAAACCTCTGCTGCCTTGCAGGATATCTTTGGGAGAAGAAAAGGTTAAGGACTAAACCCTATGCAAATCAGGAGTGGAGTCCCCAAGACGGCTGGAAGGTGTCTTGCACACCACCTTCTGGAAACTCCTGCAGCCAAGCTGGTGCCAAACATATTGCTCTGTTTTCCTTTGGACCACATCAGCATGGCTGAGAGGAGGCTCTTGTCATCTGGGCAGCCCAGGACCTCCAACACACTGCCCAAGCTTGTGCCCCACGGAGGTCACGTCAGAGCTGCTAATGCAGCAGCTTGCTTCCAAACCCCAGAGGCACACTCCATTGTCTCATGAGACAGACGGATGCCAACAACAGTCATGACTAACTTCCTTGCTTTCAACTGGTCTAATGCAAATAGGATTTAATCAGGTGCTTCCAATGGTGCTAAGTTAAAAGTATTTAACTTTGGTTAGATTATACTAATTACCTTGCCCTAGCCAAAAAACTACAGCTGGCAGGTAAACGCTAGCACAAGGTACGGATTTGCTACGCAGCAGCAGCAGCAAGGTGAATCTTGACACAAGCGAGCCAAATCTTTTTGGGAAGAGCTGGCAGCTCATAGGTTTGCATTCAAAGGGTCACAGTTTTTACCACAGGCATCTCTGAACAGGGCTGGAAAAGGTACTGGCTGCATCTGAAAGCCTGGAGAACTTATCAGGCAGTCTAAGCCAGGGGTAGTCAATATGGTGTCCTTGATGCTGTGGAATCCAACTTCCACCACAGTCACCCTGGTGTAAACAGTGCTGAGCCAGATGGACACATGGCATGATTTGGGTCAGGGATTGGTAATTTTTTTTTAGCCACGGGCTAGTCTACTGTCTCTCAGACCTTGTGGCAGGCTGGAGAAGCAGCACTGGGGCGGGGGGGGGGGGACTGGAAGAAGAGGAGAGTAATCCTCCTTCCCAGCCCCCAGCCCCAGTGCTTACCTTCCCAGGGGCTGCTGCTTCTTGTGGGTAGGCAGAGGGAGCTCGTTCGCTCCGCTCTCTGGCCCACAGGAACACCAGGGCAGTGGCGGGGGTGGAGGGAAGATGAGGGGCACAAAAGGGCTGGCTCTAGAGAGGGACTGCTTAAAATGGTGCTTAGCCAGCTCAGCCCAGCCCCCTTCCTCCTCTAGGCAGGGCGGGGAGAAGCCAGGAGGAGGGAGGGAGGAGGTGCCGCCATGGTGGGAGGGGGAATGGAATGGTGCAGCAAAAAAAAAAATGGCACAGCCCAAATAAACAGAATCTCCACACCAATCCACGGACAGTCCGCGGGCCAGATCCTGAAGGCAATTAGGCCTGATCCAGCCCCCGGGCCTTAGTTTGCCGACCCCTGATTTGGTTCAAGGCAACTTCCTATGTATGCAGACAGGCAGAGTGGTTTTGGAGTCAGTCATACTGCAAAGGAAAAGTTTCAGTCCCCGCTCCCCCTCTGGGATTCACATGATAAAAGAAGGGTACGTGCATTCATTTCTACATCTGTTCAGCTTCACATCAGGTGCTTTGGGGTTTTCTTCATCTTTAAAGAAGCCAAGATTAAGCCTCAGGGCAAAGCAAAGTTTAGTTCCGAATTTGCTAAAATAAGAAAAAAAGGAAAAGAAAGCAGAGAAGTGCAAATGGGCCAAGACTCGGGGGAGACTTATGTTAATTGAACCACACACAACTGTGGCTCTGCATTCTTTTATATTTTCTCACACAGCCCTGCAAAACCAGCGAGGAAATCCTGACCAAACCAGCAGGGTGTTGCAAGTGCACTGCTGTTTTCAGTGGTCTGTGACTTATCATCAGCCTCACCAGGGGTGCAAATTCCGTATTTGCAGCAAAACCCAGCACCAAAAGTATACATGACTTTGAATGTGTCTTTGCACTGAACCTGGAGTGACAGGTCCTAGAATGGCTAATTAAACAGTCCTTCTGTGAGCACTTAGCCCTAGTTATGGTATTTCCACCAGTCCCTTTGACATATTCATCCGGTGTGAAATGACCGGCAAAATCTTTTTATTTCTGTTTCATCGTACCCTCTGAAATTTAATTTCACCCAATCTACCGAAGGAAGCACTAAATACACAGCAAGCTGCCCTTTCTCCTTTCCCATCTCTGCTTCTGCCCACCTGCTGCAAAATCTCATGGCCCTCCTCCTGAGCCAGATAAAAACAAGGCAAGGGGAAGAGAGAAAGTGACAGGCTGAGACAGAGGGGCCACTTAAATGGAGATTAACAAGAATAACAGACAATCACGAACATCTGCTTCTGCCATTATCCCATTATGGGAATAATTACAACATGGGGCTTCTACTGCAGGAAGAACAATTCAAGGTAATACACTTTCCACTAACATTTGCTAAAGAAAAGACAAGGGTTTTCAGGGCCTGAACTCATTCTGTGCAGACTGTTTCAAATC
The DNA here is from genome assembly GCF_965153285.1 of Podarcis tiliguerta. Classification (NCBI taxonomy): domain Eukaryota; kingdom Metazoa; phylum Chordata; class Lepidosauria; order Squamata; family Lacertidae; genus Podarcis; species Podarcis tiliguerta. The sequence continues at coordinate 40,515,263 of NC_139545.1, read as the reverse complement.
TGCCTGGTCTCTAAGCGTGTTGATCGGATCTTTTACAATAACCACTTGCAACATCCGAGGCTGGCACGATGCTGCAATTCTGTGCAAACTTGCTTTCAGCCCTTATGCACAAACCTGATCATTTCCCCCATTCCGTACCAATCTCTGTGATTTGGAGGAAGGAGCAGGTGTCCCTCAGGTGTCAAAGTTAAGATGTTAAAGAGGGCAATCCGCAAGGAAGTCTCTTGACAATCATTGCTGAAAACAGAGGTGGAACACAGAGATAAAGAGGCGAAGGCAAGACCTTGCATCTGCGTTCATCAATGAGCTTAGAAGTTCTGGGTTTCGTATTATTTTATGAAAGGGGTGTCAGAAAATCTACTTTCATCATGTCTGACTCAGAACTTTTGAACAGATTGTTATGACGCCATGCGTTTTCCGGATAGGCAGCAGCTCCATGTTCAAGGGTGCCAACTTGAATAAAACATTTGAAGGGCAAGGTAAGCCCTGCCCCAGATTATCTATCACGAGACACGGTGCACACACGCTATTTGAATGGAAATGCCCATCAACTTTGGGGGCCCAGCCCCTCAAACATTTTATGGGGAGGGACAAAGGGACCTTGGCCTCTAGGAGTTGGCTCCTATGTCCACGTTAATAAGGGTAGAGACCCAGGTGACCTGCACCCCAGCACAGGCTGCGGATGTTGTTGTTGATGTTTAGTCGTTTAGTCGTGTCCGACTCTTCGTGACCCCATGGACCAGAGCACGCCAGGCACTCCTGTCTTCCACTGCCTCCCGCAGTTTAGTCAGGCTCATGCTGGTAGCTTCGAGAACTGCGAGACTGCAGTTCTCGAACTTCGAGGCTGTGGATGCTGCCTAAGTCAACTCCCAAGTGGAACTTAAAAGAAATGTGTGCCGGGTGCTGTGCTTCAATTTCCCTGCTGCCATGCTTACAAAAATCAGTATACAGGGTATCAGTACCATGAATGTCCACACAATATTTGTTCTTCACTCTAACTTCTCAACAAGAACACAAAAAGAAACCGGGGGGTGGGAGTGGGGAGTCCACCCCAGTACGTGTAATACTGCCTTCCTCCTACTCCTGTATCTGGAAAATTTCTCTGCCCCTCTTTGGCAGCTGTACAGACCTTGCATCCTAAACATGTCCATTGTTAACCACTTACTAAACCCTGAAGCAGAGCAATCACACACAGTACTGCACATCAAAACAGATTCCAGATATCTCTGGGTGCTACAGTAAATTATGTCACAAGGTTTATATCCTGCTTAATTTAAAATGTCACACCCACACTAACACCCACAATGGTTTACATAAAACACTATAAAACATTCATAAGAAAATACTGAAAATCCAGCAAATTATTCTGAGCATGATCCCATAGTCATGTGGTATAGTGGCAAAAGTGTTGAACTACCACCCTGGGAGACCGGGGCTCGAATCCCCACTTCGCCATGAAACTCATGGGGTGACCTTGGGGCAGTCGCTGCCTCTCAGCCTAATCTAGGCTTGTTGCAGGGATTAAAAGCAACAAATAAGCTTGCACATATAAATCCCCCCTACTTTTCCGTTGCATGTGCAGGAAATAACCGCTACACAGTTCATTCTATACCATCACACCCCTGTCAGCTGCCAGCTCTGCTAAAGCACACCTGGGCTGCCTTCTCCTCCCCTGCACTGAGCACACATTAAGCAGAAGAGGGAGAGAGAGATCATGGATGGAGTCTGGGTGCCTTCTAGCAGCTGATCCATGCCACCAGGAAGCCAGCTGGCTGTTTTCCCTTCCTGGGATGACTAACATCATGATCATGAAGATGTCAAACAGACTTTGGAAACAGTCCAGTTGGGTTCAGAGAACAACCATTAGCACATACCTCTCTAGTTTCAAACAACAACCTTCCCTACTGAGAGAAGGTTCTGCAAAAGTTCCCTTTCTCTTAAATTTTAAAAGAAACAGCATCAATACCTGTTTCCAGTTCCCCCAGTCCTACTCCCAACAGCAATAAGCCACTGTGCTGCAGAAAGCTTTCCAACTGTGTAACCCCACAGGCAGGATGGCAGGCCCAGCCATGGATAGGTTTCGGCTGCTGGCATGCAGGTTGATGTGCGTCCATAGGAGTCCCTTTAGTGCAACGCCATAATTCAATATCTAACTCTGGAAATATGTCAGCGCAAATGAATTCAGTATGCCGGCACTGCCTCATGAGGTCTCTTCTAAAATAAACATATGCCAAAATAAATGAGGTAGTCCCTGAAGATAGCACAAGAACCCCCTTTTTTTTGTTTTAAACAGACTGGCTCATTTTGTCAGAATGACTTGGGGATGAGTCAGCATCAGCGCTATAGCAAAAAACGCAGAACAGACAGGAGCATCTCTGGCTGAAGGAATCTGGACAGGACATCTCACCATCTGATCTTAATAGAATTGAAGGTTCGTAAAGGAAACAATCCCTGAACTACACCAGTTCCAACAACACATCCACTGCCATCGTTCTTCCAACTGCTTTCTGGACCCTTTAAGTATTAGGATCCTTCTACCTGCCATCATCTTCTTTTGTAGGACACTTTGGCATTAATCTAGGACAGAGGCAGTCAACAATATCACTTCCAGATGTTGTGGACCACAAATTCTTTTAGGTGATGGGGTGCAATCTGCCCGAGTCTTTGTTTTGCCACAAGAGATGCAATTCTTACCTGGTGGTAACTGAAATCTGTTGTATCCAAACAGGACTGAGATGAGTGTGGACTCTCATTCGCTTCTGCAGGAGAAACTGGTTCCTCACCTAGCAAGGATTTTGAAAAAAGGATGAGACATTGCCCTCTCCATGCTGACACGTTTCCTCAATTTATGGAGTAAACGAGCAGGGAGACTTCTTACTACACTAGGATAGTTTGAAAATGGCAGAGTTTCTACATAGGGATTCACAAGATAAGCAGGGAAATCATGTGAGGCCCTGTGATTCAGGCCTGTGGTACAAGGGCCACCAGCGTGTGGAAGCTCCAATGAAGATGGTTGTTTGACTCTTTGAGCATATGGTTACCGTAGTATGACAGATTCAGGATTTCAAGGGACACCACTCTTCTTTGTGCAGAGGTTGTTGAAAAAACAGATGGCCGCTTGCCCTGCAGTTGTATGAAAACCTTCTGTAGCCACAGAGGCAGCTGGTTGTCACAGTGGTTCCCAATTAGCTAAGTATCACGAATCCTCGATTTTTCAAAAGCCAAGCCATGGACCTCCTACTTTTGAAAATTTTGTTATCTCTTTGGTAGTTTTTGTTATGTGAATGGTGCCACAGACCCCCCTGGGTGGGTTATGCAAACCCCCTGGGGTCTGCAGACCACAATTGGGAACCACTGGTCTATAACATTCTGACAGGTAACAAGCCAAGGGTTAGCCTGGTCGCACAAACATAGTGAAACTTCATAAATGAGGAGTGAGGAACTTTTTCAGCCTGAGGGTCACATTGTTTCATGGGCAACTTTCTGGAGGACATGTACCAATGGTGGGTGGGACAGAAATGGGCGTGGCACACTCTCCAACCTCTGTCCAGTCCAGCAAGTGGTATTAGCACAGTTCACAGAACACATACCAGCCAAGTAAAATAACCAGTGCAGAATACAGCCACTGAGCAGTGCAGTCTAGGAGGACATATGTTGAGCAGGGTCCTGAGGACCACATTCAGACCTGCCATAGATAGGGCACATATACCTATCTTCTTATGTAGTTTGAGCAACCAACTAGAGCATTTTCAGCTTATAATTTTATGAGCCTAAGAAGAACTCTGCTAGATCCGACCAACAGCTTATTTAGCCACCATCCAAGTTTGCACAATGGGCAAGCCGACACTTCCAGGAAGCCCACAAACAAAGCATGAAGGCCATAGCCTTCTCTATTCAGCCCCAGCAGAACACTGCCTCTGAACCTGCCTGTTACACCTGTCAGTAGTCTTAGCGTCCATGCATTGATCTAATCCACTTTTAAAGCCCTATAAACTAAATGCGATCAGCACTTCTTGTGACAGCAAATTTCATACGTAAATGAAATATGTGTTGCGTGAAGAAAGTAGTAAATGGCTTTCTGCAAAGTTTGTGGCCTGTGAACAGTGCAGATGGAGGCTGGAATTCCTTGCTAATTCGCTCGTGCAAGTATGTGTACATGAGCAAAACCAGGATTTTTTTTGTTGTTGACAGTCTTCTGAACTTTATGACCTTAAATTGCTGAACTCCATCCTCCACTATCAGTCTCCATCCTGATAAACTACTGCATACGGTTCACACAACAATGGCTCCTTTCATTTTAAGCTGCCGACCCATGAATGGATTGTCAGTAGCTTGCCAGATAAACAAGAGGATTCACCATCCCTTCAGAATGTGTGTGGAGAGGGAGAGAGAACAACAGAATAAGATATTAATAAGCCTTTGAGGAAGTTTCGTGTTTGTCAGATACAGAATCACAAGACTGAGCGTTTGATAAAGAAAGCATCTTTCTTCAGTAAAAGTTGAACAGTTCATTATCAGCATTTTCTCACATGACGACTCTTTTTAGACAAGTAGAGGTCAGCCAATATGGAAGACAAATGGTATTTTTTCAAGTGATCCTAAACTGATGTTTTAAAAAAGAAAAGAAACCCACTTGCTTTAAAAAAATGATAAAATCAAATTCCCAGAATAATATTTCTGTTTCAAAATGTTGTAATATCAGTCAAATTAACAGATGTGGCTACAAATGTTTAATTCCTTTCTGCAGAATATGGGAGGGGGGCAGGATTTCCTTATATCATATCATATTGCTACACAATTTAAAATCCCGACTCAATGGTTGAATACAGAAGATTCAATTCTAATTTTAATTCAAAGTTATAGTAAAATGCTTATTGGAAGCTTTTGTCCATGTACCCAAGTGATTCCTCCCCCAAGCTTTACCTGGGCATTCAGAATTTTATACTTCAAGTTGGCAATGCAGATAAAGAAACAGGGTTTTCTAATGGAAGCAGCTTCCACACTCAGCTGTCTACGGTCAACAACTAACTTAATAAGGCAAATGCAGCTTGTTTGTGGCACCTGTGCAGGTCACTTGGCTCTGCTTCTCCCTGTTGCACCGTTTTGTCTCCTCCTGCCTCTTTCTGAGGGGAGCAGCAATGTTACAGCAAGGTGACAACAGCACCTGGAAAATTTGAAACAGCTACTGCTGTTTGATTCCTCAGTAGTCAGGAGTAGACTAAGGAAAAATGATGGGGAGCTGCACCACTTTGCCGGCAGCATTCCCTCCTTCTCCCTTTGTTTTGATAGCTTGGTATGGGAATCGCTGGCGGGCGGCACGTCAAATGTCCGCCATGGATAACTCGCTCTGCCCCCGGCTGCAGGGTGTGCGTGCCGCTCCGGGCACCCAAGCAGCTATCCCACCCCTGGGAGGGCAACCCCCGTGCCACGCCACGCTCGGGTGCGCACCCGCCCTGGGCTGCGCGGGCATATGTTCTGCTGCTGACTCCAAGGGTGCTTCCATTCTTAATTGCTCCTCTGGGAGGATTGTTTAGGTCTTCCTGACTGGTAGGGATGTTGGAAAATTCCAACAAAAATAGAAACAGGAGCAGAAATTGTTGGTGCTTGCTCATTTGGCCCATGTCCAGAACATAAATCAACCCAATGAATACAAGTGGAATTTGCTGCCGTTGAGCCTACAAATGATATGCAATTAATTACATTTCCTCTCCATTTGCGTTATGCTTCCTTTGTGCTGTAGTGAATGGAGTGAAATGGCGTAATGGCAAAGTAATTTCTGTAATTAACTACATAAGCCACACAGTGGACAGCGAGATGAATAACATGCTTTGGGGTGGAAGATGAAATGCAGCGGAACAGAAACACAGCTGCAGGTAGCATCTACAAGGTAGAATGGAAAAGAATGCCTTCTTACATCCCTACGGACAGTGCCCAAGGCCTCAAACAATAACTGCCTTCAACGCAGGCTACAGCAAAGCAAACTCAACTTTCATTGGATGAAGAGGAAGAGACATCCTGGAGTTTGGATGCAGGCCATCAGGATCCAAGTTCAACTCGCCCTCCGTGGGAACGTTTGGGCTCTTTAAATAAAAGCCAAGCCTTGCAGCCATTGGGCATCCTCTAACAAAGCCCAAATTCCAAAACACTGAGGAACAAAAACCAAACGGTCTCCCAAAGTCCAACATAAACAAAACATCTCACAGTTTTGGCTCAGGGTACACAATGCGCATGGCATTGCTCTCTGCTGCCGGAGGACAAGGAAGGAAGGAAGAAGCTGCCAGCAGAGAGGAGAGAGAATGTGAGCTGTGTCTCCATTATAAACAGCAGCCTGTTTGAGTGCAGGCAGATTTCCCAGGAAGAGGACTCCGCTTTTCTGGGAATGAGGAGGATTGAATTGTGAGAACATGAAGGAACTGAATGCTGAAAGTAATCAAATCAGCTGTTGAGATGCAGGGCAAGCTTCTCATCTTTGCCTTCCTTTTCTGAATGTGAGGATTGATCAGAGGTGGGGAACATCAGCCTGAGGGCCACATTGCTTCTGGGCAACCTTCCTAGGGCCACATCATGGCAGTGGTCAACTGGGCCAGAGGCAGAAGTGAGCAAAGCAACAAGCTTTTATAGAGTAAACTTGCTTATACACACACTCATGCCTCTTGCTTGTCTGGATGGAGGGCTGCATTATCAGAGATCAAGGAAGAAGAGGAGTTTGGATTTGCTATCCCGCTTTATCACTACCCGAAGGAGTCTCAAAGTGGCTAACATTCTCCTTTCCCTTCTTCCCCCACAACAAACACTCTGTGAGGTGAGTGGGGCTGAGAAACTTCAGAAAAGTGTGACTGGCCCAAGGTCACCCAGCAGCTGCATGTGGAGGAGCGGAGACGCGAACCCGGTTCCCCAGATTATGAGTCTACCGCTCTTAACCACACACCACACCACACTGGCTCTCACACTGGGAACACAAAACAGGGCCGGGGTGTGTGTGTCCTGGGAGAGCAGGGCCACACAGTGAGGCCTAGAAAGCCATATTTGCCCCCCACTCCACACCCTGGCTCCCCATCCCTGCAGCAGAAGCTGTTTGCTCTTCGTTTTTTTCATATGTGCATAGGAAGATATTACCGTCTTTCCACCATTAAAACACCAAACACAAATACCAGTTGCTAAAGAGAGGCTAAAACACACCCTATTTAACTGGGGGATGCATGACAAAGCCAGAGAAACATAGATGCTGAATTTTAAAAATGTTGAATTGCTTTTTAAACACACACACAGAAACACTCTCATTTTCTATCCACTTTGCAGAAGAGGAAGCACATTTCCCATCAAGTGTTTGGTTACTTATATGCTTGAGTGACAGAAGGTAAAGAGAGTTTTGATATACATATGAGAAATTTGTTTCCCATCCAGACACCGTCCCAATCTGTCACCTAGATATGAATTTAATTTGCTACACAGATGTGCTATCATCATCTCTCATATGGTAAATCAGGCAGCAAGGAGCAAAGAATTATCAACCAACGCCCAAGGATGCTTGCTAGAGTCCGTTTAGGTTGTAAATGAAGTGAAGAGTTTTTAGTTGCCTAATCATCTGCCTCTTAATCATTGACAGATAGATGTGCCTTTTAGTTCGGGCAGCAATTCATTTAAAGCTTTTTTTTTGGCTGTTATCATAAATGAAATGACAGGTATATATAGCTTATCATTGGAGGTATGATTGCAAAAGTTTGCTATTCACCATACATATATTTGTTTAAAAACTTTTTAATATATAAACTGAACACATCTGTTTAAAATAATGCACTGTATAGCACTTATATCCTTATCCCAAAAAATATAAAAATATTAGACACACTTACCAATGTAAAATTCCTGGACCCACTGGTCATGAGCTGTTCCTATGAACTCCTGTAAAAGGATGTGCTGTTAGATTACTAACCAATATATATTGCTCATGTGATCTTACAATGTTAATTAGGCACCTCACTCCATTTCACAGAAATCCCATGCATTCTGCAAAGACTTACAGTGGCAGCAATAAGTAATAATCCATACATATATATACATTAATACAGTGTAATAACCACAATGAGAAATGTGGCATAATTTCCTGTAAGTCTATACCTTCATATTCTTACATAACAAATATTTATTCCATGTCCTCATTAAGTCCATTAGGTGCTCCTGTATTTAATCTATACATCCACTTTCATTTTTTATTTCCTGGTGCCACATACTTTCTCAATGCACCATTAAAAAAAGCAGCAACTCCTATTACAACTTTTGTCTGTCTTGATCTTAATCTTTCTTGTTTTGACTATTTTTGGAATGCTTTAAAAAAAACATTTTAGTACTGATGTGTTTGTTGCCCTGGGCTTCTTCAGGAGGAAGGGTGAAAAATAATGATGATGATGATGATGAGTGTGTGTGTGTGTGTGGCATATCATATACTGGTACATACTGCAGAGGGAAGTAGACAAAGGTTGCTTGTCTTTTGCTCAGTAAATTCAAGATGAGATTTGAACCCATGACTTTCTTGTTCAGACTCATCGGCATAATATTGCCCAATGCTGATACTGTACAGTAAATAGAGCCTTAATAGGCTTACTGATCCCACAGAATATAAAATGTAGAGCAAATGAGGCTCCAACTAAGGCTGAAAATGCTTAAAACAAGCTTTCAAGTTACACTGGCTTTTTCAGGTTTAGGATTAAAAAAAATCAAAACAAATTATACAAGTTCAATGTATGCACAGGCTGATATTGTTAATTCAACAAGGGAAAGTCTAAGCAGGAACTATGTTAATCAGGTGATTACTTGGCAATGACATTATGGGTACTATCCAATAGATGCTTCATGCCTGTACAAATACATATGCAGTTGTCATGCTTGCTGGAGCAGGAATAATGGATTCCCAGCAGCTTCGGTGAGCAGAGTTCCAGGAGGCGGTGATTTCACTACAGTGGCAGCGCTTACTGAGAAAAGGCCTGTGTCTGGAATAACATGGAGTCACCAAGGGCAAAGAAGCAAAGGGCTCCTGTATTTTTAAGATGCCCTTCTCAGGCAGGGGTAAGAAAAAACATGCCAGCTGAAATCTCCTCTTCGAGAAATATTAGTACCAGGGAACCCAATGTGAAGAGGTAACTATTGTCAAATGTGATGATTTCATTACCCTCCCTGTTTTTGCTTTTAAGAATATGAAAGCTGTTATCCGCTAACATTTCCCCTCGGCTTAAAATATCCAGTTTCTCTGCCCTTACTGCATCTAATGTACTTCGGAGACCCATCAATATCATCTTAGTTCTCCACTGCATCCTTCCTACATCCCATTGTTGGCAAACCTACTAAAATGTGGTGCTCAGAACCAGACACATTATCAGTATCCAAGAATGCTCCGAGAGGCAGGAACTTTCACCTCATTCAGGTTCTCCAAAATGCTTTTCCCTTAAGAAAGTTAAGGAGATCAGTTTCCTGCTTGGGGGTCTACAAGTTATGTAACAAATTGAAATAGCATTTGCTTCACATGTTCCCAGGTTGAATTCATTCTGACTTAGAAATGGATGCCTCTCTACATCAAAGTGGCCCATATATGAAGTTGAACCTTACACCTATACCACCACCTGCTAGTCTTCCTCGTATGAATTCATCGGGGTCTCTACAATTTCCACAGTATTTTCCAGCCTTGCTCCTAAGCATTTTAGCAGCAATATCTCCGCAAATTTCTCAAAAGTCTCTCTGCAATGAAGTGGGTCATTTTTCTTTCTTTCTTTCTTCTTCTACTACTTAATATACTCTGCAGCTGCAGTCAAAAGTAATAAAGGGTTATTTCCTTCTCTGCTAAATATTGAAAAAGTAGACATTAAGGATTGGCCTTCACTGTGCAATGGTCCCCTCCTCCTCCTAATAATACACCAGTTATTGGATCTCTGTTTCTGAAACTCTTCCTGTGACTCACCAGCCTGCACTCTTAACTTAGTCCTGCACTGGTCCTTCATCCATCCCCACTGACCACTCCAGTGGTGGAGTAGTGGTGGAGACTACAAGGTCAACAGAGCAGTTTGCATGATGGCAGCTGTGTGGAAAACATCCTCTCTGCCCCTGCACTACATAAACAACAGCATGTGCTTTCCCATTTCATTTGCTTTCTTCACCTTCACCTCCTGGGCTGGGCTAGGGGCTGGAGAGACCCAGTTTCAAATCCCCACTCAGCCATGCAATGGCTGCCCCCTGCCCCCTTCCTATGCCCCTGCAGCAATGAACCTTCCTGGGGTCAGTCGCTGTTTCTCAGCCTCCCCTACCTCACAGGGTTGTTGTGACAATAAGTTAGGGAGAGAGGAGAACCATGCGTTTGCTGGAGGAAAGGCAGGATATGAATGTAATCAAGAAATAAGATCTCTGGGATAAAATAGGCAGGTAGTCCTTTTTTACATGCTTATGTATTATGGGGTTTTGATTTAAGATTTCAACCCTAAAGTGATGGACTACAGAAAAGCAGCATTTGGAGAAGGAAATAGCTCAGTGGCAGAAAACAGAAGGTCTTGGGTTTAAATCCCACCCAATGAAGTACTTTAGACTGAACATATGCTCTCCTCCGTAGACGGTAGTGTAAACAAATTACCGTATTTTTCGCCCTATAGGACGCACCGTCCCATAAGGCGCACCTAGTTTTTTGGGGGGGAAATAAAGGAAAAAAATTATTTCCCCCCCAGGCGCGGGGCTGGGGAAGCCCGAGCTTCCCCCGACCCCAGCCCCCAAACAGGCAGCTCTCTGCAAGCCGTGGGAGCCCAGTGCTGGCTCCCGCTGCTAGCGGAGAGGTCCGCGAAGCCTGGACGCGCTGAGCTCAGCGCGCGCAGGCTCCAGCATGCAGGCACCCCTCCGCCAGCAGCGGGAGCGCTCCCGCTGCTGGCGGAGAGGTCCGCGAAGCCTGGACGCGCTGAGCTCAGCGCGCGCAGGCTCCAGCATGCAGGCACCCCTCCGCCAGCAGCGGGAGCGCTCCCGCTGCTAGCGGAGAGGTCCGCGAAGCCTGGACGCGCTGAGCTCAGCGCGCGCAGGCTCCAGCATGCAGGCACCCCTCCGCCAGCAGCGGGAGCGCTCCCGCTGCTAGCGGAGAGGTCCGCGAAGCCTGGACGCGCTGAGCTCAGCGCGCGCAGGCTCCAGCATGCAGGCACCCCTCCGCCAGCAGCGGGAGCGCTCCCGCTGCTAGCGGAGAGGTCCGCGAAGCCTGGACGCGCTGAGCTCAGCGCGCGCAGGCTCCAGCATGCAGGCACCCCTCCGCCAGCAGCGGGAGCGCTCCCGCTGCTGGCGGAGAGGTCCGCGAAGCCTGGACGCGCTGAGCTCAGCGCGCGCAGGCTCCAGCATGCAGGCACCCCTCCGCCAGCAGCGGGAGCGCTCCCGCTGCTAGCGGAGAGGTCCGCGAAGCCTGGACGCGCTGAGCTCAGCGCGCGCAGGCTCCAGCATGCAGGCACCCCTCCGCCAGCAGCGGGAGCGCTCCCGCTGCTGGCGGAGAGGTCCGCGAAGCCTGGACGCGCTGAGCTCAGCGCGCGCAGGCTTCAGCATGCAGGCACCCCTCCGCCAGCAGCGGGAGCGCTCCCGCTGCTGGCGGAGAGGTCCGCGATGCCTGCATTCGCCCCATAGGACGCACCCAGATTTCCCCTTCATTTTTGGAGGGGAAAAAGTGCGTCTTATAAGGCGAAAAATACGGTAACTCATCACCCCTGCCATATGAGAATCCCTTGCATTTTTTTGCAGACCCTGGAGATAGACAGTCAGGTTGTGTATCCACAGGAGTGACGAGAGGAAGAATGATCTCTGGAAGGAGCGCAGAGAGAAGAAATGCCATGGTGCATCTGCAGCAGCACCACCAGATGCCTTCATCTGCCCCACCTGCAATACAGCATGTCTCCTTCGTATTGGTCTCTACAGCCGCTGTAACTCTTCAGCATGTCAGGAACAAGCCAGCAGTAAATCACACTGTGCAAGCTGGAGTTAACTCTTTCTTGGCAAAAACATGATTGATACAAGAGTGTCAGGCCTAATGAGCACAGCAATTCATCTTCGGTAGGTCTTGCTCAGCAGTTGCTGAGACTGAAAGTCCCCACCCTCCTCTCCAGGGTTTTGCCCAAGCAATCAGAGACTGCATCTGGGCACAACCAACCTCCTCCCTTTTCATGTCTCTTCTGGTTCTGGGAGACCATTCCTCTGCAACCAACCAGTGTATAATGCAACGGTTTGACTTTACCCTCAAAGGTGCACTCTTCGATTGTCTCCCGAGACAAGACGGATGCCAACAACTCACTTCAAAATGTGGTGTCTGGGGATCTTTCGCTTCGTTCTGCTGGGAAGGGCCCTGGACTTCTGCCACAAGGTCCAGTCCTGGTGGCCCCACTGTCCCTGCCATCTCCAGTGAAAGGATCTCAGGTGGTAGAGGCGGGAAAGGCATGATGGAGACATGACTGTACGAGACTCGATGGACCCAATGCCAGTGGGGTGATGGACTCAGTTGAAGGCAGTGTCATAGATTCATATTCCTGCGGGTGTCAAGAGACGTTCAAGGAAAACAGGAAAGTGAACTCATCCATTAAAAGAGGTCAACTTTGATATGCATTGCAAAAACTAAAAATCCAGCTGAAGCAGAGGGGGGAAAACCCTAAAAAGTGACGGGCGGGGGTAAATAACACAAGGCGTTTCACACAGGGGATCTCAATCAATTTATACCAAAGACTGAGCAAATAAATTAGCAGTTCCTTGTCTGATAAAGTAAATATGCCCCGAGAACACTGCTGATTGTAGCAAAATCATCTGGATGGGCTGGTAATCCAATGCAGATGTGAAATTGTGCGAGAGGAACCCCAGCCTTTCCAAAAACTCCCCCGGTATTCTCATGACAATGATTAGCTGGAGTATTGTTGTTGGCCGGGACCAGACAGCAGACAGCCCAGCTCAGCTTCAGATTGGAAAAGCAAAATACAGGCCTGTTTCATTAAAAGAAGATTTATTGGTGTTAGCGGGTTTTTCTTACAGAGCTCGTTTTCGTGAGATGTGCTGCGTACAGTGCTGGTTCCTGCGTGCACAGTGGGAAGCAAAAATAAGAGGCAGAAGCTGAAGACAGCAAGGAAGGATCGCACTATAATGTTGCCCAGGCCCTACAGAGCAGTGGAAAGCTTCTAGCACCACCCTCCGTGCCGTGGAGCACGTGGTACAGTCACCCATCAAAATGTCTCGTGCCACCTTTGAGACTAACAGGTCGATTTCCCCATATGGTTTCATGGATGACAGCCACGAAAAGCACCGTATCATTTTATGTCAGAATGTCCCTTTTTGGTTTTGCTACAGCAGCCTAACATGGCTGCCCTTCGGGAATTTGCCACCATCAAACTGTGTGTCCCACTTCAGCCTCCTCTAGCCAACCACTTTGTTCGGCACTCATCCTGATTTGCTTATGCAAAGCTTATACAGTGCTTAAATTACACCTGGTCTTTATTGAGCCTTTCTTCTAATTGGTTTATGTGGTGGTTTTAGGACAATGAGCATGCTGACAAGTAATTTAGGGGTCTTCCTGTAAATCGCTTGTCTGCCCCGAACTGCGAAAAGTCAGGTGGTGTTCTCATTTTTTAAGTGGATTTGTTGCACTAGGGTAACAGGGAACTTTAATCCACTCTAAACATGAAAATGTAAAGTTCTGCTCTGTGCATGAATCTCTCCCACAGAATACTGACAATCTGGAGGCGTTCTTCACTCTAACTTCTCAACGAGAACACAAAAAGAAACTGGGGGGTGGGAGTGGGGAATCCACCCCAGTACGTGTAATACTACCTCCCTCCTACTTCTGTATCTGGAAAATTTCTCTGCCCCTCTTTGGCAGCTGTACAGACCTTGCATCCTGAACATGTCCATTGTTAACCATTTACTAAACCCTGAAGCAGAGCAATCACACACAGTACTGCACATCAAAACAGATTCCAGATATCTCTGGGTGCTACAGTAAATTCTGGACATGCTTCATACCTTGCAAAGATTAGATTTATTCTGGGGAGCGGGGTGCTCTTTGGAGGGAGGGGGAATTGCCTAGGGCTGACATATTTCAAACTGAAAATCCAGAGAAAAAAGTTGTTGAGGTTCTTTTTCGTTTTGCAAAATCGCTCCCGGGCGTATGGCAACCCTTGCCCAACCTAGCATTTTCCTGGATTTTAACAATTGGATGCATATTGTAACTAAGTCAGGGCACTCCAGGTGCTTTTAATTGCTACTTTGGCAGCATCTTTAAAATATCCCTCCATGGGGCAAGAAACAAAGGTGCCTTGTTTGTTCACCGCAACATCTGTAGGTTGTGGGATTACCCCAGCTCCTGTTAGTCATGCTAGTTTATTGGCAAAAAGTCTCTCCTAGAATAAATGAAAGGTGTTGAATAACGACAGGTGGGATAAGGTTTTGAAACCCTGTGCATTTTTTCCATCACACCCCGGATTCCGTCTTTTTATCCCTCTTTGAAATGGTTTGTCTGCAACTCAATTACAGAACAGAACAAACACAGTTCCTACAGGATTTGCAGTGAAAACGTTTAGGAGATAGCTACACCGTTAAAGGCACCGGGAGCATATGCTTGAACGTTTCTATCAACCATCCAGTAGGTGGTGCTACTGCAAAACCTTTACTCCACCGGAAGAATTCCCCACATTTAAAAGGAACCAACCGAGACAGAATGGAATAGGATGTAAGCTCCAACTTTTGCTCATCAAGGGTTATCTGAGAGAGAGACACTATCCTTGTTTGCACATAACGCTAAGCCACATTTTAGTGGCTTAGGGGTGCATGTGTATTGAAGGTTTGCTGATGCTTGTGCACATAGCATTAAGCGACAAGTTTAGTGTTCTGTGCAATCTCAGCCGCCGGAGGTGGCAGCTCTCCATGTTTTTGTAAAATCTCGAGTCTTTTTTGCATGACCAGTGGGATACTGGATCAATGGAAGGGGGAGGGGATGAGATTGCATTGGCAGGCTCCACCTCCAACAACCACATGCCAATTGGCTACACAGCATGGCGCCTACACAAACGCAGCCTAAATAATCAATGAATGTGGCAGGGGCTGACATCCTGCTCCTACCCAGAAAGGTATACAGTGAGGGACCTGCAGAATCTTAGCTGCTGATTCAAGAATGCCACAGACACTGCCAATGTGTTTATTAAACAGGGTTACACACAGCTCACTGGCAGGGCTCTACACACAGGCTTGCAGCGGAGTTTCTCCTAGTTCAGAGAAGGAGGGTGAGGGAGGAGTCTGGCCTGTATTTGAGGGCAAAATACAGTGGTACCTTGGGTTACATACGCTTCAGGTTACAAACTCCACTAAGCCAGAAATAGTGCCTCAGGTTAAGAACTTTGCTTCAGGATAAGAACAGAAATCGGACTCTGGCGGCGCGGCGGCAGCAGGAGGCCCCATTAGCTAAAGTGGTGCTTTAGGTTAAGAACAGTTTCAGGTTAAGAACGGACCTCCGGAACGAATTAAGTATTTAACCCGAGGTACCACTGTACGCAGTTAATACAACCCCTGAATTGACATCCTGTTTGGTCACATGAACAGGATTCTTGCTCTTCCTCAGCTCTGAAGCTCACAGGGCCCTGGCAAGTTTCTGTCCCTCACTCTTATCTACCTCACAGGGGTTTTGCAAGTCTAAAATGTTATCATAAACTCATAGAATCATAGGTCATCTAGTTCAACCCCCTGCAATGCAGGAATCTCAGCTAAAGCAGCCAACCTCTGCTTAAAAACCTCCAAGGAAGGAGAGTGTACCACCCTCTGAGGGAATCTATTCCCTTGTCAAACAGCTCTTACTGTCATAAAGTTTTTCCGCATGTTTAGTCAGAATCTCCTTTCTTATCATTCCACCCATGGCACCCTAGGCTCCCTGGAAAACAGGCAGGGTATGATAAATAATCCATGAATCTTTTAAGTCCCTTTATCTCTTTTTTCTACCACTCACCACCATGCCTGACCATAGCATGTCATTCTAAAAATGCTCAGTCTCAGCAAAACACACACAGAGAGAATTGCTTGTGTTGTCTCTTCCACTGAATGGCGCATCAACTATAATATTTTAATTGGCATTTCGGAACTTGCAAAGGCCCTTTAAAAGTCCAGTTGGTGTTTACTTGCTTGCCTTATCTATGCTCGTCTTGCATATTTTGTAAAGCTAAATGTTAATATACCATTATATATAGTCCATCTTCTCTAAACAGTTATAAAGCTGAGCTATGCTATTTATGTTCTCCTTAATCGTAGTTTAGAGAAAGTTCATATAAACATGACTCCCTGACCTAGAGTGAAGAAAAAGACAAATATCTAAGTGAATAATCATGAGGTTACACCCAGTGTTAGTTCTATGCAGAATAAATCCTCTGAACAAAACCTAAATTAGCCATACCCATTAATTCCAATGGGTCTGCTCTAAATAGTACCAGCTACCATGTTAGCACACAAAATAGGGCACAATTCAAGCTGTAACTTGAGCTCAGAATCATCTGACATCATATGATGCCAGGTGATTGACAGATGGGTGCCAGTGGGTGGTCCAGTTCCCCATCCCATGTCATGCTTGAATGGGTGAGACAAGAACAAGTATCTTCACTGAATAGCTCATGGCCTTTCCGGATAACAGGAAAATTATTCTTTGTTATCAATAGCTCTATCTATGCTGGCCTCAGTCCAAGCCTAGTCAATCTGATATGCCACTCCCATGAACTGTATGGGTGGGTGTCTGCTTTGCTGCAAGGGAAGCATGAATGAAATTGGAATGAAAAGGGGGAAGAAATTAGTTTCTGTACTGAAGAGGGGGAAGCACACAGTGGCCAAAAGATGCCCGGCAGCTCTCTTGTAATGCTGTAAGTGGCTTTGTGGTGGTGCTGGTAAAAATCTTGGAAGCGATGGTTGCAGTGATCCTAATTTACAGAGGACAGGTCCAGCAGTAAAGCAATAGGAATGGGCCAGGTTTTTATGAGATTTCAGGAAAGGTAAAGGGACCCCTGACCATTAGGTCCAGTTGCGGACAACTCTGGGGTTGCGGCACTCATCTCACTATATTGACCAAGGGAGCCGGCGTACAGCTTCCGGGTCATGTGCCCAGCATGACTAAGCTGCTTCTGGTGAACCAGAGCAGCGCACAGAAACGCCATTTACCTTCCCGCTGGAGCGGTACCTATTTATCTACTTGCACTTTGACGTGCTTTCGAACTGCTAGGTTGGCAGGAGCTGGGACCGAGCAACGGGAGCTCACCCCTCCTCAGGGATTCAAACCGCCGACCTTCTGATCGGCAAGTCCTAGGCTCTGTGGTTTAACCCACAGCGCCACCCACGCCCCTTTTATGAGATTTCAGAGAACTCTATAAAAAGAAGAAGCCTGGCTTGAAAACTAGCGCTGTTGCATTGCTACTTATGATACAGAGCTGCATGTCCACTGCTGCATCAAGGTCATAGAATCACAGAATTGTAGAGCTGGAAGGGAATCAAAGGATCATCTAGTCCTGCAATGCAGGAATCTGTGACAGATGGCCACTCAACATCTGTTTAAAAACCACCAATGAAGGAGAGCCTGCCACTTTCCAAGGGAGCCTGTTCCACTGACTAACACCTCCCACCATCAGATAAACCATAAATGCATACAAAAAAGAAAGAAAAAGAAAACCATATTGGAATGCTGAAACTTGCTTGTGAGTAAGGATGGGTGACTCTGTTTCTCATTTTTGACAATCTGAAGTTCTGTTCTCCACATTTCTACATCAGTTTGCAATATTTTAAAAAGTCTTTGTGAAAATTCATCAACATTTTAGCACGGATTTATCCTAATGTACAAATCTTTGTATGCATTTTGGCCTGATATAATGTTATGTTCACAAACATATGCATTTTGTCGCCTGCTATACCCTAGTAAATGCATTTTTTTGCAGACATTACCTGGCTAGAGAACTGTATCACAAAATTCAGAGAGGTGTGAATGGCGAAGGATGGCCGTGTTTCGGATTGCAGATTATTTGGGGAAATGCACATCAGTTCACCTTTACTGTACATGCAAACTGAATATGTTTCTCCTGCATCCCTACCTGCAGGTCTTCTGTCTCCAGCAGATGTGAGCAGTATTCTCTCCATGGTCAATAGGAGGCAGAAGGTCTCCATGACTGAATGTTGTGCTTGGGGGGTCACCCTGTTTTCACAGACAAGCCATGCTGCCTTCAGCGAATGAGTCTGGCTTTATCAGAGCAGAGACCAAAAGATCCATTCTCTTGACAAATGGATCTCTTCTCTCTCACCCCTTTTGTGAGTTGTAGTTGGGGACTATTTGCTACTGTGCCACTACTTGCCACATCGACTTGGACTTGGGGCTTTGTCATGAGCCTGCAGTTTCCCCAGCTAGACAGTCAGTGTGGTGTAATGGTTATATAGTCTGTCAGACTAAGACCTGGAAGACCAGGGTTCAAATCCCCACATGGCCATGAAGCTTATTGGGTGACCTTGGGCCAGTCACTGTCTCTTAGCCCAAGCTACCTCACAGGGTTGCTGTGAGAATGAAGTGGGGAAGAGAAAACCTATGGATGCCACCTTGAGCTCCTTGGAAATCAAGTAAATAAATCAAATGCATCTTTCATGACAATATCCCCACCACGCCTCACCAGTACTTATTTTCTGATGGAGTTTTTAGACTTCTCTCCTAGCCTTTCCTGCTTGCAGGAATTGCAGCTGGACCTCAAACCTCAACTCTGCCAAGCCAGCCTCCATAGTGCAGGACCTAGTCTACCAGGAGTTGCAGAGCCACTAAGCTGTCCTCACCCTCCAGAGCAGAGAAGCGAACAACAACAACAATCTTCAGCTTTTAACTCTGGCATTGGAAGGAGCTGGTTCACTGAGAAGGGGCAGGGATGAAGTGTCAGCTTGGAAGGAAGGGAAACAGAGCTCTTGCCACTTCTAACATTACCCAGCAAAGATAGTCCTTTTCAGATATTGCCTGACCATAAAAGGAAGCATGCAAAGAATCAATTTTATGGTATTATCCATAGGCCTGTGTTTAGCCTTTCTTCCTTTCCCTTCTAGCTCTGAAACCTCCTTGGGTTGGTCTGCCTTGAATAAAACCTTTTATTTCTGGCAGTAGAAATCAGTCACAGGGTCTCTCTAGAAAAATCACCTGCTTTGCTTAACTATATCATCTTGGGGACTCGTCAAGATGCTACCTAGTGTTTCCATGCTCTTGTCTTCTCTGAGCTCAGCTGTTCCTCCTGGGATGGGTCTGGTTATTCTCACCAACAGGCTTCCAGCATGAAGGCAGAGTTTTCTGCTGTCTAGGATGGAAATTTCTTCGTTTGTTTCATAAGCAGCATGTTATTGTGGTTTCCTTGGCTGGAGGATTTCATTTTTATTTCTAATCTCCGCCATGTGTTGGTCAATACGAGTGTGGAATTTGCCTAATCTCTTCCTCCTTCGCCCATGTGCTCACATGTAATTCTCCAATCTGCGTTGCCAACGCATTGCTCAAACTGGGTGGGAGACGGGACTCTCCTAGCAATCTGAAAATGAACAATTGTGGTATGCGGCATTTGTTCCACTCCCCTACAGAGAGACTTAGCGGGCAATCGCATGAATAACAGCAATTAGCAATAAGTGTCTGCTTTTCCTCAACTGCTCCATAAGTTTAGCCAATATCTGCGGACTAAACAGGCATTAACTTGTCATTCTCTCTCCCACTGACATATGGTCTATGCTATCACTCATGAATCTATGGCTATGTAAACACTATACATTAAAAACACACACACCTAAGACTGTTGGGAACTGTAGTTTACCCCTAGGGTTAAAATTCTCAGCAAGTTTAGCAAACTAGTTTCCAGGATGTGTGCTACTGTGAATGTCATAAAGCCCAAAATTTGTGAACGTCTGAAAATTCAAAGATATGCCAGTAAATGTTGGTAAGTCGCCTCAATGTGGTAGATGACATTTGCTAGTACAGTGCTACCTCGGGTTATAGACACTTCAGGTTACAGACGCTTCAGATTACAGACTCCGCTAACCCAGAAATAGTACCTCAGGTTAAGAACTTTGCTTCAGGATGAGAATAGAAATCATGCTCCAGGGGCGCGGTGGCAGCGGGAGGCCCCATTAGCTAAAGTGGTGCTTCAGGTTAAGAACAGTTTCAGGTTAAGAATGGACCTCCAGAACGAATTAAGTACTTAACCCGAGGTACCACTGTATATGTTGCCAAAATGATTAAATATATATCATACCCAACTGTACCGGAAAAAATGGGACACCCCCCCCCCCCGTGAGAGCACGGCAACCATTTGGGGTAACTTGCTCTCACACAATATCAGGCTGAGTTTTTGCCTTGAAAGAGTGTTTAATTCGGGTCTGCAATATTGCACCATGCCCGAAAAAGTGGTTTTTTCAAGTCCACAATCTCATGCAGGTGACATGACTAGCATGGGATTTCAGAACTGGAAGATGGTGTCTCAGATTTGGGCTGAATCACGTTTCAAGTCATAATGTATGCACTTTTGAATGACCTTAATTTTCCATAAGGACCGCTTTCACGCATATGAACCCAACTGAGGCATATAACTGGCTTTAGAAGGTCTGTTCCACCACCATGGGAAATACAGCTGGGGGACTTAGTGTCACAGTTGTGGACTGTTCTGTTCTTCCTGGCAAGATCTGACAGGTTCCCTGTCTTCCTGTGCCTCGTTTTACTGTTCTATAACAGTTTATACAGTCTACTGCAGTTGCTTTTTTTACAGAGGCTAGACTCCTACATGCACTTACCTGTAAGTAAGTCCTATTGACTTATTTCTGAATAGATATGTGGAAAATTCTATTTTTTTAAAAAAAGATGTTGTTGCTGAGCTTTTATTACTTATTTTGCAAACCGTTCTTGCACAATATTTTACAACGAAGAGCAGCTTCTAAAGAATATGAAATTTGTAAATTAAATTGGCTACCTGACAATATTTATCCATTTGTTTCAGGAACCACTAACTTGCTGCTGCTGAACAGATTGTTCTTTTTTCCTAAGGAACTATTATATTGAAGTTTTTGAAGGACCCAAAGGGTGAAGAGCCGCAGGCCACCCAAAACTGTAGAAGAAAGAAAATCCACATGTTCCAATAAAGGAAACCGTACAACCATCTTATTTAGATGTATAACAAACTTTAAATATTTAATAAAGATTCTATGTAATAGAATCAGGCATTACAGATAAGCAATTGTGATTGCCAAAGCACAAGAGGTGGGTTATTTGTATATTTGGTCAAATAGGACCGTTCTCCCAAAAATAAGATACTAGGAATTTGAAATGCTTAACAGATAACATGGCTTTAGGAGGTGGGGGAGGGGCAAAAGCATATAAAACGCCCAATACAAACAGAAAGAGGGGAAAACTGAGAAGTGTGTTAGCAAACAAAAACAGATAAGGTCGTATTTAAAAGTATATCTATATATAAATACATGTTGTACAGGTTAAATCAGAATGTACAATGTTCTCTTAAAATACACTTGGAATATTTTGATAAGGGAATGTTTTCAAAGATTGGCAACAATAGGTCTATGTGTGGCCACAAGAACTATCATTTTAAAAAAACAGAATGAGTGGGAAATATAAAAATCCAGATGCATAGAGTGTGACAGCCCAGTGCTATGAGTTGCTTATAAGATCTGGTCTAAGAGCCCCAGCGTGGACTTGACCCTGGACACACGGGCTGGTGCTCTCTTAACCCCTTTGCAGCACATCAGTACCAGCCAAAGACCAAATGGGTAAAGTTGCATCTTCTTGTGAGACTTCCTATGTGCCATGGGCAACTTGAAGACAGTTGTGAAGCAGCACCCTCCATATCCTGAAGTTAAAGGATGAGACAGGACCCCCTCCCCAAGAACGAAGGAAGACACAACAGACTCTGACTCACTCCGTTCATAAATGTGCACTTCTTCAAGTCTGCAATATTGGTGCCCCTGTTGGGTCCTTAGAAGCAGTGATCTAACCAATAAGAAAATAAAAACTTTGGCCTTTCTAAAAACATACATATTTGCTTTATAGGAGATATATATATACACATATGCACATACACACATACCTCTTTTTTTTTTACAACAGAGAGAGTTGCAGCTGTGAACAGGATGGTGTGGAATGTGCACTAGATATAAAAAGTAAACGCTTCCTTGCTAGCTCCTCTGAACAGCCTGTCAGCTTAAGGGGGGGCGGACACCCCATATCTTAACTTGCTCGCCAATGGTTAGCAAATTGCTTAATACTGTAGAAAAATAGAGATCACATTCTGTTAAAAAGTTGCCTTGTTACAAGGATCTGCTCTATCAAACCAGCAATTGGGTCATACGAAGAGTTTCTAGTCCATCTACAAAAACATAACCACGGGAGGAGGGGGAAAAAAGAACTAACTTCATAATAGTGAGTGCAAAACAGTAGCCAGGGTGGTTATAGTGTTGGTTTGAAACAGTAAATTGGGGGCAGAGGCTGCACAGGTTGTAATTACATGTAAAACAATGCCTTGACTTTGTTTTGTTTTAGATTTGTGTGAGTGAGGGGAGGGGGCATTTTTTGTGTTTGTTTGTTTGCAGATGCCAGGTAAGGAACTTGAAAAGCAAAGCCCCTTCAAACGGGTAGAAGTCCAAGCTGATTTCACAGCCAGCCAATCAGTCTTCATCCCCTTCGGCCCTCACCCCCCTCAGCTGGAAATGCGGTCTCTTCGCCGGCTGCCTGCTTTACGAAGACCAAAGTTAAACAAAGCTGAGGGTGCAGAGGTTCGGAGGTTTAAGCTCAGAAAATTCACATTCTTTCAAAAATCATTTTGCTAATCTCCCCTGTTTACATTTTACACAGAGCAAAAGCCAGCTTCCCCTCACACCCCTCCCATCTTCATCCTGTTTACCATCCTGCCTGAACAGGGCTCAGCAGAGTTTTAAAAATGACCAACCCATGCCAAGTAGAGGCATTAAGGCCTAATGCTACAAAAAACAGATGGTTCCAAAGTGAGAGGTTTTTGTGCACTCTCTCTCTCTCTCTCACACTCACTTTCATGCAAGCTCCGTAAAGCTGTGGGATATGAACTACTTATTTCCCCCACTGGCAGAGACGAGGGCTTTGTCAGTACACTCTGAAGTCACTGCTTGTAGGAAGCTTAAAGCTATTTCCCTGTGTTGGAAACCAGCAAAACATTTGCGGAAGGCAGACATCTCCTGAGACTCATGTCTTTTCCACATCACACCCTTTCAACTCTGGTGGGATCGTAGGCATCTGTAAAATAGGAAAGGCAGCCATGATTATTACCAGCAATTTATAATAGTCCACTTTTTCTGTTAATGCAGGTCTCTCAGGCTTCAACTGGAATGCCGCATGGTCAACTCATTTAAAACACCAAAGCCCACCGCAGTTGGGTAAAGTGGTCCTAATGTGGCAAGCTTTTGAGTTCTTCAGGACTCTACAGCAGGCAAAGAGGTCACAGAGGTTCGGGAAGGTATGGGGAACATTTGGTCCTCCAGATGTTGCTGAACTACAGCTCCCATCAGCCCCAGCAAGCGTGGCCAGCTATGACTGCAGTTGTAATTCAGAACCATCTGGAGAGCTAAAGATTCCCTGCACCTGAGTTCAGGGGTGGTGGGATGAGGAGAAACAACAAACAAAAATGGGGAGGAAAATTAGGCTGCATGTTAGAGCCATGAGCTCCACTTACAGCTTGAGCCTAAGATGGAGACTGCAGGCTAATTCCTTCCCAGCTGGTGACAAAACAGGTTACACACACAGGATTCCAGGAAGAAAAAGAAGAAGAATGGCTCCTCCTCCTCCTCTTTTAAAATAGACTATCTGACAATTTTTACACTGCTTGTTCTATCAGCAATCCCATATGGTGGCCATCACATTTTACAGGCTAAGTCGCAAAGACCACATATTGTCCAGGGATACCCATTAAGTTAAATAGTACAGTAGGACTTGAAACTCCAACCACTGGACCACATCAGCTCTCAGTATTATTAAATATGGGCTGTGGTGCTCTGTTCACTGGGTCTTGTGAAAGAACAGAATATGTTTGCCATGTGGTTCCTAAGGCTTCAAAATTGTTTCAAGAGATAGCTTTTGTTGACAGCATATCACTTATTGGCTATAACATAGGCAAAATGATGTGTAAATGGAAAACACAGAAATAATAATAAACATAGGAAGCTTTCAAAGTTGCACAGAACTCTCCATGAAGCAGGGAGTCAGTTGTGTGATCCTGGCTTAAGGATGGATGAATCAGTCAGTCAGTTTTGATTTTCTCCATCTCTCATTTTCCCATTCTTAATTTCAGGGTTTTTTTGTGTGTTTTTTAATGTCCTGAGAATTCATCAGATATACATACCGTTGTATGCCAAAAATGTACACATTTGCAAGCAATTTTTCTTCACCAAAGATGAATTTTATTTACTTTCCCCTATGAATTTTTTGTAGACATTACTTGGGAGAAAAACTGAACTATGAAATTCAGAGCAGTGTGAATCTAAAAGGAAAACTGTGTTTTGGTTCATGTATTGTTGGGGGATTGAGAATTAGTTTCTTCTGTATTAAAATGAGAACTGAAATGAGCTTCTCCTCCATTTCTAGTTTGGCTTTAATCTATGCACCTGCCTATTTTAATACTATGAGATGGGGTTGTTTTTTTTAAAAAAAATGAACAGAAAGCTAACATTTTTTTTCATTCAAATCAGAATTCACTACTCCCTATCCACACAGCTGCCATCAAAATGTAACTCAAGAAATATAAACAGATAAATGAGACTATACAGAATACTTTATGTTTTGGAGGATAATGACTTCCATATCCTTGTAGATAGAGAAAGCCTTACAAGGAATAATTTACCTAAGTAAAGATTTCCAGACCCACTCGTTATTTGGATATTGAGCTTTGACAGAGGGCAAGCAGCAGCTTTCATAAGCCGCTCGGATATATTTTTTCTCTGTTTCTCACTACCATGAAATAATTTTGTCCTCAGCTCCAACCACTACAAAGAAAGGAACTTCACAAATTCATCATGTTTTAGAAATGTTGGGGGGGACGGAC
Source organism: Podarcis tiliguerta (assembly GCF_965153285.1). Taxonomy (NCBI): domain Eukaryota; kingdom Metazoa; phylum Chordata; class Lepidosauria; order Squamata; family Lacertidae; genus Podarcis; species Podarcis tiliguerta. The sequence goes on along the minus strand of NC_139545.1, from coordinate 40,490,193 downwards.
GACGACAGCCTACCTCCCATGATGTTGATATTTTTAGCATTTTCTACATACTGATGCAGAATGCCAACAGTCACATAAATGAAGACAGCTAATACAGTCGTACCTTGGAAGTAGAATGGAATCCGTTCCAGAAGTCCATTCGACTTCCAAAATGTTTGGAAACCAAAGCACAGCTTCCGATTGGCTGCAGGAAGCTCCTGCAGCCAATTGGAAGTGGCAGAAGCCCCGTTGGATGTTTGGCTTCCAAAAATAGTTCACAAACCAGAACAGTCACTTCCAGGTTTGCGGCGCTCAGGAGCCAAAATGCTCAAGAACTAAGCTGTTCGAAAACCATGGTACGACTGCAGACAGAAAAGCAACTGTGTGTGCCCTGCAGATTGATTGTAGCAGGGCATTCCAGCCAAACTGGAGGCCTGCCACTGCAAAAGGAGTGCTCTCTTATGGCACAGCCAGGTTGACTTCAGGATTCCAAGCATGGAAAAGGGAAATGAGGGAAACTGAGATAACCGGTCCATGTTATTGGTCCAACACAAATTGGTAATGGTGCAGGATACAGAACTTTGGAGGAGGAAAGAGGACGACTTCTCCTGGGGACAGAATAGGAAGAACTTTACTGGATCAGGCTAAAGGCCCATGTAGCCTCATATTCTCAGAGTGTACTCATGAACTTTTCAGCTGCACACCCTACCTAAAATTCAAGAGGGGGAATAAAGTGTTTTGCTGAATCAATATGTACATCATGTGAGCCTTCCTAAGGGAGCTGTTTCCACAGGAAGAACTGTAAGGGGAATGGGACTCTCTGTTGACCAGACAAGGGATTTTCCCACCTGCCTTGCCCCACCTTCCAGCTCTTGGAGCTTTCAGAAAGCAGTTGCTGCCATGGCCATTATGCTTGTGTTTCTTTTGATGAACTAAGTGAACTTTACTTGTGGTTGTGCTGTTTAGCCTATTTTTAAAGTTGTTTTCTTAAGAGTGTTTTTATAGAAGGTGGTTGTTTTACTGATGATTTGTGCATTATTTTATATGATTTGTGTTGTAACTGTGATGGTCTATTATGTTTTTGTTATTTATTGTTTGCGAGCCACTTTGTGACTCGTGCAAGTGAAAAGCGGCATAGAAATATAAGAAATGAAATTAATAACAAGAGATTTGGGCCGCTTAGAAAAATGGGTAAAAACCAGCTTGCCTGTTGATAAGGGTGGCAGAACGGAAGGGTGTTCTGACAATTTGGAGAATTCTTTAGAGCACAGATATTGGTGGCTTTTTCATAACGTATAATCATAAAATTGTAGAGTTGGAAGGGACCCCAAGGGTCATCAAGTCCAACCCCCTGCAATGCAGGAATTTCAAAGCATACAGGACAGATGGCTGTCCAATGTCTGCTTAAAAACCTCCAAGGAAAGAGAGTCTTTCATTTTAAAAATTATAGGTGCTATGTATAGTCACCTTAGAAGTTATGATTAACTTATGATTAAGTGTCTTCTGAAGTGAGGAGACCACTTGGAGAGGGAGGAGACCCAGCCCATATTTCAGATCACATGCAATTATTCCTCTGCAGTACCTACATAGCTGGTTATCCATTCACTTAAAATATACAACTTTTATTTATTTATTTATTTATTTTGCAGATCTTCGAAGTTCACTTCCCTCCCTTTGGGCAGCATCAAAAGTGTCGTATTTTTCCCAACAGTGCATATCAAACAACATACCAGGCATGGGTTTTACTAGGCACTGACTGGCAGCTTTTTCTGCTTGTACACTTGCTTGCAATTAAATGGCAGCTGCAACGGCTTCAGAGGAAGTGCATAGGCATCATCACCCAGCAAAAGTGCTGACCACAAAAACCCTGGAGGAATTTTGGTCTTACCTAAAGAAACTAAATCCCTTCCAGTTTTCTTCTCACTCACGTTGTCCCAGAGCCCATTTTCAGCCAATGAGATGATGCGCTTGGAAACGGAACTCCCGTGGGACAGTTTGCGGGGCAATTCATTGCGGCCAAAGGAAATGTCGCTTCCTCTTTCCTCTGGGCCTTTTAGCTGCTTATCCTCATCTCCATCCTCCACTGAATCTGCATTTTTTATGCTTAGACGTCTCATACGAGAGACCGAGTCAACTTCTTTCATCCTCACCAAACGGTCCATGGCAGCTCGGCTAGGGGCTGATGCAAGTTTGCCTTGCAAGGTCTCAATCACCTTTGAAGTGCATCTAGCTCTCTTTTCCACACCAGGTGGAACCATATTTCTTTCAGCAAATGGAAGCACAACAGACTCGGGAGAGGGAGTCTGGTCAGCTTTGGGTCTACCAAGACCTCCATGGTGCTCTAAACATTGTTCAGCTATCAAAACTGCTTGACCGGAAGGCTGATCTTCAATAGACCCCAATGAGATGTTTCTGTCTCCAACGAAGAGGGAGCTTTCTGTCCAGCCACACTTTCGTCTTCCTTCGTAAGAAGATACTTTTGCTTCCACCTTGCCCTCTGACACGCTTTCTTCTGGCAATTCAAGGCTCTGGGGGACATTGTCAGAGTGAGAGTTTTCACCCTGAGGAGTGCTGTTGTCAGGAATGAGGGACTCCACAGCTACCTCTATACCCAATATCCGAGCTGCTCTTGCCTGAAGCGATTCATTTGGGGGGATCTCACTGGTGATAGGTTTCCCATGACTATCTAGTTCAGTTCCTTGACCGTCATCAAACCCCACAGATCTCAGATCTGGCTCAGAGAGACCTTGGTTCCTATTTGTTAAAGACAATCGCCCTACAGACCCTCTGTCCAAAGCCAAGTTATTCCACGGCACTGCGTTTTTTGTCAGCCTACCAAAGTTGATGTTGTCTCTGTGATTCTTAACTTGTATTTCCTCACTGAAGTTAATGCTGTTGAATGGATTGTAGTGATCCTCATCGTCATAGTTGCCCGGCAGAACTTTTTCGATTGGGTGTGGACTCACAACCTGTTTTATTGTCCTTTTCCCAGCTTCCTGATTCCTTGATTCTGCAACCACATATTCATTTGTGGCCTTAACTGAACCACCCACCTCTTTTGCCTGCAAGCAGCTTTGGGACCTGGCACAAGATATGACCCTTGCACTTGAGCTTTCAGATGCACTTAAACTTTCAGGTTTGGCTTTATCCCTCTCCTGTCTAAATACAGGAGTGACTGATATAAGAGTTTCTGACTGCATGCCAGGTCTATGGTCCTGGGTTGGCCCATCAATCCTAGAGGTCCCACTGCTCTCTGTCCTCTCTCCTTTCTCCCTTTCTGACTCCTGGCTGTCCTCATTCTCCACACTCTCATTCTCTACCCCATCTTCACTTTGTTCTTCCTGCTCTTCCTGCTCTTGAAGCTCCTTGTTAAAACTTTCCAGCTCACTTATTATATCCCAAGGACGGCGGCTAACAGGTTTCAAGAGGAACTGCCCAAACAGCTCCTTACTACTGCAAGGGGAGCCTCCTTCCTCCCTGATGAGACAACTAGCTTCTCTTTCCTGCCCAGGGAGAGGGGTGCATGAAGCACAAGGCAGGTTCTGGCTTGCCTTTGGGCTAAGGACTACAGTCCGAGAACACACATTATTGCTAGCTTTGTCAAGATACCCCGGAGCTTTTGCACTGAGTGCAACCTGCCTACATTTTCTGTCATCGGCAGGTAACACAGATAGATGTTCCGCTTCCGCAGCGGACGCCCCACATCTTGACAACTGCAAAGCTGTCGCTGTATTTGAGCCGCTGGGTTCTAAGCGTTGGAGACGATGACACAAGATTTTGGGTTCTTCTGTGAAGCTGGTCTGCGTTTGCTGGTCTTTGTACTGATCACCTGGCCATGAGCCAGAGTACTGGAGCTCCTTGTGCTTTGCAGGCTGCAGGAGTCTGAGGTCATTCGTTTGTTTGAACTCTGGTCTCCACCACAACTCCTGTTTTTGTAGCTCATTCTTATTGGCCATGCTTCCTGTAAGGGCTTGGAGCTCCAAGTCAGTGGAAGAGGTACTGAGGAGGCTTTGTTCCTGCAGACCCCCGCTATCGTCAAACCCATTCTTCTCCTCGGCTCCCTGGGTTAAGTTGTTGTTCCTATCGGTATCAGGCAGGTTCAGTTCAGATTTAACTGGGACGGAGACCAAACAAAATATTGTCTCATTGGTTTTTTTCTTTGAACTCCTCTTGCTCTGAATCTCAGTCCCAGGTTCAAACGTTTTCACTTTCGTGACGGTCTCGCAGGGGGTTTCCATCTGCGAGCTTTGGACGGACAGCCTGCCTTTTGGGTATCTGTGATCCAAGCCATTACCTGCGTCATAACCGTCTCTTTGGATAGGCAAGGCACAACTGTCTTGATCGACGCTGGACTCAGCTAGCCACTTGCTGCCGTGTGCAGAACTGCCAGGGACCTGGTCACATTTCACAGCAGTATTTAGCGAGTCAAAAAAGGCACTGTTGTATTCTCGTTCCAGAGAGCTCTCTTGGAAGGCATGGGCGCCTGCCCTATTTGTATCCACAGCATATTTCTCATCGTCCTGAAGACTGTCTTGGTGCGCTACTTTAATATGGCGGATTCGAGGGTCATCAAAAGGAATATACTGGACGGAAGACAGGTAGCCCTCCCCATGCCTCGGGTGGCTTTTCTTGTCACGAGGAACCTGCTCACCTTTGCAGTAGGTACTAGCAGAGGGATGGTAACCAAGCATGGCTCTCGTTCTCTCCACTGGACTCTGCATACCATTACTAAAGCACATATCATAGTCAGGCACTTCAACAGGCAAATGCCGGCTCATACTTTGCTGAGCTGGAGATTTGTAACAGGGAGGGGGTATGTACAAAGGGGGCTCCAGACCAGCATCTTGGCTGCAAGCATCCTGGATCTGATCATTTGCTTTGGTCAAAGAGGAGATGGCTTCATCTTTCCGCTGGTCATCCTGGAGCGAGCCGGCTTCTAGGTTTCCCCTGGTTTGCTGATGCAGCTCGTATGACGGGGGCTTCAGGGGTCTGCCATACTTAGGCTTGGGCAAGGGATGGAAGTGGGCCACTGGCTCGGGGTGTTTGGAGGTCTCCAAGCCGAACCCAGTTGGGGGGCAAGATGTCGCTTTAGTTCCACGGAGCGAATGCTTGCTGTTGACCAAGGAAGGCATTTCAACACACCGCAGGCTCTCTGGTGAAAGAACTCTTGGCAAAGATTGCGATTTCCCCTTCGCATGGGAGGCAATGACAGTACCTCCTCGTCTCACCGAATACATCTCTTGAAGCAGCCTTTCTCTGTCACCATCTGTCATGAGTCCTCCAAAGTTGGTTGGTTGGTTCCAACCTTCTGTCCTTAGACTTTGCCACCTGTAGTCCCCAGGGGCATTCCAGGTCTCCTGCATGCCAGTTCTCCTCACATTCTCCATTCCACCTCCTACCTCCCACTGACTTTCCTTATCAAGCCCATACAAGGCACAGGGCACTGCCATGCCTTTCATTTCAGAGTCTCCTCTGTCAGTATAACCCAACAATACACTAAAATCTTGGCCCCTTCTTCTCCAGTAGGCAAGATCTTTATCCGTCTTGGGACGTGAAGGCCAGGCTAACTGCGATCGGTCATAAAACCTGCAAAACAAAATGAAATCTTACTAAAGAGGCCCATACAAAAACAAACAAGCTTTCTTTTCCTCCATAATTAAAAATAGAATCTCTGCCACCCAGAATCATGAGCTTGTTTCTAATCCCAACATCCCCACAGATATGATGCACGTGATCTTTCTATGAGATCTTTCTATGAACTACAAAAGAGTTTTTTACTTACAAGATTTTTTATTTTACTGCAGTGCATACATGTTGTAAAACTGCATGCATAACATTCCTTTGCATAATCACATTTCCTAAACTTCATGGTATTTCTTAACATGGAAGTGATTTCTGCATTGAAAGTCTGCAACTTATGAGTTGTCTCTTAGTGAGAAATCCATATAAATTCCTAAAACTGTCAACTCTCTATAGCACATCAAGATGCAATGTTAGTATTCCTGCAAACTGGAGGATCAGACATGTAACTGCCATTGAGTATAAGCCAAAAGAAACATCAAACTTCACTGACAGGGTAAGAATATAGCTCAGATAGGATCGTTTTCTTCCATTCCTGTCAATCCAAATGTGTGGAGGTTGTTCGTGAGTGAGAGGAAGAATTGTCCATGGATGGGGAACCCAAGGACTCCTTTCCTCTTAAAAACAGAAATATTCAAAAATGAAAATGTAATGCACCCCCCAAAAAAGATTATTATTTTTTAAAAAATGAAATGCACACATACACATCTGGCTGCCAATAATCCTCATTCTAAGCACTGTTCAATCACTTTTGTTACGTGCATAGATTCATCCTATCAAGCAAAACTGTTCATAGACCAAACTGAGATAATATATATTTTCATCAGAAAGATTAAATGAAATCATCTGGGCAAAATGTTCAGGATGGAAAATTACATCCTTCCAGGGGCCAGAAATGAGAGCACGATCATGTCAACAACGTACAAGATTAGTCCAAGCTATATAAATAAAATCACACCATGAACAAGAATGCTTAGTATGGTTTGGATTAGAGCCAGGATCTCTCACTTCAATGAAGTGTGCAATTGACCACCATCAGCATTTTGAAATTATCACATTTGTGTCAATTTCATTAAAGGTCAGAGGATGTTCTAATACAGTCCATCAAAAGGTGTAGAAAGTGTGTTTTTATGACCTGCTAAATAATACTCTAAGACTGGAGAGCTCTATCCATGGAAGCAAGAAGGTCAAACAAAGAGAGGAATGATTAATACAAGATGCATTTGTTACATTAGTTATTCTGCCTTTCCTCAGTTGAGCTCAAGGTGGCACACAGAGAATTCTCAGGTGTTCTAGTCCAACTGCTGACTGGATCCTCATGTGCCTTCAGGTCATTCTGTATCTTAAGGTTTTGTATAAATTAAAAAAATGTCCAGCAGCACCTTAGAGATCAACTAAGTTTGTTCTGGGTATAAGCTTTCGTGTGCATGCACACTTCTTCAGATACCAGACGGACTTCCATTTCATGCAACTCAATGTGGTGCCTTCCATGATTCTAGATTCAGGTAGGTAGTCGTGTTGGTCTAACGCAATTGAAATATAATAAAAAATTAAAAATTGTCCAGTACCACCTTAGAGACCAGCGAAGTTTGTTCAGGGTATAAGTATCTGAAGAAGTGTGCATGCACACAAAAGCTTATACCCAGAACAAACTTAGTTGATCTCTAAGGTGGAACTGGACAATTTTTTTATTTATTTTGACTGCGTCAGACCAACACAGGTACCTACCTGAATCTTAAGGTTTTGTATACAACGTGGGAAGCTAAGTCAGAACACTGGTCCATCCATCTAGCTCAGCACTGTCTACAACGAGTGGCAATGGCTCTCTCCCAGGCCCACATGGACTTGCCAGGATTGAACTCAGGACCTTCTGTGTGCAAGGCAGATGCTCTACTAGTGAGCTAAGAATAAAAAAAGAGCCTGCTGGATCAAGTCCATCTAGTCCAGCATCCTTTTCAACCAGATGCCTATGGGAAACCCACAAGCAGGAATTGAGCACTCTCTTCTCCTGTGGTTTCCATGATCTGGTAATCGGAGGCATTACTGCCTCTAGTGATGAAGGTGAAGCACAGCCATCACGACTAGCAGCAATCAAGAGCCATCTCCTCCAATTTGTCCAATCCCCTTTTTTAAAGCCATCGCTGCCTCCGGTGGAAGTGAGTGCCATAGTTTAACTACGCACTGCAGCCTTTCCCCAGAATGACAACAGAGACGGAAGACTTGAAAACGAGCTCTACCTATCTTGAGCTGTCATTCTTTTTGCATCGAGATCATTTTGCACAAACTGCTTTCCACATTAAAAGAAAGAAAGAAAAAAAGGATGGAAAACACTGCACTGAAACCTAGAGATGGGTTCCATTTACTTAACCAGGATCGAAACACTTTTAAAGTCCTGCATTAGCAGAAGGAGTGACAGTGGGGTGGGGGAGAGAGAAAGCATTTGTTCCGGAGTGCTCGTTTCCATTTTTGTCTGAGCACAACCTGTATTTTCAGCATTTGTCCCTTAAAATAATCTCTGCCTTTCCTTTTGTTCAAAATTTTGTCGCTGGCAGACGGCTGCCAAAGCGGAGTTGCTATGTGTCCACCGCCAAACACAAACACACACACACACCCCGCTTCCAGGACGATTTGTCCCAGTTCAAAAGTGCATGGACAGTCGGCTGCAAGGAAGCGCAACTGCAGTGGCACCATTTTCTGAAGTGGTGACAAAGTTATCCACAGGGTGCAGTTAAGTTTCACGAGACCTTCTGCAAATGCTCCTGAGAAAAGACGACCCTCTTTGGACAGAACACACACAGCTGACTTCACTGGTATGAAACTAATTTAAAAGGAACATCTGCATCCTAAAAGGGGGCAACATATAAAGGCTGAGTTTGGGTTGAATCTACCTGTACACCTGTACTAAGGTAAAATATGTACTGAGAAAAAGATACCCAGAGTGGCTGGGACAACCCAGTCAGATGGGTGGGGCACAAATATTATTATTATTATTAGTAGTAGTAGTAGTAGTAGTAGTAATAATAATAATAATAAGGGTTTCTTTCTTTACTTCAATATGGGTCCCCAAGCAATTTTTCTCTCTCTTATCTACCCATTATACTCCTGTCACATTTTTTTAAAGCTCACTATGCAAAATGCACTAACTGATTAATGGCATTGATCAAGTATTAATTTAAAAGAGGAACCTCTGAAGATGATTCAGATACTTCAGCTGGCGCAGAATTCAGCGGCCAGGTTGCTCATGGTAGAAAGACGGTCTGAGCACACAACACCAATCCTGGCCTGACCGCACTGGTTGCTTTGCATACAGAAGATCCCAGGATTCAACCCCCTGCATTACAGGTAAGGATGGGGGTGTCTTCTGCCTGCAACCCATGGAGAGCATCTGCCAATCAGTTTAGACGATACTGAGCTTGATGGACCAATGGAATAAGACAGCTGTTCATACCATCCTACATTCCTCAGTTCTTATTTCCCCCTGTCCTCCAAGCTTTTGACAAGCCAACTCAAGAAAATCCAATCTCCGACTGGACATCCACTGCATCACAATCTTACTGAGATACTCACTTAGAACCACCAACCGCATAATAAGCAAAGAAACTCACTTATTTAGAGATGCTTTGGATCTTTCCAAAGTCTCTCTGTGTCCTGTTCTGATTAAGGGCTAGACACAAAGAGGGTATTATTAGCAAAAACAACCACTGGTTGTCAAGGCTGGAGGTGGTCACAAGCAGAACAAATTAATAGTTGCTCTTAACATAATCAAGGCTGTTGAAAAGCTAAACTGAGACTTTGGCTTGGATTTGCACATGTCTAAGAAAATCTTGGAAGTGGGGATCTTACCGTCCTTCTGAAGCATGAGTATTAGCCAAACTTGAGAAGTCTTTATGGTAACTGGGACCCAGTTGCCTCCCTTGGATGTCATGCCTAGCTTCATTGTCATTCAGGTAGCTTTTAGCTACTGTCTTCTTGCTGCCAACACTGGCTCCAGAGTTTGTCGGGAACCCATTCACAGTTCTATGACCAACTCTCCTATCTGTGCTCTCTTGCGGGAATCCATCAGTTCTGTTCTCAAATGAATTGGTGGGGGCTTTAGATAATTTGTATCCATGAGAAATCAGGAGATCTTCTACGCTGAACATGTTGCACTGGCTTCATTCACCTTGGTACCCCTGGAAGTTCTCTCGAACTGGGCCCATCACTAAAAAAAAGAGAACGCAAAGGACTTGTGTGAGTATAGAAAGGCATATTGGTCCAACTCCAAAGCAGACAACCAGCCCCAGTTTATATATACAGTGGTGCCCCGCAAGACGAATGCCTCGCAAGATGGAAAACCCGCTAGACGAAAGGGTTTTCCGTTTTTCAATGCGCTTCGCAGGACGAATTTCTCTATGGGCATGCTTCGCAAGACGAAAATGTCTTGCGATTCTTGCTATTTTTTTTCGCTCCCCACCCCCTTTTTCTAAGGCACTAAGCTGCTAATAGCCTTTTAGCAGCTAATCCGCTAATCCCTTAAGCCTTTAATAGCCGCTAATAGCCGCTAATCCGCTAATAGGGTTGCTTCACAAGACGAAAAAAACGCAAGACGAAGAGACTTGCGGAATGGATTCTTTTCGTCTTGCGAGGCACCACTGTACATATATAAAAGATCTAACTGCATGCAGAGAGATTTCATTAAATCGCCATAAAATCTATAATAATTTATAGAATTCTGTTAACATAAAGTGTGCTTTACCATCTTTATTTGGTTACTTCTTGCAATCTCCATGCAAGGTACGCTGCTACTGTTACATACTTAGGGAATTGAGGCTGAGTGCCAGTGAATTGTGATCCCTGAATTTCTATTACTTGTCGACCAAGTCTATGACTGAGGTGGGATTTTAACCCAGAGCATCTGGAAAGGTCTTTCATGGCAAAGAGATAAAAGTTGTCTTGAATGGTCTTGGACTAGTATAAAAGGCTGAGATTTAATACATTTTGTAGCTCTTCCTCATGCATAATGTAAGAACACTGGTAGCACATTTCAAAGGCAAAAGTCCAGCAATGATACACTTGAATAACTCAAGAGTCGACCACATCAAATGCCTCTGCTAGCATGACCAACTTGAAGGTCCATGCATAAGTCATGTGTCTTTCCTGGCTGCATGTGGATGGGTCTACCCACTTGTTTTGCTGTACTGTTTCCTGAATCTTCTGCAGCTCTGGGGAGAAAATTACTAAATGCCTAGATGCCCACCCAAACTTCATAGACACCCAGATGCATAGCATTTCTCGGCCCTGGTAAAAGCCAACCATACAAAAAGAAAAAGGAAAGACAGGACTTTGGAAATTCAAAGACCACAAAGCCAACTCCAATGTTACTTTCCCCACAGCTGCTTTCTAAAAGGAGATTTACGTGTGCATGGGCATCCCTTAGCTCCTGCACGTAGAAATGAAACGTCCTTTGCAAAAAGTTGCCATTGCGGCAATGCCAGACACCTGGTAAGCTTTGCCGAGAGCAGGGGTAGCCAACCTAAGGCCCATGGGCCGGATGCGGCCCAATTGCCTTCTCAATCCAGCCCTTGGATGGTCCGGGAATCAGTGTGTTTTTACATGAGTAGAATGTGTGCTTTTATTTAAATGCATCTCTGGGTTATTTGTGGGGCCTGTCTGGTGTTTTGACATGAGTAGAATGTGTGCCTTTATTTAAAATGCATCTCTGGGTTATATGTGGGGCATAGGAATTCGTTCATTTCCCCCAAAAAATATAGTCTGGCCCCCCACATGGTCTGAGGGACGGTGGACTGGCCCATGGCTGAAAAAGGTTGCTAACCCCTGGCCTAGAGAGTCTGATCTATGATGGCCATTTCACCATGCTGGACATCACAGACATTTGGTGATAGATATGCATCCTAAAGGGAAAAACGTATGTGGGGAATGAGGACAAAACTGCAAAGATTAACATCTCCTTCATGTCTGAATTCACAGGTGTTTTACACAGCCTTTGCTGGCTAAAGCTGTTGGGAATTGCAGTCCATAACATCTGGAGGGAACCAGGTTGGCAAAGACTGGTCTAACACTTACTTTCATCACACAAGGTTTATTGTACAGTGGATTTAAACACACACAAATGCAGAATCAACTTTTGTGGTTTAATGGCATGAACATCTTTACTTTGAAAAGGATCATTCCCACCATCGAGTCGAGTGTTTCCAAAACCTGGGTCTCCAGCTGCTTTTGGACTGCAATTCCCATCATCCCTGACCACTGGTCTTGCTAGCTAGGGATGATGGGAATTGTAGTCCAAAAACAGCTGGAGACCCAAGTTTGGGAAGTACTAATCTAATCCAGAGGCAGGAAGCCATCTTCATTCCAAGGGCCACATTCCTTTCTGGGCAACCTTTGTGGGGCCATATGTCAGAACAGCGTGGGGCCAGAGACAGAAGTACGTGGAGAAACAAATGGAAAACTCCACTCTTTTCACATTAGGGTACTTTCGACACTCCCTTCTCTGTACTCCATCCAGGCAAAGAAGATGCGTTATTTGAATTCAAGAATATGTGCCAGCCAAGCAAAAATATCCGAGGAGGCTGTAAAACAGGGACTGTCCAGCAGGCAGCCTGGAGAGAGGGGCTATGGCTAAGGAGAGGCCTGAGGACCAGCTAGAGAGACCTGGAGGGATAAGCTGAACTAGTCTAAGTAGTCCTCGGAGGCACAGCTGAAGTTTGAAAGCAGCCAAATCCACACAGGAGCGAGTCATTGTCAGTTGTGGCAGACACTGCAAATGCAAGGAGTCCCATTCCTGAAGGGAGGTGGCAAAGAGAAGGAAGAACTGCCAATTCTGGAGCAGTCTTCTAACAGATGGGGAGGTTGGTTCAGGGCAACTTGCAATTATTTCTCCATCCCTAATTGTTTTTTCAAGCATAAACACCTGGGACTGTGCAAGGAACTCATAAGTACAGAACATGGACGAACAGCTGGCTGCTAGAACAATTCGCCCTCCAAGAGGGAGATCCACTTTGAGCACCGTGAAACAACAGCATGGTGTTGACAGGTCACAGGTGCAAGGAAGAAATGTGCTTTTCCTGGTGGTATATAAATTAACAGGAATGGTTGTGTGTGCAGTGTCCATTTTCCGGCCATTGACACACTGTTGCCTGGGCAGAAAATAGGATCTAAGAAGCTCTTGAGAGACCCCAAGAATTGGCAGTGGAAGTAAATCATTAGCGGCAAAATTGCAAGGTGATGAAAACCATCCCAGGATAACTATGCAGACTTTCAAGAAACCTGGCTAGCTAGCTGTGAAGGGTGATAAACAAATACTGTTTGAAAGACACAAACTACTCCAAGATAGTCTCTTTGGGAGCAGGATTCTCATCTTGGAAGTTGGAAATGGTACCTTGGGTTTCATATTGCCAAGGGGAAAGAGGTTACCCCAGTGTGAAGAACAGACCCAAACTTGAGCTGTAAATCTAAACTTAAGAACTGATGTAGTAAAGCAGGTAAATCTCACTTCTGCCCCTAATTCAGTAGATGACCTTAGGCAAACCATTCTCTCTCAGCCTCCCCACCTGCAGCATAGGGACCCACTTTATAGGGATACTGTGAGGATAATTACGCAAAGCACCATGATTAGTGCTGTATAAATAAGTATAGCATCACCATCATTTTTGCAGCTCACCACAAGAAACCATTGGGAACTGCAGTTCAGTGGGAATGCAGAGATTTCTCTGTTAGATACCTTAAACTCCCTGAATTATGATCCCCAGGATTCTTAGGGAAGGGATGGAACCAAGGATATGTGAAGGTTTATGTTGGAAATAGAGAACTGAAATATGTGCTGAAATGGAATTCAATGAGAAGGGCTACAGAAGTTCCCAACTTAATCATGGGCAAATCTGGGTACAGCTAGGAAAGACTCACTGCCTAAACCCCTGGAGAGCTGCTGCCAGTCAGTGCAGACAATATGGAGATAGATGGACTAATGGGCTGCGTCAGCATAACTCTGAACTTACATTTGCACACAAGAAAAACAGAGACAGCAGAAAAGGAAGTAAGAACTTTATTTTTAAAATGCCATTCTTTGTGTTAGGTTCTGAAATAACAAAAATACAACGAGGACAATTATGATGATTACATTTGTTAGTCATTTATCTTGCTCAAGGCTACCCAAAATGACTTACAACCAATAAGATCACTTGCAGTCTTATAATCTGCTATGTGTTTTGTAATTAAGCTTGGCAGGCATGTTATTTGCTTTCATTGTCCTCTCTCTCTCCACCCCACTCTGTCTCTTTTTCCATAGAGTAGAACTATATGGAAACTAAATATTATACAATGTCCCTGTACACCCCCCCCCCTTCCCTAAGCCATAGTTTGTATGAGCACTACAAGTAAACTGTGGCCATTGTATCAGATATTCCACCTTTTATTCCCTCCCTACTCCCCCAGATTGGTTATATTGATCCCAAATCTAGCTACATCATTTACAAATAAATATAATTGCATCATGGATCTCTATATTATACAGCAAGCTGGTTCTGGCTCATACTGCTATGTAGCCATTCTCTAAACATGGAAGGTACATGGGAAAGATCCCTCAGTGAAGGTGTTGCCTCACTCAACACACATTCACAAACCCAATAGCAGGGACAGTATGAGTGTGTGCTAATACCTGGCTGAATTCCTACTCTGGTCTGAAATGCCAAAGCCGCAGGGGGGTGATTACAGTATCAGTACTTTTAGATGTGTATTGCTGGCTTTGGAAGTTCATGAAATGAAAAAACAAGCCCTGTCAAAAATGTCTTTCTCCCCCAGCCTGCCCCAGTGGAGCTCTGTAGTTCTAAACACTGTGGAATTAAGCCTGAACATGAGATGAGAAACACACAAATACACAGGATAAGAAACAATGAAACAAGTAACAGGCAACCCAGACTCATGCATTTCTGATCTGATTCCCAAGTCCATCTGGCTAGACTTCAATCTCTTAAATATTTGCAGAACTCTGTATTGGCACAAGAACTCTTGTCTTGCACATGCCCAACAGGTCCTTTGTGCTCCAGAAAATGATATTCAAAGTGTTAAACAGGAAACTTGTTCATCGCTTCCCAAATGACACGGAAAGGCAACTCGTTTGCAGCTCTCCAAATGATGGTGAAACAAAAGGACTGTTTGGACTGTGTCAAAGCTACGAGAGAAGATAATCTTTTTGAACAGTGGACTGTTTGCTAATGGTCAGTGGACTTTTCTAGAGCCAGCTGCAGATGTTCTGCTCAATCGCTTTTGCTAGCCAGAAAGCGTTGCTCGAGTAAGTATTTATGGCAGGAGGTAATTTTTGTGGCACACCACATACATACGGGTGGAGGCTAGAAGAGTTGGAATGTTTCTCTGGCAAGGGAGATATGAGCTAGCGGGAAGGAACCATACACATTATGCTTTGCTTCTGGAGAACTGAACTGATGCTGCATTCAAGATTAGTACCATCAGTCTGCTTGCCTGCCTGCTCTCCTACTCAACCTGTATTTTTGAAAACAAGCAGCTATCACAAAAATGTCCACAATCACCGCCACTGTCTCTTCAAACAGAAATAAATCTGATGTCCCTAAAACTTCCTACAGTTTACAGAAGCAGGGAGCAGCACATGGAAACAATGTTGTCCTCCTGATCTCATTTGCCCCCTTTATACCATTTGACATAGATTCCCTACCCTCAAATGGTGTGATTTTGTTTATTTTTTTGAAAGTGTTTTCTGCAGCATCTCTTCATAACCATGATGGATTTATCTTGGCCCATGTGCACGTCATTCTGCTGTATTCATTGTTCTGCAATGCTTCCCCAGTGTATAACACAGCAAAAGTGGGGCAAAAATAAACAAAACCCCTAATTTTTGTGGTATGAAAAATTACAGGATTTCAACATGAAGCTATGGGACATGCAATGTTTAGGAATAAGCCGTATGCCTGCCCCAAAATCTTTATAAACACAAACTGTATTGAAAGCAGGATTGCCTTGATACCATCCTGTGAGAAATTGGGCTTTTTAATTAATTTTTAATTTGCAAATTTAACAAAGAAAAAGAAGACCATATAAAAAGGATGCAGTAACTGTCAGTACATCCATTAAATATATCAATTAATGTAAGGCCTCCAAATGTCCACATAGATATCCACATGAAATTGATGTCTATAGGAAATAACGTTCACATGTAGCCGGGGCTATGAGATCCTCAGATCATTGTATGACAGGAGATATTTATCCTTCCAGGCTCAAAATCTCCTAGCAACTTTAAGGGCTTTTGGTGTCCTGCTGCTAATCCCCATTTTATAGGAATGACATTTCAAAGTACATGAACATCTGTAAACCTTTAGGATTTCGCCAATACACAATTGATACGGATGAGTTCAGACCAAAAAGAATATGTCACTGGACAAGCCCACATCATATGCCTCAAAGAGGCATTTTCAGTTTTACACCTCCCAATATACCCAAAACATTTAATTTTGCTGGACCAATCTCAAATCTAAAGGGACACTCCATACAAATTATAAAGCCGCTTTCCATTGTTTAAGCTGTACTAAACATTCTAACTCCCTATTCTGCACCTCTCTTAAGGTCTTGAAATTCTACCTTACAAAGATCCTTTAAGCCTTTATTGACAGCAGTTATGGGGTTAGCTTTCTGTAACACATATAACTGCCCCCAAACCTCATGGGTGCAAATCATCATGAATGCACATTAAAAAGGACATATGGAGGGGCTGATAATTATAATCTCAAGCAGGCAACGTAGTGCGCATTAAAAGCAAATGCCCACTGAGCAGCAAACAAAGCAAGAAAACGAACAGTGTGGACCCCCGGTCTTTCCCATCAGAAACTGGCTGAGATTGAACGTGCAGCCTTTCTAATCTGATGCAAGAGTTAAAAAGGCTGGGAAAACATTGTACCTTCCTGGGGCTCCTTTGTTTTGTTTGCCAATGACATCACAGATTTCGGAGCCGATTTCGCTTCCTCAGGATGCTGGCTATCTCCCCAGAGTTTCCGACTTGTCAAACTTTAAGCCAGAGCAGTTTTGTGGAAACATGAGCCAGACCCTCTTTAGCTATCTCCAAGCTACACTGGACATGCTTATATTTTAAAAAGGACTTCCTCATCCAGCCGTTGCAGAAAAGAGAGGAAGCAATGAGATCACCCTCATCCTACTGATTTTTCCTCCTTCTCCTGCAACTCACTAAGATGACTTGTTTCAAAGAGGAGGAATCACTCTCATGCCTTCCCCCGGATTAAGGCCATAATGAGGGCTAACAGGAATGTCACTTGATGCAGAAGTGCTACAGGCAGGCACTCGGCTCAGGCCATTCTCCTAAGTTCCCATCTCTCTAATAAGTGAGCAAAAAGGAAAAAAAAAGATGCCTGGAGGGGAATGTCAAAGAAAACAACAGTGCCAAATTTCCTTGCCTGCCTGTTCTTCTCAACACATTGCTGTTTCTCTCAAGGCGGTTTTTGCACAACAAAAAATGTCTGAACATTTATTATCTGAATCAAGCCTGGTGGGGAACCTGTAGCCCAGGCATAGGCAAACTCGGCCCTCCAGATGTTTTGGGACTACAACTCCCATCATCCCTAGGTAACAGGACCAGTGGTCAGGGATGATGGAAATTGTAGTCTCAAAACATCTGGAGGGTCGAGTTTGCCTATGTCTGCTGTTAGCCCACCAGACAGTGATGGACTCCAGGTTCCACTACCCCCGACCACTGGCTATGCTGGCTGGGCTGATGGGAGCTGGGAGTTCAGCAATGTCTGTAAAGCCAAACATTCACACAATCTAAATGGAAGTCACTAATCCACAGAAGAGATTTCAGGGGGAAGGGGACAATGTGTAACACATATCTATACAAAAATATTTAGTACAGTGGTACCTCAGGTTACATACGCTTCAGGTTACAGATGTTTCAGGTTACAGACTCCGCTAACCCAGAAATAGTACCTCGGGTTAAGAACTTTGCTTCAGGATGAGAACAGAAATTGCACAGTGGCGCAGCGACAGCAGCAGGAGGCCCCATTAGCTAAAGTGGTACCTCAGGTTAAGAACAGTTTCAGGCTAAGAATGGACCTCCAGAACGAATTAAGTTCTTAACCCGAGGTATCACTGTATTGTGTACACATACAGAAGCAACAACAGACATCAGTATGTTGTCAGGGACAAGAGCAGAGATGTTAGGGTAGATGGTGGGTGCTCCTGGGTGGTGTTCTTCCGACCCACAATGCTAAGAAGAATGGAATTGCCTATATTTTGAGAACTGAAAGAGCACAGCCTTTATAATTTGGCATTTTGAGACCCTCAGCTTTTACTTTAGAAAAAAAAATGGCCCAAATCCAGGTAAAAGTTAGTCATATTTGTCTCAATATGACAAGTTAGCAGTGACTAATTGCAGTCTCATCATCAATGAAACTTCAGCATGACTTTTTTATTATTATTTAATGGATTTTGTCTACCTGGACATGGTGCCTCATCTTTTACTTTCCTCCATGCATACACACACTTCCCCCATTGTGTGTAAAGCGACACACAAGAGAGTATGAAGATGACAACCTGTATAATGCCCCTTGGCAGAAGACGTAGGAGGTGGTAATCTATTTAACATAAGTTTTGGTTTAAAGGAAACTTCAAAAGAATGCTTTAAAGAGTCATATATGCCACCCTGGACTCCTTTGGAAGGGCTGTATATAAATTTAATAAATAAATAAAATTACATATTGTTTATGGACTTAATTTTTTTTTTCTGAGAAAAGACAAACAAAACAAATGTGCTTCTACTTTCCAGAATGATAGAACAACACTTTTAATTTATTAGGCACCACCCGCGGATGTTCCTTGCTGATGTGCCCCTGGAGTTGCATAAATAACTGAAAATATAATAAAAACAATGCAACATCTATCCCCCAAGCCCCGCCCTCTCGTTTTTCACGGATAACAAAAATATTATTTAAAGGATGGGGGTGGAGGAGAAGACGTGGGAGAAAAACAAAACACACATTCAATTGTGGCCAGAAGTACAATTTAACAACAAAAGGAACACAGTTTGAGGTGGGGGGGGGGGTCCTCCTTAAAGAAAAAGCCAAAAAGCCATGGCCTATGGTTGTTACAATGATGAATGATGTGCTACACACACTCACACACACACACACAGAGAGAGAGAGAGAGAGTGTAACTAACTAGCACAGTCAGATGAAGTCAACCTGAGGTGAACAGTGGATTCTTGAGTAGATGGGTGGTGCTGAATCACAGATAGCCATCAGGACACAGCCCTGGCAGAGACCAGCTCGCAGCTGCCAAGATAACTACTGAAGCTCCTTTGATGGCGATAAAGAAAGCACATCAGTCTCCAACATTACAGAACATGGTGTGTGTTGGGGGCGGGGCGGGGTCCCTCCATCTTTCTTTCTTTTATGCCTGGATTCCATGCTCTTTAAAACAAAAACAAAAAAACCCCACCTTCTGTACAACAGTCAATATTCAAGAACTCTCTCTTCCCAAGCACCAAATGTCTATTTAATTACATTTAACTTTTAAGTCATTTCAGCTTTTAAAGCAAAGTTTCGTTCCACAAGTTGCCCTGTGTTCCCAGAGGACTTTAACCAGTGCTTTTTTCTGGGGAGATGCAGGGGGACACATACCCCTAAACATTTTGTGAATCTAAGTTTGGCCTCATTGAGGGGCAGTATTTCAATGAGAGTAGGAAAATGAGAGTACCCCTAGGCATTTTTTAAAGAAAAAAAAGCACTGCCTATAACCATGTGTTCTATGCATGTTGAATACTAAGTAAAACTATGCCAGGTTGATTCAAAAGTAGACTTTATTGTCTGTTCGGCTCTCTTGGACATGGGCTGTCAGTTTCTCCCTTAATGTTAATTCCCAGCATCTCAAATCTCAAACATTTCTCTCTGCATTTAGAGTCTTGCAATAGTAAGCCATGCAACAGTCAAGATCCATCAGGAAGAGAGAGGAAAAACCAAGGGCTTTATCATTGGTGTGATGTAGTGGTTAGAGAGTCAGAATAGGAGCTTGGAGACCAGGATTCAAATCTCCACTCAGCCACAGAGCTCACTGGATGACTTTGAGCAAGTCTCGGTCTCTCAACCCAAGCTACCTCACAGGGTTGTTGCGAGGGTGCAATGGAGGGGGAGAAGTATGGTTGCCACCTTGAGATCCTTGGAGAAAAGATAAAGAGGAGATTTTAAAAGAAATCAAGAGTTCCTGAACTCTTTTGGAAATCCTGCAGCAGTTCTACCCAACACTGTTACTCCTCCTCTCCTTGAAATATTTCAATTCCAGCTAGCCATTGCAAGAATTCAGTAACTAAGAAACATTGCTCATTTCCTCCTCCCTCCTGATCCCTTCTCCTCTTATGCCATGTATTTTATATTGTAAGCATGAGAACAGGACTGTCATATTATTCACATTTGTAAGCCAAGCATTCCAGACACTGCAGAGATGGCACAGTTCACACAAGGAAAGTAGCGCCAACTCTTTGGCTCTGCCTCCTTGCAAAGCTGGACCTTTTCCCAGTTGTTGCATATCCAGTTCAGACATTGGCTTTATTTCATTATCTTCATAATAATCCCTGCCTTGAGTAAATGCCTGTTAAGAAAAGTAAGGCTGGTGACAGGGTTGTGTACATGTGGGTTTTTAAGAGTTTCACAAGAGTGTTGTGAACTTCACAACAGAAAGATGAGGCTTGTGTGGTGTGAACACTCATTTTGTTTTTCCTGCTGGTAAAACAGGTTTTCAAATTGCTTTTAAAACCTGCAAAAAACAGTTTGGCCATTGCTCTGCCCATTTTGGTCTCTGACATTTAGACCCCACCTTTTCCCCCAAGGAGCTCAAGGTGGCATACAGGGTTCTCTCCCTCCACATTTAATCCCCACAACAGCCTGTAAAGTAGGCTGAGAGGCAGTGACTGGCCCAAGGTCACCCCAAGAGCTTCAGGGCCAAGTGGGGATTTGAACCCTGGTCTCCCAGCTCCTAGTCTGTCACTCTAACCACTGCACCACACTGCCTCCCACCAGAATTTGTTCTTGCACAACAGAATGATCTCCCCCTCTCTATCCCCTGTGCATCCCCCTAAATCACCTTTCCCTGCACCCCTGAGGCTCATCTTTCTCGACAGCCTTCTCCTTCCTTGCCCATCCCTCCATATCATCTCATGAATTTAACCTATCAAAGTACAGGGAATGGAGCTCTTTCCCCACTCGAAGAATCAACTCAGGAAAAAACTTCAGACAGAAACGTTTTATTTCTTCTGATCCACCTCTACCAGTTCTGAAAACAAAAGAACAACAGCATCAAAATAAATTCTGCTGGTTTTTAATGACACCTAGCAGTGGACAAAGTCCTCCAAAGGACTTTGTCAAGTTTGTTCTTGGTGGTGGGGGGGGGGAGGGAGAAAAAGAGCAGGGAGGCTTAAGCAGTGCTCACTGGCATTCCAGAGAGATGTCACAGCCTCCTTTAGTTATTTGACACGGCAGAGTGTACATTTCCTCCAGGCACAACTCTTATTTCGCAGTCTTCAATGAACACGTTTGAGGTGTATGTTGGTGTGGAAATATAGTGTCAATACCTCCCATCCACCCCAAGAAAATCCACTAATCCAAATAGGCTATTCTTTCATATTGATTACAGTTGCCACCTAACTTGTAAGATCTTGGGAATTACAAGGAAGACTATATCAAACCATCCCTCTCCCCCGCCCCCCAAAAATAATCCTTCGCATGAACTGCTACAAGGTCCTAATACCTGAATTGGTCACTGAGTGAGAAGAAACGTTTTAATGAAGAATCCATCAAGGTATGACAAGCAACACGGGTTATAAAGCTTGGGCTCCACGATTAAAAGGAACACACACATCTACAACGCAAAATAGTACATTCAGTGTGGGAGTTAAGTGGGAGGGCATAAGTGAAGACACCTCTCAAGCTGTTTTTGGACTACTACTCCCATCATCCCTAGCTAGCAAGATCAGTAGTCAGGGGTGATGGGAATTGTAGTCCAAAAACAGCTAGAGACCAAAGGTTGGGAAGCAATTGTTTTAAAGAGGTTTGTTGATTGGGATACAGACAGAGACTACCCATTGAGCCAAGAGATAAAGACCCAAATGCTCTGCCTGCTTCCTTGCCCTGTCTTCTGGGACAATTTACAAGATCTTTGGGATGGCTTGGGGGAATTTTTTGTCAAGATGACTGAAATTAATGCCACAAAGCTATTGAAATGAATTTGTTTGTGACACATTTGTATCAGCAACAGAAATGATCACAGGTTTATGGTTAGAAAGTTACCAAAATACTTACTTGATGTACAGTGGTACCTCAGTTTACAAACTTAACCCGTTCCGGAAGTCTGTTCTTAAACCGAGGCGCGCTTTCCCTAATGAGCCCTCCCGCCACCGGTGCCCTTCCACCGTTCGGATT
The DNA here is from genome assembly GCF_965153285.1 of Podarcis tiliguerta. NCBI lineage: Eukaryota > Metazoa > Chordata > Lepidosauria > Squamata > Lacertidae > Podarcis > Podarcis tiliguerta. The sequence goes on along the minus strand of NC_139545.1, from coordinate 40,468,192 downwards.
CTGTTCTTAAACCGAGGTAAAGTTCTCAAACCAAGACACTATTTCCGGTTTTGCAAAGTTTGTATACCAAATTGTTCTTAAACCGAGGTACCACTGTACTTATTTGGATGCTTACTTATGGCACACTTCAGAATGCCTTGACTAAATATACAAAACATCAACCTGGCTCTAGGCAAAGGTTGATGGACAATTTCACCATTCATTCGATTCCACCCCCCAAATGTTGGTTTCACGGCTGCCCAGCTGCTGTTGACCCATGAAAGGGCCTACTCGTTCTCGGTGGAAATGCCCTCATTAACAACATTCAGGAAGAATTTTAACAATTCTGCTCACTTGATGGCTTAAAGATAGACACTGTTCCCAGCAACCGTGAAATTATTAGCTATGAGGGTATATGACCTTTAAAAAAATATTAGATGCTCTTAATATTTTTAGATGTCCTAAATAAGTTTTCATTTTATTTTTAGCAGTATTGTTTTGCTACTTCGTTGTCTGCCGCCCTTTGGAGAGGAAGGGTGGGTCAGAAATTTAAGAAATAATAATGATGCAATATTCATCTTTTCACCTCTGTAGTGAATTCCACATGTCCCTCCAGCTGTTTATCTTGTTATTGCAGAGAGATAGCCCTGTTAAGTTGTATTTGAGGTGCGTGGATGGGGAACAGGACTGAACATGCTGACCCCCACTCCACTCCAAACCTTCATGCATTTTGCTTAACATCTGCATGTAACCTGTGTGCGTACACAACAAAAGCTGGAAAGAGCGATGTGCACACACAGATGCATGCAGATGAGCTCATTTTGCTCTGAAAGGCCGCCTATGAATATTTCAAATAAATAAAAATACATGGTCAGCTGAATGTGTGAATGTGGATAATCCTTCCACCCCAGTCACCTCTTTGTTCATCACAATGTGTGAATAGGACTATTGTTGTTTCAGGGTAACTCCATCATTCAGAGAAATTTCAGTTTACCCACAATGAAGGCCTGGCTATTTTCAGGGTCCTAGCCAAACTCTTCTCATGGGGCTCATGCCATGCCTCTATGACCAAGGGAGCAGGAACTTCAACTCATGAACTTTCAGATGTTGTTGAACCACAACTCCCATCATCCTTGTCCATTGGCTGTGCTGACTGGGGATGATGGGAATTGAAGTCAAGCAACACCTGAAGGGCCACCAGTTCCCCACCCTGATCAACTGAGAGGCGAGGCCAACTATCAGAAGCTAGGGATGATGGGAGCTGTAGTCCAACAACAGCTGGAGACTCAAGTTTGGGAAACCCTGCATTTGAATTTATACCTTGTTTTTCAGTGTAGTGAAAGGGCAGAGAATTGCTGGTTATTTAATTTGCTAGCACCAGATTTAGGACAGTGCAGGCGGTTCCTCTGCCCAGGGTACCAATGCAAGGGGGCACAAAATAATGGCATCATGTACTTGGGGGCATGCACAGAACAGAAAGTGAGAGAGGAAAGGGTGCCAAAGTTTGTCCTCGCTCAGGGCTCAGTATTACCCAAGCGCACCTCGATGTTACTTTTTGTAGCAGCTATAGTATTTTTCAGGTGTGGGAGAAGCACTTTGCCTTAGATGCTAGAATCACTTGGCTGGCCTTTGATACAAGGCAACTTGACTTAGACCAGCCCTACCATCATTGTGACAGGTGAAGAATGTGCAAGCTTGCCTTTTGAATCTTGGCTCATTCTGTACATAGAGACAAATTGCAGTAACCTATGGGATCCCCATCAGTAGGAATGAGCTGCCCCCCCCCTACACACCTTCCCAGTAACAAGAGTGGAGAGTGGTTTCTGCTCTGATCATCACAGTGCCCCAAAAGAGCAGTACCATAATGCCCCTTCCCAGCTGGAATGAAAACAAAACAAAGAGCTGCAACTACTGAAATTATGGTTGGAGTTAAACCTGATTCTCATCCCTGACAGTTCTGGTGGGAGGTGACCCCAACAAATCGCAGTCATCAAGAACAAACCCTGGATAGCGAAAACCTCAGAAAAGGGGTACAAGGTTTGCTCCATTATACAATCAAAGTGATCAACCTGTTCTGACAAGCTTCAAGCATTAACAGCTCTTTTCCGACAGCTCAAGTCACCTAGGATTTAGCTTTGTCTCCTTTCCTTTCTTTTTTATTTTTTTATTAAAAAAAAGAGCATTGGGAGAAAAAGAGGATGACCACAAGTAAAGAAAGATAAGGACTCCTGTACGAGGCTGGTCTAGTTGGGATAATTGAAATCCATGTTACTTTCCTTTCACCTGAATGGTTCAAGTTTGCATACCTTTAAGGCATGAATTTCAGGCCGTACTTTTTGCATTTCATTGTAAGCTAACGGGGCTGCATGCCATTTCTTTTCCTCTGCACCCATGAAGATATATGCTTGCCTACCGAGGACAGCACTCCATGCATCTAATAAAATGGAAACTATACCACATGCAAAAATTGTTAGGCTTGGATCAAGTTCAATTAAGCAAAGTATGCCACCCTAGTCCTCCTCCCTTCAGCTATCTGTGCTCCCTGAAAAGATCAGCCGCAACTTTTGGAAAGCCACTATGATAGAAATCAAGGTGCCAAGCCATTAGCGAGAGACTGACCTGTAAGTGTATGCTAGGCACGTGTGGATGCTGTGAACCACCAGTTGCTCCAGAAGTCAAAAACCTATGTACTTTATGCAGCCATCTTTCAGCATCTGTTATTATAATGATTACTGTTCCATTGAATTTTCTACGACGGTGCTCTCGAGACAAACTTGGCCAGGCCTCCCATGCATGTTAATAGATCCCATCAGCCTGCACAGTCATCTACAGTTAGATCCTACAGAGTTCACTGAGGCCGCTGAAGACTAGCACTTTCCTTTGTAGCTGGAAGCGAGCAAGCTTCCCCCAGCATTCCACTGCCAGGCCATGGGCCCTTGGAACAATGCACAATAGCCAGCAAGATAACCTTTTCCACGAAAGGAGTGGAAAACAACATCTGTTAAAACCCAAATACATGGCTTTGCTAAAAGGCCCAAAGGACTTTGGAGGTGCAGCTCTCGGTGAGTTGAGAGAGTTCAGAAAAGGAAAAGTTTAAACACAGCCATGATTGCATGCTGTGCTGTATTCTCCTCCATCAAACACACATGCACTCCAGCTCAAAGTTAATTAGGGTGGACTCCAGCCAAATCTGTTAACATGGAAGACTCAGGCCACATTTCACAATGAGCAGGTCACCTCTCCCAAGAACTTCAGAAACCATCACCCCGAAGATAAATATACTCTGGCCAAAATGAGGTTTGCATTTGTGCAGGTGGCTGCTTTGACACAGTCCAAAAAAAGTATTTGTTCAACGATCTCACCATAATTAAGCACAGTTTTGCAAAGATTATTTGCTTTCCTCTTCATAAAACAAGAAGTCCTTTGTTTACTCCCCCCATTGTGTTCCTTAGATCATGAGAGACAAGTCTAATTGTGTACAATACAATATACCACTGTAATCTGTCAAAAATGGAGAGAGGATAAAGTGGTGATCCTCAAATTGCTTTCGTCTCGTTGGCTACTCCGAAATAAGCAAGCAATTACGGAAGAGTGGTCTAAGGGATCAAGGCACTCTTTGCACAGTTATTTCTGGAATGTGGAGTTATTTCCTCCTCACCCACTACTGTCACTAGTAGCATGTCACATGGTATGCAAATCTAGGGGTTGATTGGCACATTGGGTGGCATGCAAATTGCATCCACTCTTGGATCAGTTTATCACAGACCACCTTGGGAGCAAATTAAGCACAGCACAACTTGTCAAAGACTAGAAGAGCTTCAGGTCCCAAGCAAGGGCCTGTGCCCTCCGGATACTGTTATATACAACTTCCACCAACCTTGACCATTGCCTTTTTTGCCTGGGTCTGATGTCCAGTTGGAGTCCAACAGCTGATGATGTGGTGTTGGGGCAGGGCTCACCTAACCGCCTGACAGCCAAGTCACTAGGGAAAAAAGGGGGCGGGTGGGCGGGCATGCTGCCCATCAGATGCTCTTACTCGTCTGTTTGCACTGCACTAACCTCCCCCTGCCCCACCACTCCATCCACTATCTGCAAATCTGCACAGTTAGCAACTGCAGGAACAGCTTTTAAGCAACAAACTAAAGGCACAGGGAGGCAAGCAAGATTGGGATCTATACCTGTGGGGCAGGGGGCTTGAACCCTTTTGCCCCCCACATTGTGGGCCTGCTCTGGATTAGTGCCCCATCTGCTTAGAATCTGCATCGTGAAGAACCTCCCACTCATTCCCATCACCAAGTCTTGGGGTGGAATGAGGTGTATCTTTCTGCACCAATTTGTCCAAGACTGACCCAGAAATGAACACAATCTTAAAAGGGGTTATTAAATGATGATGAAACAACACCCCCTACAGTCCACCCCAAACCAACTTACAGCATTTACCGAAGGAACCATACTTTTCATTAAACTCTTTCCGTAGGCTGTGAAGTTTTAAAACTCTACCTATACTTGTTCAAAGCTGCATTTTTTCCCCAGCTAAAGCTGACTGTGTCAACATTGCTGACTATTATAAACTAAATGCGCCTAAAATAGCAGACAAGTGTGTGGCATTTTATGGCTGAAATTGATTACATCTTGGAAGAGCGGTGCAGAGAATAGGAGACCTGGAGTTCACTGCAGTCTTCAACAAGCATTTAATTCAATATATTTATAGTGTATAGCTATGGACACAGCTTCAGCTGGGGAACAATAAACACCCCAGGGATGCAAAGGCAGCAGGATCCTGGCAGAGAATTTTGCATGCTTTAATTTAAGTGTTAGATCCCTAAGACTTAATGCCTATCACTCTGTGAGCACCAGAAGTATCACATGTCCCAGTTCAAGAGGATTTTAAGAGCACACGAACTAATCCAAAACTTTGAGAAAGGGGGCTGGGAATATTACATGGCGTCTATAAACTATATTAGTGATGGGAAAGAGGCTTAACTCAGCAGAAGGTCCCAGGTTCAATCCCTAGTTTCTCCAGGTAGGGCTGGGAATTTCCCCTCTCTGAAACCTGGGAGAGCTGCTGCCAGACAATACAGACAGCAAGATGGGCCAATGGTCTGAAGGCACATGCAGACCCCATGGCCAGGTGGATGGGGTACGTCATACGTTTATGTAATTTGCTAAAGGAAAGCAAACTGCATCTCACTTTTTTCTCCTTTTTCCTTTTATTTCTTTACACTTAAAACAGTGTACAGAAAATGGTGTCAGCATTCATCCAGATAAAAAGCTTTGCCCTCTTTTACCTGCTGCTTATGAGCTGGCTACACTCACTTGTAGATAAAAGTCCAGGAGAGGCCACTCTGCATATGGTCAGAGGCACTCTCCTTCATTCTGACTTTGCACTTTTCAACCTAAGCCCTTAATTAGGATCTAGAGGAGCCCTTGCAAATTCTGACTCAAGTCCTCAGTTGTTCAGTATAACAAATATCTTAACCATTCAGATACAAACATTGAGAAACAAAACATTTTCACTGATATAAAAGCTCCCCTTTTTGCCATAGGTGAAAACATTTTGTTTCTGAATTGTACCAAGAATGACATTTGCTAGGTACTTGTTATTTGGGAGAATGGACTGCATTCTTTCAGCACACCTGATCTCCATGGAAGATTCAACTTACACATAAAACAAACAGGAGCAGGGAATCTCAGAGTGGTGCTCAGAAACTGACATTTAATATGCGTTTAGAAAACAATCTTCAGAGTCCAACGATTCTCTATTTGCCCAATTTTTTGGACTACAACTGCAGCCTGCAGGCTGGAGGGCATCAAGTTCAAGCCTGGAATACCTTTTTACATTATTGCACCGATAGCCCATTTCATCACACAATTTGCAGGCATGATTTTCCTCTTGTCCTGTAAGACAAGGAATGTCCATGCTCAGATCTGCAAATCTGCATTTCTTCAGACCATATAGAAATGCTATTGTTTCTGTACTGAGTTACTACAGCCAAGCAGCTAGTCCATGGCACCCATTGCCTTCCAAGCAGGGCACCACAGGCGCCACTCAGTTAAGCTGTCTAACCCTAAATCCAGCGCTGTGTAAAACGGAAACTCACCCAAACTTCTCAGGGATTTCCTTTCATTCCACTGGTGTGGCTTAATGTTAAGTGTGGGGTGCGCAGTGGGGAACCACTGTTCAAATCTCCACTCAGGCAAGAAGCTCCCTGGGTGACACACATTGTCTACCTCACAGGGTTGTTGTGAGGATGAAATGGAGGGGGGGGGGAATGAAGGGCAGCCCTGATTCCTGGAAGGGTGTGGGAGGTAAACTTAAAATCATCTAAGATTTCTATGTGCTTCTCCCACAAACTGAAGGAGAGGGAGCAGGTAGATAAGATGCAGAAGTACATTTTGTGTCCCCCAGCCCCGAGAGAGAGAGAGAGAGAGAGAGAGAGAGGCAAAAGAACGGCACTTTGCACATGCTCAAACCAAGCCTCGTTACTTATCAGCTGGATAGTGGAAACCTGCTCCATGGCTAAGACCTTCTCAGGTGCAAAGCCACCGCTTTAATTCTACCCTCCTTCCCCCAAAAGTGGGGGGAGTGAAATGGGGCAACAATTAGATAATCGCCTTGCCCAAACACACACAAATAAAACTCAGAGTGAGACACTTTGCAGAGCGTGAGAAGAGAGTATCTGGCCTCCAGATTTGGAGCGGAGTTGTTATTCCTATCCCCCTACTCCGCACCCTTCCAGCCCAGCCCGGGCAGCGCCGCGCCGAGATCTGCCGGGCTACCACCGTCCTGGCTGCCAGCACGTGCAGTCGGCGACCGCACCCTCCGTCCATCTCCATAGAGGGAGGGGGCTGAGAGATGGCGAGAAGGGAAAGGCAGGCGGAAACGACACCCCCCCCCCACGCACAAACAACAAAAATCTGCTGGGGAACGACGGCCGAAACTTTTGAGGCGCCCCAGTCTAGAATCGCACGGCTACGTGACAGCCAGGCCGGCTTGGAAAAGGAGGGCGGAGGTGGGGGGGGGAGAGGTCTCTTCTCTTCCCCCGAGGCAGATTTCCAGCACAAGGCACCGCAATAGTCCAGAGGAGGTGATGGACGGGAGAGAGAGAGAGAAAAGCAGCCGCTCGGCCGGCCGGCGACTTACCCTGGGGCTCATCCGCCCCCATGGTGGCCTCGGTGCGCTCTGCGCTCGGGACGGAGCCCCGCAAGGAGGGAGCGGTGCGGAGGGAGCAGGCCGGGTGGAGAGAGAGAGAGATGCCTCGCCCCCCCTTTCCCTTCCCTTCCCTTCCTCTCCTCTCCAGCGCTCGGCTGGCTTTGAAGGGAGCGAGCAGCTCTCCCTGCAAGTTCTGCAAGCCGCCTCCGCCTCCGCCTCCTCCTTCCTGAACACCTTGTGGGCTTCCTTAAGTTCGCTTCGGCTTGAAAAAGGAAAGCAGCCTCTTTTGGCAAACCTACAGAGCCGGGCGGTAGCATTCTCTCAGCGCACTGTTTGTCAACACACACACAGAGAGCCACAAAGACATCACCGTGGCTTTTAAACAAAAAACAAAACACACCATGAAATCGTTGGAAAGTTGCATCCTTGTTGTTTTGCAGGGATAAGACACATAAACTTTCGGTGACAGCCTGGTCAGGTTTTTAGTGGTCCAGCTAGAGGTGAGGAACGGGTTTCAATTCGAGAGCAGCACTGTTTTCTTCTGGGTAACTTTCCTGCGGGCCACAAGCTGGCGGTGGGCGGGGCCAGAGGCACACTTGTACATTTACACGTGTAAATTTTACCTCTGTACAGCAGTCTAGTTTCTATACACGCTCACACACCCCTCTCAACCCTCCATACCCACGAGCATCCTCAGAAAGGAAACACAATATTCTTAGGACTACACTTAGAGCTCACCTTTCCTCCAAAGAGCTGCTCTAGGCGGCTTGCATAGTTCTCTTCCTCCCCATTTTATCCTCACAACAACCCTGTGGGGTAGGCTAGGCTGAAAGTCAGTGACTGCTCTCCAAGGTCCCCAACATGGCTGGGATGTGAACCCTGGTCTGCCAGGTCCTGATCTAGTCCAACACTCTAAGCTGTACACCACACTGGCTCTAAACGTAAAGCAAAATTAAGGCAAATTTGGAAGTACCTGTTGAGATGGAACAACTGTAATCCCAGGCCTATGCAGGTTAGCATTGCCAGTAGGAGGCAAGTTCTATAGAACACAGTGGGAATTACTTCTGAGCAAGAAGCCAAAGGGGGGGGGGCATGACTCTGTGGTGCAGGCTACAGTGCATTATGTTCAATCCCTTACATCTCTGGGGAGGACTGGGAGAGAGACCCCCAACTGAAACCCTGGAGAGCCACTGCTAGGGTACTAAACTGGAAGGACCAACAATCTCACTCAATCTCAGGCAGCTTCCAATGCCACCAAGCAAAGGAGTGTGCAGCAAAAGAACTTTTGATAATATCAGTAAACTTCCTCAGGGACTTCTCCCACTTCTCTAGAACAGAGATTCTCAGGCCATGTGCCGTAACAGCCTCCCTCCCACACCTCTTACGGGACACAGCTTGAGAATCCTTGTTCCAAAATGTATGCCATGAAAAATTAAGGTAACCCCCCGCCCCGGCCCACTTGAAATATTCACACTCTGCACAGCGCTGATGCTGCTTTTGCCACTATATGGGCAACAATATCATCCCAAAAGAGGCAGGACTCTGGATGATGAGTCACAAACAAACTTGAAGTCTCACTATCATCTACTTGTCACAGCAAGGGGAGCCTGTTGATTACCCAGGTACTTCAGTAGATGAAGTCGCTCTTGCTCAGGGAGGGAAATCCTGGGGCTGTTCCTCTCCCCCCCCCCCCCCGGTTTTAATGCTATATGAAGACACCATGACTATGTAACCATTGACATGGTAAACCTGTGCCCAGGTTGTACCACTTCAGACTAAGGGGGGGGGATGTTGCTTCAGACCATGATTCACAGCTCCCTTAAAGCATCTGCATGGCCACTGTTGGAAAGAGAAGTGCACCGCTCCATCCCTTCCTACTGTGGTCGCATGTTTCCCTTATCTTTTAATATCCTGCTTATTATGGATTCATTTCCAATGAATGGAGTCTCTACCTTCCACCTTGCGCTTGTCTTATCTATGCAGAGCAAGAACCATGTTCTTCGGGGTCCCTGTCAGCTCAGGCACACTGACTTTGCTTCATTCAAAATGCATAGAAGAGTTATTTGTTCAAGAAGAAAGCATAATACTTGTACCAGGAGAGGAATACAGGCACCCACAGGAATTATTGTCACTGTGGGGCAGGAGGCAAAGAAAAACACTGAAAGGAGGGAGCAAGCTTGCTTTTTTTTTTTTTGCAAAGAATAACACCTGTACATTTTGTTGCATATCTCAGGTTCTACAAATGCAATAAACTTACTCATTCTGAAAAATGAAAGCTGGGAATCTGGGGATTAGGGTTCATCTGGAAGGTCAAACATGTTCGGCGTTAATAGAAAGCATTACATTTTTTAGACTGATTCATTTTTTTGTCATTTAACAGGAGTGTGACACAGAAAATTATTAGGTGAAACTTTCCCCACCGTGCCAGGTGATGTTTGGGCCTCCTAACAACTCTCAGCACCCTTTAAAAGCAACAGTTTCCTGCATTCTTCGGGGGAAGTGATGACTGTTTCACTAGTATAAGAGGGTTTTAAATGTCATGTGTGAATGTGATAATAACAAAGAAGGGTAGCAAACCTTCCCGGCAAGCAGAAGAACGGGAGAAGGGGCAAAGCTGTCTGTGGAAAAATGGGATGGACGGCCATTATTTACTCTTACAAGGGGAGCTAAAATCTAAGATTATTCCCTAATAAAGGAATGCTCTGGAGAATGGCAGCAGTGGCCTATTGGGGAAAAAACACACCACTTTGCTTATGCATGGGAGCTTCAGTCTGTGCTTTTTATGGTGTGAGATGATGAGAGATTAAACTATATCTCCCCTTCACATTGTGTCCCCTTATCACATATTACTATTGATGAGTCATGTTATGGTAAGTGAAGTGGTGTGTCTGTTGAAAACCAAGATGGGTGATACTGTTGTCTTCAGTGGGATCAAGGCCTGGCTGCAAGTGATTATTCCCCAAAGCACAGGCACCTAGATTGGCAGATGTTGCCCCATCCTCAGCTTTGCTTGACCAGGGTCGGTGATTTTCCTCTGCCTTTAGAAGACAGAACCCACTCCCTATTTCTTCCCCTGTCCTTTACATCTCATGTGTGTTTTAGATTATGATACCGTAGGTCACATGCATCCCATACATTTGCAGCAACATTATACTGCTTTAACAGCCATGCTTTCCCCCAAAGAAATCTGGGTACCACAGTTTGCTGAGGGTGCAATCCTACACGTGTCTACTTGTAAGTAAGTCTCACTGAGCTCAATGAGGCTTACTCCCAAGGAAGTAGGTGTGGGATTGCAGCCTCAATGACACAAGCAGACTTTAGCAGCTGCCAGCTGGTTTCACTTTGCAGAAGTTAATATGTGTGTTAATTTTTCATTCAAAACTCTCTCTCTTTTTTACACAGTTTTCTCTAAAGCCCTTGAGGCCTGGTTTGCATTTCAGAGCATATCTCGAAACTGCCAAATACCTGAAGGCGACCATAACTAACTCATCACATATGCAGATTAAATGTGCAGCTCTATTTCTCCTCTTATCCTACACAGAAGATCTTAGAGCTGCAATATATTACATGTTCAACAGGCGCTATTCAAAAACAAAGTCACAGTTAGCCTTCCCAGGGAAAAATGCCCCAGGATGGCTAGCCACCTGTTTAGAAAAAATATGCACCCCTGTATTTTATCTAAAGCAGAGGAGCACCCAGTGCTTTACCACAACAATCTGGAAAGAGGGGGAGTTGCCTCTTCTTCTTTTTTTACTAGCTCTTTGCTTCCTTTTTCACAGCATTTTTGACCTTGGTCATGTGGTGATTAAATTTCTTAACAGTTTTAACAGCTTCCTAAACATTCTTTCACATGAAGAACTGGAGGGCTTGTGGGAGGCAAGGAAGGAAGCCAAGCAAGGAATCCTTTTTGCCAATGTGCTCCTTGACATATCCCACAGGCTTATTCACTGTACCTCACACATGATGCTAGCAGGTGAAGTCCTCAGGTCATCTACTCCAGAGCAGCCTATGAATCTCTTTCGTAATCCTAGAAGGAATACTGGTTTGGCCTAGGACAAAGGCTGTAATTCTATGCATAAAACAGTGAGATAAACATAGGAAGTGTTTGGATGCAGCACTAAACCACAATTGTGCAATGTGAACAAGTCTAGCCTTCTCCTGGTCACACATGACCAAGAAGAGGAGTTGGGAAGCTTTTGTTAAAACACACACACACACAATTTGTATTCTTTTTTAAACAAATGTAAGAGCCATGAAACACTTATCCAGCAGTACATCTAATGGTGTTTGTTCTATCCAAGGCCTTTAGACATAAACTCACACTTTCGCTTCAACTTTTAGCTAACAACATCCTTTCCTTCACCTCACGGCTCCCCACACCCGATCGAACATCGTATAGGAGGGTCTCCTGAGCTTCCAGATTTTTTGGGGGGAGGGGATATGCGGCTGTAGCATGGAAGACAGGGCAGGAAACTCCTTCTAAAACAGGCATCCTACTTTCCACGCAAATTAGAAGATAATCTGTAGCTATAGAAGGGCAGCAAACACATAGACAAACACATCCCTTAACTGATAGGGCATCAGACTTCAATTCAAATCCCATAGAGAGATAAAGCAGAACTGGTGCTGTTGTTACTTCTCTTCACCTCTCTGCTAATCCAAAGAAAGCATGACATCTGAGATAATACAGAGGCAAAGAGCATACTTATTTACTCTATACATTTGGCTGCCAGATAAATGGATGATCTATCTCTCTGCCCTTTATGAATCTTATCAAATGGTCATTAATTTGTTCTTGCTTCATCTCAGCTGCTCCCTAAGCTTCTTTGGGGAGTCTTTCTTGAGACTACCTAAACAAGGGGATGGGTAATTAAGATAAGCTTTGCAAATGCTGACCTGCTAGATCAAAGAGGGGTTCAGGGAAAGTACTCAGGCCCACCATACATCAGTAAAGATGGAACAGATAACTTTAAGAAGAGGTCAATTGCAAGTCAATTACATATGCTTAGGATTGTTTTCTGAATTAAACAAAATATATGAGTTGTCCTCTTTTTGCAGTCAGGAAGTAGAGAATTCCTAAGAAGGGATGAGCCAAAAAAGATCCTTGCTAATAAGTCAACAAAAGTTACAAGGCTACAAAATTGTTCCTGACCTGCCTGCCCATAATAAATTCGTACCTCTGTTAGGGAGCAATCCTAAATACAGGCAACTCCCCATTTACACGGGGGTTACATTTCGAGGTATCACACATTTAAGTGAAGTCATGTATATTGGGAGCACCATTGAAAAAGTCTGCAAGCACACAATCGCTCCCTCCAAACCTTGTTGCTCAAACTCGAACTCTCCACAGGCCTCAAAGGTCAGTGCAAGGGCTCCTGGGATTTCACTTGCAAAGGCCTGTGGAATTGCTAGATGCTGTTTGTGTGCAATTTTTCCAATTTTCACACACTTTTACAGGCATTTTTACCCCTTTTTGTTTGCGGTGATGCGCTGTCACCCATGTCTTGTATGTACATAAATGGGTAGTTGCCTGTATGGGAAGCCAGCATAAGTTATGCTTCCTTATGTTTAGCCAGCATAAAGTAACCCAGATACAAACCCCATTCAGGATTGAGGCTACTACCAGCTGAGCCAGCCTAAGCTTTGCAAAGGGGAAATAACCCTTTGAAATAGAGTTGAATTACACCACCTGCCAACCTAGCAGTTCGAAAGCATGTCAAAGTGCAAGTAGATAAATAGGTACCGCTCCGGCGGGAAGGTAAACGGCATTTCCGTGTGCTGCTCTGGTTTGCCAGAAGCAGCTTAGTCATGCTGGCCACATGACTCGGAAGCTGTACGCCAGGTCCCTCAGCCAATAAAGCGAGATGAGCGCTGCAACCCCAGAGTCATCCGTGACTGGACCTAACGGTCAGGGGTCCCTTTGCCTTTACCTTTTCACGGGCACAAGTTCTGCCAGGTTGCCAGGTCACATGAATAAGCTCAAGAAAGTTAAGATCCAGCATATGCCCGTCCCCACCTGTTCCCCCTTCAACCACCCATTTTCCAGGCTTATGCTAGGGTAAGGTCCAGCAGCTGGAAGGCCACAGGTTCCCCCACCCTGCCCTAGATCAATAAATTCTAGCATGGTTGAAGTACAGGCAAAGGACTGTGTATGATTACTATAGACAACTCAACTGCTTTTGCGCTTGATGCTCAGTTAGTAGTTTGAGCTTGGATAATGTTATGTGGCATTCAAGAGGGCTGCCAGTTTTACTGAACTCTGCCTAAGTCAGAGACTTTCTCAGTACATTGAATAGGGGAGAAACAAATAATTTCCCTTTATGTGAGCCTCACAAAGGAATGAATGGTTGAGAAATTCATGCAGGGAATTCGTTTGTTCTACTGGCCATGCCTCTCAGCTAGAACTTGACTATCTGTTTGGGTGATCTGACAGAAATCTTTCAAATGAGTTCATATGCTGCCATATGAGAACTGCCAGGTTTCTCCGACCATATGATAAAGCAGTTAGAGGTCCACAAAACAGTGACTCTTGCACTTTTCAAAGTTTTGCCTCTGGTGAGACCCTCTGTGAACAATGTGCTTTATTCATTAAGTCATGCAGTCTGGGGATCTTTCAGTGCAGCCTCCATAAATGCACTCCAGACTCGAGAAAAAGCCTGGGTCATTACGCAGCTCAGGGCTCATTCGCACATGCAGTTCTTTCATTAGATCTGCCATCACTAGATTACTCAACACTCAAGCCTGGGTCCTACGTGCAGATAGCACAAGTGAATTCTCTACATTTGTGGCGAATGTGTGAGCTGACTGTGAGAAGATGTGAGGAGATTAAAAAGCAACTAACAGAACCTTTGTTAGAACCTCAATACACATGGAAGGAAGAGCAAGATTGTTTTCTGCTACTCCAGAGTGTAGGACCCAAAGTGATGGATTCAAATTGCAAGAAAGTAGATTCTGACTAAACATCAGGAATAAGAGCAGGTTGACAGTGGAACAGTCTACCCCAGAAGGTGGTGGACTCTCCTTCATTGGAGAGACTGGATAGCCATTGGACAGGCATTCTTTAGTTGTGATTCTTGCATTGCCGGGGGGTTGGATTAGATGCCCCTTGGGGTCCCTTCAATGGTATGATTCTATGAAATGGTGGGTGGGCACAGTTCAGAAACCACATCATTTCCATTTATAATCAATCTGTTCTTAGGACAATGCAGTTGCAGCTTAATGAACAATGTGAGCATGAGCTTGGGAGGGAAGGAAATTCTCCCCTATCTCGTGTAGTCATGCTCAGACCCATCGCCTTCTTTTGCAGCCAGCATATAAATGTATGTCCTTGCTTTAAAATATGCACATGCATGCAAACAACAGGGAAACAGAATAATGAGTAGCATGACAAAGAGCAGTGTTGAAGATTAAAGAGCCTTGTGGTCCTCTGTACTTGTTATGCAGTTTATTTCCTGCAGCCGGCTGCTGTACTACTGTGGTATTACCATCCCTGTTTCTAAGGGACCATCATTCCTCCTAAAATTACCAGGAGCTGTGGAGCCAGCAGACTCGCTCTGGAGAGCAAATGCATCTTAGTGTCCAAGTGAACAAAGTCCAAGTAGCAATTTTCTTAGAGATCTAAGGACATAAATCTGGCACCAGTTGGAAGCAAGAAAGTGAGGCACATTGTAAAAAGAATAATAATTACAGTACATTTTTAAAATTCTGTTTTTTGTTTGCAATAATTACAGCAGTGATCTGCTACTTTCCCCTGTTTTGTTGAGTTCAAAGCCTTTGAGTTTGGAACAGTTGCCTGGGTAGATAAATAATACAGAGCCTGCGTTCAACAAGGAGGGGCACCCTAACCAGCAGCTGGCTGGCAATGGCCTACTTTTGCAAATCTAGAGGGAGATGTGGGAACAGTGCACCCCAGGATATGTCTGGTTAAAATGGCTCTGCAGAAACCCACGAGCAGCCAAACAGATGAAAGAAGCAACTGAGTAATAAGGCTGCAGTCCTAACTCTGCTTGCCTGGGAGTAAGACACGTTGAATTCAATAGGACTTACTTCTGAGTAGACATGGACAGGATTGCACTGTAAGCCAGTAGCACTGAAAATATTTACCTCAGTGGAGAGAAGACAGCTGTACATTTGGGCTAAACTGAAAGTTTTTAGCTGGGAATTTAAGTTGATTGCAAGCAGCATCTTTTTGCAGTGTATCTAGAACCAGGCACCATTGTTTTTGTTTTTATTATGCAGTATATCCTGCCTTTCATCTGTCACCATGAAACTCAAGGCAATGTCCATGTCTTCTCATTTCAAAGAGTATATTGCAAAGGATTATTATTTGTTCTGCAGGTCAAATGTTCATTGCAGCACACTGGTTGAGAGGCAGAGCAAGAAAGTGCCCAGTTAAAAATCTCACCTATGACTTATTTTCCATGCTCATTAGAAGGATTTGGCAAGCCTCAGTTGCCTATGGGGAGAATAGTGCTGACTTCTTTGGCACCTGAGCTGCCAACAAGGCCACTGGGAGTGGAGTCCCCACTTTGACTTGGGGCACCTTGTACAGATCCTGCTTCACCTCGGACAAGCCCAATATTCCTTCTGAGGCTCCCTACTTCAACTTGGCATTTGGGACCCTTCCAAAGCTGCTGCACACCCCTAGGATTTTGGCATGTGTATATGTCAAACGAGGATAACACTGTGCATCTGATGAAGTGGGGACTAGCCCACCAAAACTTATTACAGGGCTGTCCCTTACATAGATGATGCTGGACAGTGGTGGCAACATTCTCTCTCTCTCTCTCTCTCTCTCTCTCTCTCTCTCTCTCTCTCTCTCTCTTTCACACACACACACATACACACACACACACACACACACACACTATTCTTTGTCCCCTGCTGAACCCCTCAGCCATTTGCAGTGCTCTGATGGTACCTGTCCATCCAGCTTATGTAGGAATAGTGAGCTCACCCTTCATTTCAGGAATCAAAAGATTTTGGGACCAGCTCTAACAACTGTTTGTCGTTTTTTTTTTACACCTTTGAGCCACAGGGCTATCCCTCTGAAAGTTGTAACCAGGGCTTGTTTTTCAAGTTCAATTTTGTCTCTTTATTTCCAGGCATATACTTCAAGCAGCAGGTCATCCTAGCTAATGTTAACCAACACCTTGCTTATTGGAGATGCAGTAGACTTCTGACTTACAGGGTAAACTATTTTGCAGTTCACCAGTATTACGTAATGAGGCATTATTCTAGCAAAATATACTTTGGGGCCCCTATGGTAGGTACGCAGGGAGTGAAACTCATTTTCAATCTATATTCAAGAGGTGATTGCTGAAAAGCCTAGCAGCTTTTCTTCAACTTTCTCTTAGATCTTTCTCAGCAGGAAACAATTACATGTAATACCAATTTCCTGCAGAATCTCACAAATCCTTCCCTGCAGGGATTTCACCTTCCAGTGGTCTCTAGAACGCACTACACAGCATCTAATTGGAATAGTACTAAGTCAGAGCTGCTAGGTAAGAGGAGGTTTTTTTCCCCTATGTTATTACTATTACTCTGTTCCCTGGAGGCTGGATACTTTCAGATTATCTCAACTTTTCCAATAGGCTCATCTTTTTCAAGATCATCTCTGTAAATCAATGCAGCTTATGATGGAAGGTTTACTACAGCATGGTGAGAAGGATGAATATGATGCTGTGCTGCACAGATAGAGAATTTGGACACAGAATAGGACTTACTGCCTCCAACGGTTGGTTCACACAAGCCTGCACATCACTTAATGACTTGCATCTGAACATGTGAACTTAAAATGCATTTGTTTCCTTTGAAATGCATTTGTTTCATCCATCTCCATTACTGGAACCAAACTGCAGGCTTCCCTGCCAACGGAAAGAGCAGCTTCAGGGAGACTCCCCCCCCCCCCAGTATTAAGAGACCTGTTACAGGTCTGACTTGTTCAAGATCTGTATTCCAACTAATGTAACTCCAAAACAAAGCCTCCCCTTTCTGATGACATCATCTAGCTGGATATAACTCTTTTTACCACAGTTTACATCAGGGGTCGACAACCTAAGCCCATGGGCCACAAGCAGCCCACGGGGATCGTTTAACCAGCCCATGAGCTGCCCCCAAACTGAGCCACCTGCTCAGCAAGTCCCCGCGCGCTGCGCTA
Organism: Podarcis tiliguerta; assembly: GCF_965153285.1. Taxonomy (NCBI): domain Eukaryota; kingdom Metazoa; phylum Chordata; class Lepidosauria; order Squamata; family Lacertidae; genus Podarcis; species Podarcis tiliguerta. The sequence continues at coordinate 40,450,901 of NC_139545.1, read as the reverse complement.
AACCAGCACAGCATGGCGACTTGCTTCCGTGGCACCGGAAATCGCGCGTGTGCTCACACACACACACAATCCGGCCCACAGAGGGATCTCCGCTGGGGTGAACCGGCCCAGGCAAGGTAAACCTTGCTGACCCCTGGTTTACATCATGACCAAGGCAGAGGGGAAAAGAGGGGTAAACTTTCCCTATCAGCCCCCTGTGACCCCACAACTGCTATTCATGTTTTCTAAAACAAACTGCACATTAACTGCATCTACAGAACACCATACAGTATCTAGTTTAGGACACAATGGGATTCTGCTGAGTGAGTGGTAAGCTTGGAAAATTCTACCCATCAATGAGGTTTATTTTATTTTTTTCATTTATATCCCACTCTTTTTCCAAGCGGCTCAGGAAGGCTTACATGTCACACTTTCTAAGAAAGAAGGGCCAACGGGCCTCTTCTTGCTCAGTAATGATCTCCAGACATTCAGCTAGGTCTGCATTTTGTAAAACCCTATCCATCCTTTATACAGTTGCAACTGTTTATTAGCCAAGCTCACACTGAGGTGGCATTTACAAGCCATTTGAACCAGCTCCCAGTCTTTTAGCCAAAAGAGAACAGCATTTCCACATGGAAAGCACATAATCACCTACAGCTTAATCTTGAAGGTTAATAAGGAAAGGCACTAAGGAATGTGCTGCTGGCAAAATGAAAATAAAATAAGAAAAACGTAGCAATTAACCTTCTCTTGAAAATGGACTGTTGCATAATGAGAGACTAGAACAGCCCAATTGAAGGCATATCTTGAGGATAAAGGACATCTGTGAAACTCTGCATGAAGGAATAAGAATATATTTATTGTGGAATAAGTGCTTGTGGACCAGTGGTGTAGTAAAACAGGGATACAGAAGGGTGCTGCCTGTTATTTCACAGCTGGGATGATAATGTCACCTCCTGAGGTGCTATTTGCCAGACCCCTGTATGCCAAATAAAGAAACTGTTATCAGATACAAACTCACTCAAATAAGTTAACCAGAGGAAGAGGTAGGTTAACATGCATGATGAGGGTTAAACTGCCACTTTTAGTTTGCAAACTTTCCAAAATGGAACAACCAAAATATGACAAAAAAATAATGAGCAACCTTTTGAAGAATTAGGGTTTAGTAAATCAGATCACATAGGCAGGGTCGGATTAAGACCTTTAGAGGCCCCATGCACTTCAAAGATTTAGGTGCCCCCATATATAGATCTAATTCAAAATATAAACAATAACAAACTATCAAATAAAATTGTGTTTTTCGAAATGAAATGAAACCTACAAGAAGATGGAAAATAATGTTGTTCTTTTTTGTATACTTCCACTATTTTTTATTTGATTTCCCCCCCCTCCTCCTTTTACTTTTCCTAACCGCAAAGCCTTTGCAGTGGCCCTCCAGGGATTCAGCCCTACTTAGAGATGTTGAGGATTTAACCTGGGCTCCTTTGCATGTAGAGCATGGGCTCTACCATAGAGTCACAGTGCTTCCCCAAACACCCCCACACCAGTGCACTTCTTTGGCCTTTAAATCATCCTCCCTCCCCTGACTTAGACACAGAACGATTAGAGTTGCATTTCAGAGATGTCCATCTGCTCCAGGAGAGCCCAAGTCCTATGTAATGACAGCAGCCGGCTAGCAAAAGCCTCTAGAAAAGACTTCTGGAGGCCCAAGGAACTGGTGAGAGAAAGGGCGAGGAGATAACATGGCACTAAGTTGCAATCCCTTCTCTTGTCTCCTTCTAGTAAGCCTTCTCCGTGGTTATGCACTGGCTAGAGGGTTTGGTTGACTGTTGCTCACTTCCTTCCACCTCCAGCTGACCTTTTCAGATTATGCCAACATGGAAGAGGCAGGACTTCCCCACTTTATGTCAGCATGCAGGTGGAATGGAAGATTCACCAGTCCCTCCTGCCATATCCCTGACCAGGGTGGGCCGGCAGCTGACGAAGGGAGGAACACACAGTTACACCCCTTTGCAACGATAAAGCATATGATCCACATATCAGTAGGAATTTAAGCAGACTCAGAGGAGCTGGTGCATCTGCATGGGGATCCATTACATAAGTGGCATGCCAGATGAGTGGGCTCTAACTAGGTTTCTACCTGGAGCGTTTGTTCTTCTCATTCCCTCCCACAGCTTGATATGGGAGATGGTTGGGTAGGTTATTACTCATGTCAGCACAAACTGGTGGTACCAGTCATGCCTCTTCAGTTGAGAAGGAAGATTCTAGCTCAAACATCCCCCCCCCCCCTTTACAGCATATGTATGTGATGAGATAATACACATCTGGTGCTGAACAGTCACTGAACTCTGCAAATCTTCCTTACATAGTGTGTGGGCAGAGCAACTGTATATGGGAGATTTAGCAGCACCCAATCATTGATGTTCTGCTTTAAGCTCGGAGTAGAATAGCAGCCTTCAAGCACTCTGTAGACAAATGAGCAGTCCCGTTCCCCCAAGCCCTAACTATTGGAAGGGGACAATTTTCATTGTGGCCATTAAGTGTGGGTGAACTTCGTTTCATGCACTTCCAATCATGATTCCCCCTGCCCTCCACCACAGCTGAACTTTGGGAGTGGGGACGAGAGAACAGGCATAATGGCAGTTCATGTGGAAAAGGAAGTTTCCTAGAGAGAAGAGGCAGTCCACAGAGAAGCAAATGGCAAGAGCAATCTATCCTGGGTAGAAAAGCAGGGCAATAGGCCTGGGGAAATTGCACTACTATTCCACATCGTTAAAAAAGGAAAAAGTAAGCTTTTCTTAGCTCTAGAATGAAACAGCAGCTGAACAGAGAAAACATGTTCAGGATATTGTGCAGATGCCCCATAAAAATGGATGAATAAAGCATACCAATTTCACAGTAAATGCCCAGTGTGGACACAGCCAATACCACCTATACAAGTGAGATAATCCTAAATTATTCTAGACTTTGAAGAAAATGCTTAAGGCATTTGAAACCTATTGATAAGGACCACTTCACACTTTAAATGTAAAGTATATGCATAAGATGTACTGAGTACACACACAATGTGTGTACGTTGTATGTATAGATGTACACACCTAGTATGACCAAAATATATTGGGGATCTCCAGTTGGCTGCAGCTCCTTGTTAAGTGTACACTCAATGGCAACTCCAGGTTTGCTCTGCAGAATATGCCCAATGCTGTCAAAGGCTTTACAAATGTGTCCCCTTGACCCATTCAGTTCATACCTGTCAGAGTCACATTAGACAAGATGTTCAAAAGCTATGAACAGTCTTTCCCCCCAAGTCCTAACCTTCACCTGCTATTTGCCTCTTTAGGAAATTTCCTTTTTTTAAAAAAGAGAGAGGTTGGAGAACTGACCATGAATCTCCAACCTTTTACTTTGGCCCTCAGTCCAAAGGGTCATCACTGTCTTTGGTCTGACCTGCTTGCTTAAGCTTCAAATTTGGATCACACATTATCTCAAGTGCATTTTTTCATCCACAGGAGTTGCCAATGCATGAGCAAAGTAACATCCAATCCATCATGTGTTGGAAACTTGGGACTCATGGACAATTATGCACCCGACATCAGAGAGTCATTGGCCCAGTTTGCACACAATGCTAAGCCAAACCATGGCTGAGTGTGAACAAGCAAGCATGGGAGTGCATGGCGTGAAGACCATAGCCTCTGTTTCATTGGCCACATAATTTTTTGTACATTTGTTTTGCATTGTTACAAACATTGATTTGTTTTTGTTTCCTATTCGCTGCTTTGGATGATCAAAATACAGTGAAGAAGTCTATACAGAATACAAGAGTCTTGGTGGTCTTCCATTTATTTCGCCACTTCCAATTCAGTTTTAAAATGAGCAGCAGTTGGAAAAGCTCAGTTAAGTTTACTTTAGCTTTCCTTGCTGTAATGTGATTCCCTTCTTTCCAGGGAAGTGAACTTTGAAGGTGAACAAAACAAAATAATTGTTGGAGGTATCAAAGATTGTTCAACAGAAATAACACAGAAAGTGATACTACGGACTAAAATGTGCTGATATAAGAAGCCAGCTAAGGCGGGAATTCTTCCCCCGGGGAGTCCTTGCACAACACAAAAACACAGGCCTATCAAAGCAAGAAGGATAAGGAAGCTCCGTGTAGGGTTCCTTTTGCTCTTTGCAACCTTTGACTAATCTTCTTCCATGGACAAGTGATGCCAAGCAGTGACAGAACTAAGGTCCTGCTGTGCAGGCCAATCAACAGTTCATCCACAGTCCAGACCGCCTTGTTTTATCACTCTCTTAACTGCACTTCTAAATGAGCACAGGGGGCCCATTTCCTAAGAAAGGGTAGTGGGAACGAGAATCATTGTCTGCAACTAGAAAGAAGATTTGATTCCAAGCAAAAATACTGGATTGAGATGGATGGAATGTAGTTTCAATTGTGCTCATTTTAAATTTGCTTCATTTTTAATGCCACAGTCTGCTGAAGGCTGTAGGTTAAATATGATTCTCACATATGACTAATTCTTTCTATGCAATCTGTTTCTGTTTTGACTGCTTGTTGCTCTTATGAGTTTTTGACAGCTTAGTATGCATGTTTTTAGGATGTCAGTTATGGTGAGCTGAACGGAGCTTTTTTTGGGAGAGGTAGGGTAACAAATGGGTGGGGGGAAAATATAAATATTCATAATATGTGGGTGATCCTGCAGCAGCAGGTAAATTAATCTGCGAAGGGTCAATAGGTCCATCTGCTACACCCCTCTCCAGCCAACTTTCATATGGTGGAAATTAACCTCAGGGTTTTGTGGGGGTTTTTGCTTTGGTGCTGGTTAACTGATTGGGGTCATTTGGGTCTGAGAAAGGTCAGTTGACCCCAGATTATTTAAAGCCCAAACTGATAAATGTAAGCATAGCACATGACAGACTGCTCCTTGGAAAATAAGTTCTGGTGAAGTGGCTCAGTTGCAAAGTAGAGTGGAGATGAGAAGAGAAATTGCAGGGTTCAAGCTACTAAACAGTAGGTAGATTCAAAGGCATATGCGGACACAGGTGTTTCCATCTTTGTATAGGTGGGTACATATGTGAATTGGCAATTCCGTGTTGACCCACTAGGCAACTACTGAAATAGTGAACTCAGAAAGCTACGTGGAATAATCACACATCTCTGTTGGCTGGGGAGCAAACAATCTTGTTACCAGTTATCAGTACAGTCCATTGTCCAGGTATACAGATATGGGAGTATGTTTTATTTAATCTTAGTAAAAGTAATGCCTGTTAGCCCAAGGGTCGTCAACCTTTCTGGGCTGGTGAGCACTTTTGCAAACTGGAGAAATACTTCCTCAACATCTTCTGTTGGCTGCAACAGAGTGCTTCTCTAGAGCTTATTATCAGCAGCGGGAGGGCCCTTCCCTTTTACGCACTATGGAGGGCCTATGTAGGTGTATTTGCATCTGTGGGTGCTATTTTGGTAACACACACACACCAGATTAGCCCTTGTTTTGAAAGCATTTTTAACTATGAAAAAAACTTTGTCCCTCTAAGGAACTTTTAACAAATTGTGTCTTTGGCATCTGACCAAATAACTGGTGCACTTTCAAAAAGCCATTAAAAAAACCCCCACAATCCTCTTCAACTTGTTATCACTCTGCATAGCAACATGCTTTCTTTCCATGGGTTCCAAATATTCATTTAAGTAACTTTCCAAAGTTAGTTCTGTGTTAAGTTATGCAGCTAAAGTAACAGCAGTTTTGTGGGTAGATGTTATCCTGACTAATTCTTTGCTCCGTGTGGGGGAGGAGAATCCTCCCTCCCTCCCTCCCTCCCTCCCTCTCTCTCTCTCTCTCTCACACACACACTTATTAACCAAGTTTTCATTTTTGCAGGACTCAATCACTCTTTTAGTGACTAATTCATTATTACAAGCGTAAATTTCAAAGGATTCGAGAATATACAGCTTGACAATTTCAACAGCTTTTTTTAAAAAACGAAATGAAATGAAAAACAAGCCACCAAAGCACAGAATCTCATTTTGGTGGGACTTGCTCAGCATCATAATCTAGAGGCTTTGGCTTAAGAATTAGGCATCTCAAATCTCTGACAAAATATTCTCTGTCAGGAACTAAGGTCCAAGTACTGATAAAAAAACCTAGAGCAGGTGAGGAAGCAGGCAGGTAATGTGGAAACAAGGGTGCAAGGGTGGGGGACCTCTGGTCCTGGGAGAGTCCCTCTCAAGCACCACTTGATAGCCAGGAGGATTCTGATCCGTATTATTATTATTATTACTACTGGTGATTATGAAGATATTGCTTTCGATGCAAACATCTCAACTGTTGTCCTATCTCTAGCCAGCTGCAAGTTCCTTTCCCAGCCAGCAGCCTGGCAGTATAGAGAGTAGAAAACCAGTGCCGGGCATACTGGGGTCCCTGTTTAAGACTTCTGGTGCCTCGTCACGCCCTAGTATTGAATGATTCCTGAGTATAAGTGAATCACAAGTGCAAATGAATCCTGAGTATTCTCACCAGCTTCTTTTGCACATGTCCAGTGGAGAATGCACAGCCACAGCTGTATAAAGCCTGAAGCTCTTTGCGCAGGACATCCCCTTTGTTTAGCTAGATTATTCTGAGCTCACAGATCTTCCAGTAGACGCTGCAAGTGCAGAGACGAAAAGCTGGAATAATCGGCACTGACATAATCACAAGATGCTTGGCTGAACATGAGGGATGACTAGGCCAGTGGCTAGAAGCATCCCTATGAGGCTAATGTGCCTGTATTGTCGATTCCGGTGAAGAACCCTTTCTCCATCAGAAATTAAACGGAGGGAAAATGTGTCTAACTGCCCAGCCTGTAACTCCCTGACTGTCAAGGTATTTATATTGAACCTGATGGGTGTCCCACTGATTCCAGTTGGCTTGGATCTAACTGCCAATTTCAATTAACTCTTTCCTTTAGAGGAAAATACATTAAAAAGCTGCATCAGAAAATGGCATTTTAATGCTAGAATCATGGAATCATGGAATCGTAGACCCCAAGGTTCGCCCTCCCAGCATAAGCCTTTCTCTTCATCACCACTATTACCTGCTGTCCTGCTCCTTTTCCGCATCCTTGTAGCACCCATTTGCCTGCTACATAGGGAGCCAAAGAAGGAGCTGTCAGTGGCATCTCCTGGTCCTTTTTTGGCTAATACTCCATAGTTTGGGGCAGAGCAAGAGATGCGTGAACAAGGAGGTTGCAGTGGTGATGTGAAAGAGCAGGTGCAGGAGATTCATGTCAGTGGCTGCCTGGCTGGGGTAAAGGCACTTGGCAAATACCCAGCCATGCTGATTCTATTTCTGCATAGGACTCACTCTGGTTATCTGTGTGTATTCTGGACAAGAGACCTGACCTGCTTCTAGCCCTTTCATCATCATCTCAGAGGACCTGAGAGAGTTCTTTCAGTTTGTTTGCAACACACATCACCCCTGCAGAGCAGAAAACATTTTAATCCACCATGGGAGGCAGAAATGCTTCTACATACAGTGGTACCTCGGAATGTGAACGGGATCCATTCTGGAGCCCCGTTCGCATCCTGAACAGAACGTAAGATGCGACAGCGCGTCTGCGCGGGTTGCGTTTCGCTGTTTCTGTGCATGCGTGTGACGTCATTTTGACCACCTGTGAATGCGCGAACGGTGAAACCCGGAAGTAATGCGCTCCGTTACTTCTGGGTCGCCGCAGAGCACAACCCGAAGGCGCTCAACCTGAAGCGTATTTATCCCGAGGTAAGACTGTACCAGTTGCTGGAAGCTACAGGAAGGGAGAGTTCTCTTGTGCTCAAATTCTGCTTGCAGGTTACACACAGGTATCTGGTTTGCCCCTGTGAGAACAGGATGCTAAACTAGATGGGCCATTGGCCTGATCCAGCAGGCTGTTATGTTACAGAAATAAAATTTGCAAGGGCTAACAAATCTGCCACTTGCTTTTCCAGAGTGACCATGGTAAGCTGCTTCTTGGTGGTGGTGGTGGTTTTTTAAAAAAGAGCTATGGCTCTGTGAGTGGAGTGCTCCCATTCCCTGATACTCTCAGCTAACACTTTGAGCTAAGCCCAAAGCCACCCAAGCTCATCCCCATCCTATTCCAGTGGTGACACTATCCTTCCTTTGGTCTAAACCCAGGAAGCTCCATTTTCTAAAGGAGGACCCAGTTATGAAGAATGACCCCACAGTTCCAGAAGAATGAATGCACACAACATGTGCCACTTTCGTTTTTTTAAAAAAAGAAATGCAAATTAAGGCTGTAAGATACTTGAAAAACCAAGGTTTTGCAAACAATCTGGAAAGCAAGATCACATAAGTGCCTTGTTTTTCTATATATGTAATTCAAGTCCATTTTAAAAGGGCTAACATACTTCTCTGGCAGGTTCCCATAAATATTTTCCACAAAAGTTCATTTTTCCACATGAGCAAACGCTTTCAGTGTGTGTGTGTTTTAAACTAAGTCTTGATATGGAACTTAGAAAATTCTTGGCACTATTGTGTGGAGTTAAAATGACATCAGCTGGACTTTCTATATTGAAACGCAACCACATTTCTTTGTTCTGAACACATCAGCTTTGCATCTTTCATGCAGCTCTTACCAAAAATAGAGTGTGATTACAAAGTGGCCGTCTGTATTCAGAGCAACCCTGACTTACATGCCACAAAAGTGGGAAACCCTAGGGCAGCATCTCTCTCAATGCAACAAAAAGAAGTACCATCATCATGAAGCAGGGGGTGGCACGTCCCATTTTGCTACCTGGGGCAAAACGGAAGGTGCTGCCCTGCCACTTGGCCACTGCAGCCTCCTTTATATGGGTAGTGTGGCGGCACCTGTGAAACACTGCAATGATGGCAGCTTCCATCATTGTAAGGAAGGGTATACTCATTGATGGAAGTGTGTGCTCAATTCTGACCAAACTAAGCCTCCTATGCTCTACGATTGGTCAGAATCAAGTATACATTTTCCAGAGTTAATGCTAAATACATTACTTCTGCTACAGAGCCAACATAGCCAATTTTGTGTCCTGGGCTTTTTAGACCCATATACTATCTGAAACCATTGGTTGCCAGACGTTAAATATATTGGCATTATTTTCAGCTCTCCTAGCCCACTATAATGCTCTGCACTGAGTGTGATTGAACCAGTTGCACTCCCCTAAATCCATCTGTGGCTGTCAGCCAGCCCACACCTGCCTGCCGTCTCACTTAAATCTAGTCCAGGGGGTGGCCCTGGCTGTCAACTTCTTCCTCCTTTTTAGACTCTTTACGTGGGGACCAAGCTAGAATTAGTTGCCTCTGCCACTGGCTCTGGCTCCAGCTACTGCTGTTGGCTCTCTGCCTTCTGCCCCACTAGCCTCAATGAGCACCAACCACCACTGGGGATGTGCATACCTCTGCCAGAACTACTGGCTTGCTTCACAGCCATGCTACCCATTCTCAGGCAAACAGGAGCCTTGCATCCTTCATCAACCACAAGTCTCATAAAAACAGTGACATTGAAGACAGGCACCTAATATTTTTAAATACATTGTGTATTTTAAAGGGAGGGAGATATATGTTTGTACCACAGAGGTAGGGAACCTTTTTCAATCTGATGGGCCACATTACCTTGTGGTCAACCAGCCAGGAGCCACATGCCAATGGTGGGGAGGGGAAGAGGCAAAAGTGGGCAGAGCAATGAATGTGCATTGTACAGTAGGCTATATTCTAGCAGTGCAAGCTTTAGAGGTTTACACACACATATACACACAGGTATCTCCAAGCCAGAGGCATCACAGTTCAAGGACACATTCCAGCCAGGCAGAAGCACTCAATGAGTGTCTGCAGCAAGCCATGGAGGCGTTTGGCCCAGGAAGGGCCTGGCTATAATCCCGAGGGCCAACATGTGCAAACACATGATCTTTTTCAGCATGCAGGAAAATGATGTGCATCACATATGTGCATTGCCTGCATTGCATCTCCACACATATTAAGACTCAATGTGGTGTAGTGGTTAGAGTACTGGACCAGGACCGGGGAGACTAGGGTTTAAATCTCCAAACAGTCATGGCCTTGGGCCAGTCTCATTTGTATAAATGAGACAGTGCATTTGTATAAATGAGACTATTGTATTTTAATGTTCTGTTGGAAGCCGTCCAGAGTGGCTGGGGAAACCCAGCCAGATGGGTGGGGTATAAATAATAAATTATTATTATTATTATTATTATTATTATTATTATTATTAGCCCCCCATGCAGGTGTCTAAGCATATGGCACCTATGAGGGAGCCCACAAAGCAATTCCCTTTCTTTCAGTTTTGGTTGTTGTTGTTTTTAATGGTGATCACTGATTGCCAATCTTGAACCAGAATGTGGTTTCAGATTCCCCTCTGATTATCTTCACAGCACCGAGAGGAGGAAGGAGCAGGTACTGTTTGCATAACAGAGTACTATGTGGAGAGTTCTCTTAATCCAGCATTTTGCAGAGCTGCTTTGTTATTTGCATTTCGGCATAAAAGAGGTTTTCACCAGAAGCAAACCCTCACTGTGCCTTTGAAAGGAACCCAGCAGACAGAGAGGTGCTTAATTATCTGGCAAGGCTGCATTAAAGAAATACTCTGGAACACAGGGCAGTCTTGTGGTTACTATAACAGCATTAAGACATACACTGTAAACACAGCTAGTGTGATCCAAGTCAGGCACGGCTTTAGACTTTGGCATAGGGATTACACCGAGAGACCTGGAGAGAGGCTGTGCTGAATATTCAACCAAACAAAACCAGCCCAGGAGAGGAGCGTTACTACATCAGATCAACTCCACAGCAGCAACATCCAGTTATGTCATTGAGGTCCCAAGACCCACAAACAGTTTTCTAAACACATTGCCCTCTTATCCAAGTGACACAGGAGTGCTGGTTTGCTACTATCTGCTCAGGGCACTGGGATAATTTCACTCAGGTTGCATGTACAGAAATAGCCACAAGACCAGCTGTGAACAGTTCAAAGCCTTTGCCACTAAATGCTTCTCATAATAGCAACAGCAGTTTTGTGGCCATATTCACACACACATACACAGCAACACACTCTCTCTCACACACAGCCCAGAAAATCATTACCTTGAATGCAAAGAGGAGACACCTTGCTTTCCTCTCATGGATCGGAAGAAGCAGGATTTTTAAAAAGCCACCCTAACGCAGACCCGCCTGCTAAGAGTTCTTTCAATCCCACTTTGGCTAGCGACTCTAAGTTTGTGCTCTGAATAGAGGCTGTGTTATTTTAACCACAGGATTTCTAGTCATGGGGGAGGAGAGATGGATTAGGTACGTTTGCAATCTAATGCTCAGTATTCAATGCTGGAGAAATGAACCAGCCCTAAAGCTTGATGGAAAGGAGAACTTTGTGTCGAGAGATACATTTCAAGAGACCCTGCAAGCCAATTATGGCTAAACTAACATGCTAAGGAACTGTAAAATTCCAGAGGAGTAAGATAACATACGCTTGTGTTCTTTCCTAAATAAAAGGCATGTGTGGAATTTCATGCCAGAGACTGACATGAGGGAGGCTGAGCAGATGTGCTCAGTGCGGGTCAACCTCTGTCTCGATACCTGAGCATACCTGACCAAGAAGCATGCCCAACACCTGCTAAAGTGGGTTTCAGCAGCCAAATCATCCATTTGTGTGGGACTAGGGGAGAAATTTGATTCAGTCCACACTTAAATTCACACTTTCTGAAACAATATACTGACAGAAATGCAGCCACCTTGTGAAATTTACGCATCTCCGAAGTTTGCAATGCAGTTCTCTAGATAAATAATGCTTATAAAGGTGCGTATGCTACAGTTAAGTGTGTATAAAATGTACATGTTAGTGAAAAAGAACAACAGAAATGCATTATATTGGAGAAATGCTTTGCAAAATATGCACATTAAGCAAAATTCCACACAAAGATATATATTAGGAGAAATCTGCGCTAAAATGTTGGTGAAGTTTCTTAATGACTAATATATATATATATTTATGAATGGATACAGAAATATGGAGAACTGAGCTGAAGACTGGGAAAATGAGAAACAGAAAGAAACTAAAGTGGATTCACCTATCCTTACACTTGGGGCATGTCCACGTGTTCTTGCCCTCTCAACTCAGCGCATGTCAGGGACTGGCAGGATGCTGACGAGTGTGCACTGCGGAAAGAGGGGCAGAGTCTGACTTGGGAGAGGGGGGCAGTGATGGGGGGGGATTGTACCGGCCAGAAGAGAAGAGTTGGAGGCTGGGGAAGCTTCAGAGCTAGAGGCTGGAGCACAGGGTGGGTCAGAAGAAGAGGTGGAAAAGGCAGGTCAGGCAAGTGAAGCGGCTGGTGCTTCCCCACCCTCTCCTGCACTGCTGTCTCCCTGAACCAGGAGGGGATTGAAAAGGAATGAGCGGGGGAAGCTTCCATGCAGGCACAGCCTCTGGCTGCGTGCGTACAACCTGCCAGGGGAAAATACATAAACGGGTGGAGGGGGGGATGGTCCTCTGTTGCTGCAACTGCTCCATAGAGCACAGACCTGGAAATAGCTGATAGATGTGCATAGGAACCCAGAGCTGCAGAAATGGCTGCAAATATTTTCTTTGATGTGCCATGTGCATTCCTTTGGCTGGGGAGATCCCTTGACCGTGCAGAAATGCACAACAGGGTGTTTTGTATGTCACCAATTGAATATTTCCTTCGTGGCTTGCTCATAATTTGGGAGATTTGTCCATAATTGTAAAGGCTGAGTTGCAGGCAGGTGGGTGATGGGGGGGGGGGACTCAAGAGTGTCATTGCTCCCATAGGCACAATGTGACTAGGGCAAAGGGCTTTGGGCCAAGCGGTTGTGTGGACAGGCCCTAAAAGGGCACATTGCTACAAATGCACCTATTAGGCTTCTGCATTTGAATGCTAGAATGTAGGCAAGATCTCTGACTTGCAAGAGGAAGGAAGCAGCTAACATGTCTTAACACAGACATGTGTACCAGAAATAATTACAGACCTAATTAAATGCAAGGATGAAATTGTTCCTGCAAAACTAGTTTGGAACATCTGGATTAGATCCCAGGCTTAAGATAATACATGCCTGATGTCACGCTATTTCATGGCAATACAGCTTTGGGCTTCTGTACACACCTCAGAAGCAATTGTTAAAAATCATGGCCATTAATAGCACCCTGTCTTCCTAAGATGAATGCTTTAAAAAAATAAACAAATAAAAAAACACACACACATACATGAATTTGAGGGAGCAGTGTGAGGAACACACACAACGAAAGCGAGGATCAACTTTAATCCGTCCTTTGAAACAAAAACAGTCGGGTTTAGTTCCATTGAGAGCAAAATCCAGATCTATAAATAAATAAGCAAGTCCTATGAAAAACCGCTCATGGTGGGGCATTGTTTTGCCCGCCCCTAAAATGCAAGCATCTCTTTAGTCACAGGCAGAGCACAGATGCCAGAATGCTCTGCTACCAGTGTAAGAAGGAAAGGACAGCAAATCCCATTGAAACCACAAGGGGGATTTAAAAAGGCTGAATAGGCTGCAATTACCTACCCTGGAATCAGGCCAGCATGTCAAGACTAATACCCTTTACTCTTGTGAAAACGACATGGTGGAGAAGAGCCAGTCCTTTGCTAGTATTTAAGCCTAACACACATAGAGCTCCTTTGAGATTTCAAAGAGCGTGCTCCAATTAAGTGAAGGGCTCAAATCTATTTAATTATCATCGCAAAACTGTTAAAGAAATTTCAGCGCAAAGCCTCAGCTGCCCTTTTACTCCACCTAGTGGCCAGAGGAATTTGTTGCTCAGTTTCTTAGAGGGCAAAGGGGAAACTCCAGCAGGGAGCTGTTTAACGGGGTCCCCTGCCTTTCCCTTTCTCATTTGAAAGCAGCATCTTAGTTGGAACAGTGTCACAGTGCAAGGGAACAGGGAGTTAGCCCTTAACCCCTATATTGCTTTCCAATACTAAACAGCCCTCTGAAGCTGTTTTATTCCATTAAGTATAATGATACTTGTCTGTTGTCCAAGTCAAGGCAAGTAGCAGCGGGGAGCAAGGGTGTGTAGACTGAGGAAATGGCTAAAGGAGGAAAGCATTACAGAAACAGACACACGTCCCTGGCTCCTGCAGGATTAGGCTATCTATGAATACTAGCCAGGATGGCTATGCTCTATTTTCACCATTGGATGCTGTATGCTCCTGAATGCCATTACAGTGGTACCTCAGGTTACAGATGCTTCAGGTTACAGACTATGCTAACCCAGAAATAGTACCTCAGGTTTAGAACTTTGCTTCAGGATGAGAACAGAAATCGCGCGGCGGCAGCGGGAGGCCCCATTAGCTAAAGTGGTACCTCAGGTTAAAAACAGTTTCAGGTTAAGAACGGACCTCCAGAATGAATTAAGTTCTTAACCCGAGGTACCACTGTATTATTATTATTATTATTATTATTATTATTATTATTTGCTGGGAATCCCAGGAAGGCATAGTGCTATTGTGCTCCTATCCTGTTTTGGGACTTACTTGAGGAAACAGGAATTCTACCCCAACACGCAAGGTAATTATGAAACAAGTTGGGATAAAACCTGAAATCCTATGCATGTTAACAAGTATCTGCTAAGAAGAATTTAGTATAACAAATTAGGTAGTCATAAATAATAAGGATGTGATTAGTAAACTTGATAAAATAAACCCAACATATGGAACATATAAAAACTGTACTGAACATATACAATACTATATATACTATAACTAATACTGTTATATACTATAACAAAATGCTTTCTCACCAGATGGGCTTTTGGATGGATCTAGCAGGCTCTTCTAATGTTCTTAAATAAAAGGTCAGAAGGTCCAATCGTGGATCTCTAGTGCCTCTTCTGGCTTGGCCCTCACTCAGATAAATTTGAACGCTTTTCCAACCAGAGTAGACCCATAGAGGCACCTGCGCAAAAAGAAGCTTGGACATATTAATCTTTATATTTGTGTTTCAGCTTTTCACAATGATTTCTTTACAGCGTGGAATTATTAGACATGTTTTCAAAATGGGTCGGTGAAAACTCAGGTGTCAGGTAGGAAATACCAGCTAAGGTGGAGAGAAAGTGGCATAGAGTTTTTCTAGACATGCCTTCCATTGACTTTAGTTCCCTCGCCTGGAATGAGGAACAGAATGGAACTTGAAACCAAATATAGAATTTCTCTAGTTTATGGGCTAGCAAGATTAATCACCAGAACAAGATGATAGGTGCCTCACACCCACATTCTGACATATTGTTTCACAGCTATGTGGGATGCTAGCAGAGATGGGATAAGTCTTGTTTTCCAAGCAATCAAAGACCAGGCACACCCACTGATTTGCAGCACAACGTCAGTTTTAATTAAGAATAGGAATATTATATTTGGCAGGCATAGATAGATAAAGGCCTCAATTGGACACCATGGTAAACCAGAGGTGAGGAACCTTCCAGAGACCACAGAACAGTAGTGTGGAGTTGGGGACAAAAGTAAGCAGAGCAACTAATGTAAATTTTACCCTTGCGCTATAGGCTATTTTCTACACACAAGCATCTCTCTAACCTCCACCTAGGCAAGTGAGAGGCATTATCAGAGTTCAAGGATGAATTCCAGCCAGGCAGGATGTAAAGCAGGGCCAGTGAGGGGTGTGGCCTGAGAATAGGGGGTGTGGCCTTTGGAGAGCTCCAAGGATCAGATGGAGAGACCTGGAGGGCCACAGTGGGTTCCTGGGCCTGAGATACCCCATCCCTGTGATAAACGAGAGATAACATTCTACCACGATCATATTTGCACTGGAAGGAAAAGAACTGATATCAGGCTGAGTGTTACATCTGAACCCGGGATCCTGGTTCCTTTTGCTACAACAAACCCTGATCAGCAAACCTTGGCTACAGATCATGGCATATTGAAAGCATTATCTAGCACTCTTCAAAGGAGGAGGCTGACCAGGAGCAGGGGAGGCAGTTAAACAGATTGAAGGATGAAGAGAATGGGAGGAAAGTCACACTGGGTGGGGAGCATTTCCTTGTCACAGAAAGCCCTGCTTCCAAATATTTAACGGGGAAACCACCCACACTTTTTACATTTTCCTCCAAAGTCATGTTAAACTGGAAGTTCTGACTCTTCAAATTCCACAGCAGGTATCATTTGGCACCAGAGTTATGTGTTCATTAGCACAATTCCAGCCATGTTATTTTCCAGAGCCCTCTGCTCAAATGGTTTGAAGTTTCACGAGCACCAATGAATTTGTCAACATCATATCCATGTCAATATCTCAGTTTTGTAGGATAATGTATTAAGCCACTGAATAATTTGCTTAGGGGTAGTCATTATCTCAAAGAGTTTCATTCTCCTCCATCAGTGGCAGCTTATTTTTATGCTTGCTTCCTTCCTTCCTGCTTTTGTCCCAGTAGATTATTTGATACATCGGCATTTTAAATAAGCCAAAAAACTGGGGTAACCCAGACACTATCATCTAGCCACCATTTGCCTCTTTAAATAGCACTAATGACATCAGAACTTTCCAAAATAAAGTTCTTTCTTTGCTGAACTAGCAGACACTGCCTTCATGGATAATGAACTGGAGGTAAAATACAACCTGGCTGGTTGCTATAACTCTTGAAGACTTAGGACCTGCATAGAAGTTATTATCATTATTTATTTATAAAAATATTTCTAGACCACTAAATGATTAAAAATATATCAAAGTGGTTTACAACATTAAATGATTTTTTTTTTCAAAAACAAAAACCATGCAATAAAAGCATAAAAGGCTAAAATAATTTTAATGCAAAAAGGTTTAAAATGTGCATCAATAAAATTAAGAGGGTAAACTCTTAATCCCTGCATAGGCCTAGTGAAATAGAAAAGAGGCACATGAGGAGGTGACCAGCCTGCACCTCCATGTTATCTCCCCAGCATGTCGTGTAAAATATGTGATGTTGTGTTGCCTTATATTAAGAATTTCCTGGCCACCAGCAAATTGGATTGGATGTCATGGCATGTGTCTGTTTCATTGAGCTTAGTGGAAACAGATATGGGGAGGGATGCAAGGCAATGTCAGCCACACATATCCCCATATTACCATGTGAGGCCCTGAAAGCCTGTGTGTGTGTGTATGTGAGTGTGTGTGTGTGCGCGTGTGGCTGGCTCCTACAGGCCAAGTAGAGAGGCCTGGAAGGCTGCATTTGACCCTGCACCTGAAGTTCACCATTCGTGCTTTCCACAATCCCCATGCTGATTTGTTACCTGGTTCAGCATAAAAGGTAAGGTTCCTCAAATTATTTATATTCATTTATTTAGGGGGGGGGGATTATACACCGCTGTATCAGAAACATGTTTCACAGCAGTTTGCAACAATAGGAAAACATAAAACCAGACAGTGAAACCACAAAAAGTTAAAAACAAGTTTAAAGCATAAGAAACAAACAAATAAATTCTATTATGCCTCCTTCTTTCACACATGCACACAGCCCCTGGACAATGGCTTCCCGTTTATGTCTCGGCAGTGGTTGCAGTTGGTGCATGTGGATTTATTAGAGGAACGGAAAGTCATTGGTTTGTGGTCTTGTAATTCCCCTGACCAGTTAGGCAGCCTTAGGGGTGACATTGTGGGTCTCTGTGTGTTTGGCATTTGACAGGATGAAGCTGCCTGAGTGTTAGTACTGTGTGGCTGTGGTACATTCCTGGGGGTTCTGGTGCCAGGGGACTGGGGAAGTTGCATGAGCAGACTGGTATCTGTGGATCGTGGCCCACTCTTCTAAACTTGTAATGTAAGCTTCTCCCCCTTTTCAGAAATTGATTCATCCTGCTTCTCTAAGGCAAAACGCTGGCACTGCAATACTGTAGTCCCTTCCCATGAGATATAATATAGCTTCCAATATTTAACTAGGAACTGAAAAAAGCGTGGTGAGAAATGAATACCAAACAAAAACAGTCTTCCTTCTGTTCTTCTCAACGCAGAATTTCAGAAAAAGAAACCACCCAGTGTGTTTTGCTTAATTAAGAGCTGAAGGCTCAGGTATCAATCTATTTTGATAAGTACACTATTAAGTATCTACTTTCTGCCGAAGGAAAATATTTTTGTTTTAAGTGAGACTTTTAGAAAAGAATGTTGGTCCTAACCATATGGTGTTTAAAATTCATCACAAGGAAATTGTGGGGGATATCACAAAACTGCTCTGAAGTAGGTTGCAGTTTTCTATGTAAGCAGGCGAATTTGCTTTAAATATGTATTTGACTCAGAAATACAAAACTAACCAACCAACCAACTAACCAACAAACCAAAACACTCCTTTCAAAGCTGATGTTTCAAAGCTGATGTTTTGCTCATTAAAAAGTACAGACACTTTTTAATAAATGAAATCAGTAAATAAACTGCTTTTATTTTGATGTACTGTAGAAATGGTTTGTGTTTTCGTGCACTCTAGAATTCTTGATTCTGGGATACCTATGCAGAATATCTGTCAGGAATGAACACTGGAATTATGTAATGAAAGCGGAGTGATAAGGGAGTGGAGTGATAAGGATCAAACATCTTCTCAGAGAAATGAGCATCAAAAGGGATTGCTTATTTAGCAATATAAAAAAGAGGAGAGCAAAAACATCCCATCACCACAAAATATTTCCACATTTAGAAACATGGCAAGAAATTATTGAATTACCGTAATTGACTTCTGCTATACTCCTATAAGGGACACAGGTGGCGCTGTGGTCTAAACCACAGAGCCTAGGGCTTGCTGATCAGAAGGTCGGCGGTTCAAATCCCACAATGGGGTAAACTCCCGTTGTTCGGTCCCAGCTCCTGCCTATCTAGCAGTTCAAAAGCACGTCAAAGTGCAAGTAGATAAATAGGTTCCGCTCTGGCGGGAAGGTAAACGGATTTCCATGCGCTGCTCTGGTTCGCCAGAAGCGGCTTAGTCATGCTGGCCACATGACCCAGAAACTGTCTGCGGACAAATGCCGGCTCCCTCGGCCTATAGAGTGATATGAGCGCCGCACCCCAGAGTCGTCCGTGACTGGACCTAATAGTCAGGGGTACCTTTACCTATGTACCTATACAAAAATATACATTAAGAAATGAAATAAATGAATCTTCTCTCCAAAGGAGAGAGACAGTGGGATTTGTTTCTTTCTCGCAGGTCTCATTTCACCAGGTGATACTAGCTAGGCTTATTTCTGGGGACGCTTTTGTACTACATGCAACAAAACAGATCATAAGACGCACTCTTGCAGTGCTTCCAAACTGTCACTATTGGGGGGGGGGGGCGGTGATTCAATCACATACTGGCAAAATTTGCGCAATTTTGTCCTCTTGCACAACAAACCCACTTACTCCAAAATAGAACTGTTTGCAATGAGAAATGTGACAGGAAAGTGTGGGATGTATGATCGTCAGAATAAATGTTCATCAAAAAGCCAGTGTCATCTGGTCTCCCTGCAAACAAATCAGGATGAATTCTCAATAAACAGGTTATCTAGAAGTGTCATGCTTCTTCTTTTTTGTGCTTCCTGTGTGGGAGATACACAAGTTTCCACTTCACACATTGCAACAAAAGCACAAAAGTCAATTGTGCTTCCACTGAGGGGGCAGGCACTTCCCTCAATATGTGGAAGAGACCTCTGTTTCATTTCTGTTAGTCAGAGACTAGTGACAACTTGCCATTTTCATATAGTTGTAGAGCAACACTTCAAACACTGCCCCAGGAGAACTCTCTTCCTTAGAAGACTCTGGGCTGTTTCAAATGCTCCGCATTTCCAGACCTGAAAGCACTTCCCCGTATGAAATGGGGGAAACCAGATAGGAAAGGTCACCATTCACATATATTTCATCTACTTTACTACATATAAAAGCTGCTTTGTAGGAAATGCATAACATTTGGAGGAGTACCCAGCCAAAGGTAAACCTCAACCTTTTTTCAGAAGCAACGTAAACCTTTTCTATTGGCTTTTGGTGAGCAGGATTAAGCTGTTAGCAAAAAATTTGTTTGGTGTTTCGGAAGGGGGTCTGATTTTTATCTGGTGCTGTTATTTTAAAACTATGACCCACTCGAAGTCCTAGGGATGGGGCAGGCTAGAAATGGAACTACATGAAATATATAAATTATTCCATGCATAACTAAATGAGAATATTTATGGAACTCTGTGAACCATAACCTAATTCCACCAAAGACACAAAGTGAAAACATACCGTACTTTGCAAGCCAGCGTACTTTGTTATTCTCCATGGGAAAGCCGCCACATTTTTAGTCACTGCAGAACTAACAAGTTTATTAGTATAGAAGAGCTTGCTAGAGTTCATGCCTTGTCCATCCCAGGATTAATTCAGGAAAAGACTATTTCTTTGCTCAGAATATTTATACCTGCCACTGATAAAGGAGCTTCCAAACATGAGTGTATTTTGGAATTGATGTTGCTCAGGTCCATAACTTCCTTTTGTAGCATCCACGTGATGCCACTGTCATCAAAACACCAGATTTTACTTTTTTATATATATTTAATTTAGATACAGTGGAACCTCAGTTTTCGAACGTAATCCGTTCTGGAAGTCTGTTTGAATCCCGAAACATTTGAAAAGCAAGGATCAAAGGGCTGCCAGCAAGTTCAATGGGGAAATTTAAGAAACACACCTCAGAAGCCGTTCAACTTCTGAGGCGCATTTGAAAATGGAAGCATTCACTTCTGGGTTTTCGGCATTCGGAAACGTTTGGCAGCCGAGGCATTCGAAAACCGAGGTTTGACTGTAATTACTTACCATGGAAAATCCAGTAAGTAAAGATAAGATATTAAACATCCACAGTCATTGTTGGTTTGGAAGTTCATTAGCACATTTGTAAGCGGGCGTTTTGTCATGTGCATTTCGTAGGTGGTCTCTTTCAACACTTCCCTACTTCCGTTTCCTTTGATTATCACTGAAACACAACTTACCCATTTCGTTTCCAGCAGCCCCCGATACCAAACATAATGCCAGTTGTTGTATGCCAAAGTAATACCCAGAACACAGTAGATATTGTCCATATGAAAAACGTGGGGTTTACCTGGAATACATTAACTGCAGCACACATACATTGGACTGATAAAAATAATAATACAGGGGTCTTGTTCAAGATTTCTTTATCACCTTTGCACGAGACCTCACTGTTAAAAAGCCAAATGGAAATAGATATTATCCCTCTCCCAGAAAGCACAAGCCTTCATTTTGCCCACTATGATAACTGCCCACTATGTATTTTCACATTGCCAGGTTACAGATAAGGAAACAAATCGCAAGGCGTACACACAGGTTGTACAGTATAGCACACAATTCAGAACAGTAAAGAAGCAAAGCAGAGTGAAACCAGGACTCTTCTCATCAAGGGTAAAATGAGCTACAGCTATTTAACAGCAAAGAATTAAATAGCACAAAACTCACATAGACCTCAGTGTCAGTTCAGCATTAAAAGCTCTGGGTGAATTCATAACAAGAGAAAGAGACTAAACTACAAGAAGTACTAAACTACTTGACTTGCACCGATTGACTAACAGAAATCCTAACAATCCTACTGGGAAGTAAACCCTATTGAATTCAGTGGGGCTTACCCCCAAGCAAGTGGGGTTAGGATCGCAGCCTATGTTTTTGCATGGCATTTCAACCTAAGTGGGGAACATGCTGAATTTCAAGGAGAACTCTGTAAAATGCTGCATAGTTGGCAAGAATGGTAACTACATAGAAATGCAGAGCATGTTTGAGTCCATCAAAGTTACCACAGGCCCCAAAGAAATATAGTTGTGGTACTATAAAACAACACTGCCCTGTTTCCACCCTCCAAAAATCTTGTGGAATGTTAGAAGAAATAATATACATCTCTAATATCCTCAACATTATGATACAGTGGTCTATTTAACTGCACCAAGAGAAGGCCCACAGCTGTAATTTCAGCCATCAAATTTCCTGGGTTTGCAAGCTTAAGCCAGATGCTCAGGTTTGTTTTTGTGAGGGAGTAATATATAACATCACTGATGCATGCATGATTTTATAAGGGAAAGGTATGTTCGTTGTATATGAAATGGTGCCTCATTATGATGTTGCCATTTGAGAGCATAAGGTACCGAGCAGAAAAGATTCTTCAAAGTACAGTGGTACCCCGGGTTACATACGCTTCAGGTTACAGACTCCGCTAACCCAGAAATAGTACCTCGAGTTAATAACTTTGCTTCAGGATGAGAACAGAAATCGGGCTCCAGTGGCGCAGCAGCAGCGGGAGGCCCCATTAGCTAAAGTGGTGCTTCAGGTTAAGAACAGTTTCAGGTTAAGTACGGACCTCCGGAACGAATTAAGTACTTAACCTGAGGTACCACTGTACAGTCTTCTAGAGGTTGAAGAAACTTGTGAAGCATATAAGCACCAATGTTTTCATGGTGGTGTGTTACAGTGGCTGCGGTGGGGGGAGGACGGCAGTCACAAAACTCACAGGTGACCTCAGTCTAGTGGCTACCTTGCAGGAGGGATGTGAGGATAATAGGAGGGATATGTACGCTGCCCTGAGATTATTGGAATGTGGCATAAAAATGCAATGTTTAAACCTGCTTGATTGCCCCCTCTTTTTTGTTTACAGGTTTCTCTATATTTTGTGAGGTAGGGCAATAGTGAAATGCAGACTTCTGTTTTGAAAGGAATTGTACTCTCCATTTGTTATTGGAGATGAGTTTGAGTAAGGAATCATCAGTGCTTAGTACTAGAAAATGCTTTCAGTATTAGGCCTCAGACCAGAGAGGTGATAAAGCGTGAAGTGATTTGAGGATGTGCAGACTGTGTCTTCCTTGCAGTGCCCAACAAGCACAGTGAACAATTCCTAGATCACATCCGCCCCATGCCTATGGCTTCCCCCCAAAGAAGCCCGGAAACTGTATGTGTTAAGGGCGCTGGGAATTGTAGCTCTGTGGGGTATAAACTACAGTTCCCAGGATTATTTAGGGGAAGCCATGGTGTGTGGGTGTCACCAACGTGCCTGAAGGCCACAGGATGTGATTCACCCTACCATTTTCACACAGTGTTTTGCTTTCTAGGATGTGGTAGCTTGTGATGCCACCATACAGAGCTTTCCAATCCCAACTTCTTTACCGCACAAAAAAATTGAGAGGGTCAAAACTCAAAAATGGGTCACGCAAATCAGTTCTTCTCTTGTCGAATCCCCACCGATCGCTCCCTCCAATAACCTCAAACAAACATCCCCAAAACGGATGCCGCTTTGCTCTGTACCTGGCGGTGACTTGCCAAGTCCCAACTCCCTGAACTTCTGAACTCATCTTAATTCTGTGTACCTGGTTAAAATCACTTGGCGCTGTGTGGGGACGGGATCCAGGCCTACTGACAGCAGCATTTAATGAGCCCTGGCCCCGTTCTCAGCTTGAGGGAGTGAGAGAGACAGAAGGGATTCTGGTGGCCTTCCTGGGGCCTTTTAGCATTTCTGAATGATGAAAATCCAAGAGAGCGGGACGTACACATTTTTGAGTGAAGTGCTACATGTGTTTAGCCCCTTCATCTGGCAGTACATCTTAAGTTTGGAATTTTTTTTAAAAAAGACAAGGCAGTAAGATTTTACCTGAGTAGGCCCATCCATTAGGAGTTGCCCTGGGCAACCAGGACACAGAAGGTGATTTATCTTCCTGTTTTCTTGTGCAGCATGACAGTAATATTTCAATGGCCATCTTTCCCTTTCGTGCCTCGACAGCTCAGTAAACTGAGGAGGAAAGTTAAGCAGCATTCGGTCAAACTGTGCCACAAAAGCGTCTTTCTAAAAAGGAGTCTGTGTGGGTGTTTGTGTGGGTGTGTTTACAAATACAAATTGAGCACCCATTACCTCAGAACAAAGATCTTGAAGAACATGAGCCAGTGCTTTTGTTAGGTCCCCATCTAGATCTCTAAAACAGACATTTCTTGAGGCAGACATTCTTCCCCTGCCCACTGCATACTTTCCAATGCTTTGAAGCCAAAATCTGGGGCGCCGTCTTCCCAAACGTAGCCTTCTCATTTTTTTATTGTGAAAGCACAGTGGCCATTTTGTTTGATGTGATCTTGCGCAATTTTGTATCACAGTTCCCCCACCCAAAAAAGCCCTGAGATTGCGGCCCCCAAAAGTGCTTTTCGGGGGTTGCTTGGTGAATTTGCTTGGGATCACGGCAACCAAAATGGCCACCATTCTCTCATGATGGAAAACAGGATGTCCCTTTAAATACAGCTCAGCCTACAGATTCCTGCTCTCTTCCTTTTCACGAGGGCTGGGCCAGGGATAATCAACTTGGTGCCCTCCAGATGTTGTTGGATTACAGCTCTCATCATCTCTGGCTAATGACCATGCCAGCTGGGGATGATGGGAGCTGTAGTCCAATATTATATGGGTTAGTATGTGCTTTTGGTAGCAGGGCACTACTCTGTAAAGTTTGTTCCTTCTAATCCAGTCTGTGGATGATTTATAAACTTGCAAACACTACAGTGGGTGGGTCTCTTTACAACATGATTAAACCAGACAAGATCCCTTTTTCTGCTTTTATTTTCCTCTGACTGGCTTCTTTTCTATTTTTCTGTGTAGCCAAGCTTTATACAATCATGCTGTCTTCAGAAAGGCAACAGATAAGTCTTGCAAACACATATGAACTCTATTTCACTCTAGTTTTCTGAAGAGTCCTTTTACCATCTGCTTTCTTTGAAATCTAGACTCTTGCATGTAGATTGTTGATACTAACAATAAACATTAGTGTCTGCTTAGAAGAAATGGTAATTACCCTTTACAAATAGGTGATGATTTTAGTGTCTTCTTCCCAGACGGAGAATTCATTGTTTATTGAAGATAAATTCTAGGCAGCAGCAGGCTCCGAATTAGCTCCTCCAGTAGAAACAGAAGATAATCTGAATGCATTTTCTCTGTGTAAATCATCCCAGGCAAATAGCTGGACCTAATTTAGTGAGGGAGGGTGCTCTGTGATGAATAAACATATACCGTAATCAAGGACCAAATCAGTGCTGGATTTACACACAAGATTGTAAGCAACAGCATAGGACCTCAGAATATGTGGGACCACTAAATTAAAATATATAGACAGGCTAAATTTAAATTACTAAAAAATTACATAACTGGTTAAATAATAAAGGAAGTAGAAAACACTCTAAGCAGACACTACAAGTTTTTATATATGGAACATAGGAAGTCATAAGGTATTTTCGTTTAAAGGCATTTCGTATGCAAATAGACTTATTGCAAGGTTAAGTTATATTGTTAGTCTACCATTGAGCTAGGGGACGCGGGTGGCACTGTGGTCTAAACCACTGAGCCTAGGGCTTGCCGATTGGAAGATTGGAGGTTCAGATCCCTGCAACGGGGTGTGCTCCCGTTGCTCGGTCCCAGCTCCTGCCAACCTAGCAGTTCGAAAGCACGTCAAAGTGCAAGTAGATAAATAGGTACCGCTCCAGCAGGAAGGTAAATGGTGTTTCCATGTGCTGCTCTGGTTTCACCAGAGACGGCTTAGTCATGCTGGCCACATGACCCGGAAAAACTGTCTGCAGACAAACGTCAGCTCCCTCAGCCAGTAAAGTGAGATGAGCACTGCAACCCCAGAGTCATCTGCAACTGGACTTAACTGTCAGGGGTCCTTTACCTTTTTACCATTGAGCTATTGTGTTTCCAAAACCAGGAAAAATCTGGTGGGTAAGAAAAGGAGCCAGTACAGAGTTCTGGTGAAGTCCTGGGGAAAAACGGCATTTGCTGACTTTTCACCCCAACCTCCCCTCCCAAAAAAGGGTCACCATTTTGGGGCCAGTAAATGTGACACCAAAACACAGGATGAGCTCATGTATGAATGTCAGCCTCAGCTTCTCAGAGGAACAGTGGGATATACGTATGAGAGAAAACCTAAGCCAGGGGTCTTTCAGCAGGGGGCTGGTCCACTGTCCCTCAGACCTTGGGGGGACGGGACTATATTTTGAAGGGGGGGAATGAACGAATTCCTATGCCCCACAAATAACCCAGAGATGCATTTCAAATAAAAGCACACATTCTACTCATGTAAAAACACGCTGGTTCCCGGACCGTCCGCAAGCCGGATTTAGAAGGCAATTGGACCAGATCTGGCCCCCGGGCCTTAGTTTGCCTACCCATGACCTAGGCCCTAGTCAAGAGTTCAAAATGTGTACAATGAGCACATGGATGTGTGTGACAAGTTATACATGTGGAGGCACCCTGCAGATGCTCTGTTAAGGCACAGGTTGAGGGCCAGAGTCTCCCCCTCCCAGTATTCACTGCTTGCACTTTTGAGTGTCTGAACAGAGTTTAGGTCTACCTGGTCTCAACAATAAGAAACAGGTGTTTAGTTTGGTTTGAAAAGAAATACAAAATGCACACTTCACTCCATGATCATATTTCTTCCTTGTATCAGGTTCAAAAAATGCATTCCACAAGTATATGAAATAGAACTGCTAGGTGTATTTTTAGGTACGCTTATTGCTCATACATTGCATAGCAGCTCATCAGAACTAGAGCTTCCTAACATGTTCGAAACATATGGGCCAGGTGACATATGCCACACAGATGCACTTTAGCATTCAGTGCATGAACTACAAAGGAAAGAAGGCAACTCATCTCAGCTGCAGGTGATCCATTGATTTGCTCTTAGTATCCACTTTCTTTATTCTTCTTTCTCCAAGATGGAAGGGGGGGACCCAGGCGGTTAAACTTCTACCTACCACCCCCCCATGTGTCATTTTTCCTATGAATCTGAGCATTGATGTTTCTAATTTTCAGCATATGCAAGCTCTTAGGAGAGATGAGGTGTGATTTCAAACACAAGCTTTCGTTGTCATATGGGTGAACCATCTAACAATCTGGCAATTTAGTGTAATGCTTCAGCTGAGGTTTCTCCACATGAAGTACACATAATTGGTTTGCATTTCTTTCAGCCATCTGCAAAAGATTGTATCAGATCCATGACAACAAACGGCTAAAGTATATATGCAATTCTGCTCATCGTGGCTCTAAAGAGCTCTGATGGTCATGGGCAAAATATCCCTGGATATCCCTGGTTATTCCCAAAACAGTAATGTAAAGCTAATGCTACACCTGGCTCCAGGTAACAGAGCGAGGCACCTTCCATAGCCCCTGCCACCCCCCCCAAAAAAGATCACCACTTTTCTCACCAGCTGCTGCTTTTCCTCTTCCTGCCTGCCTGACCCCTTCCTATTTTTTTTGTAATCGTTTTATGAAATTGTTAATGCTTTATGTTGCAAGCTGGCCTGAGAGGTGTTTTTACACTAGAAGGGCAGGATATGAATGCATTAATAAAATGGAATAAAATAGAAGCCCTGCAACATTGGAAGAATGCCAGATACACTGCCTCTGGGACAGATACGCTGGCAGAACACCCCTGTGTCACGAACTGGCAGGACACCACCGGGACAAGCTGAACATGGGGAAGGGGAGGTTGGGGACTTACAGTCATACCTCGGGTTGAATATGCTTCAGGTTGAGCGTTTTCAGGTTACGCTCCGCAGCGACCTGGAAGTAATGGAGTGCGTTACTTCCAGGTTTCGCTGCTCACGCATGCGCAGATGCTCAAAATGACGTCATGCGCATGCACAGAAGCGGTGAATCACAACCCGCGCATGCACAGACGTGGGTTGCGTTCGCTTCAGGATGTGAACGGGGCTCCGGAATGGATCCCATTTGCATCCAGAGGTACCACTATACTCACAGGCAGTGCCTGATTTACGTATAAGCTAAACAAGCTATAGCTTAGGGCCCCACTCTCTTGGGGGCCCCAAAAAAATGTAAAGGGAAAAAACCCGGATGTACATTTCCAAAATATAAGATAAAAAACAAGTAAAATAAAACTCACATATAGCAACAGCATTTTGTGTTGTATAGGCTCCTATGATGTAAGTAATAGGCCCCTCCTGCTCCCTAAAATATCACTGGTTTGCTCATTTCTATATATAGGGTGCCTGATAGGTTCATAAATTGCCATATAGCATATATTCAGCACAAAAAACAGAGACAATTTGTTGTTGACAAAGGACAGCTAGACATATAAAGGGCCCCATTACCTCCAGTAGCTTAGGGTCTCATCAAACCTAAATCCGGCCCTGCTCACAGGACATTGGAGGACATTGCAGGGCCAGCTGACAGTTCAGGGGAGCCAGAGGAGGGGGACCTATCACCAGGGAAACGGTGGGCTCTGGGGCATCAGGAAGAGTGAGAAGCGCACTCCAAGAGACTGAGGCAGGCAAGTGAACACAGCCCAGGCTACTAGTGGACTAGGTGGAGATCATGGGGCTTCTTAGGTCGAGGAGAAGGTTGGTGGTCACTCAGGTGGATTAAGATCAGGGCAGGTGAGGATCACAAGCTTCATCAAGCAGCGAGGTACAGCTTCTCAGCTTGAGCAAGCTCAGATGCAGCAATCCAGGTTGGGAAGGATAAATGGGGAGCAAGGCAGAGATGGAGTGCAATGGGCAGCAAACGATGGCTGCTCTCTTAAGTCATTCCCACAGAATGTTCTGAGGTCCATTGTAAATCTAGCTTTCAAAAAGGATTAACTATACAGAGGGTCTGCTTAATCAGCATTATTCATGCTGAAATACTATATACATGTAATCAATGTAGGAGATGAATAGGGCAAACACTGCAAATTCCCCTGGGACATCTAGCCAACCAGGGTTGGGATAATTCACTATACCAGGGTTTCTTTGTGTGTGTGTTTTTGTTTTAGTCTGAGGTCTGCATCACCTCATGGGCAGCGTTCTGGGGTTACACACATGCACCGGCTGCAATGGACATGGCCAGAGTGGGCAGAACAACTGATGTGCCTTTTACCTTTGTGTAGTTGGCTACATTCCAACCATGCAAAAGTCAGATTTCTCTGACAAATCTCCCTCTCTCTCTCTCTCTCTCTGCCCAGGCAAGCAAGAGGCATTATTACAGTTCATTGGCACGTTCCAGGCAAGGAGAGAGCAAGGCAGGGCTACTGAGGGAAGAGTGGTCTAGGGGGAATCTTGAGAGCTGGATAGAGAGGCCTAGAGGAGTCCCCTGGGGTTCCTTGCTCCTGCACTCTGCACACATTGCAATGAGCAGATCATTGGT
Organism: Podarcis tiliguerta; assembly: GCF_965153285.1. Taxonomy (NCBI): domain Eukaryota; kingdom Metazoa; phylum Chordata; class Lepidosauria; order Squamata; family Lacertidae; genus Podarcis; species Podarcis tiliguerta. The sequence continues at coordinate 40,421,810 of NC_139545.1, read as the reverse complement.
CTGGGTCAGCATGACAATCCTTATCAGCCCTGATCAGATTTCCAGAAAGAAATCAGTCCATAAGCTCAATGATTACTTGGCCTCTTCGAAATGGTAGTCTCAGTTGTGGGGATGTCTGACTTCCCTGCATTACAAACTTTTGCAAAGGTCTTGGTGACCAGGAAAGATTTCTGCGTGGTCATTTTTCATAGTGTGTGTATAATATATCTATATGTATTTATTCTATATATATGTAAGACCTTAGAATTCCTATAACAGTGAGCATAGTCTGAGCTGCTTCAGGATGCTTTAGCAAACAAAGAGAAAGCAGAAGGCCATTTTCCCAGCTGCAAGCGAGCACTACAGGAAGTGTGGCTCAGTGACTTGGTGACTCACACAGTGCTAGCCAACAATTGGAGGAACTCTCTAGAGGAAGTGACCAAAATAGCTGTGCAGGATCCTGCTTGTGGCTGTTTAAATAAATATGGGATAAATAAAAGGCCAGGCTGTAGGGCACAAAGTATGGACGCCAGGTTTAATGCCAGTTCCGTGTCAGGCACACACACATGCCCCAAACACAACATGTGCGCTTCCCTCAAGAAACAGCAGTGATCTTATGCCTATGTCTTAAGGTGTGTGTCCTTAGGATATTTCATCCCCTGTGCCAGGAGAATAGATGGAATCTTCTGTTGCGGCTTCTTAAGCTGCGCAGATGCTTCGACAGCTGCAGGGGAAAAGAAGAAACAGGTGGTGCTGCCTCCAGCTCCATAGGAAATGGATGGAGGATGGGAGGCATAGATGACTGTGCAGCAGGCCAAATGTTTGGGACCAGATGGGTGTGACTGGTGGGCCCCACGCCCAGGAACTACCTAGGACATTTGTTTGGAAGCTGTGGCTGGAGGAAGGCTTGCCAGCGTTGATGTAAACATCTGTGGAAGCTGCCAGGGATGTCTGAGAAACAAGGCAATAGCTTCATCATCAGTTTCTCACTGACAGAAGATAGCATGGGATAGCAAGGCATGCAGAGGGTTTGGTTCACACTCACCTCATAAATTTCTCCCCCAGCTAAGCTTACATTAGGAGCTGCCGAGATCCACAGACAGCTGCCCCATGTGGTGATCCCTGGAACTGCAGGTAGCGGTTTCTCAGTGCGGTACCCTGACTGATTCCATCCACTCAGATCGGTCATTGGTTCCCCATAGGCAGGAAAGAGTACAATATGACTTCCTAGCTTAGCACTGCTTGAACTGCAATGACTTCCTGAACTCTGGCATAGTCCTTATTGATTTTTCCTTAGTTCTGGATTGCTCACTGATTTTGTCTCCTGGTTTGTCCTCACTTCTGATTTACTCTCTGATCCCGCTGGATGGCTTTTCCACCACAGTTCAGGGTTCCTGGCTCACCTCAGTCTGCTAACCCCTGGTTGGCCTTGACATCCTCACAATGCATTGTGCTCATGGACTATATTATGTGTTTCAGAATGGAGTACATGATTCAGGCTCAGTATTTGCTTATATGTTGCTCTTCAGACATGCATATTAATTATTCTATGTATTAAGTATTATACTAAAACAATATGGAATTCAAATTTTCATGCAGTACAGTAAGAAATAAAAGAAGCAATAAAAATGCAAGCACTGGACTAGGACCTGGGAGACCAGGGTTCAGATTCCTACTTGACCTTGAAGCTCACTGGGTGACCTTGGGCCAGTCACGATCTTTCAGTATAAGCTACCTCACAGGGTCCTTGTGGGGGTATAATGCGGGGGGAGGGGCGGAGAGAAAACAATGTAACCAAACTTTGGATCTCCTCGGAGGAAAGGTGAGATGTAAATGTAATGGATGGATGGATAATGCAATGGGTGTGCATGTTGTATTAAAGTTCTTCAATGTTTGGTGTGATATATCTCAGGTTGAAACCTTGACTACTTTCATTCTAAATTGATACTCTGAGTTACTCTCTCTCTCTCTTAGCTTCTTCCTTCATTCCGCTGTAGTGAGTTTCCACTCCTTTCTATGTCTTGCAAACCTGCCCCTGCCCCACCCCATTATTTCTGGCCCATCCCACTCACCTTCCAGGTGAACTGCCAAGTTCTAAGAATGACAGAGTATGCTCTCTCTCTCTCTCTCTCTCTCTCTCTCTCTGTGTGTGTGTGTGTGTGTCCAGTGAATAGCTCAGTTGGTTACAGTATAGCTCAATTGGTTAGAGTATGGTGTTGATGATGCAAAGGTTGCAGGTTTGATCCCCATACAGGATAGCTGCATAATCCTGCATTGTAGGGGGTGGAACTCTTCTAACTCAACAAGTATATACCGTAATTCTCTCTCTCTCTCTCTCTCTCTCTCTCTCACACACACACACACACACACACACACTGTTCTTCATACATACTAAGCCACTCCACCATAGACCACCTGAATGAAGCTCATGGACCACTGGTGGCCTGTGGACCAGACCCTTTGAACCACTGCATAGTCTACTGAGTTCACTAGAGACTTAACTCTTGTGGAAGCTTAAAGACTAACACATTTAGAATGGCATAAGCTTCCACAGGCAAGAGTCCACTTCATCAAAAGTAAGCAATGAGATCAGAGAAAAAGGAAATGCAAAAAGTACAAGCAGTGGTGATTCAATTACGGTGGAAATAAGCAATTACCCTTTACAACGGCAGTGACTTGTAATAATACAATCAACATAGTAACACTGAATTAAATAATGCGTAATAGGGCAGGAAACCATTTTTTTCATTCAGACACGGATGAATAGAGTTGAGCTTCTTGATGAATTATAATACAGCATTTTCCTCTTTTGGGAGTCTTCCTCTGAAATTGTGGCTACCACAATATCAGTATCAGAGTGTCCAGACTGCAATGTTTTCCCGCATGTATGAAAAAGGGAAATTCAATAATAAATAAATAATACAGGTTACCAGCATAGCCCACATGTTAACTCAGTCAGTTTGCTAGGTGTTAACAGCAACAACAAAATGTAGCAGCAGAGGTAACATTAAGCCTGGTGTCTGCTAACAGAAAAACAACCTTGGTGGTAAGATTCAAACTGAGAGAGAAGCACTTCACATCTGCCATTGGGATGGGAAGTGCATTGGAAGAAAACACAAATCAGAGTTTCCACTTCCTCAGGCAATCTGCAGAAGGAATTCCTGTCATATGACCTGTCCATAGAGCAAACCATCAGGCATTAAACCTAGAAATGGCAAGAGCTCACCTAAACCTTGCACCATCTTCAGTAAACAGGGTGCTGGGAATGATGAAGGTAAAAGAACAGGGCAGGTAAAGACAGGAGAGCCACACTTCCTGGCAGAGGCCCCAGTATGTCAGTGATAATTTATAGAGAAATGTCTTTGCCCCACATTTTGGATTTACAACACAGTACTCTGAAGAAGGGCTGGGGGACCTGTGGGCCTCTAGATGTTGCAGGACTCCAACTCCCATAAGCCCCAGTGAGCATGTTTGGTGGCTGGAGATGATGGGAGTTGTGGGTTGCAACATCTGCAGGGCCACAGGCTCCTCACCCCTCTGCTAAAGTAGCCATTAATTCCTTGGAAAGGACAATAGTAACCAACTCAAGTTGCTGGTTCTTCAAGAGACAACACACATATGAGTCAGCAATGGTAATAATCCCAGTGGTTGCAGGCAAATAAATGTTTAGAGTGGTTATCCATGCTGAAGTCTCAGCAGATGATAAGCCAACTTCCACATACTGTATTGGCTAGCACTTTGGCTTCTCAAATATCTATTCTGGATTCTCTTTAAATAGTAGTTTTATTGTTGAGCCAAACTGGAATCCCAAACAATAACTGAGACACAGACTGTGCTCTGCAAAATTTACCTGCTGGAAGAATTGAACAACTTCCTTTTGTCCAATAAAAACGAGCAACCCCAGCTGTGCTGTTATTAGCTCTGGGCCTAAATGCTTTTATCATAAGCCATCCAGGATCCTGAAAAACAAAGCCTCAATTCTTGAAGGTTTTAACTTGCTTGTCCAAAAGTCATTTAGAAACTCAATTCCTTATGAAGAAGACCAGTATTTTAGTTTTTTGATAAATTGAACCTGGGTTCCTTTGGAAGAGAATTAGGATGCAAATATAATCAATTAATGTGGGTGCTGTTTAGCCTGCAACAACCCAAAGCTTTTTGACAAGCGCATACTTTAAAATCTTTATTTTATTTTACTTCCACAGTCATTTGGCAGCATGGAAGCCTCGAAGGCTGCTATGAACTTCCATAAAAGGCTTCACTCAACATGTATTAATAATATTTGTGAAAGCAGTTGGCCAGTGTTTAAACAGGACAGAGAACGGAACTAAGTCCTGCCAGCTCTCCTCTCCCACTATGAGTGATGTGACCAAAGTCATTTGTGGCATAACCCCACAGCAATCAGGGTGTCCTTCTCGAGGTGGAAAGCACAGACCACTCCCTGTAGCTTTTGAGGCTTCCGCATTTGGTTAAGAAAGCAATAAATTTGCGTAGCATAATGTCTCTTATCATATCCTTTTTATCCTTTGCTTCAAAGAAGCCAAATATATTTACACAAAGAGCACAAAACTTTGTGGAGTTTATCTGAACGTATGTGCCATAATAAACAGGACTTCCAGTAAAAACAGAATCATAGCTCTACTTCTTCCTTTGTTTTACAAGGGGTTCATAATATAGTTCTTCCCTCCAGCTAGGCTTTAAACATATTCATTGCCCTTTTCCTTTCCTTTTTCTTTTGCAAGGTTTCCTCTATATAAAGCATAAATATATGTTGCTTGCTTTGATCTGCTCACTGGCAGCACTTGAATTTGGTCCAGACCTCTGTGTAGTTAAACGTTATCATATGCCATACAGCATTTCCTGCGGACTGTATTTAAAAAGAATGTGAAATCTATGCATGTCTTGCTGCAAAGGATGGGGCATGACCTGTGTTCTGTTTTTCGAAAACTTTGATTCAGCTTTGCCTTGCTCATGCTTAGGCTACAAGTTGGCTGGCTCTAATCCATAGCCTAGTTAAGCCACGCTACTTCATTTTAACGTGATGTATTCCTCCTGATTCCAACAGGAGCAAATCTGTTTAAGTCTAAGTCCTTCAAGTTTAAATAGGATGTGAATGGGGCTCCACCGATTCCCATTATTGTTACCTAAAGTAACTCTGTAGCCTTTCAGCAGCAAAGGGAAAAAGCTGAATAAATACATCAACTCCAATCAGCAGCACTATTAAAGTCTTTCTGATCCTTTGTAATCCCTCCACAGTTTGGTTATGTTTAGCCTGTATAAACTAGGGAGACTTTGCGGAGGGGGGGTATTGAAAAAAGGACTGCATTGTGTGGAAAAGAAAAAAGCTTCTTCCCTCCCTCCTAGTTCGGTCACAATACCCAAACCACATTCAGAATCTGATCCTAGTCATGGGCAACAAGTCAGTGGTGTAGCGTGGGGGGTGCAGGGGGGGCCGGCGGCACCGGGCGCAACATCTGGGGGGTAGGGTTAGGGGGCGCAAATCCACGGGTTAGGGGGCACAAATTACTTGCCTTGCCCCGGGTGCTGACAACCCACGCTACGCCACTGCAACAAGTAGTTCTCTTTGAGCAGGGGTCGGCAACCTAAGGCCCATGGGCCACAAGCGGCCCACGGGGGTTGTTTAACCAGCCCATGAGCCGCCCCCAAACCGAGCAGCCCGCTTGGTGAGTCCCTGTGCGCTGCACTAAACCAGTGCAGCGTGGGGACTGGCTTTCATGGCGCTGGAAATTGCATCTGCGCATGTGCTCATGCATGCATGTGCGATCTGGCCCACAGAGGGATCTCCGCTGGAGTGAACCGGCCCAGGCAAGGTAAACCTTGCTGACCCCTGTCTTTGAGGAAGGGCTGTGGTTCAGAGAGCATGCAGAATCCTTGGCATCTCCAGGTTGATTCAAAGACAGTGCAAGAAGAAAAAGAATAACCCAAAGAATAACCGTAACATATCAGATGAATATCATCAGAATTATTGGGTTGTGTACTTACTCTAACTTCATCAAATAAACCAACAAGACACCTTCATCATAGTTTGCAAACTCTCTTTGATTAGGGAGAGTCTGTAGTGAGCAGAATGGAGAGAGAGAGAGGGAGAGAGAGAGAGGGAGATGTTTGCTTTCCATTTCAGAAATACAGAAAATCACTAGCTCCACATTCTGGCTCTCATTGAGAAAGAATGTCCCTCAATATCTCTGGCTCTCAAGAAGGAATTATGAAGGCTGCAGTTGTAATACCGGCTTACCTAGAAGCCCATCAAATTCGATGGAACTTTAGTTCTAAGTAGACAAATATAGGTAAAGGTAAAGGTACCCCTGACCATTAGCTCCGGTCATGGACGACTCTGGGGTTGCGCACTCATCTCACTCTATAGGCCGAGGGAGCCAGGATTTGTCTGCAGACAGTTTCTGGGTCATGCGGCCAGCATGACTAAGCCGCTTTCTGGCGAACCAGCGCAGCACACGGAAACGCTGTTTGCCTTCCCGCTATTTGCCTTCCCTATTTATCTACTTGCACTTTGACATGCTTTCGGACTGCTAGGTGGGCAGGAGCTGGGACTGAACAACGGGAGCTCACCCCGTTGCATGGATTTGAACCGCCAACCTTCTGATCGGCAAGCCCAAGGCTCAGTGGTTTAGAGCACAGCACCACCCGCATTATAGGGTTGCACTATTCCTGAGATAAGCAAGCTTACAGTGCAATCTTTTACACGTCTCTCCCAAGAATCATAGAACTGTAGAGTTGGACTCCCAAGGGGTCTCCAACCCCCTGCTTTCAGGAAACCTTCCCTTGTGCCATTCATGTGTTTAGCAGCTGTACTGGTTCTAAGTTTAAATGGTTCCACTTAAAAGGCATAATAGTCATCCAAAGTGGCTTCTCCTTGCCACTCGCTAGGAACCATCCTTGTCTTTTGTTGCCTTGCTCTGACTTTGAATTTCTGATGTGTTTTGAATGCACACACTAATGGCTCAGAAGGGAGTGACGTTGTGGGAGAGAAGTTAAAGATTCCGGAATTGGTGTTTGAAATCTAAATCAGCTTTGAAGTGCCCAAGACTCTCTGCTCTCATTAGAGAAAGTTGACATTTTCAATAAGGAAGGTCAATTTGTGGTTATTACTACAAATGTATTGCTTTTCCTGCTGTCAAAAGCTGAAACTCAAGCCACCTAACTGTGCTGGAGACACGCAAGAGGCAACATTTGAAGAGCAGTTTATTAAAGGAAGAAGCTCAGATGTCACAAAATAAAGGCAGATTTGTTTTTAATACCCTCCATATAACTTTAAGATTATTGTGTTATGATCCACTTGTTACGAGACTCGGTGATCTTCAGTAAAGCAGAGCAAAGATAGTGGTTAGAAAACACAGTGCCTCAGATTGTTAAGTACAGACACAGTTTAGGGATATATACATTGTGTGGGCAAAGATGTCATAGGGGTACCGGACTACCTGTTTATCGAGCATTTATCCTGTTTCATTTGCAGGAAGACTAGACATTGGCTGTTCAATAAGCAATCACTCTGATTTGTTTGAGGAGAGGTTATATGACATTGCGTCAAAGCAAGTGGTATCTGACTTTCTCTCTCTTTTTCCTTATTGAAAAAAAAGTCTGTATGAGCCTTTTCCTTACACCAGGATTATATTAAAAAGATGCTGATTGCACAACTCTTGTCTTCAGTCACCACTGCTATCGTGTGGCTGTCAGTGTGTATCAGCATCCATCACAACAGTGCGCCAGGAGACCACTCATGCTTTTGTTTTTTAATCTAGCATCTTCCTCCATCATTGCAGTCATCTCACTCCTGCTCAAAAACACAACTGAGTTGCTGCGATCAACTTCCTGTCAGACAAGGGGGGGGGGAGAGGTGTTGGGGGGCAAGTGTCCCTTTTCTTTGCACACACGGGTGTGTGTGTGTGTGCTTTGTCATCCAGCAACTTGATGTGCCAGGATGTGGCCTTCCTGGTGGCCCTTGGTTTTAACACTCTGCAAAACTGCTTGCCGGTTCCATTTCTTTTCTGCTGGGAATGCAAAGAAACAGTTCACAATTTCCTGCACTTTATTCCCCCAGGGTGTCATCATTATGGGAAACACTGCCGAAAGAGGGAGGAAATGTGTATGCGAAAATAGCAACAGAAATCAAAGGGAGGCATATTCCGTATAAACTGCAGCACAACTGCAGCAAAAGCTGTCGGCTGTGACATGTTAGCAGGGCCGTTCTTCTGCTTTGGGTGACTGCATTTAAAACATGTACAAATTCTAGAAATTCTGGAAGTGGGGGTGGAATAGGGGTTTTCCCCTAATGGGTGGGTTTTTTTTTTTTAAGGTAGAAAAAGTTGGAGGGAAATTATAAAGATCTCCAACATTTACTTAACTATTCACAATACAAAATGCACACACAACCCTGTGCTAAGTTGGGACTAAATATTAGGAAGAAGCTTCTGATGGTGAGAGCTGTTTGACAGTGGAACAGACTACCTTGAATGCGGTGGACTCTTCACAGAGGTTGGATGGCCAACTGTCAAGGATTCTTTAACTGTGATTCCTGCATTGCAGGGGGTTGGACTAGATGACCCCCAGAACCCCTTCCAACTCCACAATTCTATGATTCTAAAACCAAACGGGTTATTAACTGCACCAGACTAGGAAAAAATCACACTTAAGTTCCACTGAATTCAATGTTGTGAGCTAAGTTCAGGATGTAACCGTAAGCAAGGCTTTGTTCTCTAGAGTTAGCCTTAAGGTTTCCGAGGAATGAAAGGGTTCTTACGTCGTGCCTTTGCACTGACCATGAGGAGCTTCTTTCTGTCCAGCGAAGGGCTGGCTATTCTGCTGATCTGCTGGTTGGCACCAGTCCCTAGTTCAGATTGCAGAAAATAGATTGATCTCAGGGCAAAACCATTGTGTGTCTCCTTCCTCTGCTTTAGCTACCTAAGATTCCCCATTAACTCCTTCCTGTGGGGTGTTCGCAAGCACAGGGATTTGGGAGTCTCAAACAGCGGTGCAGTGCAGGAGCTCATCATCCCCAGACCTAACCCTAAACCCCAAGGAAAATCAAGAAATGCATGATTGGGGCAAAGGGTGGTGTTAAGTTGTGGGTGAACATATCAGACGGCACAGAGATTCTTCAAACAGCTCTTGTTCATTCACAGGCCAGAACTGAACTGAACTGAAGGGTTCAGTCAGCCTGCTTATATAGAGCTCCAGTACAACGTAACTGTAACAATTTTCTAAAACTATCCAATCACTGAACGTCACTTTCAATCCCTTATTTGCATAACTATCTACAGTATCCCACTGCTGGCCCAGGATGAGAACTTCAGTACATAAAAGGTGGTACAGGGGTTCACCTGTGAAACTTTGACTGGGCAGACCTGGGTTTTCATGCCTCATCAGTCACAAAGTTCACTGGATATTCCTGGATCTGGGCTAAGCCTGCCTAAAAAAGGGCCCATATGCCAGGCCATCCCATGGGCAGATCTATTATGAAACTAATGAAGCTTAAGATTCAGGGCCCTGAACCCTGGAGTGACCCCTGAAGCAACATTGCTTAAAGAAAAGAGAAAAGTCTACATTGCTTAAAGAAAAGAGAGGGTCCAGAAAATCCAGTTTGAGTCACACAGCTCAAATAGGTTAATTTTTGGTGGTACCTATGTTGACAATCCCAAAGTTTGAGAGTCAGTAGTGCAGGTGCTTCAAAGGTAAGTTGGTAAGTTGGCTGTTCTGCTGAACAGTGCTTAGATTCTTTTTGCTCTTTGTCTCCAGAAAATGACATTGCAAGAAGGCTCTCCGCTGATGAAACTGGGTGTAAGTTGCTAGAAGAACCAGAAATGATAGAGGTGGAAGGGACACTGAGCATCATCTCATCCGGCTCCCTTCAACGCAGGAGTCTTTTGCTCAACATGGGGCTCAAAAACTAATAGGCATAGGGAATTCTTATTCATCCCAATGACTTTGACAGGTGAGATAATCCAGGACTGCCATTTTAATCAAAATCTGAGATGTAGTAGTTAATTAAATGTGGTGAACTGTCATGGAACAACTCCATTGAAGAAAGTAACAGGGGTGACGCAAACCTCATTGCAGGTTGTGAAGGGGCCGCCATAACAGTTTGAGCTTCAGGGTCCCCAAAATGTAGGTCATTCCCAAACATACAACACTGGCAAATACTTCAACAAGTGATGCCAGCCCTCCTGCTGTGGAAAAAGTACCAGAGCTGCATCCCACGCATTAATGCTCCACAGCCCCACACTGGTCTCAAGTCCACACTGATGGCATTCATAAGCTTGTGCCTGATTTTACTAAGAGTTGGTCCAATTATTGGTGCACCTTTTCCTACTCTCTTCCCCATCACCCAGTCGTATGCAACAGCTGTTTCCAGCAGTCATTCTTCGTATTCAGCAAACCTTCCTCTCCCAACAGCTGGAAATCGATCTTTTCTGTGTTAAGACCGTTTGCTGAGAAGGTTACTAATATCCCTCTTGGGTCTGCCTTGATTTCGCCTGGCTACATCATTAAGCAGGTCAGGACTTTGATCTTTTGTGCTTTGTACTTTGGTTTCACAGGGCTTAGATGCTTGTGAAAGGAGAGGCCTAACATGGTCAAAATATCTGCTCCCAGTTAGCAGCTCTTTAAATTCTCCTGTGTTAATGAGCCTGCTAGGAAATTTAAGGAGGGTCAATCCAATAGCAAAACACTCAGATCGGCAAACTAGGAGTTCCTATGTAGTTCATACTAGGAGTTCATGTAGGAGCTCCAATTACTGTATGCTTCATGCATATTGTCCCAGTATTCCTTTTAGGAGGCATGGGGGACCTATGAACCTGTGGCCAGGTCATTAAAAGATTCGGGGTGTCACCCTGTAGACATACATTGGCATAAAGTTATATGTGTGAATTTGAAGGTCACAGAAGGCAAGCCAACTAGTTTTTTGTCCAAATGAGTAGAGAAGCTCAAGAGGAGCTCATGTCGTGGGGCAGAGATGCAGCAACAGCCTCCCAGCCACTCCCTCGCTGCCACTTACCAGGAAGTGAGCTTAACCTCTGTTCCAGGAAAGCTGGTATAAAACATTGTCAAAGAAAAAACCGCCACGCATATAGAACAAGGCTTGCTGAAGCAGAACCAGCATGGTTTCTGTAAGGGTAAGCCTTGTCTCACCAGCCTGTTAAAGTTCTTTGAGAGGGTCAACAAGCACCTAGATCAGGGGTCAGCAAACTTTTTCAGCAGGGGGCCGGACCACTGTCCCTCAGACCTTGTGGGGGGGCTGGACTATATATATATATATTTGGGGGGGGGGGGAATGAATGAATTCCTATGCCCCACAAATAACCCAGAAATGCATTTTAAATAAAAGGACACATTCTACTCATGTAAAAACACCCTGATTCACGGACCATCCATGGGCCGGATTTAGAAGGCGATTGGGTCGGATCCGGCCCCCGTGCCTTAGTTTGCCTACCCATGATCTAGATAGAGGTTATCCACTTGACATTGCTGAGGGAATTTGTCAAAAGTATGCAAAGACTCCTCAGATCACTTAGCAGTGATGGAATAAGAGGAGAGGTCTTATTTTAGATCAATAACTGGTTTAGAAACAGGAAGCAGTGAGTAGGAATAATAGACAGTTTTCCCTATGGAGAGACGTAGAAAGATTATTGGGAGTCCCCCAAGACAGGGGCAGGGATACATTCACCAGATGGTTTCTTTCCCTGCACTGAGTGAAGCTTTGATCTGCTCACCTGCACATGTGTAAGAGCAGCCTCAAGTATCCATTGCATGGCGGAATTCTGGAGGGTAGGACTCGAACCAATGGCTTTAAGTTACAACAAGGGATTTTCCAACTAAACATCTGGAAGAACTTTCTGACAGTAAGAGCTGTTCAGCAGTGGAACACTCTCCTTTGGGAGGCTGTGGACTCTCCTTCCTTGGAGGTTTTTAAGCAGAGGTTAGATGGCCTTATGTCATGGATGCTTTAGTTGAGATTTCTGCATTTCAGGGGGTTGGGCTAAATGAGCTCACCTGGAGTACTGTGTCCAGTTCTGGGCACCACAGTTCAAGAAGGACACTGACAAACTGGAACGTGTCCAGAGGAGGGCAACCAAAATGGTCAAAGTCCTGGAAACGATGCCGTATGAGGAACGGCTAAGGGAGCTGGGCATGTTTAGCCTGGAGAAGAGGAGGTTAAGGGGTGATATGATAGCCATGTTCAAATATATAAAAGGATGTCACATAGAGGAGAGAGAAAGGTTGTTTTCTGCTGCTCCAGAGAAGCGGACACGGAGCAATGGATCCAAACTACAAGAAAGAAGATTCCACCTAAACATTAGGAAGAACTTCCTGACAGTAAGAGCTGTTCGACAGTGGAATTTGCTGCCAAGGAGTGTGGTGGAGTCTCCTTCTTTGGAGGTCTTTAAGCAGAGGCTTGACAACCATATGTCAGGAGTGCTCTGATGGTGTTTCCTGCTTGGCAGGGGGTTGGACTCGATGGCCCTTGTGGTCTCTTCCAACTCTATGATTCTATGACCCTTGTCATCCCTTCCAATGCTACAATTCTGTGATTCTAGCATTAAAATGTCCTTCCTAGTATTTTCTGATGCAGCTTTCAAATGTAATTCTATGGTTTCTGCTTTCAAATCAGATGGGAGCTTGTTTCAAGAAAAACACATTGAGGAGGAGTGTTTCCCTTAGGGCCATGGGACACAGATGGATTGTGGCTAACGTCGTCATGTGAACCCGGCTTAAAAATATCGGGGGTGGGAGCATGCTGGACTCACAGTAAACAGTAACATGAACACAACCGATTCTTGCTTCTAACAAGGTGAACCCCACCCCACCCACCCAAAGCTTGGTCTCAGAGATTTCATTCCTGCTAAGATAATTTGTGTCCTGGTTCTCAGGAATAGAACTCCCTTTCTCTACATGGCCTTCACTCCGGGGATCCGGGTTAACAGCCAAGAACTGGCTATAAATTGTAAGATGCATCTGAAGGAAAAAAAATCTCTGAGTAACAATGATATTTGTCAAAGACTTGCTGGAGGGGCGTCAGCAAGGTAAGTCCTGGCTGACAAGACAAGGTTTGAACTTCCAGTTTCATACCTCAGTATATTAACTGCTTCCCTACGTTGAATATGAACTCCTTAACTTCTTTGTAACATTCAAAAAGATGGTTGAGAAAGGAGATTCCACGTGAAGCTGCGGAAAGGGTTCGTCTCCCAATGAAAACAAATGCATGCCCCAATGAAGAGCGTGCAATGAAATAGATTTTTCGAATCCCTGGGGCTCTTTGGCTTCAGATGAGATACTGCTCGATTTGTTTGGGTTTGTGGGTGTGCAGGAGGCTGTTCTGTTGGCCCCGGCTCTGTTTTGCCTCAGAGAGCAGCAGGATCCGTGCCAAGTGCAACCCTGCCTGCTCATAAACATGTCCAAAAGGGTTGGGGCATAGGGAGGACAAACATGCCAGCGGCTGCACATAAATAAATAAAACCCAGTTCTCCGGCCTCTGTTGGCATAGGGACTCCAGGGAGATCCCTTTCCCATTAATGCTTCTGAACTTTCAGATTCTCCTTGTTGGTTTTTTACTCTCTCTTTCAAGAGGGGTTTTTTATTATTTCGGGAGGCGAGGCTCTCTGCAGCACACTGTGGGACGTTCTGAAATGGAGTCCATGTGACTCAGTAGAAGGCTCATCATTACCTTGCTGGGTGGCCGGGTCAAGGTCTGTCCAGTCCAGCAGTCTTCATCCTTCCCATACCTGGACCCACCACCTTTAACCAAAACATGCATTTGGGCACCCATTGCTTTCGTATCTTTGTAGGGTGGTAGTAGTCTTTGTAGGGTGGTAGTAGTGCTATTCAGATCGTGAAGCTGAGGCTCCAATACTTCGGCCACCTCATGAGAAGAGAAGACTCCCTGGAAAAGACCCTGATGTTGGGAAAGATGGAGGGCACAAGGAGAAGAGGACGACAGAGGACGAGATGGTTGGACAGTGTTATAGAAGCTAAGAACATGAGTTTGACCAAACTGTGGGGGGCAGTGGAAGACAGGAGTGCCTGGCGTGCTCTGGTCCATGGGGTCACGAAGAGTCGGACACGACTAAACGACTAAACAACAAGTAGTGCTATTGCGGCCCACCTTGGATGAGGTGTCAATCACCTGGTAGCGGGTCCCAGTCTCCTCAGTTGAAGACCACTGGGCTAGTGGACACTCTTGAGTCCATGCAGGTGATGCCACAGATGATATTTCTTAAGTCCAAATGCATTTGTCAGGTTACTCAAAATATATATTTTGCAACCATGTGCCACCTACTGAATATGAAGGTTTTGGGCTAATATACCTTTTATTGTTTTGAAATTAATATTTGGCAGATGTTTCTAGTCATCCCTGTACCCCGCCCACACCTATTTTCAGCGTGATTTGAATTGGCCATTGTGTCTCTTATAAAAAGTGAAGTGAAGCCGCTCACAGAGAGGAATCTATAAACCAAAATATTGTTCAAAGGAGTCCAAGTGGTTGCTTTCCACAAACTCTTTGGCTAGCGTAAAATCAACACAGAAAGACAACCTGTTCCCAGGCATTGCCCAGGCTGATGTCTTTACTGATAACGGAAGAATTCCAATTCAGGAAGCAGGTGAATTAAGATCTGTTTATTATTTGTACTCCGAAGCTCTTGATGCTTTTCTAGTCATCCCCCCCCCTCCAATTCCTTAAGCCATATCTTGTAGCACAAGTGTGCCTCAGAGCAAAGTCTCTCTCATCGTATAATGTTTAATTAAAAGTGCCAAGAAAAGCAGGCTGGCTACACAACCGCATAGCCCAACCGCAAGGATTTCTATTTACTCCACCCAAGAGAAAAACACGCCTGTAACTTGAAGACTTGCCTGCTCGTTTTCATGTCTTAAATCAAGAGCTTGTGAGAAGAAGAAAAAAGGGATACGCAAATGGGGTTGACATTTCTTTTGCCTCCCAAATTTATCCCTGAGGCCACCCAGGGAAACTGAGGGTCAAAAAGAACACAATACAGTCATACCTTGTGTTACGTTTGCTTCACATTGCGGCTTTTCAGGTTACGAATGCAACAAACCTGGAAGTGTTTACTTCTGGGATCGCCGTGCGCGCACACGCACAGAAGCAATCTGCGCATTTTGGGAATGCGCAGAAGCGCTCTATCATGCTTCGTGCACACACAGTTGTAGCGCTCTACTTACGAACAGATCGTGTTCGTAAGTAGAGGTACCACTGTACTTGTGTAGCTTGCAAGTGTAAGGTAAAGGTAAAAGGACCCCTGACCATTAGGTCCAGTCATGGCCGATTCTGGGGTTGCGGCGCTCATCTCGCTTTACTGGCCGAGGGAGCCGGTGTACAGCTTCCAGGTCATGTGGCCAGCATGACTAAGCTGCTTCTGGCGAACCAGAGCAGCGCACGGAAACACTGTTTACCTTCCCGCCGGAGCAGTACCTATTTATCTACTTGAACTTTGACGTGCTTTTGAACTGCTAGGTTGGCAGGAGCAGGGACTGAGCAACAGGCGCTCACCCCGTTGCGGGGATTCGAACCGCTGACCTGATCGGCAAGTCCTAGGCTCTGTGGTTTAACCCACAGCGCCACCTTGCTTGCAAGTGTATCAATGGTTAAAACAAAAACAAAGCATGGGGCCAATTTTAATCAGGGATGCAGCACATGCAGATGGATTTAACATTTCACTCCCTGTGATCCTGACAAAAATGCCACCCCATTCTACCTACAGTAGGCCTGGTCCTTCGTGGTGCCAAGGGGTCCTCACAGCTAGCCATCCATGCTGCTTTCTGTGACCATCTCATACGGAGGGCATAGATCTCTGCTTTTCACGCTGGCTTTGCTTCTACATTATGCCAAGCTCCTTCAGTAAACTAGTGGCCTGCTTATTTCCCTTTATGGGTGCCTGTTTCTTTCTTCCTCTCATGACCAGACTACCTTCCTGGTCTTCTGTGGCAAGATTTCAGTGCCTCCAGGCCTGCAGAGCAATAAACTGGGTTGGGTTTGGGTCTTGACAGAACCTAGTGCTGGCTGGAGGTTTCCTCTCATTGTGACACGCCCTGATCTGCACATTTAGAGGCCTTTCAAGATGTGGTTTGAGCAGATGCCCTTGACTCCTTAGCCACAAAACTCCACACACGCAACAGCAACAACAAAAAGCAGAGAAAGCACATTTTATTCCCCTGGGAGTTAGCAACTGCTAATCCAGACAGCTCACTAGAGCAATCCAAAACCTGCCTGGCATTAAAAGCAAACAAAAACAAAGCCTTCTCCTTTCCACCAAAAAGAGTCGTACCAATTTTAATGGTGGGTACGAAACCAGAGAGAGAAAACCTGGACACTTTGACAGCTGGCACTGGTTAATATTTATGGGCTTTTTCTGTGATAAGCGGAAGAGCCTTTAAAAAATAATAATAATCCAGGAGATTCGGAGTGATGAGGTGTCTCTGAATCAAGTCAGCTTTGGTCTATGTGATCTGAAGTATTTCTCTTACCGGTATTTGGAGCATAAAATCCTATCACTTCTGCCCAACTGTCATGTCCAAGTAACCCTGCTCAAGACAGCTTGGGAGCAAGAAGCAACCGGCACTTGGCTTCCTTCCCCCTACAAGTCAGCACGACAATGCAATGCCTATTGCTCATTCAATTCTGGCAAAGGAGGATGGGTTGATGGGATGATAAGAGGCAGGGAACCAGAAACAGACAATGCTGCCATTACTACTTCGTAGAAGAAATGCGTTCCAGAAAGAACAAATTAAATCTACTCACAATTGTTCCTTATGACCCATAGAGGCTGGCCTCTTACAGTGAACAGGGCACTGCCCCAGCAACCTAAGCCTGCCCTCAGCCAGCCCTCACCTGCCTGTCTTCTTACAACCAGCCCAAAGGATGGTCCTGGCTTTCAGCTTCCTCCTCCTCCATTGGGATGCCCTTGTGTAACTCAGAAGGAATATGGTGAGAAAACCAGTTATTTGGCTCCGCCTGCCTGTGGCTTTGGGTCCTCCTCCTGTTTGGGCTCCCTGTCTTCTGCTCTGCCAATCCCAATAGGCACCAGCCAACACTATCCACAGGACAACCCAGATCGCTTTCACTGAAAGCTTTCACTTTCACCTAACGCTTGCTCTGATTAATGCTTTATTTCACATATTTTTGACTTGCCATGTTCCAAATACCTCAAACTTTCAAGCCTAAAGCTCCTGATTTGTTAAAAGTGCAGAGTGTAATCTAGATTTGCTTAGATAAAAATTGCCTTGTTTCTCTATACTCTCTACCTAACAAGGAACCTTTATGTTCTGGCTAATGTTAGAGATAAATTTGGGTAACTGCTGGATGTTTTTATGGGGGGGGGGAGCGGAACAAGCAAGGGATGAGGCATGAGGCTTGTTTCAGAAACCTGCACAGCAAAGCCAAATTATGTCACTGACATGCCAGAAGCATGCACTACCTAATTCAATGGGGCTTTCACCCAGGTAAGCATGTGTATAGGATTGAGGCCTCTATCTTAAGGCTTCATTATCCATTGTTATGAACTTGGAGGACATGACAACTTGCTCACTCTTTTGTGACATTTTGAATTTCTTAGGGTTTCGTTAATATAAGTTGCACAAATGTTCATTGAGTATGCCATGTTTAAACCAATTATGGCCTTCATATTAGTGACATCTAATAAAAATAGCAATGAACACCATTTGATACCACATTGTGCAGAAAATGCTCAGGTGCACAAGAGCTGGCGGGAAGCTCACGAAACCTGGAAGCCAGCAGCTGTCATCCACATCCCACTTTACTCTTACGGAAGTGTGCTGAATGTGTCATTGGCAAGTGCTTAAAAGCTGGAGAAATACTTAGCACTGTAAGTGACCCGTCAAGCTGGGTGTCCCAAAGTGCTTTTAGATCTGCTTCCTGCTTCGTGAACTGGGAGGGTTTTGATTCCCTGAAGTTTTCAAAACAAGACGTGGCAGCCCCTTTTTGCAAGTCAGGAGGTGACACCTCCCCCCGTAAATCTTTAGAAGAGATATTTGTGCCGCCTCCTCCTACCCCCTTCAAACTCTACAGGGTCAAACCCACATAATATGAGCCTTAAAAGTTTTAAGTGCGGGTTCCAGTCCTGTTGTTGTTGCTTTTCTATACAGCCCTTCATCAAAAGATCTCAGGGGGTTCACAAGATAAAAATACAAGATAAAACCACAGATAAGTAGTTAAAACAAAAACAATACAATAGGATTGAAACACCACAATACAATAATGTGTGTATATAAAAACCAGGTTGCCAGTTGCATTTGGAATGCTGTGCACAGTTCAGATTGCCCCCGACCCAATGAGGACATTGTAGGGAAGACGGAAGTACAGAAAAAGACAACTAAATTAAGATTGGAGCACCTACAGAGAAAGGCCACTCAGTTTTAATTTATTATCATTATTTTCTTAAAAATGGACAGAGTACATGACCACAGAATTGCAGAGTTGGAAAGGACCCCTAGGGCCCATCTAGCCTAACCCGCTGCAATGCAGGGATCACACGATAAAGGATTATACAATTATACCTGGCGTGAGTGTATTCTTCTTCTCCTGAACTCAAGGTTGTCCAGTGAAACAGATTGGCAGCAGGAAAGGCTGCAGCTCAAGTGGCAGAGTGTCTGCTTTGCATGCTGAAGATCCCAGGTTTAACCCCCAGGCATCTTCAGGTAGGGCTGGGAGAGAAGCCTACGTGAAACCGCTGCCAGTCAGTGTAGACAATCCTGAGCTGGATGGAACCATGGTCTGGCTCAATGTAAGGCAGGTAGGTCCCTATGCTCCTAGATTCAGGGGAGGCCAAAGAAATCACAGCTCCACATAGAATGGAAGGTTACTTGCCCACAGGCTTGTAGATTGCTTTAAAATGGAATTGGACCCCATACTCCATAAATTTGCACTGCTGCTGCTTGGAAGCAGGGGGAGACTGCAGCCTTTGTGCCCTCCTGTGAGATACCCAGAAGAATTTGGCTGTCCACTGTCAGAAACAGGATGCTGGTCTCCAGCCAGCCAGGCTCCTCTCCTACTCAGTGACAAGCAGTGGACTGGCCCAACCTCATTCTTCCCCCTTGATTTCAGGCGCTTCAGATGCATTGGGGGGGAGACCACCATATGGCACTTTGATAGCAAGGCAAAGATTTGGAAAACAAGCAGGATACCTAACACAGAAACGAAGAGGATGAAGACACTAGGCTAAACATTTCACTCTTGATTCATTTTTATCATGTGCCGTTTAGTTTCACACTGCAGCCTTAGAAGCCTGTTAAATAGTCAAAGGAAAAAATGGCCTTTTTTAAAATAGAAAAAAGGGGTAATATTATTTTATATTAATGGTTCCCCATTACTCATTAGAGAAGCTGCCTACCAGAGTCTGGAAGGGCAGTCGCCATCCATTTATTTCAGGCTGACAAGAATGCCATTCCAGCAGGAAGCAGAGCAGTCAAAGTGACAGGTCTCCAAAGTGAAAGGAACGGAGTGATTTTGAGAGGGAGAAAGTCAGAAATAAGGACAACGCTGAAACAGAGGGGAGATGGAGTGAGTTGTTAAGCACAGCAGCCACCTACAAAAATATTAAGCAACACCCCTCAGCAAAAAAAAAAAGGAAGAGGTTTGTGCCCGTAATCACACATGTACGCAAAAGGCACAGCACAAATTAATTCAGGGATGTGTACTTGGATCTGGGCCAGCCTGCAACATGGAGCTCAATGGGAAAGCTGTTCAATTTGCAGGAGCTGTGTGTGCTGTGCTTTGGGCTCTTGCACATGTAATGAGTCCTTAGATCACACCAACAAAAAAGAACTGCAAATTCACAGGAAGGTCCGTGACAGCTCGATTCAGAGCTTTCAATGGAGGTTAATACAAGTTCCAGGCAGTATCAACAACACAGGCTGCAGTCCTCCTGGATTTCAACTTCCCAAACCTTTCAAGTATTAAAATTAAATGAAGATTTCAAATACAGAGACAACACGACAGTAAGGTAATGGTAATATTGTGTTTAAAAACTTAAAGCGTTGTTTTTTGTTTTGGATGCACAAAGGCAGCTTCTACAAAGGCATCATCTGCAGTATTTGTTCTCATACTGAAACTCACAAAGACATTTCTTGTTCAGCACTGAAGACTTCCACGACAGCAGTACTACATGCAACCACTCTGCCTTGCTCACTTTATTTCACCTTGCATCGTTTATGGGTGCGGTTACAAAAACGGATATAGGTCCTTTGGCTACAATGGTTTGCTGTGCATCAGTGTGCTTGGTAGGTGCAAGCTGTTCCCAGAAGGAAGAGGTTTACTGTACATTTCCCCCCCCCCTCTTATTTAACCAATAATATTTCCAAGGCCCAGGTTCTCAGATCCTTTGTTCGTGCCTTTCCGATCGCTACTGAGTATAAACTTAATTCATAAAAAATTGGATATTTCTCAACCAAAAGAGCAGCACAAACAGTCAAGTAGAGCAAGAGGAGATTCAGCATATCAACCTCCCCAGTTGCAGAAGACCTGAAGGCTGCGCTGCTACAACTACCTTTTCATTCCATGCAGAAACCAGGATGCTCAAGAGATACGGAGCCATCAATCATCGTTGATGCTGCAGAAACTACTATGCCCGAGTACTAAAAGGCCTCTTCCCGTTCTCAGCGCTAAGCTTCAAGGATTCCAACAAGCCCTTGATCCGTTCGCTGGCTGGTCCCCTCTTCCTTCTCGTACCCTTGCTGGCATTATTTCCTGCTGATGTTAGGAGAAGGGCTGCCAGTCCCCAGCGCTGGTTGCTGCTGGACGGACCCTTCCCCGTCTGCTGCAAAAGCCAGGCGCTCTCTCTGGCCAAACTGACAAATCTTTCAAGCTGCGTTGCATTTACGTTCTTGCTGATATTAAGGTTTTGTTCAAAGGGGTTCTGTATGTGAAGAGCAGATGCTTCTGGCTTGTTTTGCTCTTTCCCCTGTATATTTGGGAAAAAAGGAGGTGGTGGTGAAACAAAAATCATTTAACACGTGCACCGTAGATTACTGACTGCCCCGAGGCAAACGTAAATAAGCAAAAACCCATGCAAAGTCCAAAACTGCTACCACCACCCATTTACTGGGCCTTTCAAAAGAAAGCCAGGTGTTTATATGCAAGGGTATGCAGAAGGGAGATCGGGATCTACTGGTGGATCTCTGGCAAGTTGCAGTAGATGAGCAAGAGTTTCCAACTCCCAGAAATGTAATGGCTTTTCTTGCTTATTGCAGACTGCTGAAATGAAGTAAGCTAACCAGAAATGGATTCGTGTGTGAAAGGTCTGAGTGCTCAGTTCAGTTCTAGTACTGGGGGTGGGGGGTGGGATATCTAGGCATAGAATATACTCAGAGGCACCCTGTTCTACAATATTAGCAGAATATCTTTTCTGCCAGGCTCTGGTTTGCAGATCTAGCAAAAGACACCAACAATCCTTACTTTGCCTACCCCTGTAGTACAGAACGCAGGCAATATGCTGTGTCCTTAGAGAAGCATTTCGATGGGCAAGCCAGGATTGCGGTGGCAGAGACAATGAACTGGGTTCAGAGGGAAAGTTCAAGAGTGGAAAGGCAGCAATTTCCACATACTCAAACACAGCAAAATTCATATTTGCATATTTCTTTCACTCACAATAACTGACAAGAGGAGAAAGGATTCAAGTTTTTGCCCCCACCTGTGAATAAGCCCAAGGGGGCTCTTAGCTGGAGTCTGTGCATCAAACAAAAAACCCCCAAGGGGTGGCCTTAGATGCTTTGTCCTAAGGCTATAGCCAGCAAGGCCCATTTAGATCCAACATAGCAGGGACCGAGCAATGTATTAAAATGTTCTCCCAATATGGCCACTCAAAAAATGCCACAAGCCACCCACATCCATTCAGCAAACAGCCCCTCTCTCACCCAAATAATACATTTGGAGGTTTCTGAATTGAATGCCAACCCATACTGGCTGCATAATACAGTCCTAGCACCACAGCAAAGCAGGAAGAATTACTAATATCAGTTTTGCTCCCCCCGTCTCCAATATTCAGACATTTTTATACAGTAACATAAAGACTGGCAATAAACCCTGAAAAGGTGTGAAAGTTAAATACTTTTACCTTCCAGATATTTAGTGAACATTTGTTAAAAGGAAAATTTCCAAAGTATTCAAAGAAGTCACTCAGTAGTACATCTAGAAAAAAAAGGGGGGAAACACAGTAAGGAAAGAAGAGACCCAATTTCAGATGTGACTGGTAAAAAGATTTACAAGGGGGGCTTCTTACCTAGAGTTTCTGTGTTTTCTGTGGGCTTAATTTTGTTCAAGTCACTAACGAAGGTACAGTCGTGACCTTCAATCACGTGCTTATCTTCTGCATCTAAAACAAAAAAGAAACACTTTTGAACTATCACATACAGACACTATAGAATCTGATAAGGGATGAAGTGAATCACATAGAAATTAGTGTGTGACAAATTACAAAAAATAACCGTTCAAGCACTTCAGCATTAAAACAATTCAGGCTCAGACAAAAGACAATTATTATTTACATCTCTTACTCACCCTTCACTGGAAGGTCCCAGGGTGGGATACAGCATATGAAAAGGCAATACAACTGAAACAGCAACAAATACACACACTACCCCTTGAATGCCTGAATGAGTAAGCAGGGTCCTCATTGCTCCTAACAGTGGCCTCTCCTTTTGGAAAGGCAGAGGTAGAAAGTGGTGCAAAATCCAAGCAACTGCTCCAATTTGCAATGATTAACGTTTACCCTCCTTCCATTGCTTTTATCAACTAAAAAACAAATTGCAACCACTGTGAAGTTCTGGGTAGGGTTAGACTCTCCCTGAAGGAACAGGTGTATAGTCTGGAAGTAGTCCCTCAATTTAAATCTGTAACTGGACTGCCAAGCAGCTTTTGTGGCTACAAGTGCTTATGCCTAGCTCTGGTCATTTATGGACTGGGATAACATGGCCTCAGTCAATCATGCCAATGACCCCCCCCCCCTTTTGGACTACTGCAATGTGCTTCATCTGGGGCTGCCCTTGAAGACTGTCTGGGAACTGCAGCTAGTGCTGGGAACTGTGAAACTTAGCTGTGAGGATATCTGCTTTTGCATTTTGTTTTGTTTTTTAAAGTGCATTGTCTTTTCTGCTTTGTTGTCTCTGCTCTGGGTCCCTTCCGGAGGAAGGGCAGGAGAAATATCTTATAATTATTATTCCACCTGCACATGTTTGTCAAATCCTCCCTCTTACCAGCTAGCTCCTTCAGCTGATCCAAAGTTGGAATGATGGGGGGCTTTCTTCTTTGCAGAAAAAACAAGACCATCATCGTGAGCGAGAAATTAGTAATCCAGGGGCCAGGAATGCTGCTGGTTATGGCTTGGACCCGTGCCCAGCACCGCACACTGAACACCAGAGCTCTCACACGCGGGTCGAGGCTGCCGTAGATATATAGGAGCTCAGAGCTTTTTAGGGCAATCCTGTCGGAAAAGGAATGGAAGAGGGTCAAAGGGACAATATAGAATGTCAACAACTTATAAGTGCAACACATGAGGGTGTGAGGAGAGCCCGTGCCAACATGAAAACTGGAAGCATGCATCCTTTTTAAAGAAATGGCAACAGACTGTTTCACAGGAGACAAAGGATCTACAACTGTAAGGCTTGCATAAACCTTTGCTGGTTTATTGCTGAAGAGTCAAATCAACACAGAATCACAATTCTCAATGTATGATGTTCTCTGAGATGCAAACTTTAGAAAGTTAGAGGGCATTGTGCTTATTAGTATATCTGCTCCGCAACCCAGAAGTGGACCCATTAAGAGATACAGTGGTGCCTCGCAAGACGAAAAGAATCCGTTCCGTGAGTCTCTTCGTCTAGCGGTTTTTTCGTCTTGCGAAGCAACCCTATTAGCAGATTAGCGCTATTAGCGGTTTAGCGGCTATTAGCAGCTAATAAAGGCTTAAGGGATTAGCTGCTAAAAGGCTATTAGCAGCTTAGTGCCTTAGAAAAAGGGGGTGGGGAGCGGAAAAAAATCGCAAGAATCGCAAGACATTTTCGTCTTGCGAAGCAAGCCCATAGAGAAATTCGTCCTGCGAAGCGCATTGAAAAACGGAAAACCCTTTTGTCTAGCGGGTTTTCCGTCTTGCGAGGCATTCGTCTTGCGGGGCACCACTGTACTAGGTTGTATCCAATGCTAGACATACTCAGAGAAATTAATGTTCATGGCTAATGCAGGGTTATTAATTTCAACTTAATTAGAACTTAATTAGATTTCACCCACTATTTCTCCTCATAAGAACAGGGCTGTCACTCAGAAGGGTAAAGAGGGAAGCAACTAAGGCCATCTGAAATGGTATCAGGAGGCTTCAGGGAGGACTGGCAGACAGGGTCAGACACGAGTGGTAACACAGAAGCACCGCGATCTTTCTTTGCAGAGGGCAAAACAATAGCTTTTTTCTGGCACAGAGAACTCAACATGGCAAAGTTCACAAATGCTAATCTGGTCAATAAAACATCAACACAGGTGTCTCCTGTGGTTTATTATAAAAGCAACTGTAAAGTATTCATACGATAGGTATTTCCCCTATACACGGAATTAAGAAAGGAAAGGAAAAACGCTCAAAGGGGAAAAAAAGAAACTGTGCCAGAAATGTTATTAATAAGAAGCCTGCTTCCCCCTACTGGTCATCAAGTGAAAAAACAAAGTTTTCTTTAATACAGTGGTACCTCAGGTTACATATGCTTCAGGTTACAGACTCCGCTAACCCAGAAATAGTGCTTCAGGTTAAGAACTTTGCTTCAGGATGAGAACAGAAATCGGGCTCCGGCGGCGTGGCAGGAGCAGGAGGCCCCATTAGCTAAAATGGTGCTTCAGGTTAAGAACAGTTTCAGGTTAAGTACGGACCTCCGGAATGAATTAAGTACTTAACCAGAGGTACCACTGTATCTCAACACTAATGCCCATCTGTATATTTTTATCCAGCGGTTCTCAAGTGGTTTCCCTCAGCAGACCACTTGAAAACTGCTGTTAGTCTTGGTGGACCACTTAACAGACCTTCCCCACACCCTTTAGTGCTGTCATCATTGTCAAAACCGGCACCTAATTATGAACACCACAGGCCCTGTTGAGAAGGGCCCCTTTTCCTGTAATTTTTAGGGAGAAATTTGCAGGCTGCACCAATGCCACATGGACAGAGGCCCTAGGCCAGGGCTTTGCTGGCCTGTCTGATAATCCAGCTTTGCTTGGTCAAAACAATCTCAGTCTCCATTGCTGGAGTGGGGTGAGGAATAAAGTGGGGGCGGGAGAGAGATTATATTGATGCTAGCAGATCCCAATCTGCAGTTTGCCTGCTCCCGCTTTAGAATGCTGATATACATTGCCACTCTATAGCCACTTATGCACCCATATCTAAACCGAATATGGTGTGGTATACTGTATAGTGTATGGGTGGGGAACCTGCAGCCTTCCAGCTGTTGATAAACTACAACTCCCATGATCCCTGACCATTAGCTGCACTGGCTGGGGTTGATGGGAGTTAAGAGCCCACCAGCTGGAGATTACCTGGTTCCCTTTCTCTGGTGCAATGGATGCAATACCAGGCTGGAAAGACATTACTAAGCTTACAGGGTATTTCTGGCTACCCTTGCCCTGAGTTTCCTGGACAGTAGGATGTACGTTTGAAAATGCTTACCTATTATTAGCTGTCAAGTCACACTGAAATCCTGAAGGCTGATGAGAAAATCGTACCAACGGACAGCGAGCATTAAGTATTTTTTGGACACCGACACACCCAGGGCCAAAGTTATCAATAAATTCACCAATCACATAAAGAGTCCTCTGCGTTGCTATTCGTTCAGAAGGTACTCTCTTCATTAGATAATCTATGTTGAAGGGACCTGTTTTCTAACACAAAAGAGACAGAATAAATCAAACGTTCAAAACAAAGGCAAGCCCCCTGACACAGCGTCCTCTTCAGAAATTTGTGTAAGATGACGAGCACTTGAAAATTAGGATTGTCACCTGCATCTTCTACTGACTTGCCTCTTTTTAGTCTTTGCCTCCCACCCCTGAATGAGCAAAATATTACTGTTACACAGCTAGAACTCAAATATGTGGTTTATTTATTTAACATAATTTTTATACTGCTTGATTGTAAAAAAACAACTTCAAACTGGTTTACAAAAAAGGAATAAACAATACAGTCACACCTTGGTTCTCGAATGCCTTGCGACTCGAACGTTTTGGCTCACGAATGCCGCAAACCCGGAAGTGAGTGTTCCAGTTTGCGAATGTTTTTGGGAAGCCGAATGTCCAATGACGCTTCAATGGCTTCCGATTGAGTGCAGCCGATCGAAAGCCGCGCCTTGGTTTTCGAACGTTTTCTGAAGTCAAACGGACTTCCGGAATGGATTCCATTTGAGAACCAAGATATGACTGTAAAATTATTAGTAAAAACAATTAAAACATTAAAAAACTTTTAAAAAGCAATAATCTAAAAACACACTGGCATTCTAGATATCTCGGTAGGCCTGTCTAAACAACATGTTTTTAGCAAAGACAGGACGCGGGTGGCGCTGTGGGTTAAACCACAGAGCCTAGGACTTGCTGATCAGAAGGTCGGCGGTTTGAATCCCCGTGACAGGGTGAGCTCCCATTGCTCGGTCCCTGCTCCTGCCAACCTAGCAGTTTGAAAGCACGTCAAAGTGAAAATAGATAAAAAGGTACTGCTCCGGCGGGAAGCTAAACGGCGTTTCCGTGCACTCTGGTTTCCATCACGGTGTTCCATTGCACCAGAAGCAGTTTAGTCATGCTGGCCACATGACCAGAAAGCTGTTTGCGGACAAACGCCGGCTCCCTCGGTTTGCCAGAAGCGGCTTAGTCATGCTGGCCACATGACCCAGAAGCTGTACGCCGGCTCCCTCGGCCAATAAAGCGAGATGAGCGCTGCAACCCCAGGGTCGGTCACGACTGGACCTAATGGTCAGGGGTCCCTTTACCTTTACCTTACAGTGAAGGTGCCTGGCTGATATTAATAGGCAGTGAGTTCCGAAGTATAGGAGCCACCACACTAAAAGATCAAGTCCTTACAAATGTGGAATGGGTATTACATGGCATCTGTAACAGTGCCAGTTCTGCCAATCAAAGCTGAGTGGGCATATCTTGCAGGCAAATTGTCCCCAAGTTGTTAAGGGCTTTGTATACTAATAGTAACACCTGGAAGAGCAGTTATATCCCTAAAATTAAATGTCCAGGATCCAAAGAGCCCCACTTATACCTGGTTTCCACTAACTTGTCCTGGCGTGCCCTAGATGCTGCTTCAGCTTGGGAGGGAGAGGGGCATATGGAGGCTGCAGCAGGAGAAAGGACAGATATGCTGCATGCAACCGCTTGGAGCCCAGCCAGTCTGAATCATGTCCAGCTCTAATGGACCCTTCAGAGGAACAGATTCAACTTTTTTTATATAAAAGCAATGCTATTAAAGAAATGCTCTGATATTAGAAACACATGCACCATCCATATCCATGACAAGAAAAGCTGCCTCAAGGCAAAGACTGAAACTGAGCCAGTTCTCTCAGTAGAGAGAAAAACCAACCTGGAGAAAGTCAGGGGTTTCCCACATGTGACGGGGAAATGGTTTTTAAGCACACAGCCTCTGTTTACATGAGCAAAACAAGGCAGCGTTGGCCAATACACTCTGGCAAAATTACGCAAAAGGAGGAAGTGGTATATGTGGGACTCCTTTGTGCTGATGGGCAGCATTTTATTATACTGTCATGAGAAAAATGTAACCGTGAACCGCATTACTACAGTTTGCATATGCTGCTGTTTGAGATAAGATTGGCTAATTGCATAGAGGAAATGTACACAGCTTTGCAGCTGCCTGGAACAAACCTGCTTAGTTTGTTTATCCCTGTGTGGACATTGTGTTTAACCCTTCCTGTGCCTGCATATTCATTGTCCAGGAGCATGTTAACGTGGCCACCGGCTGCAATGCAGCACATGGAACAGGCACCCAAGTCCCGATTTCATTGCAGAAAGCAGAGATGCATGAGAGCAGACTGTTTTGTGGGTGACGCTGATAAAAGCACTAAACGCTGCCAAAGGTTTAGGGCAGGGTGGGGAAGCTGTAGCCCTCCACATGTTGCTGGACTCCCTGAATCCATCATCCCTGACCTTTGACCCCATTGGTTGCTAGTGATGTTAAATTCTCGAAAACAATCTTTTGGAGAATATTCTTGATTAACGAGAATATTAGAGAATTTTCATTTAAAATAGGAGAATATTCATTTTAATGCATTGAAAATGATATAATTAGTTAATATATACGTTTATTCATGGGTAAACTTGTTCAGATGGCAACCAAAAACTGTACAGATACGTTTATTCAATGTGACAATGCAGGGGGTTCACATTCTTTCGATTTTTTGCACGAAACTTGAAATTGAAAATTCAACGGGAATGACTCACGTTAATCACTAAGCCTGCCACTAACCGTATATTTACCATCAACATTGAATTCTAATTATGTTGTGTATGTATGAAATGTAGCTTTTAAAGTAAAAGGAATAATTAAAATATCAGGTTCACTTATTATTTACTAGGTTTTTAAAATGTGGGTTGTAAAACTGGTTCTTACATTAGAATTTACAGTTTGTGAAGAATATTCTCCGGAGTATTTTCTATCAGAGAATATTCTCCACAAAATATTCTCACCCCACATCACTACTGGTTGGTGATAATGAGCACTGGGCCCCATAAACATCCAGGGAGCCACTGGTTTCCCACCCTTGACTTTAGGGTCTGGAATTCAGTGCCTTCTTTACAGCATAAGCAGGACTCTTCCATTTGTCCACAATGACTGGACAAGGTCTGGATTGGACAGCTCTAATGGCTGCTGGGAGGTCCATGCACTTGGAGATGGTGGTAATTAGTCTTTATAGTACCATCTATGTACACAGCACTCTTGAATATGAGTAATTTGTAGGACCCCCAAATTTCAGTGTCAGGGAATTCCAGGAAGTAGGGTTTAGCAGGGAGGGGACACACACGGTAACCAGACAATGCAATGATATTGTTTCGTACTTGAAGAAAAAGCCTTTAGTTACAGGCTGGAAATTTGGGTTGAAGCTGTAACATTAATTCACACATCAACTGCAATGCAATTCTTCTGGTGGCTGAATTGAAGATAATATCACAAGATGCTCTCCGAGGAGCTATGTATAAATTATAAGCTCATGTTTGAGAAAGGATTAGGCCTACAAATATTTGATCCTCTGATAATTTGATTGGAGTCTGGCAAATGAAGCCGTAACGGACACACGCAAGGGTAGGCTTTTTCCAGCTTAGAACTAGCCTGTTGCTCAGTCGTATGAATAAACTAGTAAGTATATACACTTAAAGACTGAAAGACTGGGAGAAGTGGATGCACAAAAAGCAGCTTAAGACGAATGCACGGCATTCAGGAAGCTCAGTAACAGCTGTGCAAAATGACAAAAACAAACCCAAAAAACTGCAGATGTAGCCAACTTTGATTTGCATCACGGCAATTAAAACAAATTTTATAATTAAAATTAATAAAAATGGTCATGGTTGCAAAACAGTCAATCCACACTCTAATCAAAAGACAAATCAATGGAGGACACTGTTAGAGAAAGACCTTACCCTTTGGGTAGCATTTTTTCGGATCGCATCCAGATCCAAAAACATGTCTAAGTCACATCCCAGTTTACCAAAGCTGTTCACAGAAGAGCCAAAGGGCTTCACAATGCAGTCTGGAAAATAAGCACTTGCAATGTCTTGAATTAAAGAGCAGGTAAAAAATCGGAGCTTAGTGTTTTCTTCTGTGAGCTGATACTTCTCTACGAGCATGTACAACTGGTCGCTCACCTGCAGAGACAAAAAAAAGGAGAGAGGGAACCCAATCTCAGGTTATGTGAGGCACTTGAATGACCTTTGAGAGTTGAGAAACAGCTGCATTGTCTGCAAGGTACAACTTTACAACATAAAGCAAGCAGAGGCTAAACTCAGCATTCTTTCTTTCCAAATCCATCCTTAAAGATTATTTAAATACAAGTCCTTTAACCGTCATTTCTCTCTGCACTGAACACAATAGATACTGGTTCAATGGAAGATCAACAGATTCAGAAAAGACACACGTAACTTCTATAACGTACAGCAATTCTTACATACTTGGCTGAAAACATCCCCTTTTGGTAGTCCTACTGGCTTAATTGTTCCTGCTATTTGGTGCTTGCTAAATTACTGTGCACTACTGAAGATTAAAAGGGATGGAATTTGTAAGCCACCACAATCCACTGACATTTTCATCCTAATATTAATCATCAGAATGTCTCAAGTTCTAACATCTACTGTTATCCGAGTGTACCAAGTGATACATTTAGCAAATATGTAAAGTCACCCTGTTCACATGTCATTAAATTATAATTGGTGGTTTACTGTGAATGTGCTAACTATTCCTGCTTTGTTCCTCTCAACTAGTGAGTTGGAGCAACAAGTCACGATCCTTGGCTTAGCATTACATCCAAACCAGGGGTCGTGGTTTGTTTCACTTCCAACAAACCATGTCTGGAAAGCTAAACTATTGGGGAGGAGTGAAGCAGAAGCAATCTGCTTGGTCACAGTAAGTCAGTAACTATGGCTTACTACAAAGTGCAAACACAACCACTGTAACAGACATAAGTTAACGCTATATAGCTTTGCACCCAGCATAAATGCACAACATCGACTTTGAAGACAAAGGATGAACTTTGTCACTAAATGTACTGAGAACATACATGAGTGCAAGTTATTGGGTTCCGGAGGCATGGAAGTTCATCAGAATTCTATCAGGAATTTGCAACTTGATGATCTGTAATGGCGCACAAGGTTCTATTCAAACGACAAAATTACTCAATGCTACAAGGCTTCTCCTGCAATGTTTAACCACAAAGAATGGTGGGTGGGTCCTAGGATGTACTGTCAGTTTATGTGAGCCAATGGTGAGGCTCAGTTAACTGACTGTGTTCTTTAAAAATCTCTGTACTGTGCTGGTGATTTCATGCCAGGCAACTTGATGCAAAGAGAGTTCACTAATGATTCCTATTCCTGGAATCAAGATTTCTGAAAAAGTTAAGTTTCTTTACATGAAAATTCATTTTGATATTATACGATTCATTATTGCTGCCTCTCTCAGAAGCATGAATGGAAGCACTGTTTATAAATTTAGTTTTTCATGATCCAGATTAATTAGTAGCTACTACCAACATGAACTGTCTAATCCTTCATAGAAGTTCTTTATTTTGCTTTCAGCTTCTTAGTATTGAAAATGCAAGAGCTACTTCATTATCAGTAAGCATGACCATTCTCTGTCCTATTTAAAAGATCTGGAGAAAAATCACAAATTGATATTTATTCCATTGGTAACAGTTCTATTGTATTAACAAGTATTGCACAGATTTTTCCAAAAATATTAACGGAACTATTTACTGCATGCATTAAAGACCACTGACCCTCTTTCGTCATTCTTCTGATCAGCGTTTCTGATTCAGCAACTTAAATATTTACATCACCTTTTCAGTTACATATTCAACACAATAATAAAGCTGCTTTATTTCTTATAAGAGAAATTGCAAACATGAACTTACACTGTCAGCATTACATAGGTTCGTCAGCAGCTCTCCAACTTGAATAGTTGCCTGTTTATGACGGTAAACTGGAGTCTGATTGGAAGCTTGGCTTGGTGGGTTTTTCAATGTTATTGTAAAAATTCTGGATTTAAATGGAACAGGACACTCATCCACCAACTGTACAGAACCAGTAGCATCCTGCAGTGAAGCTATACTGTCG
Source organism: Podarcis tiliguerta (assembly GCF_965153285.1). Lineage (NCBI taxonomy): Eukaryota > Metazoa > Chordata > Lepidosauria > Squamata > Lacertidae > Podarcis > Podarcis tiliguerta. Next base: position 40,389,991 of record NC_139545.1, on the reverse strand, counting down.
GTCTCAGAAAATTCTACCACTGCATACAGCCCCTGAAGTAATAGAAAAGAAGAAATAGTAACATTTATGTAGTATGATACATAACAGATTTTATCTGTAAGCATAGGCTGGACATTAGAATGATTTTTCATTTTTTTAAACATGTTAAGACTACAGTGGTACCTTGGTTCTCAAACTTAATTCGTTCTGGAAGTCTGTTTGACTTCCGAAACATTCGAAAACCAAGGCATGGCTTCCGATTGGCTGAAGGAGCTTCCTGCCCTCAGCTTCTGAAAAATGTTCAAAAACCGGAACACTTTACTTCTGGGTTTTTGGCGTTCAGGAGCTGATGTGTTCGTCAACTAAGCCATTTGAGAACCTAGTTTCCACTGTAAAGCTAAATGCTCCTGCTATGTATATGAAACTAACTGTATTTTGTAAGTTGCCTTGGGAGACCTTTGTGTGCAAGTATTTTAAAATCTGCCAAACACTAATTTCCATGCTATCCACTTCTGTAAAGGATACAGATGAGTTATCGCAAGTCCATCTGCTCTTGGGTCTTTCTATTTGAATCACACAAATTCAGTTGCTAATGCTGAAAATACTTACGTAACTTTCATAGAAGAAGTGATTCTTAATGTTTCCATGAGATGACAAGTATTTGAGTAGTTTTTTCTCATTGATTTTGGATGGGCAGTTAATTAACACGGTTCTTTGTGCCTGCTCTCGTCTTTCTGCTAAGATCTTACTGAATGTCTTCTTTCTGGTGCTAATTTCAGTATCTGGATGGAAAGGGAGGGGGAAACAGATTATATGAGCAGAGTTTTACAGCCTGATATTAGTACATGTACTTCATTTTTAAAAGCAAAAAGGTATGTACTACATGACAACCCCCCCCCCAAAAAACCCTACATAAAAGTTTGTGTGCATTTTTGTTTTGCTACATAAAAGTTTGTGTGTGTGAAAGCACACTATGCTCAACTGAAAACAGCCCCAGGCACCAGGTATAAGAACATAAGAGGAATCCTGCTATATCAGACCAAAGGCCCGCACCCTGCTTTCCATAGTGGTGAACCAGATGCCTACATGACTGCAGTAACATTAGTATTCACAGGTGTTTGTGTAATTTGGGAATATGCGCAAAATTGCACCAACAGCTCGGTCTGTTTCTCAAGGTGCCCTTCCTCAACACCTGAAATCTATTCATGGTTAGGATGCCAGCTGTGGTGGGCATCTTGAAACAGCTCAAGGCCATAGGCCTTTGGCATGACTCATCCATACCCACTTTCTCCAAAGAATCTGTGCAGGCACACTGACAGGTCTAACGCCATGGCTGCATTCAGCAGCAATGTGGGTGGTGGTGGTGAATTGCTATTTGTGGTGGTGGTGGATCTCTCTTCAAACTTGAATCTTTCTGTGTATTTGAATTTCTTCACTTTAACCTCTAAGACCAAGTTCCTGTAAGCAGTACAGTTTATGATGCATTAATACAACTTATGAAACATGTGTGCGTGTATAGTGTATTTGAATTGTCTTCAGTCAATAAAACACTTTATACTGAACCGTGTGGGCAATGTGTTTTCTTCACTGTCAATTCTAGAAAGGCCTACGACAGGAAAAGACGAAGATTGTGAAGCTCTGCTGGACTACTCTGCTGGTGCTGCACAACTCGGCTGGCCACACCAGTATAGGTTCAACTGAAGCGGACCCGAAAAGGGCAACTCCATCCCTACCAGGGAAGAACAGGCAAGGGAAAATCTACATCAGGAACAAGGCAGTGGTGGTGGTGGGACAGAGAAAGCTTGACATTGGGATCTGCTGCCCCGGTTGGATCCTACGGCCTGAGGCAGTTGCCTCATGGGTGGGTCGGCCCTGTATGGATGCAATATTAAAACACTATCAACAGGTGCCCTGGAGGTGATACAGTGGTACCTCGGGTTACATAAGCTTTCGGTTACAGACTCTGCTAACCCATAAATAGTGCTTCAGGTTAAGAACTTTGCTTCAGGATTAGAACAGAAATCGGGCTCTGGCAGTGCGGCAGCAGCAGGAGGCCCCATTAATAAAAGTGGTGCTTCAGGTTAAGAACAGTTTCAGGTTAAGAACGGACCTCCGCAACGAATTAAGTACTTAACCCGAGGTACCACTGTACTGCTTTCAAGATTATAGCCACTGGTAGCTTTATCACTCGTCCCTTTTCAAAGCCATCTTAAGTCGGGGGCCACCAGCGCATCCCTTCGCCTCGCTGCTCACCCACTCGAGGGTCCCTCAGCCTCTCCCCTCAAGTTGCTAAGCAGCAGGCAGACAGCAAGAGAGAGGGAGCGACGCGAGGCCGGGCGGGAAGGGGCCTCCCGGGAAATCGAAACCACTTTTACCTGCCGCCGCTTCCTCGCTGCCGGGCCCCTGCGGCTCCCTCCGCGCAGCTGCCGCAGCTTCCGTGGAGCTGAACCGGTTCCCGGCGACCCTCAGCCTGGCCTCGGCGCGGCGGAGGAAGCACAGACCCCGGCACTGGAGCCAAAGAGGCACTCGCCCCATGGGGGCCGCCATTCCTGAAAGAAGCGCGGGAAGGGCCCGCACTGCGCACGCGCACGCACGACGCAGGCGGCACCTGACGGGGCGACGCGAGGGTCAATATTCCTCGGCTTGCCTGCGCGTGCGCGCTGCGAACGTTCTTTTCGACGGGAGCGCGGAGCGGGCAAATCTCCGGGGTAGCGATAGATTCTCGGATAGAGTGCTTCTGAATGGGGAGGCTCCGTCTTTACCTGTCGTGGCGAATGGCCCATCGGGACTCCTGTCGATGAATTTGTTTGGCTGTCCTAACAACAGTTCTAAGACCTGAACTGAATGCTGGTCTCAGCCACCATCAGGGCTCCCAACGCCAGAATTTTTAGTAATCCTGGCTTTATTTAAGGATGGGTCCCCAAAGCTGCTGCTGATAGAGCGTTTGAACTGTGCTACAGTGAACCCAATGTATTTAGGATTATGGTAAGTCCTGTTAAACTAAGCAGAATTTATGTCCAAGTAAACATCAGGAGCTTAAATTTTTGCATATGAATAATAAAAAAGGCACCTGGAAATATCAGCAATAGCAACGTACCCTCAATTCTGAGCCCACTTAGCACCATTTGTAGTGACACGTGCAGCCAAACTGAGAAATGAGATTGAATTTTGTAGGAATGGACTTTATAAAGTAACAATATGATAAAAACAAAAGCAATGTGCTAAAAATAAAAAAACACTATAACACGCTGCCTGATAATGATGTATCGCCGGAATGTCCAACAGGTTGATCGTGATCTACTGGTAGATCCCCGTGAGGTTTTGGTAGATCGCGGTCGATCCCTGGCTCTCTTTCCTTAGCGTTGTTAAAACTGACTCCTAACCCCCCCCCCTCACCCCGCCCTCCATTGTTGTCTTATCTCTGCAAGGGAAAGATGGAGCTTTCTCTGTGTTGCTGTTTTCCCCTATAGCGATCTTTTTGTGAATGACTTTACCCCTTTGTCCCTTGCCTTTAAGCCCCCCCAAACCGGAAGTACCCCCCAAAGCTTTTCCTTTAACCCCCGCCCCATGGGGCTTTTGTCCTCCCTAAAAAAAGCTCAAGAACTTTGAGCTAAACCCCTAAAAAACGGGGATAAATCACTGCCAGTTTTTAATTCTGAAAGTAGATCGCAGTCTCTTGAGAGTTTGCCACCCCTGATGTATCAGACCACTGGTCCTTTTGGCATCAGCACATTTCAGACAGGGGGCCTTCCCCAGCTTTGCTTAGAGATGCCTGGAATTGCATTTGAGGACCCTTGCCTGCAGGGGATGTGTTCCACTACCAAGCTGCAGTCCTGTCCCCATCCTTAGTAGGTCATTGACTAGGTGTGTTTCTATAATGTTCAACTTCAAAGGGCAACTGGATGCCACAGAAGAAAACAGTTGCAGGGAACAGGGGTGCCTTTCCAGACTCCTACACTTTGATGGCATGCTGCACCTGCTTAAATTTCCCCTTCTGACTTTGGGCCAGTGTTAGATTTTTTTGCTGTCTGAGGTGAAGAGATGAAGCTGCTACCATTGCTATTCGTCCATTTATTTGTCCCTTAACTGTGGTCCCCTTATGGCTCATTCACCTGCCCCTGGTCATAGAATCATAGAGTTGGAAGAGACCACAAGGGCCATCGAGTCCAACCCCCTGCCAAGCAGGAAACACCATCAGAGCACTCCTGACATATGGTTGTCAAGCCTCTGCTTAAAGACCTCCAAAGAAGGAGACTCCACCACACTCCTTGGCAGCAAATTCCACTGTCGAACAGCTCTTACTGTCAGGAAGTTCTTCCTAATGTTTAGGTGGTCAATTTCCTAGTCCTCAAGAATAAGGGGTAAAGTGTGTGCTCTTAAACAATATTATTATTAATCCAACAAGATGAACACATTATTTGTGAAATATACAAATGAAAAGAATAAAACATGAAATCTGTGCAATAATTTTGCCCACAGTTGCATCAATAATATTTATGTCAATCCCATTTTTATATTCGGCACTATGTGGAGAGAGAGAGAATGGGGACAGGACATCTTATTAAATGAAAAGGTAACATATACACTTAGATATATTCCTTATGAGGAACATACTTTTTCCAGCGGTATCAGCTGCTGGAAACCAAGAATGTTATTGCACTCAGGTCATGCTCTTGGCTTTCCACAGGCCAGGATGAGAATGGAGTGCTGTGCCAGCAGGACTCTTCTTCTGTGCTTTTCTTCAGAGCAACTGGTGTATTGTGCACAGGTTTCCTCGAGCAGCCTCTGCCAATGCACTGCCCTAGAAATGTTTTGGACTATAACTTCCATCAGCCCCAGCTAGATTTGAGCCAAAGGACAGGTGAACTGGAGCAACATTTATTCATCCTTAAATTATGGCCCATATTCGTCACCTGCGGGGAAGCTTTAGACAGAATGGGCAGGACTGAGGACCCTGCATAGCTGCTGTTGGACTCCATCTCCCATCAGCCCCAGGCAGCATGGCCAAGAGTGATGGATGATGGAAGCTGGAGTACAGCAACACCCAGAGGGCCACAGGTCTCCCTTCCCCATCACTCTATTGCTTGGGAAATGACAGTCTGCCTCTACTTCCATCTATTCTCTAATTTCCCCAACTGAAATAAAACACTAGCTAGTGATTTGTGCCCAGTGCACAATTTGACTGAAGTAAATTAAGGTGTTCTAAGTGTGTATAAGCGATCATGTTACCTGCTGCCTGTTTTCTCAGGCTTTTATTTTACCTCATCAAAGCGATGGTTATCCCAAAGATAACTGGATCTTGACTAGTCTCACGAATGATCCCTGAGGGATTTTGCTGTCCATCCCAAGCTTCCTTTGCTGTGTGTATTATCTGGATGCTTCCAGGAGGAGTCTTCTGCGCATGGGTCCCATTGAGCAGGCAGGAGTCATCACAGCAGGACTGTCTGGGCGGCCAATTATGACGCCTGTGCACGTGAGCCTAGAGGACTGCTTTCAGTTTCCACACCCAGAAATCTAGGTGACCACCCTTCCTGTTTTTCAGGGGACATTCCTTGTTCTTGAAGGCTGGCTGAAGGAATCATTAGAAGTGCTTTCGTGAAATAATCATGAAAGGCCTAAAGACTGCGGTAGACACTATTAACTTTATTACAGGGTTCCTAAACTGTGCTCTGCAGATCACCAGTGGTCCAGAGATGCTTTCTAAATCCCTTGTTTGTCCAGGAAAGCAGTCTCTCCTGGGCACTGAGGGTTCAATGCCTGCTGAGCAACTCTCATGCCTCAGTCACTTATAATTTGGTCCTCTTTGCGCTGGCAGCAATAAAAGATCAGGAAGAAGGAACTGGATAAAATTGCAGTAAATTGTAAGGGAGATTCAGATGTCTAAATAGAAATATGTTGTATGAAGTTGTAGAGGCGGCCCATTTACAGTCTCGCTTGCAATATACAGTTCTGATGGCTTCTGCAGAGCCTTTATGTTTTTATATATGTATATATTTCCCTTTGATATGTGTCTGTATGGTTTTGTCATGGTCTTTGGCTAGTACAATAAAATACTAGTTTTGCCACCCTTTTTGCCAGTGGTTCCTGGTGTGCCTGTAAAAATACAACTAAAAATCATACTGCATATAGATTAGCCAATTGCAGTTGCTGCAACAGGCAGGGAAATCATTAAGTGGTCCACCAAGACACTCTGCAATTTTCAAGTGGTCAATGGCAGGAGGGGCGAAGTTTTATCTGTCTTCTCAACATGCCATCTCAAATTCTCCCACCAACAATACATGCAACATGTTTAATTCATCCAGTTTGAAAACCATTTCCAGAGTTACCGTAAAGAAGTATAATACAACTCGAATGATGCGTTGTGCTCTTGTGGGCTCCCCTTGTCTGGCCATTGTGGGAACAGAACGCCAGACTAGATGGACCTTTGATCCAGCAGAGCTTTCATTATGTTCTGAAAGCCCATCAGCTTAAACTATTTTGGCTCTTCCTTGTTGTCCCTGTTGTTCCCTGATGAAGACGCTGCACCACTTGTGGCCCCTTCTAACGAGTCAAGACAGTGAGGTTGCTAGATCAAATTTTTTTATTATTTTTTTTGGCTGCTCAGCTAATTCTGACATGCTTCATCCACACCCATTTGCTGTCTTGGGTCATTTGCTGGCTGCAGTGTGTCTCAATGGAACAGTGAACCCCACCCATCTGAGATAACACAGTTGCAGCCCTGATGATTAAGGAACCCATGATCACACCAGTGGGGTTACTGATTCTCAGCTCATTTCAATATTTGATTCACCCCTTACATCTACTGTCAGGTGCTGTTGCGGTTGCTCGAGAGTAACCAGGCAGGACCTGTGTATTACATGCTTTATTTGGGTGCAACCTCTTTACAGTGAAGAGCCCCAAAGCTCATGTCTGGCTCAATGGCTAGCAGAATCCGGGAGTGGTCTTTTTTTGGTACCTCCCCCAGCTTTTGTTTGTTACCCCCAACCGTCTCTGCCCCTCTCTGTGCCACAGACTACTGCGCAGGATGGGTGATGGCAGGGGCGTGCTTCCCTCCTCTCCGGCTTGCTCAGGAGCTGCGTTAAGGCCCTCACTAGCATCCTCTGGTCCTTGCACCTCTTCCCCACTGGAGGTGGGGCTTTCCTCCTCCCCGGAAGAGGAACTGCTTCGCAAGATTTTTGGAGGCTCCCTGTAACACAACTGCCTTTCTGTTTCTTGCCTCTGTGCCGATGGCAGTTCCCTGACATCTACAAACCAGTTAGAGGTTGGGATGGGAGTTACAGAGAGTTTTGGCATTGCTTTGTCAAGATAAATCACGTAATTTGAGGGCAGGGGGGTGGGTGGGATCTTTTTCAGACTGGGGGCCACAATGCCTCCTGGGCAACATGCCAGTGTTGGGCAGAGCCAGAGACAAAAGTGGGCTGAGCGGAAATAAATAATTTTCACATTTGTTGAGAAGGCTAGTTTTTCACACACTCACACCTTATCTTCCATTCAGGCAAGCAAGAGGCATTGTAAGACCAAAGACACAGTCCGCCCAGGCAGAACCATTTGAGGAATGCCATAAATGTAATATTTCTCTAAAACATACATCCTACATTACATTCCTTGTTCTCATTCCTTTGCTTATATTTCAAGTCCTCCCTGCGATTTCTATTTGACCGTAATATTTTCTCAGATAATCCAAAAAGGGTCTCCATTCTTCTGCAAGCGTTTCTTCTTTGGGGTCTCTTATTTTTGCTGTCAGTTTTGCCATCTCCGTCATAGTCCATAGGCTGCAGTGTGGCCAGGGGAGAGGCGGAGGCATGGCCTGGAGAGAGGGCCAAGGGCCAGATACAGAGACCAGGAGTCCCCGAGGCCTGAGATTCCCCACCCCTGTTGTAAACAGGCCATGAATAGTCAAATGCTGCACAGCCCGTGCACTCCCAAACCTTCCAGTGAAACACAAAGGCATGAGGTATTCCACTTATTTATTTATTCCTTGTATTTGTAGTCTGCTTTTCTTTCAAATCTATCCCAGGGTGTTAAGGAAGTCCAATGAAGTGCAATTACACAACTCATATTCTACCAACTATTCCACCCACCGCCACTTGTAACAGTTTGCAGGGTTACCCCAGAGCCGTTCCTTTTGCAGGATTAGCCGTCAGCTTGGTGCTTGTCTTTATGATGGGTAATTCAACCCCACCCACAGAGTCCAGCCGCTGGTATTTAGGTAAGCAATCAAGTGACAGATGCGTCACCTGATTATCACACAGGAATTAAAACCAATGTCTCCCACACTTTTAACTGTATACAGTGTGTGTGTCTAATGCTGAAGCATCTGTCTTTTAGGTAATACTGTATTTTTCCGTCTATAAGACGCCCCCATGTATAAGACGTTCCCTATTTTGGGGGACTCGGATTTAAGAAAATGGGGGAGATGTATCTGTTTATAAGACACTCCTTAATTTTTGATATTATTTTTTAGGGGAGAAAACCTAGGCTTATACACGAAAAAATACGGTACTTTACATGCATTGGCAAACCTGGAGTAGCTCAGTCAGTAGAGCATGAGAATCTCAGGGTCGTGGGTTTGAGCCCCACATTGGGCAAAAGATTCCTACATTCCAGGGGGGTGGACTAGAGGATCCTTGTGGTCTCTTTCCAACTCTACAATTCTGTCATTCTACGATGATGGAGTCCATCTCAAAATCCCACCGTGAAGTGAAAAAACCCGAGAGATTCCAGACAAAAGTCACAGATGCTCTAGAACAGAGAACCGCTAGTCTGATCTCCAGTGCCCTCTGCCAGCCCTGCAGCCCAATTTTTTCTGGTGGCAATTAAGTACGTAGAGCAAAAGAAACAGAGGTGGAGTTAATTTCATCCTCATCATGGTTTAAATCCTTTCATCACACCAAGATGCAAATTGCCCCCTCCCTGCTCATCTGTTTGGACGCCTGAAGAGAAGCATAAGAAGCTGCCTTTTACAAAGTAAGACCATTGGTCTACCCAGTTCAGCATTGCTTGCACTGACTGGCAAAGACTCTCTGGGATTTCGGGGGGGCGTTTCTAGCCAACCTTACCTGGAGATGATGGGAATTGAGCCAGAGACCTTCTGCATGCAAACCAAATACTCTACCACCTGAGCTATGGCCCTTCCCTGGTAGAGCATGAGCGGGGAGCGTGCAAAAGGCTTGTGTGTGTTGCGTGCGGATGCTCCATGCATGGTGTGTGTGTGTACGGAGGCCATTGGCCACATCCACTGCCAGCTTGTGGACTCAGGAGGGCTGGTCGAGGGCGAGTGCAGCTCTCAGACCAATCAAGGGTCGCCATCCCTGTGCGGCAATGGTGCCAATGATATGGTGCTTGTATACAGTACTTCTAAAAGGCTGCCAAGTGGCTGCCAATTAGCTACAGCCACAAGGTTCGAGGTGCTGGTCCTGGTGAACAAAGCCCTATACAGCTTGGGACCAGGAGACCCCAAGGATTGCCCCATCCCCTAGATTGCCAACCAGTCACTGGGCTCTGCAGGAGAGGGCATGCTGCAGACCTCTTCCTACCAGGAAGCCTGTTCTGCATGATGTCATGATCCGGCCTTTAGCGTAGTAGCACCTTCTCTTTGGAACTCTCCCTCCCATTGTATATCAGATAAGTTCCTTCTCTGCTGCCTCTTTAAGGAGCAACTAAAGACCTTCCGCTTTTAACAAGCCTTCTTAAGTAATCTTTATCCTAGTTCAGGCATAGGCAAACTCGGCCCTCTAGATGTTTTGGGACTACAATTCCCATCATCCCTAGCTAACAGGACCAGTGGTCAAGGATGATGGGAATTGTAGTCCAAAACATCTGGAGGGCCGGAGTATATACGTGTGTGTGTGTGTGTGTGTGTTTGTATGCTTTCTTCACACACACACAGTAAGCCCGCAATCTATGTGCATTTAAATTGTGCACATTCAGCTTTTTTTTGGTGACAAAAAAATTTAAAAATTAAAAAGGGGGTGGAAAGAGGGCAGGAGTCTGGGGGGAAAGACTTTGGTAATCCCTCCCACCATTGCACCCGTTGTCTTTTAACTATACACAATTTTGGCGTTAGGTGCTATCCCTGGCTTAATGTTCACACCATTAAAAAAAAAAATCTGTCTATGTATATTTTAAAGAATGTTTTATTTTTGTAATTTTTAGAAGCAGTTTTCATATATGTAACTGTACCATATATGTTTTTATTTAGCTGCAATTCACTTTGGGGTTTCCCCCGCGGGAGTGATTCATAAATGAAAACTATTACTACCACTATGAATAATAGTAATATTAGCTACTACAACTTACCCATCTCCACCCTGCTCTCGAGATGAGCCAAGGGCCACATGGCCGGGTGCTAAGCTCCTTGATAGCTTGATCCCTCCTCCATGTGCTGTGTGATAAAGCTTTTCCATGGACCTCGCCTCTGGAGTCACGGCACATGCTTGGGCTATGGAATCTCGTGTGGCACACCCTCAAAAATGCACCTTGGCAACTTGAGAAAGAGACGCCTCTTCATCCTGTGAGGTTGGCCCTGTTGGGAACCAAGGGTGTCATTAAAATTAATTGTGAGTTTCAGAATGCTAATGACCCCGGCAGGTTTTTTAAAATAGTGACACCTGAAGGTCCGGCTGCACATTAGGTGCTCAGAAGGACGTACTGCTCCTCGGCTCCACTTGTCTGTTCCTCGCCCTGTATTCCTCCCATCGCTCCACACCTGATATACTTCCTTTGCACGGATTTCTTGAGGGATTAGCAGGCTGAGAGAGGATCTCGGTGGAAGATGAATCACATGGACTCCATCTTCAAGAAGGTGAGCCCAGGAAAAGCAAGGCTGGAATGGATGAGAGATAAGAGAAACCCCTAACATGTTATCTGCCTGCTCACGTGTCTCTGGTGTGGATTAAAGGGGAAGACATAGACATGTATTTTTTTTAATCTGTTCCCCTTTGAATGGTAAAGTTCCCTTCCACCCCAGGCGCTTAAAATCTTGACCTGAAAAGATGACTTCGGTGGAGCTTCTACGCAAAAATGATCTGTGGAGAGTTTTGCGAAATAATTTGCGGAAGGTGAACTTTAGTTGGTGTTGGACTGAGGCTAAAGAGACTTTGGGTTCAAATCCAAGTGGCAATCTGGCACACACTTACTCGGGAGTAATTCCCATTGAACTCGGTGGGGCTTGCTTCTGAGCAAGACGCTTATAGGATTGCAATGTTAAGTCACAAAGCCCACTGGCGGTGCAATCCTAAGCACGTCTACTCAGAAGTAGGGCTCCAAGGATTTCATTGGGAGAGACTGTGGCCCAAACACTTTTAGACCGATCACAATCTGCCTCCCAGGGTTGTTCTGGACTTCTGGGTGAAAATGTGGGCAAAAATGTTACATATGCTAGGCATCGTTGAAATTGGATGAGATATAAAATAAATAAAGAGTGAAGTGATAACTTTGGAGAAAGTGGGGCAGCATCTGATGAAATGAGAATGTGAACGTAAGGCTTAGGCCAGAGCTGTTCATCGAAACTGTATCTCAAATCTTCCCAAGAACAGTATGCTTGTACTAAGAGTGGTGCAGTCGATCCAGGACTTAATTTGGATGATCTTGCAGAATCTGGGTGGCGCCAATGATTGTTTTCATGTTCCTCTGAGGTTGGCTGGGGTGGTTATGGTGTGGGTGAACCCTTTTATAGTCTCATATCCTGACTTCATGTTTCTAACACTCGCTGGAGTGTGTGTGCTTTTATTGTTCTGTTATTGCTCTGGTTGTAAATCACTTTGGGACTTTTTGTAGTGAGAAGCTATATACAAATTTAATAAACTCAAACCTGCTTCAAAATGTGATAAGCCCTCTGTGATGCATGGGGGAGGGACCCTGATACACGTTTTGCTACATTTTGCCCCAAAGTCCTGCCTTGATGACGGCACCTGCATACCCAGGGAAGCTGGGCCAGTAAGAGGAATGGCTTATCATTGATCTTCAATGGGTGTGTTGTGACCTACAACTGAACTGTAGTCTACTCTAGAGGCGACATGCCAGCGATACCTTTTTAAGAGAAGGGAAAAGATGGAGATTAGGAGAAAGGGGAGGTGAAGAGAAAACTCAGCCATGAAGCTCATAGGGTGACAAATTAATGTTTTTGCTTAATTTTACTTTAGACTCCCTTTCTCTACAAGACGAAGAGGGGATTGCTCCGTTCTATTAACATGGAATTAATAGAAAATAAATCTTTTTTTAAAACTTGCTTTAAATGTGCAGATGGGGGCCTTAGAAACTTCCTCATCCTAATATGAGCCCCTATAATCCAAGAAAATATGGAGGGCACCAAGATGGCAAAGGCTGCTCTACAATATCTGTGTTATTTTAACCAGGTTCTGATTTGTCTTCCAACAGCAGAGAGAGGAGAGAGCTGTTAAGTGCTGGAAGCAGAGCCTTTACAGTGGCTGTGGAAATCCCCCTGAAATGAGAATTTCCGCTTCTTTAGTCACCTGCAGAAATGCCTGCAGGGTGCGGCCTTCCCCTCTGGCTTTTGGAGAGGCAGTTTAAGTATAGCTAGAACAATTCAGAAGGCCGTTAATCCCTATCCCCCACTGCAAACAAGCCTAAGGATGGGTAAATGAAATAAACATATGTTATTCCCCACTTAACTCCTTCCTGCTGTTTCCTGAGTGCCACACTTTTGTTTGTAATGTCCCCGGGGGCAGAGACCTGCCCTCTTATGCTTTGCAAAACACCATGAATGTGCCAAAGTGTTGTAGGGGTTTGCATGTGGGACTAGAGCCCTGCAGAGACCAGGGTTCAAATCTTTCACTCAGCCACGAAGCTGGGCAAGTGGTTTTGGGCCAAGTCATCCACCCAACTCTCACCCTGACCTACCTCCCAGGGTTGTTGCGACAAAAGCCAAGGGAAGAGAGACATCTTACACCCAGCCTGAGCTCCTGAAGAAATAACCGCCATATTAGTTTAGCTTTGTTTTTATGATTTTGTTCCTCAAAAAAAAAAAAATTACTGTATTTTTGCTTGCCTCTTTTGAGGGAAAGGAGCAGAAAGCTATGACGTACACAAAAAATGTCAGGGTTTCCAAGGTTTCGTGGGCTTAAAAAAAAAGAAAAAAGGCTATACTTCGAAAATTCCTGCAGCTCCCCCGCAAAAAAAAGAGGAATTTGGAAGGCAAGGCAGGTGCTTGAACTCCCTGGAGCAAATGCAGGACTCAGTGTGGTGCAGTGGTTCAAGTGTCGGACTAGGACCTGTGTTCAAATCCTGACGCGACCCTCCCTCACAGGGTTGTTGTGGGGATCAATTGAGGAGCGGGAGAGCCATGCGCGCCACCTTGGAGAAAAAGGCGGAGTGTGAATGCAACCAATCAATAAAGATCACAAAGAGTTGAAGGGTCCGATCCCGCGGCTGCAAAGCGCCAGCCAGTTCCCGCTTCGGTCGGGTTAAGGGAACAAGCGAAATCGAAACCGGAGGTGGAAGCGGCGGCGGCCGGACAGTCTCTGCGCGTCGAGGAGCCGTGAGTCAGTCCGTCGGCCGCCCGGCTGGTCTCGGGATTGCAGACGGAGCTCCGCCTCCTTCTCCTCCGCCGGGCTTTCCCCCGTCGCGGCGGGGACTGCTCCGCCAGTGGCTCCGGGTGCGAGTTCGGAGAGAGGTGGCCGTCCTGCCCGGCTCCGGCTGCTTGCTGCCTTCCTTGCTCCCGGGGCGCCAACTCCGCAAAGGCGCTGGAGGCGAAGCTGGCTGCGCGGGACGCGACGCCGGGAAGCGGGGCAGAGATCGACGCCCGCCCGGTCGGAGAGCCCCCTCGGAGAGCCGAGGGAGAGAAAGCAAGTAAGCATCGGGGCCACCCACCCAAAGAACGACGGCTGCTGCTGCTGCCCACTTTTGCTGAAAGGTTCCCCCGAGTTCCGCTTTCCGAATTTTCCATATTGAAATTAAATTAACCTGTTGCCCGCCCTGAGCTTCTGATACATAGCGAGATATATAGTGCTTTATAGACATCTCCCATTCAGTTTTAATATGAAAAGGGACCTGCGTTTTAAACTTCCGCAGCAGCTGCGTGGTGATAGGAAGAAGGGGCACTTTCTCTTCCTATTTTACAGCTGGGAAACTGAGGCTGAGAGTGACTTGTCCGCGGGATATCATGCCGAATAGCATTGGGGTGATCCCTCTTCATTAAGAGGGCGTATTTATTAAGGAGATGAACCTATGATGACAACATCCCATTCCCAAGTGCTGTGATGCTTTAAAAAGCTTATATAGACTTGGGCTGCAATCCTGTACACACTTAACCTGGGAGCAAGCCCTATTGAACTCAATGGGCTCACTTCTGTGTAAGGCCAGTTCCTTTTACCCAGAGTGCAACAGCCCCATTCCAGCAACATGATATTCAGATATTTTCCTTTGGAGATAATGGGGTTTCCGACCTTAAATTAACCAAGCTGTAATTCTGTGCACCTTATATCTGGGTGTAAGTTCCTGTTGAGCTCAGTGGGGCTTGCTTCTGAGCAGACGTGCATGGGATTGCAGCTTCAAGTGGTTTTTTTATTGGTAATGTGAATCTGGAAACTGTCTTGGCCAGAAGGCAAACTTGCATTACAAATGCCTCTTCAGTCTTTTGCATTGACAGCCCATCAGATAATTCACAGTGTTAGTGCGAGGGGATCTCAGCTGTGATTTCATCCATCCCTGCAGAGGAAATGAATGCGAGTGTGTTTGGGAAGTCCCCATTCAAAGCTCCCCTCTGGCGGTAAGCCTCTGGCGAGCGGCCTCAGACCCTCCCATGACAGCTATGGGAATAATAAGGCTGGTCTGCCTTATAGCACTGTTGCAAGGAATGGTATGCCTGAAGTGTTTTGGATACTCTAGAGAGCTGCTAAGTGCTGTTAAATTTGTTTAGGGTTGGAGTGTTCAAAGCTTTTATATAAACCCTGCACAAATAGCCCCTAGTAAATCAGTTTGTACCTGTAAAATGGAGTGTGTTTGTCTATATAAAATAGTTTTTTTTTAAAAAAATTGATCAGTTATTGCATTTTTAAATGCAAAAAAGAAAAGAAAAGGTATTTGGCAGCTGAATGAGTCCCCATCCCACAGCAAAAAAGGAAACACTTTCAATATATCTGAGGCTAGTGAAGAAACTGAACATAGAAAGTATTTGTGATTTTTTAAGTAGCAGCTGCTCAGGTTAAGTGCGATTGAGATAGAAGGTCTTTATCCATGCAGGTTATTGTGTCAGGACATATTCCTGCAGCTCCTGTACCCAAATCCCTTTGTCTTAAAGCCTTAAACCATTGAAACTTATCTTAAGAGTGCAATGCCTTGGGTGCCATTCAGTGCTAGTCCTACTCAGAGTAGATCCACTGAAATGATGAAGCCTAAGTTAGCAATGTCCATAGACATCAGTGGGTCAACCTGGAGTAGGAGTTGTGTTTCCCTATTGCCCACTGTTACATCAAACATGCCAGTGGATCATTATTTAAAATAAGTCAGCTTGGTACCATTTGCCGAATGGTTGGAGCCAGGTTAGATGAGTTTAGCTTGAAATCCGTGGGACAAGTTAGTTATGGCTTAACTTAGCTCCCACTGAAATCAACGGGCCTCAAAGTACATGCAGCTAACTTAAGTCTGGATCTGACCCTATGAGCTTGGTGATGATGTCATTGATGTACTCTAATAATGTAAGCAAAAAGGAATGTTTTCCTGCCCTGAGGAGGCTGCAGTATTTCATTAGTGGGAGAGATGACAGGTGAGAACTAAGGGGTTAAGCCAGAGGTTTTGTGGGAAAGAAAGGAAGATCTGGAGGAAGAAAGAGAATGTTTTGGACTAAAACTCCCATCAGCCCCAGCAAACATGGTCACCCATTGTCAGGAATATTGGGAGCTGCGGTTCATAACAGTGTGGTGTAGTGGTTAGTGTGTTTGACCTTTGGCCAGTCACTGCCTCTCAGCCTAACCTACCTCAGAGGGCTGTTGTGAAGATAAAATAGAGAGCGGGCGAAACCATGTATACCACCGTGAGCTCCTTTGGAGGTGGGATATAAATGTGACGATTATAATAGCAACAGTAACATATTTTGGCTATTCCTGACTTTGGTGTTTTGAAAGAAGGAGATGCCAATATTGGGTTAAATTCAAACGTGGTTATACTTAGAGAAGACCCCTTGAAGTCAGTGGGGTTTCAGTTAGCCATCACTAAAATCAACCCATTGTTTGTATGTTAACACTATGGATGGAGAATAGCAAGCAAAAGAAATGTGATTAGCGCTTGTCGTGTCACTTTGGCAGTTGTGGAGCACGTAAAAAAGTAGTATGCAGAAGTTGCCATAGTTCCTTTTTCTACTTTTCATTGTTGCGTCATCTCGTGCGAAGGGGCAGCCGTGAGCAGAAGCAGCGGTTCTCCTGAGTGAACACGAAAGTGAAAGGGAGCCTTCTTGATTTCATTGGGTCACCCCCTGAGGAAATTTCACCGGGGATTTCTCTGCTCTTTCTCTTAAGACTTACAGGAGGGTGGCAAATGGTGTCTAGGCTTGGTGCTTCTACCCTTTGAGGAGATCTCAGTGGTAGGACACATGGTTTGTGTGCAGAAGGTCCCTGGGGTCTCCTCTTAAAAGGAGCTGGGAGCTGGGGAAGAGGCAGCCAAAGCTTCGCCCTTTAGATGCTACTGGATGACAACTCCCTGAGCATTGGGACTGATAGGTGTTGTAGTCCATCAACACTATATTGGCTCTCCCTGGCACCAGTTTGGGGGTTTTGAGAGCTGCTTAACCGTCGAGAGCGGAGGGGCAGTGCTAGCGAGATGGGCCAACATCTTCCGCCTTCGTTCACATGCCCAGCTTGGAAACACGACTGGCATCCCTTGAAAGCCACTGCCTTCCCCTTTGGGGTGGAGAGGGTGAAAATATGCTGCCAACCGCAGTTCCCAATGTCATGTCTGTCTGGATGCTCCCGGCCTGACTCACCTGCAGTCTGTTTTGTTTACCTGATAGCAGCACGTTGCGTGAATCAGATTTGTGGAGAGAAGTGTAGTAAGCAGGGGAAAGGAAACAGGCCCGCCTCAGAATTAGGTCATGTTTCTGCCCAATGGGGACACGGGCAGGTGTCCTTGTCCCAGATAAAGGAATGCTTGCTTACGCCTCCTCTTAATAGCTTTGCTGGTCAGCTACTCCAGAGTTATCTGGAATGCCACCTTAATGGGAACCTGCAACGTTTCTAACCCATCACGTGGGGAGCATTCCCTGTGTGGCACTTGGGCAAGGTCTTCTTGGCCAATCCCAATGTGACAACAAGTGGCTTCCCCAAGCTAGCGTCCCTCCAGGGGACTTAGCACTTGGTCGGTACTTTGTTGTGCAAGAGGTTCCAAGGGTCAGCTGTGCTGCAGGTTGCCTGGAATAATCTCTCCGGCCTCCTCCCTATGTCCTGGCAAAGCTCCTTTCCTGGAAAATGTGCCACGCACATACTCGGAAAGATTGCCTTGTGAATTTCTTTAGTGGTGTTGCTTCAGAGTCTGCGTGGGACCATCATCACTGACAGGAATGGGAAACAACAGCCACAGGCCTTTCCCCACCAAGAAAATTAAAATCCGGTCCTGATACAACCTAGATACAGAGCAAAAGTGCCTTGAAGGGGTATGTACACTGGAATCAGGGGCTCTCCAGATGTTGCTAGACTACAATTCCCATCATCCCTGACCATTTGCTGTGCTAGCCGGGGCTGATGGGAGTTGGAGTCCAACAACACCTGGAGGGTCACATGTTCCTTACCCTTGTGTGACTCTGCTGATTTAAACTGCTTTACTTAGTCATTCCCTTTCCTCAGGGAATTCTGGGAGTTGTAGTTTTGTGCATTCAGGTAGGTAGTTGTGTTGGTTTGACGCAGTCAAAAAAAATAGTCCAGCAGCACCTTAGAGACCAACTAAGTTTGATCTAGGTATAAGCTTTCGTGTGCATCTGAAGAAGTGTGCATGCACACGGAAGCTTATACCTAGAACAAACTTAGTTGCTCTCTAAGGTGCTACTGGACTATTTTTTTTTATTATTAGTTTTGTGCAGTGAGGCTAAGGAGCTCAGGAACCGCAGTTCCGAATATTTACAAGGCGTGCATGTGTGTGTTCAAAGAGTCCATTAATTATCACCCTATGAAGACAAAGGGAAAGGGTGTTTGGGATATTTAGGGGTTCTTGAAGCCAGGGTGGAGTATCTAATTCACTCAAAGGTGATGGCTGTTTTAGGTCACCTTTTGATGAGAGGGGCGTGGTCCACCATGCCAGGTTTCACTGCCTGTCTCACCACAAGGTTGTTGATCTGAAATTGCTGAATCTACAATGCAGAGTATTCCAGATCTTCCAGAGCTGGTTTAATGTGTGAATAGAACGAAGGGGCAGATTCATGCAACTTTTGTATCCACTGTTGGATGATTCATTGTATTGTTATTTTAGGCTATCCATGCATAATAGTATATGCTCTAGAATTCGATATAAATTTGGCAAGCCCCAAAACTCACGTTTCCCAGGGTTGTGTGGGCATGCGATTCTGATAAAGGTTGAATTCTTCTTGTGATATTGTTCTACCTGAAACTCCTGTGCTCTGCAAAATCAGCTGGGGTTTTTTGGGAAAAAATCATTTGGGTGGCTCCATCCTAAGCGCTGTTTGCAGTGCTAGAATATTGTCTATCGCTGGAGATGTGTAGGGACCCTTTATGCGAACACTGATTGTGGGAACCTGTGTCAGGAGTGTATGTTAGTCAAGCGCTTGAGTTGCTGTTTTGTTCTGTAGATCAGGGGTATGCAGTGTGGTGCCCTCCAGATATTGTGGACTACAACTCCCGTCATTGCTGATGGTTGGCTATGTTGGTTGGGGCTGATGGAAGTTGTAGTCCAGTTGCTACACAAACTCTGCAGCAATTGTAGATCTCTTGGCTGTAAGGAAGTGTGTCAAATGATAAGTTGTATCATTTTGTGAGAGTTTCTTTCGGAATTCAGGAATTTACGAGCTTTTCCTGCCTGTTAGGAATACATATTTTTCTTTTTCAGAGGACAGGGCATATATGCCCTAAATACTATAGTGCTGAAGGTTTTGTATTAGAAAGGCCTACTTAATGAATGCACTTGAAGTCAAATATGGTGTCAAGTGTGGGGCAGGTAAAAACTTGGCTCTGCTGGAAGGGGGTTTGCAAGCCGCACCAACCTGGTGACCAGCAAAGTGTTGCCTAAGATACCGCTTTGAAAGAAAGTCATGAAGATCAGCTGACTGTCGGGTCCTCAGAAGCCCCTTTCAGTGCCCTGTCTTGCACAGTGCTTTGGAAGGGCAAAAAAGGACAGCTGATGTCATTGTGATGTCAGGTGATTGGCAGGTGGATGGCTGCTTGCTTATCTGTTAAACCTTGACGGATGGGGGAGATAACAATCTGGCCTGCTGGCCAGATGCTTTTCCCCTTCCATGTTGTGCTAGACATTTAGTCTGCCAGTGTGAAACTTCGCTTCCGGGACCAGTGATCCAAACTGTAAAAGGAGAAAAATACAGTAAATAAAATGAAACCCATGTGAAAAACCCAGGGCTTTCCATCCTTGGAATACTGGGTGGAAGCAACTACTGGGGACGGGGATAAAGGGAGGTATCTATTTACTGAATTGGAAAGCATTGTTGTGGAAGAATCCCCTTTGCAAGAGCTCAATCTGCTTTCCTATACCATCATGGAAACAATTAGATCCTTTCAAAAGAACACTGATAAGCCTCACAATGCAGCCATTTGAGTGTAGGCAGCAGGAAACCTAGGAGATGTTGGCCCTGGAAATCTAAAAAGAACAACAACATTAAGATGGGGACACTTCTGGCTGTTTCTGGTAAAAGGACGAAAGTATCCTATCTCTTGGTCTGTTTCAAAATAATATAAGATGGATCAAATCACACTTTTCAGCTAGTGAGTGGCTCTCCCTTTCCCCAGTTCATATTGTGGCTGTGGACCAGCATGTTCAGCCCTGCCTCTTCTCCTTTCTTGTAACTTCATACTGGAGGATTGCAATCTGCAGATGGCCCTGATCCTTTTTGCAAAGTTGCTGCAAGGTCCGCAGCCTCCTGACGTGGTCCTTTAACATAGATCCCGATGGGTGTGTTTTCCACGTACCTTGTTTGAAAACATTTGCCAGAAGGCTTCCACAGCTATGTTCTGAGAAGGATGAAGATAAGGATCTCGGCCAAGGATGATAACTAAGCATGCCACTCCGACAAGGCACGCAGGGCTGCCTGACGGCTGCAGCAGATCAGGTGTCACCCGTCCAACCTTGGGAGGAGTTAATTGATCTCTCTGTGTCACTGTCCGGTTCTTCCTTCTTGTCATATGTAGACACTAGCGGCTTGTGTTCAGCAAGCCAGGTGAGTCAAGAGGCACTTGTCTTCATCTAGAAGAAAGGTAGGCATACTTTTTGCATTGTATTTGAAAGTGATGGGTAGACAGGGTGAAATGTAGACCGCTTTCAAAGGACGGTCCATCTCTAGTCCTGTCTGAGATGGTCCGATCATCTTAAAAGAATGAGAAAATATAGCAAGATCAGGTCATTGAGTCCAGCATCCTGTTCTTACAATTGCTACTAGGTGGTCAGAGGAAACAAGGCTTCTGAATCCCATTTGCTGGAAACCACAGGAGGAGAGAGTTCTCTTGTGTTCATGTTCTGCTCCTTGGTTTCCCACAGGCATCTGGTTGGTCATGGTGAGAACAGGATGCTGGACTAGATGGGTGACTGGCCTGCTCCAGCAGACTCATCTTACATTCTTATGTGGGAATGCCTGTGAGCTGGACATGGGTGCAACTGTACTCTGCTCACCTGTGATTTCCAGCAGCTGGTATTCAGAGCCACGGTGCATCTTACAGAGGAGGTAGAACATAGTCATTGGGTCCAGCGCTGGGCAATATATTGATATATGGTCCAAAACCGGTTTGAAGTCCATATCGTGATATCGGTTTCATCGGTTTCGACTTGGCAATATATCGCAAATCACGATATGTGTTAGGGCTGTGCGATCTATCGTCCAAAACTGGTTGAAACTCCATATCATGATATTGGTTTCATAATTTTTGGCTTGGCGGTGTATTGTGAATCATGACATGTGTGTGTGTGTGTGTGTTTGTGTGTGTGTGCACGCTATGCAAAAATCACAATGTGGGAAAAACCATGAAGCCAGACAATGCCTCTACATAGCTCCATCCTTATGGTGATATATCAGTATATCGCAATGTTTGGCTGGTGATATATCACGAAGTTGCAAATCAGGTATCACTCAGCCCTCATCGTGGCTAGTAGCTGTTAACAGGCTATTCTTCCACGAAACTTAGCATGTGTCATCTTTCAGACAGGAAACACCCCCCGCCCTTTTCTCAGGACTTCTCTGTTTCTTCCTATGAGTTCAGGGCCAAATCGTCTCATGAGAATGAGGCTCTTCTCCAGTGGTGTGTGCTATTCCTTAGAAGTTCTGTGTTGCATAAACAAAAACAAAGGGGATATGTTCCTCTTTACCTCTGTGCAAAAGGTGCTAAAAGGTAGTCTGGCTTGACTTGTGCTTTTTAATAAAACACCAGAGGATAAATATGCTCTGAAGCCAAAAAATTGCTCAAGCCCCAGTTTCCTTCTTACCAATGTCTATGGCGATATGTTATGTGTTGGGGAATTTCCAGTCACCTGATGGTCTAAAATAATGCAATCCTTGTTTTTCCAGGTTTTTAAGGAGTGTGTTGTGAATAGGAAGGTTCCTTCTGATTGTGGACTGGAAAGTGCTTTTAGTTGGCATGTCAGTTTTGGATTCCTGTAAGTTCCCCTCCCCAATCCTCTTACTGAAACTATGTCAAGAATCACGTAGAAAACAAAACAGCAACAAGCTGGAAGCAAAACAATGGGAGGGGTGCCATTTTAAGTGATCACTGTATAGTTGCAGAATGTTTTTGGTAGCTTCCTGTAATGTGGAGTCTTGCAGGGTTTTTTTTTTCTTTTTAATGTTGCACCACATATTGCTGGAATGCAAAAAAAAAATTAGAAAGACAAATTGCATAATGATTATCCTGTTACAGCCATTGCAGCACATTCTTTGATTGTCCTGGTGGGGAACGTGACTTTGGTCACAGCTAAGGACACAATCCAGAGTGAGGTCCAGCCTGGGTTTCCTTGTAATGCATAGGAAGGATTGTGATACCTCTCAGATTCCAGATCTTTACTCCAAATGGTAGCACTTCTGCTGATGGGATATTGCATCTTCTCAGCCCAAAGCAGAATCTCTCACTCTCTGTTTTCTTTTAAACTGGGAAATCGTTATGCTTCCACCAGATATCAGAGACATAGCTAATATGGCTATAGTGCATGGATTGCAGCAGCTGGTATGTGATGGCATGGACACTCATTGGCTAGGTCCTGTGACGTGATGAACCATACCTGCCACACAGCCTATATAATTCTTATGCATTGCCCACATCAGTTTCTTTGCTGGATGAGTGCTCCTCTCATCAAATGCATTTAAATAGGGGGAAAGGGGGGCATGGGATCTAGGCAGGTTTCAACCAATGAGTGAAGGAGGTGGCCTGGGGCTTCCCCAGACTGCAGCATTTCCCTGGTAGATTCCCCACCCCCCACTGCTAAACTTGAGCAGCCACTGTCACAGGCAGCCCATACACTCTTCTCTAGTATATATAGGGCCAAAATCACCTTTTCGAGGCCTGCTGGAAGGCGCAGGGGTGGGGAAAAGGGCAGGGCAGAGTCTCCTCCAGCAGGCGGCTGCAGCAGAAGGTATGACTTCTCTTTCAGAAGGAGGAGGGCAGCTGAAGGGAAAGCCCCACAGCAGGGGCCATCTGTGCTGTCCAGAATTACACCAGAGATGGGGAACTCCCACCACCTCTCACCATTGGCCAGACTTGCTGAGGCTGATGGGAGTTGAAGTCCAGCAACCTCTGGCAGCCTACAGGTCCACCAGCCTTGAAGCATATAGCGATATCCCTTCTCCCCTGTACTTGTAAGCCTAGTCAGCAAAATGTGCACCTCAGCTCCACTGACCCGAGCCCATTGCAGTCGCTGCTGCAGGCTTGGATCCTTCGCTCTCTTCTAATCTGTTGTGTCGGAGAGCACTGCCTTCCCATCACGTTAGTCCAGAAGGGCCCTGTGGCCTTCAGATGTTGTTGGAGTCCAAACCCCAGCAGCATAGCCAAGGGTCAGGGATGATGGGCATTGGTCAGGCAACCTCTGGAGGGCCACAGATTCCCCATCCTTACAGCAGTATCAGTACAAATCTCCTTTTGACCGTCCTCTGAAAAAGACCATGTTAAGTCCCATTGATTTCAGGGGTGCTTAATGCACAGTTAACATGCAAGTCCGGTGGGACTTAAAAACATGTGTAACCTTGGCCCACTGTAAGAATCCCTTATGGCCATCTGCCATCTTGCCCAGTTGCTTTAACTGGGGCTTGCAATCTCATCCTATACATGTTTCTTTGAAAGTAGGCCTTGCTGAGTTCAATGAACTTGCTTCCTAGTAAGGTCACAGCCGCTCCATACACTCTAAACACACATAAAACATGTGGCTTTCTGCAGAGAATCCTGGGAGCGGTAATTTGCTAAGGTCATTGGGTGATGTAGCTCTGTGAGGAATAAACTACAGTTCCCATGATTCATTGGGAGAAACCATGTGCTTTAAATGTGTGTTACGTGTGTAGCATGGATGTGACCTAAATATATATAGGATCCCTGCCTTATGCCTGTTTAAATTTGCAAGGTTGTGGCCTAAAGTATGCAGACTCCATACTCTCCCTTCAGTGTTAAGATATGCGTGTTTTAACTGCAGATGCCCAATAACTTCCTAAGTTGAAATCGTTTCGCTTTCATCTTTAACTAACTGTGAAATCTTATTCTGCTCTTTCTTTGTGTGTGGTTTGCAGGTAGGATAAGGGGAAGAGGGAAAACCGCGATGGAGTATATGAGCACCGACAGTGACCATAAGCAGGAGATTGACTTATTGCTAACAGACTTAAATATGTCTGAAGTGATCGACATCATGGAGAACCTTTACCCAAATGGAGACCTTGCCGTTTACGAAGACAGCCTGCTTGCCCTGTGTCCGGAGACGAACAAGAACGAGGAGCGTGCTGAATCCTTACTGTTCAGCGGAAGGGAAGTTTCGGTGTTGTCGTCCGTCAAGTATGGGACCGTGGAAGACTTGCTGGCTTTTGCAAACCAAGTGTCCAACACTGCCAAGCAGTTTTGCCGGCCCAGAAGGCAAGAGTCTGGAATCATATTAAACATGGTACGTTCTTTTATTTGAAATGCCCGTCTCCCGTTGTGGACGCACTTGGCCTGCGCTTGATTCAGAGGCAGTAAGCCTCTGGCTAGCAGTTGCTGGGAGTCACAAATGGGGAGGATGCTGTTGCTTATGGGAAGCCCCAGAGAAGAAAATGAGTGCGTCTGGTTGGCCACTGTGGGAACAGGATCCTGGACTAGCTGGGCCTGATCCAGCAGACTCCTCTTGTCCTCCAGTTGCTGTTGAAGGCCGTGGGATATGCTGGTAAAAAAATGGGCTTAAAGTTAGGGTCTCCAAGATAGACACCGGCTTGTGGATTGGATGACCTAGATGCACAAAATGCAACACGCATAGACTAAAATCATAGGAAGCTCCTTGATACAGAGTCAGATCACTAGTCCATCTCGCAGCAGGTTTCAGACAGGACTCAGAGCTTTTGTCTGCAAAGCATGTTCAGAAGCTACAGCTCTTCCCCAAACCTTGTCAGTTATTGGATTTTACTGAGGAAATGGACCATGCAGTTTTGATTTTTTACATGTGTAAGCTGCATAAAAACATTACAGCCCTTCCTAGGGATAGAGCCTGTGTGCCAAGTGTGTGGTAGGGAGAACAGGTGTGATCGCACTCCCCTCCATGAGATGAACTGGATCGGGGGACAAGTATCAGGATGAAACAGATCGGGGGATACTTGTCCCCCGATCCAGTTCATCTCATGGGGGGGGGGTAGTGCAATTGCACCTGTTCTCCCCACTACACACTTTCAGTTGTTTAATAAGGCTTCCTCTCTATTGACAATATTTTCCAATTGCATACCCAGATCTTAATCCTGTAATAGAGAGGAAGCCTTATTAAACAACTGAAAGAACATTGCTGTGAGCTTGGGCAGTCAGATAGAACTGGATGGGTCTTCCCAGCTGTTTTGGAATATTTTTTTATTGCGATATGGACGGTGTGACTTTATGTCAACAGCTCTGACTCTCGTGAACCAAGCCTGCCCACCCAAGGGGATGGGAGGGTATCCTGACGCAACAACAGTTTCATGGCTCTTGAAGTTGCATAGTGTGGAGGAGCTGGGAGACATAAATGTTGTGCAGAAGGCAGCTGCTGCAGCAGAGCTAAGGTGCTAAGGCCCCTGTGTTAGAGCCTGCAAGCAGCTTAGATTTAAAATGCATATTGCGGTTTGAATATGATGTCATCACTTGATTAATTAATATGTCTTGGTTGCCTGGATAGAGGATGGTGATGTTTGCATTTGTGCAGAAACTAGCCCACTGCAAATGGGTAAAATTTTAATAATAATAATAATAATAATAATAATAATAATAATAAAATAATAATAATAATAATAATAATAATAAAAAAAAAATAATAATAATAATAATAATAATAATAATAATAATATACATTTATTATTTTTACCCCGCCCATGTGGCTGGGTTTCCCCAGCCACTCTGGGCAGCTTTCAACAGAACATTAAAAAAAGAATAAATCATCAAACATTAAAAACTTCCCTAAACAGGGCAGATAGATGTCTTCTAAATATCAGATAGTTGTTTGTTTCTTTGACATCTGATGGGAGGGTGTTCCACAGGGCGGGCGCCACTACCGAGAAGGCCCTCTGCCTGGTTCCCTGTAACCTCACTTCTCTCAGTGAGGGAACCGCCAGAAGGCCCTCAGAGCTGGACCTCAGTGTCCCGGCTGAATGATGGCGGTGGAGACACTCCTTCAGGTATATCCGTTGCTTTGCCCTCTTGGCCTTGCCCCCACCCCACCCAGCAAGGCCCCCTAAGAAAGGAATGTGGCCCCAGGCTCAAAAAGCTTCCCCACCTCTGATCTAAACAAACAGCTGACTAAACATCGGGGCCCTACTTTTAATTGTGAGTAGCTTAAACTCTTGCCTTGCGCTGTTTGAGAACCTTGCAAACGTAGCGCTTTTGCCAGCCAGCTGTGCTTGTGGTTTCAAAGTACCATTCAAACCCGCATGACGCAATGAGGCTTTATATCTCTCTGCTTATCTTCTCTGAATATTTCAGAAAAGTGCTTCTTTCCCCCTCCCCTGTACCGCCTTTGAGGGTAGGAAGTGTCAAAAACTGTTTGCTTACCTTCTCTAACCAAACCC
This sequence comes from Podarcis tiliguerta, assembly GCF_965153285.1. NCBI lineage: Eukaryota > Metazoa > Chordata > Lepidosauria > Squamata > Lacertidae > Podarcis > Podarcis tiliguerta. Next base: position 40,363,653 of record NC_139545.1, on the reverse strand, counting down.
ACAGCTTTGTGGAGCAAGAGGCGGGCAGGTTCCAGGAATGAACAAACAAACCAGCAGATGGACTCATTACGCAAATCCCTCAGCCAGGTTGCTGTTGCCAGAGAGTAAGGTGCAACTGAGTCTTTATGGGAGGCTAATCGCTCACTGGAATTATAAATATTTCCAGAGCGAACTGAATACTTCACGTGCCGTTCCCATTTGATTGGTCTACATAAAGGCTGCTCCTTCCTTTGTGCCACAAGGCTTCTTTGTACTGTGAAGAAGAAATCAGGCAAAGTTAGGTTCCCAGAATGTGAAGGCTTCTCACTCGTGGGGTTGGACTAGATGACCCTTGGAGATCCCTTCCAACTCTTCTATAATTCTATGCTTGGCACACAGAAGGTCCCAAGCTCAACCCCAGGCAATTTCCATTTAAAAGATCTCATGAAGTGTTGTGTGTGCAGGGACAGCGAGGCTGGAGAACCATGGCGAGAACAGATAGCGCTGGACAAGGTGGGATCAGTCAGTCTGATTCTGGGAGGGCAATACATATCTCCAAAAACCAGATATATCTTTCTCTGGTCGAGTTTCTCATGGGGAAAAAAAATAGCCTCCTTTAATTTCCCCTCATCTTATTATTTTTTTCTATAGATCAGTCCGAAAAATGGGCGCTATCAAATTGACTCTGATGTGCTCCTGTTTCCATGGAAGCTAACCTATAGAAATATCGGGACTGACTTTATTCCACGGGGAGCTTTTGGGAAAGTCTACTTGGCACAAGATACAGAAACCAAAAAGCGCATGGCTTGCAAACTGGTATGTTCCTACGGTTCCCTTTCCCAGGGTTTGTTATGTGTTGGCTCCATACCGCTATTAGATGGACTATCTGCCTTTCATTTAATGTAGTGATAAGTGGGAGGAGGGGGGTATTTTATGATGGAGGAAATATCTGTCCAGGTGTTATGGGTTGTAGCCTGTGCTGATTCTAGACCCACTGAACTGAATGAGTGTGGCTGACTTGGGGCCTATTAATTTCAGTGGGTCTTCTCTGAGTAGATAGCACCCAATATCTCCAGGGTGCTCATGGTGCACTCTGAGATGTGAATGGAGCTCAATGCAAGCAAGGTCTTTGCCCTGTTGTCTGACACTTTGGGATATGTGCATTAAGGGGAGGCATTAATTGGTGACAAATGCTGAAGATAATTATTTAGATGCATGATGATTATGGGAACCCAGGGTGGGTCTGGTCTGTGCCCACCTTCAAAGGCCTTGTATAAATTCCATGTTTTTACAGTAGCCCTATCCCGATGGATTTCTATTTTAAGTGCTTTCCTCAGGGCTTGCTGGGCTTGCTCATATGTCATCACAAAACAATTGCTCAAACCATCAGTCTCCAGTTCTGCTTGCCACCCTCGCCCTCAAGCCAAGCATTCCATCAACCAGTGGGGAGGCTGATGAGCGAAGTCCCATCTGCCTCTTCCAACTCACAGCTGGGACAGGGTGGTAGTAGTGGTCATCGTCCCTGCACTTGCATTGAGATTTGGGGATTCTGTGTGGTGAAAATTTCCAATCCCTCTCCTGCTGAGGAAGGCTGCAGTGTTCTTTTGGGTAACAAAGGTACTCAAAGCAGCTGCCCAAGTGTTTCAGCCCAGACTGAGGTCCAGTGCCGAGGGCCTTCTGGCGGTTCCCTCACTGCGAGAAGTGAGGTTACAGGGAACCAGGCAGAGGGCCTTCTTGGTAGTGGTGCCTGCCCTGTGGAACGCCCTCCCATCAGATGTCAAGGAAATAAACAACTATCTGACTTTTAGAAGACATCTGAAGGCAGCCCTGTTTAGGGAAGCTTTTAATGTTTGATGTTTTATTATGCTTTGAATTTTGTTGGGAGCTGCCCAGAGTGGCTGGGGAAACCCAGCCAGAAGGGTGGGGTATAAATTGTTGTTGTTGTTGTTATTTATTTCCAAAGCAAGCCCCATTCTGGCTCTAGGATGTGGGTGCTGGACATTAGGCGTGCTCAACACACCTCGTCCACACAGCAGCAAAGCAACCCTCCATTCAACTCCCTTGCCCTTCCTCAATTAGTTCACTGTTTCCTGAGCCTTTTGTATTCCCTACCACCTTCCTTCCTTCCCTTTGTAATAGTAAGCTCAGAGCACTGACACAATGATCTCCAGAGCATTATCTGTGTCAGTTCATGAACTGTGGATCTTCCTGCTTTACTTAATCTGCCTCCATTTTGGCCCCTTAGGTCCCAGTGGAACAGTTCAAGCCATCGGACGTTGAGATCCAGGCCTGCTTTCGCCATGAGAATATTGCCGAACTTTACGGAGCCATCTTGTGGGACGAGACAATCCACCTCTTCATGGAGGCAGGAGAAGGAGGCTCTGTCCTGGAGAAGGTGGAAAGCTGTGGGCCTCTAAGAGAATTCGAGATCATTTGGGTGACAAAGCATATCCTCAAGGGACTTGAGTTTCTTCACTCGAAGGGAGTTATACATCAAGATATAAAACGTAGGTTATAATTCACAGCCGTGCCCTCCCCTTATACCAGCTGAACTGTGTAGTGTTTGAAACCTTCAATTTAGAAGCTGTGGCCCTCAGAATGTGGTTGGACTCCAGCTCCCATCAGCCTCTGCGAGTTTGGCCAATGGTCAGGGATGATGGGAGTTGTAGTCTAGCAACAGGATTATAGCTTATCCTTACGTGCAACACCCATGATTTATAATTTGGGCTCAAGATAATCCTGGAAGTTCCTTGGAAGACCTATCTGGAGGTTGTCAGTGAGATTTGTATGTTTATCTTAAGTAAATGTTTATGCCTATGATTTCTGTTCATTCGGATCTGGGAGAGTCCTTTGACAGAATGTTAGAAATATAAAGAAATAAAAGCTGCAGCTGTAAAAAGCATGCCAAAGCCAAACAGGCATAAGGATGACTTCCTACAGTCTGTTCGCAAGCCTTCTAAAATAACCACCATAAATGAAGCCCAGTGATCCTTCTGAGGAAGGCAGGTTTTACGTCTGTTAATAAGCAGAATAATAAATAGTTCTCCAATGAACCTCAGTAAGTAGGATATACAGAATGAGGCAGATGGTCAGTAATGGCATTTTAGGAGCAATTTCCCCTGTGTAAACAGAGTATCTAGAATATGCCTCAAAGGTCACCTACTGTGGTTCTTGGAGCACCTTTGGCAGTCAAGCCAAGATTGGAAGTGGTCCTTACTGCACAGTCCTGGGCATGTCTGTTCAGAAATATGTCCCATGAAATCCATGTACAGGATTGCTGCCTTAATATGTGGGAAACCGTACTTTTCCGCTTTAGAAGATGTGCATCCTTATTACTTAACAGGAAAAACATGTTCCAGATTCCTTGATAGTATTTGCATGCAGCCTGCTAGCAACAACAACAATTTACAATAACAATTCACAACATTAAATTCACTTTGAAACTATAAAACCATTGAACACAGCATCAGGCTCCAGCAGCAGAGAAATAAAATTGATCAAGCCCCAGGGTAGTGGAGCCAAAAATTCCCCAGAAGTTTTTGGGATAATTGTTTAGCCTTATTTATTTATTTTGCTTGCCATAGCCAAACAGGTTATGCGGGGGAAGCTCCCTTGAGTTTGTGATTGCTGTGTTACAAAGGCCAGGATGCCCAAGGAGGGGAAAAGCCTTTCTTATTCTCCTCCACATCTATAGCTTTAGGCCAGGATTTGTACAAAGAGCCTCATTAAGAGAGGTGTGTCCTGCTGAAATGCCATGAAGTCTGGTGTCTTTGGGGACTCCTGTCTCCAATCTTGCTCAGTTTATTGCTGCCAAAGGCTTCAGCTTCCAGACTTCCTCAACCTTAGCCTGCCAGATGCTTTGAGACTACAGTTCCCATCATCCCTGACCACTGGTCCTGCTGGGATCATGGGAGTTGTAGGCCAAAAACATCTGGAGGGCTGAGGTTAAGGAAGCCTGAACTAAACCAAAAGGATTTCCCCCTTCCCCCAGCCTCCTGTACATTTACACATAGGCTCTTGCAAAATTATTATTATTAATAATATAGGTAGTAGTAGTAATAAGAATAGTAAATAAAAGTGTAGCATTCTTAGCTATTAAAGATACCTAGGGGATAATGATATTTTGTATTTAATTTTAGTATTCAAAGCCCCTTGCGTACATTTCCTTAGTAAACCCAACCCTGTAAGGTAGGCCAGTATTTACTATTGCTGTATTGCAGGGGATGACGAGGAAAACCACCTTCAAGTTGTTTAGTTCTGCTGGGGAGAAAAATACAGTGCATGTTGTCCTCCGTTTTGCTCCCTGCACTTCAAGCAGATGTTGAGGCTTCCTCTCCAGGTCCCTAACAATCCCTCGTTTGTTCTCCTTTTGTTTCTAGCCAGCAACATTGTTTTCATGTCAACCAAAGCAGTCCTGGTGGACTTTGGTCTGAGCGTTCAAATGACGGAAGATGTTTTCTATCCCAAAGACCTCCGAGGAACAGAGGTAAGAACCATGTGCAAGAAGGGAGCCTTGCTGCTGTTACTCTCATGTCATTGTAATGAGAGCTGAATGGGAAAGAGCTGCCACAAGGGCGGCCGCAGCAGGGTCATAGTCCCATTGGAAGATCTATTGGGAGCTCGTGCAGGAGAACACTCAACCGTATCTCCTTTTTGATGTGCTCATGAAAACGAGCAAATACTTGATTTGCACCGTCTAAGTTTAAAAATAGACAAAAGTAATGGTAAAAAAAAAGCTTGGAATGATTTAGTGGTAACTGATAGTTTTTGGGGGGGCAGGGAAACTGGACTTTGGTTTAGTTGCATCCCATCATTCCATGGGAAGGTTTCAATCCTAATCTGCAGGCTGCAACGCTGGCCTGCAAATGTGTGTGTGCTGAAGTTTCAGTTGCCTGGCTTACGGCATTTCTTCTCTATATGTCTCAGTTCAGATGTAACACCAAACCGTGGTTTGGCGCTACATGAATGAGTTCAGATGTAACACCAAACTGTGGTTTGGCGCTACATGAATGAGCCCTCCTCACTTTGCTCTTTCCTGGGCGCCCGCTGTCTTTTTTTGTTAGCAGGCCATAGTTTGACAAATGGTTTTGCCTCCAACGCGAAATGGGAAACCCACTTCAAACCCATCAGCCCTTCCAAGTGTGGCCAGGGATGATGGGAACTGTAGTTCAGCATCATCTGGAAGACCAAAATATTTTCCCCACACCTATGCTAGAAGGGGTGGGGGTGGGGGAAATAAAACCACTTCCCTGTTGCCCAATCTTTCTAGCTGTTAAGACTGTCAAGATTCAAGACTGGAGCTAATTTTCCCTCTGGCTTCCATTTGCAGATTTACATGAGCCCAGAAGTGATCCTTTGCCGAGGCCACACTACAAAAGCCGACATCTATAGCCTGGGAGCAACAATCATCCACATGCAGACTGGCATCCCACCATGGGTGAATCGCTATCCCCGAGCGGCGTACCCCTCCTACCTCTACATAGTAAGCATGGACTTTGGCCGCGTGGGCACACCCCCCTTTCTGATAGCACCTGCCTTATTTTTTAGGCTTGTTGACTTCCTATAGGCACCTGGCTGGCCACTGCAGGAAATGGGGTACTCCCTTAATTAGCATAGGGAGCTGCCTTAGACCATGTCTGAGTTATTGGTCCATCTAGCTCAGAACTGTCCGCTCAGCCTGGCAGCAGCTTTCCAGGGTGTCGGGCAGGGGAAGGTCCCCCCCATCTCCTGCTACCTGGCTCTTTTGACTGGAGATGCGAAGGGTTGATCTTGGGACTTTCTGCATACGCTCCATGCGCCCCACCGCTGAGCCTGATCCAGAAATGCTCGTTTTGCAATGCTCTCGAGGGCAAAACTACAGGCTGAGTCACCCTGAGCAGTTGCCAGGCCCAGAGTGGCAACACAATGAGCACCACAGATAGGTATTTTCCAACCCCACTCGGAAATGGCACTCAGAATGAATTCTCACTGGGACACAAAGCAGGCATGTGGTGTTTGAGATCTGAAACCAGATTTCCAAGTTTCACTTAAAAGAAGCTACAAGAGACTCGGATTAGAGCAGCAGCTGTTGTGTGTGTTTGTGTGTTCACACCATTTCCCCAAGCTATATACCGTATTTTTCGCTCTATAGAACACACCCGACCATAGGACACACCTTGTTTTAGACGGGGAGAACAAGAAAAAAAAAAATCTCCCCCTCTCTGCTCAGTGCCCCTTCAGCAAAGCGGCAGGAGAAACAGAGCCCCTTCCATTTCTCCTCCTGCTTGGCTGAAGGGGCGCTGCGCAGCTCTCCCTCTCTGCTAAAGCCAAGAGAGTCTTGCTCTCCCGGCTTTAGCAAAAGGAACCTGAAGCCTGCGGAGCACAGCGGGAACTTGCGCTGCACTCTGAAGGCTTTAGGCAGCTATCCCTGAAGCCTGAAAAGCGAGAGGGGTCGGTGCACACTAACCCCTCTCGCTCTCCAGGCTTCAGCGAAAGCAACGTCTGTCGGCAGGGGATCCTGCACACAGAAAAATCGAAAGTTAGCGGAGCATTTGGGTTATGAGCTCTGTCATCTGAAGTGGTACAGCCACAGCAGAGGTTTAGTGCCTCAACAGAAACGAAGCCCGGAACGGAAACGAAACCCGAGATGTGCATTTCCACAGTTGCATCGCTTACTCCCAAGTCTATTTTTTCCTTTTCGTTTTGACCTTCTTGCTGTTTGAACTCGGTAAACTTCCATGGGATTGTGGAAGTATGAACAACAAGGGGAATGATTCCGTTTGTTTCTCTCTGATCTGAGTGGGAGGGAGGTGGAAACTGCAAGCTGTGAAGTTCACAGGCAGAATGTGAACTTGGCAGAGGAACTCTAGGGCGATGATCTCAGGCCCCCGTGACTGTCCCAAGGTTTTAGGCCTCGCAAACTGGAGCCATTGTGTGCAGACGTGCTTTTTTAAGCAGATTTTCTTCAAGCCAGTAGCTCAGTGGTAGATCATCTGCCTTGGGTGCAGAAGTTCCCAGGTTCAGTCCCTAACATATCAAGGTGTATGGGGGAGAGAAAGTTCTTGCTTGGAAACCTGGAGAGCTGCTGGCAGTCACTATAAGCAGTGCTGAGCTGGCAGGTCCCCATGACCCAATTCAGTATAAAGCAGCTCCCTACACTCCTGTGTTTGCATGGTGACCTTGAGGTGCCAAGCCTCCTCACAGTGCCAACCAGTGTGTCACGTTGCCAGCACACAAACCGATGTTTGCTGAAACCGAATTGATGCTCCATTTTGGCCTGCAAGCTGGATCATCCCCTAGTTGCTCTGTGTTCGTTGGCCCAGATTGCGGAGCGAGGATCTCCGACCTTTGGGTGAACTGTAAGCCGGTTTGTTAGGGTTTGCTGTTCCGCTGTGAAACTGGCTCCGTTTCCAGCTTTGCCGTGGTTCTCCACGGCGGCGGCAGAGTGGCAGTTTTCCAAAGCATGAGTCAGGGCGAGGAAATTCCGAGGGCCGTAACCTTATGATAGAAAGGAGCCTCTCCGAAGCTGTTTTTCTCTCTCCCTCTCGGTGAGCATCGTACTAAAAGCCGCCGTTTTTTCTTCCCTCCCGATAGATCCACAAGCAAGCGCCGCCTCTGGAAGACATTGCTGAGGACTGCAGTGCCTGCATGAGAAGGTTGCTGGAGGCTTCTCTGGAAAGGAACCCAAACCAAAGACCCTCTGCCACAGAGCTGCTTAAGCATGAGGCCTTGCACCCGCCTCCGGAGGACCAGCCTCGGTGTCAGAGCCTGGACTCGGCACTCTTCGAAAGGAAAAGGCTGATGACCAGGGAGGACCTGGAGCTGCCAGAAAACATTGCTGGTACAAAACCAATCCTACATCTGCCCTCTGGGTGTGGCTGGATTCCAGCACCCATCAGCCAGTGGCCAAGGATGATGGGTATCATAGTCCAATAACCTCTGGAGGGCCACAGGTCCCCCATTCCTGCTCTAACAGAAGGGACAGGGTATGGGACTGAGCCTGTGCCAGGCAGGAGCGCTTTGTCAGGTCACAGGTCAAGGTGGAAGCGGCAGGTGAAGGGAGTGAGATGAACATGGGAGACTGACATAGACCCTTGTCAGAGTATTTGTCTGGAGGAGGGAGTGCACAGCTGCTCCTATCCCAAAGGCTCTACATGGAACTATCCCTGCTCTAGTCTTTTCCAGGTGGAGGCTGTGCTTACGGCAAGGTTGAAGTTTAAGGGCTTGTGGTCAAAGTCTTAGGATAAGGTCAGGCTAAGGTTCCCGTTCATTTCAGAAATCTCATTAGCTTCCCAGTGGAACGAGGCTTTAGCTTCAGTGCAGCAGATTCCTGGAAAATCAGTTCAATGACAAGCTCACACAAGTCACCCAGGAAGCTCTTGGGGGGGGAAAAAAAAAGTATTTTGGAGCTCCCAGAATTGTGAAATACTTTTCTCCAGTATTTTGAGTACAGTATTAGGTTTGGTTTTTTGTATTTCTTTTGAGAAACAGGACGTGTTGAGGGAAAACAACAGCAATGCAAATCAGAGTTAAAACAACATACAATTTTTTAAAATGCGATTTCTCAAATTTTGTGTTGTTTTTTTAAAAACACATGAGTATGGGATTACCTGCATCCAACCTTTTCAAACAGCAATAGGCAAAATTATGTCTGACTGTCCAGAGGTGTCCCACCCACATCCTGCTACTAGACCCTTTCTAAGATGATTGCTAAAACGTACCTTGTGTGGTTGGGGACAATATGCTAGCCCTTTAACAGTGCAGTCCCGTGCATGTTTACTCAGAACTAAGCCCTGCTTTGCTCCATGGGGCTTGCAACTGTGTACATGTGTTTAGAATTGAAGCAGTAACCTTTTATATGCCAGCTGTCCCATCAGTGGAGCACCACTACCTTTTGAGCTTGCAGCAATAGGTAACTAAGCTGCAGCAAAGGCAGAGCAAGGGTTTGTCAGACATTTGCATTAATGATGCCTGATTTTCCTGTGCTGGTTCCCTCTCTGGCATACCGGAGGTAAACTGCACCAAGAAATGGGAGGCACAGATAGATGGAGAGAGAGAGATTAGTGCACACAAGAACAGTTTCATGCTTTGCACTTCACTTGCTAAGAAAGCTGTCCCCTACGAATAGGTTTGTAAAAAGGAAACATCCCTTCTACTCATTGTAAACTTTATTGATGCTGCAGAAGAATTAAACAGAGGACTGGATGAATGGCTGTAACCTATTACGGTTCATCTCCCTAGAGTCTGTGTTTCTTTTTCTTCTGCAAAGGCTGCTGATTTTAGTTTTCTCGAAAAGAAGCATATTTAGTGAGCTGAAGCAGATTTGAAAAATCACCACCAATTACTCTAAAACATGTCTTGCAGTATAATATCATATGGTGATCTCTCTCTTTAAAATTTCTTCCTTGTCAGATTCTTCAAGTCTTGGGATTACCGAGGAATCAGAACTGCTAAAGAGGCAGCGATCGTTGTACATAGACATTGGAGCATTAGCTGGCTACTTTAACATTGTCCGGGGAACAACAACGCTAGACTACGAATAAATCTGAGGATCTCTTGTGCTGGACAGAAGGAGATAATGCCTCTTGGAGAACTAACTGCTTTTGAAGAAGAGTGCAATTGGTTTTATCACTTGAAGGTTTTTCTAAAGCTAACCCTTTTGGGAATTCTGACCAACATATAATGATCACCACTGTCTTTACATTCTGGATGAAAGAAAACGCCAACAGATTACTTGTTTCGTTGGCATATGGTGTGTGTCTTGCGTGCACACATCATTTGTGATTTGAATAATCTTCAGTGTGTGAAAGTATTTGTGTGTGTATGTGTGTATATATATCTGTATATGTATACCGTAGAATTCTATCACACACACACACACACACACACACACACACACACACAAAAACACGTAATGTGCATTAAGAAAAAAGAAAGGCAGACCTGACTGGGTCTGAATAGTTAAGCTAAGCTTCATTCGGACCCCTATTAAGACTCCTTGAACGCTTCCACCTAAGAACCATCAAAGTGCACATTGGATCGGATCTCCGGCTGTTTCTAAACAGTGCTTGCTTCCAGCAGTGGCTTTTTGTGGCGTTGCCTTGGCTGGGATGCCTCCACTTTGCAAATCCTTGGCTTATAGCATGGGGCTGGCTTCCCCAAGAAGGCCTGGAGCATTGCTAGTTGGGGTGTCTGCCCTTTTCTGTCCTCTCTCCCCTTGCTGATTTTTGCTTGCATCCAGCAGCAGCTCAGTTGACCCACAAACCAGCATGGCATGAGCATCTTTGCCCATCTCCACCCAACCACCCACTTGTTTTGCTGATGGCATGTTTTGGATGCCAAGGAAGGGAACTCCCTGACTTCCACTCCCTGCCCTTCTTTTGCCTCCCTTGGGTTCTTTGACACATTTCCCAAGCTCGCTCTGTGGCGCTTATTTGATCTCCCCGCTTTTCAGAGAATTTGCCAACTTGGGCAAATCAGTGGTTTTGTTGCCCCAGGTCTATGCAGGGTGTAAGTCAAGTGCTTCCCCTCCACCCCCAAGCTAAGTTGAAACACTGACATCAGAGTTTTGAGAACCCTGGTATATAGGCCAAGGGTGTTGTGGCAGATCCGGAATAAGCTTGTAGAAATTATTGGCGAGCTGTAAACATAAGTAATGACTAAATTGTCCCATTGATTTCAACAGGGACTGAAGCTGCAATCCTTACTCCGCTTGCCTGGGAGCAAATGCCAAACTGTACTTATTTTGAATAGACATGATTAGCAATATGCTGTAAATTCAGCTAACTTAACAGTGCAGCACTGCCCATTCTTACTCAGAAGTAAATCCCATTGAATTCGATATGCTCTCAGGAAACTGGAGTTAGGATTGCGGCATGATTCAGGATCTAGCCCATTGTCAAGAAATAGTTGGACTCCTGCGGCTTGAAGACAGACTCTTAGAACTGAAAACCAGCAAATAAAGCAAATTGTAGCGACAGGCATGTCTCCTGCTTGCACATAGTAGGGTGGTTCTTCAGAAAGCACTAACACCCTTGCCTTTTGACTGACAGTGCAATGCTGGGACAGTGCAATTGAGGCTTGCTCTGCATCATATAGCAGCCTGAGGTAGCCAGATCAGGTGCAGTTTCCCAGAAAGTTCTTTTGCATGAATGGGAGCTGTGCAAAAGCACGGAATGAATTCCGGCTTGCAAACTTCTGCAAAGAAAAGAGCAGCTGTACACACGAGCCATTTGATGTATAATGTTGGTGAACAATATTGCACTGTGTTTGGGAATCTTTGCCAGTTCTGGTGGTGGTTCAGTTTGTGGCTGCAAGACTTCATGTTTGTTAAAATAAACATGTGTTTGGATGCCATGAATGATACATTATTTTATGTTCCTATGGAAAAATACTTCCTTTTCTCTTGAAGATGTTGAATACATTTAAATGTGATGTTTTAGAGGGCAGTAAAGCTGTTTCAAGAACATAGTTTGGTACATCCCATGGGATGATTGTGTAAACTTTTATAAAACAGTTGTGTACTAAGGATTAGTGTCGCTTTTAACCACCTGTTTCCCTTTTTTTAATGGCATACTGTGTATGTTGTAAATAGAACTAGTTATAAAACAACGTATCTGTTTCAACGTTTATATTTAAGGCTCTTTGTATACAAAATATATTTGTATTAATTTCTTCCACTCCTGATTCCAATAGGACTGGATTAAAGATTTGAAGGTATAAATTCATGTGTTCTTATGTGCATTTATTCTGTCACTTCTTAGTGTGTGTACCCATTTCTTAGCCTGTGTAAAAACAGTTGCATTCCTGTAGATATTTTGCTCTATCACCCTTTTTGTGGTCAGTTACTCTTGTCAATTTCAAAGCAACTGGGAGGACCATCAATAAAGGAAATCTGCTCACCTTTTCCGGTGGGCAGTGTTGTGGCCAGGCACCGGCCCCCTGCAGTGATCCGGTGGGGGGCAGAGATTGACACCCCCTTATGCTATTTGTCTGCTGCATCCCTGGTGCTGGGCGTGGCCACGCCCAGCAGTGGCCACGCTGTCCAATCAGTGCTGGTAGGGGCGTGGCCACGGAAAATGTAACTGTGGCGCAGCCAGTGGGCCCTCCTCTCTTGCCCTTTGCCGGATCTCCCAACCCACCCGCCCTCTCTTTATGCTTTGCTATGACACAACCTTGCTATGCACAAATGTTTGCCACCATATTGTTGGGGCCGGGTAGGAATTTTTTCCTCTTGGCAAACTGGCACCAGCCATTTGGTTTTCGCCTACCTTGTAGCAATCGTCACAACTTGTTGAGGTTAAGCATTGGGTCGGCCTCTGGATGGAGGAGAGGTTGTAGCCTCCACTGGCGGGTCCTCATTAAGGGTATCCTGTTAAAGGGATCTGGGGGTTCTGCTTGATGCCCGGACGTGGGCTAGAGCCATGCCACAGGGTGCCCCTATTTGATGTAACTTACAGAGCTCCCCCTGTTGGTGGTTTATTCTTAGTTGGACTCCCTTTAGATGGGCGGGAATCGAGATATAGCCTGGCTTCACCCAGTGCCCTAAGCCAAACAGCCAAACCAATAAAGCTGTGGCCTATTTGAACTCATAAACCTAAATACTCACAACCATGTCTTTATTACCCAGCAGGGAATTGCAGGTCACAGGGCCTTGGCACGCAATTAATTCTTAGAGTTTCTTATATTGAGAGAGACTCAGCTGAGAACCTGACCTCTGCTGGTTAACCTCAATAGGTCCTCCTAAGTCAGAGATGGGGAACCCATTGCTCTCCAAGTGTTGCTGGTCTCCAGCTATCATCATCCCTGACCAGCGGATAGATAAATGCAAGGTGTGCCAGACTCCCAACTGTGCTCTGTATACAATTTCTTAGGGAATTCTGAATGCCAGCCACTTTCGCTTTCTGGTGTCAGGGCCCAAGTCACAAAGTAGCACTTCAACTCTGTTTTTCCCTTTAGAAACTGGAGCTGGGCCAGTCTGCTTCTGTGCAGATCAAAGCAGTGGAAAGGGACACCAAAACTGTGGCAAAGGAAGGACCAGGTTTTGATTAAATTGGCCAAATGTGGGGAAGGGGAGACCTGCAAAAGATAAACATTCTGTATGTGTAGACCCTGAGTATCTTCTAGAACAAGGAAGGGAGAATGGGAGCAGGGTGTTCATGATGTCATGCAAAGGCCCTTAAAAAGTGAATGAACATATTCCACAGCCCATGCTCATTGCAGAAGCAGCCCTGACTGAAGCTCAGCTGCGTGTATGTGTGTGTAAGAAAGCCTGGTGCTTATGATTCAAGAGGCAGCCAGATCTCTCCCACCTCTCTCTGTGATGATCAGCTGCTTCTGACAATACCAAGGTTGGCACAGTCTGCACTGCACTCAGTGACCTGGTGTTCTCTGTTTCCCTGGAGCACTTGGCCTCCAGATTTTTCTCATGGAAAAACTGCTTCTTCACTAAAGAGCACAGGCTTTTCCATAATGGGTCATTGAGGTTTGTGAGAATTTTGTGCAATGGCACCCAAATTCTCCTAGATAATTTATGCAAAAGCTAAACGCAATCACTTCACGACCACATCTTTGAGAATAACTAGTTTTGGGACATAGTATGCATAGTTAAGCTTAATACACATATAGCGAGAACCAGAGAGGACAGGCAACAGGTAAGGATAATGTCTTCATTCAGGAATGGAATCTTTCTATAACGTACTGGAGCAATAATGTTCAAGATGATGTAAACACATTTGTGTTACTTGGAACCTTGTGATATTAATTTATTAAGTTTGATTTTGGAATGGAAACTTGTTCTCATATGTTTAGTTCTTCTACTTTTATTTTATTTGGCATCCGTTAGTATACTTTATTATGTTTTATTATAAATAAATATATTTTATTATTTATTATAACTAAAGATATGTAAATAAAAACATAGAAAACATAGATAAAAGTGTTTTCTATGTTTTTTATTCAAGAAACCCCTCAAATCTGCTGGCCCCCAAATCTGCAGGTGAGGTTGATTAAATTTTAGACCAAAGGTAGAAGCAGCAAGAGGGCACTCCCACGGCATCTCTCTTTAGTGGGCCAATGAGAAACTGAGGCATGTTCTTATGGTAGATTGGTTGGTGCTCATTGGCTGAGCAGAGCGTTTATCTGAACTGAGCCAAATCTATAAAAAGAGCAGCTTGGAAAGGTTTTGTAACGATGGCTGTCAGGAAAGCAGTGGACTGCATCCAGAATGAGGCCACCTGTTCAATCTGCCTATAAATTTTTAAGAAGCCTGTAATTTTAGACTGTGGGTGTAATTTTTAAAATGCCTGCATCATCCCATGCTGGCAAGGCTCTGATAGGGATGTGTCCTACCTTCAATGCAGGAAGACCATTCCTAATATGAATACCAGGCTGTTCTGAACTGCAGGCCCCAAAAAGGGCTACAGCAAGTGGTTTGATGCAATGTGAGGTTGCCTTGACTTGTTCACACCCCAGCACATGTTCACGCATCCTTTATACACAAAGCAACATACATCAGTTTGTCCAGAACTTCCCATCACACCTGTTCGCTGAGGCCATAGGCGGCAGCTACCCAAACCTTCTTCCCTCTCTGGGCCCATCCCAAGGCTCACAGATAAGCACAGCATCAAGCAAGCCAATTAGCAAACATCAAAGCAAGGAAACATAAGTATATATGAGCTCATTCTTGCCACAACTACTCATTAGTTTCGGGGTTATCTTGACTACCAAGATGACATTTGCAGGCTTTCAGGAACATTTTGATTTGCTCCAACACACACAGCCAAACAGCCAGTTTGGAAACACCCTGGGGCTTCTGAAGCAACGCCAGTTGTGGCATGTCATGGTTGTCATGCGTGGGCTCCACCAGAAGTCCCTGAACCTCTTCTGCAAGGATGACCAAGTACTCCTGCTACAAGTGTACTGAATGGAGTGCTCACCTAAGTCACATTTTTGGTCCTTTGGAACCAGCAGATGATGGATACAAGGATGAAATCTAAATACTTCTAAATCCAAAAGGAAGCAGCAGGAAGTGGTTCTGAGAAGTTTCCCTGAAGGGGTCTGAGGCAAAATCTAGCGAAACCTTTGGAAGATCACACTGGAAGATCACAAGCAATTCTGTCAAGTGATGAAGGACCTGCAGGCTGACATAACACATCATCAATGAAGAGAGACTTATGACGACCAACTTATCAAGTTATCTGTGCAGAAATCACCAGTGCTGAAAAGCAAATAACTGAGATGGAGAGATAGTCTGTAAACAGCCAACTTCTGAATTTCTAGAGGAAATCAAACAGACCTTAAGCAAGTATGGAATCTTTTCTCTCTGGCCCCACATTCCCTTTAGACTGTGCCATTTTCTCACACAATAAGATGAAACACAATACTGAGAAAACAACAAGTCTTTTTTGTCCTGGACCAATCATATAAATATGCAGGCTGTAACTCCCCCGCCCTTGTCTCAAGACGTGAAACATTTCAAGGGCTTGATTGTGGTTCACCGCAACTGAAAGTGAAGCTGCGTGATCTCTCTTTCAGGAGGCTTTTTGCACAAGACACACTTAGGAAATGTGCAAAGGCCCTGTCATTGCGAGCACAGGCCTAAAAAGCAAACACGAGTCTGGATCCAACTAATGTGCATCTAGTGCTGTCTGGGAATCCAAAGTGCACAAAGCACAGTTCTTTACTCAGATACACATTAGTTCTGTTGCCTGTGCGCTGGGCTATGAGAAGCTTGCTTAGAGAGGCGTTACTGGGAGGTAGAGGTAACTGTTTGAGGTGGACACTGGGCTGTGGGTGTTGCTAAAGAATCTGTTGAAATGAAAGGTGAAATTGCAGTGGAAATGGATGAGGGGATCTGGGCCCTGAATTTGTCTGCCCTGGCCAGTGGCAGGGGGTGGGGAGTTCAACAGAATCTGTGTTGATCTGGACTTCAAAAACTGGTGTTTTTGTGTGTGCCAGTTCCAGTAACTTGATTGCCAGTTTCATAATTGTTGCTTTTGCTGGGGACAGAGTCTTTCTAATCTTGTTGCTGTTGAAATATCGAGCCCAGATGAAATTACAGTGGTACCTTGGGTTACATACGCTTCAGGTTACATACGCTTCAGGTTACAGACTCCGCTAACCCAGAAATAGTGCTTCAGGTTAAGAACTTTGCTTCAGGATGAGAACAGAAATCGTGCTCCGGCGGCATGGCAGCAGCAGGAAGCCCCATTAGCTAAAGTGGTGCTTCAGGTTAAGAACAGTTTCAGGTTAAGAACGGACCTCCGGAACGAATTAAGTTCTTAACCCAAGGTACCACTGTATGTACTTGAAGACTTTGGATTTGTGCCTGCTTGCTAGACAGCCCAGCTAGTGTAGTTGTAGCTCACCCAACCATATTGCAGAGTATAGCTCAAGTTGTAAAGCTAAGTTGTTTCTTGGGTAACGTTTTAATAGGCTGCTATGCAGATTGTATGGTTTGTCCCCAAGTCCAGACTTCGGCTTGCTGTTTCCAGTCATTGGGTTATTCTGGGAGGAGGAAGCATGTGTAAACGAAATAGGTGAATTACATTGCAGGACAACAAAATAATGAAATAAAAGACAGCAAGGAGGTGGATCCTTTATTTGCCTGAAAATCACGGAATCCCAAATGTGCAAGTGTGCATCCAAAGATGAAAGGATCTGTCCATTTTTTTCATTCACGGTTTCTCATTTTCCAATCTTAAATTTGGTTCTCCACTTTTGTGATTTATTATTTTAAATCCTCATGAAAATTCACCAGCATTTTAGTGCAGATTGCTCCTAATAAACATATTTTTAATGTTATTTTGACTAATTTACAACCCCTCGTACATGTTATTTTCACTAACATGTAGCACTTCCAAGGTGAACTCTGAAATTTCTTATCTAATCATGACCACACCAATTAACTGCCACACAACCCTAACAACAAGAGTACATTTAAGGCCTGATCCGATGTATCCATGTTTAATTAGAAGTAAGTCCCACTGTGTTCAGAAAGGCTTATTCTCAGGTTAGTGTGCCGAGGAGCACAGCCGAAGTCTGCAAACATTGCGTAGAGTTTCAATATTGTTTTCCCCAGTTGTTTATTGGTGAAACCCCCTCAGCCCGCCAAAACTCAACCCTTTTCTAACAACCACAGAAGTTGTAGTTTGTCATGAGTTTGAGGAAAGATCAGAAAAAGTAATGCCAATAAAGAGGAAGCAATGCTTTCCTTCCTCTTCTGCTTTTACGCACAGAAACAAGCAAATAAAAAAAATGGTTTCAGAACAAGTTGCAAAAGGTCGTCGAAGTGAATAAGTTTATGTCCCCGCCCTTAATTTTTGGGGAAAGGACTTTCCTTCATCCCACCAATGGCTTCTCTCTGTCCTGCCCCTCTGCTTCCCACAACGTGTGTTGACATGTGCTATACAGTGGTACCTTGGTTTGCAACTGGTTTGGATTACAACCATGTCAAACTCTTTTTTTGGATTACAACCCATTTTTTTTATTACAACCAATTTTGGGGGGGAGGCCCCATTGGCGAAAGTGTGCCTTGGGTTACAACCTGTTTTGGTTTACAACCGGACCTCCGGAACGGATTATGGTTGTAAACCAAGGTACCACTGTATTGTCATTGATGTGTTAAAGAAGAAAGTTGTAACCACCAGTTATTGGAGCACAGAAAGCAGCTGTGTGCTGCAGCATTCCATAAGCACTTAGGAGTTTGCTTTGGTTTCAGTGGGCAGGTGAACAGTCAGAGGTAGATGGTGATAAAACACATCTCCCTTGAGGGAATCAGCACACAGCCCTACACTAAAAAAAGCACTTTGTGTAAATGTCTTTGGATCTGTGCTTGGCCTGTCTGGGTAAAGAAAGGGACTTGTGAACTAAAAGCAGTGCTCACCCACAATAGTAATAATGGTTTATAATAGTTTATAGTGTATATATATATATAGAGAGAGAGAGTTTATAATGAGAAGAACCTGAATGTTTAAATAGTTAGAGAGAAAAAAAAATATGTAGCAGGAGTGGGAAACTTTAGGGAGCCATAGAAGAATCGAATAAAATTAGGGATTGATGTAATGTATCATTTTTTCTTTCTTCCCCCTTTTTGTTTTATTCTTCAGTTCTGTATTTTTGTACTTTTATAAATTCATAAATAATTTTAAAAAGTATAATAATAATGGTACATGTGACCACAGCAGCTCACAAATAAAAAACTGCATTTACTGCAGTTGAAAAAATGGACCACATAATTCCTGGCCAATGCAACCTCCTCTTTCTTCCCATTCAATTCCTTTTTATTTCCCCAGCTATAGACATACATTGGCCCATCTAGTCCAGCATTCTACTGTTCCTCAGCTGGTGGCCCAGAGTTTACGATGAGGTCGCAACAGCAGGGCTACCACTATATATGATTGAAAATTAAGAATTGGGTCCCATGTGTGGGAGAAAGATGGATCCTGGGTGAGAACGGCTAAATATTTATTTGCCTGGTTGCAGCTGCCCTTAGTCTTCAGTAGAGATCTGTTCCATCACCTCCTACCTGATATTTTTTACCTCTAAATGATTGCAGGATTGAACCAGCCTTCTGCTGCATGCTCAACACCAATTTATTGTCCTTCTCTGAGGTGCCAGGAGCTCCTTGGGGTAAGCCACAGTGTGGTGTAGTGGTTAGGAGGTTGGACTGGGACCTGAGAGACCAGGATTCAGCCATGAAGTCACATTCTCTCAGAATGTTACACAGAATTTCCTGCAAAAGTCACAAGATGTAACCAGATGGTAGCTTCATCAGGAAAGCTGTCCTTACCCCCCAAAGGGCAGCTGCGTGCATCAAAAAATTTTGGAGCATCCAGCTCCAACCTGGTATGTTCTAGGCATTGCCACATTCCAACTCTCATCAACAAGCACACTTGAACTTCCTCCTTGAAAAAGCAGGCAAACATCAGCTGGAAAAATTTTCTTTGGAGGAGCTAGCTGCACAATGAAACTGTTCTCAACATTACTAATTAAGACACGGGAAGACTCTGGGGGAATAACATTTCTTGTTGGTAGTAATTCTTTCCGTGTTGAAAAATGTCGGAGTTTAGGAGAGTCCCTTTTCCAATCTGACTCACTAAGCACCCTCATTGGTTGCTATTTATGTATCAGGTGATGATAACTAGGTGAATCTTTTCTCTTTCTTTCTTCTCGCTACACACTTAGTTCAACACAAAATATTTAAGTAGCAGCATCCCTAAGGGCCTGATTTTGCAACTACCTAGGTGAGTAATTGCTCACATGAGTAATCACATTGGTTTAAATTGTAACACCCACAATGCTTATTGACACTCTCTTATACAATTAAGGGACATCGTAGAGGTTTATGCAATAAAGTGAGTGAAGAGAATGAATAGGTGTGGCTCTGACTTAAAATTCTAGTGATCTGGGACTTCCAAGCAGCTTTTGGTGGGTTGGTCTTTGTGATGTAAGACTGGATTCAGGGGGGAAAACATGAGTTGCACTTAAATCACATTGACTTTGATGAGACAAGTTAATCATGACATGGTTACCTATGATTTCAATGGGAACAAAATGTGTCATTGATATCAATGGGTTCTAGGTACAATTAACTTATGCTTACCTGAAAATAAACCCCACTGAACACAGAGAGACTTATTTTTTTACAGGGTTGGATTCTGACTCTCAAAAGCCCCAGCCAGCATGGCCAAAGGTCAGGGGTGATGGGCAGGGGTCTACTTCAACATCATGTCCCCATCCCCCTAGATTAGCAAGTGGCTGATTAGAATCATAATAAGACTATTTCACTACCTAGCGCATAACGGTCGGTCTCATATGCCGAGATCCTTCGCTTCACCTGTTAACACTGGACCTGAGACTATCAAGTGTGGTCTGTCTGCTACTGAGCCGCAGCCGTCCCTCCCAAAAAGTTGTCTCTCTTTAAAGACGATCTGGCTCTGCTCTTGTGCAACTGACACAAAGAGAGAATGCAAATAAGGCACTCACCATTTTTTTATGTCCACGCTGGCGAACATTTAACCCATTTAATTTCTGAATCTCTGTTGCTAAAGGCACAGAAACTGTTAGGTTTCTGTTATGCCACTGTGCAGTTCTTGGAGTCACAAGACTCTGTTGACATTCCAGACTGTTGGAAGTCTCATGGGAGTCGGGAGACGGATGTTGAAGTTACTGGTTTCCTGTTTCTTCGACCTGTTGTTTTCTGTCTCTCACAGAGAGCAGAAACATATTCTTTTCTGTCCTGCGTAGTCAGAAATAAAGTAGCAATGTAGCACATATTTCATGGCTCCTTCTGCTGCTGTCTGAGTACTCAGCACAATGGAGACTGTGCCTGAAGTCTCATTCAAAGGCTCAGGTTGTTAATCACTGTCGAGGAGAGCCGGAGGAGTAGCCGTTGCAGCTCAGTCATACAGAAACTCTGACAGAAACAAGGCCAGATGCCACATTAGGAATGGGGATGGGAAATGGACCAAACAGGCTCCTTTTTGTTGTTTTTGCAGCACCTCCTGCAGTGCCCTCTTGGCTCAACGCCCAGGGCGGGTGAACCAGTTGCCTCCACACCAGGGGCATCTGGAGCGGCAGGGGCAGAGTGATCCAAGCATGGGGGTGAGGCGGTGATCCACCCAGGGGGGCGGCACAGTGAGTTGCCCACAGAGTCCGCCTGGCGTACGCAAGCCCCACACTGCCATTTCCCAGGAGGGATGCGTGGCTCAGGTGCACTGCAGGACAGGCCCCACGGTAAGTGCCGCCTACCGCGGTGTGCCATTTTGTCAGCCCCTCAGGGATGACACCCACGATGGACAGGACCCCCTGCACCCCCCTTCCTATGCCCCTGCTCCTTTATCACATTGGAAGAGTTTGATCCATCGACCGTTATTGGCTTAGGAATGGTTCTACAATAGTGACAGTGTAGAAATTGCACCAGCTGTCAGGCTAAAATAGCAAGAGTGTCTGGAATGAAGGGGTATGGCCTCCAAGCCATGTTAAAGGCACAGGAGCAGAGTTAGTTAAAAAAACAACACCACACATAATAATAATAATAATAATTTATTATTTGTACCCCGCCCATCTGGCTGGGTTTCCCCAGCCACTCTGGGCGGCTTCCATAGAAACAAAAAATACAGTAAAATATCACAGATTAAAAACTTCCCTGAACAGGGCTGCCTTAAGATGTCTTCTGAATGTCAGGTAGTTATTTATCGCTTTGACATCTGCTGGGAGGGCGTTCCACAGGGCGGGCGCCACTACCGAGAAGGCCCTCTGCCTGGTTCCCTGTAGCTTTGCTTCTCGCAATGAGGGAACCGCCAGGAGGCCCTCGGAGCTGGACCTCAGTGTCCGGGCAGAACGATGGGGGTGGAGACGCTCCTTCAGGTATACTGGGCCGAGGCCGTTTAGGGCTTTAAAGGTCAACACCAACACTTTGAATTGTGCTCGGAAACGTACTGGGAGCCAGTGTAGGTCTTTCAAGACCGGTGTTATGTGGTCTCGGCGGCCGCCCCCAGTCACCAGTCTAGCTGCCGCATTCTGGATTAGTTGTAGTTTCTGAGTCACCTTCAAAGGTAGCCCCACGTAGAGCGCATTGCAGTAGTCCAAGCGGGAGATAACCAGAGCATGCACCACTCTGGCGAGACAGTCCGCGGGCAGGTAGGGTCTCAGCCTGCGTACCAGGTGGAGTTGGTAGACAGCTGCCCTGGATACAGAATTGACCTGTGCCTCCATGGACAGCTGTGAGTCCAAAATGACTCCCAGGCTGCGCACCTGGTCCTTCAGGGGCACAGTTACCCTATTCAGGACCAGGGAGTCCTCCACACCAGCCCGCCTCCTGTCCCTCAAAAACAGTACTTCTGTCTTGTCAGGATTCAACTTCAATCCATTAGCCGCCATCCATCCTCCAACCGCCTCCAGGCACTCACACAGGACCTTCACCGCCTTCACTGGTTCTGATTTGAAAGAGAGGTAGAGCTGGGTATCATCTGCATATTGATGGACACCCAGTCCAAACCCCCTGATGATCTCTCCCAGCGGCTTCATATAGATGTTAAAAAGCATGGGGGAGAGGACGGAACCCTGAGGCACCCCACAAGTGAGGGCCCAGGGGTCTGAACACTCATCCCCCACCACCACTTTCTGAACACGGCCCAGGAGGAAGGAGCGAAACCACTGTATAACAGTGCCCCCAGCTCCCAGCCCCTCTAGACGGTCCAGAAGGATGTTATGGTCGATTGTATCAAAGGCCGCTGAGAGATCCAGCAGAACCAGGAAACAACTCTCACCTTTGTCCCTAGCTCGCCGGAGATCATCAACCAGCGCGACCAAGGCAGTTTCAGTCCCATGGTGAGGCCTGAATCCCGATTGGAAGGGATCCAAATGGTCCGCATCCTCCAGGCGTGCCTGGAGTTGCTCAGCAACCACGCGCTCAATCACCTTGCCCAAGAATGGAAGATTTGAGACTGGGCGATAGTTGGCCATACTGGCCGGGTCTAAAGATGGTTTTTTAAGAAGCGGTTTAATGACCGCCTCTTTCAGCGGATCTGGGAATGTTCCCTCACAGAGGGAAGCATTCACCACCCCGCAGAGCCCATCGCCCAGCCCTTCCCGGCTTGCTTTTATTAGCCAGGATGGGCAAGGATCAAGGAGACAGGTGGTTGGTTTCACGCGTCCAAGCAGCCTGTCCACATCCTCGGGGGTAACGGATTGAAATTGATTCCATGCAACTTGACCAGACAGAGCTCTAGCACTCTCCCGCCCCGGCCCTGCTCCCACGGTGGTGTCTAGCTCCTTCCGAATATGAGTGATTTTATCTGCAAAAAACTTTGCAAAATCGTTGCAGGAGATCTTGGGGTCTTTACAAGGCCCCGGTGGTAAAGGTGGTTCCGTTAAATTGCGAACCACCTGAAAGAGTCTCCTGCTACTATTTTCTGCAGATGCAATAGAGGCGGTGAAGAAAGTCTTCTTCGCCGTCGCTATCGCCACTTGGTAGGCTCGACGTTGAGCTCTAACCTGTGTCCGGTCAGATTCGGAGTGAGTTTTCTGCCACCGACGCTCTAACCGTCTCAACGATTGTTTCATCGCCCTCAGCTCCGAAGAAAACCACGGGGCTGTTCGGGCTCCATGCAATCGGAGAGGGCGCTTCGGAGCCAGACAGTCGATGGCCCTGGTTAACTCCGCATTCCAGCGGGCCACCAGGGAATCAGCTGAAAGGCCATCAACATGGGCTAAAGCATCCCCTACCACTCTCTGGAAACCATTTGGATCCATTAAGTGGCGGGGGCGGACCATCCGAATTGGTCCCACCTCCCTGCAGAGGGGAAGGGTCGCGGAGAAGTCCAGTTGCACCAGGAAGTGATCTGACCATGGCACTTCTTTTGTTTCACTTTTACTTAGTGTCAGATCACCCACGTCACTAGAGGTGAACACCAGGTCTAAGGCATGTCCATGACTATGAGTTGGGCCAAACTTATTCAGGGACAGCCCCATGGAGGCCATGCTTTCCACGAAGTCCCGAGCAGCCCCTTGTAAGGTCGTGTCGGCATGGATGTTAAAATCCCCTAGGACAACCAAACTAGGTGTCTCCAGGAGAAAATCCGCCACGACCTGAAGCAGCTCGGACAGGGAATCCTTGGTGCAGCGGGGAGGTCGGTACACCAAAAGGAATCCTGTACTGCCCCTATTGCCCAACTTCCAGAACATGCACTCAGAGAGCTGGATCTTCCCAGTAGGACGCCTGGTGCAAGCTAGTGACTTCCTAAAAATCACTGCAACCCCCCCTCCCCGCCCACATGACCTGGGTTGCTGTGCGTAAGAGAAACCTGGTGGGCAAGCAGCGGCAAGGACAGGCCCATCTGCTTCCTCCAACCAGGTCTCTGTCACACATGCCAGGTCAAATCCTCCATCCACAATCAAGTCGTGGATGGCAGTGGTTTTATTCATCATTGACCTGGCATTGCACAGCAACACTTTCAGGTCCTGTGGGTTTCCCCTGTTGATTCCAGTATCCATCCGGTCAAGGCCAGACCCGGAGGCACAACTTGATTGTCATAGCCAGGCAGTGGCACTGGCAAAAACAAACAATAGTTCCTGCTGGAAAACAGTTTGCTTTTTTTTTTTTAAGTCTTATTCTAAAGAGATACATTTTTAAAAGGGTACAGTATAATTATTCGTAATATGTCATGAATCTACAAGGAGCATGTGGCACAATGGGTCAATGGGTCTGGCTGTGAACCAGAAGGAAGGTGGTTCGAGCCCCCCCCCCTCCCCAGGGATGGCTGCGTTGCGGGATTTTGGATTAGATGTCCCTCTAGGTCCCTCACAAATCTACAGTTCTACGGTTCTGCATGTGACTTGTGAGACTTTGTGTATATTAACAAATTATTTGGCTTGCAAACTTACTTTGAGATTGCTGCATCCACAGCTTATCCAAATGCAGATGCTTTATCCGGAGGAGCCCAGGTGGAATGATATAGTAACAAGAAAGGAATACTTTTTATTACTGATGTTTGCAAGCGCACGCCAGACTGGAGTAGGATGACCATGTGCCCCAGATAGTTTTCTGTCTGATGGTGGCCTATGTCTAAAGCACTCTCCTGCCCAGTTTAAAAATTAAAGAGCCATCAGAAAGAAGAACGGGAGAGGTCATCCAGCTGTCCATCAGCAGGTAACACCTGGGCAGCAGACTGAGCCAGGACACCTGATCACAGTTTCCCCTACCCTGGTGAAAGGGATATGCTATTTCTATTTAAATGATAATAATTATGTCTAGATTTGCATTTATATATATATAATTTAGCACATGCAAACACCCTCTTTGGGTCTTGTTCATGTGTGTGAGGCATTTCCTTTTTCCTTTTGGCAATGTCTATGTGGCCACCTGAGACTGGTCTCATCTTTGAGCGAGAGAAAAACCCAACCTGCAAAACCTGTTCCTCACCTGAGCTTTCAGATGGCTTGAAGACAAGCTTCTGTTGCAAAAGTCCTGATGACTGCCGCTTGGCCGATAGTGACGCACTGATGATGCGTCTGATCTAAAGAGGTGCACGAGCAGCAGCGGTGACCGTCAAATGTGGGCCTAATTACGTATCTGATGTACAAGGCTGGTGGCTTTGAGTAGCTCACTGTTTAGGAAGAAGACCTCTGATTGGCATCAACTGGCCTTACATCCAAGGAATGTGTTGAAGTGCTAGGAGGCAACCTTCATGGGTTGCCTGCAACCAAGGCCTACTCAGAGCAGATCCATTGACATGAATGGACCTGAGTTCATCACACCCATTAATTTCAGTGGGCCCATGCTGAGTGGGACTAGTCTTGAACGCACCCCATTATCTCTATATAATGGCCAGCCAAGATGTATTCCTATTAATAGAAACTGGGTTAGATTTGCTCATTTCTTGTTGTGCAAGCTGCCTTTGAAACACCTTCACTGTAGGACAGCACAGACTCAAGGTGCCCCTGGGCTGTCTCTCTTTTGTGGGAGGAAATCAAGCGTGTATCAGAAACTTAGAAATTTGTGCAAGCAAATCAAGATGAATGCTCAATAGACAGATCATCTGGAGAAGGCCTTAAAAAACCAAAACTCAAATCCAAAGGGCAAATAATTGTATTCAGAAAGTACCCTGAATTAAGGAAGTTACAGTCTGAAGTAAAGGGTTTATTGACTCGCTGAGCCTCTTGTCAGGTTGGTTTTTGGGTTTCCTTGTGCCTGTAATTTGAGTATCAAGTTTTCCTTGGGTAGAGAATACACCATGATTTTTTGACACTCATCTGTCTTGCAACATTCACGTGTGCACAGAGCGAAAGCCGCATGACATGGGTGTTGTTCACACTTTTAAAAAGTGTGGTTTTCTTTTCTTTTTTGCTGTTGAAGAATCTGCTGCTGTGGTTCACAGATTTGCAACGCACCCAATTTGGATTAGGACAGCTGCTTTTTTGGGGGTGGGTGGGTGTCAAAATCAAAGTGTTCAGTTTTACCCCACTTCACTTTTTGTTTATTGTTTTATTGCAGTGTATTATACTATTGTTTAAGATTGCATGGCATTTTAGTAAACCAGGCATAGGCAAACTCAGCCCTCTAGGTGTTTTTGGGACTACAACTCCCATCATCCCTAGCTAACAGGACCAGTGGTCAGGGATGATGGGAACAGTAGTCTTAAAACATCTGGAGGGCCGAGTTTACCTATGCCTGTCGTAAACCCTTTAGAGGCTGCCTTAAATATTAAGTGATGCAGATGTTTAATTTTGGACAGAACCATGGATGCCGCTCGTAACATTCCAGGTTTCTAAGAACACCAACATCTCTCCATCCAGGCAACTGAGAGGCATGCTCAATTCAAAGACCTGTACAGACATGCAAAAGCTCTTGAGGATGTTGAGCCAGGCTGGAGAAGGAATTGGCCTGGGGAGAATCTCAAGGGCCACACAGAAAGGCCTAGAGGGCCGTATTAAGGCCTTGGATCTAAGGTACCCCATTCCTGGTTTAAGGTGTGGGATATTTGTAGCATGTGGAAGGGATTTTGTTATCCTGCATTCTCCCTCTTGGTTCTGAGCCTCAGCTGGCCTCATGGCCACAACTTCCAGGACTTCTTTTGTTTTGTTTTCCTTTGCTCCTTGCTGTACGTCAACCTCTTCCCTGATGCAGAGTTTTGGAGAAGTCAAAAGCACGCCACATTTCTGTGACATTTTGGCCGCTCTCTGTACAAGGTTTGTGGCTTCCACAGAGCTCTGGGAAAATGCCTGGGTCTTAACACGGCTTCCTTCCTTGCCTCTGCTTCCCTCACAAGGTGGTAAACTGTGGTTTCATCTGGGGCTTCAAGATTTTCCTGCCAGCTCCGATATGTGTGGGAACACCTTGGGATCGGAGAGGACGACTGCTAGCCATCGTGGGCTTGTTCCAGTTTGTTGAATGAAGGAGTGCAGTTTAACTAAGTTCACGGAATCAGTACAAAAATCTCTGAACTACACCTGAAAGTAGTGTTCATAATTGCTGAGCATCATGAACATGAATTAAGTTCCTTTTGAGGTAGAACTTTGAATGGTTTCTGGTTCATTTTCAAGTTTATTTTCCTATATGTGATTTTTTTTTAATTGCTGTTTTACTGTTTAGATTCCTTATACCTCTAAGCTTAAAAATCATAATTGTTGGGGGAAATAAATTAAGTACCTTTATGTTTTCTTAGTCATCTCTGGTATATTTTATACTTCAGCACAGAAGCTTGTAACATTCCGACTGCTGAATCCCCCTCCCCCATGGATCATTTGGATGAACTTGAATTGAACTGTGAACTGAACATGAACCAAACTAGTTAATGTGGTAAAGGGACAAATGTGAACAGAAATTCATTTGTTTTGGGACATGTTGTACTTGAACTAGTTACTTTTAAAAATGAACTTCAAAGCTCTGGTATATTCTGCTTCTACTGTTGGAGGCAGTACAGTGGTTTAAGAACAGCTTAGTTTATGAACACCTTGGATTAAGAAGGCTGCAAACCCAGAAGTAGTTGTTTTTGTTTGTGAACTTTTCCTTGGAAGCAGAACATGTTCCACTTCCTGTTGAGTGTAAATTGAGTCCCCTGCTGCTATTGGGAAAGCACGCCTTGGTTTAAGAATGCTTTGGTTTAAGAACGGACTTCCGAAACAGATTTAATTCGTAAACCAAGGTACCACTATAATGCTTCTGAATACTAGCTGCTGTGAATCACAGAGGGTAAATCAATGTTGTCCTCATGTCCAGCTTGCAGGAGTCCCATACAGGGATTTGCAACTTGCAACCTTATCAGCACCCCGCTCTAACCAGCTCAGCTATCCAGGCTGATTTAGTGTTCTCTGCTCAGCAGTTCCTCTCAATGGCAGCCGTTGGAAGGAGCATCACCCTGAGATGCAAATGCTAACTGCCTTCAACCTCAAAACAAAAACATATAAGCTCAACAGCAGCTCAGGAACAGGCACTGATCACCACAAAGCCACAATGCTCCAACCATCCTCTCAAACGAAGAGTGACCTCTATTTTGTATTTTAAGGGCAGGAAATTTGTGTTTCATTCTAGTAACTATGACTCGTATTTGTTGATGGTTGCGGTTGGCAGTCACACTGATCTGAAATGACAAGCAGATATATTCTGTGTGTGCCCCCTTTTGAAAAATGTTTCTGTTTCTGCTGTTGAAGATTTCCAAGTTGAGCTTAGGGTTAGTATGTTGGTGGACTCTGGGACTCTTGTCAACAATGAGTGTTTTCCCCATGGGGGGGGGGGGACATTTGTGTATAATGTGGGTGATTGTAGCGGCAGTCTCTGCCACTTATTTTTCCACTAGTGGGAGGGTAGCAGTGCTGGAAACTCCCATTGTTCCAAGTGTGTTTTGTGACAGGGAATTTCATTAGTGCAAGCAGTTTCTGAGCTTGGGGCACAGTCCTGCGCCTAAGATTTCAGATTAAAACTGCGGAGTAGAAGGAAAGGAGGGCCTTTTTCTGCTTCCCCACTCTCTGAAGACTGGAGAAGAGACCCTATTAAGAATATTAGGGGGGTGGGCAGGGGAAGGACGGGACCATGTGAAAAATGAACATAATATTTTAGCTGCAGTTCATTCATTTTCAGCTTTGTATTCTTGTTATAAAAAAACGTGCCTAGACATTCTGTTGTTGCACGCATAACCTAGGTTTAAGGTGCCATTCAGCTCCTAGCTTTCATATCTCGGTTTCTAACACTGGCGGGTAGCAAATCCCCCTGTCAAACCTTCTACAGTGGTACCTCAGGTTACATACGCTTCAGGTTACAGACTCCGCTAACCCAGAAATAGTGCTTCAGGTTAAGAACTTTGCTTCAGGATGAGAACAGAAATCATGCTCTGGCGGCGCGGCAGCAGCAGGAGGCCCCATTAGCTAAAGTGGTGCTTCAGGTTAAGAACAGTTCCAGGTTAAGAACGGACCTCCGGAACGAATTAAGTACTTAACCCAAGTACCACTGTTTCTCGCTTTCCCACTCCTCAAGTATTGCCTGAAATTACTTGGGAACTGGGATGGCAGGAATGGACAGTTGTTGTAATTAAATGTAGTCAGAGACACAGGAAGCTGCCGCATACTGAGTCAGACCATTGATTAGTGGTAGCTCTCTTGGGTTACAGACAGGAGTTGTTCCCAGCTGTACTTTGAGACATCAGGGATTGAACCTGAAACTTTCTGCATGCAGAGGAGGTGCTCTGTTGCAGAGCTCCTTGTCACCAGAGTTTGGCCAGGTTCCCATATAAGTATGAACTATGATTCGCTGAAAATGGAACTGAATGCTACTGACCTTCTTGCAGCCATACTGGAGGTGCAGAAGGGAGAGGGAAGCACATGAGGCCAAGGACAATTCACAGAACGCTAAACTAAGGCTGAGTGTTACATCTGAACACAGCTGTTCTGTTACACGTATATTGAAAGAATGAGCCAAGACAGGGTTAGGAAATATGTGAGTTCTTTTTGGTGGTGTTCACAGTTTGGAACACCCTCCAAAAGAAGTCCACCTTTTACCTTCAGTGCAAATCTTTTCAGAAGGCATCACAGACTTTTTTTTCATGAACACTTCTCTGGATAGAAAGCTTTTAAGTTATCTATGTTGTCTACTGTGTTTGACTTTTGACTGCTTTAAAGAAAAAAGTTTAGCCATTTTGTTTTTGATTGTGTTTTGATTGATCTCAGTTACTTTGATTTCTTTTTTAAATTCCCAAAAAGGCATATTTTGATGCCAGTCACAAATAATGTAGAGGGCTACATTAAATAATCCATTAGAGGGCAGAAATAAGTTGCAGCTCCCTCCTGCAGGGGTGCCAATTGGCAAACCTGCTTAAATCCTTGCTGTGTAATGTGCTAAAACAACTCTCTCTTGTCCCAAGATAAGCTAGAATGGACATGCAGAAGATTATGTAGCACAGGCAGACATCAGGGGCCTGTATTATGAGGCTTTCTATACAGCCATCTTCATGGATGCCTTCAATGAAGTGAAGTGGTCCAGTCCAGGGTGAGCTCAAGACATGTTGTTCCTGCATAGGAAGGACGTCTTTGACTAAGTCAGTCCATGGGTTCATCTAGTTTAGTACTGTCTACTTTGACTGGCAGTGACTCTCCAGTCTCCAGACAAGGTTCTCTCCCAGGCCTGGTGTTCCACGATCCTTGCCAAGGATGCTGATTTGCAGTGTTGGAAATGTAAAGAGAAAGAAGGTTCTTTTTATCATATGTGGTGGTCTTGTAATAAGGTTAAAGCTTACTGGGAAATGATATATAATGAATTGAAAAGGACGTTTCAATTCATTATATAGGGGGAATGAAGACAAGTTTTGAAATGTTAAAATGATTATAAAATTAGTGAAATGTATAAACCTAAAAAGCATATATATATATATATATATATATATATTTGCTTTCGTAGATTTTCACGGGTACAGGAATGCAGGTTTTGGTGTCCTCGGGTGTCTTCCCGTGTAAAAGTTGGGGTGTCTAGGCGACGTTTCGACGAGGTCTCACTCGTCATCTTCAGGCTGGTGCTTTCGGCTTCTTGTTACTGGAACAGAGCAGGATCTCAGTGTTTGAGTTCCTATAAATACTGTTGAGGAGGTGTGGTGTATAGCCTCCAATGTTCTGGGCAGAGAGGAGGTTCCCAGGCTAGTGTGCCTTTTCTTCTTTTGTTCCTTAATTACTTGAGGGATATCTTGAGTGATTTCTTGAGTGATTTCCTGAATCCCACTTAGGTGGGTCATTAGGTGTGGATTAGTTGCTAAAGCCTTCGTGTCTTGAACTCTTGAACTTTGTGAAGAGTTTTTCTGAGAAGATGGCTGTACTGCACTTGGTTGTGCTCTGGCTTGGCTTCGTGTATAGGGGCGAGCTGTGGTTTTGTGGCCTGTGCCAGCCAGATCTGTGTAGGGATTGCAGGGGGGTGCAGCATCCGGAGGTGCCACCCTGGTTTGGCTACTGGATGGTGTCTGTAATTTATCTGTGGAGAGGGTCTGGGTTTGGGTCTGGTGTGGTTGATTGGTGATGGCGTTCTGTGTGCCTCTGGATCTGGTGTCAGATTTTGTGGGGAGGGCTAATTTCCAGATGTCTGGCAAGCGGGATGTGTCGTCACGCTTGTTCATGTTGTGAGGGTGTTTCTCTATCTCGATGGCTTCCATGATTATTCTCTTGTGGTGATGTTCCATGTTAAAGAGCAATTTGGAATCTGCAAAATTAATTTCGTGTCCTGTTTCTTTCATGTGTTGGAAAAGAGAGGAAGTTTTTTCTTCTTTTTTGACGGCATTCTTGTGTTCTGCGATACGTGCATTTATTCGTCTGTTTGTTTGTCCAATGTACGTGGCTGGGCAGACTTTGCAGGGTATTTCATAGACCCCTTGGTTTTCCAACTGAATTTTATCCTTGGGGTTTCTGAGGATATTGGCTATTTTTTGGTTGGTGCAAAAGGCTGTTTTGATATTGTGTTTATGGAGGATTTTGCTAATTTTATCTGTAGTGCCCTTGATATAAGGAAGGAGGGCTATGCCATTGTTTTCTTCTGTGTCTTGGTTTTTGGGGGGTGTTTCTTTTTGGATTAGCTTCGTAACCCTGTTTTGCTGGTATCCATTGGCAATTAACACATTTGAGAGATTCTGTAACTCAGTTGTCAAGTGGTCTTCGTCAGCCAGGCGTTTGGTTCTGGAGATGAGAGTCTTGGCTACGGAGTTTATTTGTGCAGGGTGGTGGTGTGATTGTGCATGTAAGTAGCGGTTGGTGTGTGTTTTTTTCCGGTAGATAGTGTGTCCTAGGGAGCCATCAGGTTTTTTGTAGATTAGGACGTCAAGGAAGGGAAGTTGGTTGTTGGTTTCTATTTCCATAGTGAATTGTATTTTGGGGTGTAGGCTGTTGAGATGTGTGAGGAAGCTATCCAGTTTTTCCTTCCCGTGTGGCCAAATTACAAAGGTGTCGTCAACATATCTGAGCCAAAGTTTGGGTTTGTGTTCTGACTTGTCTAAAGCATTGGTTTCAAAGTGTTCCATGTACAGGTTAGCGATGACCGGTGAGAGGGGTGATCCCATAGGTGCTCCTTCTATCTGTTTGTATCTTTGTCCATTGTGGATGAAGTACGTGTTGGTTAGGCAGTGGTTGGTCAGGTCCAAGATGTATTCGGGGGGATTGTATTTGTTTTGAATGGCTGTCAAGGCTTCATTAATGGGCACTTGTGTGAAGAGAGATACAACATCGAAGCTCACAAGTAGGTCATTGGGTTGTAGGTTTTGCTTCTTTATTGTTTCTATGAACTGGAAGGAGTTTGGAACGTGTGAAGAGATGGATTCTGCATAGGGCTGAAGTTGCTTGGCGAGAAATTTAGCGAGATTTTGTAGAGGTGAGCCTATGGAGCTGACTATTGGTCTGAGTGGTGTTCCTTCTTTGTGTATCTTGGGGAGGCCGTAGAGTTTGGGGCATCTGGATGATTTTTCTCTGGGGATGATTCTTAGCTGGATTTCTTCACTGATAGGAGAGGCTTTTATTTTGGATTTGGTGGTTTTTTCCAGATAGGTGGTGGGATCTGTTTTTATAGGTTGGTAGGTAGGGTCTTGGAGTAGATATGATAGTTTTGCTTGGTAGTCCGATGTGTTCATCACAACAGTGGCATTACCTTTGTCTGCTGGGAGAATGATTATGTTGTTGTCTTTCCTCAGGTTGGTGAGTGCTTTCTGTTCTTCTTTGTGTAAATTGCTTCTGGGTGGTTTGCTGGAGCAGAGGATGTTGGTGACTTCAAGTCTGATTTTATTGGCTTCATCTGGATTGATTTTGGTTAGGCTAGCTTCGACTCCGCATATGATGTTTTCCGTAGCCAAGACTCTCATCTCCAGAACCAAACGCCTGGCTGACGAAGACCACTTGACAACTGAGTTACAGAATCTCTCAAATGTGTTAATTGCCAATGGATACCAGCAAAACAGGGTTACGAAGCTAATCCAAAAAGAAACACCCCCCAAAAACCAAGACACAGAAGAAAACAATGGCATAGCCCTCCTTCCTTATATCAAGGGCACTACAGATAAAATTAGCAAAATCCTCCATAAACACAATATCAAAACAGCCTTTTGCACCAACCAAAAAATAGCCAATATCCTCAGAAACCCCAAGGATAAAATTCAGTTGGAAAACCAAGGGGTCTATGAAATACCCTGCAAAGTCTGCCCAGCCACGTACATTGGACAAACAAACAGACGAATAAATGCACGTATCGCAGAACACAAGAATGCCGTCAAAAAAGAAGAAAAAACTTCCTCTCTTTTCCAACACATGAAAGAAACAGGACACGAAATTAATTTTGCAGATTCCAAATTGCTCTTTAACATGGAACATCACCACAAGAGAATAATCATGGAAGCCATCGAGATAGAGAAACACCCTCACAACATGAACAAGCGTGACGACACATCCCGCTTGCCAGACATCTGGAAATTAGCCCTCCCCACAAAATCTGACACCAGATCCAGAGGCACACAGAACGCCATCACCAATCAACCACACCAGACCCAAACCCAGACCCTCTCCACAGATAAATTACAGACACCATCCAGTAGCCAAACCAGGGTGGCACCTCCGGATGCTGCACCCCCCTGCAATCCCTACACAGATCTGGCTGGCACAGGCCACAAAACCACAGCTCGCCCCTATACACGAAGCCAAGCCAGAGCACAACCAAGTGCAGTACAGCCATCTTCTCAGAAAAACTCTTCACAAAGTTCAAGAGTTCAAGACACGAAGGCTTTAGCAACTAATCCACACCTAATGACCCACCTAAGTGGGATTCAGGAAATCACTCAAGAAATCACTCAAGATATCCCTCAAGTAATTAAGGAACAAAAGAAGAAAAGGCACACTAGCCTGGGAACCTCCTCTCTGCCCAGAACATTGGAGGCTATACACCACACCTCCTCAACAGTATTTATAGGAACTCAAACACTGAGATCCTGCTCTGTTCCAGTAACAAGAAGCCGAAAGCACCAGCCTGAAGATGACGAGTGAGACCTCGTCGAAACGTCGCCTAGACACCCCAACTTTTACACGGGAAGACACCCGAGGACACCAAAACCTGCATATATATATATATATATATATGAATAATGCTGATCTGCAGCGCTCTCCTTCTGCTTCATGGGCAATGCTACTAATTTCACTGCCCCACATGAGACTGCTTGGGTTGCTTGTGCCATCAGGCTGGCCCTGCTGCAACCTGTGTTGTACTGCAGTACGCATTTTCTTGTTTGTACAGTGGAGCTTTCGTCTGCGACTGGCACTCCTAAACATGACCTCATCTGTGCGGTACTAAGATTAACCCTGATTCTTTAGCACTTGAGTTTCAAGTCTGGGATCTGACTCATAACTTCCTCCACCAGTTTGTTGAAGTTTCCTCCACCATATCCTTGGCCAGCTCGCAGTAGTTGCAAGAGCTTTTCCCAGAGCACAGTTACAGCTGTATCAAAGGCACCCTAGAGGCAGGTGGCCTGGCCAGCCTTTCCGTTTCCTTGTGGACAGGAAAACAGAAGCTTCTTGTTGGGGTTAAAGCTCAGAAATGGTCACAAGAAATTGTCACGGCAAGGAAGAAGTAAGCTGATCTCAGGTTACAAAGCTGGGAATGTTTCAACCCTTTAAAACCAAATTAAATCCCATGATGGCTGGTTCACCAAAACATAGCTTTTGCACATGCAGTGGAAAGATAGGAGACAGGGACAAACTAGTCAGGCATTCAAAAACTTTAGGTTTGATGGATCCTAACAATCCCCAGGGACGGATGCATCTGAAGAACTCAAATGGAAGCCCTGGTATAGTTCTTGATGTTGAAAGGCCACCCCAAAAGGAGGGCCATTTGACAGAGACTCCCGTGTTTTTTCAAGCAGTCCACACTCTCAACAGTATCCCAAAAACAACACGTCACAATAACCAACAGCAGCAGCAACGTTATAACCAACAGTAACATTCCACAGCCATCTAGTAATTCAAACTAAATCTTCTGAAGAAAGGATGGTCTATAATTATAGCTTGCAGGCCCTTCATGGGCTGAATGTGGGTTGAAAAGGAGAAGATGAGCACAGATAAGATGGAGCTGTCAACAACTGAGGGTTGGTGCAGTCTAGAAAAAATTAGCTTCCCTGGTTTGGAAGGGATCGTACTGTCCTTGAAGGATTAGGTTAATTGCAGGTGTCATTTGAACAGTCCTTGATACTGGATGCCCAGACCCTAGCTGTGGCCCAGAGTTCATCCCCTTGGGAGGATGTGACCCATGCCTTGAGGATCTTGGTTAGTGTATCCCTACTTTGGGGGAACTACCTTTGAAGAAGATTCTGCCTGATAGGTGCTGAGTAGAAAGGAAGCCTTTTCACCTTTGGGGAGCTTCTGGGAGAAATTTTGGCCTTTCAAATGGCCCAGTTCCTTTGCCCTGATAACATCTCTTTCCCCAGCTTCATGTTTTTGAGAGGAGGCCTTGTCCCTGTTGCTTGTGAGCTGACAGCTGTGGGTGTTCTATAACTGCAATGCCACCAGTAATAATGCCTTCATGGAATCCCCTCATTGTTTTTATTTATTTATGTAAGCGTGCCTTAATACAGTGGTACCTCGGGTTACATACGCTTCAGGTTACATATGCTTCAGGTTGCAGACTCCGCTGACCCAGAAATAGTGCTTCAGGTTAAGAACTTTGCTTCAGGATGAGAACAGAAATCGGGCTCCGGCGGTGCAGCGGCAGCGGGAGGCCCCATTAGCTAAAGTGGTGCTTCAGGTTAAGAACAGTTTCAGGTTAAGAACGGACCTCCAGAACGAATTAAGTACTTAACCCAAGGTACCACTGTATCTTGCTTTTCCATGCAATGAGTCTCAGAGCAATTCACAATACAAATTTAAATCCAAAGCAAATGCAAACATTTCTACAAAATGCAGCGGCAGCAGCGTGACCAGATAGTTTTGAGTTCAAATGGCAGATCTAAAAAGTCTGCTACGTTTGCATCTTTTGGTGGAAATGGGTTTTCTGTTTTGTGAACTGTCCTCTTGGGCTAGAGAGGTGGAGTTAGAACTATAAATAGAATAGAGCGATAGAAGGTATGTGACTCATTTCTTGGGAATAACAAACATTATGGTGAGTAATGTAGAAGGTTTATCTGTCACAATCGCTCCACGTGCCTGGTTTGCTGCAGGACCAACAGGAGAGTAACATGTTGGTGCTTCACTAATGCCTTTAGAGTTCTGGGTGTGGCTCCGTGCCCCTGTTTACTGTTTTCTCAGAAATGCGGCCAGCTGAAGTTTCTCATGTGCCAAATCGAGCAAGAAGAGGAACCAAGAGTCTGCTAAAAATACTTTCTTTTTCCTCTCCACATAGAGAACGGTCGACTACTCAATCAATGAACAAGTTTACTTTTAAATTTAGATTATAGAATGGTCTGGAATTATGAGGTGAAATTTACATAACATGAAAATTAAGGGCACTGGGGCATTTATTTATTTTTTAACATGGATTGGACAAATCTCAGGCCAAATGAATCTGAGCTACATGCTGACAATCTGCGACATTTCCCCCTTGAGCTGGCTTAGGCTTGGTCTCAAGGCCTTCGTGACTTGCTGCTGTTGGTGAGAACTGTTGACCGTATTTTTCGCTCCATAAGAAGCACCAGACCATAAGGCGCACCTAGTTTTTGGAGGAGGAAAACAAGAAAAAAAATATTCTGAATCTCAGAAGCCAGAACAGCAAGAGGGATCGCTGCTCAGTGAAGGCAGCAATCCCTCTTCCTGTTCTGGCTTCTGTGATAGCTGCACAGCCTGCATTCGCTCCATAAGACGGACACACATTTCCCCTTACTTTTTAGGCGGGAAAAGGTGAGTCTTATAAGAGCAAAAAAAATGGTATTTTACAGTAGGCGAAGGACAACTTGATTGTAGGTTTCCATAGAATGCAAGAGACCTTCACACTTGAAATGTTGTGTGTATATATATTTATAGAATCATAGAGGATTATCTAGTCCAACTCCCTGCAATGCAAGGATTTGCAGTTGTCTCATACGGGGATTGAACCTGCAACCGTGGCGTTATCAGCACCATGTTCTAACCAGCTGAGCTATGGTTGGATGGTACAAAAAGGGCAATTAGTTCCTCCCCTCTAAAATGAAGTGTTGGTTAGCTTAACAGTCTTTCTTATAAACCAAATATGAGCCCTTTTGTTTCTTCAAATCATCTTTACAAAGCTCAGTCCCTTGAGCGCTGCTTAAATGTGCTACCGGTAACAACCACTATAACAATACTTCCAGTAAGTTAGCCAATTGTACCTGACAATAGATCATCACATATTACCTTTCTGAAAGACCTTCTCTTCTCTTTGGCTGGGGTTCTGAATCATAGCTGCTGCTTTTAGCACCGTTGTTATGTTACCGTATTTTTCGCTCTATAGGACGCACTTTTTCCCCTTCAAAAATGAAGGGGAAATGTGTGTGCGTCCTATGGAGCGAAGACGCCATAGCCCCGCGACCCTCTCCCGGCTGGAGAGGGGACGCGCGGCTATGGCAGGAACCTCTATAGCCGCACGTCACCTCTCCAGCCGGGAGAGCGTGCGTGGGGCTAAAGCAGCCCCCCGCGACCCTCTCCCGGCTGGAGAGGTGACGTGCGACTATGGCAGCAGCCTCTCCGCTGCGCCTTTCTGCTGCTCCCTGACCTGCTCTTTGGGGCTGGTGGTGGGCTTCCCCCCGCCAGCCCCAAAGAGCAGGTTGAAAGGAACCTGAAGCCTGGAGAGCGAGAGGGGTCGGTGTGCACCGACCCCTCTCACTCTCCAGGCTTCCAAGGTAGCCGCCTGAATGCACCTTAAACGGCACCTTGTTTTAGAGCGGGAAAACAAGAGGGGGGAAATTCTCCCTCTCTCTGTGCAGCGCCTCCTGCCGCTTCGCTGAAGGGGCGCTGGGCAGAGAGGGGGAGATTTTTTTTTCTTGTTCTCCCCCCTCTAAAACAAGGTGCATCCTATTGTCCGGTGCGTCCTATGGTGTGAAAAATATGGTATATTGCGCTGATTTTATGCTGTGCACTGCTCTGAAATCCAAACAGATGGAATATAATGTCTGAATGAATGGTCTAGAGCTTGAGCAGTTCAAAATTCTGGGCTCCTTAAAATTGTATAGATGAAGTCTGGCTAGTTAATCACTTCCTTCATTCCAAATGTGGTGAAGTGAAATAATGGCTGGTAACCACAGAGACAAATGGTAATTTCTTGAAGGTTCAGTGACCGGGGTGGGGGGTGGGGATCTTGGTGCACAAATGGAATGAGATCGGGACAAAGGGGCTGGGCCATGTTGGGAAGGAACCACCCAATTGTCAAGTTATATGTTAGTAACAAATATTTGGCAACAGCAGATTGCTTCATTTGGGAACATAAACGAGACTATGATTTCTAAAGGGCTGACGGAGCCAGGAGACTTGGAGCTGTTGATTAGTTTCACAAAACAACAAAAGTGGATTCCGCAAGTCCTTAGGGTGGCGAAGAGACTTACTTTGCAAGGTTGGAAGCACAAACACCCCCCACCTATAACTCAGTGCTCTGAAGATCTCACTGCCCTTTCTACATTGAACACATGGTATATAATCACCAATCTCATTTAGATGCCTATTTGGGCATATGGGCTGCCTGTATTAATTATACATTTTAATTAGGATTGATTGATTGTTTTTATTATCAATGTAAACTGGCAATGCTTTTATCTTTTCCTTTTGCAAATAAAAATGCATTTTTAAAAGGAAGGAAGGAAGGAAGGAAGGAAGGAAGGAAGGAGGGAGGAAGTGACATTTATGGGATGAACCTGCACAGGTGAAGCATCTGCAGGGAACATTTATAGAAACGTTAAAAACATGTCAGTAACCTTCACTAGGCCCAGGCTAAATGTTCACCTTGGGTGGGGGCTGATACTTATCGAGATTGCTGTAGGCATGAAAAGGAAATCTAACCCTTTCCTCCCCTGCTGTAGTTCTGATGAAAAGTGCTCCTCACAAACTACTGCTTGCAGCGGGAGGAGGAAATTTCCTTCAGTGCCAAGGGTTTCCTCCAAGTGCACAGAACACCTTCAGCAGAGGGTGCGGAGCCAGTGCTATTGTTTCCACTTGTATGGTATCCCATTCAGATCCACAGCCAGGTCCAGGCCTGGTGAACTTAAGGTGGACGGGTGTGGGGGACAGAGATCTTCACCAGCAGTCTTCTTACCCTTCTATGGTCCGTAGTTGCTGTACAAGTGATGTCATGAAATAAGATAAGTAGCAAGTCTGGAGGGGGGGGGCAGAATCACCCTGTGGAACATGTTTAGCAGAGCTTTAAAAAAAATTGATAGTTGCCTTTGAAACGGCTCTCACTCATTTGAAACTAATGAGAACAAACCTTTTCCACTTTTAACAGTTTCTGACATAACTTCTCCTCCAAAGAAGATGAATTTTCAGTGAGTCCCCGCCCCCCATATATAAAAATGATGTGGTAGATATGAACAACATAGAAAAAAAGTGTTCCTTCTGGAATGATCTTTCTAGATAAGTGGACCGACAGCAATGAGTCAGAAGGACGGAGAATGTAGCTATGTGGAAAAACACGTTTGATTGTGTTTGTGACATGTGACAAAAACATTTGCCGGCCTTGAGGATCAACTAACACCCTGAAAGTCAAGCCAACGACTTCCTCTCATGATGAATTTGCTCTGAATAATGTTATAATAGGTATTCTTCCGATGACCAAGTTTTTCTGCCCACTCTCCTGTCTTTGCTCAAGAGTGAAAACTACCTGTTCGAAGCAGGGATAGTGATGGTCTATGAAGCATTCACTTCTGGGCAGGAAGCAGAAGTAAATAAACCACAACTGGATTCATCACAGCGCCAAGCAAGTTGTTTAAATCAAGCCCTAATTTAAATCTGGACCCCTTGTGGAGGTCAAATTATCTGTAATTTCCTAATGTGAAAAACCATGCCAATCTTCCTTCCTTCCTGCTGCAAAAGCTTTGAAAATTCTTGCCCCTTGAGGGATGGTTTATAGCAACGATGGGAACCCATGACCTACCAGATGTTACTGAACTACAACTCCCATCATCCCTGCCCATTGACCATGCTATGTGATTTTTAAAAGATATCTGAAGGCAGCCCTATCCAGGGCAGTTTTTAGCATGGGTTGTCGCATTGTGCTTTTACTATTTTTTGTTGGGAGCCACCCAAAGTGGCTGGGGCAACCTAATCAGATGGGGAGCATATAAATAAGTTGCTGTTGTTGTTTTCTTAATGTTATATATGTTAACTTTGCTGTGTTAAATGTGCATTCTGTAGTTGACCTCCTTGGTAATGTTATGTTTTTTGTTGTTTTTTCAATGCTTTTTAAAAAAAATTCCACAAACAAAATAAAACAATTTTTAATGTTATGTTTTGACATCTTTAAGAGAATATTTTAGTTTCCTG
Organism: Podarcis tiliguerta; assembly: GCF_965153285.1. Taxonomy (NCBI): domain Eukaryota; kingdom Metazoa; phylum Chordata; class Lepidosauria; order Squamata; family Lacertidae; genus Podarcis; species Podarcis tiliguerta. The sequence goes on along the minus strand of NC_139545.1, from coordinate 40,323,285 downwards.
ATAATTATGTTGCTTTGAATATATACTTTATACCTTATTTTCTTCATTAATGTTTTATTCTGGATTGATTTATTAGACATCTTAATGTGTTGTAAACTGCTTTGAGATATTTTTCTTAAAAATATAAAATGGTATAGCAATGGCAATAGTAATATTGCTCGCAGCTAGGGGCCATGTGAAATCGCTTTGTGACAGCCCTAGGCTGTGCTGTTGATGAGAGCATGCATAAGTCTAATATGCCACCTAGTGACAACTAAGTGCTACCTTTTACTACGCTATCGTTTCCCCCCCATAACGTAGCAAGGGAAATGGAGTTGCACCAAGTAGGCAGGCCATCGCAGGGAGGGAGGTTTCAGCAGACTGGATGTGACCTGCCTGTTCACACCGGGGCATTTCATGAATTGATGGTTAAGATTCTTTCTACTCCAGCTCTTGGAGCTCATACTTACCATACTATTCCATCTGTAAGACGCCCCCATGTATAAGACGCCCCTTATTTTTGGTGACTCAAATTAAGAAAATGGGGGGAGATGTTACAGAGTCGTTGAGCTTTTTTTTAGGGGGGATTACTCTTGGTTATTGAGCTTTTTTGAGGGGTATTGCCAAAAATCACTCATACGCATGCATCGTGAAATCCGCCTCCCATCTGTCCCATCACTGGCAAAAGCTGCCAATCGCCTGCCCAAGTGCCGGAGCATCAGCCAATCAACAGTACCCATTGATGCACCAGCCAATAACATGCACAATAGTTATTGACAGCTGCGGCAGCAGCCAATCAAACATCCACCCTATGCACTAACTATGTATAAGACGACCCCCACTTTTTAACATGATTTCTAAAGACAATAACATACTCTTATACATGGAAAAGTATGGTATATTGATCCGCAGGGCCCCCCTCAAAGATTCACCCTCAGGCAAGCCCTTGGGATGGGGGGGGGGGAGCCAGAGGCCCTCCAGATGTTGCTCCCACCAACCCCAGTCAGATGGGGGTTGAAGATAGGAACTGTGATCTATCAACATCTGGAAGGCCACGGGTTACACATCTCTGGTACACAGTTAGGGTATCCGGATGTAGGAACAGAGGCTGCTCTTGTGTCTTTAGCTGGATGGAAGAGGACAAACTCAGCAACTCCAACCTAGCTATGTTCTCCAACCTAGCTATGTTCTGCCTCCAGTGTCAGAGGCAGTCAGTAGGTCACTAAATGCCAGTTGCTGGTAACCATCACAAGTGGGGAGAGTTCAGCCACTGTGAGAACAGTGATCCTGATCCATTCGGATTCATACATTAAAGGGTAGCTTTTCAGTTTTTGTTATGTAATAATAATAATAATAATAATAATAATAATAATAATAATAATAATTTATACCCCACTCTCCCCAGCCAAGGCCGGGCTCAGGGCGGCTAACAAGCAATAATAAAAACAAGTTGAATGAATACAATTTAAAAACAAGATTAAAATACAACAATTAAAATATTGAAACATTAAAATATTATAATGCAGCCTCATCAAGGGAGGAGAAAGGAAAAAGAAAAAAGAGAGCAATGAAAGGCAATACAGTGGTACCTCAGGTTAAGTACTTAATTCATTCCGGAGGTCCATTCTTAACCTGAAACTGTTCTTAATCTAAAGCACCACTTTAGCTAATGGGGCCTCCTGCTGCCGCTGTGCCGCCAGAGCACAATTTCTGTTCTCATCCTGAAGCAAAGTTCTTAACCCGAGGTAATATTTCTGGGTTAGCGGAGTCTGTAACCTGAAGCATATGTAACCTGAGGTACCACTGTAGGTTTTAAGGCTCAAATCAGGACATATCTAATGTTGTATCTACACTGAACATTTAAAACGCTCTTACACTGCTCCAGCAGTCATGGCTCCCCCTCTGCTCAAGAATCCTGAGAACTGTAGTTTCCTAAGGGTGCTAGGAATTATAGCTCTGTGGGGGGGGGGTCGCCTAATACTCCCTTAACAAACTATGGTTCTATCGCTTGTGCTAATGAAATAGGAATATTAAATACTATATTATTAAATACTATAATATTAAATATTAACAGCTGGATGCTTTAATCAGCCTCGTTCATGATATTTATGTGGGTGTGTCATCATTGGTAATGCTTAACAGAAGTGAAAAAGAGGCATATGTAATGTAGGTTTTACATTCACACTGTGAACGGATTTAAGGAAACACCACTTCTAAGCCTTGCCTGTGAAACACTCTGATGCACTGGCCAATCAGCTGTGTGTGTTTTCTTTTCTGTTTCTATTGGGGACCAGTTTTTCTTGGAAAATGGCTTGTGCGAGAGGGCCGGCTTCAATTAAACTACAGCAGCCCACCCTCTGCCTGCACAGCTGCTTACATTTCTGACTTGCCAGTAGATGGCAGCTACATACAGAGTATTGTTGCCATTTCAGCCCAAAAGAATCAGTAATACAAAGCAAGTTGACATTTTAATTCGCCCAACGTCTTTTGCAAAAGTTGATTACTTCACCCATAGAAAACTGCAGGACAATGAAAAGAATCCTTTCTATATTGGTATCATTTAGACGCAAGGTAGTGCTAGTGTCTTAAGACATAAGCACAGACACATGTATGTATGAATTAATATATTAGAAGATATTGTGCTTTTGCAGAGCAGAAGGCCTCGATAGTCTTATCCCCCATGAATTTGTCTAATCTTCCTTTAAAGCCATCCAAATTGGTGGCCATCATTTGAAAAAGGCCATCACCTTTTCTCTTGGTAAGAATCCTTCCAATGCTTAAGGAAATTGCAATGTGCACCCTATTTATTTCCAATTTAATATACTTTAATTTAGGGGGCAGCAATGATGCGAACACTGCTAATGAAGAGAATTTGATGCTGGAAATGATATGGATATTCAGGGTGGGAAATGAATCGCCTTGCTTTCTCTAAAACGTAAAATTTCTAAGTTTTCATCCCTGTATGAAAAGCAGCATGTGCAAATCTATGCAAATCCATGTCCTATAGGCCCGGACCACTTGCTGTTTTTCATATAAGAAAAGTACCAGGCTGGTGAGACAAGACAGGGGGGAAACTCCATCTGACAGCAGATTATCTTCTCCACCCATCGTAACCCAGGGCAGGATTTGGGACCAGCCAACATTTATTGCATCACATGGAATAGAGGAAGCGTCTTGGTTTCTGTTTCCCACATGGCAGCATGACATGAATGGCAACTACACCACAAGACCAGATGTTATGCTTTTGAGGAAGAGAGCATGTTGGGAGGGATTATTAGCTGTCACTATTTATATTACCAGGGCGCACAGCAATACCACCGGCATTATTCTGCCCCCCCCCACTACATCTGAAATCAGTGTTAAAAAATAGAGAGGACAATGAAGTCCAAGACATGCTGCGACAAGATCTTTGTGATCTTCCAAGGAAAGCTGTGGCTTGCCAGCTGTTCAGAAGCAGCCATGGGCCAAAGCAATAAAATAACTTCCTACGGCAGAAGCCCCAGGATGCTGGAAAGAGGAATAATAGAATAGAGAGTAGGCCATGGGGCAATCCATGCAGAAGGTGACGCAAGTATATAACAGGCGCATAGAGCAGAGGGTAGGATTTGCTTGGGAGCATAAACAGACGTGGGCATAGGTACACTACTTGCAGAGGGTCACAATGCTGGAGTCTTGTATGTCTTGTGGCACAGATCCATGTTCACCCCAGTACTGCAAAAGTGCGGACGCCGCTGTAGTCTAAACCACTGAGCCTCTTGGGCTTGCCGATCAGAAGGTTGGCGGTTTGAATCCCCGCAACGGGGTGAGCTCCCATCTCTCGGTCCCAGCTCCTGCCTACTTAGCAGTTTGAAAGCACACCAGTGCAAGTAGATAAATAGGTACTGCAGTGGTGGGAAAGTAAACGGCGTTTCTGTGCACTCTGGTTTCCATCATGGTGTTCCATTGCACCAGAAGCAGTTTAGTCATGCAGGCCACATGACCAGAAAGCTGTTTGTGGACAAACGCCGGCTCCCTCGGCCTGAAAGCGAGATGAGCGCCACAACCCCATAGTCGCCTTTGACTGGACTTAGCTGTCCAGGGGTTCTTCACCTTTTTACCTTTTGCAAAAGGAGGCCATGCAAGTGTGTCATGAGGGAGGAACTGAAGCCAGCTTTCAGCACTCTTTGCAGTCCTGTCTCAGTGACATCTGTGCTGGCTTGGTCGTGTCTGCAGAATGGAAGATGGGAGTATCCCCATGGGGAGCTGGCTTCAAGCATCAAGACCATTGGCAGACCATCTCCGCATTACAAAGATGTCGGCTGATGTGACATGAAGGCTGGCAACATCAAGCTTGCCACGTGAGAATCCTTTGCAGATGAGGGCAGTGCCTGGAGGCAGGCAGTCAGGTCCACAGTAGCATCTACTAACTGGGTGCTTTCATCTGCCCCAGCTGCAACAAAACATGTCCCTCTCACATCAGTCTCTCTGGCCACAGCAGGCACTGTAACCTTCTGACAGTTTGACTTCACCCCCAACGGCTAAGACAGGCAGATGCCAGCCAACTAATTTAGATGTCTCTGTTTTAATCTACGTTGTGAGCCACCTTGGGTCCTGGACTTGGGAGAAATACAGGATAGAAATAAATAAGAGATAAAATGATAGCAGAGACTTTACCTGTTTTGTTTTGTTTTAATGCTGTAGCATACATTCTTCTTCCCTACTGCCATTTTTTCCTCTCACAACAATCTTGTGAGGTAGGATAGACTCCAACTTGGTTCCCTCTGGATTTTTTGGACTACAGCTCCCATCAGCCCCAGCCAGTTTGACCAGTGATCAGCATGATAGGAGTTGTAGTCCAAAACATCTGGAGGGGACCAGGGTGGAATCTATACTCATATAAAAAAATGTTCTGAAAATGCTTTTTTTAAAAGCGCTTTTCAAAATACATTCAATTTTCCATAAGACTCACCATTGCCATCTAGTGCCACATTTTATATTGCACTTAAAACACACAAAATATTTTATGTGCAGCTGTAGAGTAGTACCTTGGTTCACGCTTGGCTTGGCTCCTGGACAAATTGGCCCCCAAACACAACAAAACCGGAAGTAAGTGTTCCGGTTTACAAACATTTTTCAGAAGCCGAATGTCCGTTCTGCTTGACTGCAGGAAGCTCCTGAAGCCAATTGGAAGCCGTGCCTTGGTTTTTGAACCGTTTCGGGAGTTGAATGGATTAAGTTCGAGAACCAAAGTACCACTGTATAGCTGAGTCCCAGGTTGAGGAAGCCTGAGCTAGACGGATATATAATCTGGAATGAGGTTTTAATACTGCCATGAAGCAATGGCTTCCCTCACCTGGCAAGCTGTATGGCAGAGTGAACCTGGGACTCCTTAATCTTAGTAGGCCAATTTGACAGCTGTGCCACCACAATGAGTCTAGCTTAGCTTCTGCGTGGAGGAATGGGCTCAACACATCCAGCCTCCAGCACTGAAAAAACAAACAAATGGTAAACCTTAGATGGAAAATGTGATTTATGAAGACTGGATTGAATTATGATAGATCTGGCTGGGAAATGCAAGGATTCTGGTGTGACCTAAAGATATAAAATGGCCGTCTCCTCAAACATTCTTGGGGTGGGGTGGCGAAAGCTGGACTTTGCAGTCAGCCAAAGGATATGAGAGGAGACACTTTTATAACCATCAGCGTAATGCTAAACAAACTCTGAAACATTAATGGGAGTAATTTAAACATATTTCCTGCAATTTGTAATATTTATTTTGATATATGTTCAGAATGTTTATGTAATTCCACCCCACCCCCCAACTCAGTGCATGAGCAGCTCTTGGCAAAAGAGCCATATCTTCCCAGGCGTGCAAATCTGCTATTATGATTGGCTGAGCTTTAATAAATGATCTGTAATACCGAATACCAGCCAAGCGCTGGGATCAGAGATGTGCCAGTAGGACCACATTGCCCAGGGTTCCAAAATGGAAATATTGATTCGTCGTCATAGATGGCTTGACCTGGTTTGACTTACTGTTGACCCCGCAGAAAAGTTCAGCTGTGGAATGCTTTCCCTTATCCATAAGGTAGAAGACACCTAGAAACCCTTTTAGCTTTTAGGGTTGGGTGAGATATGGTCATCTACCACTGCTGTGGCCTTTCAACAAGCCATTTCTGCGCCAGGAAGAGGAATTAATAATTATAATAATAATTCTATCCTTCATCCAAGGGTCTCAGGGCAGCTCATAGCATTAAAATACAAGAGAAAAACACAAAAAAACACAATAAAAACAAGAACAGAACCAATAACACCCCCTCCTACAAACATATTTGAAAGGATATATGATGTTAATGTGCCAAATAGTAACAGTAATAGTAATTTATTATTTGTAGCCTGCCCATCTGACTGGGTTTCCCTAGCCACTCTGGGCAGCTTCCAACAAAGATTAAAAATACATTAAATTGTCACACATTAAAAACTTCCCTGAACAGGACTGCCTTCGGATTTCTTCTAAATGTCAGGTAGTTGTTTATCTCTTTGACATCTGATGGGAGGGCGTTCCACAGGGCGGGCGCCACTACCGAGAAGGCCCTCTGCCTGGTTCCCTGTAGCTTAGCTTCTCGCAGTGAGGGAACATGGTTGAAGAGGAATGTTTTTGCCTGGTGCCTAAAGGTGTATAATGAAGGTACCAGGCGAGCTTCCCTGGGGAGAGCGTTCCACAGACAGGGAGCCACTGCAGAGAAGGCCCGTTTTTGTGTTGCCACCCTCTGGACCTCTCGTGAAGGAGGCACATGAAGAAGGGCCTCAGAAGATGATCTCAGGGTCTGGGCAGGTTCATATGGCAGCTGTTATCACAAGATGTACTATTGATGTTCCAAAATGTAGCATATCGAGAAGGAAGGCTTCTCCCCACCTCCCCCACCCCAACCTCTGAAAAGGTTTGCAGTGATATGGAGCTGATTCACAGGAGCAGCTCACCAGGGGCTAATAGCTATCGTGTAGAACAACCACATGAAAAGGTGGTAGCTTAGTGGCAGAGCACCAGCTGGGCATGCGAAATGAACCACGTTCAAATCCATGGTGCCACCTGGTAGGGCCACGAGAGACCCATGTAGGAAATTCTGTAAGTCAGTGTAAACAATACTAATACAGATGGACCATTGGCTTAACCTGGTATGTTGCTATGTTGCCTCCATTGTGTTCCTTGCCTCTGTCTCAATGCCTCCTTCACCCCTGGCAGCTTTTATGGGTTGGGCTTGACCCACGTAAGTGGAAATCGGGCCTAAATGGCCAAAAAGGGAAAAAGCAGCATTTCATTAGATTGATTCATATTTTGTTTCAGTGAATCAACATGGAGAGGCATCAGATTCCATTCCACTGGGATTTACCTGGATTTCCATTCTAAGGCTGCAAACACAACATATGTTTAAAGGACAGAACTTCCCTCAAAGAATCCTGGGAACTGTGGTTTGCCCTTATCACAGCACTACAGTTTCCAGGACCCTTAACAAACCACAGATCCCAGGATTCTTTGGGGGAAGCCATGTGCCTTAAAGGCATGGGGCGTATGACGCTGAAGTGATTGATGAAGGGCTTTTGCTAAGCATCTGAGACTGACTAAGAATATCCTGCTGATAGCACCATCTTTGCACCAAATCTGGGAAATAGAAGTATCCTTGGCAAAACCCTTTTCTCTGGAGATTTGCCAGGCTGAGCATATTTAGATGTACCTCATATGTCTGGCCACCAAATTCCTGCCCCAGTTAGGGGGGGAAACATGGTTTTCCCCATTTATATATTAAATTACATTCCCTATTTATGTATTACATTTCTCTCTCACCATTTCTCCAAGATTATATTTTATATCCCACTGTTTCTCCAAGATGGCGCACGTAGTAGTTCCCCCTCTCCCCATTCAGTAGGTTTTGTTTTATGCAGATTGTAATACGGTGATATCGTCTGCCATGATTATCCTGGATAGTATTTAAGCTTCAGTCAATAACATTTTTAAATACTGCACAAACAAACAATCATGGTCTATTAAAGCTAAAACATATTTTATGTCGTATTAATCTCTGGGACCAACGGCAGTAACAGTCTTTATGGAATGCAATATAACTTTATTAGCTACGTTATTTTACAGCACCATCTGGTGGCTCTGTTATATAAACAGAGAGCATCTTTCATGCATGTTAAGCGTTATAAAGGAAGCTTCAGCTGTGTGTATTACAAACTCAACAACTGCTTTTTAATACATTTATCATCGTGATTCCATTTAGTGTCTCTGATAGAGTCTAACAGGAGCTCACTCTTCCCTATTTCATGGGTGTGTGCATAGGTCTTAATGGGTACAGGTTTCTTTTAAAAAGGGAAGTCCTTTAGCTTATTTTAATTGCTTTGCATGCTTTTAATCTGTGTCATGTTGCTATGCACCACAGTATCCAAGCAGCAACTCATATAGACCAGATCGAGGATTTTAGTACTGCCAGGGGATTATGGTTTATTTCATCCTGGCTGGTGTGCCACAAAAATGCCATGGCAAGGTTCAGCTTGGGTGTAGAGGTCATTCTTTGCTCCTCTTGTTTGGCGTCCCATGACATATACACAATTAGCACAAAGTTTACACTGGCCCAAATGGACAGTTAAAGAAGGGAAGGTTTTCTTAGCAAACAATGCCAACTTCTATGACATTAACCACAAGAGGCTCATGGTCCCGAAGCAGAAAGGAATAATTGCTGGTGGAGACCAAGGAAGAGGCCAGAAGATGGTGATTGTATGTCACTTCCCATCATTGGTATTCAGCTTTGCTATATAAAGTCACGCAGCAGGTCTTGGATCTCTTTAAGTCATAATGACATACTCAGTGCAACTGAGCTTTGTGTTGTCTTCAGGCTGACCTGCAAGCCAATCAGGTCAGCTCAGGTGGTTGGCTTAAAGGAGGTACTCAATCTCACTGAACCAAACAGAATGGCTCAGCTCAGAATGTACAAGGAAAATGTTCGCAATCACATAAGCAAGGAGATGGGTGCCCTCACCTTACCACCTTAAAGATTAATGTGAGATGGTACATTGAGAGGCACAGGTTTCATAGCAACTCAGTTGGCAGGGCTTCATCTGGAGTGCCTGTAAAATGTGATAAGAACATAAGAAGGTCACTGGTAGAGCAGGTCTAGCATCTACCTAGTGCAGAATCCTTCCTCTCAGGCTGCATACACACCATAGCTGTCAACTTTTCCCTTTTCTTGTGAGGAATCCAATTCGGAATAAGGGAATTTCCCTTAAAAAAAGAGAAACATTGACAGCTATGATACACACCATAGATTTAAAGCGCAAGGGTTTCCCCCAGAGAATCATGGGAACTGTAGCTTATCCCTCATAGAGCCCTTAGCAAACTCTTAGCAAACTACACTTCACAGGATTCCTTGGGGGGGAATGGGACATATGGTATTCACACGGTCACAGTCTCCAACCAGATGCCGGTGGGAAGCCAACAAGAAGATACATCAGGTGTGTAGAAGACAACAGAGTACCTGCCAGTTGCTCCTCTACCAGGTGACCTCTCAGTTGCCTAAAATGTGTCATATTTTGACCCAAGTGTATCAATTTTTTCCTAGTTAGGCAAGTTCTCCAGTGTATGGCACATTACCTAATTATGCCACTTGAAGATTCACAGATGAGTATGTGAAGAAAGCGTTGGGTCTGAGATGATAGGAAAGCCCTGCTTCTTCTGGTGGCTGATTTGCGATGGGCTTTTCACCTCTGTGATCCTGGTTGCCTGGAGAATTTAAATGGGACGTATGAGCTTTTTCTGTGACATCTTTGGGACTTCACTGCCAAATAAAAGTGTTCAGGGTAAGAATAAATTAAAATGACATTTGGCATAGTTGTAAATGTGGGCATGTGCTTTCCCTTGGATGAGGAGAAGTTGCAAACAAGAAAAGGAGATTTACTTGACAGAAAAATATTCAGTCATTACATACATCATGTGTGCCTATCATCCTTAGAAGATCTGCCAGACTGGAGGGTTTTTTGTTTTGTTTTTAATCATTTCTTTGACTATTAATAACCGAATAGTAAAAAGGCCAGAGCTACAAATGACAGGAATATGTAAACAGTGGCAGAGGGCCAAAAATACAACAGAGATGACAATCATGTGAATCTTTGGGCCAATATAAATTGTGTTGAATCTGGTAGTAGTTTTAAGATGAGGGTCCAGGAAAAGCAGTTAGGAACAGGTCAGCCATCCCTCATCCCAGACATTGTTGGGTTTGGTTTAGAACTGTAGGCCACAATCTCCTGGCAAGTTCTGCTGTGCAAGCAGAGAAGGTTTGAGAGACATTTTGATCCCTGGCAGGAAATCCAAATGATGCTCCTCTACCACGGTGCACCATGGTGGCAAAAGTATGTTAAGAAACCAAATACAACTGACAATAGTCTGCTCTTCAATGGAACTCCAAAATTCACCACCCTGCGTTGCATATTGGTATGGATAATTTTCTGTGTAAACTTCTTTGAGGTAACGGAAACACAACAGGAGCTTAGGGTCCTGCAAATGACCTCTTTGTTCAACATTCATCCTGATTTCCTTTACACAAATCTTATTCAGTGGCTAGACTATGGCCACATTCGCACTATATATTTAAAGCACTATGACACCACTTTAAACAGTCATGGCTTCCCCCAAAGAATTCTGGGAGCTGTCATCTCTTAGGGGTACTGAAAGTTCTTAGGAGACCCCCTATTCCCCTCAGAGAGCTGCAGTTCCCAGACTGGTTTAGCAATCCATCCTTCTTCACAAGGAACTCTGGGAATTACATCCCTGAGAGGGGAACAGGGGGCTCCTAACAACTCTCAGCACCCTTAACAGATGACAACTCTCAAGATTCTTTGAGGGGAAGCCATGGCTATTTCAAGTCGTATCATAGTGCTTTAAATGTATGGTGTGAATGTGGCGTATGTCTGGTCTTTATTGAGCATTCGTTTTGATGTGTTTATGGGGTGATTATATGACAATGTGCATTCATCCTGCTTTCGCCCTGATTTGTTTGTGGTGTGTTTACGAGCCTTCCCATTAAACATCTGTTCATCCTACATTTACACTTCATTTTCCAAACTGCCAAAAGCCTGGCTGTCCCCCCCCCCCCCAAGTAGACTTGTTGCACTAGGGTGGCAGAGTACTTTAATCCACTTTAAATTTGCAAGCCTTAAGTTCTAGTATGAGCTTGAATTCCTCCTAGAAAATAGTGAATGTTTGGAAGAACTCTTCATACCTTTTGTCCACCTCCCCTTTTCTTTTTCAACAGGCTTGTGCAAGAGAACTTTCCATCCCCATTTCAAGCACTAGCAAAACCACCCAGTCTTCCTGCCTACAGCAATCTCCCATCTTTTTCTGAACCAGGACCATCCCAGGACAATATGCTCAACGGAATCCCTGATCTGGACCTTGTATAGAAATGAATGAGCTTTCCGCCCCAAGAATGAGTCTCGAAGCTTTACTGCAAAACAGTCTTAACACTACTTAATTTAAACATTACATGAACAAAATAGCAAAGTAGCACGTTGCAAACAAGCAATGTGGTTCAATCTCTGAACTCTTTATGCATTTCAGTAAACTTTCCTCTCTCTGATCCCAGAGAGAGACCCAAAGCTTGTTCCTCATTTCAGAGCTTCTCTGCAACTGCTGCTAGCCATCTCTGACTTCTCCAAGTTTCCTCTCCTGCTGTTAGCACTGCAGCTTGTGTTTCCTGGTGATGAGTCATCAGGTAGTTTAGCTCACTGAAATGGAAAAATACCAGCCTGCCGCTTTCACCCAGAGTGGAACCTCTTACTTAAGGTAAACTTCTCTTTGTAGCATTCCACATACAATACATCCAAACACAGGATTTCATGCACTTTAAACTTATAACTTTAACAGATGCTTCCTCATTTGATGTATAGAAATCAGTCAGACTAGCAGCTAGACTGGTGGTTGGATGGCATCGCTACAGCACCTGATACCAACAGGATACTTTAGGGGATAAACACACAGCTCTGTCTTCTATGACCTCACTGCCTCCGAGATGCTAATGGCAGGGCCATCCCTATTGTGATTTTGAACCCCACCTCCTGAGTTCTGGGCTGTGAAGAGGGAGCATACAAAGGATACATGGATAGGCAATTCTCTTGCAGCACAGTTTTGGTCCTTGAATATAAGGTCCTTGGTACTGGGCCACTGTTACTTTGGATAAAAGAGCAAATTTATGTTTTGCTTTATCATTGTCTCGAAAGGCCGCAATTTCCCTCAGTTCCTGCTACAGGGAGAATGTACAAAGTGGTGGGAGAAAAACACTTTATGTGAACAAACTCTGGATCACTGAGCTGTTTAGGTGTGATGCAGACCCCAACAGTGGCCCTGAACTATGTTGCCATGGCAATATCTTAACAATGGACTCATTGTATGGCAAACAGCTGAAGCAGGGTTTAAAGAAAAAAAAAGTATTAGCATGCCATACCAAAGACCTTATCATCTCTATATGTTGACAGAAAAGAAACAGGCAGGTAGAAATTAAAGCAAAAGTATGTGCCCTAGTAAAGATACTAGAATAAAAACAAGGGATCCATTCTCTGATATGTAACCTCTGGCTGGAAGCGTTTCTCTGGAACTTCTCTGGCAATTTTCTTTTTTGTTTCATTTTTGTCCCATTTGCTTTGACTTCTAATAAGTTCTCCACAGGCAGGCAGGCAGGCAGGCTGGCTGGGGAGGGGGAAGAGCTGTATTAGCTGCTCATGTGTTTCATAATTCCAGAATTTGCCTGAGCCGCAAGAGGAGGAAAAAAATGTCAGCGTCTCACAGCTGGGAAAGAAGCTTTGGTGACTCAGTAAGCATGTTAAATTATTATGGTTATTACTTGTCCTGTGTTAAGTTAGGGTGTGGGAGTGCTGAGCCAAAGGGAATCCTGGCCATATTTAATTGTTAATCCCCCAGTGATGAGGGGCTTCTAGAAAATTCTCAGGAAGAAGTGATTCAGCTTCCTAGGAAACCAAAGAAAACTCTGGCTGCTAGGAGGAGGCTCTAAATAAACACTGAAGGCCGTGAAGGAACATGGAGGCCTTCCTGCTGAGAGAGCATGTTCATGTAGACACTGACTAAATTATACTTCACTTTCTTCAGGTCTGACTGGATGTTATTTTGAGGATGGTGACGGTTCGTGACAGAAATTCAGTCCCTCCCGCACCCCATTCTTTTCGTCCGGGTATGTCCTGTTGGTTCTGCAGTGCTTTGGGCTTGTCAACATGGTTCAAGGAATTGATTCGGACCCCTTTCATTTTGCCAAGAGAAGTGGCGAGTTAAACTACATTTCCCAGGTTTCTCTGAGGTATAACAGTGGTATAAATGTGCTTTAGATGGAGTGCTTTTTTTTCTTTAGAAATGTTTAGGGGTGCTCTCATTTTGGCTCAAAAAACCCCACCATTTTATAGTTCAAATCAGGAAAAATAAATACAGTAAATGGGCAAAAGTACAAAGAACATGCATTCCCCCTTAAAGGAAAGGAAGCTGCCATCGGAGGTGGTAACAACGAAACTGACCAATCACCGTGTTAGATTCAAACTCCTACTTCACACATTAAACGCTCGCTTCTGTCTGAGACTCGGGAAACACCATGACAGGAAATGAGGCCGTCATCGGGGGTAGCAATGGAGCTGACAATTCACCGTGCTAGACAAGAAACAAGCAAAAAAAATCACCGTATTTTTCACCCTATAGGACGCACTTTTCCCCCTCCAAAAATGAAGGGGAAATGTGTGTGCGTCCTATGGGGCGAATGCAGGCTTTCGCTGAAGCCTGGAGAGCGAGGGGGGTCGGTGCGCACCGACCCCTCTCGCTCTCCAGGCTTCAGGAAGCTATCCGCTAGCCGTGGGAGACGCAGCTCTCCCACGGCTAGTGGAGAGCTTGCCGGCACCCAGAAGCTTGGGGTGCACTGAGCTCAGCACGCCCCAAGCTTCAGGCTTCGCGCTGCTCTATGCTAGCCATGGGAGAGCTGCGCAACTTCGCGCAGCTCTCCCACGGCTTGCGGATAGCAGCCTGTTCTGGGGGCTGGGGTTGGGGTTGGGGGAAGCTCGGGCTTTCCCCGCCCCAGCCCCGCACCTGGGGGGGGGGAATAATTTTTTTTCTTTATTTCCCCCCCCAAAAAACCTAGGTGCGTCCTATGGGCCGAAAAATACGGTAGATTTTTTAGTTTCTTCTCCTGTTAGATTCACAAAATGTTTAGGGGTATGCGTCCCCCCAGAAAAAAGCATTGTTTAGATGTATGGTGCAGGTGTGACCGAGGTCTTGTGAAATGCAAAATCAAGGTCCCTGATTGTGTGAGGCTAGAGCTTACATATGTACAAGATATGCACCCATACGGTCTGTTCATTTCTGGCCTTAAGTGAACAAGTGGAGGTCAACCAGTGGGCCCAATCCCCTCCCTTCTGCATGTTTTCTGTCTTACCTGTAATTGTTGTGTGAGGATAGTTCATGCCAAAGGTTGATCTTAAGTACTGCTCTGAGGCAGCAGCTTCCATTTTCTTCATGCAGAGTCTGCAAATGGGAAATCTCTGACCTCACTTAGGAAAACTCTCTCTATGTCTGGAAAAGCTTTGCGTTGTGTCCATGTGAGAGAAGGCCTCGAGAATTAATTTTCAACCGCAGTGAACACTTTACATAATGTTTACAGAGGTAATTCCCCCCGTTGTGCACAAATGTCTTGATATAAATAGTTCTGTTGAGTAACCCGCAACAACACCCTTTTCCCTAATAGAATGCCTAGGGATGATTAATTTGCAAACTGTGTTGAAAAGATCTCTCAAACAAAGTGTATATCATTTGGATCTATTTATAGAACCACAGAGCCTTCTGAACATGTTCCTCATGAATGATTTTTGACCTCATGTTTTGTTTTGCTTGGGTTACTGAAAATTATACACAAGTTTTAACAAATATTGAAGTATTTATCTCTTAGTTTGAAGAGTTTTGTGAAAAGAGAAATGATGTATAAAAATAGAGGACATGGGCCTGGGGAATTGCTAGATGTGCTCAGATGGGTTATCAGTTTTGTTCCCTTCAGAATACCCTCACCCAAATCTTTGTCCCTGCATTGCAAACTGCTCTCCAAGTGCCCTGGAATTTTTTCTTTTTTAAAAAAGCAGGTTTTGACGCAACAGTGAGGAGCTGCTGTTAGGAAACAAAACAAAAAAGTCTTCAAAGTGAGCACATGAAGCTGGTCACACAGTTCCCTGGATTTTGGCCAAGAATAACTGAATACTTTATATTAGATTCATTCTATAGCAAAAGTGCATACAGCTTCACCAGTTGTACAGTGGTGCCTCGCAAGACGAAAAGAATCCGTTCCACGAGTCTCTTCGTCTTGCGGTTTTTTCGTCTTGCGAAGCAAGCCCATTAGCGGATTAGCGCTATTAGCGCTATTAGCAGTTTAAGGGCTATTAACGGCTATTAAAGGCTTAAGGGATTAGCGGATTAGCTGCTAAAAGGCTATTAGCAGCTTAGCGCTTTAGAAAAAGGGGTTGGGGAGCGAAAAAACCCCTCAAGAATCGCAAGACATTTTCGTCTTGCGAAGCAAGCCCATAGAGAAATTCGTCCTGCGAAGCACCTCTGAAAACGGAAAACCCTTTCGTCTTGCGGGTTTTCTGTCTTGCGAGGCATTCGTCTTGCGGGGCACCACTGTACATGGTTGTTATTAAGCCAAGGAGAGAAACACACCACTGTAACATTCAATACAGAGACGTAGGACTCAGCAAGATTGGTAAAGAAAAAGCGTTTTACAGTGGTGCCTCGCAAGACGAAATTATTTCGTTCTGCGAGTCTCTTCGTCTAGCGGTTTTTTCGTCTTGCGAAGCAACCCTATTAGCGGCTTAGCGGATTAGCGCTATTAGCGGTTTAGCGGCTATTAGCGGCTATTAAAGGCTTAAGGGATTAGCGGATTAGCTGCTAAAAGGCTATTAGCGGTTTAGCGGCTTAGAAAAAGGGGGTGGGGAGCGAAAAAAAATCTCAAGACTCGCAAGACATTTTCGTCTTGCGAAGCAAGCCCATAGGGAAATTCGTCCTGCAATGCGCATTGAAAAACGGAAAACCCTTTCGTCTAGCGGGTTTTCCGTCTTGCGAGGCATTCGTCTGGCGGGGTACCACTGTATATGCATTTTATATGCATTATAACACTGTGACACCAGATGGCAGGGTGGAGTTCTGTTTTTGCCAACCCAATTTCTCCCACCCAGTTCACAACATGTTTAATTGAAACGCTACTCTGATGTGTCTGGATCCAACTGTATCGCTGTTCCATTCTTTACCCAATTACATTCAACCTTACATTCAAGCTTATTGGGTTGAATCCAAAGCTGCTCTTCCATTTGAGGCAGGGCTGCAGGGCTTTTTTCAGCTGGAACTCACAGGAACTCAGTTCTGGCACCTGTTAGGTGGGCGCCATTGCCATTCTGAGAGAACGAGGGAGGTGTTCATGGTGAGTTCTGGCACCTCTTTCTTCTAGAAAAATAGCACTGGTTTGAGGCCTCCACTAATAGAAGGTGTGAAGAGTAGATTCTTGCCAACCCCCTCCAGCCCCTGCTGTCTCTTGTGCCCCATGGCAATCTGTTCCAGAGAGATTAGGGGTCCTGTTGGACAGCAAGGGACTGCAGGGGGAATTGGCAAAAAGCTATTTGCCCTTTCCATTGGCAGAAGCTTTCATTATGGTATGAAGGCCCTCTGAAAGTGGCATGAGTGCTCAGTCTAGGGGTTGATACAGACACCAGCCCTGTTTGTTGCCTGCTCAGTCTCACAGTCAACTAACATTCATTTGAACAGATGAACCCTGTAATAGCACATGGGTGTGGGGTGGAGTCTGCAGCAGCGATGCTGTTCCCACCTCTTCCCCATGTGCTCATTGAACAGGCTGAGAATTCTCCTGTCCCCATTGCCACTTTGGGTGAGTGTGCCTTGAATATAGACGTCAGCTCCAGGGGGCTGAGGCTCTTTGGGCCTCCTCAATCTTTTTTTGGAGGAGGCCACCCCCCATTGTTGAGGCCAGCTGTGGAACAACGTCAGGACATTGCATTAGGCCTCCTTAATGCTATTCAGAAGATGGCACCTCTGGTGCCAAATGTTGGATAGGGATGCAAACAATGGACATTTGGTGACAAGGAGGGGCCACAAAAGGCCAAGGGCTTGTATGTTGTGCAGGTCTGACTTATATGGAGCTTATGTGTTTGTTCACAAGGATTTCAGGAAGCACTAGAGAACAGCAAGGAAAAAACGGCCACTAATGGCCATATCCACAAAAGCAGCAACACCCTTAGATATTTTGGCACTTGAAATAACAAGGTCAAAAATAACTTCCTTCCACCCCTAGCTATTTCTGGAATTTGGTGGTAACCTTCCTTAAGATACAGATCCTGGAATGAGTAACTGTGTTTGTTCACCAAACTCCTGATGTGCTCTTTTATGGCTTTCTCAAGTTTAAGGCTACCTTTCTGGAAAGAAATGCGGCAGCTTGCCCCAGAGGCTTTTAAGGAACTCTCAATCTCTTAAATATAGCCCAGGATACCACTCGACTTGGCTATAAAAAGCTGGTGGTCACTTTGATCAGATCTTTAGGGTGAAGACATGACGCAAGGCCTCAAGAACTGGAAGTGGTGTGAAACTATGACAGTATTTTAAAAGTGTATACCTAATTGACCTTGGTGGTGAATCATTTGGAGTGAGGAGAGAGTATAATGAGATAAGAGGCCGGATCATGTAACCAGGATATGACAAATTATTTGTGGTGTGACAGCAATTTGGTGTGGCCAAAATGTGACGGAGCTAGATTGCTTGGGGTAGAGTCAGTCCGAGGAAAACAGGTATGTGCACAAATTTAAGAGTACACAGTTCTTAAGGATGAATAGGCGACGGTATTTTGTTGTAGTGCACCATTTGTCAACTTCCGTTATGTGTTCCCCAGGGGTGTCCCAAAGCTTTTTTGGTGCCTGAGGCGAAATGCCCCATTGCTGCTATTTTTCCAGAAAAAGAGGTGCCGGAACTCACTATGAACACCTCCCTCATTCTCTTAGAATGGCAACAGTGCCCACCTGAGAGGTGCCAGAACTGAGTTCCGTCAAGTTCTGGCTGAAGAAAAAGCCCTGGGCATGAAGCTCTGCAAGGGCTTCCCCTCCAGGAAAAGCCCTAGAAAACTTCACGCTGGGCTCTGCAAGCCCTTTGCCAGTCTCTGTTCCTGCCCGGTGGCCAAGATGAGCAGTCGAACGCCTCCCCTGTTGCCAACTCAGCAAGAGAGTTGTTGTTCTACAGAGCTTTGCTGCTGGTCCCTCTGTGCTCCCAGATGGAACAGGTGCCGCTGCCAATCCCTCTCTTACCTGGGTTGCCACCTCTTGCATTTTTGCCGCCAGAAATGGCTGCATCACACTTCCTCATGGGTGGGCCAGCTCTGCTGTTCCCTGTACAGCCAGTTGCTACCTGGGTAAGAACTTACTCATGCTTTGAATCAACAAGGGAGTTTGAAGGATGTCTGCAGAGGCAGAACATGACCCAATGACTGTTATTATTTTACAATTGTATATCCAGGGTGTTGTCTATGGAGCCAGTTTTCTTAGGAGAATAAGCATTTTTTTAAAAGATAATAATCTCAGAATAACTAGGAGAAGCACTGAGCTCAGTAGCCATAGCAGAACAAGCTCTCTATAGATGGCTTGTCTGAGGAAAAAACAAAACACTGCTCTGTGCAGCCAGTGAAGAAACAGATTGGGGGGCTAGGGGGAGACCATAAAATACTAAAACTGGGAAGCTTTTCAGACAACAGGAAGGAAGTCAGCAGTCCAAAAACCTTCCCACTTTTAAGTAGCATAATTGTGAGTAAAATTATCAGCAGGCCTTTGAAGCAATTAAGGGAAAGAAGTCAGGAAAGGGGTGTTTATACAAGCCCAACCAAGCCAAATACAAAATGAATCTCATTTAAGAAAATGTTTTCGTAAGACATGTAACCTCAGTTAACTTCTAACACAAGTCATTTTCCGCAAACCTCTTGCAGTACAGTGTTCCTACGCTGCCAATTTTGCCACCCCTCAGGGCTACTGGAAACAAAATATGTGGGAACAGGGCTGGCTTATGGTGCAATCCTAACCATGTCTACTCAGAAGTAAGTCCTAGTGAATTAAATGGAGGCATACTCCCATGTAAATGGGGTTGGGATTGCAGCCTTAGTCCTATAATGATATTTATTTAGGGTTGCATATATCCATGTCAGTTTTCCCTTAAGCTGTTGCTTCAAACTACAACTCCCATCATCCCTGGCCATGTGTTGTTTTAGGCTGATGGGAGTTGTAGTCCAAAACATATGGAGGACATCCATACTGTAGCTTAATGTGATGAGCAGCCTCCCTGCACTTCCATTAATTCTCCTTTGCCTACATGACGTTATCCTCCAAATCACCGACTTCCCGCATTCCCCCTCCTTCCCTCCAGGTGTCCCCATTCCAGGGACACTCTGAAAAAAGAAGGTATGAGGAACCCCCTTGAACTAGGACAATGCTTCTTGCTGCCTGGGTGGAGTGGTAAGTGAGTGTGTGCAGAGCAATGTAGATTATGTGGATATGTAAGAGTCACATCCATTGCTCTGCCTCCACTAGAAGGAAGCCGGAAGGTTGCCCAGGAAGGAAGGTAGTGGTCTATCTGAAAAAGGTTCCCCACTCCTTGTATAAAGGAGCATCTCCACCCCCATCCTTCTGCCTGGACACTGAGGTCCAGCGCCAAGGGCCTTCTGGTGGTTCCCTCACTGCGAGAAGCCAAGTTACAGGGAACCGGGCAGAGGGCCTTCTCAGTAATGGCGCCTGCCCTGTGGAATGCCCTCCTAGCAGATGTCAAACAACTATCAGACTTTTAGAAGACATCTGAAGGCAGCCCTGTTTAGGGAAGCTTTTAATGTTTGATGCATTACTATATTTTAATATTTTGTTGAAAGTTGCCCAGTGTGGCTGGGGAAGCCCAGCCAGATGGGCGGGGTATAAATAAATTATTATTATTATTATTATTATTATTATTATTATTATTATTATTATTTATTATACAAGGCAACTTCCCAATACATATCCATATCTGAACAGAGGAACAAAAGCAACAGAAAGTTCCTAGATAGCTCAGTTGGTTAGAGCAGGGGGGCTGATAATGCCAGGGATGCATGTTTGATCCCTGTATATTCCTGTATATTCCTGCATTTTCAGGTGGTTGGACTAGATGATCCTCTGGGTCCCTTCCAACTCTATGATTCTTTGATTCCCACCGCTACTGTAGGGCTGGGCGGGGTTTTTTTTGGTCAGTGTAATTTACCTTTGTGATTCTTCTGAGACCATGAGAATCTTGCCTTTTAATGCTTGAGCACAGTTAACTTTTGACCTGTGTCAGCTGTCAGGTTAGAGCGAGCTTAGTCACATCAGTCTGAGCAGGAATTAAAACCAAGCTCAGGAAGGTGAAAGGGCAAAGCCTTAAAGGGATCACCTTAATTGACTGGGCCTCCCAATGCCCTCCCCCTGCCCTGCTCTTGTACATTAACCCAAATGCCTCTAGTTCTTCTCCAACCTGTTTTCGTAGAGTAGAAAGACTTACCCTGTCACATAACAAAGCTGAGCGGTAGAAGGAACATGACCTCAGATCTTCCTGGGGGGGGGGGTACTTAAGATCATGCTGAATTCCGGGCTTTATCCTGCCCCTTTCCAAATGGGTTTAAGAGATGAAAATGATCAGCCAGATCCTCCTTGGCTCAAAATATGTCAGTAGTATTGCAAGACCGTCTGGCTGCCATTTAAGTTTGTGGCCTTTGTGTACTTGAAACAACCATGACTGGAACATAGTTTCAGGCATGCTGCATGTATTATCTAATGAGCTTGTGAGGATAAGGTCATTCCCCACCCCTTGAGATGTTGTTCCTATGAAACTTTTTTTACTGGCACTCTCCCTCCCAGGCAGGAGCTCTAATGCCCTGTGTGCTTTTGCAATCTGTGACTTTGCATGGCATTAGCCTTTATGAGATGCCTTGGTATGGTGACATTATTGCCACATACAGTTTGTGTGTGCGTGCAGGTAAGGTAAAAGGTAAAGGACCCCTGGGCGGTTAAGTCCAGTCAAAGGTGACTATGGGGTTGCAGCGCTCATCTCGCTTTCAGGCCGAGGGAGACTGTGTTTGTCCACAGACAGCTTTCCGGGTCGTGTGGCCAGCATGACTAAACTGCTTCTGGCACAACGGGACACTGTGATGGAAGCCAGAGCACATGGAAACGCCGTTTACCTTCCCACCCCAGCTGTAACTATTTGTCTACTTGCACTGGCGTGCTTTCGAACTGCTAGGTCGGCAGGAGCTGGGACAGAGCGATGGGAGCTCACCCCATTGTGTGGATTCGAACCGCCGACCTTCTGATCAGCAAGCCCAAGAAGCTCAGTGGTTTAGACCACAGCACCACCCGCGTCCCTTTTGTGTGTGCACACAACCATAGCAGGCACCAGAGAGGAAGGAGGAAGGAGACCTTGCCTTTGCCATAGAAGCAAGAAATGTTAAGTGCCAGGGGAGAGGCAAGCAGGTGGATAGGCTGTCATGTGTTGCACTGAATGTCCATGTGGGCTCAAGGGAGGGATAAGATCAGGGTGTGACCAGGTCTGAAATAAGCTTAGAATGAAGTTCAAAAGAATTTGAAGTTTCTTGAATTTTAGCGAATGGTGGCATTTTGTAGAGCCTGCTTCCGAAGTTGAGCAGGTAGTGTTCATTTGCCCATCAAATGAAATGACACACTGTGCAGTCTTGTCCCTGTGCCCGCCTGCGCACCCAGGTATTTTACATCCAGCTAACTAGCAGAGGGGGAATGAAACCAAAAGGATGACAACTGTTGTGATTCACTACAACACAACATCTTAAAAAGCATTTTCTAAAAAGGAAATAGGGACAGATACCATTTTATTGAAAGTGGCCCTAATAAAGATGGTCAGTTGGAGCATTATGTTTAAACAAGTCCAATTAAAAAACAACAACACAAAACCCTAGTTTAAAAAGTCAGCTACTTTTTGCAGACACTGTTTAAGTTTTTGTGTGTTTCTTGTATCGTACATAGATTCCCCTCTCCCTGGAAAAATGGTCTTACTAATAGAATGAATCACGCTGGAAAGAGGGAAGAAAACAGGGTATCAACTTACGGGGAAAATAGGTTCATGAACTTGAACTCCTTTTTGTGAACCTGGCAGATGAAAATGTAATGATTTGAAGGATTTGCAAAACCCACAAAATTCCACAAAACCTGCCCATCTTGGCGTTTGTGCTTCTTAGGCCATTAGCCCAGATTCCACATCAAGTTGAGTCCTGCACACACAATAACAATAATGGTGTCTTCCTAAAACCTAGTTAGAAATACAGTCTGCCACACTCAATAGCTGGAATGGAAGGCACTCGGGCGAAGAGATGGCGCTAGGGAGAGGCGATTCCTTTGAAGTAGAGAATAAGAGAAGGCCATTGGTAATCGGATGTTTGGGAGGACTGTCAAAGAAATCTCCCAACACTTGACTTACCACTGATGGTATCTTGTGGAAGATAAAATAGCAACAGTGAGTTCTGTGTGTGTGTGTATTCCATTATCTTCTCTACATCTGGAGTATGCAGGACGCAAAGCAGCAAAATCCCTCCCCCCATTATAGCAGCAATAAAGGGGAAATCATTTGGTATCTGCCTTGCAAGAAAAAATGGAGCTGAGATGCACTAAATTTCTCAAAAGAAAAAGTGCTTCTCAGCCAAAGCGTAGGGAGACATTAACCTCCTGCCCAGCTACTTTGATGAGCTACTCCAAAAGTGGTTTGTTTGTTTGTTTGTTTGTTGTTTAAATCTCCAGAGGGTAAAATGGCATGGTTATGCATGGGAGGAAGACTGGCAAGTTTCCAAAGAATGCCAAACTTGGTATTCAGCATTATATTTATTCGTTCATGTTTTAAGTACTAGAGCATTCTAAACTGCCTTCAGAGCAAGTTGGCAGTACCTAGGATCCAGGCCACATGCCATCATTTTATGTTTTGTTCCAGCCTGCCCTTGCTGCTTTCCCAAGCCCTCCTGGTTTCTGGAAGAGAAGGACTGTGTGGGACAGCTACTGGACTCCTGTTGCCTCAGGGGTCAGAGAGACAGGGTTAATGCCACAGACCTGTAGACGGCCTTCTCTCAATCTATGAAGGTCTCTGCCATGGGACACAATACAACTGAAATTTAAGATTGGCTTGCCAACTGTCTACCAAGCATTTCTTCTTACGAGTTTCATGTCGTTACTTTCTCTGAATGAAAAGACCACTCCACAAATGCATCGTCATTATCTGAGTTCCATATGATCCAGCATAGTGAGGCACGGCAGATACATCTGACAAAAAGGGTATTTTCAGTGGTGCCCCCCTAGTCATGGATTGCCTCCCTGAAAAGGCCCACTTGGTACCTGATCTAATGTTGTTGTTGTTTTGCACCAGGCAATTCCCCCCTCCCATTCGGAAAACTAATTCCCAGGCCTTTTAAAACTATGTTGTGGTTTTAATATTGTTCAGTTTTGTGGGTTTTCTTATCCCTCTGTTCTCAATATTAAACTGGGTCTGGATCTCACTTTTATTTCATTGATCTCTCTTTTGAAATGACTGTTTTGATTTTATTGTTGTGCTTTTATTTGTTGCTTTTATTGCATCATCACTTGCATATATTCCTGCGTTGCAGGGGGTTAGACTAGATGATCCACAGGGACACCTTCCAACTCTACAATTCTACGATTCTATGATTTGCCTAGAGAGCTTTGTTATAAAATTGGCATGCAAATAACTGAAATAAACCAACTGTTTTGTGCCAAATGGGAACATTGGGATTTGGGCACAGTGCCATGGGTGTCACTCACAAAATGGCTGCCATGGGAGTGTGGCTTATCACAAAATGGCTGCTGTAAGGGCGTGACATGACACAAAATGGCTGTCATAGGGCATAGCATAACAATGGCCACCCGTCAACAAGCAAACTGATTAGCCAGAAGCTGCTAATAGGATTACTAGGGGATCAGAGAGTGGCTCTCAGAGTATTACTTTTTCACCAATGGATTAAAACTTTCAAGACAAAGGTCAATATTATTAGATAAGGTAGTCAAGGTATTTCATCATTTGCTTAAAACAGTCTTTGCCAAGCTGATGCCCACCAGCTCTAGATGCTTTGGACTACAACTTCCATGGTTGCAGACCACTGGCCATGCTAGCCGAGGCTCATGGGAGTTGAAGTCCAAACCACCTGCACAGCAGCAGTTAGGGAAGTCTGGCTTAAAGTAACTTTGAACCTTAAGCTATTAGGAATAGAAGTGAACCAAAGAAAACAGAGGCCTCAGTCAGCGCCCGTTTTTGTCAAATACATCTGGAACAAAATACTTTTTGGAGAGAGGATACATACTGGAGAAGTTCCCATTAAAAAAAATGGAAACATGTGAGGACCAACATGTGAGAACCAGAATTCCTTTCCACAGGCGTATGTTTGCCCAGCATGCATAATATAAATCAGGATAATAGTTCCAATAGGATCTGATTCAGTTTCATCGAGAGAAACAGGAATTTCAGATGGTGTGGTGTTTCAATTATGTTGTGAGTCTTGTCGGGGGAAGGGGAAATCAGTGCATTTGGACCAAAAATGAATAGAGTAAGGCACACATAAACCCATTGATTTCCATGCACAGCTAACTCTGTGTTGAATTGTGCTCCGTATATTTCTGTTGCCCTGTTCATTCTTCAACCAAGATATCCCCTCTCAGCTTAACATACCTGTAAAAATAGTTGGTAGATAGCTCTTGTTTTATTGCCTGTGTGGCATTCCTTAAAAGAAAGGGACTTTGACCTTCCAAAATTCCTTACAGAGATTAAATACCAAAACCAGCAGTACAAGAGGGAGTTAATAGACAGTTTCACTACACACAGCAGGACCTCTCAAAGAGGTCAAGTTATTAACACACTGGGAAATGTAGGTTGTATTTGCTAATGCAGGATTTAACATGCACTTTAGATTGACTCCTGACAGCAGGCCCTAGAAAGCCACATTTCAGCAGCTAGGATCACAACTATTGACAGATCTCAAGAACTTGCTTGTTTTGGTGAGCAAATTCTGCTTCTTTAAAACACACACGAATATCCCACACAATATGATATGAATGAAACTTTGCTTTCTGTAGATAAGGCTGGTGGCTGTGACCTGGAGATACCTGCCCACAACATGACATGCGAATTCCTATACATGCAACTAGTATAGTATTTATTCACATCCAGATGTAGGAGGAGATCTTGATAACCTCATGGTTCTCAAGTAAATGCTGCGCTGACCTTCAGTTTGCACTTGTTTCCTGCATCTGCCTGTGCAAATGAATGGAACGCAAACATTTGTGTGTGCAGGCTTAATATTTCTCTTGGCCCTTGTGCCACATGTTGTGGTAAAATCCAGTGTGATAGGGACCTGTATAAATTAATATACAAACAAACAAACAAACAAACAAACAAACAAACACGATAGTTCCCTGCTTCATCCAACAGCAATAAAAACACCTGCTGTCTTTGAATAAAGAGCCAACTCTTTATTCAAAGAAACCAAAGCAGCACAGGCCTAGTGATCACAGCAACCCCAGTGAGTCAGTTGCAAGTCCCTGCCTTCTCCCACTCGCTAAGACACCTCCTCCATGTCCTCCCTCAGCAACCTGAGGCTGCTATGTCTTGTCTCTCATTGCTTCACCCTCTTCATTCCTCTCTGTGTTCTGGCAGACCAGGGGAGAGGGGAGCTGGTCACAGCAGCAGAGGGAGACTTCTTGGCTGCTTCAGCAACCTGCCTCCACTGCTCTCTGCCTCTGCTTCTGCCTCTGAGCCTGGACTGCTCTCTGCCACAGCCTCTTCCCGCTCACTAAACCCTGTTACCTCTTCTGCTCCTGACACCTCCTCATCCCAGTCTGCCCCCCCTTCTCCCTCTGACCACTCCTCGTCGTCCCAACACCAATCCCCTGGCTCTGAGCTTTCTTCCCTTGGGGGGGTTCCTTAGGGGGTTCCCCAGCTAGTGCCTCCCACCACACCTCTGCAGCCAGCCAGCCCGTGACACCCAGGAAACCATGGTAAACAGCATTGGAACAAACAGGATATAAAGCCTGCTCTAAATCATGTTTTACTATCCTGGCCTCTTCCAAAGAGTTATCTGAAGTCCCCCAGTTTGGATGAAACAGGAAACTATAGTTAATTTAAGACATCCTGGTTTGTTCAGGGAGGGGTTCAGGAAGGAGTAGCGGGGCTGCTGAGTCTTGGGCCCCTTATTCTAATCTGAGCTATTATACTTGATAGGTTAACTCTTGCAGCCCCAACTGGAGAAAGGACTTGCCTTGGGATATGGTTTGCCCTCTGCCCCAGCAGGAGTTTTAATCTTCACATGGCACTGTTAGTTTGGCTTTATCTTGTTGATACATAGATCTACAAAGGCTCTGTCTTCAGCACTCGCTAGAACAGCTGGGTCATTTGGAGGAGGGAAGGGGTTTTTTTGTGCCTGTTTTGTTTTCTCCCTCCACTCCCTGAAAGCCTGTAATAAGAGCTGGATTCAAAGCGACTCCTAAGGACACTGTCACTTTAGACCGACACTTTGTTCATCTCTGTGGTGGAGCCATTAGGCGCTCTAAGAAAAAGAAAAAAGAGAAGAGGGGAAAAAAGTCAACATCAAAATCCTAATTCCTAAATGATTCTCATCTCATCAGCATTTCCCCATCCTCTCCACCCCCCTCCAACCCCACCTCACAACTGCGCATAATGTTTCTATTGTATGGGGATGGTGTTTTTCTGAGGAAGCGGCAGGGACTTAAATATCATAAAGGCCGGAGCTGGGCTTTGATATACTGTCAGCAAAAGCTGAATACTGTAATTTTCAACAATTTTCGAAAGTCTCCTCCCTGCGCCTCTTCTCTCTCTCTCCCCCCCCCCATATGACAAGACACTTCTTTTGCAGAATCCTTGCATGCGCGGCTAAATTAATGTTGTGCTTTTGATGGGAGACACTGGGTTACTGTGAGCACCGGCTGTCTGGTCTGCCTTTGCTATTATGCCCTGGAAACTTCAAAGCCCTGGCTTCTCTCTTTCTATTCTCCCCTGGGTCTAACTGAACAGCACAGTTCAAAAGTGCAGCCTTATGAGACTGGCAACAACACCTCCACCTGTGTAGCCCTTTTGGCCTTTATCCTGCTGCATGTTTGGTTTGTTTGTTTTTCTTTAAGTGACAAGTTCCGAAGGTCCTAGTCAACGCAGTGGAATTCCGATTCTCTGTTCTCTAAATATTGCTATGGTTGGATAGCCCTGACAGTGCAATCCTATCAATGTCCACGCAGAAATAAGCAATGGGTTATCCAAGCATACCAATAATTAGAGAAGAGAAAATCAAATTCTCATGGAGTCCAATGAGACGGCCTTCTTTCCAGGTAAGCATATGCAGGATTGTGGCTTGAAAGTATAGCACTTCCAAAATTGGGGGTAGGAGACAAATTTGGTGACTTGGGACCATGTTAATGGACTTAGCCAAGAAGATAGCAGATCCTCCTCTCTTCTCCACTCCTTCTACAATGACTACCTTATCGTCCTTGTTATTATTTCTGTCATTTAAAATGTTGCTGTCCCACTGAACACTCCCATAATCTCTTGGAAGGGGCACACAGAGAAGGGCCTCAGGTGTCAACCTCATGCACTTAGGCAGAGCTGGGGTATTGCATCCAACTGTATTCTGCTCAGAACAGACCCCTTGAAATTAATGGATCTAAGTTAGTGATGCACTTTCATTTCAGTGGACTTGTGCCAAGTGTGATTAACATGTGGTGTAGTGGTTAAGAGCGATAGTCTTGTAATCTGGGGAACCGGGTTCGCGTCTCCGCTCCTCCACATGCAGCTGCTGGGTGACCTTGGGCTAGTCACACTTCTTTGAAGTCTCTCAGCCCCACTCACCTCACAGAGTGTTTGTTGTGGGGGAGGAAGGGAAAGGAAAATGTTAGCCGCTTTGATACTCCCTAGGGTAGTGATAAAGCGGGATATCAAATCCAAACTCTTCTTCTTCTACTGGATATGCCCTGTATCTTTGTCCCTTACAACTGTTGACACCTGCCCTGTGTGTGAAAATATGGGCAACCAAGATGCTTTAAAATTAGGGTTGTCAGGGGCTAGATTCAAGGTGCTTGAAGGCCCAGGGCTTGCTTTTGGCCATAGGCTGCCCGTTGGCAATCTCTGGCTTAAGATAAAAGGCCATTGATTTCTTTGCTTACCCAGACTCCTTGGTTTTTCCTTGACTTTTTTTGTGGAACAAAGGATACCATAAAAATGCTTGGCAAAATTTAACTTCAGTTTCCAGTGTCTGTGACTTCCTACCATACCATTCCCATGACCCGGCTGTAATGACTTTGAAGGCAAAAATGTGAGAAAGGCCAAATGTATTCAGTGCAGTGAGATGTTAGTCTGCTGGCTAAAAAGGAAATGGATTCCAGTTTCCCTTTTTTCTGCTTGAATCTATTTTTTCAATGGATAATGATCTAGCTTTTGGCATTGTGCGGTTTTTTTGGTCCACATCATGACGTTGTTGTGTGTGATGAAAACATGAATGGCTTGTTCACCCACTCTATGGCTGACCTGGATGAGTAGAGACTGTGATCACTAGATTTGTATGTTGCCTAGTGCAGATGGAGGTTTGTCTCTTCTTTTGAGAGAAGTTGTTGCTAATGGTCGGCATTGTGACAAAATTTATGAGTAGACTCTTTGACCTGCTTTGGACTAACCTTAACATCTACCTTGGAAGAAGATCCACGCTGCATGGGATTGACATTTTGCTCAGAGAATCCAATCTCAAAAACTTCCCCCCACTCCCCGAGTTTCAATGAACAAACCCTATATTAGCTTCCACTCAAGAGAAACACGAAAACTGGCCTGTGTGGGGAGGGACAAGATGAGCCTCTGTTTGTGACTTCAGAGCATCATCTAAAACAACACTTTGGGACTTAGCTTTCCACTGAAGACCAGGAAGAGGACTGGCCTCTTCAGCAGGAGTTTGCCTTCCATTACAGAGGCTGGCACACAAAGCAAACTTCCCCTTTTTATTTTTTGTTTGTATCCCACCACTTAGCTCAATTGGCTACTTCTTGTGCCCAGGGCTAAGGCAGCTGCCTCAGCCCATGGATTTGGGACAGAATGATTATTACTGCTATTATTATGTGCTTATATGTATTTATTTAAAAATGTTTTGAGACGTTTACAGAGCAAAGCGTATCTGACATGACAATGATCAAACAACACACAGAGCCAACCAAGGAGCAGCCCTATGCCATAGTTAAGGTGTGAAAAGTGACATTTTAGAGCCATTGGCTGATTTGGGACACTACTGAGAGTGATGGAGTGGGAGTAGGGAATGGATTAATCTATCAGTTAGTTTTGGTTTCTCTCTGTTTCTCATCCCCCCCCCCCACTCTTGTTCTCCACATTATCAAATCAGTTTGTGGTTTTTTACTTTTTGTTTTTTAAAAAATAACAGCAACAGCAACGTTCTCCTGAAAATTCAGTAGCATTCTTGTGCAAATTTCTCCCAATGTACAGATTTGCAAAGCAATTTCCCTAACATCATTTAGATATGATTTTCATGAATACATGTATTTTTCACGCATGCTTTACACTAGTAAATGCATTCTTGCACATATTACTTGGCTGGAGAATAGCATTTCAAAACATGAAGAGGTCTGCATTTCAAAGGATGGCTACTATACGTTTGGTTTCGCATATTGCATCATAAAGTGTGAATGAGGTAAGTTTGCTGATAAATGTGAACTGAATCAAATTTCTACCCCATCCCCAAGAAGGAGGCAGACAAGGATATAAATATCATTCACCGGAATATTACATTGTGCGTATGCCACTGATGAGCAGCAGCTGTGCAGAGCCCATTCATCTCAATGAGACAGATGCAAGAGAATTTTTGGATGTATTCTACCACTGTAAAGTGATAGGGGATAAAATCCATTTGGACATTGGATTTCTCTAATTTGTTATTAAAACTCCACTCACTTCTGGTATTTCTTTTCTCTGTGTGGAACTTGAAATATTTGCTTCAGTTCTTTTTCTCATTAAGAAATTTCCTTTGGATGTACTATTTGATTTGTGTTGTGCTTTCTTCCTTTGCCTAGGTTGGTTAATGTATTGTAATGGGAATGGGGGCTGAACTGGATTAGGATATGGAGAGGGGGAAGCAGGGCTGTGCTCCCCCCCATCATGCCATTGAGTCCCATCACAGCCCTTCCTCAACCTTGTCCAGCAAGAGCCTTCCAAATGCTTGCAACCATTTGCCCATGGGGGGTGGGGTGGAAGAGCTGGTTCCTACCTGCAGAAATACGTGAACCAAAACCCTTCAAAAGTCACCCCTCTCTGAATTTTTTTGATGCTGTTCACCAACCAAGAAATGTGCACAAAAATTCATGTATTCATGAAAATAATGTACCACTGCATTATACTGCAGTAAACAGCTTATATTGGGCAATATTTATATTGCATACAAAAGCATGTGTATTACAGGAAATGTGAGCTAATATCCTGATGAATTTTCATGAGGACTTTTTTTAAAAATGCAAACTGATGTGGAAATGTGGCAATCTGAATTTAAGACTGGAAAAGTAAGAAACACTGTTGCACCCAATGTTAGCCCTACTCAGAGCAGATGCACTGAAATAACTTAGGTCTATCCTGCATAGAACTTAGTTGCAACCCATGGAAATTCACAGACTTGTCCATCCCTCCCCATCTGTTGGAATTCTGAGCATGTTCCATCTCACAGACCCAGGTGTGCTGTGCAGTTGCCATTCTTGCTTGATTCACCTTTTGGTTCTTGCAATAGTGATTATATATTTAGGGGTGGAGACCCTCAATTCAAAATTGAGTAGGGTTGGTTTTTTTAAGAACCCCAAGGAACTAGTAAACATATCTATATTTAACATTTTCAAAAGCATAAAAACATAAAAAAGTCCGTGTATGTGTGGAGGACGGGGGGTTGCATTTGCTCTGCACATGGAAAAAATGTCAAGGCCGTATCCTCGGCTTCTGCCTGGAGGCTCAAGAGTTTTTGCCAAGGGTCTATTTATGTCCAAGTTATAAACCATGAAAGGCAAGGATGTATAATGGAAAAAGCAGAGTGCCATAAAGTGACATGCTGCACAAGCACCAATGTTGGCAAATCACCTGCAAGGCTCCCTTTTGACGTCCAACGGGAACAGAATGATTCCTTAAGTGTAATTGGTTCATATCTTAGCAGGAGACTTTGTGTGCCTCTGAAATACGGGCAGGGATGATCTCATCCTCTCTGCTGTCCATCTGGGCTGCCAGAATTTTTAAAGGCTTAAATTAGCTAAAGTAAAACATATGTGTTTGCCAGGTTACCTGGAAGACTCGAGTTTGCAGCACAATTTAGGCATTCCAAAGGCACATGTGGTCCCATAGAAGTCTAGATCCTCCAACAGTGGACAGAGGACAATATGGATTCTTGGTTTTACATGGTTGCCCAATGTTTACCAACCCCTGCTCCTATGCACATAACCGATGCTTGTTCTGCAAATATTAGCAGGGGATATTGCATGTCCATGCAAAACTGGTCCCATAGAAGCCTAGACACTCCAACAATAAACAGAGGACAATATGGATGCTTGGTTTTACACAGAGTTGCCAAATGTTTACCAACCCCTGCTCAATGGATCAAGCTGGTATTAAAGACACAGCAGCAGACCACACTATTTTTCCTGATCAGCTGGCAAACCCAAGTTCCCATTAAGTGTAAAAGTTTTATGATAGGGCAATTACTTTTCAGGACAGCCACTTCAGCTACCAAAGTCTTATGTTCCCAGATAATTCATGTGTTTGTGTGTGTGAGCGTGCGCGCATGCAAAATGTGCAATTTCTACATCTGAGCAATTTCATTGTCTCACTTCCACAGTATTGGCAATAGGCATGATCTAGCCAAATTTAAACACTTTTAAACATTGTTGATTTCAATGAGAGTACAATCCTCTGCATATTTACTCAGAAGTCACACTATATTCAGAGGGGCTAATTCCTAGGTCAATATAAGCAGGATTGAATACTTATGCATGTGCTTTTGTCATGAAATATGTTTAGTTGTGGTTAAAAAGTGCCAAGCAGAGTCACTGAGATTCAGCTTTCTAGTACAAAACCAATACTCTACCAACTACACCAGGGTGGTTATAATCATGTTCATATAAACCTTAAAGGATCACCAAAATATTACCAAAAATTGTATATGGCTACTTCATATTGCAAAGATTACCCTGCACCCTATGGATTGAGAAGCAGTGCTGTGTGGTGCTATTCAATTCAAACTGCAAGAGGAAAATTGTGGATTCAGAATGTGGTTCCCAAAACTGAGATTAACACCTCTATTTTTGCTTCAAGAGTGATGCTATTTTGGAAAACCACAAGAATTTGTTTTACCTTCAGATATCCCCCCAGTTCCCCTTTGCCTTGTTACAATGTGCCGTGTTGACAAGCTTGGCATTATTAAGAGTTGATGGAACTTTTCTGTTCTGGATTTTTAGGAGAATTTTGCAGGAGTGAATTTCCATATAAGGATTTTTTTATTTTTTTTAAAAAAGTCACTTTAGGATGCAAAAACAGGTTCGTCTAATTTTTGCTTTGGGGATCTGCTACAAATGCTACTGTGGGGTACCACAGATGAAGATACTACATGGGAAGGACATAGCAGTTTGATCGAAACTGGTGGCCTTGTTTTGTATTCATTCCTCCCTGGGGTTTTACACACATATACCCATAAGTCAGTTCTTCAGGAGAAAAGGATGGAGGAGAAATTCGATTCTGCTGGCATTTAATGGTGAACCCGGCATAATTTGCACTGTCTGGAACAAAACATGAACCCAAACAACAGCCACCCTTTGCAATTCGTAATTCTCTGAATTTTGCAGTGTAGTGCACATATTAGAGTAAATAGTATACAAAAATATGTTAAATTAAGGATTGTTGTTGTTGTTTTTTGTTGTTCTTTAAGCCTATTGCTGAAATTGATTGATTGCTTTGTGGAGGATAGGGATGCGGGTGGTGCTGTGGGTTAAACCACAGAGCCTAGGACTTGCCGATCAGAAGGTTGGCAGTTTGAATCCCTGCAACGGGGTGAGCTCCCATTGCTCGGTCCTGCCCTGCCAACCTAGCAGTTCGAAAGCACATAAAAATGCAAGTACATATATAGGTACCGCTCTGGCGGGAAGGTAAACGGCGTTTCTGTGTGCTGCTCTGGTTCGCCAGAAGCCGCTTAGTCATGCTGGCCACATGACCCGGAAGCTGTACGCCGGCTCCCTCGGCCAATAAAGTGAGATGACCCCAGAGTCCCAGATAAGGCTATCTAAAGGAATGGCTGTCCCATTCCTCCATGAGTGGCAGCCGTGATGCTTCTCTGTACAAGTTTCTGGAAACTATGGGGGTGGGGAAAGTGCTCTTGTCCTGGGGTCCTGCTTGTGGGTTTCCCACAGGCATCTGGTTGGCCACTGTGAGAACAGGATGTTGGACTAGATGGGCCCTCTAGCAGCCTCGCCTTATGTTCTTAACTGTTGTAGCAGGCAAGGTTTGGGCCACGTGGGAAGCCTTCCTGGCAAGTTCTCAATTCCAGCAGGGACAGACTCTGCTCAAGATTTATGGCTTAATTCCCTACTTGAAAACAAAGGAGCAAATAGCTGTGTGTCACGCACTGTGCTGAAACATTAGAGATTATGTTGCCGCTCCAGTTTCTGAAGGATTTCGCAGCAGTGGGAAGAAGAAGAAACTTATACTAACTTTCCTCTTTTTTTATGGTTACCAAGAGCGTAACATGGGGAGAATAATCTCTTCCATTTATAAGGTCCAGAGGCCCCTCAAGCCCAAATATCAGTTCAGGAGCTTTGTCCGAAGGAGTAACTGTTTCCTTTCCCTCATAAAACGCCTATCTCCATTAATCTATGTTTATTTTCCTTCTGCTTTTTTAATTTGCTTAATGGACTTCAGCCGAAGTTCCTCCTCGCAGTCGGAGGAAAGTAAACTCTGCTAAATCCCTTGAGACGTAATAGTCACAGTTAAGCACTTTCTTTGGATTATTTTGTCTGACTTTCATCTTTTGCTGCTGGAGAGGCGATGGTGGTTGAGCACTCTGGCCCTAACCCCATGACTTAAGAGCCTGGGAATAAACTGCCAAGATTGCTCAAGGTTATTTCGCTGCTCCCCCTGCCCCCGCCTCCCACCCATAGACATAAAGCAAAATGGACTGGAGCGGAGAGAGAATGGGATTCAACTGTTCATCTTCACTACTTGAACTATGAGCGCCACAGCAAGTGAAATGGGGTTCTTAGCTCTTCTCCCCACCCCTCCAACCAGATCTGAGAATCCCCCAAATGCAGAGGGAGTCTGGAATCTATAGGTTCCACACACAACATGCACACCTTAAGGGTGTTAAGCTTACTGGGAACTGTAGCTCTGTAAAGGGTAAACTGCAGTTTCCAGGATTCTTTTGGGGAAGTCATGTGCTTTAAATGGATGGTGCGTCCATAGCCTTACTTTCAGAGGAAGAAGTCAGGCAGGGATATGGGAAAGGAATTGATCCTCCACTTCCTCCTTGTTCTAGTGATGTCATTGAGCTCCATCAGCCCCAGCCAGCATGGCCAATGATCAGGGATAATGGGAACTGCATGGCCACAGGTTCCCCATCCCTGCCTGAGCCACGGTCCTGCTCCACTGTGGCACTGAAAGCCCACCTGCCCAGCATTCCATTCCACTGCAGTGTGGCAGCAGGTAGAGAGAGAGGATGCAAGCAGGCAGGCTTTCTCGCAGCGGTGGTGATCTTCACCCCCAGATACGAAGAAGAAGAAGAAGAAGAAGAAGAAGAAGAAGAAGAAGAAGAAGAGGAGGAGGAGGAGGGGGAGTTTGGATTTGATATCCCGCCTTTCACTCCCTTTAAGGAGTCTCAAAGCGGCTAACATTCTCCTTTCCCTTCCTCCCCCACAACAAACACTCTGTGAGGTGAGTGGGGCTGAGAGACTTCAGAGAAGTGTGACTGGCCCAAGGTCACCCAGCAGCTGCATGTGGAGGAGCAGAGATGCGAACCCGGTCCCCCAGATTACGAGACTACCGCTCTTAACCACTACACCACACTGGCTCTCAGTGTGCCTTGGAGATAGCGACCTCTCCTGCCACCCCTGTGCCCAGTTTGCAGCAGAAGCTGGATTTGCGCTGTGTCAATGGGCCAGGTCTTTTGTCAATCAACACTGAATCATTGACCACGAGAGTCAGCATGGCAAGCTTTTCCCTCTCGGCCTTGGTTTCCCCATCTGCAAGGTTGGAATAACCTCAATAGGTTGTAGTGAGGATCAATGAGACAAAGATTGCACAGTTCTCTGGCCATGCACAATGTACTACAGAAGCATTTGAAGAGAGATCTGTCATTGAATGAGTTTTGAATGATAGCCAATGGTAGGTCTAGCATCTAAATGTCATCTTTGTTCGGAGTCCAACACATTAATGGTCGTACTAATATGGCACCACATAAGCAACAGACATAGTTCTATATAATATGTGGGGGGAGGCAATCGTAAGAGATTTAGTTAGCTTAGCCAGAAATTGCACTGCATAATTAAATCCCAGCCATCTACTTCTTACCGTGAACAAAGAATCACTTTATTGTTCATTTCTCGTTTTATTTCTTCTGTGTATTTTTCAGACAAGTTATTGAAGTTTCATTATTTTATGATTTACCTACATCAATAAGACTAACATATTAGTAATAATAAAATCTGTCTTCACTTGGTTCTTGGTCAAGTATTTCCATGGTTAAATCTGACAGATGACAACCTTTTGCCGACTGCAGTAACTTGGGGGGGGGGGGGGGAATGAAGGAAAGATGCATAGCTGGGTTTGTTTTGGTTATCCTTGGCAGAGGATAAGGGGGTCTCTGCAGCCATCACAGCACAATCTTTACCATCTGAGATCTTGCTTTTGAAGAAGTGCTGCATCCCAGAACACTCTAAATGGTTTCCTGGAAATGGCCAAGAGCTTCCATCCTCCTTTTTCATTCTTTTGACACATTCCCAGACTGAAAGTCTCACTTTGCATTTGGGATATTTAATGCGAAGATCAGCTTTGTGATAGAGCTGCTGTTCAAAACGGTGGAACCAATCTTGAACTAAACGCTGCGCATAACGACGGATAGGTCCATTTCCGTTTCTTCCAGTTTCTCATTTTCCCAGTACATTTGAACTGCATCTTATGCAGTGGTTCATTTCCAAGGGTTATGCAGTGGTTCATTTCCAACGTATGCACATGACAATTGTCAGAATTGTGTTACCCTTGGAGCCATTCTGCAGCTAGCCAGCCTGCCTTCAAGAGGTGGCCAGTGAGGAGGAGAAAGAGATCGTCTGTCTCAGTCCCAGAGGCGGCGCTTGGGGTTACCTGGTGCAAAAAGAGCTTTAAAGCTTTTGGTTTTGCTTCTCAGGCAAGCCCTGTTTGCCACGCCAGTTCTGGCACTGGTAGGGATGTTCTCGCGAGAGCTCGCATGACAACCTGACTTCCTGCGAGAGCATTTCCACCTTTGAAATCGCACAAGTTAAATATGCATAAGATGTGAGCATACTGAATTCAGTTTAGCTCACCACATCAGTCTGCAATTTTTTAATTAAAAAAGGCCCTCATGGAAACTTGTGAGCCTTTTAGTGCAATTTCTCCCAATATAAACATTTTAAAACCATGTTACTAATATACACATTTTTGCAAGCAGTATTCCCTTATATAATGTCTGCTTTATTTTCACTAATATCTGCATTTTTATGGCTATTTTCCCATGTGTGAACTTGGAAGGACAACTTCATTTTGGTTTATGTATCATTTTGGGGAAGTGTGGATTAGGTATTGTCACGTTAAAATGTGAACTGAACCAAATTTACCCCCCAGCCCTCTTTCAAACAACATCAGTTGAGACATTTATTTGGCTTTTAGGAAGGAAAAGAAAAGGAAAAAAAGCTTCCCACCGTGGAGTAGCCAGGGAATAAAGGTGCAAACTTATGTGTGCTCATTTGCATAGAAGTCCTGCTGTGTTCAAAGGGACACTAGGTAGTGTGTTTAGGGTTGCAGCCTCAAACTTTCAACATTTGAAGGAAATTCTGGAAAATCAATGACAATTCAGCAAGAGTATTTTCCTGCACCAACCACTAACCAGGTAGAACCCATATTTGCAGGAAGTTGTGAGGGAAAGGAGCCCCTGGTAGTGTGCATTTTGACTGTGGATAATATTAAAAGTTTGGCTCTGGAGGCCTCGGGTGATTCAGGGAAATTGACTGTTTCCAGAAGAACATCTCTGATTTGTTGTTCAGGAGATGAGTACTTTTTGTTGAGTCACAGTGAACACACAGTGAACACATTAACCATGATTTGCATAGGTGGCTCTCTGGAATGAATACTTTTCTCCATGGGAGAAGGCTGCTAACTTTCCAAGCAAAAAGAGGCATCTGGGATGCTTCTTTTTCACAACATGCCTGCCCATAGCAAATTGTCTAGCTGCACAATCCTAAATCCCTGCCGTGGCATCAACATGGCCAGTCTGGAATAAGGTTTTGCATCTCTTAGTTGAATGGCACTCTCTCCATCCAGTCTGGTTCTTCTCCATCATGTGTCTTCATTGGCAGTCTCTTTACCCAGTTGCTTGCCTGCCTCTCTGTTCACAAATTTCTGTGAAGAAAGACTTGGGTGGGGAGCGTCTACCCCAAGGGCAGATCAGCCAGTTCCTAAAACTGACTGTGTTATGTCATGACTGACACTGTCAGCTAGGAATAGGAGAATCTGTCAAATTTGGTTTCTCCTCCTTTGTTTCAGCTCTTCATATTTCCCGATGAAAATTCATCTGCCTAGTGATGCGAATTTCTCCCAATGGGCACGTTTTTGTATGCCTAATGTACACATTTTTGCAAAGCAATTTCTCCTGTTATGATGCCTTTTTGTATCTTATTTTCACTAATATATGTCTTTGTATGCACACTTTAAACTAGTACAGTGGTACCTCGGGTTAAGTACTTAATTCGTTCCAGAGGTCCGTTCTGAACCTGAAACTGTTCTTAACCCGAAGCACTACTTTAGCTAATGGGGCTTCCTGCTGCCGCCGCGCCGCCGCAGCACGATTTCTGTTCTCATCCTGAAGCAAAGTTCTTAACCTGAAGCACTATTTCTGGGTTAGCGGAGTGTGTAACCTGAAGCGTATGTAACCTGAAGCATATGTAACCCAAGGTACCACTGTATGTGCATTCTTCTACACATCTCTTGGCTGGTATACTGCACTGCAAAATTCAGGCAAGTGCAAATTTTGAAGGATGCCTGTGCTTCGGTTCTCAGAAAGCAGAAGTTAGGCAACTTTCCCCTTTGATTGGGAATTGAACTGACTTTCTCCTTCATTCCTGCTGTCAACTCTGTCTCCTAGATTGGGCAAATGCCTTCCCTCCTCACCCTGGCATTTAGTGCATCTCTCGTGCCTCCAATGCCCATAGCTCAATGGTAGAGGATATGCTTTGAATACAGAAGGTCTTGGGTTCAACCCAGGCAGCAGGTGGCATGCAAACAAGCTGGGCTTGAGATTCTGAGGAGCTACTGTCAGTCAGAGTAGACAGCATTGAGCTAGATGGTCTGGGCTGGTATAAAACAGCTTCCACTAGCCCAGAGATGGAAGGAGGGAGAAGTGCTGACCAGAGAAGAATGGCAGGCCAAGTTAATGGAATATGCAGAGAAGGCGACACTGACGAGAGAGATCAGAAACCAGGAAGATCAAGTATTTCTGAAAGACTGGAATAATTTCTTAATATGCTTAAAAGACCACTGTGAACAGTTAAAATCATTGGCAGGGATGCAATGACACTTGTAATGTGAAATGAACTTTGGAAACTATGAAAATATGTAACAGATAGATAACGGCAAAAGATGCAGAAAAAGAAAAAAGAAAATATTTTCTTTGGAAATGGAACCCATGGAGCAAGGGGGGGGGGAGTCTGAAGGTTTGAAGAACCTTTTTATTTTAATGTTTTGAAATGTTAAAAGTTAAAATGTATAAATTTATGTAAAACCAATAATTGTGTGTGTGTGTGTGTGTGTGTGTGTGTGTGTATAACAGCTCCCTATGTTCCTAAGGTTCAAAAGGCATTGTAAAACCCAGTACCCATGAGTGTAGATAATGCAGTCGATATTTCAGATAAAACCCAGGAACCGATCACAGAATCTGGGCACTCTTTTGCTCCCCCCACAAACGGGAACAATCCAGATCAAACTCTGGTCTGACCCCACCCTCTTGGGCCGTCTGTTTTGGAAGGAGAGATTCCAGACACTCTCTCCTCACCAGCAAGCGAAAGATTGGCACTATTAAATTAGATAACGCTGGTCATGTTTATAAAGCGTTTGTAATTAATAGACAAAAAAAAGGCAGCCACACGCCTCTATCTCTTTAACCCTGGAAGCATGAACAGAGCTTGCAACACAGACAGCGTTAAGTCCTGACTTATTATCTGTTTTACATTCCAAATGCTTTTTTTTTTTTTAAAAAAAAGAAACACTACCACACACACTATGGGTGGCCTTTGTTCTACTTCGTCATTCTGATACCTGTGCCAGATTCCTATATCTGACTTATGGAAAGAGATCATTTAGATCATCTTCCTGGAGAGAGAATGTATGGCCAAAAAAAAAAGGCACTAAAATTTTACGTACACGCAGTGTGACACAGTGTTGTTTCTGGATTTCAAAATATGTGGGCTTTGCAGTGGTGTTACATTTATGAGATGTGCCAGAACTATTTTTGCCAGGGCAGGCTGAGGTATCCCTGGCAATAGAGTCCCAGCAAAGTCCATTTCCCCAACTGCCTTTTGCAGCCTGGCAGCTACCAGGTCTCTGGCGAAGCTGATCAAATGTATTTGTAAAGCCATAAAACAGAAGCCCGTTAGGAATTGGCACTTTGAGCAAATAAATTATTTCACTCTGATTAAGCTCTCCTGGAGGCTGGCTGGAATATCGGATAATGTGACTATCTGGGGGAGGACACCCACACACCCCACAGTTCAAATCAGGAACCAGAGGATTTTCATATTCTCAGGATAATGTGGGGTACCAGGGATTGCAGGGGGAGAACAATTGCCTCTACCTCTACCCCAGGGTTTCCCAAACTCGGGTCTCCAGCTGTTTTTGGACTACAGTTCCCATCATCCCTGACCACTGGTCCTGCTAGCTAGGGAATGATGGGAGTTGTAGTCCAAAAACAGCTGGAGACCCAAGTTTGGGAAGCCCTGCTCTACCCTCTGTTTCAGATCAGCTGCCAGATCCACAGGGCCAGCTCTGTAATGTGGTATTGTGGGGCACAGCTTCAGGTGTGAAGTAGAGGTGACAGATTTTGCCCCAAGAGGTCCACAGAGTTGTGTCCGCTGAGGTGCATCAGCCTACACTCAAGTAGGACCCTGGCAGAGACACATGCCCGACTGGCATGTTCCCTCCCTCCTGGTCCATCGTTTGAGAGCTTCACAAGCTTTCTTCAGCCCGAACATCACAGTGACCGATGCCAACTGACACTGGAATCTAGGAGGCTTGGAGGTGAAGTCCTCAGCATCCAGGGGTAGAACTTACCTTGGAAGAACAGCTAGGGCTGGAGCTCAGCAACGTGGGATGGGCGCAGGAGCAGATCTCCACAGTTGGGAGCTGAGCCTAGCACAAAAGCTGTGTATATATCTAGCGCAGGCCTGAGGGCCATGCCTGGCCTGCCAAGCTGCAGCAACTAGTCTTGCCAGCTGCTCAGCAGTTTTATCTGCCAATCCGATCTGGCAATAAAGCTGTCTGTCTGTTTTGTGGATAATGATATCTAAAGAGCAGGCGGGGCAATTTATCTCCTGATTTAGGAGATAAAAGATCCCTCTGGCTGCCATTAGAGAGGATCTTTAGAGAGCTGTCAGAAGTCTTGTCTCTGATCACCACAACACTGAGATCAGAGATAAAAGGCAACATTGACCCCCACCTGCTCTCCCCAGTGCTGGGTCTCAGGGACCAAACCAGCCAGCTCATATTTCTAAAGGTCTTTACCTACTTTTAAAGTAGTGTTCGTTACAGCTCCCCTCACCCTCGATGGATAATGAGAGGCCATGCAGATGCTTCTGCAACAGACATGGCTGAGGCAAAGAACAGTGCCGGCCCTATGATGAGGTGAGTGAAGCAGCTGACTCAGGCAGCAGATGTTGAGATAGCGGGAGTGGCCAGTGTTATAAGTGCCATGTGGGTTGCCTTGTGCCCACTACGCTAGCCTGCTGCCCTCAAGTGCAGTGAAAGACACTGTCCTTTCATCAGTATTGGAGTAAGATTCAACTACCAGTCAAATTGGCTTCTATATGTGCCTTGAGGGAGGAGGCCGTCTTGTCCTTTGCCTCAGGCAGCAAAATGCCTTGAGCTGGCTCTCGGAAAGAGGTAGTTACTAGTGGGAGGGTAGAGGGAAGAAAAGAAAAATCCCTCAGAGGAAGTGGCTCAGGGAAGCTGGGGCAGGCTTAATTGTTTCTGTTTCTGTTAGTTCTAACATTTACAGGCTGATCCTGCGCATAAAGCACAAGCTACTGGACCCTTCATTAACACTGAAGGATTTTTTAAAAAATAAGTGAGACTTCCAACATTCTGGAAGCCCTGGAATGTAAACAGAGTCCTGTGACTCCAAGCAGCTGCTCAGTGGCAAAACAGAAACTAACAAAAACAACCAGAGCTGCTGTTATGTCAAGAAAGGGTTCTGTCCCCACAACCACCAACTAACCTTTTTGGACCACCTTAGCACCCAGGGATGCACATCACCTGAATATCTTGGGCTATCAACACTGTTTGGTCAAGGCTGAGATGCTGGCCAGGTCGTCCTTCAAGGAGATCCACAGGGAATGCCCTACTCAACAGGAATCTGATAGGGATCCCATAACAAAAGGAAGCAATAGATGCTGACCCTTTAGACTGAATGGGACACCTTCCCACCAACCTCCATCTCACCTCAGCCAGCCTCTACTTGCCTGCCTTCTTACTAGAATGCAATCCAGAGGGTGGCCCTCTCTGTTAGCTCCCTCCTTCTTAGTCTCACGGTTGCCCTTGAATAACTCAGCAGAGAAGAAGATGGGGACAAAAACTAGGAACACAGTGGTACCTCAGGTTACAAACACCTCAGGTTACAAACACTTCGGGTTACAGACTCCACTAAGCCGGAAGTAGTACCTCAGGTTAAGAACTTTACCTCAGGATGAGAACAGAAATCGCGCACCGGCTAAAGTGGTACCTCAGGATAAGAACAGTTTCAGGTTAATAACGGATCTCCAGAACAAATTAAGTTTATAACCAAAGGTACCACTGTAGTTGGCTTCACCTGCCATTGGCTCTGGCTCCAAAAATTGCTGGGCTACCAGTCTTCCCTCCCTGCCCCCACTTGGCACCAGCCACTCCTCTATGGCTTCACTTGTTTCCTTCCTTTGGCCAGAGACCCATTGAATGTTCAGGCAGAATAATTCATCTGTCACCTTGTAATTCACGAGCTCAAGGCCTTCTCTGAGCTTGAGGCCTAGCATGAGATACTTTGCATAGGTGCCAGGTTCCAGGGGCCCTGGGTGCCCGAGCACCCACAAAATTCCCCATGAAGGGACTGGGCACCCACAAATTTCAGTGCCAGGGCCATGCACACTGCATGGCACCCACAGTCCCGGGCACCCACAGTTGCGGAGCCAAGTTGGCACGCCTGAGACTTTGATTTCCTCTCCATCACTTTCCAAGTCTGTTCACAATACCAAGATGCACATAAATGTAGCAGCAGTATCTTAACTGCAGAGGAGGCAATGCTCTGATTTAACTCCTCAAGGATTATTTAGATTAGCAAGACAAAGTGTCCTACAAGGTGCTCTGTTTATGATCTTAAAGACTTTGCTGATCAGAACAAAGGCAACGCTGGGATTTCAAAGCAAAAAAAGGAGATAAATTATAATCCATTTTATTCATGCTTTGTTTGGTGCCATTGTTTCCCCTGGCAGCTGCTGCTTCAGCTCCATGTTTCCGCTGCCTACTTTTTCCTTACTGGATTAGTCACATGCACAATGCTAATAAATCAGGAATCCCATAGTAAATACAACATAGTAAATGCATCATACGACCCAGTGTATGATGTTATTGCTGATGGCAAGTGAGGGCAAATGAGAGTGAAGTAGTACCTCAGGTTTAGAACTTTACCTCAGGATGAGGTACTCAGGGAGTACTGAAAAAAATGACCTAAACAGGGGGAATGTTTCAAGTGACTAAATTCCCAAACCCAAAGAGATATTTTTAAGCACTGCCATAAACTTTCGTAAAAAAAATAATGCATGAATATTTTGGCTCAGCCCAAGTTGAAAACGAATCTGATCTGAGATTCTTCTGCCCACCAGTAGAGATCTGGGGCTTGTTTTTCCCAGAACAGTGTCATATTCAGCCCACTTTATGCAAACGCCTACTTTAAACTCTGAGGCAGAACCTTAAAGTTATAATGTTTGGAACCTGGAACCATTCACCTTTGATGTTACTTAAATCTTTCTGCCTCCCTTGCTTTAGTACCAGATCTAAAAGCTTCGGCTCCTTCCAAGAATTTATGACAACAGGGTATAATAATCTCCCACAAGGATTTGCCCAGGAATTTCAAAGACTGCTTTCTAATGTTTTACATACTGTACATAGAGAGCTTCTGTTATATAAGTGGCGTATGACCTTTCCGTTAGAAATGTGTTGGCCAAAAGGAGCTGCATGTTAAATCAAGAAGATTCTAGA
This sequence comes from Podarcis tiliguerta, assembly GCF_965153285.1. Classification (NCBI taxonomy): domain Eukaryota; kingdom Metazoa; phylum Chordata; class Lepidosauria; order Squamata; family Lacertidae; genus Podarcis; species Podarcis tiliguerta. Next base: position 40,279,445 of record NC_139545.1, on the reverse strand, counting down.
GTGCTGTCAAGACGCTGCTGCATACGCATCTGATTTCACTCTGCTTTTTCCCCTATAGTGGCCAGACTAATGAGTCTTGGGAGGGATTTAAAATCCCCCTCCAATGTAGATGGCCAGCAGTTCTCTGACATTGTCTTTTAATCTTCTGCCAACTCAATAAGGTCTCTTTGAAGACTGGGACCTTCAAATGCATTCTTTAATATTCGGTGGGTGGCATCCATTTAAATGAGTAGCAGAACAGAGCTCTATAGATTAATATACCATATTAGTCTTTATTTCCCTCCTTTGCTGTGCAGTCCTATCCTGTGCCCCACTTTAGCTATCTAGAGGGGATGCCAGCAAATCTCTTTGCATGCACCTGTGGTGCTTAGCGATGAATACAGTATTGGGGTTCCACACCAGCATATTCTCTGCATTTGGAAACATGGGGTAAAGGACGAGGTAGTCCACTATTCTCCATTTCACATCCAAAGTTCACTGGATTTGCTGTTGAAAGACATTTCAACTTCGGTGGTGGGCCCTTAGGGGTAGGGATAGACCAAGTTGCCATTTTCAATTTCTCATTTTTACTTAAGCTCAGCTCTCAACATTTCTGCATCAGTTTCTGTTTTTAAAGAAACAAAACCAAGCACATCCGCTTGAAAAATCCATCAGCACCTTAGTGCAAATTTCTCCAAATATAAGCACCTTTCTGCGAAAGCTTGCCTGGTGCACACTTCATTGCAAGCAATTTCCCCCTAGTATAAAGCATTTTATTCATTCGCTCTAATATGTGGATTTTAATGCACGGTTCCCCCATATCTGCATCCTTGTTCACATTATTTAGTTGGAGAACAGCATCACCAAAATTCAGACAAGTGTGAATTTTGAAGGATCACTGTGTTTCGTTTCTCCTATTGTTTCTGAAAGGCTGAAATAGGTAGGTTCATTTTAGAAATCTGAACACAACTTAATTTCTCCTCCATTTCTCCTTAGGGGATTCAGGGAAGACTGTGGATCACGCACAAATCTTCCCAGCACCTGCTGCCTGAGGCAGGTGCCTTACTCCTCCAAATGGTAGGGCTGACCTTGATTTAAAACCTTACTGAAGAGCTATCTCCCCTTGCGACCTGCAGACAACTACAAATGAGCCAAGTCTTGGGAATCATAGAGCACTTCTCCACCTTTGCAACTTCAGCACCTTGAGCCATCCTGCCAATTAACACATGCATAACATTTATTGAAAACCAATGGCATTTCTGCAATTATAATTTGGTGTTGGGTTGCATCCTTTGGAAAACATTATGGAACGGAGTGGGGAACCAACTCAACAAGATGACAGCACATTTGTGAGCAGAATTCTGTTTAATGATGGGCTGTCTCTTATTCAGCAGTGGGTGCTTCCTGTGAATAAGCAGCATTGCTGGGATAAAAAGATGGTTTAAAATAATGCTGGCAGTTGTTCTGGGCTGCAAGTGAGAGAGACTTGGGCACCGAGGGAGCTTAGTATAAAAGGTTGTTTTAACCAATAATGCAATGCAAAAAAGAGATGCCTTAATGGGCTTTTCCTAATCATTGTGCTACTTCCTGTCTCTTGAATGTAAAATTCAAACAAGTAGGCCAGTGTCAGTTCATTGCAGAATGAATCTTCTCAGCTGGCCTCTCTACTCTTTGGGCCTGAATGTGGAGGAAGTGTTCGAACGTGACCAATGACAAAACCAACAAGTTTTCACAAGGCCACATTTTGGAGACAGGAAGCAATTTCCTTTGCTGCTGTTCTTTGTGCTTCCCTGGAACTGTCTTATGTTTCATTCTTCCTATTCATTGAGATAAGAGATGCAGCCTTTTCCTACCTACGCTTAGAATAGTACTTCTGATGCAATGGCCCTACTCAGAGTAGACCCACTGAAATTAATGACTATGACCAACAGGTGTTTTAATTTCAAGGGGTCCATTCTGGATAGTATCCAACTAATCTTTACTCAGCGTTCAATGCTACATTAAATTTGCAAAATGTACTAGAAACCTCTCTGATCTGCAATAAATGGATAACAAGAGTGGCCGTTCCTACAGGAATAGTGTACATAAGGATGTCTGAGGGAGAGGAGGATCCTGGGGCATAGGAGGGTTTGGAACCTGTGATGGGAGGAGTTTGGATTTGGATTTTATATCCCGCTTTATCACTACCCTGAGGAGTCTCAAAGCGGCTAACATTCTCCTTTCCCTTCCTCCCCCACAACAAACACTCTGTGAGGTGAGTGAGGCTGGGAGGCTTCAGAGAAGTGTGACTAGCCCAAGGTCACCCAGCAGCTGAATGTGGAGGAGTGGAGACGCGAACCCGGTTCACCAGATTACAAGTCTACCACTCTTAACCACTACACCACACTGGCTCTCTGGTGATGTTGATAGGTTTGAACTGAAAAGGATATGCGTGTCTTTTAATGGGAGCATGCCTCCTCTTTTCAGTGCCAGTTGTGAGACCTGTGAAATGGAGTGAAAATGCTCTCCCATTTAGCCTTGTCCTTACTCTGATTTGACTTTGTGATATTGGCAAGTAGCAAATTTGACTGGCTGCATAGTGCCGTGATGTGGTTATAGCAAGGACTGGTTGGATTACATGGCCAAACAAGAGGAAACACTCTCCTTAAAACAAAACAAAACAAAAAAATGTATTAAACCAGCTGTCAAGAGGTGCATCAAAATGAGTGAAACTGGAGTACTTTTTTTTTTAAGGCTCCTGAAACTTGCACTGAAAATATATGCACAAATGAATTTGACATGCAACTGTTGTGCAGCTTTCCTCACCTTTATAGGACCCTTAAGATGCACTGAATAGCCCTCTTTTGCACAACTCTTAAAAGGTGCAAGAGTCCTGTCAACTTTTCTGTTTTGGTTTCGGTTGCTTTGTTGACATCTATCTGTCTTGGGAGATAATAGGGGTGAAGTCAAACTGTTGGAAGAATACAGCTCCTGCTGTGGCTGTAGAGACCACTACAGGAGAGACACTTTTTGTTGCAGCTGGGGCAGATGAAGGCATCTGAAATTGTGCGTGCATATATATACACAATGCTCTGAACACTCAGAGAACACACTGCATTGCTGTTAAGAATTTCTATTAGCAATTCCCAGATGCCAGAAGTCCCCCCCCCCCAACACTCATAAACACACCACTACTGGATTATTATTTATTTACCATATTTATATGCCACTTTTCAGGCAGACCTCGCAAAGCGGTTTACATAAAATTATTACCAACAATAATTTTTTTCTAATAAAAAAAGTTACAGGAGACTGGAAAAGATAACTTGTTTGTTGGGGAAGGGGTGGGGGAACTGTGACTGTTTCTTCTCCCCTTTTCTCAGGACAAGATGGATCTGTGGATCTTTACTGATGGCTCCCTCTGTGGTGCTTCAACTGGGCAGAACAGGAAGACTTGTGGGAACCTTCTGGCCCATTGCATTCTCTGTGGCTCCCTTATAACCCAGAGGCAAAGTCGTTTCAAGCAGGGACTCTTCTGTATTGCAGCACACACAAGACTGGCATTATCTCAGGCCTTTGATTTGTTGTACAAGCTTGGCAACCGCGGTCGTCATTCCAAAGATGTTACGAAGTGCCTTGCCTTCTCTTCTCTCCGACACCAGCAGGTGGCAATCCTGTGTGTTGTTTCTCAGTTTCCAGGGCAAGTGGTGCTGTGTTATGTCTCTCTTCGAGGCTAGCTACTGTTTTCCCTCTCCCACACAATTCTGCTGGTAGCAAAAGCTGCAGGCACCGCACATGATTTCCATCTACTTCTGTTCCAGCGTACAGTACAGCAGAGTTGGCGCTATGTCACTAAGGCATGTCTCCCATCAAGAAGGAGGTTTCTGTGAAGGGAGGGAGAAGGTTTTCTTCTTGTTGCAAGTGGGAAGTCTGCTACTCCCCAACAGTTCAGGATGATGTTTAAGCGACACCCCCACCAAAAAAAGAAAAGAAAAAAGCCTAATCTCCTGTGAAAGCAGAACTTCACAAAAGCCCACATAGAGTTGCTATATAACAGGCTTCCTCAACCTCGGCCCTCCAGATGTTTTGAGACTACAATTCCCATCATCCCTGACCACTGGTCCTGCCAGCTAGGGATCATGGGAGTTGTAGGCCAAAAACATCTGGAGGGCCAAGGAAGCCTGCTATATAATATCACTATTATTGATCACTAACATAGCATTGTTACATGTTATTATTATTTGTTTTCATAAAAATTCACCCAGGCACTGGAAAAACATAGAAACTCTATTGCATAGAAACTATATTGAGAAGAAGAGTGAGAAGGACATCATCAACACGCTTCTGTGATTGCCTTCTCTGGCTTAATATGTGTGTTGAACGGGAACACAAACAGGACCAAAATCAAAAGGTGTTTCAAAATTACCTTTTCTCAGCAGCAAATCCATAGAGATGCCCAACCCACCACCCAGAGCCAAGAACTCGTAGGATATCCTCATATAACTTTACTGAACAAGAGCCTCCATTTGGAAGAAAAAGTGAGGCGAAACTTAGGCACATATAAATAAGATGTAAACAGTAGAGGAGTACTGCCATACCATCCCTCTGAAGTATCTGACAGACTTCCATATATATTTTTTGCTGATTCTGAGACAAGGTGGGTGATTAAAACCAACCCTACATTTAACTCATTTTTTTTCCTGGTGGCTTCTATGCTTACTTTGAAGCAAGGGTGGAGAATAGCTTTCAGCCTGAGGGCCAAATACCATCTTGTGGGCAACCTTTGGAGGGGGCTGCACACTGTTGGTGGCAGGGCCAGAGGGAATAGTGGGTGAACTCTTATGCGACTCTTGACTACATTCCAGCCACTAAGAAGTCAGAGTTTTCTACCTGCACACAAATCTCCATCTTCCATCCAGGCAAGCAAGATTATTTCTGTAATTTTAAGTTGATTTAGAGAGAGTCCTAAAAATATACCATATCCTGCAGGTGTCCTGGAAAAAACTGGGACATCCCATTTTTTCCCATGAGAGGACAACAGCCATTTTGGGCACCATGATCTCACATGATTTCATGTTGTGATTTTCCCCTTTTCGCATGGTGCCCACCAAATGTGCCATTTTGGGCATTGTGTCCCCCCAAAAGTGCCTTTTTTGGGTGGGGAGGGTTGCAACACAAACTTGTGTGAGATCACAGTGCAATCCTGTGGTCCTCTCGCAAGAAAAAATGGGAAGATGGTGTCCCAAAGACTTAGGAGCTGCCACAGAGAATGCCCTCTTCTTGACCGCTACCACCCAAAATTCTGAGGGTAGTGGAACAACTAAAAGAGCCCCACTGACCTATCTTAGCACCCAAGAGGGTCTGTAGGGAAGGGGCAGTCTTACAGGTATTTGGGGCCTGAGTCATTTAAGGCTTTAAACACTAACGTGAGCACCTTGGATTGGGCCCAGAAAGAAACTGGTTCAAGGACACAATCCAGGCAAAAGTACTCAAGTGGGGTGTGGAACAGTACTGTGGCTTGGGGTGTGGCGTGGGATGGACAGAGTCTGAGGGCTGAATATAAAGGTCAGGAGTGCATATTTGACCCCCTGGTCCTGAGGTTCACTACTCCTTATTTAAGGCAAACTAAACACTGGCCTTAGTCTTGAGAAATGAGCTTGGTTATTAAGCTTTGAAAATAAGAAAGAATGCCCTACTGTATCCTCTCTGGACCATTCCATGCTGTTCTCCAACTTCTGTCACTGGAATAATAGGGTTGTTTTTTTGTTTTTTTAAGAAAGTGTCCTCCCTTTTCCCTTGGCACTTTTTTTTAATAAGTACTGACTCCTCAAGACAAAGGATGTCACTGTGCCAAACCACAACTCAGCCCAGCATAATTTACCGTTATTTATTTATTTGATCCACTGTCTCCCAAACCCTTCCCTAGTAGAAATCTTGCTTTGGGAACTTATTTCTGGCGCTGGCAATCCAAATTGTACCAGACGAGGATAGAAGAGGAAATGATGTCAGCTCAAAAGAGCTACAATCATGTCCGGAAAACTTACATACTACTGAGTGGGAAATCTTGGTTCTTCAAGACCCACCAGCACCCCCCTCTTTTATTTGGGAAAGTTATTATAATGTTATCAATAAAGCTCTCTCTTTCCCAAGGAAAGATCTCCAACCGGGGAACTGTCTTTATCTCGTAAATTCTGCCTAATCACTGGAAGATTCCTTCGCAGTCCCAGAGCAGTGTTTATCGCATCACACCGCTGCCCAGTTTTTGTCTGTTTTGATTTGCTTTTTTAAAAAACTCCTTACAGTGGAATGTATGAAATAGCTTTTAATGACCAGTTTAATCCCTTCTTCCAAGAGAACACTGATAAAACAGTTTTCCACCAAGTTAATATTTACAGCTTTGCATTACAGTGTGTTATGTTCCAAGCCCTTCGAGGCTCCTTGCGTGCCTAAGCCCTGGGATTTAGCCGCAGAAGAATCTCTTGCTATTGGAATTATCTATGAAAGGAACGCTGAAACAAGAAGTAAATCAGAAGGCTTATAGGCATGACCGAGTGGCACTTGTAGTTAAGACAACAGATCTCGCGGTAGATTTTTCTTGGCTACATGCCCCCTTCACCTGATAAATTGACATTAGGCAGGAGCACTCAGTTTCGGTGTGGTTTTTTGGGATGCCAGCAGAAAACTTTTTTATTTGGGAAAGTCTATCCAGACATATAATTTAGCTACCTATAACTGTTTTTAAAGTATTATTGATTCGTAGCCCACTTCTGGAGGGACCTCACCGAAGCAAATATCACATACTGGTATAACAAAGTGTATAACAAACAGCCCTGTTAGAGAAATTAACAACAGGAAAAAACAAACAACCCTATGGATTTCCAGAGCAAACAAATTTATTTCAGTATGCTTTGATTTAATTATGTATGTGAATAAGGTAGAACATGGACAACCCCTACCCCCTGCATATAGATGGATCTGAATAAATTAAGATTTGTTTTTGGTATCTTGCATTTAGCTGATTCCTTCTCTATCAAAATTACGAAATTTGACCTTACTTTTAAAGTTGCTGGATATATAATGATATACTGGTAAAAGCTTGATTTTTCTGTTTATATAAGGGTCAGCTTGTGTGTTGCATAGACACTAGTTGGTCTGTGGCTATTGTCCCCAGCAACTATTTTATTGTTCTATTATTTTATCAATATACCTTGTAGAGATATATAGCGTGAGTCATTTAAAAGGGGCCCCATGGATACAAAGTCCACATGTTCCACGGGGTCTTTTTTAAAAGACTCACCTTGTATATGCAGTGCTTTTTCCTGTGGGGATGCAGGAGTATGCACACCCCTAAACATTTTGTGAATCTTTGTACTTTTGTCCATTAACTGTATTTATTTTTCCCAATTTGAACTATAAAATGGTGATTTTTCTTGAGCCAAAATGAGAGTACCCCTAAACATTTGTTTTAGAAAAAAGCACTGTGTGTGTGTGTGTATAGTTACATCTGAGTAAATAACGTCTGCAATGTGTTTATAAGAACCTGTTGTTTGTGGTTACATAATAAATAAAAATTTTAAAGAAAGAAAAAGTATTATTGATTCTATCTTGGCTTTTAAGGATCACAAACCAATGTACATTTTAAAATATTTTTTAAATTATGGTGGTTTTATGTATATCTTCAGTTTTAATTATACATAGTGCGGAGGGCGTTTTTTGATCTGAAGAAGTGTGCACGCACACAAAAGCTTATACCAAGAACAAACTTAGTTGGTCTCTAAGGTGCTACTGGACAATTTTTTAAAATTTTTTATTTCAACTGCATCAGACCAACACAGCTACCTACCTGAATCTACAAGTATTTTATAATCACACACACACACACACACACACACACACACACACACACACCGTGTGTGTGTGTGTTTTCCAGTCCAACACCTTGCAATGAAGGAGTATGCAACCTTGGCATTATCAATACCAACTGAGCTATTTAGAAATACACACACATTGGTGGCACCGTCTACAGTAGGGATGTATGAATCTGTTAGTTTCAATTTATCTCCAAGTTACTCAGTTTTCAAATCTGAAAATTAAGCAGGTTCAGATTAAAGTGCAATCTCAGACCAAACCCCGTATCCTTATCACAAGGTCACCCATGGCCAAAATGCAAAAGGCGGAGACAGTGGAGAAGATCAATAACAAAATGCTGACCTGCAAGAGATTAGGTTAGGGTTAGGGTTATTGAATTTACGTTTTGCTTCCCACAACCAAAAGTCCCAAGGCGATTCACAATGAAAATGTAATACAATAATAAAAACACTCAATCATATTAAAAACATGGAGATTTTTGTGAGTGGGAGGGAAATACTTTTGCTTTCAATAAACATTATAAAACCCATCACAATATGAATTTTCTTATTGCCAAATACTTCAAGGCTCATGGGAGATTGCTGCCTGGTAAAAAGCTGAGCTAGGTTGCCAGATTTTAGTGTTACACATGCAGATAGTTTAGGGAGTGTTGACCTCAACCTCTTCGTGGTCCAGAGACCAGAAAAGTTCTGCTTGCATATCCTTCCTTAAACTCTGTAGATACGGACCCAGCTATCTGCGCCAGCAAATTAACTCCCCAAGGAGAATTTGTGGGAGATGGTAGCAACCCAGCCAGGCTTCTCCAGATAACTGAAACTTTAGAGCTAATAAGTAACACGATACAGCTGGAGTTACTTACCTCAATTATATTAATTGCCAAATATATCTACTGGTGGTCTGGATTAGAATGAGGAAAACATGTTTGAGAGCCAAGATTGCTTAACTGTAAATTGACTCAATGGAATATAATTCTTAGTTTCATTCAATCACGACAATGGAGGAAAAGCGTGGTCGGCAATACGGGCGTTCATATATCGGCACTACGTGATCTCCCTATTGTCAACTAGCAGTTATTAAACAGTATTTAATATGTCTGCATACCACAACGCTTGCATTAATAGCACTTATTAAATGGTATTTTGTATTGTCTGATTTCCACAATGCATGAGAATTATATGAAATGAATACAGCCAACCATTTCTAAGTGGTTACTTAACATAAGAGTGCTTGTAACTTCTTGCCTAGATCTCACCATGTGAATTCGACCTATGACCTAACTTGTTTACTCCACCCATTGCCTCTTACTTTGTGATGGGTCTTTTTGTGAGTGGGGGTAAACCTGTTTCCTCCAATGAGCTATCCACCACCACAACTCAAACCAAGGATCTTTTGAGGAACTGAAGACCAATTAGGATTGCTGGGTCTCCTGAGCTTAAGCCCCTTGAGAGTTCAAGGGATGCTGCCATGTGGAATCAGCAGAGGAGTCTAGTGAGGCCTACCAGGGGGTTACAGCTAGTGGATCAGCAGACAGCATGTGATAGGTCAGGAGCTGAGCCAATAGCAAAAGCTAATGGCAAGGGTTGCGACCCACATGTTATAGTAGTTTGTAGTGCTCTACCTGAAGGACTGCCTCTTTCCACAGCAGCTTGCATGTGTCTAATGATGGCCCTATTCCAAGAGCTCTTCTAGGTGGGCTGTTTCTTTGCACAAAATTTGGCTCTCATCCTGCCTTTTCTCATGTAATTATCCCATCATTTTTTCTTACCACAAAACATCTGGTACGAAAAGCGATAGAAAATGGCACTGGTAAGAGCAGGACAGCAGCCAGGAGCTGCCAGTGTAACACAACATCCAGGGCCGGCCTACCCATTTGCCTTGATGAAGCAGTCACCTCAGATGGCAGGCTGGGGACAGCTGGGAAGGAGGGCAGATCCAGGCCCTCATGGAGCATGTTTGTCACCTGTGTTTATCACCCATGGCCACCTCCATTCATGCCATGTGGCAGCGGCAGAGGAGTAGTTGGGCACCAGTTTCTGTTTTGCCTCAAGCGGCAAAATGTCTTGGGCTGGCCCTGATAAAGCCTGTGTCAACATAATAAGCAGGTGACGTTGGCTAACCTCTGTGCAAATGTTGTGTGAACACAGCAGCATGAATCCACAATAAGCAGCCGTCCTCAAAGCTCCCCAAGCATTTATTATTATTTTTTGAAGTGTGTTATGTACTCAGTAAGCTGAAGGCTTTCTCTGTGGTGGTGGCACCTTGCCTCTGAGCTGCCTTTCCAACATAGGTGTGCCTATTTTACAATCTTTTCGGCAACAGGTTAAGACAAATTTATTTAGCCATGCATTTTAATTTGCATTATCTCTGCCTTTTGCAATTTTATCATCTGCCTCTTACTATGGCTGCTGAAATTTAGAGCGTAATTGTATTGTCTTTGGTGTTAATTGGTCCAATTATCCCAATTGTTGTATACCACCCTGGACTCTGCTTTTAGCAAGGGTGGTATACTAATGGCGTACGTAAATAAACTGAGCTGCAGACCTTCCCCATAAAGGTCCCTAGAGGGGTTATTTAGGACTGGCCTCACCTTCTCTCTCAGCCTCTCCTACCTCCTCATCTATGGCATTGCAGGAGAACCGGCATCCCAGCTGAGGCAGATGCGAGTGCTTTGCTCTCAAAGTGCTTTGATATTAGTGGGCAAGTGAAAGTTCCTTGAAGCCTTGGCCAATCACTCTTCCCTTGGATCTTCTATTGCAAGGATATAATGGGAGGAAGCCTCAAATCACTTACAGAAGCACCACTGAACAGCAGTGCACAGATGCGGTTGTTCCATTTGGCTCCTTCAGTCCCTGAACTGTCTCCTCCTCAGTTTAGTCATTATGAGAAGTGCTATGTAACGTTAACAATTGGCGCCTGAACTTTCTTATGCTTCCCGCCCCCTCTTGTGTTGTTGTTGTTGTTAATTATTATTATTATTATTATTATTATTATTATACCCTGCCCATCCGGCTGGGTTTCCCCAGCCACTCTATGCCATATCTAAAAACATGCCTTTTAGATTATAAGCCACAGAGACAGTCTTGATTTTATTGATTTTATGTAAGCCACTTTGGTTGGGTTTTCCCCTGAAGAGTGGGGTGAAAATGCTTTAAATAAACCAATCAACAAATAACCAACACCACTAATTGGGCGGGCCTGGACACAAATCAGAAGACAATTCTATTATGTTTTCTTCTGTGTCTTGTTGACTTCACTGAAGTTGCATCAAATCGTTTTATTGTAGTTTTGTTAACATTTTTGTGACGTTTCTTGAGATGCTATTTAATTAAAAAAAAAAAACACTACACAAATTTATTATTATATATTTATTTATACCCTGCAATTTCCCCTAATAAGACTAAAGGGGGCTAATTAAATTGTGGGCTATGTTTACATAAATAAGTAAGTAAATAAATAAAATAAAAAATGCACTTTGCATAGGTTAATTACCATCTTACACAACTGCTGCAATGCAACTTGTGTGGCTTGTCCCCAAGTGCAGAGCTTCTGCCTGCCCTTTTTGGTCCATTGTCATCCTCTTGCCGAACAGGTTTTGCAGATATTTGAAACAGTACAAAATCTGAATGCTGTTGATCATGAGATAGAGTGATAGTAAGCCTTGGGGCGAGGACCCATCGTTTGCTAGCGTTACTTCATAATGTGTCATGTACATGAATAGTGCAATAATAGTTACCATCGTTCTTTACTTCAATTTGGAATAAAAGAGGTAAAAAAGGTAAAATATCTGGGAATCTCGTTAACTATGAAAAATATAAATTTAATGGCCGATAATTACATAAACACCTGGAAGGAAATTCAAAAGGAATTGGATACTTGGAACAGGATAAAGCTTTGCTGGTCAGGTAGAATGGCAACAATTAAGATGTGTATACTTCCGAAACTATTGTTTTTATTTCAAAATGTTCCGGTGATCAGAGGAAGTTCAGTATTTAAAAATTGGCAAAAAATTCTCTCAAAATTTATTTGGCAAGGCAAAAGACCAAGAATTAGATTTAAATTATTAACGGATCGAAAAGATAGAGGAGGATTTGTGGTCCCAAATTTGAGATTGTATTATGAAGCCTCGTGCCTTTGCTGGATTAAAGAGTGGATTGTCTTAAAAAACACAGATTTGCTGGACTTGGAAGGCTTTGACATAAGATTCGGCTGGCATGCATATCTTTGGCAGAATAAGGAAAAGGTGCACAAAGGCTTCTCAAATCATATTATCAGAGGATCACTGTTAGAGGTGTGGGAAAAGAATAGAAAATTGTTGGAAAAAAATACTCCTTGGTGGCTATCGCCTATTGATATCTTAACTATTAAAAAAATAAATATAGAAGGTGAGAGATGGACATATGAAGATCTCCTGGAAAGAACAGGAAAAGGCTGGAAAATCAGAGCATATGATGAGTTAAAAAACAAACTAACAGGTTGGTTGCAGTTTCATCAAATAAATGCTCTATGGAAAGAAGATAAAAAGACTGGGATGAATGAGAAAAAATCTAGATTTCAGGTAGAAATATTAGAAAGTAAAACTAAACTCCTATCCAAAATGTATAACCAGTTATTAGAATGGGACACTAAAGATGAGGAGATTAAGGAAGTTATGGTAAAATGGGCGATAGACTTTGGATATAATTTGGACTATGATAGCTGGACGAGGCTGTGGAATAAAGGTATGAAATTCACAGCCTGTTCTACCCTTAGAGAAAATATGGAAAAGATGATGTACCGTTGGTACATCACCCCTGTGAAATTGGAAAAAATGTATAAGACCGGAGATAAAAAAAGTTGGAAATGCAAAACCAAGGAAGGAAGTTTCTACCATATGTGGTGTAAATGTGAAGAAGGCAAAAAAATTTGGGAACTTATATACAACGAATTGAAAAAAATATTTAAATACGCCTTTGTTAAAAAACCCGAAGTCTTCCTTCTGGGAATGATCGGAGACGAGATTAAGAAAGAGGACCGGACAATGTTTCAATATGCAACTGTAGCTGCCAGGATCCTGATAGCACAAAATTGGAAAACCCCAAATATCCCAACCATTAAAGATTGGCAAACTAAATTATTTGAATATTTAGAATTGGCAAAAATGACGCAGAATATCAGACAGCAAAAAGGTACAAAGTTTATTGATGATTGGACCAAATTTATAACATACATGGAAGCAAATTCTAGAGATCTAAAAATCACAGTAGGTTTAACATAATCCTTGTGATGTGTAGATGTTATAAAATGAAGATTGCAGAATGGAATTATTATTTTACATAATCCAAAACCGAGATGGAGGGAAGTCAATTATTACTTGTGGTTAATTAATGTCTGTTTTTGGTTTGTATGTGTTTTTCTGTTTTGGTTGTTTGTTCTTTGTTTGGTTATTGAAAATTAATAAAAAGAATTAAAAAAAAATAGTTACCATCGTTCTTTCATCATTGGATGTGAGCATCTAACAGTTGCATTAAGTTATCCAATGGATATCGTTCAGAGTTTCAGACACAGAAGTGGGGCGGCCATATCTGCATTTCCCAAAAAGAAGAAACTCATCATCCAAAAAGAAGGCCAAAAAAACCCAAAAACCCCTCTCATCAAATTTGCACATGTTAATTTATATGAATAGATGCAAATTTAGAAATAAATGGTGGTGACCATTTTAGGTGCTTCCAATTGGCATGCGATTGCCAACATGTGGGTCCTTTTGGATCCTGAAGAATGGGGGCCGAACAGGGGTGTAATGGGGCAAGGCATAAAGGTAAAGGTAAAGGTACCCCTGCCCGTACGGGCCAGTCTTGACAGACTCTAGGGTTGTGCGCCCATCTCACTCAAAGAGGCCGAGGGCCAGCGCTGTCCGAAGACACTTCCGGGTCACGTGGCCAGCGTGACATCGCTGCTCTGGCGAGCCAGAGCCGCACACGGAAACGCCGTTTACCTTCCCGCTAGTAAGCGGTCCCTATTTATCTACTTGCACCCGAGAGTGCTTTCGAACTGCTAGGTTGGCAGGCGCTGGGACCGAACAACGGGAGCGCACCCCGCCACGGGGATTCGAACCACCGACCTTTCGATCGGCAAGCCCTAGGCGCTGAGGCTTTAACCCACAGCGCCACCCGCGGATGGGGTGTAATAGGGCAGGGGGGCACTTCTATGCAACAGTGCTGTTGATGAACAGCTTCAAGGCTCCTGGGCTCCTTTCACACAGCCGGTTTTTGTTTTTTAAGCTTCAGACTTTGACCAAGCAGTCCTTCAAATAGAGCTTGGTTAACTATATAGCAGGACAAACAGCTGCTCCAAAGGGAAGCCATGACTTGTTAATGACCCAAAATAGTTGGCATAGGGAAAACCTGCTCCTCCCTTTGGAGAACAGATATTCCCTTAGGTTTAGGACAACCCTAGAATAACAATCCTTCAAAAGCAGCTTTTGAATGCTTGATAAAACAAACAACCCCTGAGGACATCTTACTTGTCAAGCCCACAATGGGAATAGCACAAGAAGGAGGACAGATTAGAGCCGCTGTCCTAAAGACAGTTATTAGGGTGGAAGCCCCATTAGACACAGTGGGATTTATTTTTGAGTAAACATGTGTCGGATTGTACTTTAAGGCAATGAACAACATGTATTCTTCCTATTTAAGTATATTTCATAAGGGGCTTGAACAGACAGCTAACTCCAGTATGATTGGCAAGCAATAACCTTCTCTCTCTCTAGGTCTGTTCTGCACACCTTGCAGAATGAGGTAGCAGAATCCTGAGGCTCTACCACTCTGGATTACATTTTTAAAGAAAAGCAAAAAACTCCATGGAAGTTAAAATGCAATAACCACCACAAGGTTATGTCACAGCCTGCTTTCCAGTATAACCATTCTATGATTGTAGAGGCAGTGCCCCCTGCCCCTTCCTTCCAGAAAAAGGGCATTCAGAGCAGTGTTTCCCTCACCTGCAGTCTCCAATTATAAAATCCATTCTACCATCTTGTTCCAACCTCATTTTCCTACATATGCAGAGCGGGCCTAAATGTCAAGACAGTAAATTGGCAGAGGCATATGTATTCCTGGCGCCTCCCTCGTCCTCCATAGTGCCTCACAAAACATACCTCATGTTGTGATGCCATCATGTTTTGCATTTCCCCACCCCCTCCACATTATTGGCTGCTTGTTTATTTACTTATTTCATAAAATTTTTATACCGCTTGGTTGTTAAAAAAGAAAAACCTCATGGAAGTGTGGCCAGGGAACACAGAGTATTGTGTTGTTGTGTGGTATGTGGTAAGTTCTTTGAAAAGTGAGGCTGCCCATTTCTGTTTGGCTTGCTCAAATAGCCTTCTTCTGGAACTTTCTCTCACTTCATTACTTCTTTCCCATAGGGGAGGATACACAATCAGGTTGTTTTCTGTAAGGTCAAGATGCATTCCCTGGTTTTGAGAGTCGTGTGTCAAATTGGCTTCGTTACGGATTCCTCTGACTCTACAATGCAGCTTATTTTTCCATCTTTAGAGCTGCTGTCACGAACTGCTGAACCAGCCTTTACCAGCATAACTATTGTACCTCAGAGCACATCCCCAGATACCTTTAGGCTAATGGAAGCACCACAGTGCAGTGCAGAGAGGGAGAGAAAGTTCAGAGATAGACATAGCAAGTGGATTAACTTTAATGTATGCAGCGGGGAAGAGAGCTTGGCTATGATCGTTATGAGGGTTGATTTGCCCAGTGGCAAGGCCTGACCTGGAAAGGTTGTCTTTGTGCCTCTTCCCTATTATTAAAGTCTTCAGGTCAGAGGCCATGGTTAGGGTTGGGCGGAGTGACATCAGACAAATCCAATTGTCTTTTGCTTGATTTTTTTTTTTTTTAAAGAAGCCTTGATTAATTAAGGATGGAGCCTGGATCGAGTGCCCTATGGGCAAAGCTTTGTCCCTTGTATGGTTCTACTAAACTGGTCTGTCTGTCTATGTGAGAGGAAGAGAATGAAAATGAGTTTGACTTAGCAGAATATGGATCCTGCAGCATACTCATTCCACATAATTAAACTTGAGTTAACAATAACTCCTTCTTCTCAGAAGACTCTGGGAACTGTGAGGAGAACTGTGGCCTGCTATCAGATTATTCTCTCCACTCTCCTCAAACTGCGATTCTCAGGATTATTTGAGGGAACCCCATGACAATTGAAACCAATCTATTGTTATACACTATTCCACTGAGTGGTGTGCAAGACTTCAGGGGTTGCAGGTGCTCACCCAGGATTTGTGTTTCCCTTGGAAAATTAGGCACAATTTTCAGAAATTCAGCGGAGTTAAAATATGCCAGGGATAGCCAGTGTGGTCCCCTCCAGATGTTGATGGACTACAGCTGCCATCACCCCTGACCACTGGCCAGGTTGAACTCCAACAACATCTAGAAGGCAGATGTCTCCCTTTGTGTTCTCCAAGCTTGGTTTGTTGCACACTTAGTGTGAGGCACCAAGAGGAGTTTTGGATGGGGGGAACTGGTTCAAGTCTCAGTCACGAAGCTCAGAGAGTACCTTGGAACAGTCACAATCTCTCAGCCTGACCTACCCTGCAGACTTGCTGTAAGGATGAAAAGGGTGCAGGGGTGGTCATATATAACAGCCTCAGACCTGTCAGTGCTTTCAGGCTGTGGCAGATACAATTGTATCGAGTCATTCTTGATAGCATCTTGTCAATACCTCTTTCCTATTTCTAGTCATTTCTAGTCTTTTGCAAGCAGAGATATACAGTGGTACCTCGGGTTAAGTACTTAATTTGTTCTGGAGGTCCGTTCTTAACCTGAAACTGTTCTTAACCTGAAGCACCACTTTAGCTAATGGGGCCTCTTGCTGCCGCCGCGCCACCGGAGCACGATTTCTGTTCTCATCCTGAAGCAAAGTTCTTAACCTGAAGCACTATTTCTGGGTTAGCGGAGTCTGTAACCTGAAGTGTATGTAACCTGAAGCGTATGTAACCCGAGGTACCACTGTACTGCTATTGTTGGAAGATTCATATTCCATTTTTCATTCACATAACCATAGTATTTGCATTCCCCATCTGCTTGTCAGATGTGGGGCAGTGGCACTCCAAACCTTGATCTAATTTATCTGCACCACAACTCAGGGGTGCTTTAGGAAATATTTCCAACTACCACCATTTATGTTTGATTCCCATTATTATTTTGGGGGTTGCTTTCTCTTTTTACTCCCTGATATTTCACTGAGGCACAAGCTCTATGCTCTATGTGTATGTGTGGCATCCACGTTTTTCTTTCTTTCCATTGAAGCAGGAGCGTGCTAGATCTTCAGGGGAGACAATGTGCCATTTAGTCTAAAGTGTTTTTCTCTTTCTTCCTGTTTCTCGTCTGCTGCCCGGAATGATAATCTCGGAGGGGAAGCCCAGAAACCCAGACAGTATATGCAGAGACATGCCAAATGCAACACTTTCACTGCGCTGGCTCCTAATGAATTTAATGGTTGCGTTTCCAGGTCCCTTTAGGTCATAGCTTCAGGAGCCTTGTTAGTATTCTTTGTCTCATATTGCATGTAAGACTGTGCAGTTGGAACAGCCGGGAATGTGAATTCTGAAGACTCGGTACGTTATCTTGTGGTTTATCAAGTGGGTTTCTAATATATACTAATTCCACACTCTTTCCTCAAATGATGGGAGTGATGCAGGGACTCTGAGTCTGCACGTATATTCAGGCACAACGTTCCTCCTGCTTAGACATGTGCTGTGCATGGTGTACACCCTTTGGCTTAGTCCCCCCCCCCCATCAGTTTATCTTCTATTGCCCTTAAACACAATGACTAATATTCCTAATTTTAAATAATACAGCAAGCATTTGGAATTTTAGAAGGAACCTGAGGTGGTAGACAATGATCTGGTTTGCACATAATTCGAAGCTAAACTACAGCTTAGCACGAAAATGCAGGATGCCTAGAGGAGTGGTTCTCAAACTTTTGTCTCTGACAAAGGACAAAGGTATCCTTTGGCCTTTATTGAATCTCCCACCATTCAGTTTCGTGTATAATTGTCCATTTTAGTAACATGGTTTGCTCACCTGTAAAACTCCCTCACTGTTACATGTAGGTGTAACAGCTTTCCTATTGGCCCTGCTTCTGAGTCTTTTCATCAAAGCTTGACTCACAGATATTCAGTCAGCAAAGTTTTTCCCTTTTTGGTGAAATCACAGTAAAAAGTTGACTTGCTAAATTCCTGTATATCAGATTAATGGAATTTTAAAAGTAAAATAAGGTTAGAATGTGTTAAGATAATTATTTGACAGATAACAGAGGAAGATGGAAAGGAATTGCTGAAACATTTGACAGAAGTGGAATACAAAAAGGGAGGTGTGAGGAGGTCGGTGAAACAAGTGAATGAAAGATATTGAAATTGTTTGAGTTTTTTAAATTGTTTTGTTTGGTTTTATTTAGTTTAATGTGTTTAGTGTTATGTAGTGTCTTTTTATTGTATTGTATTGGTTTTTATTTTTCTGTTTTTGTTTGGTTTTGCAATGTTTAAATTGTTCAAAAAGCAATAAATATTATTAAAAAAAATAAAAATAAATTCCTGTATATCGGGGTTGGGTGATGACACAAGTACCAGGACCAGCAAAAAGTTGGTATCCCCAGTTGCAGATATTAAACCTTCGGGTTCCAAAAGAGTTAAAGGTTTTTGGAAGGTTTTTTCTACCCTCTGTAACAAATTTAGCAAAGCAGAAACCATACTTATTGCTGTTCCCTTCCCACAATCCATATTCAGGAAAGAAAAAAACCTTTAAATTGCTAGTTTTGTGATTCATTTCAAATAGAAATGGAAATGCCCCCCTCCCTCCTCCCCTCACCAATGTATTTTTTGTGGTTGAAGCAAAAATTACTTACAGACTGTGCAAAGTTTGCTTGCAAAGAGTTCAGACCAATGGAATATTTTAAATATTCAACTGAAATCTCTGTGTGTGTGTGTGTGTGTGTGTGTGTGTGTGTGTCGAGGGTTAATCCTATCTTCCTTTTTAAATGCATGAAGCATTTTGCTGAAAAGGGGGGCAGTTTAATTATACTTTGTTGAAATTATCACTAATTGCGCTTTAAAATCATCCAATACTGCAGATATAGAACTTTAGCATTGCCAAAATAAACAGAAATAAGTTTCACCTGAGAAACGCTGGATGAAAGCAGAAAAAGCTCCAGTCTCACCAACTGTAATTGTGGCGTTCCCATTCATTAACTCTCACTGGAACCAAAGGTGCTTAAAAGCATTTGACTTTGGCCAGGTTTGGATTGCACCTACTGTTTTAGGGTTTGTTTGTATATAAACTTAGCCTCTTTAATTCTGAATTCAGGGTGTTCAGATATAAAAGAGGATAGGGCTTTTGCACCTTTAAATAGTTATGCAGAAGAGGGGAAGTTCAGAATTGTATAGCTTGAACCTTTTATTAAAGGTTCAGGAGCCATGTCCTCTTTTATGGACAAAATCTGTCAAGTGTCTTTTCTGTGAAACTCGGCTGGAATCAATGGGAGCTGCACAATATATATGGAAGTCCCATTTAAGAGGCTGATTGAAAGTAAGAATGCATTCATTCATGTCTTCAGACATATCAAAACATAACAAGGTATCCAAACATTTCCTGAATAAATATTTGCTGGACAGCACTCAGAGCAAAATCAGGGAGTTAGCCCAATTTCGTTCATACTATAAGAAGCTGCTCCAACATAAGAAATTGCTCTTTGCGAAAGAACGCTGGTCGGCTCTGTCAGTGGCCATTAAAACCCGTGACGACAAGAAATTTTGGAATTTAATTAATGCAGGTCTAAGACCCCCCTCATTCATTGTTAATAACATCACAGCAGCCAGCTGGCACTCTCACTTTGCTCAGCTGTATTCCACCTCAGATTCTGACGTAAATGTAGTCACCACCCTTCCAGCATCTGCCTTGCCCACCTGGGAGCCAGTCTCCCCAGAGAGATGTACTCAACTAATTAGCATGCTATCAGGGGATAAATCCCCGGGGGAGGATATGATACCACCTGAGGTATTCTTATCGAACCAGTCGTGGTGGGCCCCTATCTTAGCATCTCTCTTTACCACCATTAATGCTACTCTTAAGATTCCACCTAACTGGAAACAGAGCATAGTTATCCCAATACATAAAAAGGGGGACCCACAAGATCCGCGCAACTACCGACCTATCAGCCTGTTGGACATATCATACAAGGTTTACTCTAGATTCTTGCTAGAGAAATTAATTGAGTGGGCAGAAGAAACAAAGCTATTCCATCCGGAACAGGCTGGCTTCCGCAAAGGTCACAGTACATCTGGCCAATGTCTTGTTCTACTTACCCTGATTGATAAATACCTAAACAGGTTCAACTGCAAACTACACGCGGCTTTTGTGGACCTGACCTCCGCCTTTGACTCCATTCCCAGAGATAGGCTATGGCAGAAGCTTAGTCATACCAGCATAGATAAGAGACTCCTCCTCCTTCTTATGGAAATTCATAATGACATATCGGCCAGAGTAAAATTCGGCCCTCTGGGAGCTCTTTCTGATTCTTTCCCTCTGAATAAAGGGGTCAAACAGGGCTGCCTCTTGGCCCCTTTTCTATTCAATTTCTATATCAATGACATCGTCACAACTACGAAGGCCCTAAATCAATCTGCCCCCTCCTTACAACAGCTCAAGATCCCCATATTACTCTATGCGGACGACATGGTGATACTGTCATTAACCAAGCTGGGCTTAAACAACATGCTCAGAGGGCTCATGACATATTGTGATACCAACTCCCTTAAAATTAATTTCGCCAAAACCAAAATTCTTACTTTTGGCATGAAAACTCGGAAGTCACTCTGGAATTTTGAGGGCCATTCTATTGAACATTGTTCAGCATTCAAGTATTTGGGTATCATTTTTCAGCATGGGCTTAGCTGGTCAGCTCACCTAAATACAACCATCCTGGCTGCCCGCAGAACCATCAAAGCCTTGGAGAAATTCTACTATGCAAAAGGCGGCCAGCTGGTTCCACCAATCAGAAAAGCATTTATCAGCAAAGTCCTCCCGATGTTATTGTATGGGGTTGAAATCTGGGGGTGGAATTTAAAAACACTACAACGGCTGGAGATTCTACAAAACTCCTTTGCACGGAAGATACTGGGTCTCCCCAAGGGCTCGGTTGCAGCACAGTTAAGAACAGAACTGGGCCTCCCCTCCATTGTTGCGAGAGCCCACATTAGAATTATTAGCTTCTATTGTAAATTAATCAATGCCCCAGGTCCCCTACTAGCCAGGCAAGCCTTTTTAACGTGTTCTCAAAGCAATAAATGGTCCAAGGCCATGGTGACTATTACTGCACGCTACTCTCTCCCAAATCTTGACTCGCTGTCCTCTTGGGACAAACATAAAATCCGGGCCTGGATTCTTACAAGAGACGAGGCCATGGACCGGGCACAGTCCACCTCAGCTCGCCTCTCCATGTGGCTCCCTAAAGTGAAAGTGGTAAGATCACTTGCCAACTACTTGATAGACCTGACGGAGCCCAACTTGAGAAGAGCGTTTACTATGGCCCGCTTCCATTCTATACCCACGGCCTTCCTGCAGGGGATTTATTCTAAGACCCCTATTACCCAGCGTCTATGTCCATGCACAATGAATGAAGTAGAGGACTTCATACATTTCTTTTTCTACTGCCCTATTTATGAGCCAATAAGATCTAAGCTCCTCCTTTTGATCCCGTCCACCATTACATCTAAGGAAGACTGTTTGAAATCGCTTCTTGTGGACGCAAATCCCCAAATCTCACGTGGGGTGGCAATATTCATAGTGCAGGCTCTGAAACTCAGGGCTACTCTGACAGGGTAGCGTGCCCTAGACCTGGACCTGTTTTAATCTTTTTATTACTTTTAACTCAATATGCTGAGTCTGTTCCGGGGCCATTTTGTGCTTTATATATACCCGCATACTAGTTTTTGGGCGCTGGCTATTATATCTTTGCATTATTGTCTTCGGGTAACTTAAATGTCACTACGCCAGCCAAAACACCTGAATTTTGCTGGGTTGCTTGTCTCTAGTTTGTCTTTTTTCTTTTTTGTATTGTCTTATTTTGCTATGGCAGTTTGCTAATGCAATAAAGGTTTTGACTTTTTCAGGTTAAAATAAATATTTGCTGTTCCTAATAGTCCAGGGCAATTCCCTCTATAATCCTAGGCCTGATGCAAATACTCTTGGTGCATTGTCCAAGTTAACAATTTGTATAATCAGTAAGTGGGGAAGGATGTTCTTACCTAGGACTGCAAGCTCTTTGGAGAGAAGGGGGAGGGAATCTGGCCTAGGCAGCATAACCTGCAAAAATCAGCAGGAGAAGATTTTCACAGCACTTACTTGTTCTTCTGGGTACGTTTTTACAAATTCTACTAATGATTAAAAAAAACCTCTTAACAGCTGTGTAATGTGTGCTCATTCAAATCATGGGGCACGCAAGGTGGGGTGCTTTGTTCATAATTCGGGCCCATACCTATATACCATGATAAAATAAGTTCTGACAGTGAAGCTGTCTTTGCATCCATTTGTTCTGCTGAAAAATGGGTAGACACAATAAGGTTGAACATGATACTGAAAGTTGCAGTGGTATTTTTTTGTTTTACTGGTTGTGTATTATTATGGGATAACCAATTTGTTTTACTGCCTCTTGTTCCTGCCCTTTTAAAAACAACATTGACAGCAAACATTTGCAGGTGTTGAAATGAATTCCCACGCCTGGGGGAAACTCCCCCCCTCACTGATTTCTGCAAGTTATACCTCTGCAGTCAAGTACCTGCTTTGTGTGGTTCAATCTCTGGCATCTTCCATTAGAACAGGGATAGGATAACCTTTTTTGTGTGTTGAGGGAAGGCTGCATTCCCTCAGCAGGAATCTGTTGGGCAGGTATGGATGAGGTTGGTCCCAAAAGTGGGTAGGATCAATTCAGAAGCTGGTTGGGGGGTCACCCTCTTTTCTCTCTCTCTCTCGATTCTGCTCCCCCGCCCCAATTCACCTCCATGCCACCTGCTTGAACTTAGGCCAAGGGCCTCAGGTTGATAACACGTGAATTAGAAGAATTGGGTAGCATGATGTAAGAAGGCACCGTTCTCTGTTCTGCCCTGCATTCATTGCATGCACCACTGCTTTCATTCTGCTGCAGTTCATCTTCCACCAAAAGTTGCATTATTCATCTCGCTGTCCACTATGGCAACTGTGGCAATTTATGTAATTATGTAAATTACATTGTAAAATTCTATCACATTCATTTCCGTGCTAAAGAAATTCAATGCAAATGGGAGAGCTGTAATAAATTGACATATTGTTTGCAAACTGAAAGCAGCAGCAACAGCAAAATACTGAGCGTATTCACCGGATGAATAAGCAAATATTGGCAATTTCTGCTCCCATTTCCATTTCTGTTGGAATTGTCCAGCACCCCTAGAAGCAGATGATAGGAAAGACCTGTGTCTGACACCCTGGATAACCGCTTCCAGGTTAGACAAACAGATGGTCTGATCTGGTAAGGCACCTAAAATGATGTTAAAGGCATAAGACAGTAGTAGTAGTTTTTTTTCCATTTGCTTGGGCGTTTTTACACAATAGCTCTGTGTTCAGCTACAAAATTTCAGGTGTTTGACTGTGTAAAAGGGCAGCAGGATTATGCCTGCAGACCCTTACTCTGACCTTCATCCATTCAGGTAAAGATGACTGGGCTTCATGCATGTACAACTGCAGTCACGAATCCTGACTGAGCCAGGCTTTCCAATTGCATGTACAGACCCTGCATGCATGCAATATACATGCATGGAGCTGGTTCTCAGCTAAACATATGGAGTTGAGGAGCCAGCAGGTGTGATTCCACTCCCCCTTGGCACATTCACTCAACAGGTGAAATGAAGGTGAAATTAGAAAACTTGATCTACCATTCGTCTTCTCGCCCACGTTTACAGATTAAATGATGCTGAGAGATACTAGATATGCTTTCCAATGCAACTAGAACTTCTTTGGGTAGACCTAGGTCCAGTGGCCAAAATGCGGCATTCTCAGGGATTGCAACTTAGGTTGAAGAGAACTATCAAGTTATTGTTTACAGTTGGTTCTGGGCTTGAGATATTGGAAGTAAACAAACAAGAAGACAAGATGTGGTCTTCCTGAATAGCAAATGGTTCCCTTCAGCATACTCAACAGACTCTTTCTTACTGAGTTTGCTGAATCAGCACCACAAGGAAACCCCAGAGCTTCCTGCCAGAGCCTTATGGCAATCCCTCCTTACCACTGTGGTCTTGAGCAGATGTTATGACTGTCTGTGACAGGAGCTAGATAATATTTGAGCCAGAACTGGCTCAGGCACACAGATTGCTCTATGTTCCCCTACCCCCAATCAAAACATGAAACTGGAGTAAGGTTGATTATCAAATGAAACAATGAGGTTTCGATGGGAAAAGAAATATGCAGGGACAGCACCCACCCATCAAACCAGATCTGCACCATTCAATCCAATCGGACAAGAAGGAGCAGACTACTTTTGAAATTGTTACTTAGCTTAAGGCAGGAGGCCAACAGTAGGTGGCGCCAAAGCCAACGACAGGCGTGACCACAGGCAATGATAGGCAGAGCCAATAGATTTAAGTTCTGTCCCCATCCTCCTCCATGCTACATTCTACAAGGGCAACACTGAGAGTAAGGAAGAGGCCACCTCTTGGGCTGAAGCCAGGCAGGTGAGGGTGGCTGAGGTTAGTGATAATGTAAAAGGAAAAGCCATTGATTTAAAAGAATACAGAGATGTGGCATACAGTACACTGAAAATGTTATTTTATCAGAAAGTAGAGAGAGCTATGCCTTTCACTATCCAGTGGTGTGTGTGCATCAGCAAAATATGTGATAACCACCTTCCAGTAATTCAGGAGTGGTGACCCTATGACCTTCCTATTATTGTTAGACTCCAGCGCCCATCTGCAGCAGCCAACATGGCCATTGGCGAAGAATGATGGGAGTTGTTGTCCAACAACATCTGGAGAACCATTGCTTTCCAGTAGAAAAAGGAGAATCATCCAGCTGTGGAGATTGCTCTAAGTTCACCTTTCTTCATATCTGACAGCTCATCTGGATCTCCCTACTACAAAACAGCTGAACTCACTCGCCTTCCTTTCCAGCACCTTCTGCCATGTAGCTTCCAAGACATATTGTCTACTGGGAGAAGTCGTAAATTTAGGGGGTTAGGGCGGTAACTTTGATACATTTTTTCATACCTGACTGCATTCCATAATTTATGTGCACCAATGAGGATGTGGTTCTTGAAGACAGCGCAGCTTGACAAAATAGTTCATTGGCCTAAACCTGTAATCTAAAAATTATATATTTTTGGAGTGCAAGTCAAAGCAGGAAATGCATTCCTTATGTGGATAAAGAGCTATTTCTGAAGGAACTGTCTACAAACAAAAGCAAATCAGAAATTGTTTTCATTTCTCTACTGAACTTTAGTTAAAATTATTTTTTTAAAAAAAGTTTGAATTTTAACATGTGCGATTTGCCGAGGAAAAGTGTCATACAAATAAAATGAAGGAAGGGATGGCTCACCTAGTCCAGCATCCTGTTCTTACAGTGGCCATGTAGATGCTTGTGGAAAAGCCACAAGCAGGACCTGAGCACAAGCAGCACTTTCCCCTCCTGCGATTTCCAAGGACTGGTATTCAGAAGCATACTGTCTCAGACCATGGAGGCAAAGCAATAGGGATTGTGGCTAGTAACCATGGATAGCCTGATCCTTGATGTATTTGCCCATTCCTCTTTTAAACCCATCCAGCTTGGTGATCATCACTGCCTCCTTTGGGAGTGAGCACCATAGTTTAACTATGCACTGAGTTACAGAAGGACTTTCTTTTATCTGTCCTGGACCTTCCAATATTCAGCTTCATTGGACGTCATTGACTTCGAGTGTTATAAGAGAGGGAAGAAAATCTTTGCTCAATCTACTTCCTCCATGCATAATTTCACAAACTTCTATCATCTTACCTGCTGTGGCGTTTGCCCACTCATTATGGAGATGTCATACTGGGGGGGAGAGAGAAAGGGTTAATAGGCTAACCAATAAGAAAGCCCAGGGGTGGAGCCTAACTGTATTTAAGGCTCAACACAGGGGGGTGCTGTGGGTTAAACCACAGAGTCTAGGACTTGCCAATCAAAAGGTTGGTGGTTTGAATCCCTGTGATGGGGTGAGCTCCCGTTGCTTGATCCCTGCTCCTGCCAACCTAGCAGTTTGAAAGCACGTCAAAGTGCAAGTAGATAAATAGGTACCACTCCGGCGGGAAGGTAAACAGCATTTCTGTGTGCTGCTCTGGTCTTAGTCATGCTGGCCACATGACCCGGAAGCTGTACGCCGGCTCCCTCGGCCAATAAAGTGAGATGAGCGGGTACCTTTACCTTTACCAGGGTTTGGGCAGTTAGTTTGGTTGGTTTCTTGTGGGTGGGAGGCATAGGAATCAGAGTGGTTGGTGGCAGTGGAAGAGATAAGCCATGGTGGTGCAGGGTCAATAGTCCGTGGAACGGACCGGGGCTCTGTGTGAACGCCACACCTGCCTTTTCTCTAAACTAAAAAATCCCAGTTGCTGCAACAGGGGAGTCCCTCTATCCCCCTTGATCATTTGGGTTGCCTTTACAGGAGGGTTTGAATGGTGTTTGTAGTGGGAGGAGGAAAGAGAAAGATGTGGCAGGTTATAGCTAGGGATTGTGAGAGGAAGGTCCCATCGCAAGTGGCAGTGATATATAGACACATGATCTGCTACCTTGGATTCTAGCTTGTGGTTGGCTGCAACTCAAGGTACCTTTTTTTCTTTTTTCTATTAAGCTGTGCATGATACAAGACACACTTCAGTTCTTCTATCCGCTTCCAACAACCTGGATTGACGTGTTGCCCATGCCCTCTCCCCTAGCAACTAGTCATTAAACCACCCAGCTGCATGCCTTTGATCTGAAGACAAATCAATCATCCTACTTTAAATTGTTTATGCTAATTACCATAACGCACAGGAGTTCATTAAACAGTGCGGGCTTGTAGGAAGAAAAGTACCTGCTTTCTTTGTTTTAATTGCATGTACCAAAATACGCTTCAGACTGAGATTTTAATTTTGCAGCCTGTTTATTTAGCATTCGGGAAAAGGAAAAGAAAGACTCACACTTTTGCTGTTCTGCACCCCTCCCTTTCCCCTGGCTTGGCAAACCCTTTCAAACTATATTCCACTGAGCTTCGGGGAGAGCCACTTTTCCATGTGTCTCCCCCATGTGTCTGGGGTAGCATGATGTTGTTGTTAAGAAGCATAAAGGGGGGCTGCTGGATCAGGCCAGTGGCTCATCTAGTCCAGCACCCTGCTCTCAGAGTGACCCAACTAGATTCTGTGGGAAACTGGCAAACAGGATTTGGGCACAAGAGCACTCTTCCCTCCTGTAGTTTCCAGCAGCTGATCTTCAAAAGCATTGTTGCTCCCAGCTGTAGAGGCAGAGCGTAGCCCTCGTGGTTAGTAGCCACCGATAGCCTGCAGGTTCTCCTTCCTTGAGTTAAAAAGATCTGTCGTCGTAAGGGATGGAAAGTTTCAGAAGCACTATTGTCACCTGCGAGAGCTTAGCAGAGTAAGCTAGACAGAACAATGTTTAGATTGACCACCAGGCATACACATAGGAGCTACTGTATTTTTCGCTCTATAGGACGCACCCAACCATAGGATGCACCTTGTTTTAGAGGGGGAGAACAAGAAAAAAAATTCTCCCCCTCTCTGCTCAGCGCCCCTTCAGCGAAGCGGCAGGAGAAACGGAGCCCCTTCCATTTCTCCTCCCACTTTGCTGAAGGGGCTCTGCGCTGCTCTCCCTCTCTGCTGAAGCCAGGAGAGTCTTGCTCTCCTGGCTTCAGCAAAAGGAACCCGAAGCCTCCGGAGTGCAGCGGGACCTCCCGCTGCGCTCCGGAGGCTTCAGGTGGCTATCCCTGAAGCCTGGAGAGCAAGAGGCCTTCAGCTTTCCAGGCTTCAGCAAAAGCAATGTGAAGCCAAGGAGTGTGGAGGGAGCGCTCCCTCTGCGCTTCAGAGGCTTCGCGTTGCTATCGCTGAAGCCAAGGAGCCTGCATTCGCTCTATAGGACGCACACACATTTCCCCTTAATTTTTAGAGGGGGAAAAGTGCGTCCTATAGAGTGAAAAATACAGTAACTCCTAGGGGCTGAGGGGGCTTTGCCCTCCCCAATAAAATATTTATAGCCATTGCTGTGCTATGTGGTCAATTACGCAGGGCAGGGCTTACCTGCTCCCCATATTTTATTCAAGTTGGTACCCCTTAGCATACCTATTCAGCATGTAGCTGTAAAGTCAGCATACAGTTGGATTGCTCTGTAACTCCCTTCCTTCCTCGGAGCGTAAATCTCAGGATGTCTTGGGGCCTGCTCTGCTACCAATGCTCACTCCTATCACCTGGAAGTCATGGGTTCTAGGTGATGCATGGGTTCTAGGTGATGCATGTGCATCAGTGGAATCCAGCAGAGAGCTTTTGTGCTCATGACCTGTGATGTGCTCACCCACAGAATGCTGCACTAGGTAAGCCTTTGACCGGAATTAGATGTTCTTAAAAATCAGAAGGCTGAGGTGTCCAGAGTGTTAGGATATTTCCGTTCCACCTTAAAAGGGAGCAGGATGTTTGTGTCACAGCCTGCGTATTTCCTGTTTTCACAGGATGTTTCTGTTGTGCTTTTGCTTTGGTTTCTTTTTCTCTCTCTGCCGGAACACTGAAGCAGGCAGTCATGTTTTTCTTTGTTCTGATCAACGCAGAAATAAACTTGTAAATAATGCTCTCCTGAGTGCATCTTTCGCTGTGCATTATCTGCTGATAGAGCGTGCACGGCTCTGGAATGTGGCAAGCTATTTCTGGAGCTCGTGTCGCTAATTGCTGATACTGCGTGTCTACGGGAGATCAATGGACGTCCGGAGATGACGTGGAGTCATGCTGGACTTTGTCTCCCTGGCAGTATCCCAACACAGAGATCATTTGAAGAGTATGCTGGAACTGGCTTATCTCAATGTGTCATATACGAACAACATGCTAGCATTGCTCCGACACCCATCAGAAGACCATCTCAATGTGAACCTGCCGAGTGATAATGGTAACTCTCAACATACATTCCAGCAAATGTATGTAGCATTTCATTTTCTTGCTGAGAACAGTCTACTCCAGCTATAATACATTTTTGACCTTGGGCTCATTATTGAGCTGGATTGTGCTGAGAAGGAGGGGTACACTCTTGTCTGATGGCTTTACAGTACATTGTTACACAATAGCCCGTTATTATGTGATTCTCTCCCCCCCCCCCACTTCTTTCTTAGTACTATCCCAAGGCTATAGGAGCTCTTATAAGTCAAGGGATTTTTTTAAAAAAAGAAAGAATATTCTATCAGCTACTGTGCCATTATGTGTGATACTGATCTGCAAATCTCTTGCTTTTAGCCCAATTACTGGAGAGAAGGGGGAATGGTCCCCCCCCCACAAGTTACATTATTGGTTTTTGTGGCTTTATTTAATGAAGAAGAAGAAAAAACTGATGCAAAGTTAAGAATGATTGCATTAATTTGTTTTCATGCTGCTACTTTGCAGAGCTTGCCTGCCAATGCTGGAAGGTTCCAAAAACCTGGATTTAGGTGCATCTACTAGGAACTTAGCCAACTCCCTGTCTGGTGCTACCTACAGCATATCCTGGGATGTCTCATCTTGCGATGAAGATAGGGAAATTCTTTTGTCTTATAACACTCCTTTCCTCAGACCAAGGGTAAGGACAGGGCTGCTAGGTCAGGAGCATCCCAGATGCTGAGATTTCAGGGTCCATACCTGAGACCTAGGAGCAGCCCCTGTTGATATTACAGAGGGCAGACGCTGGTAGTGTCTGTTAGCAAATAACTGGGGAATACCAGTTAATTCTGAAGACCCATGAGTGTGAGAAACTGCAAAAGTAAAATGGCTGACTGCCTGAATTCATGAAGTATGTGTATGGAGGTCCTGGGCTGCCCAGATGACAAGACCCTACTCTCAGCCTCGCTGATGTGCTCCAAAGCAATACATTTGGCACCAGTTTGGCTGCAGGTGTAGTTCAGCCTGAACATGTGTCAATATTATTCAAATATTATCAGCACTTGGAGGGGCAGGGAGAACTTAAGAATAATACTTTGGAGGGATTCTGCCCAATTAACCAGGGCACCTTTTTAGTTCTTTTAATCAATAAACTGATTGACTACACCCTGCAGCTGGAGTTTACATGGTTAATGCCCTAGAGCCCAGTAGCATCGAACCTCCACTTCCAGAGTTGGGAAAGTGAACTGAATGGCAAGATCTCGCAAATCTTTCCAAAGTAGGGCCAACAGTTTACCAGGAAATAGGGAGTGCCCCTATTAAATGGGGATAATTGGAGTTTAGGCTACATTATCAAACCAGAAATACAGGAAAAGGTGTTTGGAAGAGGTGTGCTATGTCAGCTCGCCAGAAGAGGGAGAGCCTGGCTTCTTCTGTGCAGGCCTGAAGGCGGAATTGCATCTACTTGCTCAGCAACTGTCAGGTGATAGAAGGGGCCTATAGGGTTCCATCTGTCTTTGTAATGCCTCAGGCTTGGCCCAGGCTGTTCTGCCTGAGCAATTTGTCAGTCAAACTATTGTCTCAGATTATCCACCCATCTCCGTGCTTGCTATTGTCTCCAGACAACTGGAACCACTTTCACCCCACCTGTTTTACAAATCTCTCTCTGGTTATAATTGATTCTCTCCCCTGTCCCCGGTAGATTAATCAACTAAAGTTCTGTTGATTAATCTAGCAATTCATTACTTGCGGTTTCCAGTGCTGAAGCAACTGACACTAGCTGATCTGAGAAGTACGTCCCAGGATTACTTGCGCTGAGGAGCACAAGTATTAGCTCGGACTATTATAGTCCTGTTTCTTCCAGGGCCAACACCCTTTCAGAGTTCGTTATTTTCAATTACAGCCATAACAACTCTCTGTTCTCACACACTGTACAATGCCGGCGTCTCGTTCAATTGTGTTTCTGAATGTCATCCCCCTCAGTTATTAATTTAAATATTTCCCCATTATTTTATGTGTGTGTGTGTGTGTAAAGTTAATTGCATTGTTAGCAACATGATCCTCAGGAACTGATGTATAAAATTATGTCTGACAGACTTGAGTCACAGTGAGAAATCATTACTTAAGAATAATGTCTGGTTAATGGGTGCTCCAAAACAAAGCACTGACATGCTCACATTAAATACTTGGGGGGAAAGGGCATTTTTATGGCATGGTGAATCATTTCTCCGGCTCCATCTTCTCTGCTTACTCACTTAGCAGAATCTGAGACTAGGAATTTGCTCAAGATCAGCACAAAAGCCTGAAAACTTGCATGGGTACAACTCTCACCCCCATTTAAAAATAATATTTAACCACTTGCAACAAAGCAGTATAGTGGAACCTCTATTTGCGACCATAATCCGTCTGGAGGTTGAAACAGGTTGCTTGGAGAGGCACCGTTGTGCGCATGCGCGGGAGGCGATTGCCCACTCCTGCGCATGCGCGAACAGTGGCAAACCCGCCTGTTACTTCCGTGTTTGCTGTGGTCACAACTTGGAGTGACTGTAAGAAGAGGCAGTAGTAAGTAGAGGTTCGACTGTACATTAAAGGTCCATTTGCCCCAGGGATGTTGAATCTGTGGCTCTCTGAGTGTTGTTGGAATCTGTCTCCCATCCAGGCTGGGTGGCCAGTGGTCAGGGAGGATGGCAGCTGGGGAGGGCACAGGTTCCTCACCTCTGCTCTATACAGTTAAAGGATGGTTTAGCTACTGCAGAAAGAGAAGAGACTTGTCTTAAGGAGAGTGCCCAGACATCATTTACCTGGGCCTCAAACAAACCCGGAGCCTCCACAATCTCATGTCTGTTTTGAAAAAGTGACAGCAAAGGCCATATCTCTTCTGAAAAGTTGGATGGTGGTCCAGTGGCCATAAACACCTTTATTTCCCTTTGTTTCAGCTCCTTATATTTGTGGTGATCTGAATATTCATTATGCTCAAGTGTAGGGTTGTCAAAATCTGAACAGAAAAGTTGTTGGGTTTTTTTTTTAGCTTTGCCCAAAGTTGTTAAGCGTTTTTAATAACATTTAGCACGCAGAATTTTTTAAAAAAATGACAATAGCAACAACCCCTGCCTCCCAGTTTATGCTATTTCCAAATTAAGATGCATTTATTGTCATGTCCTGTTTAGATATTTCACTCACATCTTCATCTAGCTGCCACACCCAGCTGACTCTTTTGGTCACACCTCCCCCTCAAAAAGCCTAAAGAACTCTGGGAATTATCATTCTTGGTTAAGCATGTCTCACGGATACCCAGAAGGCACATATCATGCCAGGAGTGCCAGTTTGTCCATGCAACAGTGGGTGCCTGGGGCCGTGGGTGCCATGCACTGAGCATGGCCCCTTCATGGGGAATTTGGTGGGTGCTTCGGCACCCAGGGAGTTGGGAGTTTCTCAAACTGCATGTCTTTGGTTTCTCTGTATAAGCTCTTCCTCTTCAAAAGACGGGCCTAGGGCACCAAGCCCTTGTTCAAAATATTCTGCCTAACTGTTTGGGGTATCTACATATTGGCAGGACTCTGCTGCCCGCTGAGAATGGGGAGACACTATAGCCCTCTTCAGGCTTTCTGCATTAGGGTTAACAAATGACAGGGAGCCTGTGAAGATGAGCTCCTCCCTGCATCCTTCCATCGATGTTCTGCTCATGCTCCACAAGATTGAGGGTGATCTTCTGAGGTTGCGAGTGTCCTGAACTTGGAGAGGCTCCCTGTGGATTTTAGAACTTAGCTGTTGTCCAAAACATCTGGAGGGCATCAGGTTGGTGAGGGCTGTTTTAAGGTGTGGGTTAGACTCAAACTTTCCAGTGCTATTTTGGAGTCTCAAACCCACCCTTTTCTGCTTGTAAACATGCAGACAGCTGAGACACTGTCTTCCTGTCTCCCACGAGGCAGTTGTGAGGCACTAACTGAAAGCCATTTCTTTGGTTATGAATTTGGTGGGGGGGGGTAGACTTCCCTAAATGTGTTATAATTTACAAAAAGTTAGAATCGATCAAGGTTTCATTAAACTTGAACAAACACGGAAAGCCCCTTGATAAGTTATGCTAATGAGCCAAACCAGCTCAGCAGAGCTAACCGGATGGACCATTAGTAAGGGAACAAAGACTTGTGGTGTCTTTGTTCCCTTACTTGTGATTCCTTGTGATTCAAGGAAACTAGTAGAAGGCAAGAGTGTCAGGCAAAGGAGAGTGGAGTCCGTTATGTACTGAGCTGAATCCTAGAACAATAGGATCCAGAATGCAGCAGTCTGATTGGTCTGCAGGAGCCACCCAATCCACCTCCACGTGGAAGTGAATCAGCGACCTGATTGGCCTGCAGGAGCAGCCAATCAGGCTACTGGAGGAAGTGAATCTGCAACCTGATGGCCTATAAGAGCAGCCTGGAATTAGCCAATCACGCGGGGTCCATAGTGTAAATAAAATATAGCTAGATGTTTTGGGGAAGGCTTCATTCATTGCCACTATGAGCTGAATAAAGAGCATGAAATTCACACTTGACTCCGAGTATATTTCAGAGTCCCTTCTTCATTTGGTGCCAGTGGGCAGAGGCAAAGACCAGGTTTAGGGTTTCAACTTTGAATGACATAGACTTGTGGCTCCTGGTTCTGAAATGGGGTGCACAATATATTCTGCAGCCATTTCAAGTATTCATCATGCAGAGAGCAATATAGCACCTGACGACTCCACCTCCACTGTTCCAGGTGTTCACCTAAATCTATGGGCAGCAGCTATGATGCATCCTTTGAGGTAGAGGTGTGGATTTCCCTAGCCAAATGTAGCTCTTCAAGCCTCTGACTTTCCCCTAGCGGGAATATGTCCTTGAATGGTGGCAATGCCTCTTTGTTGCCGAGGTGGGGAGGATGGATAGAGTGTCCTTTTGCCTGGCTGGAATGTAGCCTACTATCCAAAGGTAAAAGTCATATCCATGGAAAGTTGCCCACAAAGGTCCTCACTCTTCCTCTGAAGAGTAACAGGGGAGCTCTGAAGTGCAGTGTAAGCCCAGGAACCACCCTTTACCTACCCCAAGATCAGAAGAGAGGCTCACACTCATCAGATGGACCTTGGAAGATGTACTCAGAGGAACATAGGTGGTATTGAATCTCACAGTGAAATTAAGCAAAACAAAAACCACTAGAACCGCCTTGTTGCAGACACACGAATAAATGAATTCTAGTTGCACAATGACGGCACATATCTCGAAAAAATTCCCAGCACATGTGAGAGCAAGCTCTGGAAGAGGGCTGTGAAGTCCCATCTCTCTCTCAAGGATATCTTTGTTTTTTGTAAGAGATAAGTGATATGCAAGAATATTCCATACTTAAATTCTATCTTGAGAA
Source organism: Podarcis tiliguerta (assembly GCF_965153285.1). Lineage (NCBI taxonomy): Eukaryota > Metazoa > Chordata > Lepidosauria > Squamata > Lacertidae > Podarcis > Podarcis tiliguerta. The sequence continues at coordinate 40,245,121 of NC_139545.1, read as the reverse complement.
CGTTGGTAGGCTGTGGCTAAATGCTTTGTTTGGCTTGTGGCTGAGCTAAGAGCAGGCATCCAAAACAAAGATAAACACTGTGCTGGAGAAAAGTGGAATGTTTTTGCCACCACAGAGAGAAGGAGCTAAATATAAGGGAGGCCAAATAGGAGTTGAACAAGTTCTTCAAACCAGAGAGAAGCCAGGAAGGCAACCTTCAGCTTAGACACTGCAGCTCAAGAACTGGGCCTGAAAACATCTCTGAGTGGGCTGAAGCAGTGAGAGCATCAGAAACAGTCGGTTGTGCCCCTGAGATTACACATAATTAGCTGTGTGGGAAGCCTTCCTTTCCGCAAATCAACCCACACTGTTCCTTTGTGAAAAGCCTTTTCATTAGCTGAACTGAAGACGTGCAGAGAGGAACACACATCAACAAATGCCAGCAGCAGAGCAATGTCCTATCTGGGAGGGATGGAGCCTGGGTTCCCCGAAACCTTTCTCATTTCCATATAGCTTCTTCTCTCTCTGGTTCCCCTCATTCTTTTATTCCCCTTCCTTCCTTCCTTCCCTCCCCCTCCCCTTTTTATGAAGATTACCTGCTCTGGGATCCCACAGCTAATTCTCCCCTGGTCTCCTCGCTGGCCCAAATAGGACTAATTTAGCCAGCTAGCCCTGGTGATCATCTAATGTTTATTGAATGGATTTTCCCCCTAAATTGATTTTTGAATTCTGAATTTATTGTTATTCACATTTTATACTGTATTTTATGCTGTTTTTGTTGCATCAATTGTTTTAAATTTGTTGTTAGCCTCCCTGAGCCCAGTTTTCTGAACCAGGAAGGGCGGGGGTATAAATAAAAAATTATTATTATTATTATTATTATTATTATTATTATTATTATTATTATTATTATATTTATCCTTCTGGGTGCCTTCTGAACAAGGGCCTATATGGAAGGGCTTGCTCACACACAACCATTTTGGGAGAGCGTTTTCATGATGTTTGCAGTGAGTTGATGTCCTTGTCATACGATCGTAATTAGGTAAACAGCCCTGGAACTAAATCTGCTGAAGGGTGGCTGTGCTGTACCTCCACTACTGGAGGCAGCAATGCCACCAGTTCCTGGAAACCACAGGACAGGAGAGGGTTCTTGTCCTCTATCCTGCTTCCTGGTTTCCCTCAGGCATCTGGTTGGCCACTGTGAGAACAGGCAGGATGCTGAACTAGATAGGCCATTGGTCTGAATCAACAGGCTCTTCTTACGTTCTTATGGTGGTATAACAATATTTAAAATGTTGAGATACTATGAAGACACCGGCTCGCTATAGGAATAATAATAATAATAATAATAATAATAATAATAATAAATAATTTTATTTATACCCCACCCTCCCTGGCCAGAGCTGGGCTCAGGGCAGCTAACACCAATAAAATCACAGGAAAAACCATAATAGGGGTAAAAGAGAAGGGAGAAAAACAAAACAAAACAAAAAACAATTTAAAATGCAGGTTAAAATGCAATTTAAAATGCAGCCTCGTTTTAAGGTAGCTGATACTTTAAGGGGAGGGAAACATAAGGGTCAGACCGAGTCCAAACCAAAGGCCAGGCAGAACAGCTCTGCCTTGCAGGCCCTGCGGAACGATGTCAAGTCCCACAGGGCCCTAGTAGTCTCTTGTGAGAGAGCGTTTCACCACGTCGGGGCCAGTGCTGAGAAGGCCCTGGCCCTAGTTGAAACCAATCTAACCTCCTCGAGACTCGGGATCTCCAAAGTGTTGTTATTTGTGGACCTTAAGGTCCTCCGCGGGGCATATCAGGAGAGGCCGATGTGCATGGGTCCCGTGATTCGCCTTGTTTCTATATCTGTGCATTTTAGCTTTGAGCTGTAATTTAGCTCCTGAGCCACTCTGCGGGAACCCAAACTTCTATGTTCTCCCACTGATGCAGCATACAGGTCTTGGACTGCCTTGTAAAGGGAACTACAAGGTTGTGGATTCTGAAGCAAACCCACAGTCCAATGTGAGCCATGGTCCACCCAGATTGACTCAGGCAAGTCCACTTTGGAATCCAAGTTCAGCAAATTCCTCCCCATCCTTAATAGTAGAAAGTTACTGTCAAACATTCAATTATAATAAAGGAAATTAAAGAAAATAGGAACGGGTGAATATGTCAATTTCAAGTTCTCTGTTTATCATTCTTCTAGTTCTAAATTCCTTTGTCCACATTTCCACATCAGGTTGCATTATTTTTCTTGAAATGTTCTCATGAAAATCCATCAACATTGCAGTGCAAATTTTCCCAATACGCACATTTTTTTAAATAATGCAATTTCCCCTAATATAATGTATTTTTAACCACCATTATATGTGTTTGTGTGCACACATTACCCTAGAAAATGCATTTTGAACACAATAATGGGCTGGCAGAGTGTGAATTTTGAAGGATTGGCATATTTCAGTTTGTGTGTTGTTTCGTTAAATGCGTTGCACAGAAAAGTAATGGAAGGAATCAATCTCTAGCCTTGCATTTCTGCTCATTCTTCTCATTAAAAAAACTGCAGGGAGTATGAACTGTAGGCAACCAGAGATTTAGTGATGTTCAGTTATGAAGTTGTTTATGAATTCTGAGGCAGTCCCTTGGGGAGGAAGGAGTTTGCAGTTGCCTGGTTTCACTTTTCTTTCCTGGCATTCTGAGGTTTGGCCGGTTAGGAGCCAAGGAGAGACCTTCCCTGCTCCTCATAAAGTTCTCACCTTCTTACAAGGGGAGCCGTGGAACTGTTACGCTCACAGTAACTGGAAAGGAGAAGATCTGGAATTTTGTATAGAGGTTACTGAAGTAATTACTGAGAACCTTTTTCTTTTTTTTAAAGGAAACCACACACTAATACTAGTCTGTAAAACTTTGTTCTAGCAATAGTAGGAAATTTATTCCCCTCAAGAAGGCCCCTGAAGATCAGAAGACACACCCTTTTCCTGCATGCCAGATGAAAGTTTCCCACAATAAAATTAAATCAATCTTTGTCAAATGCTTTCATTCATTCAAAAACACACCTTGGACTCTCTCTCGTGAACTGAACCATTCCATGGCCCATGCTAACAGGCACTCGTATCTGGGCTGTTAAGCTCATTTCCAGTATGTTAAAGAATAGTTCCAAGACAATGAAACAGAATTTTGGGGGTTAGGCTCAAAACTCTCAGCAGAAGATGGGCATCAGCCTAGCATATTGGGCTGAAAGGATTTCACTTCCAGGGCCAGGTGATGGGTTTACAAATGTGTCCCAAACAAAAGCCAACTATTACTAATGATCTTCCTTGGTAAAATGTTTGGATGATCACCATGAGGTTAATCAGACAGCAACATCTCCAACATTATTATTTTGAGACCTGCATCTCTAGGTGGTGAAGGCAATTAGCTTCTTCTCTCCTTCATAAAAAAGGCAGATTTCAGACTTGTTTCTTCAAAGTCCAGAGGCTTGCTCTTTGAAACATTCAAGTTTGAACTGCAAAAAACAAAAACAAATAGTGCTTCTGAGGAGCATTTAGTGTAATTATTTTATTTCACAATAACTAAGGCGATGCTATCAACGCTTTTGGCATTCATAGCTACCCCCACAGACCTATTTGATAATGTGTAATTAGGGCTGAAGAAAAAGTAGTCACAATTTTGGTGAATGTTTTCAGAAGTGCTGGAAAATGTTTCCTTCTTCCCCACCGTTGATTTTGGGGGGCATTCCTTGCAGCAATGGTTCACCTGTTGATTTGCATGGTCCTGCTTTCATGGGCCCTCAGTTTCACCATCAACTGTGGTTGACTAAATGTAAGACCACTGCCTCCAGAATATCTGGTATGTCCCCTCTGCCTGCAAGTCACTGACCATTCCTCTGACTTCCATTGAGATGAATGACCCTGCAGAAACAGTGGTGGAGAAATGTAGCCTGACTTCAGTTGGAATAATGCCTTCAGACATACGGTTGTTCCTTTACCTGACCAAGAACCCTGTTTTTTCATGGTTCCTGATCAGGCAGAGGAGAGCCTTGTAAGGAATAAGCTCCTATTCTGATCTTGAAATGAACCTGCAGTCTGTAGGAGGCGGGGGGGGCACCCACATTTTACATAGCTATGCATATTCTGATGGTCTTTGTATCATCGTTCTTCTGCTGAGCAGTTCATAATGTGAGAACAAGAAAGATGAAGCACAAAGGCTTTCTTTCTCCACCTCCACCACCACACACTACGATATGCAAACCCCACATTCCCACAATATTCTGCCTTCCGTATTCACCTCTGTGAGCTTGGAGGCAAATCAACAAGTTTGAGCACGACTCTAATTCAAGCTTTGAATAAAACTTGTACATGACAAGTCTAATTACTGGGTGGATGCATTGCTTTTCCATTATGTCGAACAGTAGTTAAATTCAATTACAACTGTTGTGCAGTGCAGTTCATTCACCCACTCATTCATTCGGAGCTATTTCAGTGACTTGGCAGACAGGCCACCTTGTAATCAACTCTGAGTTCCCCCGGGCACTGCGGGCTCCAGAATTTGGGGAGTCTTTAGGCAAGACGCCCTCCGTGGGCCTACACCTTCACTGCCATTGTGGGAAGCTGCTTCTGCTCCTCGGTTTCATTATCACGACCATCGGCTTGCTATCCAGTGAGAAAGCTGTCAAGGAGAGCTCCTCCCCCTTTGCCTTCTCACCACCCTTGTTTCCTTGCTCATCCCTTCTGGGCTGGAGCAAAAGGCAGGCCAGCAAGCCAATGGCAATGGTGAAGAGGAGGAACAGGTAGGGGAGTCTCATCATTGGAGCCCTCTTCTGGGAGGCAGGTCCTTGGCGAGAGCCCAACCATGCCAACCCTTGACACCAGCCCCGTCTAGAACAGGCGTGGGAGACCCTTGGCCCTCCAGATGCTGGTGAACTGCAGTTCCCATCAGCCCCAGCTGATCAGCTGATCATCAGCCCCATCAGCTGATCATCAGCCCCAACCCTCAGCAGAGCCAATGGCCAGAGCTGATGGGAGTTGTAGTTCCCCATTCCTGGCATGGAACTTGGGAGTTACCCAGTGAAGCTGATTGGCAGTATTTTCAGTAGAAGCAAAATTAAGTACTTATTTTTACACAACATAGAATTAATCAGTTGGAGTCACAACAGGTAGTGATGGTGCTGTGTTAGAATCATAGAATAACAGAGTTGGAAGGCATCCTGAGGGTTATGTAGTCCAGACCCCTGCAATGCATGAATAGTCCCAGCCCTTCTTGGAGAAGCTGGGGATTGAACCTGGGGTCTTCTGCATGCAAGGCAGGTGCTCTACCTTTGAGCTACAGCCCAGGTTAGATGTCTATTAAGGGGGATTTGATACATTCCTAGAGAAGCACAGGTCTGTCAATGGCTACTTGCTATGATGCTTACATCCAGGGTGTAAGGCAGTGGGCCAATGCATAGCAGCTAGAAGGAAGGAAAGGAGTGGAAGAGGGTTATTGCTTTCATGTCCTGCCTGTGGGCTTTTTCCAGGCATCTGGTTGGCCACTGTGGGAAAGAAACCTTGTGGTTTTCCTGCAAGGGCAGCCATCAGAGTTTTGGCATGCATAAACAAAGGAACCACTTCATCTCCCCAAGCCTTTTGCAGGCAGTCGGTCTGAAATTTGCAGATAGAAGAGAGGTGTCCGTCCCTCTGTCCGTGTGTGTGTGTGTCTGTGCACGGACACACACATGCATTTGTGGGAGGGCAGGTCTGCATTTGCCCAAGGGGATAAAAGAACACCTTTGCTAGCAGGCCATTCCAGGTGGTTTGGATGGACCGATCCACTGTACAAGGTGCAAGTTCATGCCACCTCAAGGACTTTGTACTTCACTTCGGACAAGCCCCAAATCCCTCCAAGGCAGCTTGCTTTGGCTTGGGGTTCAATGCACACCCCTAATGCTACTCAGAAAACAATGGATGGCAGCAGGGGAGCAGGACTATTGGATGAGTAAACAAAGGATGGTGAGTCTAGTGAAAAAGGTTTGTGTGGAAGCACCTGTCATTGTGCATGTAGATGCTCATTTGAAACGAGTTGTTAATTGTATACTTTTACTTGACACCTTAATTTTTGTCCCGCATTTGCATCAAGCTAGATAATCTGTTTGGTTGCACAAAGAAAACAGCACCCCATATTGGATTCGGGAGTTTTTTTGGCACAGCAAACTGTGGGAGTTTTGCCGTCTTTACATACGGTTAACACACCAGTGATCACAATGCAAATATTCCAGTGCAGTGATGTATATGTCCCACTTGAGGGAGCATCTGTTTATGAGCAGCCGAAGGAAACCTTTTAAGTAATTCTTTTTTAGACAAGTGTTAGTGGAAACCACCCTTGTGTCAGTGAGTGAGAGGCTGCAACTGGAGTGAAAGCACATGCAAACATCTTCCCACAGCAGGAGATTTCTGTGAATAAAAATGGTCCCACTACCAGAAGCAATTGTGCAAAGATCCCAAAGCAGCTGTGGTTAATTAAAAGCAACCCAAAGCTTTAAGACATTTGTCTTCAATACTGTAAACATGCACATAAAATGTCCAATATTTTTCGTCAATCAACTTTTTATTTTTAAAGACAGTAGGACATGAAATTTCTCTTCCACTCAGTAAGTTCACCCACTAATATAAGATATGGAAGGAGAGAAGAAGAAGAGTTTGGATTTGATATCCCGCCTTTCACTCCCTTTAAGGAGTCTCAAAGCGGCTAACATTCTCCTCCCCCCCCCCAACAAACACTCTGTGAGGTGAGTGGGGCTGAGAGACTTCAAAGAAGTGTGACTGGCCCAAGGTAACCCAGCAGCTGCATGTGGAGGAGCGGAGATGCGAACCCGGTTCCCCAGATTACGAGACTACCGCTCTTAACCACTACACCACACTGGCCCACAAAGGGAATCCATAGGCAAGAGCCAGAGGGGGGAGGAGCCATGGAAACCACCTGACCACAGCATCCAGTGCCAGGGGAAGTTGATGAGAATCAAAGTAGCGGCAGATTAGGAGTCTGCCCAACCAGCGCAAGACTGTAGGGAGACAAGAGGAGAGCATGGACCAGAAACTGGGCTGGGCATCATGCCTGCTAAATGGTCCCTCAGGCCAAGGCCTGGTCCTGACCTGGATATCTTATGACAATTCAAAGAGTTATGGGTGGGGTCAACTAGGCAGGCTGAAAGAGAATGCAAGAGCTGTCTTGGGGGCTTGTCTGGAAAGCCACCTGGAGCTCAGGTTGCCAGTTTTGAAACAGCTCCCCCTGCCGCCCAGTTCCCGTGCCAGTGATGTGACATTTTTAAAGGCTGTGTTTGCACAATCATTTTAAAATTGTAGCCTTCTGACCTGAAGAGCACCTGGCATGCTGGATAAAGCGCCGACTGAACCACAAGTGGGTCCATTAATTTGCTGTAGGGCAAGAGCCATAGCTCAGTGTTTGAGCCGCTGCTATGCATGCAGAAGACCCAAAGTTCATTTCCCTGAATTTCCAGGTAAGGCTGGGAAAACATCCCTGCAGGAAACCCTGGAGAGCCGCTGCCAATCATTGCAGATAATACTGAGATATACTGATATATTGCAGATGTACTGAGCTAGATCGACAAGTGGACCAATAACGCAACTTCTCACATTCCTATAATACTGCACAACGTCGGAGTCATTTGGATTCACATGCCCTGAGGATGTTCTGAAATTTGTTCTTGGTCTTTCTGATAATCATTGCTTATTACCAGCACATAAATTGTGTTTCTCTTACCATGTCATGGGAGATTATGAATGGTACATATACTAAGAAAGTTTCCATAGTGGTTTTTTTCACACACACACCTGGATTTAAGCAGTTCACACTGAACTTAGGGAGATCTATGGCAGTGGCCGACTTTTGGCTTTCAAATTTCAGTGGTGCCCTATGCAATGCAATGCTAGAGTTTGGCACCCTTCGCCTGCTGCACTCCATGCTACAGCATTGTTTTAGCGCCCGCTGCAGCAAAGCGCCCAATGCAGCTGCATCAGTTGTGCCACCCTGAAACCACCTCTGTATATGGAGAGTCCAGACCTGCCTAAAGCATGCATATATATATGGGCGCCTGCCTAACTCCCTTCCCTGCAATACATATACAGTGGTACCTCTGGTTACGTACTTAATTCATTCTGGAGGCCTGTTCTTAACCTGAAACTGTTCTTAACCTTAAGCACCACTTTAGCTAATGGGGCTTCCTGCTCCTGCCGTGCCGCCGGAGCACGATTTCTGTTCTCATCCTGAAGCAAAGTTCTTAACCCGAGGTAATATTTCTGGGTTAGTGGAGTCTGTAACCTGAAGCGTATGTAACCTGAAGCGTATGTGACCCGAGGTACCACTGTATATATATTGCAGGGAAGGGAGTTAGGCAGGCGCTGTGGTTGTGCTATGCCTCTACCACTGCGTTTTCTGCTAAAGGCTACTGTTGAACAAAGGGACAGGTGCAGCTGTCTGTGGTTTTCCTAGAGACACAGAAGCCTGAATCATTCCGCATCCAACTCGGGACAGAAGACTTTGGTGGGCATTTTCCAGCCGTGGTCAATTACCAGAGACAGCTCTGTGTAATAATTTTTTTAAAAAAAAATGCTTGTGAAGAAATAGGTCTTGCTTGGGTGAGTCAGAGCAGATTGGGAACTGCTCCAAACACTGGAGAGGGGCGGGAACATAGCTCCCAAGTTTACTGTGTTGGCTTCCAAGCAAATTCACCACCGCCGAGTGGAGGGAAGATAAAATTAATGACGGTGAGAAATCAAAAGATGCTGGAAAATGATTCCAGCCGAATGAAGGCACGGAGCACTCTTCAAAGAGCTGTGCAGCTGAATGCAGAGTCCTGGGGTTCCTTCGAGGGGGTTATTAGGCCTCGTTTATGAACTATGGTTACCAAGGTGCATAATCTGAGCAACTTGCTCTTGGACACAGAAAGGAGTGTCAGACATAGGATTAGACTGCAGGGAGAGTGTCTTGGCTCCATCGGCACCTATGGCAAAACACCCGCTGATTGCAGTGGAACCACAGTTTCAGCCCTGCAGGTTTCCTGACTTCTGATAATTTAGCATCCAAAAAAAGAAAGAAAAGTAGACAGGATGACTCTGTTCCAGGGAAAATTACATGCCCATGTACATTTGCAGTAAGTAGGTTGGCCCACACAAATTGATGGTTAAAGCGGGATTGAGCATTTGTTTCAAAGTCTCACAATTCCATGGTGGTTGGGTTGTTGTTGTTGTTGACCAGCTAACCAACAGCATAAACAGGACCTAGTAGAAACACCATGGTAGCTCTTGTTAGACTTTTGTGAGATGTACTGCACCATTTTCAACGGGTTGCGTCACCAAAGTTCTTAACTATCTGGGTCAGAAAGTGAGTTTGTTTGGCTTGTAATACTTGGCTGCACTGTGGCTCAAGAAGTATTTCTTCCAAAAATCTTCCCTTCCTCAGAATGTAAAAGGAACATAGGGGAACATAGGCAGATCCTCTATCCTGAGTCAGACCATTCGCCATTTAGTATTGTTCTCACAATTCTCCATGGTTTCAAACAAGGGACATTCCCATCACCACCTGGAGATGTTGATTCCATTGTATCGTTAGCAGAGTAAAAAATTAAACCCATCACAGGAGATATATATATATGACAAAAACACTAGGAAATCAAAATGCAACAATGTGCTAAACATACTAAGAAAAAAATGGCGCTCAGAATGGCTTTATGGACAGCCAAGGTAAGCACAAAGCACAGTGGAAAGCATAAGGCAATAAATGAAAAGGGGAAACATCCTCTTGTTGAGCGGGGGTGGGGTGGGGTTGTAAATGGGGGGGGGGGCATGACTTGGACCAATCAGTCAAACGAAGTCTTATGTCATATGTATTGCCAAATAAAGTCATAACTTCACTGGGATAAGTGGCTTCATATGTTGTTTGTTCATGTGCGTCACAAGTGGCAGCAAATCTATCTGCAAACACTATCTGTTTTTAGGCGCCAAGCATTCCTACTTACCCAGGCCTTTGGATCTTGATTTTATGCTGATGTGTATGTGTATATATAGGTTGCTTTGTCCTTGTTTTTAACGCTCATTCCTTGCGTTTAATCTCTCTCTCTCTTTTTTTCCAAGCGACACAATAATAATAATTATCCTTGAGAAGCTAGACTGGCTCCCTCCTTGTTGTCCTTCTGACGGCAGGTGAAGGACAAGCTTTTGGGGACTGGCTGTCCCATGTTTGTTGGTTTGCTTTAAGGAAAGTGCCTTTAAATAATGCTGTGCTGCTTTTATTGCATTTTAACAGATCTGTTTTTATATTGTTTTAATTCTGTTGTAGCTCCTTTTTAACTATTATCTGTTATGTGATTTTAGCCTTCTGTATTTCATCCGTGGGGGTTTTAATCTGTGTAAGCCACTTTGAGACTTGGAAAGGGGGACTAACAGAATCATAGAACTGTAGCGTTGGAAAGGACCCAGGGGTCATCTAGTCTAACCCCCTGCAATGCAGGAATCTCAGCTAAAGCACCCATGACAGATGGCCACCCAACTTCTGCTTAAAAGCCTCCAGGGAAGGAGAGTCAATAATATTCGTCTCCATTCCAGGTATACATGTTTGGGAGGTGGGCACTGAATTTCAAAGATGCTGACTGCTATGTCTAGATCCCGGGGGTTGGGGGTGGCGTTAAGATGGCACCATCAAGGCAGATGAGCCAGCATGAATAGCCAGGAGAAAATGCTTGGAAAACACATGGGATTTTTCCTCCCAAGCTGATCCCAAATAAAACCAAAAGGGGTACAAAACATAATTAAACTTAAGTAGATTTTATAAAAAATAAAAAGCAAAAGCGAGGGAAAGCATATCACTGAACACAGAAAACAAATGTAAATGCTTTGGCTCAGGTGAAACTTCTGAGACATGTCTAGGGAAACAACAACAGAAATCGTTACTGCAATCCTATAAATCTACTCAGGAGAAGGGACAGTAGAATATGCAACTTGTTGATTCTCTCAGTTTCTTATTTTTCCAGCGATAACAACAACAACAACAACCCCTTGCAAAAATTCATCAGCATTGTAGTGCAAATTTCTCCTTATATTTGTGTTTGTATTAGGGCTGTGAGCATTCCTTGGTCGCAAAAACTGCACTGTGAAAGGAGGAGGTGTGCAAATTCCTAAAGATATCTATGTTCCAGATTGCATATTGTTTTGGGAAGTGCAGATTGAGTAGGTCTGCCTTGAAATGTGGACTGAATTGAATTTCTGCTCCACCCCTACTCAGGAGTAAAGACCTACTGAGTTCACTAGGACTTACTCCCAGGGACGTGTGTCTAGGATTTCAGCCTCGTTGAAATGGTAACATTCTGTTCAGTTTGCATGACACCTTGCCCATAAGGGTCTCCTGCCTCTTTGTAGGTGGCATAGCAAAAATGCTCCGCTCGTCCTTGCAGATGGACTCTTTGACTTGAAATACTTTTGTGTGTTATGTGTGCCTGAAGGTGAAGAGCTATAGCTCAGTGGCTTAGGGCCCTCGTATTTACGGGACGGCCTCTCCTGGTATGCCCCACAGAGGACCCTAAGGTCCATGAATAACCATAGTTTAGAGGTCCCAGGCCCTAAGGAAGTCAGACTATCCTCCACCAGGGCCAGGGCCTTTTCAGTGATGGCTCTGACCTGGTGGAATGCTCTGTCCCATGAGATTAGGGCCCTTAAGGATTTAACCTTCTTCCATCAGCCCTGTAAAACTCTCCTGGCTTCAGCGAAAGCAACGTGTAGCCTCCGGAGCGTGGAGGGAGCGCTCCCTCTGTGCTTTGGAGGCTTCGTGTTGCTTTCGCTGAAGCCAAGGAGCCTGCATTCGCTCCATAGGGCACACAAACATTTCCCCTTAATTTTTGGAGGGGAAAAAGTGTGTCCTATAGAGCGAAAAATACGGTAATGCTTATTAGATGGATTTCCCCTAAATTGATTTCTGAACTTTGAATTTTATTGTTATTCATGTTTTTATACTGTATTTTATGCTGCTTTTACAATTAAGTGTTTTAAATTTGTTGTTAGCCACCCTGAGCCCGGTTTTTGAACTGGGAAGGGTGGGGTATAAATAAGAAATTATTATTATAATTTATTAGTGGCAGAGCATCTGTCTTGCATGCAGAAGGTCCAGGTTCAATCCCTGGCTTCTCCAGGTAGGGTTCTGCCTGCAAACCTGAGGAGTGGCTTCCAGTCAGTGTAGGCAATACTGAGTTAGATAGACCAACAGTCTGACTTGGTGTATGGCAGCTTTCTAAGCAACTCCTTCGTGCAATGGGTCAGTGGCTGTTAACCAGAAGGTTGGTGGTTCGTGCCCACACAGGGACAGCTGTGGACAGGATTCCTTCATTGCAGGGAGTTGGACTAGATGAAGCTTGGGATCCCTTCCAGCTCTACGATTCTAAGGATCCACACCTTGCAGTTGGAAGGTTAGCTCCCAGCACCAGTGTACAATTTGCCCTGAGAACCCGGTCTCATTTAGGCATTTACACCATTTCTGTGATAAACTCTTTTGCCTGTGCCAACTGACTGCAAGAGACAAAGGAAAGGAAAATAAGGGAGTGAGCTTATTACTTTAATCTGGCATGCCCTGAGCCAGTTTGGAGGCCCAGTTTCCCCCCCATTAAAGGAGACACCTTCAATTAAGTGCTCTTGAGCTCGTAGCAATACAAGAGGGGTTTTCTAAACATCAAAGGGCCGGCTGCTAATTAGGACAACTATAATAACCTATACATGGGCAGCATATGTTTATTAATTAAAACTCTCAGTTTTACCTCATTTCTGGAGTTGGCACATGGTTAGCTTCCACATGAACTGGAAATAATAAGAGCCACACCCCAGGGACGTCTTAGAAAGGCCTGCGCGAGTTCTTTCCCCAAGACTTTGCATTTCACATCTTTCAATGATGTTCCTTTCCTTTCCCTTCCTTCCTTTCTTCCTTCCTTCTATCCATGCAAGCTCTGCTGCTTTCTGAAGCATCTGCACATCTGAAGCAAAGCGTAACATTAACTGTTTCTTTGGCAAGAACAGATTTGTAGGCAATGGGACTCTGTGTTGATAGTGTTCTGGAGGGAGGGAGCACTTCTTGAAAGACAGAAATCCCTTAGGCTAAGGAACCTCAGGCTCGGGGGCAGAAGGGGGCCCTCCAAGGCTTCTCTATGTGGCCTTTGGTACTGGTCTCAGTCCACACCCCCTCGCAGTGGCGTAGCGTGGGTTGTCAGCACCCGGGGCAAGGCAAGTGGATTTGCGCCCCCTAACCCTAACCCCCAGATGTTGCGCCCGGTGCGGCCGGCCCCCCCTGCACCCCCCACACTACACCACTGCCCCCTCGCCCCCTCCCCAGTCTTCCTTGACCGCTCCATGAGCACTTTCCCCTGGGTGGATGTTGTCCATGAACTCGGACAGTGCCTTTTGCTTGTCCGCATGGAAGACAGAGATGTGCGTGGAAAGTAGCCTACTGTACAAAGGTAACATTTACTTTCATTGCCCCACCCACCTTGGCATGTGGCCCTGCCCAGTGCTGGCATGTGGCCCCTGGAAGGTTACTCAGAAGGGAATGCAACCCTCAGGCCAAAAATAATCTTCCCCAACTTTGCCTTAGAAATATAGGATGCTTCTTATAGCAGGGTCAGACTCTTTGTCCCTCTAGCTAAGTGCTCATCATTTGGGAAAATATCGTATTTTTTGCTCTATAAGACTCGCTTTTTCCCTCCTAAAAAGTAAGGGGAAATGTGTGTGCTTCTTATGGAGCGAATGCAGGCTGCGCAGCTATCACAGAAGCCAGAACAGCAAGAGGGATTGCTGCTTTCACTGCGCAGCGATCCCTCTTGCTGTTCTGGCTTCTGAGATTCAGAATATTTTTTTTCTTGTTTTCCTCCTCCAGAAACTAGGTCTTGTGGTCTGGTGCGTCTTATAGAGCAAAAAATACGGTACCTCATGAACAGCTCCCCACCCTCAACATTATGGTATCATTCGCACAAAGCCCTCCATCCATAGCATCACATCGCGGGACACGACCCCCAAGATGCTACAGGTATGTGCGAAGGTGGGGAAGTGTGGCAAATGGGTGAATAATCACTTTTATTTATTTTTGAACGGATGTTTACAGGAGAGTTTTGGCAAGCTTGCTTGCTTGCTTTTTTTTTTTTTTAACTTCTCTTGCAGGTCCATTGAAATGGGTTGCACCAACAACCTCTAAAAGAGTTTCACAACCCTCCATGCAACTCGTAAATACTTTCTGGAAAACTTGATGTAACTCATTATCTTACCACTCCCGAAGCGCTCCGATTGTGTGAAGAAACCAATCGCACATTGACTGTAAGGGGAGAGTGAAAGGACTGAGGATATTGTGCAGCAGCAGGGAAATACATGTGGAGTCGATCATTTGGATTCCAGCTCCTGCTACTGTTTGGCTGCTTCTGTTTTTAATTTCTCTTCCCTGCCCCTTCCGTCCCCCTCTCAGATGTGAGAACGGCTGTACCTCTTTCATAGCTACTGCTGACGGCTGCCAGGTACTGTCTTCAATTTGAAGAGAACCGAGAAGTTAACATTTCTCTTTGCCAAAGTACAATTTTTCCAAAGAGAGAAAGGAACAGGGACTGCAACACACACACCCTGCTTACAACTGTGGGGTTCAAGGCAGGTGGTCTGTAGTGACCAAGATCCAGTGCTTTGGACTAGGGAGCCTATTACAGCCGTACTTTGGTTTTCGAACAGCTTAGTTCTTGAACACTTTGACTGTTCTGGTTTGCAAACTATTTTTGGAAGCTGAGCACCTGATGGGGCTTCCACTGCTTCCGATTGGTTGCAGGAGGTTCCTGCAGCCAATCAGAAGCCGCGTTTTGGTTTCCAAACATTTTGGAAGTTGAACGGACTTCTGAGACAGATTCCATTTGACTTCCAAGGTATGGCTGTACTGTAAAATCACACAGCACAGGTTTCTCCTGGGCTTCAGCATTTGAGGGAACATCAGGTGATTGCTTTTTTGCTACCCCATAAAAACAATCCCTGAATATGAAACTTTTAACATTTCAGGGAAATTACAGTGGTACCTCGGGTTAAGTACTTAATTCGTTCCGGAGGCCTGTACTTAACCTGAAACTGTTATTAACCTGAAGCACCACTTTAGCTAATGGGGCCTCCTGCTGCTGCTACGCCACCAGAGCACCATTTCTGTTCTCATCCTGAAGCAAAGTTCTTAACCTGAAGCACTATTTCTGGGTTAGCGGAGTCTGTAACCTGAAGCGTATGTAACCTGAAGCGTATGTAACTTGAGGTACCACTGTATGAACCTAGAAACTTTCTCCACGACATGTTTACTTTTCTATGTGCCAAAAAAAAGTTCTTTTTCATAGGAGGAAGGTTTCAGATATTTTTGAGATTTCCCAAACTTGCAGTCTGAAGTGATATAATCTGCAGCAAGGCACACCATGTGTTTCTGCTGTATGTAAAGATCAGCTCTGAGTCCAAACTTATAAGTTTCATGTGAATTGCTTAGAAGGCACAAGAACTCTGTAGAAAGCACATGACATCGCAACTAGGGATGGAGAAGAACTGCAATTCATTGTGCATTTAAACGCTTTTCTTATTCACACTCAACAAGACAGTACATGAACTGAAACACAGCCAGTCTACGAAATTCACACTTCTCCGAATTTTGTAATGCAGTTCCTCAGATAGATAACAGGTACAGAAATGCATAGGCAGGAGTAAAGCATGAGTAGAAATGCATGTATCAGTGAAAATAGCATTAAAAACACATTATTTGGGGGGAAATTGCATTGCAAAAATGTGAGAATTTTTGCACTATAATTGGTGGTGAGTTTTCATGAAGGCTCAGAAAAAAACCAGAAAAAAACCCAATTGCAAATTGAAGTGGAATTTTGAAGAACTGAACTTAAGAATGGAAAAATGAGAGAAACTGAAATTGACTGATTTGCCCTTCCCTAATCATAACTCTACTTTTTTGCCCATGTGAACATCATTTGTTTTCTTGACCACAGGCAAGAAACTTAAAAAAAAAAAATCTACAAAGCATTTTTACTGCTGGGAAAACTGACAATTACAAAGTCAAGGCTTCAACGCCATGTTTATGGTGCTGCTGTTGACGCCGTGCCCTTTCATCTCTGCTACTCTTGCAATAAAATCAACAAGTGTGGCCTCTCCAAAAGTGCGGTGGGTCCCCGGTGCCAAGACAAGGCATATCATTTGCTGCCGTGGCTGGATTTTGGGCAAACTCCTCTCTTGCCTTCCCTGGCAACTCTTCAGAGACGGCCTCTGGGGTTGTTTTGTATTTGGGCTGTTGCTGGCTTGGCGTCCCTTGATCGCCTGTCTCCTTGGACACAGCTTGCCTTTGTCTTTTTTCTCCGTGGCACGCAATTCCCCCGGTACAATTAGGACTCTTTCAATCGCTTTGTTTTCTATCTTTGGGCAGCTTAGCACATGGTGTAGTTATGTTAATTACATGTATTTAAAGTGCACGCATAAGACTTTTGGCTCCCCCTCCTTTTTTTCCCCTTTTCTGCCCTCTGGGACAAGCCTTTAAAATGAAATTTGACGTTTATCTGATGTTCAACTGGGGATGAGAAAACCCTCCAGGGTTGAGATTTGGTGAGGTTGGGCATTGTGGGGTTTGGGATCGCTCGAAGCCTCACATCTGTCTGCTGCCTGCATCACCCGGTGTGCCTGTTCACAGATCAGCGTAGGAGTTGTGCAAGCATCCATGACTGATCACTTCAGCCAGGCTCACGGGACTTCCTGGCAGGATATTTTATTCTTAGCTTTATTGTTCCAGCTATAGGCCTTTACTTATTCATCCTGCAGCCGCTTTATGCTAACTAATAAGGGTGCATGGGCACATGATTGAAATAGGCATAGTAATCTGCCCATCTAATCATTTCCTTTGCACCCCACTCTTCCCCCAAAGACCCAAGAGTGGCATGCATGCTCTCCTTTATGAAAGAACTCATAAACATGTACATTGGATGGGGAAGGGGCCACAGTTTGGTGTCTGTGGGCATCACATTGGGGACTCCCATGTACAGACAATACCACGCTAGATGGGACTGGGGGCGGGTTGTCTATGGCTAGATGGGACCAAGGGGGTGCCCATGGGTCCCATGTAGCTTTGTTGTTGTTTAGTCGTTTAGTTGTGTCCGACTCTTCGTGACCCCATGGACCAGAGCACGCCAGGCACTTCTGTCTTCCACTGCCTCCCGCAGTTTGGTCAAACTCATGCTGGTAGCTTTGAGAACACTATCCAACCATCTCGTCCTCTGTCGTTCCTTTCTCCTTGTGCCCTCCATCTTTCCCAACATCAGGGTCTTTTCCAGGGAGTCTTCTCTTCTCATGAGGTGGCCAAAGTATTGGAGCCTCAGCTTCATGATCTGTCCTTCCAGTGAGCACTCAGGGCTGATTTCCTTCAGAATGGATACGTTTGATCTTCTTGCAGTCCATGGGACTCTCAAGAGTCTCCTCCAGCACCATAATTCAAAAGCATCAATTCTTCGGCGATCAGCCTTCTTTATGGTCCAGCTCTCACTTCCATACATCACTACTGGGATGGGGCCAATTGGGCAACTTCCCCTGTGTGTATTTTTTGGAGGATGGGGTGGATGTGAGAAGACAAGGGCAACTGAAAGATGAATTTAGGACTAACAAGGTAATACATGACGCACTCTCCCAAGTTTCTGATAACTTAGCCCATCCGGGATGCAAGCCTGCAGTCCAGCAGATACCGGGCCCCTATGAATCTCGGGGGTTTTGTTGTTTGTCAGTAATAATATGCCAGCAGCTTCGACTTCAAAGCACGAGGGCGATACAGATAATCTCGTGAAAGGTCCGCAGAATTTCAAGGCCATTCCAGTCCCGGGGGATTATAGAGACAGGCGAAGTTGTTGACGGAGGAGGTATTGCTTGCTTGATCGTCTCCCCTTTGATTCCTTTCTAATCAAATGCTGGCTCTTTCTTTTTAATTTCAAAAGGGGATTCTGTTCCACCCCCACCCCCACCCCCCAGTGGTGGTGCAGAAGGATGGGCCGTGTCACACCACGGCCGCTGCACGCTGGCAGAAAAGATGAAACATCGACAAATCTGCCTCCCTCTTCTCCTCCCGATGTCAGCTACAATGCTGTTATTCAGCCCAATGTGTCAAAGGCGGTGTAATGTAACCATTTCCAGACTGCCTAGGAAAGGTGGGATCTGTAAGCCATCTCTGGAGATTTCTTTCTTTCTTGAAAGCAGAAGAGCAGAAGGTGGGAGGCGAGGAGAGAAAAGGCCAAGGGCGACGAGGAGCATGTTATGAAGCCTAATGAGCATGAGTTCCATGTACACAATTATCCTTGGAGCTGAAAGCCTATAATTTCCAAGGTGTGTCTCCCAGCAGGAAAAGGGAAGGGAAGCGATGCCTCCCCTCCAACCCCACAGATGCCTCGTCCAGCCCCAGCCAAGCATTGAGGACTGCTTGGCTAGGGGTCATTTCTCAAATGACAGCTCTGCCCGTTGCAGAGAGCAGTGAAAAGTGGACCAGTTGAGTGAGACGGGTGTCTGCTCTTGGTGCTTCCGGGGAAAGGAAATGTGCCAAAGGAAAACCCAGGTGTCTCACCTGTGAGCTTCAAACGCAGGTATGGTTGTTGCATCTCCCAGCAAGGGAAGGGAGTTCCCTGTTGGCACATGGCCAGAGGAGTGCAGGAAGTCACTTGCACATTCACTTTTCAGTGATCTCTTTGTGATCTTCTAAGAGCTTCCTGATCCTCCTGTCCAAAATAAGAATGCCGTTGATGGGCTCTGTCCCTATTTCCTGTGCTTCCAGTACAGATTTGCCTTCTCCCCCATTCCTTGTCATGAGAAACTGTGGCACTGAAGCCCATTCCCATTGTCAGCTTGGTGGGTCTTAGCCGTTGTTTGGCTTCTGGGATTTTGCCAGCCAGTGTCCATAGGTTTCAAACTTTTCTGCACATCCCTGTGAAGAGGGATAGATAGTTAAATCCCTCTGAGTATTGTAGCTCTGTGAACTTTCAGCACCGTTAACCAGCTCCCACAATTCTTTGCGGGAAGCCATGACTGTTTAAAGTGGCATCATAAGGCTTTAAAAGTATGGTGTGAATGTTGCTACGATATTCTACATGGCAGTGCAATGTTAGCCATGTAGAAAATTCAGCATGTATGAAATGGATTGTTTCACATAGGTACTGAGCAGTGAACATGCTCTGTGCATGCACAAGTATCAGATAACTGCCATGCCCTCGGAGAGCATCATTGCAACGTATCTAATACCTGTGACACAACATGTCTCGATCTGCTCTTAACTAGCAAGGATTACAGTCAGATGGTTTTTTTCCACACTTTTCCTTTGTGGGCAATGCAGCAGATCTGCACATCTAGTAATTATGAAAGAGAGCATTTATTCTCATTGAAAACAGGAGCTGCATAACAATCCTGGGACTGATGTTTGAAAGGAGGAGCTGAGCTGCTAGTAAAGAAGCATGTGAAAACAAAGCAGGAAAAGGTGGCTTCAGTTAAAGGTAAAGGTAAAGGGACCCCTGACCATTAGGTCCAGTCGTGGCCGACTCTGGGGTTGTGGTGCTCATCTCGCTTTATTGGCTGAGGGAGCCGGGGTACAGCTTCCGGGTCATGTGGCCAGCATGACTAAGCCACTTCTGGCAAACCAGAGCAGCACACAGAAATGCCGTTTACCTTCCCACCGGAGCGGTACCTATTTATCTACTTGCACTTTGATGTGCTTTCGAACTGCTAGGCTGGCAGGAGCAGGGACCGAGCAACAGGAGCTCACCCTGTCGCGGGAATTCGAACCGCCGACCTTCTGATCGGCAAGTCCTAAGCTCTGTGGTTTAACCCACAGCGCCACCCACGTCCCTGTGGCTTCAGTTATTGGGGGGCAAATCCTAATCCAAGTGGTGATGTGCTTTTTTTAAAAAAATGCCGACAATAGATTTTATTGCAAAACCCCGAAGCACGTATTTCCATTTTACTTTCCATTTTACTTATATTAGAGATTCCCTCTGGTTTCAGCATACTACACTTCCATCAAAATGGGACTAGGCATGGTCCCAACGAGAGAGGAACTGTTCCCAATGCTTGGCTGCTCAGATTAACAACAGCTGGTCTTGGGGCTACGGAGGTGCCCATGTTAACATGGTGGCTTGAAGAAACTTTCAAAGTGGAGCTTACAAGAAGACTGTATTCACTGAACAGCCTACACTGAGCCTTTGTACCAAACCACCACCACCAGAAACAGAAAGAGGCTATTCTCCTGTGGCAAGTCAAGAGTAACAAGGAGAGCTGCGGAGAGGACCTCACACAGCACTGCTCTTCCAGCTCCTCTAGAAACGGACACTTCTAAAAGTTGCAATAACCTGGGTCAGCTAATTGCCACCTGCCCATTGAAGCCTATGAGATTCAAGGCATACCCTGTATAAGGAAGCAAACAGGATGGACAATTCTTGGGAATCAAGGGCCACATTCCCTTGGGAGAAAGTGTTTGGGGGCCATATGCTGGTGGCGGCAAGTGGGGCCAATGTAATAAGTGGGCGGGACACTCCTTCTCTCTTCTCTCTCTCTGTCTCCTCACTTCATTTTCTCCCCTCCCCTCTCTGACACATATTTATTCACACACACTTGCAAGCATGTTCCCCTTCATCCATCCACCCCCTTCTCCTTTTTATTCATCATTTTACATTCATTCTCTTCAAGTTTTTTTTTGGGGGGGGGGACACTAAAGGGGGAGTACGGTACTCACGTTTTAGAGGGCAAGATCTTTTAAATCATCACCCAATTATACTGTGTTTGCTAACTTTTTGTATAAAAGAAGTGCATAAATATTTTGAGTGAGTGAGTGAGTGAATTACAGGCTACATCCGGTCTATTTCTGGATAGGAAACTATCTGGGAATCCTATGTATGTTATTTTAAATTTCGTCATGAAAGTAACCTAGGATACAAATGTGATTAATAATAATCTTCAAGTAACATCTCATCATGATGGGAAGGAGAGCACTTCGGCTGTGATTGGCAGTTTCCATTTACTTAGCCTAACACCATGTTTCCAAATATATCCTGCCCTTCCTTGTGAAATGTCATTTGCCGGGTTTCTGCGTTTAAATCAGGGGGTTTGGGGCCGGGTCAAAACAGATTCCGCTACTCTCCACTTTGCCGAATATTTTAGGAAACAGGATTGAAGGGTTTGAAAAGATAGTGCCTTTCTTGTGTGTGTGTGTGTGTGTGTGTGTGTGTGTGTAAAGCAATCAAAATGGTAAGACTGGATTAACATTTGATTACTACCTGTTTTACCAGTGTGTTTCCTGTGGGAAAGAAGACCCTTGCAGAGAGTAGGACTGTTCCTTCTGCTCACCAGCTGCAAGGAACACACTGGGAAAGCAGCTCCAGCAGCAACTGCCTCCTCCCTCCCTCCCTCATTTCACAGCCCCACCTTTCAACACTCATGGATCATTCCAAGTGGTCCTGACCTAGGGTAGCCCAGGGCTGTTTCAACCCAGGGCTCATCCACGTTTCCTTTTGCCCCATGCCCACACTTTAAAGTGCTGTGTCCCTAGTGGTTGTGTGGGTGTGTGTTTTCACCTCCCCACAGAAACCTGTTCTTTATTTTTTGTTCCGATAGCTTTTTGTTCCGATTCAGCAGGTTTTCACAGTATACGTGCCAGGGCAAAAAAACAAAACAAAACACAACCCAGTTTTTATAGGTTTTTTTAATGTTGTTTAAACGGTTCTCATATATATATATATATATATATATATATGGGATGCGGGTGGCGCTGTGGGTTAAACCACAGAGCCTAGGACTTGTCGATCAGAAGGTCGGCGGTTTGAATCCCCGCAACAGGGTGAGCTCCCGTTGCTCGGTCCCTGCTACTGCCAACCTAGCAGTTTGAAAGCACATCAAAGTGCAAGTAGATAAATAGGAACCGCTCCAGCGGGAAGGTAAATGGCATTTCCGTGCACTGCTCTGGTTCATCAGAAGTGGCTTAGTCATGCTGGCCACATGACCTGGAAGCTGTACGCCGGCTCCCTCGGCCAATTAAGCGAGATGAGCACCACAACCCCTGAGTCGTCCGCGACTGGACCTAGCGGTCAGGGGTCCCTTTACCTTTACACACACACACACACACACACACATGCTGTTTTACATAGGTTGTAAATTTCTCTGGGATGCCTCATAGGAAGCAATTCTTAAGTGAAAATAAAGTAAATAGAAGTAGTTGGGACCAATGCTTAGGATTTCAATGCCAAGAAATTATAGAAATGAGTGTGCATTGTTTTGATGGTCAATGACAAATCATTTATAAGTCACCTGTGCACTGAAAGCAGCCTGAGAACATTATGCAATCGTAATGAGCGGCATTATAGGGAGACAGGCCATTGATCCAACAGTCTCTAGTCTGGCTAGAAGCAATTCCACAGCAGGTTCATAAAGAGCACTTGTCCAGTCCAGGTACCTGGGAAACCAGAAACTGGAGATACCAAGGATTTATCATGGGAAATAATATTCTCAATCTTTAAATAATGGGACTTTCGGTAAAGGCCGTAAAGGGAACTTGTGCCCTTCCAGATGTTGTTAGGCTCCAACTCCCAGCAACCTCTGCTAACATGGACAGAAATGGTGGAAGTTGTAGCCCAGAAACACCTGGTGGGTCACAGAATCCCCATCCCTGGCCTAGACTCAAGTCTTGTTGCCCCTCAGTTTCTTTCTTTTTTTATATAATATTTTATTAAGATTTTCCATAACGTTACAGAAAGAAAAAAAGAAAAAGACAAAAATAATAAAGAAAAACAATTCAATTTTTCATAACATATCTTGCATTTGTTTGTTTCCCGGACCTCCCCACACCTCCCCTCTTTGTATTCCAATTCAATTTATTTATTCAGCAAATCCTTTCCCTCTTTACTTCATCCTTATCTTGATCTTAATATATTATGCCTTTAAATTTTCACCTGTTAACATTCCGTTTTTGCATATTCCTTCGTACTGTTGTTACTAAAAACCCCTTAACCTCAATCCAACGTCATTCTAACATTCATTAATCTTATAATATTTCTGTAAGTAGTCTTTAAATTTCTTCCAATCTTCCTCCACCAACTCTTCTGCCTGGTTTCGGATTCTGCCGGTCATTTCTGCCAATTCCATATAGTCTATCACCTTCATCTGCCATTCTTCCAAAGTGGGTAGTTCTTGTGTCTTCCAATACTTTGCGATGAGTATTCTTGCTGCTGTTGTAGCATACATAAAGAAATTTCTGTCCTTCTTTAATACCAATTGGCCAACCATGCCCAGGAGAAAGGCCTCTGGTTTCTTTGCCCCTCAGTTTCAGGTAACATGGGATTTGAATGCACAGCCACCTGGGATACAACTTGAAACAAACCTATTAAACTACGGTACCACATTACTAAGCTATTTTTGGCCCCTTTGGGGTTCAGATGACCCAGGAGGGTGGTCTTCCAGGATACTCCATTTATTTCAGGAGGAAAGCTGAACTGCTCACACTTGTTACTCTGCAGCTCAAACCAAAACAATCAAAATTCTATACTAAAGGACTGAAAATTTGAATCTAATGAAAATTTATGGAAACATGGCCACATTTATTCAGGCAGGTCTCCTTGAAGTCACACTGTCTTCAGTGAGGCTTGCTCATCGGCAAGCGTGCACCAGAGCGGGACAAATCCTGCATCCCAAACAGAAGTGGGCTGGATTAGGCTGAGGTAGCCCCAGATTACCCCAGTCAGATCAGGTCCAACAGGAGTGATCTGGGGGTGTCAAAAGGGTGTGGCAGCAAAGGAAGGGAAGAAGGAGCCATTCAGGCAGTTTGCATGTGTCTCCTTCTCCTTCCCCCAACATTTAATCTAGCTTTTAAACCCGATTTAAACCCTTGCACAGCCCCCAAATCAGTTTGGGACTTGGATGCAGGTTGTGTTGGCCCTGGAACATCCTGGGCTGGATTGGGGCCACTCCAAAGTGCTGAATTTAGACATCAATCAGATTGGGGGCAGAACATGCAAAGGCCTAGCATTTATTACGGTATATCCAGATCAGGAAAAGGGGTAGAGAATTCAGAGTATTTTGTTAAGGAGGATGCATAATCCCACCACAGACCCGCAGGATGTGTAGACTGCTTCCTGCGCTCAGAGAGTTGTGCAGACGGAACAAACGTTCCTCCATTTGAAGGAGTGAAACAGCCCAAGCCATACCATGGCTCCACAAACCTATGGAGCACCATGCACACAATGGGAACGCCTAATTATTTCTCCAAAAAAAACCACATTCAGCTCTTTCCAGACTGTAAATTAGATCAGTTCCCTAAAAGGCTCATGATCGGACCAAATTCTATTTTTGAGGGATTTGCATTTTTTCCCCTTGAGGATTCGGAGGGCAGAAAACAATGCTTTGATGGTCCAGCCTGACTTTCTCTGCTCTAATTCCCAAATTTAGAGGCAGCCTGGACGTCTCTGGCTCTGCCATACTTGGCTCAGACAGCATCAGACGACACCTGGTTCCAAACAGGAAACATGCAGGCCACAGGCTCAGTACGGACCGTGCCCCCCGCCATAAATTAAATGCCAAGGGATGGCTAAACATGCAGTTAATAAAAAGGGCCGGGTGGAGAGATGTTTCTGACATCTGGCTCCAATCACGGCTAGACTTGGACTCCGGTGCCTTTCCAGTGGAAATGGATTCCAGAGTTGGAGGCTGCCCATTGAAACACCCGGAGCATTGCAAGCTGCTCCCCGGCCCACCCCGCTCCAAATAAGAACATGACTGTCAAAGAGGACACAAGGGGGAAAGGCTTTCTTGGAGATAAGAGGGTCTTCCACATGTCACTCACACTGAAAGGGCTTTGGGGAGGAAGTGGACTGAGTCAAGAGCAACTGGAATGCCTACATCCCACTCAAGACTGCGCGCCAGTCTGCTCGGGATCACTTCAAATCCAGACTCACCACCTAAAGAGTATTTGTTCCTTGAAGTCCCTCCCCCTTCCATTTCCTTTTTAGTGCTGCCTTTGATGGGGGGAATAGCTATTTTCAAGGGCTCAAAGAAGACTTGGAGGCAAAATACAGGAAGGTGACTGTTGGGGGATGCACAACAGAAATTTATAAAATTATCTGTGGTATAGAAAGATTGGAGAGAGATAACTTTTTCTTCCTTACAATACTAGGAATCAGGACCATCCAATAAGACCAATTGGAAATGCTGAATTTATGGAACTAACAGAGATGGTACAGTGTTGCATTTCTTGTTAACTATCATCCAATGTTGGCTTCTGCTTTACTTTGCAATAAGGAATATTTTGATTAAGGAATGACAACCATCATAGAGTGGTAATGAGGCTTCTTAATTGGCTGCTCAGGTACACTTTATGGTTGATCAAGCCATGTGGAAGGAGCAGAAATGCCTATTGTCACACTTCTGGAAGTCATGGATTGTTAAGTTTCCTGTCTCTCTCCTGAACAACAAAGAATCTTGCAGCAATTTAAAGACAAAGACATTTATGGTGGCCTAAACTTTCATGACCTACATTCCACTTCATCAGATCCATGAAATGTTCCCATCAATTGGCAGGCATATATAACTATGGGTGAAGGGGGGGGGAGTTGTAAACAGTGAGGCCAAATGACAATGAAATGCAAAAGGTTGTCTGTGACAGTTTCCATTAACACTTAGATGTATGCAAAATAGGCACTGTGGCAACCCATTCACAATGGCAATAACCGGCAGTAACACAATCATCTTACCGCTAAGTTAATCACAACATGTAGTGGGACAGGAAGCCATTGTCTTTATTAATGCTCAAATGGATGGATTTAAATTTTCTCTTTCATATGCACTGGATCCGCTGTGAATAGTTCACTGCCTCTTTAAGAACTGGAGAGCAAATGTTATTCGTCAGAGAACTGGCTGAAACTGGTCAGCAAATCTTAGTGCCTGCAGTCTTGTATCTATCCGTGTTCTGCCTTTATAATAAAATGCTTTGTTTAGAATCAGAAGTCGAACAATCTTAAGCAAAAACAAAAAAGCTCAGATCCTAGCTTGATAGTTTAAAAAAATATTTCAGTGCTCTATAGACAGGCTGCAAATGTCAACATCTTGTGCATTGAGGTCCAAGGAGTCTGACCTGTTCCTGGGATGCCACCAGAGGCTCATATGAACACACATACCATCTCCATCAAAAATCCAGATTTCTTACAAACAGTAAAACACAAATATAATTTCCGTCACCAGTTTAACGATAAAGAGACAAACACACAGACAAGAACTTATGAGACCCCCTATGGCCTGTGATTAATTTATGCTTTCTTATCATTAAAGCTGCACCTAAGTCTCTGGCTGACAAGCAGATGCCATTGAAGCTGTTTATGGTCTTGATTCATAAAAAAAAAAAAAAAACAGAGAGAGAGCTGCAAAGCATCAGTTGCCTCGATAGCACCACTAGCTAAATGTCATTCTCTTTCAAGCAGACCTGATAGAAAGCCACGATAAGCCTTCATGTAGGATGTTTTATTGAGCAATGTGTACTATTAGTAGGATTATTGCAAATTATTAATGACATTCTGCCTGTGTTTGAGGGGGGGGGGGTGTGCATGTGTCTGTTTGTTTGTGACCAGAAGGTTAAGAGTTCAGAAACAGTGAGGGATCGTGAAAATGTGAAAGATCTGGGAGTAGATTTGAGGTAGAGTGGAGGAACATCTTCTCTTCCAAAGAGTTTGTGCTGTTATTGAATAAACGGGGAGCAGTAACAGCTGGTGGGGTGGGTCTGTGGTGCTCAAGAGAAGTTAAGGAAGTTGGTGCAATGCAAATGTACCACTAGGGCCAATGCTAGGTATTTCTGCTGGGGTGCTTGCACCACACCAACTTCCCGGGCACGTTGCCCCTCTCTCGCCTGGTAAACAGCAGCAAATCAGCTGTCAGGGGTTCAGGTAAATGTCACCACCCGACCCCGCCATCTTCTGCCAAGGGATAACAAGTAGAAAATACTTCACAGTGATCTGAAGCCACAATCTGGCACATAGGTGCATTTTATCCCACAGAAATCGATAGGCTGAAGTGCACTTAACTCTGTGCCATAACTGGGACCAAATTGTTTAATTATACATAATCTGTTGCAAATGGTTTTGATGGTGCATATTATATTAAACTAGCAATCCTTTGTGCCTAAAATAGCTGTTTAATGGACAGCATGAATGAAGAGGTGGGGGGGGGCACATTTGTATGCCAGGATTTTGTGTGGGGGAGAGCGGGATAACCCTCCCCATGCTCTACTGAGTCTTCCTTGCAAATGCCCCCCGCCCAGTCATTTCTTCCAAAGCAGGCATCCTTCAGTTTGAGAATAACTATTGGTGGACAGGAAAAGCTTGTGTTTTCCATACCGTCAGCAATGCCATTTTGGGCATTCCTTTTGAGAGGCATGTCAGAAATGGGAATTGGGGGCACCACGCTCTACGGCACAGACCCCAGCAACTGTGGGAGAGTGCAGTCAAATACACCTAGCAAGCATAGGGCTAATCAGTGCATGAAGGGGTGAAGGACCACAGAGCTGTTTTCCTAGATAGCCTCAGCTAGGCCACACCCCCTTTCCTTCAAAGAGGAAGTGAGGCGAAGCCTTTCTACTTCCTCTCTCTCTGCTGACATCATGGCAGCATACGAATGTGAATAGTTTCATTGCAATGAATAAGTCAAGACTGTGCCCTTTAAATAAATCTGTCATTTGGGTCAAAGATGCTCTGGATTCCAAATGACTTGTGTTATGTACTGAAGTTCTCACCCTGGGCCAGCAGGGGGATACTGTAGATAGTTCAGGTCCACATATGCAAATAAGGGATCGAAAGTGACGTTCAGTGATTGGATAGTTACAGAAAGTTGTTACAATTACGCTGTTCTGGAGCTCTATATAAGCAGGCTGGCTTCAGTTCAGTTCAGTTCTGGACTGTGAATAAACAAGAGCTGTTTGAAGAATCGCTGTGTTGTCTGATATGTTCACCCACAACTTAACAACTTGTGTCTAACAGCTAGTGGTTTACGGATTTATTTATTTTTAATTGGGAGAATGCAGCCCGCTCTCACTGCCATTGCGGACAACACTTGCATGTGCAGTGATGCCATCAAGGGTGCAAATTTCAAAAGGTGACTGTGTTTTGGTTTTGGTCTATTGTTTCAGAAAGTGCAAATTAGGTTTGAATCAGATTTCTCCTCCCTCCCTACCACTGGGCTCCATGCTCTTGGCACAACCATTTACATTAAGGAAGGAGAAAGAAAAACACACATGCAGACTAATGTAAAGAAGTTGCGTCAAGATTTTTCCTTTTTTTAAAAAAAAAGCACAACCTTTGCATTGAGCCCCATCTCCATCTTTTCCCTCTAAAAGTACAGTGATCATGAATGTGCCCCATATGCCAAAGTAATTAGCTCACACTTCTGGAATTGCTGATGACTATATTTGCCTAAACTCTGCAACCATTCATCTTCCCATTCCATACATACAGCTGGCACAGATTATTTCTACTCAGTTTTGAGAAGTTTGCTGTATATCTGGCTAAAAAAAAAAGTTACACAAAGCAATCCTAAGCAGGTTTGCATGAAAGTTAAGTCCAGCTGTGTTTCAGGAGGCAAATGTGCGAAGGATTGCAACCCTCCATAGACTTTCATTTCTTCATTCATTTCTTCATAGGTGGCTCTTAAGTTTCAAATATATTATTATGCACACCCCACATTCCCAAGTGGTGAGAAGTTCCATGGTCGGTGCTAACTTAGATTTGGCTTCCTTTCAGAGGAGAAACTTCTGGAGATTTACCACAGGTTGAGCATAGGTGTGGGCTGAGAATACAGTGTCTTGGAAAATCCTACACATGAGTCAGACTGACACTGGCCAAGGAGTGTGCCTGGCACACAGAGCATCACCAGTGGGGTGGGGTGCACATTCCTGCCTGCCACAGCACAAGCTGAACACCCGAAGAGGGCCAACAAAGTTCACATAAAGGCTTTCACAATCCAGTTGTCCAAGGATGAGCATTGCAAGTTCTGTTTACACATGTAACGGAATGAGCCTTCTGCATGTGAATGAAAACACTCACATATTCAGATGCCCCTGGTGGTGTTGCTCTTTAACAATGAAAATATACAGTAAAGCAAGCCCATGAATATAGTGGGGTTGAAACAATTAAACCATAGCTCCACAGTAGAGCATCTGCCTAGAAGGTCTCAGGTTCAATCCTGGGGCCTTCAATCCAATTCCTGGCTGAAATTCTGGAGACCTGCTGCCAGTTAGTGTTTTGGGACTACAACTCCCATCATCCCTAGCTAACAGGACCAGTGGTCAGGGATGATGGGAATTGTAGTCCAAAACAGCTAGAGGGCCAAGTTTTTCCATCACTGGTGTAGATGATATCCATCAACTTTGAGGGGGTGGCTCCCTCAAATATTTTATTGGGGGGAGGCAAAGCTCCCTCGGCCCCAGGAGTTGGCTCCTATGTCCAAGCAAGATGGGCAAGGATCTTCTAAACATTGCCAAACACACACCAAACACTCTGTTGACATTCTCCAGGGAACAACGGCTGAAAACGTTCCAAGGAATTGTGACAATCCCGGATTGGGTGTCCTAAACAGCATGAGGCATTTCCCTTCTGACTGCATATTAGCATATTTGAAATTCTCTGCAGGGAGTTCAGACAGAGGGCACTGTACAAAAATACGCCTTGTGCTGCGTTGACATTTAAATAGGGGTACCGTTTAAAAGCCCCCCCCCCCTTTTTAGCTTGTTTGGATGCTGTCCCATTTTATCTCTCCACCTAGTAGATATAATCTACTGCAAATAGTGTTTGAATAGTACAGAGATTATTAAATTGCAAAAGTTGATTTCTAAAAGCAGCCTATTACCCTGTTCAAATACTCTAGCATTAGATCTAAGAGGCTCCTAAGTGGACTAAGTAGGCATTTTTAAATAACACACATTGTTCAGCTACGGTTACCCAAATTCCAATCTGACATTTAGCACTTAAAGAGTTTAGACAATCCAGACTCTCTTATCAGCTCCCAGACAAGAGCACTAAATATCATGCAGGCTTCCTTTGGCTTGTAACCACAAGGTTCACGGACAATGTAATGCGGCCTGGGATTGAGTGCTTAAGATATTAGGGGAAAACAAAGAACACTCCATTAGCAACTCTGGGACTGTCTTTGGGTGTGTTGTGCGGACCTGCAGATTGGTTTGTATCAAAATCTGCAAGACAAGGGAATGTGCATTGCTTGGAATGTCTTTGGTGGATATGAGGGTCATGTCCACACTGGCCTATTTTGTAAGGGATTGGTGTTGAATGTATAATGATATACAATGATGATGTTGATGATGATGATGATGCTAAAATCTAGCTCAGTTTACTCCTCATATGCATATCATTCTCTTTACTAATAGAGAGCTCCCGCCACCATCACTTTCCCTTGATTAACAACCAGCATACAGGTTATCAACAGTATGGATCTATCCCGTCCCACTCTACTTTTGGATCCAGGAACCGATGAAACAGTGTCTTGCAGCCAGAAGTTGTCCTGCTTGGGTGATGTGCACTAAATCAAAATGAATCCAGTTCAGAAGGTCATAATGAAGAAGATTTTAAGCTGAGCTCATATTTATAAGCAAGAGAAGAGAACCAGTGCTTTTTTCTGGGTGTACACATACCCCTAAGCATTTTGTGAATCTTTGTACTTTTGTCCATTTCCTGTATTTATTTTTCCCAATTTGAACTATAAAATGGTGATTTTCTGGAATCAAAATGAGAGTACCCCTAAACATTTTTTTTAAAGAAAAAAAGCACTGGAGTCCACTAAGTATCTGACAGCAAGGAAGGCACACCCCTCAACTGCCCCACTTTAAGTGGGACATCCCGGAATTCCAAAAGCCACCCCAGCTTCTGTCTGGATCCCAGGATGTTCCATTTTCGCTCCCACAAGTGCATGGCCCCCAAATTACTAATGGAAGCCCCAATGAGCATAAGTAGCTCCAGGGTGATTCCCCCTGCTTTCATAAACATTGATGGTCATACACCAGGGTTCATTGGTTTACCTGCTTTCCCATATGATTTATATTTATAAACAAACAAACATCAAGAATTTAGTCAAAATATGTTGATTTGAGAACTGGAGTGGGGAGGCAACTGCACCTGAGTGATGACTTTCCTGGGTGTAAAAACTGCAGCCAAATTGAAGTCTGTTTAAGCCCAGGAAAAAAAGGGGTTCCTTAATTTAGTGAAGGGTTGGAGACTTTGTAGTCTTCCAGATGCTATTAGACTTCAACTCCCTCCATCCTGACCATTGGTCACACTGAGATGAGGCCGAAGGGAGCTGGAGTTCCGAAATGTCTGGAGGAGCCATGGGTTCTCCAGCTCTGATTTAAAACATTTCTCGTTCATTTCTGTAGGTACACATCTTGCAAGGAACCTCACTCGAAAAATCAGCAGAGGACAAACGTTCAGCAGTAAGAACAATGATGGAGGCAAAAGGGATTATTTGATTATCTTGTTTCCCACGCTCATTCTCGAAAGCATAATTGGACTGCTGGCACTTGACTTGGGTGGCCTGTTTCATCTCAAGATATCGATATGAAGAAACAAGGAAGATATTTATAGGTAGAGATGGACAAATGGGTCACTTTCAGTTTCCGGCTTTTCCCATCTCAAATTCATTTTGCCACATTTCCATATAAGTTTGCAATTATGATTCTTTATCAGATTTCCATACTGCCCCTCATCTGGGGATCACAGGGTGGTTTTCAGTTTAAAAACACAAAATACATAACACAGTAACAAACAAAAATTATACCCCCACACCCAGTTTAAAAAGCCACAGATTAGCCAAAGGCCTGAGAGAAGAGGAATGTTTTTGTCTAGTGCCTAAAGATATGCATGAAGGTGCTAGGCGAACCTTCCTGGGGAGAGTATTCTACAAATGGGGAGCCACCACAGAAAAGGCCCGTTCACGTGTTACCACGCTCTGGACCTCTCATGGAGGAGGCACACAAAGACAAACACACACACACACACACATTTTTGCTAACAAATTTCATTAATATAATGCATCTTTGTGTGTTGTTTTCCCATATATGTGTATATTTTAATGGACATTGACACTTTTGACACCTGATGTGTATGTTTTTAGAAACCACCTTATTTATTTATTTTTGGTTGTAAGTGGTTTCTATTTATTTGTTTATTTCATAAGATTTATATACTGCTTGATTGTAAAAACACACACCAAAAAACCAAAGAAGTTTTCAAAAAGAATCAAATAATAATAATAATTGTTCTAAATATTGTGTTTTAATGCTGTAACTCCAGCAGGGGACCTCACAGTGAAGGGCAGGTAACAAACAAACAAACAAACAAAAACACTCATTTCCTTTCTTTGTTTGGACAACTCACACAATTCAGAAAAGTGCCCAATTTGAAGGAAAGCAGGTTTTTGTTTGTTTGCATATTGTTTCAAGAAGGCAAATAAAGGTAGAGATTCACATTCAAACATGAACCAAATCGAATTTCTCCCCATTCTGTCCCAGAAACCCAAAAGGAAAACAGCAGTTATTTCCAGGGGGCTTTAAAGATGCTGGAGAAGTACGTGATATGAAACTGATTTTGTTAGAAACATCTCTCAAATCTCCCCATATGGGTTTCTTTCTTTTGTTTTTGTGTTTAAAAATATTTTTTGACATTGTGTACAAGAAAGGATTGTAATTCAATTGCTTTGTCCAAAATTAGATTATTCTGACATTGTTTATTCCATTCCTCATCCTACAAAATTGAAGAGGGGACTAAGTGCTGTTTGTTGGGTTTTTTGATTTACTGTTACTGCAGCGTGCTAATTGCTGTCTCTAAATTTATTTATTTCTCTCCTCTGATGTAATAAAGCTGGGGAGAGTTTCATATATTTGCTTAGTTTCCATAATTGATTCAGCTGTTCATAGGGAGGAACAAGGCACTGGGCTGGAGCTGGCAGCTGAACTCCTTCCCCTTACTTTTATGGACAATGTAAGAAAGAGATGCTCTAGCTCAGGGACACCATGGCACCCTCTAGATCCTGTCAACTCCCATAATCCCTGAAAATTAGCCATGCTGGCTGGGCCTGATGGGAGCTGTAGTCCAAGAACAACTGGAAGTTATCGCAGTGGTTGTCCCTGCTCTAACTTGTATTTGTGATCCAGGATGGCCACGTTAACTCATGTTTACAATGGTGTCCTAGCTGAGATCTTGTACAATTAAATGTGAGCGTTTACAAACTAGGGATCCCTTCACACACATTCAGGTAGGTGGTAATCTCCCACATGACTGCCATATGTGTGTGAATACCTCATTGGCTAAGCTGCTGCATAAGACTTACGCACCCAATCATTGCCCTCTGTGGTTGGATGAGCAGATTCATGGTCATGGTATTCACATCTATATCTCAGCCAAGTTGGGTTACACCACAAGAAAATGGCTTCCACGTTGTCTCTAAGTATGTGTGAAGGGAATGAGGGCTGAGCTTGGAAAATATGAACCAACTCCCTGCGTCAATCTGGATTGTAATGAGCTATGTTCTGGATCTGGCATGTGCCAGAGCTTTTACACGATCATCTGTTTGTGTGTGTTGAATGGTAGCTTCTGTGTGCTGGTATATTTGTGTGAACACATTCTTGAAGTATGTTGAGAAGGCGATGTAGCAGATTTTTGTTCAGACAAATGTTTTATAGAACCAGGGATTTGCAGAGAGTTTTCTCATTGGTTAGGTTTCCTTGTTTGATTGCTGATTCCAAGTACAGTGGTACCTCGGGTTACATACGCTTCAGGTTACATACGCTTCAGGTTACAGACTCCACTAACCCAAAAATAGTACCTCAGGTTAAGAACTTTGCTTCAGGATGAGAACAAAAATTGTGCTCTGGCGGGAAATTGTGCAGCAGAGGGAGGCCCCATCAGCTAAAGTGGTGCTTCAGGTTAAGAATAGTTTCAGGTTAAGAACGGACCTCCGGAACGAATTAAGTACTTAACTCAAGGTACCATTGTAGTTTTACCTGCCCTGACCCAAAGCCTTTGATGATAAGGTTCCCCCCCCCCCCCAAAAAAACATCCAGGTCAGAGAATTAATGTAAGTAAAGCAATATTTTATTCAGGATGCACACCATTAATTATTCCCGCTTTTTTTTAGGAATAACAGAACATCAGCAACTCTTTCTTGCCCGTCATAATGCCAAACTAGCTGTAGTTAACCATATTTCTTTTGCATTTGAAGGTGAATTCAAGTTAGTTTGGATCTAACATGGGGCTGGAAGTTAAAGCTGGACAGCACTTTATCCATCAAAGTAGAGTTCAAAGTAAAAATTAAAAAAAATGCTAATATAAAGTAGCTGTTTGGAAGAGAGAGCAAAACCCCCAAATGACCCAAACTTCAAAAGGGACCAACGTCAAGCAGTTGCATTGAAGTTCCCTTAATAAATAAACATTTGAATCTGAAAGGAACATTTTCACCTTTCTAGCTTGACAGCTGACCATTGCAACCTCTCCACTGATATTTTACGCAGTAATTACTTCCCTCAATGCAGAAAGCTTTTCTACTCCAATAAAATTAAATACAAACATGCTTTCTCTCTGTTTCTCTCTCGCTCGCTCGCTCTATATATTAAAGAGGGAGAATATCTCCGTCAAAGCTCTAGTGTATGTTTGGGACTCACAACCGTGATCCTCTGCTTACTTAACCCAGACAGCAATATTTTTCTTCTCTTAATTCAGTTCAGTGTATCGCTTTGATTTAGAAAATCCCAACATCGTAGCAGCTTGTAAAGATGTGAGTACAGTAGTTAGTAAAAAGCCTGCTTTGAGTTAAGGAATGTCGGGGAACTTTGGCACGGCTAAGAACAATGAGAAGCCTGGGATCTTTTGATCTCGCAGCCCACTCAGAGCCGAGGCAGCGGCTCACAGCTTTTGGCATATGAACCACTCCGAGTGGGAGGAAACATCTCGTCCCTTTGCCCCAGATTTTAGCTCTGGCACCGGTTCTTGCGCAGTCTTTGCCGCTGTCTTGCAAGCCCTCATTTCAGCACTCTGAGGGTAGAACTGCATTTTACAATAAATTTGGGTGGCCACTTATGCATAATCAAGAAAGAGGACAAAAGCGGGTGAGGATCTGCATACGATTTGCAAGGGCTACTTCACATATAGAAACACACACTGAGAAATGGTGACTGTCCTTTACGTGGAAATGCAATGTATCACCCCACAGTCAAGTTCACTGCACAGTGAGATGGGATCAGGGGCTTCTCTGTGGTGGCACCTCAATTATGGAACTCTGTCGCCTCTGAGGTAGGAATAGGGCTGATGTTGTATATTTTACAGTGCCAGCTGAAGACTCGCTTCTTGGCCTGGACCTTCGAAGGGAATGGAATGCGTAGCCTGCTGGAAATGATGGGCTTTCAACAGCTATACTGTTATATTCTCATACATATCTGTGCTTGATCTTTTAATTGTTACTTTATTTCTTCTGTTTTAATCAACTTGGGACGATTATATTGATCAATTGCAGGCTCAAAATGGAATAAAATGAATGAGTGACCAGGTGACCTGCATGAAACCAGCTGAGCAATGCTGCCCCACCTCAGCCACCCTGCTGGCTCCTACGGCTACTTCCGGCATATTACCTGTAGCTCCTACCATCCCAGAACATCAGCCTCTGCATCCGGATAGCATCTGTGGTGGCTCTCCATCCATCTCAGTTACAAGGCAGGCCCCGTACCTTGAGTGCAAGTGCTTCATTGTCAGTGCTGACCTCTGATCTTCACTCGTTGCAAAGGAACTGTCAGTTGAGAACAAAGAGAGTTTTGCAAAAGCGTCCCCTGCAGTAACTTCAGCCAAGCCAGTCTGACAAGTTATTTTCACTGCTGCCTAATGTGCTTTATGCTATCCGTTTGGTCCCAAAAGAAGCATTTGTTTCTGGGCTCCCCACATCCCCTTTAGTCAAAAAAAGTAATAACCAGCTCTTAGAGACAGCACGATGGCCCTTAAGTCTGAATTTACTTGGCACCGTGACCCATCAGTTTATTGTGATGTGAATTTTGGACCTCAGGTCTTTTTGATAGCCACCAGCTTCATGCATCTGACCCCAAGGGCCAGACAGAGAGAACTGGAGGCCACATTTCTCTGAAGTTTTCCATCCCTGGTCTACATAGCTTTTCCTCCCTGCCCCATTTGCCATTCAAAAACAATCTCTTATAAGCTGCTGCTTGTGCTCTTTGCAGCAAATAGCTTGGGGGCAACAGCACCTTGGTGGGGACAATTGTGGGGCTAGAGTGGGGAAATGGCTAAGATACCCCTCCTACCATGTCAAGACTCCTGAGAGAAATACCCGCCCCCAGCAGCTTATTTTCCTAAAGATAGTGAGTTCATGCTTGTAAGCACAGTATAACATGTCGTTTGGCCCTGGAAACCTGACCTCTCTAACAATCCCTTTCATTTTAAATGGGATCCTAGTCAACTTCTTTCCCACTGGCTTCTCTCCCACATGCGTCTTTCAGGACAACAGGACTGCAGCCGTCGACGTCACACGGATGAAGCCACGTACCCTACGAAATGAGCGCGGGGCCTTCTGCCAATCGCTCCTGACCTAGCGCGAACTTGGAAACACTGTATTTTCTTAGAAAATCAAATTTAAAGAAAGAGAGAAGGGTTGTGAAACTGTTTTAAGTGGAATGATTGTAAGAAAAGCCAGCCATGGTGGAGAAGAAAGAGAAATATGGGGGCACAACTCCAACAAATGCTTTATTTGTTCACATGACGGGCACAAAGGAGGGTTCCTGCCTCCTCACAAATGAAGACACTGTCTTTGGGTAATTGGTCGCTTATCAGCGATTCCTCCTTAAAGGCAGCCTAGTCTTCTTGGGGGACAGTGTGGTGCCAGGAGAAGTTGTACGGAGCCTTTAGCTACACCACGAACAGAGCCAGAGGGGTTTGATGTGGACACAATGCGGTAGCTCTCATAAGAGTTTCTTTATGTTAAGAGTTTTTGACTGTTTGTTGCCCCAAAGAGCCAATCAAGTCAGCACTTCATGTTTAGACTGCAACCTTGGGGGGAAATATGTTTTCGATGGCATCATGTTCAATCTGGAGCTGCACTAAATGCTTTCCTGGTTCTCTTTTGGGGTGAAAGTAGTATCTTCATGGTACTACTTTCCACCCAAAAATGTCAAATTAGAGAGAATCTTCACTGCCACCAATTTTCCCTAGTAAGGTAAAGGTAAAGGTAAAGGGACTCCTGACCATTAGGCCCAGTCGTGGCCGGCTCTGGGGTTGCAGCGCTCATCTCGCTTTACTGCCCAAGGGAGCCAGAGTACAGCTTCCGGGTCATGTGGCCAACATGACTAAGCTACTTCTGGTGAACCAGAGCAGCGCACAGAAACACTGTTTACCTTCCCGCCGGAGCAGTACCTATTTATCTACTTGCACTTTGATGTGCTTTCAAACTGCTAGGTTGGCAGGAGCTGGGACCGAGCAACGGGATCTCGCCCTGTCGCGGGGATTCGAACCGCTGACCTTCCGATCGGCAAGTCCTAGGCTCTGTGGTTTAACCCACAGCTCCACCCGCGTCCCTCCAATTTTCCCTACCTGCTACTAATTCAGAGTCTCCCCACCTTTCAGAGCTTCTTTCTACTTTCTAGATCACAGCCAGATAGGGATCACATAACGGACACAACAATGTGATGATCCTACACAGCAATGGGCATGTAGAGAATTGCTGATGCCATTGAGAGCAAACAAAGCTGATTTAGAATCAGGGCAATTTTCCCCGGACAGGTCATGTAAATGATCCTAGTTAATCAGGGATGATGTAATGATGAGCATGGGGGCATTAGGGGGATTCCCCTGTTGAAAGAACCCATGTGGGTTAGCCTCCACTGACAACCAAAGGCAGACACATACCTGTTAACAACATGCCATAAGGAGTTGCACTAGCCCACATGCATGGACAGCACTCAAAACTTCTGTGTTACAGCCCTCTACTTCTCCTAACCTTCTGCTAGAAGCAGATTAGGATGGGAAATGTGGTAAGGCCATGTGGAATGCCCCCACATCTTATAAGAGGGAAGGGGAACTTGTGGCCATACAGGTGTTGGACAATAACACCCATAACCCCAGCCAACATGACCAGTGGTCAAGGATGATGAGGATTTTATTCTAACATCTAGCGGACACAGGTTCCCCATCCCTGATTTAGAGAACAGCTTCAGAATTTATCGATAATATTTGCTGTCGTGAACGAGCCAGCTCCCAGTGAAGGTTTGCAGCCAACTGAAGAAAGCAGCCAGGAACAGAGAGGGTTAACTGCCAGGCAGGATGAGCATCGGCTAGTGCCAACTCCCCCGCCCCTTGGAATGCCAGTTGATAAGGGAATGGCTGAGAGCAGGCCGGAACCCAGCCAACCCAGCTCTCGGGAAGTGCAAACTGGCACAAACAGAGAAGGAAGCAGTTTCTCAGAACGGGAAGAAATTGGAGCTGATCCAATCCCTCCTAAGAGTCGACTAAGGGGAGGGCTGTTGGACCGGAAACAAAGCAAGAAACGCAAAGTGAGAAATTTCAATATCTTCTGTAACTGGAAGTAGTCTTCAGAAGGGTCATCATGTTTGATGATGCTGGGAGGCTGTGTTAGAGCTGTCTGGAGCTATCTGCTGTTTTGACAATAAATCTTCCTTTTTAATTAACTGCGCTTACTGTGTGATCAAGCCGGGGACTGGACTCCTGACATTTGCTGAGTTCCTTAGGCTTCTATCTCCTGAACAGCTTTTTTTTTTTTTTTTTTTTTTTTTTTTTTTTTTTTTTGCTTAACACTTAGTAAATCAAGGACAATCACCACCCTGTGTGGATCTGAAAGTGTGAATGAATACATCAGTTTATCTTCTCTTGTCTTTATTGCCAGGAGGGTAAATGGTTAATAAATAGATATTAGTGCATATTTGAATTAACATGCTCAAAATGAAATTAGTGGTGTCATTATATTTAAGAAATTGTATTAACGGCTAACGTTCCCTACCCTGCAAAGTAGAAAGACCTTCTCCACTCTAAACTAACCTTCACTTTTCCCACCCTGGCATTTTGTCACACCTGAGATTTGCTTTTGCATGGATTGGGTAGATCGGAGTAGACTGAGAGTAGATAGGGATCTACTAGTTGTGAACCACCCTGGGGTCTACGGGTATAGGGCGATATACAAATTTAATAATAATAATAATAATAATAATAATAATAATAATAATAATAATAAATACTAGTAGATCTCTGGGTGATTTGTAGCATATTAGCTAGGATTCATGGCTCCTAACTGTTTAACAAATTGCAGTAACAAAATTGACGTGTTTTCACCAAAATTAGGCTGCTGAAATGAAGCAAACTTGCCAGGAGTGTGAAAAGGGCCTGCAAGCTCAGTTCTGTTCTGGTCCTGGAAATAAATTCCTAGGCTCAGAATGACCTGAGAACATGCTGTCTGGTGCCCATTGGGCCAAAGGCAAGAAGCCCAAACAGTAGGTGGAGCCAGAGCCAATGACAGACAGAGCCAGGAGTCAGCTTGCCCCTGAGGTAGATGACATGGATTAGGCATGTAAACCATCTGAATGGCCTGACCCCTATAAACTTCAAGAGACAGTAATTTACGTTTTAACCCCACACAATAAAAATCTCTTATCATTATCAGTAGGTTTTGGAGATGGCTCTCGTTTTGGAGGAAATCTCATTTTTCGAATGTTAAGGGGGAGGTTCCCTTTTGTTTTACAGCGATGCATTTGCTTTCATCAGCAAATATCGTAAATATATAGTAAATCCCTGGCTATTACTGTATGCCCTTAAGGGACAGCTTTAGCTGAAAATGATTAAGTCCACATGTAGCCAAGGGGAGATACGTCCCTGCTAATTAGACAAACTTTAGGGACCCTTTAGAGCACCAGTCGGCCCAAAAATATTTTAAGGATTTCAGCTTTTACAAAGATGCAAGTGAAATCTCTTGGAGTGTAATTTATGCTGCTGACAGGAACCACATATATAACATCAGGAAGTCTGGTTTTAATTCATGTAATATTCTTCAGGAGGTGGGTGGCTTAGCTAATAAAGCTGATCTTTCACCTTTAGAAGCAGAATGTGTTCCCATGTTGAAACATGCCTGCATTTAATTTGGATACTTCTACTTATAATGGTTACCTGCTGCCCTACGAGAATCAGAATTGTATTTTGTATGTATAACACAAGCTGGCAGGGCGGGGAGGGGGCAGAACGAGAGAGAGCGGGGGGTGGGCAGGCATCTAAAATGTTTTAAATGGACATGGCAAACTACTAACCTGAGGGGAAGCAGCGGTGAGTAAATAAATAGGGGAAAGTGGAACAGGCAGTTTGGGGAAGAGCCAGGAAAATATATCTCCTTGGGTCACCCACAGCTAGGCTGAAGGCTTTCAGGTCAAAGGTCCGTGTTTGCTAAAATATCACGTCTTTGGGTAAAAAAAATGAATCGGGATCTTGTGAGACATGGTGAAAGCAACATTGTTTGTTTTGGGTTCACGGGATTACACAATGCATTTTCTGTGAGTCCTGATCCTATTTACCAAGAAGTAAGTCCAAGCCAGGGACGCGGGTGGCGCTGTGGGTAAAACCTCAGCGCCTAGGACTTGCCGATCGCCAGGTCGGCGGTTCGAATCCCCGCGGCGGGGTGCGCTCCCGTCGTTCGGTCCCAGCGCCTGCCAACCTAGCAGTTCAAAAGCACCCCCGGGTGCAAGTAGATAAATTGGGACCGCTTACCAGCGGGAAGGTAAACGGCATTCCGTGTGCTGCGCTGGCTCGTCAGATGCAGCTTGTCACGCTGGCCACGTGACCCGGAAGTGTCTGCGGACAGCGCTGGCTCCCGGCCTCTTGAGTGAGATGGGCGCACAACCCTAGAGTCTGTCAAGACTGGCCCGTACGGGCAGGGGTACCTTTACCTTTACCTTTAAGTCCAAGCCAGTGGGACTCCAGAGGGGCTGGGAAAGGGAGGCAAGAAAAAGTCAAAAATGTTAACACATTCTCAGTTCTTTCCTAGCTCTATAGAACAGTTTGATGCACACTGAAATTCTTCACATTGCCATTTGGGAAATGTCGGTTGAGAACCATTGAAAAAGCCACATAGGCATGTGATTGGGTCTCTTTGTAATTTTCTTCTTTAAAATGTTGCCTTTGGAGGACAGTGGCTCTGATTTGATTGGGAATGGGGTGCTAACCTCCCCCCCCCACACACACACACTGTGGCCCTGCTCCAAATTGCATCCTTGTGGAGCAGCTGCAAGCCACATATTGGAAACAGACCTCAATCTGGGTAGGCTGGACAAGTGGACAAAAGAAGATACGGATTTGCATAAAATTTGTGTGTGCCGATGCTAATGCACAGGGAGCAAGAAGGAGAGGGAGAGATGTTGAGAAACAATTGCTGTAATTTAAACAGAAATTCAGCACATCTCACCCTAGTGTGGAAGACTGTGGCCAGGTGACTTGTGCACCTGCTCGGTTTGCTGCCCAGGTGCTCACTGTTAAGATACACAGGGCAGGCTAGCTCAGAGGACTTGGGGCTACTGCCCTGTCCCCCACAGCTGCCTACCTCAGCCTAATGATAGGGCCGGACCTGTGCCAATGTAAGAAAATATTCCCCGCCTCACCCTGCAAAAACGTGCTAATGATATTGAGGCTCTGTTATGGAAGCAGCCTTAATAACAGTGAAGGAGTGATCAAGGAACCTGGGGAATTTAGCTGTTGGCTTCTTCGCTGGTCTCAGCCTTTATTGTCTTGAAGGGGCCACGCCAGACACTTTCATCTTCAAGGCCTCCTCAGTTGTTTTCATCCCCCGGAGGAATGGATGTAGCCTGTCCCAAGCTGTAGGGCAACATGGAATTCTTTGATTTCCTGTAACTAAGATCCTTTGGTGCCAAGCAATGGTTCTTAATGTTTCCCGTTGTATCGAATGTTTTGGAAAAGGATATTCTCCTCATTAGTATCATATGGGGTCGATTAAATCAACTAACTTGGTTTGCAGAAATGAAGTCCTGAAGAATTCAAGACGTTCGTTGCTTTGGTTCTTGTTACTTGCCCTGTGAAGGGAAGGAGCTGGCCCTGGTCCCATGAGGGCAGGAGTAGCACTACCTGCATGTTCTTCGGCTCCTAGTCAATACAGAAGTTACCTAACTTTTCCTGGGTGTTTGAAGCAAGTGGAAATGGTGGTGGGGCATCACCTTTGAAAACGATCCAAACTCTTTCTTTGGTAAGCCCAGACCCATGTCCCATCACTTATGCAGGGGTGCAGCTGAGTCAAAAGCTGGAAGTTCCACAATGGGGACCAGGCACAGAGCAGGACCTGGGGTTGGAGACACCTGGAGGAGGTAGAGCAAACTTCCTCCACCTCGGCCCTCCAGATGTTTTTGGCCTACAACTCCCATGATCCCTAGCTAGCAGGGCCAGTGGTCAGGGATGATGGGAATTGTAGTCTCAAAACATCTGGAGGGCTGAGGTTGAGAAAGCCTGAGGTAGAGGCACAGCTTGTGAGGGGACATGTCAGTTGAAGAAAAGAGTACCTTCCGTGGATCCAATTATCTATTTCTTTTTACCAGTTTGAAGGAAACTAGGCTGAAGATCATGCAGCACATTACAGAATGACTTGAAAGACATTCTTTCACTTCCTTGTTGAGACCATATCCTGCCTCTTTAGCTGGAATAGAATTTCATACTTCACCTATGTCCTATT
This sequence comes from Podarcis tiliguerta, assembly GCF_965153285.1. NCBI lineage: Eukaryota > Metazoa > Chordata > Lepidosauria > Squamata > Lacertidae > Podarcis > Podarcis tiliguerta. The sequence continues at coordinate 40,202,362 of NC_139545.1, read as the reverse complement.
TTATGTAGTAAGCCCTCACAATGTGGTTCCTATTGATCCATTTCAGGAACACAGAAGATTTGCAATCTTTATCTCCGTCGGTCACCATTACAAAAGGATTTCTCTCTTTTTTTTAAGGCCTTTGTTTTTTTCGTAACATAGTGCCTGGCATGTATTGTTGTCACAAGACGCTCATGATGTGAAGAACGAGTGCTAAGGGAAAGTCAGAATAAAGAGGGGGAGGGAGAAATCTCCACCAGTTTAAGTTCTGCTACGAAGTCACTTGCGTGTCTATGCAGCTGTAAGAACATGAGAACTGACGCATAGTTCAGTGGTAGAGCATCTGCATTTCATGAGGAAGATCCTAGGTTCAATCTCCAGCTTCTCTGCAGAGGGTTGGGAGAGAACCCTACCTAAAATCCTGGAGAGCCACTGCCAGTCAGAGCAGACAATGCTGAGCTAGATGGACCAATGGTCTGACTCTGTACAAGGCAGCTCCCTATATTCCTATGTCATGCTGAGATAGGCCAACGAGAGGTGGACAGTGTCCTAGGGAGTTCACAAACTGGATATTTTGGTAGTACCCTATGAAATTGCCTTTAGACTCCATCTAGACCCAGTTGCTCTGATCTTGCTGGCAGCTGCCCTCCAAAGCCTCAAGGGTGCACAGGAGACTCCAGCCAGACTCAAGAACAACATTCTTCAACCTTGGGTCCTCAGATGTTGTTGGATTACAACTCCCATCGACCCCAGCCACCTTAGCCAATGGTTGGAGTGATGGGAACTGTAACCCAACAGCTGTTGGGTCCCATGTTTAAAGAACACCGCTCTAGAACACCTTGCCACAGGAGGCACAGTGGGCTCACTTCCTGATGGCTTTCAGGTGCTGTTTCAGCAGGACTAGGGCTTGCCTGATTTCTGAGTGCTGCAACCTTCTTCATAATGGTTGTATTCAACACCAGTCAGAGAAGACCCAATGAAATTCACGAATGCTACTAACTTGGGTACATTAGTTTCAATGTGAGTAGAACTTAGTTAGATACCACCCTTGGTTTTCTAATGGCCATTTCTGCTTCTCTGTGCTTTCAAATTGTTTTGTTTTGTTTTGCTCTATAATAATCGTAGCATACATAGAACAAGCATTAACATAGCATATGCAACCTTTCAAGTACATTAAACATGCAGGTTATTGAAAGTTTTCAGCAATGTGGACGTGGATTCTTCTCCTCTGTGCCCAGCTGGCTACTAACCCTGATCCCCATGTCCAGTATACCTCTGAACACCAGGTGATGGCAATCACAGGTGAGAGAGGCCTCTTGTGTTCAGGTTCTGCTTGTGTGTTTCCCCAGGCTTCTGGCTGGCCACTGTGAGAGTAGCATGCTGGCCTAGATAGGCCACTGGCCTGGCCCAGCAGGCTCTTCTAAGGATGTCCATCTGCGTAAGTCTTAAACCAAGGTTTATAAGCGGTGGAGAATTCCAGATGAGAGCAGATTGGGATGATGGTTCTCTTTTTGCCTTTTTTTTTATTGACATAAGGGATGAAGTCATACCATTCCAATACAAATCTATAGGGCTTTGTTTGTCCTTTGGCATTCCTCAAGTTGTTCATTAATTTCTCAACCAGTGTGATATTCCAAGTTTCCTCGTGCCACTAGTCCCTTGTGGCCCACTTTCATCTTTCTCTAGAACCTCCCAACCATTCATTTGACTCCCATTAGCATGGGTGCATATGTGTTTTGATCTTGCTGCTTATTGTTCTCAGTTTATGCTGCCTTGGGAGATGACAAGACAGAATAGAAATACTTTAAACTCTTCAAAACCTCAATTTGTGCTTTTAGACCATTTGCATCATGATTGATGGGAGGAGTTCTTGAGTGGCCTAGGATGCCTGAGCCAGCCTCATGGAAAAGGGAGCCTCCTTTGTCCTATACTCAAAGGTGCTTTTAGTTCACAGCACATACAGTATACAGTACTTTGAATTGGATAAAAAAACCCCTAGAAAAACTTTATTGTGAAAACTTTATTGTTTGAAGTCCCAGGCCACTAGAATATAAATTCAGCAAACAAATATATATAAAATAATACAACCCCATCCCCAATCTACAAGGAACTGTACAGGTATTAAAAGCACAACGTAACAGAAGTACATCCCACCCACATCTTAATTTTTTTGGAGCCTGGATCCTATATTTTTGGCCTCCAGAGCAAATTTAGCTACATGGGTGGTAGCTGATTACATCTTTGCCTGCAAACATTGTGCGTATCTGGTTCAAGAGGGGTCTATTTGAAAGGGACTGAAGGACGCAAGGAATCTCTGCCTATAAAGGGCAACTTTGTAAGCAATGGAAGACAGCCTCAGCTTCATCAGACTCACAAATACAGAGCCTTTCAGAACAGGTCATTCTCAGAGCATTAGCCCATCAATTTAGTTGAATCAGGCAGTCTTTTAAAAGTCAACCAAATTTAATAGAGTATATTTTCCAACAATGTGCTGTTGCAACAAAGAGGTGACACATATTTTTCTTGGCTCCTTTCGTGTCCTCTAGGGAAGGTATAATTTCCATCCAAAAATGAACTACATTTCAGTGCATGGGACATTTTCGTTATCCATTTTGAAGTAAGTAATCAACTCCTTTGGATTGTCTCAGCACATAGGCAAGGAGTGAAATAGTGTACAGCACTTTAGCAAGCAGCAGGTCAGGCTTCCCTTAACCACCTTGGAGCTGACAACACCCTAGTTGTCTGCCCAAAGTGAACTATGAAGTGAATTCAGGGATTCCTCCTCAGGCAAAATAGTTGAATCATCTACTACTCTCCATACTTCTCTGAGCGGCAAGAAGTTCCAAGGGGAGCAGTGCCAGAGTTTCAATTTTCACTTTACAGTGAAGGAACTTGTAACACCCCTTGCAGTGATGCCACAGCTGCATAGGAGCCACATGGGAGCTATTTGGCATCTATCAGCTGTCTTCTCTGCAACAAAATGTGGTGCTAAATCTCAGGGTCCCTTTCCAACTCTACAGTTTTATGAAATAAATAGCAGTGTGCGCTCTCTCTCTCACACACACCCCAGAGTGCTTGCTGGGGCAATGTCACCTGGACAGGGAACCAGGGCTGGTGTCGTCAGGTGGAATCCTTGGGTAGTTGCCATGATCCCTGGACTTTGGCAGGGCTCACTACTGGCTGCTCTTGGTCATCTGGCTGGGTCTGGGAACTGCCCATCATTTACATTTCTGGCAGTGCACGTGCTGGAGTAGCACTCTGGGGTATTGCGGAAAATTGAAATGTTAGGGAGCATACAGCGATCTGGTGCATCTTGTAGAGCTGCCATTGCCACAACTGAGCAAGCCCATAGGGTGTGGTGGTGGAGCTGTGATATTGGAAGAGTCCCACCAAAAGAACTCTTTGCCAAAGGCTCCCTCAGAGCTGGAGACAGTCCTGCAAATAAAGATCAGGGAGGGCTGTGCTATGATAGACAGCCCTTGTTGGCTTGAGTGTAAAGGGAAGTGGGTGGCGCTGTGGTCTAAACCACTGAGCCTCTTGGACTTGCCGATCAGAAGGTTGGCGGTTCAAATCTGCACAATGGGGTGAGCTCCCGTTGCTCTGTCCCAGCCAGTGTGGTGTAGTGGTTAAGAGCAGTGGACTCGTAATCTGGTGAACCGGGTTCGATTCCCCGCTCCTCCACATGCAGCTGCTGGGTGACCTTGGGCCAGTCACACTTCTCTGAAGTCTCTCAGCCCCACTCACCTCACAGAGTGTTTGTTGTGGGGGAGGAAGGGAAAGGAGATTGTTAGCCGCTTTGAGACTCCTTAAGGGGAGTGAAAGGCGGGATATCAAGTCCAAACTCTTCTTCTCTTCTTCTTCTTCTCTTGCCTACCTAGCAGTTCAAAAGCATGCCAGTGCAAGTAGATAAATAGGTACCGCTGTGGCGGGAAGGTAAACGGTGTTTCCATGCACTCTGGTTTCCATCACGGTGCTCCATTGTACCAGAAGCAGTTTAGTCATGCTGCAACATGACCTGGAAAGCTGTCTGTAGACAAACGCCGGCTCCCTCGGCCTGAAAGTGAGATGAGCACCACAACCCCATAGTTGCCTTTGACTGGACTTAACCGTCCAGGGGTCCTTTACCTTTACCTGTTGGTTTGAGTCCTTGCTTTTTGTGGCTCCTCACAATACATTTTTGTCTGGTGGTTCATAGTGCAAAGATTGAGGACCTCAGGCCTGAGGACCAAATATGGTCCTCCAATCCTATCAATCTGGTCCTTTGGCCACACCCCTTCTCTGCAAGCCACACCCCTCACCTGCTCTGGTTTGTGTGCTCCTTGAGTGTTTCATTGAACGCTGATGATGCTTCTTACTTGTCTGGATAGAGAAGGACGTGTGAGTAAATTAACATTTCCTGCTCCCCCCTCTTCCGCTTCTGTCCCTGCCCACCAGAGCCATGTGGCCCTCAGCATGGAATACAACGGAAAAAGGTTCCTCGCGCCGGTGAAATCAGGAAGAAGGCACCATGATGCAACATTATAGGCTCCTCTGTGCAGGCTCCAATCCGCTGCCTCTCGGTGCTTGCCTGATGGACGATCCAAGAATAGAGAGCAGAAGACTGGCTTGCCACAGTCTACAGCTCTTGCCAGCAGCCTCCTGAGGTGCCGATTAAAAATCGATGTGATATATAATTAAATCCTTCTGATCACAGATGCACCGGCTGGTCTCTTTTGCCCTTAGCCAAGGTAGAGAGAGATAATGCTGCTCTATTGATCAAGGCAGGGCTCCTGCACTCTCATCGATACGAAAGAGCTCGCTGAGCTGCTCAGATGCACTCCTGGCTGGCAGCACCGACAAATCTGGAGACTAAATGACAAACAGCTGACTCCAGCCAAGGTGTCCAATATTCCCCTCTCATTTGAGTCTGCCGCACACTGTGTCTATGCTGCTCCCATAGTCTCTACCCTGCCATCTGTCTTTCCAGTCTTTTCCAATACGAAAAGCAGTGAGTGGGCTCCAGCAGAGAAGAGAATGAGAAAAGAAATCAATGCTTTCCAACGTCGGGGTGTCATTTGAGCTTGCCTGTCTCTTGTTCCGTTCAGGTTCAGCTGCTGTCATTGCTCTCACCAAGCTCTGTCAAGACAGATCAATGGTCCCAGGCTAAAGGACCAACGTTCCTTGCTTCCTTGCTCAGCAAATGTGGAAAGATTTGCTTAGCTGCCTTGGAAGGTGCTGACATTATACCAAGCTCCTCTAGTTCAGCACTGCCTACTCCAGCCTTCCTCAAGCTGGTGCCCTCCAGAGATTTTGAACTACAACTCCCACCAGTCCTATGGCCATTAAGAGCATGTTGTTGTTTAGTCGTTTAGTTGTGTCCGACTCTTCGTGACCCCATGGACCAGAGCATGCCAGGCACTTCTGTCTTCCACTGCCTTCCGCAGTTTGGTCAAACTCATGCTGGTAGCTTCGAGAACACTATCCAACCATCTTGTCCTCTGTTGTCCCCTTCTCCTTGTGCCCTCCATCTTTCCCAACATCAGAGTCTTTTCCAGGGAGTCTTCTCTTCTCATGAGGTGGCCAAAGTATTGGAGCCTCAGCTTCAGGATCTGTCCTTCCAGTGAGCACTCGGGGCTGATTTCCAAGAGCATAAGAGCATGATTAAGAGCATAAGAAGAGCCAAAGGCCCATCTAAGTCCAGCATCCTAACAACAACAACAACAACAACAACAACAACAACAATTTATTTATACCCTGCCCATCTGGCTGGGTTTCTGCAGCCACTCTGGGCAGCTTCCAATGGAATATTAAAATACAATAACCTATTAAACATTAAAAGCTTCCCTAAACAGGGCTGCCTTCAGATGTCTTCTAAAAATCTGGTAGTTGTTCTCTTTGACATCTGGTGGGAGGGCGTTCCACAGAGCGGGTGCCACTACCAAGAAGGTCATCTGCCTGGTTCCCTGTAACTTGGCTTCTCGCAGCGAGGGAACTGCCACAGTGGCCAACTAGATGCCTGTGGGAAGCTGTCAAGCATGACTGGAGCACCAGAGCATGCTCCCCTCTTACTGTTTTCAGCAACTGATACCGCCTTTGACTGTGGAGGCAGAGTACAACCATCATGAATGGCTAATAGCCATGGATAGCTTTATCCTCCATGAATTTGTCTCGTCCTCTGTTAAAGGCACGCAAGAGGGTGACCATAACTGCCTCCTGTGAAAGCAAGTTCCATAGTTTAAGTGTGTGCTGCATGAATGTGGCCATTGTGACTAGTAGCCCATGATAACTTCGTCCTCCATAATTTTGTCTAACCCCCTTTGCAAAGCCTTCCAAGTTGGTGGACGTCTTTAGGAAGCTAATTCCAGAGGCTAACTGTGCATTGTCTCAAAGACTACTTCCTTTTGCCTGTTCTGAATCTCCCACCCTTCCACTCATCGGTTGGCTTTGAGTTCTGATACTATGAGAGGGAGAAATGCTTCTCTCTTTCTGCCTTCTTCATGTTGTGCATAATTTTATAAAACCTCTGTTATGTGTATCCTCTGTTACTCCACTTTTTGCTAAACTAAAAAGGTTTCCAAAGACTGTAACTTTGCCTCATACGTGGAGTTGCTCCAACCCCTTGATCATCTCAGCTGCCCTTCTCTGCATGTTTCCCAGCTCTGTTTCTGCTCTGTTTTCAAGTCTCTTGTATGGTTGTAATGCAACTGTAATGCGATTTCTCTTTCTTTGTTGTTCTGAGAATGAAAAAGGAAGACGTATTTTCAAAATTAAAAATAAAATAAATGTCTGGCAGTAGATCAGATTTGGAATGCTGAAATCCAGTGCTATTTTTCTAGAAAAAGAGGTGCCAGAACTCACGACAAATACTGCCCTTGTTCTCTTAAAATGGCAAAGGCACCCACCTGAGATGTGCCGGGACTGAGTTCCAGCTGAAAAAAGCCCTGCTGAAATCCATGGATGTCAGTCAGTGTGACAGACGTTTGCCCCTCCCCAATATTTTATTCAAGCTGCCACCCCTGTTTGTGATCTTAACCATTTGAAAAACTATATGGAGTAGGTAGCAACACAGGGTGCCTCCAGACTGTGGCTACTTTGTGGGAGGGATTGAAGCACATCCTGAAAATGTAGGTTTTCCTACATCCTATTATAACAAACCCGCATTTTAAATTTTTAAAAAATGACTTTTTGTGTTGTGTCAGGAAAATGCTCTGAAAAGTGTGGTGTGAATGAATGGCCCATCAAGATGAATGCTCATTGTCATACAGCTGCCCTGTAAACAAATCAAAGCCGATGCTCAACAAAGACCAGACATAGTCTCACCACCACATAAGATTTGTCCAGGCAAATGAGGATGAATAAACAGGTTGTCTACAGGAGCCAACAGCAAACTGGAAAATGTTGGGTTTTTTGCAGCGTATTGTCAAGGGCCAGAAAGCCTTTTGCATCAGGCAACAGCTCGAAGAGCGGGGGGGGGGGGGTTGCCCTGAATGAGAGGAACGTAGTGTGTGACTTTTCCAAACGCTGCCCACATAGCCATTCAGAAGCTCAGTCCTTCAATAGAGCCAGTCTTGAGAGCAGAAACATGCGGTTGTAATGGAAACCTTGCTTTTTGTTGGAAGGTGAGAAAAATCCACAACAGGAAAGTCTCAAATGAGCTGAAGTCATGCGGACTGTAACCACCAGCCTTTAAACAGGCGCTTCTTATCTCTACGTTTGGGGTTTCAGTTTCCCCTTGAATGCTCATTCTTTGGCTTCCCCGTGTGCGAGGGGGAACAGGGATGGAAATGTGCAATCTATTACAGCTGGGGGCAGGGCAGCTTCGGCGACAGTCTTAGTGCAGGGGGAAATCGCTTGGATTCTCTCTGGAACTAATGAGACAAAAGGAAGCCATAAATAAATGGACCCTGCTATAGAAAATGAAGGCCACTGCACAATTAATACGGAGCTCTTCCCAAAGGGATTGGACCCATCACCTTCAGCGTGGTGTTTCCAGACATTTAGCACATCTTGGTGGCAAAAGAGAGGCGCATAATGCACACAGCATCAGGAAAGAAGGAAAGAGCAGTACCTGAGCCAGGAGTTCCCCAAGGGAAGGCTTCAGTGAGTATCACACACTCGTTAGAAATTTAGGACAGGCAATCTTAAGACAAGATTTTGGAGAGGAACTCTGCTCCTGCCACCTTCCGAGAGAGAACTAAATGAGGAGGATGGATTTCTGCAATTTTATTGGGAAGGCATGCAACTGGCAAGAAGTATTCCTCACAAAAAGTTTTGGTGTCTTTGTTTAGGTTTTTTGGCAATGGTTATGTAGGTTACGACTTGCCGATCGCATGGTCGGTGGTTCGAATCCCCGCGGCACGGTGCGCTCCCGCTGTTCGGTCCCAGCACCTGCCAACCTAGCAGTTCGAAAGCACTCCCGGGTGCAAGTAGATAAATAGGGACCGCTTACTAGCGGGAAGGTAAACGGCGTTTCCGTGTGCGGCTCTGGCTCGCCAGGGCCGCGATGTCACGCTGGCCACGTGACCTGGAAGTGTCTGCGGACAGCGCTGGCTCCCGGCCTATAGAGTGAGATGAGCGCACAACCCTAGAGTCTGGCAAGACTGGCCCGAACGGGCAGGGGTACCTTTACCTTTTATGTAGGTGGAATCAATACAGGAATTCAAAAACTTAGGTTTTGTGGTGTGGCTTAATTAATGGAATCAATATTGTCTGACAATCATACTTGGGTCCTCGTACGTGGAAGCTCTTCCCCTGTTCATAGATGTACAGAGAATAGCTGATGTCTTTCTCAGTGTCAATGGCACTCTGCACATGTACAAGTCTTACTGTGATGAAAACAGCAAGACCAAGGAAACAGTTTATAAGAAGTAAATAAGGAGGCCAGATACAGGATAAAGGAAGTCTTTTATTTGGTTGTTTGTATTGTTGTATGTTATGCTCACTGTATGTTATGTTCATGTTTAATGGGGGTGGATTTGTGTATTGGGGGGTGGGGGTTTGTGTTATGTTGTAAATAAAATTCCAATAAAAATATTTAAAAGAAAGAAAAGAAAGAAAACAGCAAGATCAAAAGGTGCAGCCCTACCAGGTTAAAACACTTCCGGGCACCAGTGCCCTTCTGGAAAACAAATGTGAATCTTAATATTCTCTCTCAGAAGCTTGCCATGAGGTTGGATGCAGTCAGCCAAGTGTGGGGAACCTTTGGCCCTCTGAATGTTGCTAAACTACAGCTCTCATCATCCTTGGTCATTGGCCATGCTGACAGGAACTGTAGTTCGGCAACATCGCGAGGGCCACAGGTTTCTCACGCCTCCAATAAACTATAAAGGTAAAGGGACCCCTAACCATTAGGTCCAGTCGTGACTGACTCTGGGGTTGCGCCGCTCATCTCGCTTTATTGGCCGAGGGAGCCGGCGTACAGCTTCCGGGTCATGTGGCCAGCATGACTAAGCCACTTCTGGCGAACCAGAGCAGCACACGGAAACACTTCGAACTGCTAGGTTGGCAAGAGCAGGGACCGAGCAACAGGAGCTCACCCCGTCACAGGGATTCAAACCGCCAACCTTCTGATCGGCATGCCCTAGGCTCTGTGGTTTAACCCACAGCGATGCTATGTAACAGAGCTTTTCTGCAGGCATATGATTGCACTTGCCTTTTGCAAAGTACAAACTGCTTCACCTTATTGCCCACTTTCTTTGCTGTGCAGTTTGTTCACACCCACCCAATGCCTCATGCCATAGCTGCACGCTTCATACAGAAACAACACATTTTTATAGCATGACCATCTCCATGTCTTCCAGCCAAGTGCATTACCTAAGGTCAGAGATTCATTGCACACTCAGTCCTCCTCGTACACTTGCCTGGCATGACTGAACAGGCTTCTGTCTCGGAGATGAGTTAAGAGATGGTGCACTTATAGCATCTGAACACTGTAATTACAGCAAAGCTATAAAGCAAGTACAATCCTCCTTGCTGCAAGCGCCGTGTGACACATGGATTCCACCTCCTCTGTTACTTGTTTGGGTCTGCCCTGTGTGCTAAGATAGAATAAAATGCTACAATGTGCCTCCTTGGAGAGACAGCAATGCAGTAAATGACATGGCCAAAGATAAAGGGGCTAATACATTCAGAAAAGCGTGAGCAAAATGAATGAGGGGGTGGATCGAGTCCCCTATGAGGAAAGGTCCCAGCTTTGGGGACTTTGTAGCTTAGAGAAAGGGGAAGTTAGAGGTGACACAATAGAGTTTCATAAAATTATTCCAGGCACGGAGAAAATGGATGGAGGAAAGTTTCCCTTCCTCTCTCATAATACTAGAATTGGGGGCATCCAATGAAGCTCCATGTCAGAGGATTCAGGGCATAGTTATATTATGGAACCTGCTCCCACACGAGGCAGCAATGGCCACCAACTTGGATAGCTTTAAAAGAGGATTGGACAAGTTGGTGGAGAAAAAGGCTATTGAAGTCTACAAGCCATGATGGAGACAGTAATGCTTCTGAATACCAGGAGGGGAGGGGAGAGGGCTGTTTGTTGGCATCCCACAGGCATCTGATTGGCCAACTCACTGGTCCTGTGGCACACCTGCACAGCTCCGTCCTCCTCCTTTGTGCCCTCATTGTTAAGTGGCAACGACATCGCTGCCAAAAAGCTAGCAGCGTGACTCTGCTTCCCTGGTGAGCCACACCTCTCACTTTTGGCAGCCTTCATCCCAGCTTTCACCAGCATCTATTCTCTTAATTCATTCTATATCTCAGGACTGCTTTTCCTTCAAGACACCCACAGTTTTGATCTTGCTCCATCTCTTTCCATCAAGATTCCTACTAGTTGTCCTCCTAAGGAGTCAGGTCTCTCTGTTGCCCCAGGCTAAGGGCCACAAGGACAAGCTTGTTCCAAAGGCTGAGGCCCAGCCCAACTCCACCTATTTATACGTACAGGAAAGAGGACTCAGCAATGAATGCTCCTCAGCAGGAGAGACATTTTATCCCTCCTCTTGAACTAAGATTCAAATCAAATGCATTTTCCTCCACCAAGATAATCCCTTTTGACAAAGGGGTTACAGATGCACAACAATGCATGATTGTCAGGGCTGGCAGCCTAGAGGAAGGTGAGTATCCAAGACAATGGCTCAGGAGAGGTTCACACAGGGCTCCAGGCAGTCTGTGAGCAGCTCAGCTTGGACAGAATGATGAATTGCTCAGAAAGAGGAGCCAAGGCAGAGTTTTATATAAGAGGAGATAAAACTCAGTTGGCTCCTTTGGTGACCCAATACCTGCTGGGCTGGAAGCTGAAAGACACCCTTCAGTTTGCTGCAATTGTGGAGGTGGCATAGTGCCACCCAGTTGAAGTCAACAGCTCCTTCTGATTTCAAGGTGCCTGCGTGACACAAGGAGTAAAGCACAGAGTGTCCCGCTCAAATTAGGTTCCTGAGTGATTTGGGTCCTTGCCAGTGACAACATGGGCAAAAGCAAAAGCAGTATCAAGGTACACAATCAAGGGTCAGGATCTGAGTCTTCAGAATCTTCTAATACAAGGAGTCAGGCAAGAGATGAGGTCATATTTAAGTGGGTCACAGGCAACAGACAGGTCTGGGGCAGTCCAGGTTCAGAATAGCTGGGTGCTCAGAATGCTGTCAAAGCACAATGCTGGTACAAAGACACTGTTCCAGCAGGACTTCCAGTCAGGTACTAGGGAGCGGGTTGGAGCTGGAGCTGCTGGAACCACATCCTTAATCCAGCTTGCTCCTATCAACTGTCTTAGAATCATAGAATCATAGAGTTGGAAGAGACCACAAGGGCCATCGAGTCCAACCCCCTGCCAAGCAGGAAACACCATCAGAGCACTCCTGACATATGGTTGTCAAGCCTCTGCTTAAAGACCTCCAAAGAAGGAGACTCCACCACACTCCTTGGCAGCAAATTCCACTGTCAAACAGCTCTTACTGTCAGGAAGTTCTTCCTAATGTTTAAGTGGAATCTTCTTTCTTGTAGTTTGGATCCATTGCTCCGTGTCCGCTTCTCTGGAGCAGCAGAAAACAACCTTTCTCCCTCCTCTATGTGACATCCTTTTATATATTTGAACATGGCTATCATATCACCCCTTAACCTCCTCTTCTCCAGGCTAAACATGCCCAGCTCCCTTAGCCGTTCCTCATAAGGCATCGTTTCCAGGCCTTTGACCATTTTGGTTGCCCTCCTCTGGACACGTTCCAGTTTGTCAGTGTCCTTCTTGAACTGGTGCCCAGAACTGGACACAGTACTCCAGGTGAGGTCTGCCAGAGCAGAATACAGTGGCACTATTACTTCCCTTGATCTAGATGCTATACTCCTTCAGCCTGAGGTCTTCACAAAAGGAGAGTCTTACTCCCAAAGAGATAATAGCAGTTCTCACAGGTGGCTACTGAGGAGGACTTAAGGAGCCTGACTACTTGCCCTCAGATTGATCCTGATACAGAGCTTGGTGCAATGTTGGGGCTTCCAGGTCAGCCTCTGAGGAGGAATCCTGATGAGACATGATACATAGGACCTGCTGCCGTTGCCTGAGATCCCTGGCACCATACACTGACCTGTCATAATGTCCCTCTTTACTAAAGGCAGGTGTGTGCACTGTATACATGAACACCAGGGGCAGAGCTAGTTGGCACGGCATTGCTCCCCACTCATGCATTGATGGGCATCATCATGGCTGAAGAGAACCCTTGCTGGACTTAGTTGGGTGCTTGGAGCTCTCCGCGGTGCTGAAGCTTAATTGCCTGACTAAGCTGCCTTCTGGCATCTGTCACAATCCCTATGAGCTCTGGCTTGTGGTCTGGACAAGGTAGGGTGCAAGCAAGTCCCAAACTCCACCCATTTCAGGGCTGAGATTACAAGCCCCACAGAGGTGGCTAGCAGGTTTAAAGGACTTCCGGGTAAACAGAAGCAGGCTAGACAGGTGGAGCTCTGATAAAAGCAACAGCACCACCTGCAGCCTTTCCTTGGGCCAACACTAACCCTTCCCATGGCTGTTAGCTGAGGGCAGAAAGGCTGTATTGTTAAGCTGTTATGTGCTCGACAAATATTTAAACAGCCATTTTATTTATTTTCTTGTATTTATATCCTACCTTCCTTCCGTCATGGAACCCACAGAGTCATACATGTTGGTTCCCAGCCAGTTTGCCACCCAGGCATTGGTCTGGGCCAGACTTCCTTAGCTTCAGCAAAGTGGTGGCTTTATGTGCCTGCAGACCATATCCTGGGAGTTTCTACTTAAATCAATGGGTTGCTTGGTAGATCCAGGGCTGAACAATGTGTGTCCTACCTCTGCAGTGAGAAGACTGAATCTTCCCAGAGCAGAAGGAAGGCTATATGGCTCCATAGATGAATGGTAAAACACTTGCGATAAGTCCCAAGATCAGGCTGGAAACCTGGGAATGCCTGCTTTCTGAGACTTGGGAAAGATGCTACATGCCAGAGTTTACAGACTGGACCAAGTAGATAAAAGGCCAGTATAAAAGAGCTTTATAAGTATATAGCAAGCATTTCTGACTTGACTTCACTAGCCATTTGTGTATAGGAGCTCATCCACAAATTCATAAATCCAAAGAACACAATGATAATTCAATAATAACAATAACAATAACAATTTATTATTTATACCCCACCCATCTGACTGGGTTTCCCCACCCACTCTGGGCAGCTCCCAACAGAATATTAAAAGCACAATAAAACATCAAACATTAAAAACTTCCCTAAACACCATTCAATGCACCATTCCTTTCTTTTATATTGCATTTCCATGATTTTTGACATTTAGATTTTTTTAAAAATACCCAAACATTAGCTATAAATAAAATATCACTAGTATCGTAAACAAGAAGGGGGGAAACAAAATTGAAGCAAACACTGGATTATAGAATTTGCAACATCCAAAAAAAAAAAAAAGACAAGTCTGATAAAACTTTTATTGTTCATTGTTTAGTATTTCATGGTAGAAATAAATCTTCATTAACCACATATTTTCCATGTAGGCACCAGACTGTCTGCAGGGTAAAATAACAACTAATATCTATGCAGTTAAAAGCACTTATGGCATGTAATGAATTATTTGCCCTGATCCAGAGCCCCATATCTGCTCTGAGGCACATACAGAACTCCTGGATACACAGGCCTCTCTTGGTTGCATAGGGCAGCCCCATTCATCTGCCAGTGTTGGGCAGGCCTTTCAGCAGGGAGAGCCCCATGGAGCTCTGCCTGGGTTGCATGTTCCAAGTGGCTTAAGAAATGATGTGGGACTTACTGCAGGTAAATAGTGAATAAGTTCTAACATGGAGGAAAACAGCCTTTCAAATTAAAATGAATGCCTGGATGAAGAGCTTTAAATGTTTGAATGTGGGCCGTAATTCAAGAGTTTATGCTAGGAGCTTGAGGTCCTGCAGGATACAAGCCACTCTCACCGATAAGAATGGCTGGTTGACAGGGGAATCCACAGCAAAAGGAAAACTCAGTAAGTTTATTTTAAAAGTTGTTGTAAATGTAGTCTGAAATATCAGAAAATGAAGAGGCAGAAGCAGGAGCATGACTACAGGTTGGGGCACGGCTCGTTAGCCTAATGAGCAACATGGAGCAGAAGCACTAGAAGAAAACAGTAGTTTTATTGGTCCTTAAATACCTCGATCCTTTGCGCAGTTACTTATTGGGAAGCCTGTTTGAAATCAATGGGGTTAACTTCCAAGGAAATTCAGAGAGGGATTCAGCTGCACAATCAGTTATTTGTCCTCCCATTTAATGTAAAACAATTCAGCTTAATTTCAACTGACAAACTTTGGGAAATGTGTAGCTAGAGCGAGGGTGGTGAGGGCTGCTCCATGTCATGTGATGCAAAGCAGCCGCCACCCCCGATGTGTCTGCCGTCCTGTGTCTACACGCGCGCAGTCCCGTAGAAGCCAGCTAACAGTTCAGTTTGTTCTAGGATTCCTTAAAGGGCGGCCCTGAGGGACTGGGTTAAACTGCCTGCATTTTACTTTCTCTCATTAACCAATCAGCATTTGAACCAATTTCTCCAAAGGTTAAAGGCCAGTGTTGTTAGCTCATGGCTGTTCCTAATGCCGCCCCCATATGTTTGCTAGAATCTGTTAACAAAATGATTTTGAGGAAAACTGGAACAGAGGGAGAGCTGTTCCACTAATTGCAAAGTACCCCTTTCATTTTCTGCTGAATGGTCCCTGTCAACTCACTTCAGTATTAAAACGATTGCTTTATTTATACTCTGTTGCAGTGCTGTCAGAGCGCTGGGGATGAAACATTTTCCGAACATTAAACTTTTCAAGCCTGTCTAGCAGAGAGAAATCGCCATCCTATCTATTCTGAGTCATTTTCAAGAATTTGTGGACTATATTTTCAGCAGAACTGGAGAGGAATAAACTTTCTGAAACCCCATTTTTATCACACACATCAAAGTTTATTTTCTTGTGCATGGAGGGGGAGCTTAAAGTCTTCCTTTCCTTTTTTTTATTAACCAGATTTACTAGATAAGTATAACATTCAGAGGAAACATGTGATGCAGTATTTTATAAATGAAAACATTACCAGCTGCCCAGTACTCAAAAGCGTTCTGCTGGCACAAGCCCCATTCATAAATTCATGAATGGGGCTTGTAGTAGGGAAGCCCCTGGAGATTTGCAACCGAGATCATTCCACATGCAGTACAAAGTAAGATTGATCAAACCACCCAGTACGTAAAACAAAACAAAAAACAAAAAAAGCCCCAATCTCTCCGACATGCATAAGAAGGTCCAGTCAGCTGCCCATTGAAATGCAAATAATGCTGAGGTCCTTTTCCTGTAGGCAATGGGTGAAACTGCGGTCTGCTTTACAGAGTTATGCATTTCACTAAGAATTAGCACCTACAGTTGATTAATCCCAGCCTTTGATGCTGAGCACTGAACATAATTTGGAAAAAGTAAATCAAAAGTTATGTAATGATCAAACAAACAATGAAGAGTGTATTAGATGCACCACATCCCACAGAAACCCCCATATCCTTGACTCTCATTATGTAAAGGAGCCACCAGTTACCATTATCTTTTTGCAATTATGTCCTGGTAAATGTGGTATTGATTTTCAGGACGTATTAGTAGTTCTGTTTATTGCAGTCTTTTATTGCTTTTATCTTTCAAACATGCTGTTGCAGTGTTTGGTTTGGCTTAGATTAGTTACTGCAGCCATCTAAATAAACGGTTATGGCCCTTTTATGTGCCTCAAATGTTTGTCTGTGGGTCACCTTTTCCTTCCTTACTAAATGGCAATTTCCCACACCCTCCAGACGCTCGTTGGGCTACAGCCACCGCCATCTCTGACCATTGGCCATGCTGGATGGAGCTGATGGGACTTGGAGTACCACAATACCTGGAGGGCTGCCACTTAGGGCTGCCCTTGCCATAGGAGGATTCCTCAAGCATGGGGAAGAAAAGTGGTTCAGTTGGCTGTGTAATCTAGCATTGTGGAATGTTGGATTGTACAGTGGATCAGAGGGGTCGTTGTTCTTAAAATACATATTTAAATAGATTTCAGCTAGAGGAAGGCCACATTCACACCATAAGTTCAAGCACTGTGAGACCACTTTAAACAGCCATGGCTTCCCCCCAAAGAATAATGGGAGCTGTGGCTTGTTAAGGGTGCTGAGAGTTGTTTGGAGACGTCCTATTCCTCTCCCAGAGCAACAGTTCCCAGAATGGTTGAACAATTCATCCCTCTTCACAGGGAACCCTGGGAATTGTCGCTCAGGGAGGGGAATAGGGATCTCTTGTATAAACATCTGGGCAAGCAAGAGGCATTAGCACAGTTCAAGACAGGCAACCACTTGGGAAAGGTGCAGACTGGGTGGCCATCTGCCAGGGATTCCTTAGTTGTGATTCCTACATAGCATGGGTTGGGTTGGCCATATATCGAGGCTTGGTAGTGCACATTTGTATGTCATGCAGAACTTTTCCAGAACAAGTAGGATTGTCCCAGAGAGAATAACACCATTACATGGAAATATTTATGATATACAGATAACCTCATACCTTAGGAATTTGTCTGTACCTACCTATCGGCGTTTATTTACCAAATACTAAATGTATTTCCTTTGGAAGTTCTAAATGGCAGACTGAGAGGCCTCCCCTATCAGAATAGGCTTTGTTTATATTCCCAGGACATCAATTGTATGAAGCCTATCCTACTGCATTGTGGGCAATATGAGCAAGCAAGGGACAAACTGATCAAACCCTTACTGGCAAATTTGCGGGGAAAATCCGAAGCCTCCCATGTTAAATATCCCATATTAAAGACAGATCAAATGATATTACACTGGGTGTGGCAAAGTTTCTTTTGGAGGTTATAAGAAACAAAGATCATTATGCCCTAGATAAAACAAAATGACTGCCTTGATATCTTCCATCTGTCTGTCTGGTCATTTTAACTGTATCTAGTTTTGAAATTGTTTTATGGGTCTTTGGACCGCAATAAAGTTTTGATTTGATATGATGTTAAATCAAAGTTACAAGCACAAACCTTCAGCCCTCCAGGGGCCACTGGGCCCCAATGCCCCTCAGCCCCTGTGCTCAGGGATAAAGGGAGCTGGACTACAGCAACCCCTGTGGAGCCACAGGTTCCCCATCTCTGTTTTAAAGAAAGAGGACAAGTGGGAGCGAATCAAGAGAAATCAAATCTACTAGAGTAAATGCACAAAATGATTTTTATTCTGGAATCACCCCATTCCTTTCAAATATGACGGTGCTCTCGACACTGCATGTTTTGGATGCTTTTTGGCAGAGAGCAAGGCAAAGTGGAAGGGGAGATATCTGAGATGTGAATTAGACTGCTGAAGTAATGTTTACGTTATGATTACAAAGCACAAGACAATTGATGTGCTGGGTATTTTATAAGCGCAACTGCCTTCAAAGCAGGGAATACCCTGAGGTGATGGAACTTGTACACAAAGAGGATGCTGCAGAAGAGTTTTGAAGAATAAAAGAACCACCACCTTCTTGGCCCCAGCTCAAGAGATTCTCCCGTCTTGACAAGCAGTTATATTGCATAAATATCAAACACAACTGAGAAAGGATGTGTGTGATTGACTGCACTTTGCTCTTGAGTGTGTTGCTTACCTCTTTTTTTCTCTTGTGGAAACACATTCCCCCTGTACTTGATAAAGCATTTAGTTTGTGAATTTTTGAAAATGTCACCTATTTTAACGGATAATAGTCTTTTTACGACTGCAGTTTTGGGTTTGCCTCTAAGTGTGAGATTCTACTGCAAATTTCAGACCCTCGTAATTATGGTGAAAGATATAAACTTTGCAACTTATTATGCTTCTAATAAGATGGGCTGGTAGGGAAGCCATAAAGAATCATGTCCATTGCAGGTTATACGTTCTTCCTTGAATCAAAGTATTTTCCATGTAAGTAAAACAGTCAAGGTAAGACTTAAAATTACAGGAATAGGATGCCAGACATAATCAAAATCCAGTTCAACTGAAAACCTCGCAGATAGGGTTGGCCAAACCTGTCAATTTTGATTTCTTCTTGTTGTTTTCTTCTCAGTCTTAAGTTTAGTTCTCCCCATTTCCACATCAGTTTGTGAATCTTTTAAAAATCCACATGAAAACTCATCAGCATTTTAGTGCAAATGCCTCCAAATATACCAATTTTTCTAGGCAATTTTATCTAACATACATTTTTGCAAAGCCAAATATATTGTATGTTCTTTTCACAAATGAGTGCATTTTATACAAACTTTACCCTAGTATACACATTTTTGTACCATTTACTAAAGAATGGCACTGCAAAATTCAGAGACATTTGAAATTCCAAAGGATGACTTTGTTTTGGTTCACATATTGTTTTGGAAAATGCAAGTCAGGAAGGTTCACCTTTAAATGTGAACTGAATCAATAATCTCTCCATCCCTACTCATAGAACAAGAACATCTTCAAGAAACATCCAAATAAAATTCTGACTCTTCTGGGACAGAGAATTCCACCTTCTTGCATGAAGCCGGGGGATGGATAGACAACTTCAGTCATTTTTATCCTGCTCTTCAGCCAAACGATGCTCCCAGAAATGGCTTTCAAATGTAAACAACAATACAGTTGATGCCTTCAGGGTCACAATCAAAAAGTGGTCAGGAGGGAGAAAGAAAAAAGAAAACTCAGATGTGAATTTTTAATTACAGCACTTTTTTGTAATCACAAACTGGAATTGAAATATTTCAAGGGGAGGAGGAGCCAAAAGCAGAGCTGATTATCACTCAATTAACCTGGATGCTACATTTCATGTAACCCTACAAAACACAGGTGAAAGTGGGGTGCATGAAATGATCAGGATTTTTAAAGGTATTTGAATTTTAGCAGCCCCTCACTTAGGCCCGAATGCATCTAAGTTTTGCCTGATGATATTGTTGTTTGGAAATATTGGGGTGAGCAAAACAAAAGTCCAGTTTTCCAGTGCGGCACTTTGAAATCTGTAAAAACTAGCAGGAGCCTAATGCAGCTCTGGAATCCATCAAATGTCAGGGTGGAATGAACAGAACGGAAAACCCTCATTCAGCCCCATAGAAAGCAGCAAGAGTCCACTTTCCACTCTGCCACACAGAGGCAGTCATCCAGGGGCTTGTAAAGCACACAGGACACCATAAACATCTTGGCTTTAATGGGAAGGGTGTGCTCCAGGAAGAACCCTATCCGATCCTACGTAATTTGCACCCAGAGAGTTCTCTTTCCGCCATGCTGAAATGCTCTGTTTTAGCACACCTTATTTATTTATTGCTGCAGTCAGTAAGTTTCCTTTTGAAAGGTCCACCCAACCCCCAGAAAATTCCACTCCACTGTAGCTGGCATTTACCGTATTGACCCTAATATAAGCCACACTCCCCCCCCCCCAATTCCAATTGTGAAAAGTCAAGCGCGGCTTATATTCGCAACCTTACGCTGCCGGCAAAGCAGTGCAGCTCCCCCTTAGAGAGCGTGGAGCAACAAAACCTGTTCCGTCCACAGCTCCTGAGCCTCCCCCAAGACGCCAAATGCTTATTTGCAGGTGTGGCTTATATTCGGGTCAATACAGTATTGGATTGACCAACCCACTGGGATACAAAATGCACCACCTCCCCCCCCCCCAATGCCAGAGGCCTATGTGCCCAACACCTTTGTGTTAGGCCTCTGTGGCTGTGCGACTTTGCTCATCTAGATCAGGGGTTAGCAAACTTTTTCAGGAGGGGGCTGGTCCACTGTCTCTCAGACCTTGTGGGGGCAGCGTCGGCATCCTCTGTCTCAGCAGGGCACAGAGCCCATGCCGCTGGCCTGGGTGGCAGAGGCAGCCTCCATGCCACTGCTGCTTCCTTCCCGCTCAGCCGCTTCCTCCCACTTGGCCACCTTAGTGGGAAGAAAGGGGCGGTACCCAAATGCCACTGGCCTGGGTGGCGGAGGCAGCCTCCGCACAGCTGCCACTTCCTTCCTACTTGGCCGCTTCCTCCTGCTTGGCCGCCTCGGTGGGAAGGAAGGAGCGGCGCCCAGAGGTGTCCACAGCTTTTGATTGGCTGCAGGAGCTTCCTGCAGCCAATCAGAAGCCGTGCCATGCCGTGTCGCGGAAGTCAGTTTCTGTGTGGTGAGGCCTCTGCACCGCACCTGTTTAGTGTGGGGACTGACAAAGTGGGCAGCCAGGTCCACAAGGTTTGTGGGCCAGATTAACAAGCCCAGTGGACTGTATCCGGCTCGCGGGCCTTAGTTTGACGACCTCTAGTTTGACGAACAGCCCGACGATGATCTAGATCTTGTGCAGGCTTTTTTCTTCTTCTTCTTCTTCTTCTTTTCCAAACTACAGAAGTCAGGCAGAATTTCATGAACGCAGCCAACGGTTTTAAGCAAGGTCCTTCCACTGACCTCCCCGTGACACCCGTCTCATGAATAACCAGGTCTGTTGCTGGCCCTCGTGCTTAATTTTCTCTGAGGAAATCTTCTGTTAAGGGGCAACAGTTTTCCATTTCAGTCTGGCAGCACGAGCCAGCTGCTTGTTATTTCCCTTGGCTGAGCCTGACAAGCTAATGGTATGTTTGATTCGCGCTACAAGTTCCTGCGAGGGACCTTGTTCCTTGCTGAGGGCATCATGGCTCTTGTAACAGAGGCCGCTCTTGCGTCACTGCTTTATTTATTATATTTTTATCCCACTTTTTTCAGACACAGGTTACCTCCTGAGCCAGCTTGCAGCAATTCAGGTGCTGGTAGCTGTCTGTAAAGGAGAAACTGGCCCTGCCCTCAGGCTTACAGCCTAAGACAGGGTGAGCCAGTGCAACACCTTCTAGATGTGGTAGGCTCCAGCTCCCAGCACATCTAGATGGGACGCATGAGGGGAGACGGAGGTAGAGGAGGAGGAGACTAAGTGTAAGCATGCCCCCCCCCCAAATCACTATTCCATTTGTTTTATTATAACCAGAGATAACCAATGGTGTCCTCCAGATGTTTTCGTACTGCAGCTCCCATAAACACCCTGCCAGCATGGTCTGGGATAAACATAGTTGTAATTCAACAGCATCTGGAAGGCATAAAAGGTGGTTTTCACTTTGTTGGTTATCAATTAGAGCAAGAGATGACCACTTTGTACCCTCCAGATATTAGTGACTACCCTTCTACTCAGCCCCGGTGAGCACAGCCAGTGGTCAGAAATTATGTGGGTTGTAGCCCACAATATCTGGTGAGCTAACCTTGCATTAGAATCCCGTTCATTTAATTAATCATTGTTAGCCTCATATTCATTTTGTTACTTTAGTTTTGTTTCTGGTCTTCTTCAACAGGTTTTGTTTTGTTTGGGTGTTTTTGGTCTGTTTTAGCTGCAGCCTCCATGTGGTTGTGTATTTTATTTCAGTGTTCATTCCTGGTGCCTGCCATTTTGTTTCCCCCAAAATGCCTCACTTCTCAGTAAGGTTGGCAGTCCCCATTGATGCCTGCCATTTTTGGCTATTGCTATTTTTCTCCATAATGCACTGGAATACTGCAATATCTGTGCTGATCTGGTAAACCAAAGTGGCAACCATCGGGGTGGCTGTCCAAATCAGTTCCGTTATCATCCCCATCATCAGAATTCTAACCTGAGGTGATGATGAAGAAATCTTTGTTCACGGTCTTTTCACATTGTGCTTTACACAAACCTTGTAAGTTTTTAAGAAGGATATGAAACTCCAAGATTTTCTAAGAAAATCGAAGGTTTTGAAAAATGTTGCAGGCCTCAGGTGTGTGAAGGAAAAAAACAATGTATTCCATAACCAGATACTTTATGATCTGAACTGGTTGGGAATGCTAGTGTAAATAATTCTAGGGTTGTTCCGTCTCAGAGCCAGGGCAATTCAGAATTGAGCCACTTTGGATCACAGATCTGAACCTCCATCTTATGGAGCGGGGTGAATTTATGTTCATATATTGAAGCCTGGGACTGTTCAGACATCTGTTTTTCCAATACGGCATTTGCTTTAATAAAGTAGCCTGGTCCAGCGAGGTTTGTTGCTTTGAAGTCCTAAGATTCATAAAAGCTGTCCGTTGCTGTTTATGAGATTGTTTTCTCTCTCAATATCTTTCTTTGTTTACATGAATGGCAGTCAGAAGATGGCATTATTAGAGAATCTGCTCCCAAGATCTGCTGCTCACTTTGGGAGCAGAAGCTTTATTTGCTCCTCGTGCTTTCAAGCAGAGATGAAAGATTGTAAAAGCGCTCTCTATTGTCCCAAGGGAATCGCAGCTCACAAAAAGGGCCTTGTAACTGCTTTGCAGCGGCTATTTTACTTCTCAGAGGAGATATTTACTGGCCCAGTTTCTTCCTGTGGCACTTAACGAACAGTGGCCTCAGACTTTAATTTTCATCTGGCTATGAAGTTAAGGAACCAAAGAAAGCGAAACTAGAAGAGTGTCTCACACACCAACGCAGGCCAACCTACGCAAGAGTCAGTGTGACATAGTGAACACAAGTATTGGGCTAGAAACCATTGTTTAGTCAATAAAGCTCCCTGGGTGACCAATCTGGCACCCACCTAATTTACCACACGGGACACGGGTGGCGCTGTGGGTTAAACCACAGAGCCTAGGACTTGTCGATCAGAAGGTCGGCGGTTTGGATCCCACGACGGGGTGAGCTCCCGTTGCTCGGTCCCTGCTCCTGCCAACCTAGCAGTTTGAAAGCACGTCAAAGTGCAAGTAGATAAATTGGTACTGCTTTGGCAGGAAGGTAAATGGCGTTTCCGTGCGCTGCTCTGGTTCGCCAGAAGCGGCTTAGTCATGCTGGCCACATGACCCGGAAGATGTACGCCGGCTCCCTCGGCCAATAAAGCAAGATGAGCGCCACAACCCCAGAGTCGGTCACGACTGGACCTAATAGTCAGGGGTCCCTTTACCTTTATTTTACCACACAGGGTTGCTGTAAGGGGATATAACTGAGGGGAAAGGAGAACCATGTTTGGTGCCTTCAGTTCCTTGGAGGAAAGGTGTGATATAAATATACTAAATAAATGACATGATAGCTTCTCACATAAAGACAACACTCAAGTTGAATTATACTTCCCCTGCCAAAAAACTCTTGGGTCGCCTATGGGAATTGCATGGCTGAAGGGGACACCTGGCTCCTCCTCCATCACAGAGGAACTGAATGAATGAATGCATAAAATTTATACACCCCTTGATTGGAAAAAAACAAAACAGAAAACCCCAAACCCTCTCAAAGCAGTTTTCAAGAAGTAAAAGAGTAAAATCAAGAAAAATTCACAACCATTCTTTAAAACGTCCAGAAGTTAAAATACTAAAACTGATCATAGTTAACTCAACTTTATAAGCAATTGCATGAACAGGGTCAAAGGTAGCCATTCAAATCTCAACCCAACACAGGTGGCCTTGGTGTAGCATCTGAAGCATTGTGGTAAATTAAAATGGCGGCTCAGGGCACTAGGGAGATGAATGCAGTGGCTCATGGACCCAGATGTCCATTGTTGGGGAGGGAGAATTAAAAGGAGGGCCAAGAACAGACATCAGCAGGAATCCCTGCCAGGGCAATGGCAGCTATCCAAAGGTGCTATGATCAGACACCAGGCCTGAGGCTTCCTGCAAAGTAGGTCTCAGGCATACCAAACAGCACCCAGAAGAGAGATCATCACTTTCAAGGAACAAGGACTTTTTCAAGAGATTCTGAGTCAGATCTAGGTCTGGTTCACACACAAATGTACAATACAGGCAACGACCAATTTATGCACATCCATTTGACACGTGACCACGACCGAATGCATCACCGTAACCTGGAAGTGGCTGGAAAAGGGGGCAGGGCAAAATGTGTGCTCCATTGATGAGCATGGGGGTCAGGACTGTAAACAGAACAGTTGTTGCCTGTACTTGATTTCTGGGTGAGAAGGGTGAGAAGGACCGGGAACTGATTGTGTGACCTGACTCCACTGAAAAGAAAGTAATGATGCCAGGCAAAAATGTTTTTCTATAACCATGCTTTTGGCTGATTGAACATTTTATGGCCTTTAAAATGTGTTTAGGGGGAGTTATTAGCTGTTATTATTACTATGTATTTTGGATTCTCATTTTGTATTTTAATGTGTACAAATCTGAATAAATAAATAAAATGCAATGATCCACAAGTGTTCTCTCTCTCTCTCTCTCTCTCTGAAAGACCAGTGCCATCCCTACCATAAGGCAACGTGAGCTGTCCACCTCAGGCAGTAAATATTTACGAGTAAGAAGTGGACAGATTTGTGTGTACCTTTTGGTCTGCCCTGTGCCTCCTAACCATTTCATTCATTTGAATTCCCTGAATTCCTGCTTTTATATGATTTTGTACTACTGTTTTACTGCTTTTTCATTGTATATTTGTTTTAATGCTACTTTTTATTGTTTTCCTCTAGTGCACTACTTAGAGATTTTTTTAATCTTCAGCTATGTAAAAATGCTTCTAAACAAATAAACAAGTTAGCCTGGCTTACAGTGGAGCACAGTATCCCATTGCCAGTGCTGAAGCAAGATTCAGCTGCCAGCTTCTGTATATGGGATATGGAAGGAGGTTCCTTCTTGTGCTTTGCCGCAGGCAGCAAAATGTCTTGGGCTGGTCCTGGATATGACGGCCCATTCCTACATCACTTTATTGAATGGTCCACCTGGAAGTGTGAATTAAGCCCCAAAGGCCTGGCCTTTTCTTGTTCCTGACCCGCTGTCAACTCAGCCTCAGATGGAACAGCCGAACTAGCATCTGGCCCTGCCAGGCAGTATTTTGCATTTACTCCACGAATATTCGTGTGATAGCATTGTAGTAGCTCAGTTGTCACTTTCAATTAACCCCATTTTAAGGGGTTCCCAAGGTATGCTTTAATAACTCCGAAAGAGGAAATGCTAATGAAAAGACTGGGACACGTCTGAGTCCTTCTCTTAAAAGAGCTCTCATTTTTCAGTGGGATCAAGGAATTCCGTATTTTAAAACGAAAAAAAGTTTTTGTTTTTGTTTAAAAAAAATATACAACTCACGATGAACCTTCTCAAACACAATTTTATGTTTTTCTTTGACTTGCCCTATAAATACTTTTACTACAACATTCAAAGTTTATGAGATCTGTAAGACTTGTAAAAAGGTTGAGTAACTGGAAACCAAAGGCTAATACCTACCACAGGGACCTGGGGATTTTTCTTTATTTAAGAGAGAACCCAATTTATTCTATTAGTATTAGCAAAATATGTTTGGCCAGCAGTCTTTAAAAAGTTATAGCTTTCTTCCTATTTTCACAATGTGCCACTCGGTGAATACTAAGAAGTTAAGAATCAACCAGACCTAAACATTTGTTAAAACGAAACAAAAATAAATGAATTGTTCCCAGCCTAAAGGCTGGTGCTGTTGTAGGGCTTAATTCTCAAGCTGCAGTGGAGTGCCATTTGCCCTGGAGCTGAGCTCCCAGAATTTAATTACCACGGTGCTCAAGTGTGAATCAGGCGCTTTGAATTTCAGCATCGCTGAATCATGGATATGTGCGGCGCTGGCTACATCGTTGTTGCAAGTAGCTCCGAAAACTCGCTTTTACAAGTTTCACTCCTGAGTTGAAAGGTCCACCCACAGAGAGTACATACAAATGGGCTTTCTGCAGAAGCTCCATTCAGGGACCAAAAATGGGAATCAACAAAATAGAATTCAGCGGCCAGGTTGCTCACCTGAGCAAGATGGTTTGAGCATATTACACCATCCTGGTCTAACTGCATTGGCTACCAATTAGTTTCCGGGCCCAATTCAAAGTGCTGGTTTTGACCTATAAAGCCTTAAACGGCTCAGGACCACAATACCTCAAGGATCTCCTCTTTCCATATGAACCTACCTGGACCCTGAGATCATCTTCTGAGGCCCTCCTTTGTGTGCCTCTTCCTCGAGAGATCTGGAGGGTGGCAACACAAGAACGGACCTTCTCTGTAGTGGTTCCTCATCTGTGGAATGCTCTCTTCAGGGAAGTTTGTCTGGAGACTTCATTATGCACCTTTAGGATTCGAACACATGAAGCTATGTTCTGTACCTTTGTAAATATGTATGTAAATAAAGACTGTAAATATATCTCTGAGTGAGCAGAGGTATTCCTTGCAAGAGGCTTCTAGACCCTTCACAGCCACCAGAGTTCTAAGCCATTTGGGAAGCCTCCATGAGTAGAGGAGGCTTCCCCTGTGCAGACATTCACCCTTGAACACACCCAGGCACACTTCGCCCTCTTTTCATGCTTAGTCTAGCTTAGTCTCCCTCTGAATCATGAACAGGGCTTTGAGCCTGATCTCACAAGTGGGGATGAGACCGCTTTAATAGGTTTAGAGGGAAATCTGTATCTCGGGACCTACAGAGGGCATTTGAGCATGCTGGATCCTTTAGGAGATTTTGATACAATGGATCATATTGAGGAACTTCCAGATTGTCATTGTTTCCAGGTGGGATTAATCACATATTGGCAGATTCCGGTCATGAAGTTAAAGAGGATTTTGGAGTGCTTTTGCAAAAAGGGAAATGCACTGGAAAGATTGGGGTCACATTTGCTTGACACAAAGTTGTCTAACTTCCATGCACGTCTATCAGAATGAATGCTCAGTCATCTAACCTTCCAGCAAACATTGTGCAAACAGATCAGGATGAATGCTCAACAACCAGATCACCTGGAAGTGACTTGATGGTTGGATCTAGTCACTAGATTCCAGCGGGTGTATGTAGGAAGTGGTTCTGCTTATGAATCCAGAGGGTGATGATAAGTAGCCATTCATTATTTTCGCGGGAGGCGGCTTGCGGAGTTCTAGCATTTCATTCTGTCTCCTCCTTCTCCAGGTTATATATGACATTCCTCATAGACATAGACAACATGTTTGGAGTGAAATACTGTATCGTAACACATGGATTCTGCTCAGTTCTATTCTCGCCTTGCCCCAACCCACGTTGACCTAAGAAGGGTCAGCAGAGGTATGTTAAAAACAAATGAAATTTGTTGTTAGCATCACAGCCGCTGATTTCATCCTTCCACAACAATCACAGACATCAGGAAATGGGGCAGCATTTTCACGTAACAATGATCAGGGCTGCCAGCCTTGAGGGAACGATTATTTGTGGGCTGACACTACTGGGCCACGCCTTGATGGTCTCCCAAACTTTCTGGTGGGGCCTTCTCAGGCTCTGTCTGAGTGATTTACCTCATTGCCTCTTTCCCCACCGCCACCCATATATGGATGCAGTTTATCCTCTAACAACATACTGCTAAGACCAGGAAATAGTAAATGGTGTGTCATGTTTTATGTGCTGTTGCTCACTTTAAAACCTTGGGCAGAGGGTGAATGGCGGGAGAGGGAGAGACTGATATCCTGCCATCACTTCCTTTGTCAGGAAAAAGAGGTAGCCCTATATTATATTCCAATCATCGTAATTAACTGGATGTGAACGGTAAGCCATCCCTCTGTCAGTGACGTTAAAAATGAACTCCCTTCACTTCTGAAATATGTCACTTAGGTCTGCTTAGCTTTAAGGCCTAACTGTGTGTTACTTGGTTGCCTCAGGGACCCCCTGCGCTTCCCTGACAATGAAAGAAGTTTATAGCACCATTGTATTCAGCCTTTGCCTACCCCATGTAAGCAGAAGCTGATAAATTGAAGTGTGATGGGGACAAACCATGATGGATGGTATTGTTGGATGATTCAGGACAGTACTTTTCCCACACAGCACATTGTTAAACTCTGGGATTCCCCCCCCCCCAAGAGGTAGTGATGGCTACCAACGTGGATGGCTTTGAAAGAGGATTAGATAAAGTTAATGGACTATGAAGAGATGGCCAAGTTGACAGCAAAAAAATAAGAGATCAGAAAATGAGAACTTTGTCAGAAAGTGGAGGTTCTTTTCGAACTATTTGAGGGGGGCAAACTATAGCCAAATGAAATCGTGAGCAGGATTTGCCCAACAGGCAAGGGAAGGAGAATAAAGAAATGATTGTAATGTAAGTTATAATGCAATAGAAAATAAGGGGCAGTTATGGCAGCAGATAAAGGAATACAACAGGAACACCAAGGATGAAAGTCAAAATATATTACATTGAAAGTGAATGTTAAATTTTGTGTAAAAAAAACCTAATAAAAATCTATTTTTGTTTTTTAAAAAGGGATTTGATGCCCTAATGGAGGAAAAAGCTGTCAATGGCTATGAGCCACGATGGCTATGTTCTGCCAGTACTAATGGAGGCAATATGCCTCTGGAAGCCTGTTGCTGGGAATCACAAATGTGCCCAGTGCTTGTTACACTCTGGTCCTGGTTGTTGGCTTCCCATAGGCATCTGGTTGGTCACGGTAAGAACAGCAAGCTGGACCAGATGGGCCATTGGCCTGATCCTGCAGGATCTTCTTATGACATTGCACTGCATGTTTCATTAATTTCTTATGACATAATTTTTTTTATTGATTTTCACAGGTGTTTACAAATTTACTTATCTTTCAATATACGTTTTTTCTTGAATTTCGACTTCCCCCCCTTACTTCCATGATGTTTTTATTCCTACCTTGTACCTACTGCTTTACGTGGAATATGTTAATCTAATACAATTATCCTCTATTTCACTTATCATTGTTTCACTCCACTGCTTATAATTTGAACCCTGTCCATGTTTTCATTTGACTATAACAGTTCTTTAAATATTCCAAAAAGGATCTCTACTCCTCCATGAACAGCTCATCTCTTTTATCACTTATTTTTGCTGTCAATTTTGCCATTTCCGCATAGTCCATTGTCTTTTGAAGCCATTCCTCCTTTGCCGGTACTTCTCATTCTTTCCATTTCTGCACGTACAGGAGTATGGCTGTTGTTGTTGCATACATGCAACTACTTATGTACGCTGCTTGTTTCATTAATCAAGTGCACCCTTGCGTACTTAATGGATTTACACTAGAGTCACCACGTTTTTTTCATTTTCATTTCTCCCCCCCCCCCAATTGGAGAGTCTTGTGACTTTGATAGATGCGTGATAGGTAGAAATTATTAGCCATGTTATTCCTTTAGTGGGAGGTGGAATCCTGCAGGTTAATCTAAATAAAAGTGCGACAGAGCAGCAAGTAGGCTTTTGAAATCACCAGAATGCTTCTTCAGACAAAAAAAAAAAATGTAAAAGAAAATATAGCAATCCAGTAGTTAGTAGGTGAAGCTGTTTTTGGCACTGAACTGATGTTATGAGAAGCTGCACCTGTTGGATTTTTGCCTTT